>NW_027361738.1:35785000-37267500 GCF_039654945.1 Dendrobates tinctorius
TCTTGTCACTTGTGTGCTCAATGTAGTCAAATAAATGGTAAAATATCACAATCCTAAGATAAAGTCTACCTTAGTGTAACTTCAAGAGAACCTTCACAACTTTTACATATTGTATATAATAGCAACCAGCTAAATATACTGTCTTTAAAGGGATTGTCCAGGGCTTAGATTTTGATAAAGAACCTTACATGTCATCAATATAAGATTGGCAGGGGTTTGATACTTGGCCTGCCCACTTGAGTACTGCAGTTTAGCCATAATTGTACTGAATGGTATGCGAGCTACAGTACCTGAGAGCGACCATTATATACTGCATAGATGTGAGATGTCCCGGATCACTGAATGGCCACTCCTGTGTTCCTCCTATATTTTTAATACATCTGCACAATACTTTCTAGGTTAAAAAAGGGGTTGTTAGCCATAAAGGGCTTAATTTTTTAATTAGATTTAAAAAGGTTACAAAGGGTCACTGAAGAGTAGGACTGTTGGGGTTTCAGCTCTGAGGCAACTGTATTCTTCGTATCTATAAGGGATTCTTTTAACAGATGAAAATTGTCCAAAGTGGACAGCTCTTTGAAAGGAAACCAGTCAGATTGAAAATGTAGTCCAATCTGCATGCGCCATATTGTAGATCAAAATTAACTACGATTAGAACTAGTTGAATGTTAAGGCTAATGTGTATTGACACCTCCTCAGGCAGAGTGAGTGCTACTGTATATGTAGTCCAGTCAAAATACGAAAAAAAAATCCTTTACCCTGAACAAATTCCAAGAAAGCGTTTTATTGTTTTTTTTGGTAGTATTACATGTAGGGAAAAACATACTAAAAGTTTACCAAGATAGGGTTACCTCAAAGGGTCCAAATGTGATGTCAAAGAATATGGCCACCAAAGCTGTAAAATGTTAAAAGCGACTCGCCTTTCAGTGTCTATCATATTTCTTTTACAATTACTACTATTATTATATTTATTATTTAACAATTTATTTATCTTCTTTTACAGAGCTGAGAATGATGGAAAGTCAAGAAATTTGCCCCTTATGCAGCCATGAAGTAGAAGATGATGGAGAAAGAGTGGTGATTGGTGCGATAGGAGCTGAAGGGATCAATAAAGCCAGTATTGAGAGGGGAGTTAGCACTGTGGCAGCTGCTGGAGCAGTGGTGCACAAGAGATGTCATATGAACTACATAAACAAGAAGCAAATAGAATTGCATAAGAAAGCTACTTCATCGTTCACCTGCCAGGTCTTGCGGGTGTCTACTGGATCCTATGATAGCACGACGCAGTGTTTGTTCTGTGGACATGAAGTGGTGAAGACAAGATCTAGTAGTGATTTTGATGACTATAGCTTTGTTAAAAGGGATGGATTTGTGAGGTCCATCTTGTCACATTGCAAACAGCGTATGACTGGGCAATAACCATTCAAGGGAGAATCGCGTACTTTGAGAAGGACTTACATGCTGCAGCTGTCTGTATCATCGCTCATGTGACATTAACTTTCGGACAAATTACGGAATTCCTATGCATCATGGTGGTGGATCTCCTACAAAGAAACCGCGGAAGGTAGGGAGGCCGATGATCATGGACCAAGAGCAATCGTGCAAGGCCGATCGTACAGGATCCTGGCTGATGCACCTTCATGCTGTAGCCGAATGTTTGCCCATTCTTGCAGCTGCTGGGCATGGGAACTATGTGAAGGCCGCCTACCTTTACCTCCAGTCTATGACCACTCTGTAAGATGATATGCCATCAGTCTTTCTTAGATTTATGAATGGCTTGCATGTTGTAAGGCAGACTGATCAGTACTGGGCAGGCCTGGTTTAGGACCTAGTCATCGAGCAAGCTCTGATGCGCTCCCTAAAAACTGCAGGAGGACTCACCAGAGGAAGTGGAATGTCCGAACATCAGAGGGCCTTGTGGACTCTGTCTGTGCCAGTGTCCTCTTCCTACAGTGATGCAATGTAGGGTTTCAGTCGCCAGAGCTTTGTCACCAGTGAACAACACAAGGAGGCAAGAACGTCAAGGACGAGAAGAGATCGTGAAGACCTGGAGAAAATTGCAGATAAACTCGAGAGACCTTTTTACCTTTCTCTGATGAAGTGTCTCTTCGCAACATTATCAAAAGTGTCAATGCAAATAAGGATGTGAATGTCCATAACCTGTTCACCATTGGCAGAGAAATAGTGTCAACAATGGAGGGTCAATCACTGTTTTCAATTAAGTACATGCTGTCAATGAAAGCCAAGACCCTGGCATTGAGTGAGGCTATTGACATTGCTAAGGACAAAACAATAGACCCCGCTCTTTTGTTCCAAAGGTTTCTTGTGGTGTCTCAAACTGCTGATCTTTCCCTTGATGAGGTGATGGCCTATGAACTTTCACCATACCCACCATCCCTCTTTGAGGCAAAACATCTCTTACGTAAACCAAGCAAAGCACAACTGATGGCTGCTATAAAAGAACAGAGTTCAGATGACGCAGTACTCAAGGATGTACCAGAAGTGGAACATTATGTTCTTGACAGAGGTTCTCTTCTCCATCGACTGAAGTGGTCAGAAGGAAAGACATATTGTTCAATTGCTGAAGACTATGCATCTTTCACACTAAAGCACTATGGTAAGGCTACGATAGTATTTGATGGTTACATTGGAGGACCAAACACTAAGGACATTACCCATCAGCGACAGCGCAAAAAACGAGCAAGTAACAAAGTGAACATTGCTGAAGGAACAATGTTTGTCAGGAAAAAGGAGGACTTCCTTTCGAATGTGGAGAACAAACAGTCTCTTATCAATCTCGTTTCACAGCGCATGAATGACAGAGGTTGCCATGTAATACAATCAGAGGAGGATGCAGATGTGGAGATTGTTAAGGCAGCAGTGTCAATGTCATTCAGCAAAAGTACTAGTCTCATTGGCAAAGATACAGATCTTTTGGTGTTGTTACTTCATCACGCGTCAACCAGTGATGGCAGCAAGCTTTATTTCTACTCGGATAAAGGGAGTTATGCAACAGTATACGACATTAAGGTTATGAAGAAGTTCCTGGGAAACCATGTCTGCAGCAGTCTCCTGTTCCTTCATGCATTCACGGGTTGCGATACCACTTCCGCGTTTTTTTGGAATCGGAAAAAAACTCGGTCTACACAAGGTTTTGAAGGGAGACTCGATCTTAAATAGCTGTGCTAAAATCTTTTCCACACCTAACAAAAACAGAGCTGAGATTGAAGACGCTGGGTGTAAAGCGATGACGGCATTGTTCAGGGGTAAACCTGGAGACAATCTGTCTGCAATGAGGTATTCTACTCTCTGCAAAAAAGTTGGTTCAGCCAAAATCTTTGTTACACCTGAACGACTACCACCGACCTCCTCTGCAACGAAGTATCATGCCCTTCGGAGTTGCCTCCAAGTAATGCTTTGGATGGACAATGGTGAGGACATGGACACTACTGAATGGAGATGGGAATTGCAGAAAAACAGTCTAGTTCCAGTGATGATGGATACTTCACCCGCGCCAGAAACACTTCTGAAAATAATTCACTGCAATTGTTCTCGTGGTTGTAGTACACTTCGGTGCACTTGCAAAAGACACGGACTTACCTGTTCACGGGTATGCGGACCATGTCAAGAAGGGCATTGTGACAATATGAGTGAGGAAGCAGTGTCTGATGATGAAAATAGTGACTATTAACCTGACACGCTTATTCAGTGATGAAGTAGGTCTTAAAATGCACTGTGTATTAATTCTATAATTTCTAGAAATGTACATATATGTCATGTTGTCATTGATGCAAAATGCAAACTCTTCTGTAACCTAAAGCTACAGCTTTGAAATAGGGAAATATTCGTTATTTTTAGTGCGATGGCTGTCATCGTCTCATGACGTCATAGTTAGGACCTTTGTGGTGATCAATTTTTGGAAAACTTTTAATACGTTGTTCCCCACATATAATAGTAATAAAAAAAATCATAAAACGCTTTCTTGGAATTTGTTCCGGGTCAAACCGTATTTTGACTGAACTAATGAGGGGGTCGGGAAAGATAAGTGTAGACCAAATGATTGTGTGGCTAAGAGCTATCTCTTGTGTATAGGGGACTTTAGAGAGACCTAGTAGAGATGAGTTTTTCGAGAGCAAGGGACCACTATATTGCTTCTTGTGCAGGGAACATCTGCTGTTGCTGCTTCAAGTAATATTCAATATTCTCCAGTAAGGGAAATATATTCTTTATGAAAACTAGACATTTTCACATGAATTTGAATATTTTGAGATTTGAATCACAGTTCTAAAAAAAAAAAAAAGAACTTGCCTAGCACCATTTCCCACATTGTTGAAGCACAAGAGAGCAGGCAAACATCACAAGGACTCCCCATAATTCCCTGCAGATATGACATTTTAAGGATTCTCAAACTATAAGATTTTATGGCTAGTGGGGTTCACTCTCTCCTATATAGTGTAAGCTCCTTCGGTCATCTGGGTCTTATCTTTCTCACCTGCAAAATGTAAGATCTTATAGTCAGCGGGGTTCACCTCTATAGAGACTAAGCTCTTATGGTTAGTGAGGTTCATTCCTATAGAGTGTAGGCTCTCATGATCAGAAGAGTTCTCTTTCTCTCCTGTAAAATTTAAGCTTTTATTGTCAGTGAGAGTCCTCTCTCTCCTATAGTGTAGGCTCTTACTTCCAGTGGGATCTTTTATTTCTTTCCTGTGTAGTGTAAACTTTTATGGGAATCAAGGCTCTCTCTCTCTCTCTCTCTCTCTCTCTCCACTTCCCACGTGTATTTTAAAAGCAATTACCTTTCCAGTATTGAAATTCACGCAAATGCAATCCAATTTTTTGGGAACGTTTGGTGAGATCAACTAATTCAAATTTCAAAACATTCTCTCATCTGGAATATAAAGAGTAGTAACTAATTCTGACTCTTTCATCTGTCAGAGAGGGAAGGATCAGGTATGCTGAATTTCAACACATGATCCTGTTGTGAATGGGGTCGGGAGAAATTACTTTACCTAACACTAAAATATCTAAAGTTATGGACACCCACCTTATATTTGGGTCAATTCTAAACTAGATCTTTGAGGTCTGTTTTGATTGATATTTATGAAATGCATTGAGGTGTGTAAATCTTTCCTCCCTTCACCCTGTACTTTCTCTAAGCAACAAAAGGTTAAGAAGAGAAGATTGGTCATTGCATCTAGGCATTTCTATGATAAAGTGCCAGCTTGAATCAGTGAGTCTAGGCTGTTGGTACATAAAAAAAGTAGAATAAACTTCAAATCTGTGAGACTTGAGATAATGAGAGAATGGGAACTCACAGATCTGCCGGCGGCCAGTAATGTGTGGTTCTCATAGCAGCGAGAGGGAGTCTGTAGCCAGATGACTTCCCGTGAATGATCAATGCTATGGAGGTAAATCAGTCAGGAACAGCAGCAACAAAAGCCTAATGTGAAAAAGTCAGGCTTTTGTGTGGGAGAAACTATTATGCTTTGCTTCAATGCTTATCACTTCCTGCAATTTTAGAAATGGATTTTAACAAAATGAAATGTTGCTTCAGCTTCACTTGTAAAACAACTTAACCTATCAACTTGTAGTTTGGGTTAGTCTTGTTACCATTTATCTGTACCATAAGCAATCTCTATTTTTTGGACAAAGGTTAAAAAACTTGCTTTAAAGCGCCATGAAAAAGTCATCCATTTATTCATGGTGCCATAATAAAACTATATTTCATACCGACTTATATCCAGTCCCCGTTCCCAATGCTTTGTGGCTGCAAATTATTATGATGATTCATTCTAAAATAGGCATTACTGTTCCGGTTGCAGAGCGGAGAGACGGGTCTGATATGATAAAGCTTTGTTCTTAAAACTAAACTGATAAATGGAATTGAAAAAGTTTTCACATTGGAAAGTATTTGATTTAGTTTATATGTAAGGTAGAAATATAAAAATACATAGCTGTGGCCTAATAGTAAAAGAAAGCATGACCAGAATGCAAAGATGATGTGAAAGATTTAGGAGTTTATTTCTATTAAATTCAAAGTTGAAAACTTTACAAACAATAGGAAATTCACCATATACCATATAAACCCATGTATAAGTCGACCTGAGTATAAGCCGAGGCACCTAATTTTGCCAAGAAAAACTGGGAAAACTTATTGACTCGAGTATAAGCTGGGTATACATTCTCCTCCCATCCCTATTTTGATTTGCATGGCTCCTCATCCCCATCCTTGTGTGCATGGCTCCACATCCATGTCCTGGTATGCATGGCTCCCAATCCCTGTCCTTATATGGATGGATCCCCATCCCTGTCCTTGTATGCATGGCTCCCCATCCCTGCCCTTGTATGCATGGATCCCCATCCTTGTATGCATGGCTCCCCATCCCTGTCCCTGTATGCATGGCTCCCCGTCCCTGTATGCATGGCTCCTTATCCCCGTCCTTGTATGCATGGCTCCTTATCCCCTACCCTCATATGCATGGCCCCCCATCCCTGTTCTTGTATGCATGTTTTAAAAAAAACAATCCTACTTACCTTCCCTGGGCACCCTCTCTGCATCTTCTCATTCCGGTTCCAGCAGCTTTTCCGGCCGAACAATCACGTGTCATTGTTCATTAAAGTAATAAATATTCACTCCACGCCTATGGGATTGGAGATAGGTGAATATTCATTACCTAAATGAGTGGGCACTCGTTAAAGCCTGGCAGCTGCTGGAAGCCGCCGGTTGCTGCGGCTGTAACTGTGCACGCTATAAGAGAAATAAATATTCACTGCCAGCGCAGTGAATATTCATTTCTCTTTAGCAGCGGGCACAGGCTTTAGCCGCAGCCATCGGATCCTGCCTCTGTGACCCGCTGCTCCATCGCTCCCCCTACCCCGCCATCTTTCTGGGACAATGACTAGTGTATAAGCCAAGGGGGGCATTTTCAGCACAAAAAAATGTGCTGAAAAACTCAGCTTATACATGAGTATATACAGTAAATTTATCTTACAAAACCTCATACTGTGTAGACAAAAATATAGTTTTTTTTGTGCAATATGAGTTTAACCCTTTGCCTCTGCAGTCAACTTTCATTTTTATCGTTGCATTTCTCTTTCCCCAACTTTCAAGAGCCATAAACTTTTTTTCATTTTTCCATTAACATAGCCATATGATGGTTTGCTTTTCATGGAGCGAGCTGTAGTTTTGAATGACACCAGTTACTTAACCATACAAAGTACTGTAAAGCTTGAAAAAGTCAAAGTAGGATAAAGGGGTGAAAAAATTTTATTCTACAATTTTTTTTTTTTCACTATTAATTGATGTACACACATGTAGTATATCACATTACACACATGTAGACCTCAGTGCGGATGAATATTTCTATCATTTTGGGCAAAGAGATTTAATAGTAGGAAGTGCCTTCATCCATTGTCACACATAATCGATGAAAAAGATCCAACTACTTTGCAACATAGAAAAAGTGAGTAGTTTTAATTAAATCATAGTAAAGTTCTGTGTTTATACGCCCTAATCTAACCAATATGTCTCCATGATAACAGACTAGTAATAAACCCTGTGCAGTCTATCCTGCAGGCACACTCTTTCATTCATCCACTTCTTGCTAAAAATAAAGAAAAAAAATCAACCATGTGGTTAAGTTTTTCATGCCTTTCTACAACACTGTAAATATCCATAAATTGTTACAAAGGATGACAAACTCTTTAATTGCATGGATTCTATTCTTCTTCTTGAGCTCCTTTTGTGGATGAATACCCTGGCAAGAATGTTTTTTTTCACTATATACGTGTCAAAAAAAGGCTGCGCGGCACACCAATATTTAGGGTGCATGAATAGGATACTACTCCAAAATAGTATAAAAATAGATTTGGCACTCCCAATACAGATGCATAAATTTGAAAGTATTTATTAACTTAGGTACATCCACTGTATGAAAACGTAGGCCTTCATCAAAAATTGTCTTCAACTGCTGAGTGCGACACAAACAGGTCAGGTACAGTGGAGCAGTGGAGTCTTTGTGGGACCAGTCAGAGTGCTGGGGTCATGCACTACTGCGCCTTATCCCCTGCATGGCAGTGCATGACCCCAGTGCTTACACTGGTCCCACAAAGACTCCACTGCTCAGCTGTACCTAGCCTGTTTGTGTCGTATTCAGGAGCTGAAGAAAATTTCTGATGAAAGCCTAGTTTTGGCTGAAACATCAACGTTTTCATACAGTGGATGTGCCTAAGATAATAAATACTTTCAAATTTTCTGCTTCTGTATTGGGAGTGCCAAATCTATTTTTATACTTTTTTCACTATATAGGCTGAAGTTTATGGTATTTTCACTAGAAAAAAATTAAAACTGCACTCTGGAATGCAAATTGTTCTAACAACATAGTAATCAACATCAGCAATCCTAGAAGTACCTCTACCAGCCATAGATAGTTTGCTGCCTTTGAAAGATGATTGAACTTTTTGAAATTGAAAATTGAGAGATACGGCAAATTTTCCCAAAAATTTGATTCACTAAAAATTTCATTCCAGCAAATCTCAAGTTTTCTGGAATTCATCAAACTACTTTGTTTTCGATTTCTAAGTCTTCAAAAAAAACATGTAATCAAAGCTGAAATCCTCCGCTATCATTGTTATATAAGAATAAATACTTTACTGCAAAGCAAAAATTGAGCGCCGAGTTTTTGCTTACTTAATCATTCTTATATACAGTAAGTCCTGTGTAAATCATACACTTTTGAATCTATAATACTCACCTCAACTGTCCCACAGCAAAGCTTTTATCCAGTCAGGTCATCTCTCGATCATCTTAAGCCTGGGCTTTACTGAGTCATCTTCAGCATCAACCAACACCCATCATCTTCAGTATCTTCTGCCACCTGGCATCTTCAAAGACACCGGTAGATGGTCTAATAAAGAATGTATCATTGATAGGACTGACGAATATAGATACATTTTTTTATTATTGTTAACCTCTTTCAAACCCCTTGAAATACAGCAAAGTGGTGGCCAACGATCTTTCTCTTTTTCACTGGTCCAAAGCATGATCACCAGCTAAGTTTGGTTGAGGAGATTTGTGGAGGGTCTAGTACGTCTGATAGTGAGCATCTTTTCCCTAAAGTGTTAGCTTTCCAAAAGCTACAATTGTCTGAGCTACATTATGATGCACATTGCAGTATGCCTAAGGTTGGAGATACACATTAAACAAATTCAATTTTTTAGCTAAAATTTTCATTTATTGCTCTCTAAGAGGCTGCCACAGCTTTTCTGAACCAAACTTAGCTGGTCATCATGCTTGGACCAGTCAAAAAGAGAAAGATCTTTGGGCGCCACTTTACTGGATTCCAAGACCCTGAAAAGTAGTTACAAGCAATAAAAACATTTTCTGACTTCGTTAGTCCTGTCACTTATGCGTTTTTCACTTGACCATCTTCAGTGTCTTTGAAGATCCTGGGTGGCAGAACACACTGAAGATGTCAAGCGTCGGTAGATGGTGAAGATGATCTAGTGAAGACCACTCTGACGAAGACAATTGGAAGATGACCTGAGGTCTTATAAGAGAAGGCAATCTGATGCCTGCATTGTGGATACGGTAGTTTTTGGCTATATGTGACTATTCTACAGCTTTTCTTACTGTATCTAAACTGCTCAAGGGAACGAACTTTACAAACAGAGCAGGGTGCTGCTGGGAGATGTGAGGTCCTGAAAGATGCAAGGAGAATTTTGAATGAAGTTCTAGACATGAAAGGTGCATAAACCATAATGTAAGTCAATAGAAGAACAGGATGAATAAAGCTAAACATCTGCTTTGTGTCATAGGTAATGAAGATTTAAGCTGGTAAATTGCAGCGCTACCATGTAACAATCATTCTATGCTAATTGCTCCGGAATATGAAGCAGACTTACTTTCTGAGTGTATTCACAGAGTAGCTGTCAATTATCCAACGGCAACAGAAATAAACAAGCGCTCATGTAAAAAAAAAGCGTGGTGTCTGCAAACCTTTACGAAAACCAGAAGGATTATGTATTGTGCTATATTTGCTAATACCAGCAAGAATCATCTAAATGTAAAAAAAATCTCTTAAAGAGACTGTGGGGACTGGAATGGAAATTGCACTAAATATGTAACTTCGTATTGTCTACTCAGCTCCTCTTCTTACAAATTTGAATACAAATGTCTCCTGTGGTTTTGTTTTTCTGATTTGATTTTTCGACATTACTAAGTTATAGTACAATTATAATTATAACATTATGTCCATTCTCTGCCTCATCATTTAAAGAGGATCTGTCAGCCCCCAGCACTCCTGAAAAGCCTGATTTAATAAATACTTGCATTTCTACACATAAATTAGCAATTCTTAAAGGGAATCTATCAGCAGGATGATGCCATGTAATCTGACAGCAGCATGGGGTAGAGACAGAGATGCTGAATCCAGCGATGCATCACTTACTTTACTGGGTGCAGCAATTATGATACAGTCAAAATATTCTCTTCTGCAGGTCTAGCTCAGTTGTTGAACAGTGTAAAATCCCGACCACATCACAGCTTTATGTATTCATTGTGACATGCTAACCAATGCTGAGGGCGGGGTTGGACTAAGAGGCACGAGGCAGCTTGTCCTTGTAGTGATAATCTCCTGTGGATAAAACACTGATTGTATTTAAACAGCAAAACACAGTCTAATAAGTGATACATCCCTGTAATCAGGGTCTTTCCTCCTACATTTTGTGCTCTCAGATCACATAGCAAAAAATGCTGCAAGATTCCGTTTAAGCTTCTTTTCTCAGATCTTAGAGTCATGCTGTGAATAGAGTGTGTATGTACTGTATATACGATAAGGCCTCGTAATTAATTTTTTTAATGGATAAAAAAATTACATTCTTAAAATGTTTTTTATTTTATGCTTGCTTTTTTGGTGTTGTTTTCCATTTTATGTTGCATTTTTTCCGGTATTTTTTACATTTTGTAGAGGACAGTGAGAAATAAAAAATATAATTTATTATTGTAATAAAATGTGACCCAAAAAATGCTACAGAGATTTAAAAAAATAAAAACTTAAAAGGTAGTCATTCTCCATTTTCTGTATAGACTTTATTGTACCATCTGGAAGTTGTGTTTTTATGGAAACTGTCCTGTGGATCTGCTGGAAAAAACTGAGCACAGCACTCTTACTTAAAGTCTCTTACCGGCCGTTCCATAGAGAATGAATGAAGTGGAGGCACGTATGCGTGGCTTTTTTCCTTTCCTATGGGGCTATATAGAGCATCATTCTTGGGATAGTTGGCATCCTTTAGATAGGTGATAACCTTTAATGATGAGGATTAGAGTTGAGCGAATTTTTCAATATTTGCTTCAGATTACGATCGCCGACGAATATTATTTTGCAGTATTCGCCGAACATAACCGAACGCCATTGGAGTCAATAAGAGTAGAGATGAGCAAATATGTTCGGAAACGACCGTCAAACATACATTCGGTACCAATATTTGGCACGAATATGGAAAATTTGGATTCAGTGATCATTTCCGAACATATTCGCTCATCTCTAATGTGGATTACTGTGTAATGTCAGGACTAGCTTTTAGTACTTGTATCCCATTTTTGAACATGCTATAACTGACATATTGAGCTCATAAATAGGTATATAACCCTAAAGTTGACCTCTATAAGAACAGCTACTATTCGAAGAGGAAGAAGGGAGGACCTCATTGTCTGAATAGTTGAAAAACATTGTCACTGATCGGCTGCAGCGGTCACAGTTTTACCACGCTTAGTGGATGAAACATGCTGCTTTGACTATGGAGGAGCGGTACTGATCTGGGAGGTGATTATCATTTTTTTTCACCTGCATATACCCATTAATTAGAGATTGTCCAATAGTGAACAATCCCTTTAATTTACAATACATATATTGCACATTAATTAATGGCGCTTATAAAAGTAAAATAAATAAATTAATAAAATAAATATTAATACATTGATTCTTATATTCTTAGCAGACTGCTATTGCATTTGTGCTTTTTGTAAAGCAAAGTTAAAGATGTGCCGTTTCAGGCTTTGGACATTTAAAATACAAATATATAAAGACATAACGGAGTAAAACATGACCTGTCACTTAAAAGCCTTCCATGTGCTCCATTACTTCAATCTGCATCCGCACGCCCTGGCTCTCCTCGCTGGTTTATTGCTAGGGTCTGCACCTATTGATGCTGGGTTTTATGTTGTTTGTCTGCTTGTTCCGAGCAGTTTTCTTTTTTCCAATGGTTCTGCCATATATCTTTCCTTGGAGCAAGTGCAAACCTCCACTGCTGACAACATCAGAATGTGAGCGGAAAACTGATGGAAAAGCTGACGCTGCCTAAGGTTGATACAATCAAATGACTTTAAACTGCTCAAGGGAACAGGCCGCGCGGCTACCTGGAACCGGCAAAGCCTCCGAACAGCGCACAGCCACTTCAACCTATTAAATGTGAATTCAGGACTAGGGTTCAGATACACAGGGGACAGCGGAGGATTTGAGATATTGAGGACAATAGGAATGTGACATGGGTGTCCTTGTCCTATTGCAGCGAAACGTGGATCTACACAATATTGGAGAAAAAAAAGATATTTTCCATAATGTTGGAAATCTGCCTATCTGGTTGGAATAGTATCAGTAATAGTGATAATTATCATCATCATCATCATCATCATAGTGTTAATATTGTATCAGGGTTTTATGGATCTAAAATCTGTAGATAACAATGACTTTTCTTTTTCAGTAGATTGCGTATATCAAGTTGTTTTTCTTGTTTTTTCATATTTACTATGGAAAAGAGAAAACACATCTATTGTCTGAAGATATGAAGGAGATTAGAATTGCGGCATGCTGCACCGACTGCGTCTATTGAAGAGAGCTCGAAAGCTCCAATCTTGACCATATAACCCTTCACATGCTGCCGATCAATAGTTACCAAGTGATTCAAAGGTGTACAGTAAAAGGACATAAAACTTTATTTATAATCCTGACAAAATTTATCAACACCCCTTGCTGATTCAGTATCTGCACAGTGCTTGCTCTTGTGGTTTGCATTCTGGGAAGTGTCATGCGGCACTGTGCAGTAATCCAGTGAAGGTTATGCCGTGCTATCTGCAGATTGCTGCTTGTTTTCCCTGTAGCAGCTGATACCCAGGAAAAAGGAAAAAGAATTATTCAAAATTGTGGCAAAAATACATGGTCATAGCTAAGTAGAAATTTCTATTTGCAGTGTCTCTTAGGCTGCTTTTACACTTACTGTGTTTTTGCGGGCCGATTTTGCATCTCCAATAAATTCCTATGGGGCCGCAAAATCGGCCTGCAAAAATTCCACGGTGCGCCGTGTGCCGTACGGCCGTGAGGGCAGTTTTTGCGGCCGTGATAAAAGATCGAGCTTGCTTGATCTTTTATACAGCGTACGGACACGGCCCCCATTGTAAATCAATGGGGCCGCAAAAACAAATGGAAGTTTGTTTTTGCGGCACACCGTGACTTCCGGTTTTGCATAGTGTTGGAAAAGAAAAACGGCGATCCGAAAACTTTTTTGTGGTCCGTTATTGCGGCAGACCACAAAAAATGTGATGATATGGCCCGCAAAAACAGGCCGCAATAACGGACCGCAAAAAATGCGGTAAGTGTAAAAGTAGCCTTACAGGGGCCATCTCTAGTAACATATGTCTAGTCTGTAAATGTGTGAAAATATCTGGAATAGTTGATTTACGGGGACTAAAAAAATTTAACACATTTCTAAAGAAATCTATACATGGAGGCAGAACATGACTTTTATTAGATCCATAGGTAAATGGAATTCAGTTCTATTTGGACTCATTTCTTTAGATAACGAGCAGGTTCGGAAATCAGGACATGGTAACATTTATTTTGTCTAGAGCTGCAATGCAACAGCTTTTAGATTCCTGGTCTCAAAAGTTAGCAAACAAGGGGTTGGGTGAAATTGTCCAAAGTGTCTTTAAAGGGTTTGTGCAGGACTGTTATATATTTTGACTTACTATAGGCCTAAAAGCTAACAGTCAGGTAGTGGCTAAAAAAGGCAACAACCTGCCTGCTTTGCCCAGCATCAGCTCAGAGCTCCATGGCAACAGAGCGGCTCTTCTTTTTTTAGGCTGCTCTGTCAATGGGGTGTGACTGCCGACACCATGCTGATTGACATCCAACTTCCTGCACTTAGTCAGCAGGGAGCCGGATATCAATCAGCATGACATTAGCAGTTACTCCTTGTCAATAGAGCAGAGCGGAAGAGAAGCCACTGCTCTGTTAATGTGACATCAGCGGAAGTCGCTAAATCACCTGCCTCTGACCGGTCTGTGTTGTCAGAGATCAGTGCAGGGAGCAACAGACAGGTAGTTAGTTAAAGCAAACCACAAAAAGTCACAGTGAAACTGTCCCTAAATATATTGCATAATTTTATTAGTTCATATGTATCACAAAACAAGGTCGCTGACAGAAGATAGTGGACGAAAAGTGACAGGCACAAAAATCGCATATACCAAGGTGAATGAGACAAAGCGGGGATCCTGACAAATATATACCTACTCATCTATCAGTGCTGCAAAATATGAAGAAACCTAAGTAAGGTACATATAAACAACATAGTAACAGTAGATCAATTGCTCCCTGAGGGATCCCTGAGGAGGGAAATTGCCGAAACGTGCGTTGGGGTGGGTGGGAGACAGCGTGGTATCCTGTATACGTCTGTCTGGTATGTTTATCATATCATCATATGTCTATGATTAATGTTGGTGCAGTGTTAATTTCTTAATGCTGCATATCTGTATAAGATACATGGGAGCAATCGATCTACTATTACTATTGTTTATATGCACCTTAGCTTTTCCACTGTCTGTTAAGGTGTAACATGATCCTTCACTGAAGACAGATTTGTAAACAGATTTGAGAAGTTTATGAGTGTGAATGATCAGTGCAGGAGGTAAAAAAACGACTGCTATGTGGAGAAAAGTGCACATTTTAGAACATACCCTACAAAATTTCTTATCTTCACTTTTGCTGCTGATTTATGAAAAAAAATCAATAAAATAAAAGCATAATTACTATATAAGTAGAAGTAGGATTTAAAAAAAAAAAAAAAAAATTGCAATCAACCACATATATACAGGACTATGTGTCCTTTAAATCATTCTAAAAATATGAAAAACCTTTTCTTAAAAAAGATAAATAAATAAATGTTTCTGAAATTCCCGCATCAGCCCCTTACAGCGCTAGGAGGTTGAAAACCCAAGGTATGAAATTGCTTTTGTCTTTAAGTACAGGAAAAGGAAACAGCAAACTGTTCCTAAGGACATTTCAAGAAAATAAGTAATAGTTTGCAGCTTCATTTCCACGCTGAGCAGTAAAGTCAATGGGTTAGTTCAAGCTGAATCTCTTATGTGAATATTTTCGGATTTTAATGTAGAATCATCAGTGGTGTATAAAGAGGATGATTGTGTAAATGCTCTTTTCAAAGCATAAAACAGAACATTTTTAGCGGTGCAGATAATGAAAAGCCTTCCTGTGTTGGGAGATGCTGCTTCTTTCATGTAGGACTGTTTGCCTTAGGCGACACACAATGAAAGAGATCTTCCTTTTCTGTTCTCTGGCAGACAAAGACATCTTGCTTCATACTTCTTTGAAAACAGGTTAACATTATGTCAATACTTCTTATCACCATGCATTCAATACTAAAGATGGATATATCGAAAGCGCAATGACACTTTTGTTTTTTAGTCTGACATGTGCGCCTTTCATGTTCTACATTTTATTTTGACCCCCGATTCTTCCATGTCAGGCTGGCTATACACAGTTGACAGCTGTCAGCAAAACGAGCATTCAGGTTACAACTTTTTTACTCCCCCTCCTATACTAAAACACATGCACACTCAGCTCATTCGAGCATGCATATGTTCTTAGAGCTGGTTCACATGACTGTATTATTTGTCCAAGCGCAATCCTACAAAATATCGGCTTGCGCTTGAAGCAAAGTTACTCCATGGGGCTATGAACATGTCCAATTTTTTCAGAATATGTATAAGTAAAATATCGCAGCATGCCCAAATTGGATCAAATATTCAGAACGCACTCAGCCATGCAAGTCAGTGAGTCAGTGAAAAACATCGGACTGCACTCTGATGACAATTGAGTGTAGTCCGAATTCCTCGCACTCACAGAATGGAGAAGATGGAGACATTTTTTCCCCACCATCTCCTCATCTGAGAGAATTGGTTCACATTATGATCACACTTTGATCAGAGTCTGATCACAGTGTGATTTGCATAATCGACCTGATTCTTTCATGTGAGAGAATCTACGGCCATCTGCACCTAGCCTAATAGTGAGAGGGAGGTAAGCATTTGCCAAGCTTTTCTGTCAGAAGTAATTCCCCCTAAGAACCAAAGTGTGCTGGAAATCCAACATTGCCGATTATTCTTTCTTGAAAAATTTGGTGTAAGCCAAATGTTGGGCCGGCCCCATAATAAATAATTGAAATCAGAAGGTAAGGTTAACTTATAAGGCAGCCTTCTCTATTGAGTGACACTATCTTTCTTTTTGGGAATTAGCTAATTTGCATCTTTACCCTTGGTGATTTGCTAGTAAGACGACATGCATAGGTGGCCTTATGTAAATGTAGTAGAGATGAGCAAATCAAATTTGCAAGACTGGTACCGTGGTCACACTAGTGTTCTCTGACTGCTGAATGGGAGGCTTGTGAACCGGCTCCTACTCGTGGCATCCCCTGCTCGTCTTTTGATTAGCTGGCCTGGTCCAGCATCATCATGGCGGTGTGGTGCACAAATGACATTGTGTCAAAACAGCTAATCAAAAGAAGAGCGGAGTATGCCGGCAGATTGGTGTCAGTTTATAGGGCTCTCAAGTGGTGGTCATAGAATACTGTAGTGGCTGCTGCACAAATCCACGTGTTCATCTTTAAAATATAGGTCCCATTTGAGTTAGAAAAAATATTACCACCCCAGCAGTATTTTCATCCCTATAAATCTGAGACTTAGGATGAAATTTGGGATCTTTATAAAAAGCTGATGATAATAATCCGTTTAGCTGCCCTATTGCTTACAGAACTGAAATCAAGGTCACTGGTGAACCTCCTCCTCTGACATACAGAATACTAATCCTGGCCAAGGAGTGAAATTGCACAGCAAATAATGTGTTAGGTGTTAGAGATCAGGCTGGGATGACATATGCACCTGTCTTCCAATGTCAGCACGCAATTACATTTTGTAGAGTGTTTGATTTTCACAGCCTATTAATTAAACGAAGAGAAAGTCATTATTAATCCTTTGCTGAGTTACACCTCATTTCACAAATAGAAAATAAAATATCTTTATACTAGACAGTGGGAATGTAAGATATTTCTGTCTCTTACCTTGTTTAATAAATTAAAGGAGGGGCTCATTTAGGAACCTCATTGCTATTAGCTAAAGCTAAAGGCCACTTCCAATGGAAGTCTCAACACTGGAATATCACAGAACAGCTGATCACATGGTGATCCTTCCTTTTCAGTAAAAATCTATAGTATTTTTCTATTAAAATAGCCTGTAGGGTCCTTTGGTGGGTGAGATGGGATGATAGAGCTTGATTGAGAAGGATCATTATTCCTGTCTGGAGAAAGTTATTGCCTTTCAACATGTGTCAAATTTGACGTTGGTTTTCTCATTTGTGTTGCTGCCAACAAGACAAAGTGTCAATGTGGATTTTGGGGTCTTTTTATTTCTTGTACCATTTCATTATGCATTTGTCGGTGTGACCAGGGCTTCAGTAACACTGACATGTGTTTAGCTACATGTTTCGTGTTCAATTGCCCAATGTTATTGCAAGCTACAATGTATTATTAGTGTAGTAAATTGAAAGCGATTATCAGGAAGACAGGCACAATCCTTCCTACTCAATGTGCTGTTTTGTGTTAGGTTACTTACCCTGATGCATAAAAGAAAATAAACCCCATGTTCTAAAATACACATTTAGAGCTTTATTTCCTAATTTCTTTTATATTTTTCTTGTTTTATCTGTCTTTATCCTTTAACATTTAACAGTTTGATCAATCAAGAAGGCGGCTGGAATTCACATTTATGGAACTGTATTGTAAAAGGAGAAACGACTTTAACAGTGCAATTTCAGCTTAGTATTTAAGTCAATTTAGTAAGCCCTATGAGCACAGAATGAATGTTGTGTTATTAGATGGCAGCATTACTAAGAAACAACAATATAATGTAAAAACTGATTGCAGCAAAACATTAAAGTGTGAGATGGGTCACAGCGAAGAATAGGAAGCAAAGCTGTCTGCCATTATCAAATCATTTGCTACATTTATGTACCATAGAATCTAAACTTTTTGCCTGAATAATATGTTATTGAATATAGTCAGTTTCTTCATCGTCAAAATTGTAAACTAATAGAATTTGTTTAGAATATTCCAAATTTTTGAGAAGTCAATCTTCGAAAATCCATCAAAATGTCAGACAGCCACCTGTTAATTATTTACAATGGCTGGGAAGTAGATAGGAAACAATTAAATTCATACTTCTGTAGTCCTTCACCCATCCAAGCCTCTGCAGCTCCCTTAAAGTCTTCCACTGGCTTCCTGGGCTTCCACTCCAATCTGGCATCAATCTACTCTTTATTCTCTGTATCACATACATCTGGAGGAAGTGAAAGAGCAGCAGCTCCTCTTGATCCAGAAATATGTGATTTTCCCCAAATGCATGAAGAGTGAAGCCAACACTGAGAAGAGTGAACCCAACACTGATTGGCCACAGGGATTGTATGACATAATAATGTGATGCAATCCCCATGAGAACTAGTGGCTACACCACTGGCTTCCTGGGCTTCCATTCCAATCTACACTTTATTCTCTGTATCACATATATCTGGAGGAAGTGAAAGAACTGCACCTCCCACTTACTCCAGAAATATGTGATTTGTCCAATGTCAAGAAGAGTGAAACCAACGTGAATTGGTCACAGGGATTGCATAACATAATAATGTGAGGCGATCCCCGGGAGAAATGATGCCAACACCACTGGAACTGCACCTGCACTAGAGGTAACAGAAATAGGATCAAGACAATGGTTAAGAAGTAGAAGTACAAGTTAAGTACCACAAAGCTAAGAAACAATGACTGGGCTTGCAACTAACAGTATCCTTATTTTATATGATAGAAGGATATTGGCAAACAATAGAATTCTTTATCAGCAATTACGGAATACTTACAGTAGGTAACTAAGAAAATCATTAGGTAAATGCAATAAAGCACCATTAAATCAATAGCTTTCTTCATGTTATGCTTCTGCTCATATTCCAACTTATAGCAATACAATATATAAAGTATCTATCATTTATCTATAGATCTATCTAATTAGCATCTCCTTTTTTATTTAAACAAAGCATAAATTTGCCAAGGTACATGCTGTGCTTTACTATTTTGTATTGTTCTCTTATTTTTCAGCATATCGATTCTTTATGTTCTTTTTCATTCAGTCAGGAAACTACTTTGTAGAACAGCATAAGCATGTCTGGATTCTTAAGACATTTTCTATTATTTATATAAAAAACATAACTCCATTACCATTTTTATATTTTTTCTACAATCCAATGAATTCCTTTTACAGATGTGGCAATTACATTGCATATTGTTGGTTTGGTTATATTGGACTTGTAGATGCATTGTTATATTTTGAACATTTTCATTTATTTTATTAAACTCTTGTCTATTTTGAAAAAGTAGACAATTTTGTTAGGCTTATCCTCTTAATTTAAGCTTGTAACCTTGAAGTAATGACATCGCCCATTTTGTGTAGCCACTGATTTGATGCTTTTACTTATTCTGATTGAATCTTTGATATAAAGATTAATCTTATAGCTGCTGGTTGATAAAAATCCCAACACGAGTGGAAATTTAGCTAACCATAAACAAACTGCTTCTATATCTCAAGTATCTGTGTTGATAAGTGGGAAGAGTTTGATATCTTGCTGATATTAAACATGGATTCATTGAGCACATTGCTCAGTTCTTCATCCTGATCTTCTGGTATCCATTAGATCACTGGCCGTTGATTAAATCTAAAAATCTAATTAAAAGGTCTATTAAATAGCATCGTGATCGGAAAGAATAGAAGGAACAAGGCGTAGAGGAAGACCAACATCCCTATAGCTTGATATTATCAAGATAAGGATGAAGAAGACCCTAGTGGACCAATCTAGGGTTGCACAAGATCGATCTTCCTACAGAGTTCATCTATCAAGTCACCATGCCTTAAGATTGAGAAAGGCTGTTAAAATAAAAATAAAAAAAAATTAAGTGGTCTAATGTATGGGTGCTACTGAGAAAGTAAGGAGATTTGATTAAAAAATATTACTAGTCACGAGAAAAATTTGTAAACTGAATTTAACTATATCACTGTCCTAGAACTTGTGATGACCATATATTCAGTTGATGGCCTGGAATGGCTCATATTTTTTGTTTTGAATTAACATTTTGTGATGTTTGAGTTAGGTGATTTATCAGGGACAAGCACAAGCTTAGAAAACAAACACTACTTCAAATTTTGTCTGGCCTCTTTTCATATGCCCTTGTACTAATGACAGCAGCCCCCTCCAGCTTTACTCTCTTCTGTTCTTTAATGTACGTTAGTTTTCAGGGAAGATATGAAACCCAATAGTGCTCACAATTTGAAAATCACAACTAACTGTTGACAGGGTGGAACTACTACTGTTATGCTGATTGACAGCCGGATTCCCTCAATTAGGTAGCGGAGAGCAGGCTTCCAATCAACATGACACTAGTAGTCCCACCCTGTTAAGAGGAAGAGAAACTGCTGCTCTGTTGACAGGGAGTAGCTGAATCTCTGGCATGAGCGGTCAGTGAACGGTGCTGGGTACAACGCAGGGGTAGTTGCTAGCAACTACTTGCATTTTTTTTTTTAAAGTCTCGATTATCCTCTTTAATTGTGCTGAGCTTTTGTTGAAGATGATGCTTGACAGCATCAATACTATTTTATTCCTACAACTTGTGTCTTTGCCAGCCCCAAATCTATGGAGTTAATCCTGTTAGTTTGTCTTTCTTCCTGCTAAAAGCACTGGGTGGGTCTGTTCATGAAATAAGCCCCTGAAAGCCAGTTCCCACTACCAGTTAATGTTTGTGCTACCTGGTTTTATCTGTGTTCTGAACATCTAGTGTTTCATCCTGATGTATTCTTTTCCCTAACCTCGACTAGTTTATTGATGCTTCTTCTGCTTGAAAATTTTGTACCTCCTTGATCTGACCTGGCTACCTGACTATATGTCTTGCAAGCTTGTACCACTGAAAGGCAGGTGACTCTGTGGCCATAGTCCATGGACCTCTGTTTAAGTCCAGATTCCTGTGCAAGGTTTAAATGGTAAAGGCCATTGCAACTTAGGTTCTGGGAAATGGAGTAGCTTGCACTAATCCTTTTCTTGGTAGCCATTTTGTAGCTACCAGGTGCCCATGAACCATGCCTATGAGACATATATGTGTTTTGTCCTACGCAAAATATCCAGTTTTGGCACTACTATTATTAAATGTATAGCTAAAATCTGCAGGGTTGGCTATGGTGTTTACTTAACCAATGTACAAAGAAGAAAATATGTGATTTATATTTACAGTTTGACAGCAAGATATATTTAGAAAGTATGAGCTCTTCTTTTCCAAGGACATAAATAATTGAGGAGATAAGTATCAATCAATAGGAGTTTGTGACTAATATATGGGATAATCTAAAACCTCATATCTGAACATGAATAAAAATGCAGTTTAAATAAGGTGGCCGGGGCTCCCTAATGTTTATGTATTGCTTATCCCTCACTATAATTGCAGGAATAAGATTAGTAGATGTTTCCTTCTTAAACATTGTGGTCATGGGTTTCCTGACAGTCTCTGCTGCAACCTGGCAAAAGACATAATAAAGCAATTGCATCGAACGAAAGGAAAGGAAATGCACCACGAAGGCAACTGATCTTATTTATCTAAATTATTCTAAAACCTCCATTTTTATATAATTGCATATTGGCAGTAGCCATAAATCAAGGTGACCTTTAAATGCTGACTATTACAAATATAACATATGTATTCATAGGCCAATGTGCAACTTTACTGTGAAATTGATAACAGAATATCATTACTTATCGGCAAGCAGAATGGATTTGATTTGATTTCCCTACAATCTGAATCCATATGGAAATATTGCCTGCTCCATAAGACATAGGTAACAACATGTAACTTGGTTGTACCATGCTCTATTACAACTTAGTGCAATATTCTCATTCTGGAGAGCCATAATATAATGCCCTTATATCTCTATGGTGTCCTACTAGACTTGCTACACCTACAGTGTCACAAATTGTGGCATACTCAGATGCTGTCCTATGACCTCTACCTATCTTCATGCAGTGTCCATGTACAAGTCTGCTATGAGCATGAGGCACAATTACTGAGAGTGCAAATGATGTGTGCCTGTAAACTAAGGTGACCTAAAAAGTGCGGCTCCTTCATTGGAATAAAACATTATTATTAATGATGAGTAGACGGTACATGCTTCAAATTTTGTACATTTTTGTCATAGGCTGCTAATAGTGATGAGTAAATGTGCTTGGGTGCTAACAGACTATCCTCGGAGTGCTCGAAAGATATGTGCAAGTCCCCACGCCTGCATGTCTCATGGCTGTTCGGCAGCCACAACACGTGCAAGGATTGCCTGTTTGTTATGCAAACCATGCATGTGTTGCGGCTCTCAAGCAGCCATGAGACATGCAGGCGTGGGGACTCGAACATATTGTTTGAGCACGCTGAAGACACTCGGTTAGCACCAGAGTATGATTGGATAAAACTTTATCTGAGCACGTTCGCTCATCACTAGTTGCTAAGCAAAGTAGGAAGCAGGCAGAGGAGCTGAGCCTGCTTCATATACGGCAGATGTCAGCTGTGTTAGGCTAGGCTCTGATTTGCATTCAGAACTGCTGAAGATGTCTGCCTGCTTCCTCTTTTCTTCCTCCGTGAAGCTCTGACTACGCTCAGCCTACTTCTGTATGCGCCCTGCATTTCTGCCCAATTTTGCATTTCCGCGTGGTCACTGCACACGTCAAATCGCTGCATACGGACGCATTCCGCAAACAATGCATGTCTCTGCAAGCTCAATGTTAAAGATAGGTATGCAGGGAAATGCAGTATGCATATAGAAGTAGGCGGAGCTTCACGCAGAAAGAAAGGAAGAAATAGGTGGCCCTCCTGAGCGCAAATCTGAACCTAGCCTTAAATACATAAATGCCACTGTAAATCACTGCATAGAAGTATCACAAATTCTCTATATGATACCGTGATATTGCAGTATATAGTATAAGCCATGTAAAAGGGTCAAGTCACCTAAGGGAATAAATAATAAGGTAAGGCTGGTTTCACATTTGCATTTTTTAGCGCTGGAAAAAAACGCATATGTGCGCATGCGTTTTTTCCCCTATATTTAACATGGGTGCGCATACCTGCGCGCTGGTAAGCGCATGTATGCGATTTTCATGCGCTGCGTTTTTTTGGGGTGTGCGTTTGTATTTTCCAGACGCAGCATGTTGCATTTTTTGGCCCTGCAAAAAAGCGCATGCGCACATATGCGCACGTTTTGCGCTAAAAATGGCCATTATAGCCTATGGATGCGCATATGTGCGCACTGGCATGCTCATGTATGCGTTTTTTTGCACATGCGTTTTTTTTTGATAACCATGGAATTTAGGGGTTTGGGTTAGAGTTAGGGTTAGTTAAGGGGGTTTAGGGTTAGGGTTAGGGTCAGGGTTAGGGTTGGGGTTTGGGTCAGGGTTAGGGTTAAGTATGGTTTGGTTAAGGGTTAGGGTCAGGGTTAGGGTCAGGGTTAGGGTTAAGTATGGTTTGGTTAAGGGTTAGGGTCAGGGTTAGGGTTAGGGTTAGGGTCAGGGTTAGGGTTAGGGTTAGGATCAGGGTTAGGGTTAGGGTCAGGGTTAGGGTTAAGTATGGTTTGGTTAAGGGTTAGGGTCAGGGTTAGGGTTAGGGTTAGGGTCAGGGTTAGGGTTAAGTATGGTTTGGTTAAGGGTTAGGGTCAGGGTTAGGGTCAGGGTTAGGGTTAAGTATGGTTTGGTTAAGGGTTAGGGTCAGGGTTAGGGTTAGGGTTAGGGTCAGGGTTAGGGTTAGGGTCAGGGTTAGGGTTAGGGTTAGGGTCAGGGTTAGGGTTAGGGTTAGGGTCAGGGTTAGGGTTAGGGTTAGGGTTAGTTAGGGTTTAGGGTTTGGGTTAGGGTTAAGTATGATTTGGTTAAGGGTTAGGGTCAGGGTTAGGGTTAGGGTCAGGGTTAGGGTTAGGGTTAGGGTCAGGGTTAGGGTTAGGGTTAGGGTTAGGGTCAGGGTTAGGGTTAGTAAAGTCATGGTTTGGGTTAGTGTGAGGGGCCACCTAATGTTGGAAAAAATCGCAAACGCGGTAAAAACGCACTAAAAACGCATACAAACGCATAAAAACGCTGCGTTTTTTTCATGCATGCTCATAAAAATGCTTGAAAAAAACGCAGCAGTTGTATGCTTTTGTATGCGTTTTTTCAATGCGTTTTTTTGCGGGAAAAACGTGCTGCAAAAAAAAGCAAGTGTGAAACTAGCCTAAGTATAAAAAAAAGTTAAAAAATATGTTTAAAAATGTTTAAAATATGTATAATCATCCACCTTTTCCCCATTCAAAAATATAGAAAGAAAATAAACATATTTGGTATCATCGTGTTAAAAATACAGATTTATTTAATCTATATGTCTATTGTTGAAAAGAAAGAAAAAGTATTTCTCACATTTCCATTTTTGGTCAATGCGCTTCTTTAAAAGATGAAAGATATGTTGCTGCAATTCTTTAAAATATAATCAATCAAAAAATCATATGTACCCCAGAATGGAATAACTTATAACATAAAGTTAGGATACAAAAAAACCTTCATACAGATCCATCAACTGAAAATTAAAAAAGTTACAGGTCTCAAAATATGGAGATAGAAAGCAAATTTTTTCCTACTTTTTTTTTCTACTTTTTTCATCATTGAAGTAATAAAAAAATTAACCAGTTTGATATTGCCATAATTGCGATGACTTTGAAAATGATGTTACCAGATCACTTTTACCGCAAAATGAAAAAATGGAAAAAAATTGAAATGTAATAATAAAACTCACAAATCAATGGCGGAATTGCATTTCTTTTTTTTTTTTCAATATTTCATTAGACTTGAATTTTCTTTTCCAGTATATTATTTTGTAATATGAATGATGTCTTATAAAACTATAGCTCGTCCCACAAAATCAAGCACTGGTAGGGTCATGTTGATGGAAAAATAAAATAGTTATGACTTTTGGAACTGAGGTCAGAAAAAAAAAAGAGCAAAAAAAAATGCCTGGTCATTAAAGGGTTAAAAGCAACTTTGATATTCATGTCCTCTTCTCAAATGGTTTGTCCAATTAGTCTCTATTACTACTGCAAATTATTGACAGTCTGTTCTCACTTTTCAGGCTGGTGCTGAACCAGTGATGTTGGAACAGGGTATCCCAGGATTTGCATGACATTAGTATGTCACATGAGCTCTGCGGCCAATCAGTGGACATTAAGTCGCAGTTTCACTCTGACTTCCTTAGTGATATCTGGAGGAGATCCTAAAGCACCAACGCTTACTTCTTCCACACTTCAGTTTCATCTGCAGGAAGTTAGAATGAATTGGCCAATAGCAGCTGCTGATTGACTGCAGGGTTTAGGTTACATAACAATGTCACGAGAGCCCAGGAGACTCTGTGCTGACATCAGTAGAACAGTTGCTGGCACTGGAGGTGAGTACAGGTTGTTTCTATTTTACATGGGGGAATATAGTAATAGAAAAGGGGTAGTCCGAGTAGTGGGCAAAACCATTAAGATAGCCAAACTATATCATATCAGTTTTACTTTGACACCTGGCACTCCCAATTTTCTGAGAAAGGTGGGGTATCAGCTCCCTGGCGGGCACCATGCCCATTATTTTTTAAACTTTTGTAGTGGTTGTGCCCAGTACTGCCTCTCTCAATAGCTCTGTCCCATTAAGAACAGGTGGTGATTTCTCCTTCAATGAATGTCTCCAAACAGAGGCTGGACAGACATTTTTCTGAGATGGTTTAGCGAATCCTGCATTGAACAGCGGATTGGACACGATGACCCTGGAGGTCCTTTCTAAGGCCGGGGTAACACTTGCTTGTGCAATGCAAAAAACTCCTGCGAGTCTCTCGCATCAATACCCGGCACTGCCGCCAGCACTCGGACTGGAGTGTGGGGCTGAATAGAAATACATGCAACCACACACTCCGGCCCAAGTGCCGGTGGCAGTGCCGGGTATTGATGTGAGAGACTTGCGCGAGTTTCTCGCGTTGCACACGCAAGTGTGACCCCGGCCTTACTCTAACATTCTATGATTTTAAGAAAGTGGGACTGAGATGCAGTACCAGGCGTAACCACTACAAAATGTATGGCGCTGTGCCTGGTAAGCAATGCTTAATAGAATGAAGGGGATTGGGCGCTGGGTCTCAATGAAACAAGTTTAATTATTATATATCCCATAGTATTATTTAATTTATTTAAACCTATAGATTTATTATATGCTTTCATCTATTTTAAAGTTACCAAATTTTGCAAGTTTTCAGAGTTAAGCAGGGCATAAAACAAATGCTGTACTTTCATTCGCTCATGATAAGTATAATGATGGCAATTCTCAAGAATCTGCTCTCATGATGGATAAGGCGGAATAGGCAATGGATAATATCAGGAGTCACAACAGAGCAGGAGCAGTATAAGGCTTGACATTTTGTCATGTCAAATCCAGTACGTTAGGAAAGGGAGTCTTGGCTCTTCCCTGTGACAGCGAGTCTATAGGTAATTAAATGCACTGAAAATCAGGATGAAATGATTCCACTTTACTACACTTGTACATTTCTTAATAGAATTTTTGACAATAAACAGTTGACAGACATGAAGTTTAATGCATTTAGTACTTTTGACTTTATATGTCAGGTAAACTATGAAAATAATAGAGAGAAACTTTTTTGAATTCTTACCATAAAAGAAAACAAGAGTTGAGGACACATCGGCATTTTATGCCTGCAGTTCCTTATAAAAAAAAAAGATCAGAATGTTCTTGGAATGTGTTTCTTTTCTGTTGTGCTGAGAGCATCACCATCTATCCATTATCTTTTAGAAAAAAAGAACCCATGAATGAGGTATGGACTGGGATTTAAGCTGGTGTGCATGCAGCATGTAAGCGCGCGTTCACACTGGGCACTGAATAGGAAAAAGCAAAGACAAAAACATAATGATTAAATATCCTGCAGTAAGAAATAAACAGCATAGTGCATGAAAATAATATACGGTACTTAGTTAACATGATTTTTTTATCAAAAACTATGCTGGTTATTTATTTAATCATTATGTTTCTGTCTTTGTTTTTTTTTTTCCATTATCTTTTAGGTAGAGAATGGTGGACAAGAAAATGCATTTTCCAAATACCTCTGTTTGAGGTTCCATTGCAATATCTGCAGATCGATGCATGAAGCAAACAATGCATCCTTTGATAAATTGTGCATTTATTATAATGATACACTACCTGCCATTGATTGCTTTCCAAGTCCTATTATCAGTAGTTACCTTGGAGCCTACGACTTGGATTAATCTATGTTTTCACATCCCAAATTTTGAGTCACATTAAAATCCTAATGAGGCTGCAACTTCAGTATTTACCTTATTTTTTCGGATTATAAGACGCACGCATCTTATAATGCGGATATGCCTTACCGGCCGCGGGGGTGCAGGGCCCCAGGGTCGCTGCTGGAGCAGGAAAAAGTGGAGCGCTGCTGCAGGCTGGGATGAGGGGGTGTTCGGATGTGCGGCGCGTCGTTGCCGGTGTCTCCGATGCTGCGTGTGTCCGGTGCTGCAGGTGTCCGATGCTGCGGGGGCTCTGCTGACATTTTGTGAAAGGCCAGAGCCATAGCAGTTCCAAGGTTTGCTATGCGGTGGACTCCGGGAAAATGACTGCCGGGGGGCGTCACATGCACAGATGGAGATCTCAGTACCAAGATCTTGGGAGATGAGATTTCAGTGCTGTGATCAGATTTTTTGCAAAAGTTTCAGCATCCTTTATAACTTATTTTCATGAAGGAACATTGAATATAAAGAATGATTTTGCCCCAATTGACAAAGTTTTCCCATGTAGCAAAAGCCCAATAGAATGCATTTCTAATTATAGAAAAAAATGATATTTTTGCATACATACAAATGTGCACGTTAACTGTAAAAAATAAGAATCTATTTTATATAGTTAATATCTTTACAAATATAAAGGAACCTTGCACTTGTGAAGGTTTCCTCTGAGTTTACTGGTTTTACTCTTAGCAGTAAAAACATACTGACAGTTTAATTGGGATTTAGATGTAATATTCTAGGAAAATGAATATGAATATATGTGTCCCGCCGAGGACGGGGCTTATTCATAGGAATAAATTGATTCACACTGTTCAAATATTGCTTGTAGGTGGTTTCAGATTCACAAAAAGTGATTATAAAGCTATATCAGAGCTATGGTCATAGTGGTAAGGATAAAACATCAACACTACTGCAGAGAGACACTACTGCAGTCTAATGATTTCAGCACCATGGAGAGAAACAGAACTGTTTATATCTAACTTAGAAGATCATACACATATTGATATTGGTGGATAGGCATAAGCAGTGCCGGACTGGGGTGCCGAGGGCCCTCCCGTAACGTTGATTCTGGTGGCCCACTATTCAGCTACATGCAAATATCACATTACCCTCACTCACAGATGTGCCTATGTTTCTATATACAAGATCAGCTGTGGAAAAGAATGCTTAATACCACATGTATAACCCTCAGGGGTTAAATGTCAGTAGCTTGGAGGATTCCCATTCAAAATAAAACATAACAAATGTACTGTGGCAACTATTTCTCATACAGTGGAAAGCCGATTCCTGCCTGATGGCCCACCGGAGGATTCTCCTCTTGTCCCGTGGGCCAGTCCAAGCCTGAATAAACCTCTATACAACTTAGAAGGCTGTGGGCTGAATGATGGTTTGGATAATAGTTCGACCAGCAGTCATCTCTCTTGATTGATTCTCCTATACACAAGAGAGCGGTTGTATGCTCTTTATCAGAGAGCTACTACCAGATATCTATGGTGGAGGTCAGGTACGGACTGGGGCTAAATTTCAGCCCTGGCATTTGAAATCACACAGGCCCATGTTGTCCCCATGCCCAAGAACCAGATGAGATATATTACTAATATTAACCTGGATGGAGGAAAGGAAGATTTTCTACATGACAAATATTTCTAAAGATACCCATGGCCTGCTGGGGTAAGTGATGGAGTCAGCGACTTTGTGCTCTGTCACGACTCTTAACAGTATGGGTGTCTTGAGAACACCAATTCTGTTAACAATGTAGCAGACAAGACAGCCCACGACCAGACAGGCCCTTCTGGCATTTGTCAGAATTGCCAAGTGGCCAGTCTGGCCCTGGTGGAGGCTTATCTCAGGCAGAGCTAAAGGGTCAGTAGTAAATGAGTATGTTAAGATCTATTGGCCGAACGAAGATCTCACTTAGAATCTGCCTACAGAGCTTATTTTTAATGAAAGGGTGTTACCATTGTGAGACATGAAATGACTGACAGTCTGCTCTTCTGATCTATATGTCTCACACTGGTAATGCCTCCTTCCATTTAAAATAATCTCTGGAGGCAGATTCTCAGGGAGCTCTATGTTCAGCCTATAGATCTTAACAGCTCATTTAGATAATTAAGAAAAACGTGGATTTTTTCCAGGAATGAGACAACAGATCGCAGATGGCAAGGTATCATTTTATTCAACTTTCTATGACCAGCATGTCCGTATAGACCGTTTAAGAGGGTTGATCCTACTGACAGATTCACTTTAATGGGCTTATCATCATAATAAATAATAATAAAAATTACCCATCAATATGGGTATAGATTCATAAGAAGTAAAGAAAAAACCCTCATATTGGCTGAGATCAAGTGATGCCAGGGGCCGGAGAATCAGCATAGATGAGAATATTTTTTTTCTTATTTCCTACATTACCCTGAGTCCATTATAAAGAACTTCTAGAAAAAGTGGACAATCCTTTTAAGTTTTGAGTATGTTGTGGTTGTAGCAGTGGTTAAAGGTAATTAGAATTTTATTGAGAAAATGGGGAGCGTAAATGATACATAAAGTAATTAATTCACTAATTACTAAAAAATGTATATTGTATTATTTCCTTTTAGGTTATTAATAAATCCTTACCTACAAAATATGAAATGCTATGATGATAGCTTGCAGGTCGGCAAGAATTTCATGCTTCACTTAAGAAACTGACTACTTTCTGACAAACTTACAAAACATGTTAAGTATATTAAAAATGTAATGGAAATTTGTATGGTGCTGACGACTTTCTCAGGACAACCGGGCCAGATTTGAAAACCCCTGAAGCCTCGCGGGCTATTATAAGAATCTGTCCCTCTTGTGAATGGAGTAATTACCATTATGATATTATACTGGGGAATTTATATTCATGCGATTGCATTCTAATACTTGAAGCTTCACTTTTTCTTTTCATTACTAGAATGGCAATTTCCACAAGATTTGCCTTTTGCTATTAGAAGATATTCTATTATACGGATATAAACAGCCGACCTGTTTTCCAAGACGTAATATAAATTTTGCACTTTTCGCCAGGAAAAAGCAATTTATTTTTAAGTGTGTCTGAACTTTTGCAAAATGTGGATTACATTTGACACATAAGTCATTATTTTCGACTCTTTTTACGTAAACCTTTTCAGGTTTTGAACTATAGATCACTGTTTTCTCTGCAAAAAAATATAGTATAGATCTAAAGAATTGGAAAAGAAAAAAAAAAGAAACAAATGACTGTAACAGAAGTTTGTTCAGCTGAACTTTATCATTTTTGTTATCAGAGTTTGAATCTATTTATTAACAGAAAATCTGCCTAGGGAAATATAGTAATATTTCATCCATCCTTGTATCAAGCTAAACTTTGGTAAGGCTGTGTGCACATGTTGCGTTTTTTTGCGTTTTCGCTGCTTTTTTCCGCTGTGGAATTGCCGCAAAAACGCAAAGAAAACTCATCCCATGCAATTCTATGGGATTCCGCAATGCTGTGCTAATGTGCGGATTTTTCCACTGCGGAATCGCATAGCAGAAAAATCTGCAGCATGCCCATTCTTTTTGCGGAATCGCGGCGATTCTGCACCCATAGGAATGCATTGATCCGCTTACTTTCCACATGTGGCTGTGCACACCATGCGCAAAGTAAACGGATTATGTACGGATGGTACCCAGAGCCTGGAGGAGAGGAAACTCTCTCCTCCAGGCCCTGTGTACCATAATCCTGTAAAAAATAGAATAAAAATAAAAAATAGTGATATACTCACTAGGGATGAGCGAGTAGTGTAGTATCCGGACTTGCTGTACTCATTACGAGTACCTCCTAATACTCGGGTACTCGTAACGAGTAGCGAGTCCAATGTAAGTCTATGGGAAATGCGAGTAATAGGCTGTGTGTGTGCTGGGCTGGGCGGGGACTGTGCGAAGACTGTTCCGGGCAGTGCGGGACTGTGCTGGCCTGTGAGAAGACTGTGCTGGGCTGTGCAGGACTGTGCTGGCCTGTGAGAAGACTGTGCGGGACTGTGCTAGCCTGTGAGAAGACCGTGCCGGGCTGTGTGGGACTGTGCTGGCCTGTGAGAAGACTGTGCCAGGCTGTGCAGGACTGTGCTGGCCTGTGAGAAGACTATGCCGGGCTGTGCGGGACTGTGCTGGCCTGTGAGAAGACTGTGCTGGGCTGTGCGGGACTGTGCTGGGCTTTGCAGGTACTGTACGGGGACTATGTCGGGCTGTGTGAGACTGTGCTCGCCTGTGTGGGGCTGTGCTGGGCTGTGAGGGGACTGTGCGGGGACTATGCCGGGCTTCGTGGGGCTGTGCTAGACTGTGCGGGGACTGTGCTGGGCTGTGCAGGGACTGTGCCAGGCTCTGCGAGACTGTGCTGGGCTGTGTGGGGACCGTGTGGGGACTGTGCTGGGCTGTGCGGGGACTGTGTGGGCTGTGTCGAATATTGCGAGGCGAGTAGTGAAATACTCGCCAGGATTTGAGTACTGCGAGTACCGCATTACTCACAGAGTACCGAATCCTATCGAGTATACTTGCTCATCCCTAATACTCACCCTCCGGTGGCCCCCGAAGTCCTTCCTGCCTCTCATCACGCTCCCGGCATCTTCCGGTCCCAGTAGTGCTTTGCGCGAATGACCGCTGATGACATCGCGCTCTCGTGAGCGTGACGTCATCTCAGGTTCTTCGCGCAAAGCATTACTGGGATCGGGAGATGCCGGGAGCGCCTCAGAGTAGATCGGGTCCGTTGGAAGGTGAGAATAACAATAATTTTTATTTTTTAAATTATTTTAACATCCTATTAAGAAGCGATGCTAATCGCTTGAAATGCGCAAGCGAAAAACTCTTGCAAAACGCTTGTTTTCCTCGTGAAAAACGCATGTGAATTCGCATGCGTTTTACCCGTGGCGGGAGTGTGGAAATGTTGCGGAAATTTCCGCAGCATGTCTGCACGTGTGCACATAGCCTAAAGTTGTGTTCAAATGATGAGATATGAATCACAAGTTTCTAAAAGGCAAATAATCCCTAACTCAAGACTATAAAATTTAGCTTTTAATCAAACTACTAAAGGAAATATTAAAACTCACACTGGTCAGTTTAGTATGAGGGACAATAGTATGTTATTAAGTAGACTCTTTACCTATAAAGTGCTCATTGTCCTAATAATGTATTCAATTTCAGGTGTACGGGATCAAGGTGCGTCCTCTACCCATGTACCATATCTATTAACATAACATGGTTTCAATGACCAGTGCTAAATAAAAATTGCCCTAAGCCTCCCCGACATGTTTCACCAGTGTAACTGGTATCATCAGGGGATTGAGGCTATAATGATGAGATACACATTAAACACTCACCTAAGATGGCCCGTCTTCCCAATATATTAAATTGAATGCTCATTTCCCCCCTCAAAAACTTGTTTTCAGTTAATCTAATGTTTACCAATTAATTTCTTAATTTATCATTATATCATTTTTGTGATTCAGAACTTCAAATCCCCTGTATAAAGTCCAATGATAAAATTCTGGCTGTTCCCAGTCACCACCAGGGGGAGTAAAGTGCTGATTACTTACTGATCATACAATGAACTCAATAATATAATGGAATGCAATGAGCTCTGATGCTCCCTCTAGTGGCAGCCTCAGGCTACTCGAATTTTAACATTTATCTCCAAGACTGTGCAAGATTGTACTAAGCTCTGTCCTTTGTAAATAAAGGAATCAATTAGCACAGAATGTTGCCCATGGAACATTATGGTGTTAACAATCTTGTCCACTTTCTAGACTTTTGTTTTACTTAAATGCATGTATTTGGGGTTGAGATTCATTTTAGCAATCAGGTTTAGAAAAAAAATTGCACCATTTGGTTTTATTTATTTTCTTAAACGTTAACGTTGACGTGGTTTGAGACAATAAATCAGCTGCGAGGAGCTCAGAAAACGACAGATAAAAGAGTTATGACTGTCAGAAGGAGATCACTCATGAATTCTCCGTTAACATCTTCTACAGTGATAAAAAATTCAGCATAGAAGTTTTTGGTGGCGAAAATGGATTTTAGTCCCAAATACATGCATTTAAATTGAAAAAAAGCCCCAAAGCTGGAAAATGCCTCTACATAGTGGACATTTACTATGAAATGGTCCTACAGTGAAATATTTTTGCAGTATAAGCCATTGTTACAAACTAACCGCCAGGTTCTTGTATATACCTATGTTAGCTGATGTGCCTTTTCTGGGTTGTTTGTCCTATTTATTCCTTTACCCTTACATTTTGGTTTCCCTATGGCACAGTAGGGAACTGCATTATCTACTATATAATCGTCTAATTCTGTCTGTCTGTTTGTAACAGAAATCCCACATGACTGATTGGTCACGGACGGCCGGGCATGACCAATCAGTGACAGGCGCAATCCGGCCGCGAATTGGCACAGAATTTGAACGACGCATGCCACTGCTACCGTCGGGAGACATGCGGCACTAGCCGCTGATCTCCTGACGGTTGCCGCGGGTCATCTCCTGCCGCACGGAGGTAAGTGGTGACGCAGTCGGGAGATGACCGGCGCAGCACTCAATGTGTGGATGGTACCCAGGGTTCGGAGGAGAGGAGACTGTCCTCCAGGCCCTGGGTACCATAAACCTGTAAAAAATAGAATTAAAATAAAAAATAGTGATATACTCATCTTCCGACGGCCCGTGGACTCTTTCCCTCCTCTCACCATGCGCCCGGCATCTTCCGGTCCCAGTAATGCTTTGCGCGAAAGACCGCTGATGACGTCGCACTCTCACAAGAGTGACGTCATCTCCGGTCCATCGCGCTAAGCATTACTGAGACCGGAAGATGCCGGAGCGTGGATAGGAGATCGGGGGCCATCGGTAGGTGAGAATAACCTTTTTTAAATTTGCTTTTATTATTTTTTACATTGCATTTACATTTTTTATTATTTTTCACAATTGTCAAACACTATGCTTGACAAGTGTGACCAACCTGTCAATCACATTCCAAGCCATGCTTCAAATCTCTTGGAATGCGCTTGAATTCCGCATGTGAAAATTGAGTGAAAAACGCATGTTTTCCGTGGGAAAACGCATGCTGATTCGCATGCATTTTTCCCGCGGTGGGAGTTGTGGAAATGCTGTGGAAATTTCCATAGCAATTCTGCAATGTGGGTACTTAGCCTCAGTGTGACATGCAGCAGCAACCAGGCCCCCACTGTGAGATCGCCGATCATGGTGATTCGTCCTGGACCATCGCCCGCTGGCCATATTCTAGAATACCTGATGCGTTAGATTCGGGCCACCATCTAGGCTATGTATATATATATATATATATATTTATAATGCAGTTACAGCCCCTCTTGCCTGGTTTAAGTTTCCTTTTGTCACCTGTTACAAGCAGGAGGCAGGGCAGAGAAGTTCTGGAACCTAATGGCATATTTAAAAAAAACACAAAGAAATAGTCAGGGGAGCAGCAGCAATAAACCAAGAGGAAAAATTGGCCAGTTTTGACCAGGTGACAAGTCTTTAAATAAATCACTAAACAAATCATTAGCTGCATAAAAAGACTTACAGAGGAACAAGGGTGGAGATGGGTATGAGATCAGTCAGGAGGGATCTAAGAGAATATAGTTCTACCAATCTCATCCATTCCAATCTGAAGGTGCATTGGCAGATTGAACCACCACTACGTACTACGGAACTTTCTCGATTAGTACATTGTTTTTAATCTTGTGTAATTAAGGTCACAGTTAGAATCTTTCATCCATGAATCTTCCATCCATGAAGGTGACAATGACAGTATACTTATTCGGGGTCCATCTTTTCTGTACAGAGAACAATAGCCTTACTGTGTTGCAGAATAGTTAGTAATGGTTTAGCAGTACCCTTGATGCAAAGTTTAATGAGAAAAATGTGTTAGATCTTTTTTAGAATTTTCCAAGGAGAGTTAGGATGCTCAGTATTTTAATGGCACCATCTGTCTATGTAAAAATTGCCAAGCTGTAATATTGATCTTGTCACTTCAGGGAAAGGGATGATATTTAGAAATACCGATAACTTTTCTTTTGCTCATCTCATTTGTTTACCTTGTATTTGAACATTGATCCCACATAACAGACTGTTCTTAAAAAAGTGATAGGAGTATCTTTCTAACAGCTTTACTCATGAAAAGCAAAGTTTACATTGTAGCTCTGCTATTATCATAGAAAGTGCCTGCATTCTCTGCCTAACGACGTGGCTCTGCTTCTGGTATTCACAAGTCGAGCTCGGAATTGAGTTATGTAATAAAGGATTTTTATCTGCTTGCTTTTATTACATAAGATGAAAGATGAAGAGCTACACAAATGCGTTGTTCATACTGAATGTTAAAAAGATTAAAAGGGGTTATCCAGGACTATTTTTTTACAACTGGCAAAAAAACTAGCAGGTAGGTAGATGCAAACTACCTGATCGATGGTCCAGTGTCGATCTACGCCAGCACAGAGTAGCCACAGACCATTTCTGCCAGCAATTCAGCTGTCACATCGACAGAGCAGCAGCTTCTCTTCCACTCTGCTCTGTTGAGGGGGTGTGACTGCCGATGTCTTACTGATTGATAGCCGGCTCCCTGCTGCCTAACTGCAGGGAGCCAACTGTCAATCAGCAAGATGTTGGCAGTCACACCCTGTAGACAGAGCAGTCTGGTAGAAGAACAGCTGCTCTATTGATGTTGAGCAGCTTAATCGCAGTAAGGAGCTGTCGATGACCATTCCATATTGGCATCGGATAAAATAAGCACGTAGTTAGCCACTACCTGCCTGTTAGTTTTTAGATTCATAGTTAAAAAAAACAGTCCTGGATAACCCCTTTAAGTATATAGTTGACTGTAGATGTATCCACCATTCACTTTCTGCAAGTTTTTGCTAAAGAATCCCATTTCTCACAATACAAATTTGATACATTATCGTGACAGCTAGCAAAACCCTCTACAGACTGCAATTCACATTGCAACAACTGGGCGGCCACTTGTAGACACATATAGCATAATCAATTCCCAAAAGAATATCATTAAATTTGTGTTTTGGTTTAATCTCACACCTCTCATCTTGAGATATGCAAAGAAGCCTGGTAGGGAGGGAAGGCCAAAATCTATAGTTTTTGTCCTTTTTTTTTACAGAACTGGTTCCTTAATAATCTATTGCATATTCACCAAAACTTTCACCACCCATAAATCTTTTGATTTGGAATGTCTTCACAAATTATTTCATTTTTGCTTTGTTTTTTTTTTATGGGGTAAATCTATTTATCCTGTCCAGTGAATCAGAGCACAGAAATCAATTCCGACCCTCAAAAAACAACAACAGGATAAAGATCAATATTAGCAAACAGCAACACTGCATCCTGGCAGTGCCCAACGTGTCAGCATTAGGATGCTGCGTGTAAACAGGTGCAACAGTAATTTCCAGAACAATCCAAATCAATAATCCGGTCATTCTGTCAAGCAGTTTCCTCCCCAATATTTTTGTATAGTTTGGACCTTACTTTCCTCTTTCATTTATGGATTTTCCAGGAGTTCATTTTTATAATTGCCGTTTCTTTTCTGTTGGATTTTTTATATAGCGAGGTTCATCATGTATCTGTTACACCAGTCAATTCATCTTTGTATTTTTGCAGACATGACATGCAGTTCTATCATAAATGTTACGCTGATATCTGTGGGAATTTAATGACACTAGAAAAAAAAAATCAATCTCTCTTACACATCATATTGTACTGTAACCAGCTTTTCCTTTCCCTTCAAACAACCACAATCCAGAAATGACATTGTGATAATGTGACAGACGATTTCTGTCAATGGTTTTAAGATGCAACATTCGCAGGAGCAATGGAGATCTATTTGCAGCCTACTGCGGAGATATCTCGAAGTATCCCCGAGGAGAGAAACCAATCCTTTCTAATTAGAAATGTTGTTGTCTAGTTAATTTAAAATGTGTAAGTCCACAAAATTAGTAATTTATTTTTTTAGAGTTTTGCACGTATATTGCAAATTAGATCCTTGTGGATTTTTTTCTGTTTATGTCAACTGTTAAACTTTATCCTTTTAAAGTTTTTAAATGGCATCTGTCAACATTAGTCACTGCGGCAAATATAAGTATAAATGTACCAGACAGACCCAATTTACATATATTGGGGTACGTCACGGTTCAGTCCTGTTTCCTTAAGGTTCCATCACATTGTCCAACTATTGTAAAAAATAGACATGGGCTGAACCAGTCGTGAACATTCATGAGCAGGAACTATACTAAAAGGGTATCGGCTAACATTCGAAAATGGTAGACCTACAGTATGGATTTAATTGCTATGCCTTGATCATGGGTTTTCGAGAGGCTCATGATGAAGTCTGAGTTATTGCATAAAGGGGTTGTTTTAGGTTCGTAAATTGGAAAAAATTGTAAACTACTAAACTACTTGTAAAAATAACAACAACAGCAAAAATCTCCTTTATCAAGATTGGGGGGACAGGGGTAACATTTGTAGCTCATCATGAATTTAATGAGTGGAGGTCACCATGTCTTGTCATGCCCCTGTCCCATTCCAACTCTGCCCACTTTGTAGGAGGTGGGTGAAAAAAATCATGAACGTGGTTGAAATCGCAAAATGTTTGTGTTCCACAAAAATATTGGTACTTGTCAAAGCTTTTTATGCCAGTTTTCTATCAGACTAGCGTTAAAAAAGCGCTTCCATCAAAGGTTTTATCCTCTTAATATATATGCAGTCATCATATTATATAGCGCTGTGTACTTACAATTGCTCATTTTGAATTTTTACCCAGTTAATTCTTCACTTTTCTCTGCTCTATGTATAAATAGGAAGTCTCTTGAGCCTACATGAATAATCCCCTTCATCAACTTCTGACCCAGCAGCTTCGCTCCTCCCCCTGCCTGTGAATTTTGCAGTGATGACTCATGCAGGAAAAATAGACTTCCTGTTTCTACATAGAGCAGAGAAAAGAGAAAATTGAAGAATTAGCTGGGTAGAAAGGCAAAATGAGCAACTGTAAGTTCACAGTGCTATATAATATGATGATTGCAATATATTAAGGGGAATTTTTTTTAATAGCAGCGCTTCTTTAATGATTCAGGGCCTAAGTTTATTTTGATATGAGTAGGAAATTTGGTCAATTATACCTTGTGACTGGATTACTAATCTCTCTAAAATGTGTAACTTGCTTCCTATAAAGTCGACATGCTGCTCAGACACTATGACGGTGCTCTATCCTTTTTGTTGCCAAGGCAGTCAATTTATTAGGGTGGCTCAGAATAATTTTATGGTAACCCAGACCCGTCAATGTACTGTAGTATATTTAGTGCATTCAATTTCTGCTTCCACAGATCAACGGAGAGCAATAATTGAATGTGGTAATTGTAAAATAAATTATTATACCACCCTTATTTTTCTATGCAATTGTATTAAGTAACACAAGCTCAATCAACTGACACTCGAACAAACTTCATGCCACTACCACTCTTCCTAACATAGCATTATCAAGTGTCTTTTTATACACAAAACTTAATTTTCAGGCATTGTACATTGTGTCATCAAGAAACATTAGGCTTAATAATTAACGACATTGCTATTTCCATTTGGTAATGCTACAGTACATGAATCTAAACAGAAGTGACAAACACATAAACTTTACCTTCCAAGTTCAAAGTCTCCATTCTGCAATGCAATTAAAAAGGCTGATCATTAGAGACAAAATGTACTATTTTATTGCTGCAATGGATAAATTATTTACACCAAACCCGGGAATTATTAGAACGCATAAAAACACAGATGCAAAGATTCCACTTTCAAGATTCAGTTTTATTATTTGCTTCACAGAGTATCATTTATTCTCTAAGATATGGACCTTTAAATGGAACCTGACTGGTGATACTTGCTGCCTAAACCGTGGGCAGCATGTATCAGCCACTGGCTGTACGATCATAGCCAATGACACTGAAGCATTTCAGATAAAAACGCACTTGTAATAGCTGTTGGGGGCCGAGCTGCATCAGTGACTAGTAGTGATGAGCGAGTAGCATTGTTGATCGGATGTCACCAAGCATGCTCGGGTAATCACTGAGTATTTTGGCGTGCTCGGAGATTTAGATTTTGTCATCTCAGCTGCATGATTTGCGACTTATAGACAGGCTGAATACATGTGGGGATTCCCTAACAAACAGGCATTCCACACATGTATTCAAGCTGTCCAGCAGTCACAAATCATGCAGCTGAGACGACGAAATCTAAATCTCCGAGCACGGCAAAATACTCGGAGATCACTCGAGCATGCTCGGGGACATCCGAGCAACAATGCTACTCGCTCATCACTAGTGACTAGTCATACAGATGGGTCCCCAGTGACTTCTGTCCATCTGCTGCAGGTGACTGGCAAGCCTCGGCCTACATGCGCATGTACACTGAAATGGAATGGAAGGGTTAATTCTGCGCCACCAGGAGATCAAGGATGGAAGAAGAAATGGTATCCAGAAATGCGGTTTGTCAGTGCGTTTCGAAGTTCAAAACTTCTTTATCGGGTCAAGCCACAAACATTGTCATTTGTCCTGATGAAAAAGTTTTGAACTTCGAAACACGTTAACAGATAAATGACATTTCTGAATACCATTTCTTCTTCTGTCCTTGATCTACTGGCGGTGCAGAATTAACCATTTAATTCCATTTCAGTTTCTATTAATTATGGGGCTGCAGCAGCCATAAGCTTATTAATGGTTGTGAGTACCATTGCCCTTGGTCTCTCCATTGTTACTCAGATAAAACCCTATTGCACTTATTCTTATTTTAGTTTTTTTAACCTCTATATGCACGTATAGGCAGAGGCTTAACAGTCAATTTCAGCAGGCCGGGAGAAGCCGCCGGGGACCCATCTGTACGACTAATCAACCAGCATCTATTAAAAGTGTGTTTTTTTCTGAAATGCTTAGATCTTACAGCCAGTACCTGATACATGCTGCCCATTGAGCAGCATATATCATCTGACAGGTTGACTTTAAAAAGCCATATGGTCTTCTAGAAGGGTGGTCCTCTTAAAAACTAAAATATATCTGTCACTAGATTTCAAAAGTCAAACTGTGTATAATTTATAAATAGATCTCAAACACCAGGAGAGACTTGTGTACTTATGTTAGAAACTTACTTTATTTCACAATAACTTAGTAATTTTTATTGAAAGCCTAAACTCAAGATTCACCCAACTAGCCTGATTGACAGCTCTTCAGTATCCCTCCTCCCTGCTGCTGAGATTTCACGCTGCTTAGTACAGTCTGCAGCGGTCAGGTATAATGGGTAGGCAGAGACTGTATACACTTTGACTCATGCGGCCTTTTGTAATTTTAACATACAGATTTTACAGTCATTTTATCATGGATAATCAAAGAACACCAGAGTCGAAAGGTCTAAGTGGCCTATTTGTATATTTATTTATCTACAGGGGTTTTCTGATGAAAAAAAAACTAAATAAAGAAATAAAATGTCATAATAAATTCATAACTACCCTTAATTAGCAAATCATACTCATTTTGTCTATGGAAGTAATCACTAAAACATTAAAATGGTCAGTCTTATTACACTGGCAAAAACCTGTACTAGAATGTTAATAGGACAGGTACTTGTGAGCATGTGCAGGTGGAAAAGATAGATGTGCTGCCAGTGGATATTCTGATCTAATAGTGAATCAAAAAATTTACTTTTTCTTACCCCAGAAGGGATTACATCATTGTCTGAAAACTATGCTGCTATTTTTTGTTACCAGAGGGGATGAGGTAAGAAGAGACTTCTCATACTGCTGAGTGCCCTGTCTTTTTGAATTTTGAGCAGCTTCTGAGATCTGAAGATAACCCACCCTGTACTATGTTCTGTCACATAATCCTCCAGTCACAGCAGCTGCTAAGCCTAGAGAAAGACATGGTGGACAGCAGTGTGAGCAGCCTCTTCCAACATTAACATCACTGATATATCCAGTATTAAATCAGAAAGATAGGGGTGACAGCAACTTTAGCTACCTCTTACCCCCATCACTATTTGTACTTCTAATATTTGATCAGGATCTAAGGGGTACACTTTCTCCTTATAGAGAGTGACATGCCAGGTCTGGCAAACCAGTATGAGGAGATTTAAATGCTTTGCATGCTCTTCTGAGAAAATGAATATGCAAATTGTCTGTTCAGAGAGAAAAAGGACTTGAACTCTAGTGCCACCTATTGGAAGTAGCAATCCTAGCCTTGCAATATGACTTAGGATAAAAGCCAAATCAAAATCTCAATTTACAGACACAGTGTTTAGTATGAGATCTGATTAGGCTGGGTCAGAGGCTAGCACTGGGATCTAAGGGGTACGTTTTCTCTTTATGGAGAGACATGCCACATATCTCTAGCATTAAATCAGATAGACAGGGAGAACAGTAGTGTGAGCAGTCTCTTCTTACCTCAGCCCTCATAGTATCACCTGTCTTAGATCAGATAATGATAGTGGACAGCAGTATGAGCAGCCTCATCTTACCCCAGCACTCATAGTATCTCCTGTATTATATCAGAAAGACAGAGTGGACAGCAGTGTGAACAGCCTCTTCTTACCTCAGCACTCCTGGTATATCCAGTATTAGATCATATGCACAGAGAGGACAACAGTGTGAGCAGGATCTTCTTACCTCAAACACTCCTGGTATCTCCAGTATTAGATCATATACACAGGGTGGACAGCAGTGTCAGCAGCCTCTTCATGCCTCAGCACCTCTGCTATCTCCAGTATTAGATGAGATAGACAGAGTGGAAAGAACTGTGAGCAGCCTCTTCTTATCGCGGCAATCTTGGTATCTCCAGTATTAGAATATCCACCAAGAACACATCTTCCAAAACATAAAGGGACGGATAACAGCTTCCTACATCACATGCTCACAGTCACCTTTCTTAGTAACATTCTAGGACAGCTGTCAGAAAGTGCAATATGATGGTGGCCATTTTTCATTTACTACAAGGTTTACATCCTTAGACAAACAGAAAAGTACACTCCATGCCAAAAGCATGTCCTCTCCCATATACAATATAAAAAACATAGGGATATGAGCCCCTGCTACATGATGCAGCCATATGTGGTCATTAGGGTTCAGTCACATGTCTCCCAAAATATCATCCACAGCCTCCTTATACAGAACAGCTACATACAACACATACTTTCTGTAACATATAGTGCAAGCCACACATCCCATCTTACCATACAGTATGAAATACTCAAATCTTTTGCATTCCAGCCTCCTAACCCATGTCACTGCAGTGAGGGACACTCTCTATTGCTGGTGTCATCAAAAATCATAATGAGTCTCCAGTACAGATGAGTGGATCTGATAAAAGTCAAATTTGACTGTTCACTTAGATTATCCTAGAAGTTTGATCAGCACTAGGGATGGGCAAACCCTGAACATGGACTTTTTACTATATGTTGGGTTTCCTATTCAGGTTCGCCAGTCTAATAACGCTTTTTTGAAAGGCTGCAGCACAGCCAATCAACAAGCTGATAGACTGTGGGTATTTCTGGAGCCATCACAGCCATGACAAATATTGACATGGCTGTGATTGGCTGGCGCAACACGTGACCCGGCCTGCATAGAAGCTGGATCACAAGTGCCGCCACCATTTTGCTCTCATTAATCCCCACCTGTAGGAGTACTGTCTTTTAAGCAGCTATGCATACCATGCACCACTTTGCCTGTGGGAGCACTGTCCTTTAAGCCACTGTGTGTACTCTGCTCCCCCTGCCTGTAGGAGTACTGCCCTTTAAGCCGCTGTATGTATTCTTCACCTCCTGCCTTTGGGATTACTCTCTTTTAAGCTGATGTGTGCACTCTGCACCCTCTGCCTTTGGGAGTACTGTAAATTTAGCTGCTTAGAGTTTTCTAGTAGTCTGAGAAATAAATAATTGGTATCAGCCATGTCATTGCCATTAGTAGACCAAATAAATAATTTTCCAGGATTACTGTGTGTTTTCTAGTACAGTGTGGGCCATTTATATGGATACATCTAAATAAAATGGGAATGGTTGGTGATATCAACTTCCTGTTTGTGGCACATTAGTTTATGGGAGAGGGGAAACTTTTTAAGATGGGTGGTGACCATGGCGGTCATTTTGAAGCCGGCCATTTTGGAACCAACTTTATTTTTTCCAATGGGAAGAGGGTCATGCGACATCAAACTTATTGATAATTTCACAAGACTAGCATTTATTCTGCAGTGTTGCTATCTGTGTGTCAAGAGTGGGAGAAAAGGGTTGCATTGGCAATCCAACACAATGGGCAGCACTTTGAACTTATTTTTTAAGTGTTCATAAACTTGTAAATAACTCATGAAAGAATAAAGCTACATTAAAACCAAGCACACCATTGTTTTTCTTGTGAAAGTCTCAATAAGTTTGATGTGTCACATGACCCTCTTCCCACTGGAAAAAATAAATTTGGATCCAAAATGGCTGACTTCAAAATGGCCGCCATGGTCATCACCCATCTTGAAAAGTTCCCCCCTCCCTTATACTAATGTGCCACATACAGGAAGTTGATATCACCAACCATTCCCATTTTATTTAGGTGTATCCATATAAATGGCCCAACCTGTAGTTTTGCAAATCAATATATTGCATCTTGCATCTCTGCCATTTATAGGCACCAGAAAAAAAAATTCTGGACTGTTGTGTTTTTTTTCAGTATGGTAAATAAATCATTGGCATCAGCATTCTGATTGAAATTTCTACACCAAAGCAACAATTTTTCATGAATGTTGTGTTTTTTCTAGTGCTGTTGAAAATAAATAAATCTACTCTTCCGCTATCTCTTTGCAAGCAGCGTTTAAAAAATCAACTTGCCAACTTGACTTTTTATTTTTTCTAGACTGCTTAGCAAAAAATCATGGACAGACAATATTTTTATGGACACATTGAAAAACCATAAGAAATCATTATGATATCAGTGATCCATGTCTGTAGTCCATAATTCTGATATGAAGGAAACAGCTGCATTCACTGTAAACAGTAAAATGATAATTACAGTCTAAATAATTTGCATACGTTTCACCAGTTTTAAAAAAATCACCTTAATTTTTTTTATAGACTGAGTGAAAAAGTGTCCAATTTTTCCAGGAATTTCTGGACAGTTGGCAACCATGGGAGCCGGTCCAAGAATCCAGATGAGTGCAGCTAAAAATGTGACAAAAACAACTGAGGAAGGGGCTTATTCATTCTAACATGAATCATGCATTAAGCTAATGGTTGGATCCAGCTTCAAGCTGCGGAAGTGGTGAGGAGCATGACTGGCAGAATAGTGAGCAGTACATGATGACAGAATAAGAAGTTTTACATAGCATATCGCCATTTTATGTTAACATTAAAATTGTCTCTGCACCCATGGATCTGGTAATGACATATTTGCTTGATCCTCATTTATTCAGACCGATGATGCTAAGTAGAGATGAGCGACTTTGCCTTTTTTAGGGTCGAGTTGGGTTTCATGAAACCCGACTTTCTCAAAAGTCGAGTCTAACGAAATCGGCCGACTATAGCGAAAAGTCGAAACACGAAACCCAATGCAAGTCAGTGGGGAAGCAAAGTCGGTAGGGAGTGGAGGACAGTAAACACACCTACATGCCGGACCGCTTTTTATAAAGTGTGCGAAAACTCTCTCTCTCCCCGGATGCTGCACATGTCATCTCGTTGCCCACAGTAAACGTCCTTGCTCAGTGGCTGAAAAAAGTCACGTGCAAGCATTCTGAGAAATCCAACTTTGGCGCTCGTTTTGCCGACCGCATGACCGACTTCACGCTGTGGTCGGGTTTCGGTCGGCGAAACCCAACTTTGCCATAAGTCGGCGACTTATGAATCTGGCTGACCTGCTTCGCTCAACTCTAATGCTAAGCATTATAAACAGTAACTTGCTTCTTTCCTCGTATAAGTCAGCTTGTTTGCTGCAATGTTTCCATTTCTTCCATATTATTTACAAACTTTATTTATCGCATTTCCATCTTCCATTGTAATTTTTTTCAGTCTCTTTTGTTATGTGACAGTCTATGTAGGCGTGTAGCTAAGCAAACGTTGCTTATTATAGCTGCTGTGGTTGTTTTCTCATATTATACCACAGAAGAAATGCTGTAGATCACTTCCAGCCTACTTGTTATCCAAAGTGATCTTTTTTTTTTTAAATCTCTGCGACTGTCTAATATATTTATGACTATAAATACTAATCAATCTATTATTAAAGTATCATTTTGCATTATGTCTAATGTAATACTAAACTAGTAATATAATAATAGTCTAAGGAACCAGTAGAAATTTGTCCTGCCCTACATTTCCTTGTGGATCGACATATCCCAAAATGTGTGATCCAACGTGACCATCTTTGAAAAAAAAAGAACATAAAAAAAATAAAACATGATATTACAATACTCTATAGAAATTGGAGTCTTGTTATCGAGTTTCAACATGGAAGTGTGGGCATTGCAAAGGAATCACTGAGACTTATTCCATCATTGCCTCGTGCATTGCAGTTGAGGAATAAAGAATTTGACTTTATAAAAGACTATAAATTTTATTTTTTGTGATTGTGGAAGTAGGTAGCAATTTTGCCTAAGTTTATGTAACAGTAGCTATAACCTACTGATTTATATGAGTCTTGTGGGCAAGTTTAGTAACACATGCAGATATCACTGTGCTTAGTAGGAGATGAGACGTTTCCATCACCTTTTGTCATTGCTTTAATTTCCAATAAGCTTCATAATAAGGCTGGTTTCACATTAGCGCATTTTCAGCGCGCGCACGGCCGGGGGTAGCTCCGCCCCCGAGCCGGCTCTCTGCCCGGCGTGCCCGCCCCTTCCTTGTAGCGCCGCCTCCTAGCGGACAGCGGCGCCTGCGATCGGCGCACCCTATCTTTAGCATAGGGTGCGCCGATCGTGCGCAGGCCGTGCGCTAGTTGCGCTTTGACCTGCGCTGCGCACTTTTGACGGTGCGCCGTGCGCGCCAAAATCCGAAAAGTTTGATTTTGGCGCGCACGGCGCACCGTCAAAAGTGCGCAGCGCAGGTCAAAGCGCAACTAGCGCACGGCCTGCGCACGATCGGCGCACCCTATGCTAAAGATAGGGTGCGCCGATCGCAGGCGCCGCTGTCCGCTAGGAGGCGGCGCTACAAGGACGGGGCGGGCACGCCGGGCAGAGAGCCGGATCGGGGGCGGAGCTACCCCCGGCCGTGCGCGCGCTGAAAATGCGCTAATGTGAAACCGGCCTAAGAGTGTTAAAGGGAGTCTGGCAGCCGAAACTATATAAAGTGAGCACATAGCCCTGTAGCGGATATAGCTACTATTAAAGTCACACCGTTAATGTTCTAATAGATGCTTCCATTCTGCAAAAACTGAAGATCAAACAAAAATATTAATAAGGGTGCACGGTGCACCCTAAGTGTGGCCAAGATGCTCAATGCACCATTTCTCCTACTGGTTTTACATGCCCCACCTCCGTCACTCATGACTGACAGCACTGGCTGGCCATGAGTGAGAACTATCTGCAGTGAAAGCTCAGGCAAGTCAGTGTTTTCCATTCACCAGTGAGGGAGATGGAGCCATGCAGAACCAATGATCGGAATGTTTCCCTGAGCTTCTTGGCCACAACAAGGGTGCTCCGAGCATAATAATTGTAATATTGGTTAATTTTCAGTCTCTGCAGAATGGAGTTAGTGATTAGAACACTAAAGGTGGAAATTATATACAGGCTATAAAACTTGCAAGGTTTAGTTTAGTCTGAAATTTTGGGCTGACAGACCCCCTTTAAACTTCACTGTAACCCCGCTCTCAGATAACATTGAGAAGACTGGGAGTCCTACCACTATGGTACAAAGCACATGTTGAAAAGTGACAGTGTACAATTCTTGTGCTTGGTGGCCAATATGAAAATTGCCAACATTTCAAGATTTTGTTCCAATCTAGGTAATGAATGTTTTTGGAATCTATGTAAAGATGTAGAAGATTTTTAATTATGCTAATAATATAAAAGAGAATATAGTAATGTATATACATTTTGCATTTAAAGAAGCACTTCTCCCATCAAAATGTTTATCCTCTTGCAGTCATCATATTATATAGCACTATGTATTAAAGAAATGACTAAGTATGGAATGGACAAGGCAACTGTTAGGTGGATTCATAACTGGCTTAGTGATCGGACCCAAAGAGTGGTCCTAAATGGCTGCACATCCAGTTAGAAGAATGTCTCAAGTGGGGTACCACAGGGCACTGTCCTGGGCCCTGTATTGTTCAACATCTTTATCAACGATTTAGATGAAGGAATTGAGGGTAAACTGATTAAATTTGCTGATGACACAAAGCTAGGAGGGATAGCTAATACTAGAGAAGAGAGAGAGGATTCAAAAAGATATAAATAAACTGGAGCAGTGGGCAGCAACTAACAGAATGGTTTTTAACAGGGAAAAATGCAAAGTACTACATCTGGGCAATAAAAATGAAAAAAGCATACACAGAATGGGAGGAATAGGGCTAAGCAACAGCACATGTGAAAAAGACTTGGGTATACTAATAGATCACAGACTGAATATGAGTCAACAGTGTGATGCAGCAGCAAAAATGGCAAATGCAATTCTAGGATGTATTAACAGAAGCATACATCCTAGATCACGTGAAGTCATTATTTCCCTCTACTCCTCTTTGGTAAGACCTCATCTGGAATATTGTGTCCAGTTTTGGGCACCACATTTTAAAAAAGACATCAACAAGCTGGAGCAAGTTCAGAAAAGAGCAACCAGAATGGTGACCGGTCTGCAAACCCTGTCTTATGAGGAAAGGTTGCATGATTTGGGATTGTTTAGTTTGCAAAAGAGAAGACTGAGAGGAGACTTAATAGCTGTCTACAAATATCTAAAGGGCTGTCACATTGTAGAAGAATCAACTTTATTCTCATTTGCACAAGGAAAGACTAGAAGCAATGGGATGAAACTGAATGGGAGGAGACACAGATTAGATATTAGAAAAAACTTTTTGACAGTTAGAGTGATCAATGAGTGGAACAAGCTGCCACGAGAAGTGGTGAGTTCACCTTCAATGGAAGTCTTCAAACAGAGGCTGGACAGACATCTGACTGGGATGATTTAGCAAATCCTGCTTTGAGCAGGGGGTTGGACCAGATGGCCCAGGAGGTCCCTTCCAACTATACCATTCTATGATTCTATGATTCTATGTACTTATAATTGCTCATTTTGCCTTTCTACCCAGTTAATTTTTCTCTTTTCTACTAGGTCTATGATAGCACGTGATTAAAAACTGTCCAGCTGAATCCTTCAAGGCTCTATGTAGAAATACAAGATCAATTTTCCCTGCATGAGTCATCACAAGAACTGCAATTCTACTCACTGCAAAGTCTTTGGCAGAGGGGAGGAGTGGAGCAGCTGAGTCAGAAGATGAAGAGGAGGATGACTCTTACACGGAAAAGGGACTTCCTGTTTCTACATAGACCATTTGAAAAGAGAAGAATTAACTGGGTAGAATGGAAAAATGAGCAATTGTAAGTGCAAAGTGCTGTATAATATGATTGCAATATATTAAGAGGATAAAAACTTTGATGGGAGGAGTACTTCTGAAGCCACCCAGTATCCTGCTCTGTACTTAAAAGGGCCAAAGTAACTAAACAGCTTTATACAGAGGGGACGGAGTCTGATGTTACTGGTATGAGATGCTTTTCATCTTTCCTGTGAGTCTGCTGTGAGATAGTCTTCTTCTTCCCAGAGAAGCTAATTTGTCCACCATTTGGATCATTGCCTGTAAAGAGGTCTCCATACACCAGCTTAGCCTCTTCGATGAGAACCATTTACACCCCCGAGTGTTTTACCCAGAAAGATTAGTGTGAGGTTTGCCCATTTTTACTGCATGTTTTATGAGACATCTTCAAACGCTTAACCTTTTTACCATAAATGTTTTATTTATAACTGCACTTTGTTCATGTTTTTGTTTTTGTTATTATAAATGACTGCTAATAGGGAACACTTAGAAATTTAGTATTCACTATAAAATAAATCACTATTACTATGATGAATCTCAGTCTATTAATGCTGGGTACCTTGATATTATAAAGATTTATCAGTTTCCACCATCCTGAAGTAGGTTTCATATTTCTAAATTAAACTTTTTTTTCCATAAAAGCCTAGATTTAAAAAAAAAAACGAAAATAGTCAGCTTACACATGTGACAGACGCAATTTAACACTGTATGACACATGAGGTCGATCCGATTTAATTGCTGATTTAGGATCAGTGATATTTATGAAGGCCAAAGACATTAGATCAGAATGTTTTTTCCTCCAACATATTAGAAGAATGATAACTATTTCTCTTATTTTGGGATGCACCTGTGGGAGCCATTATCATGTTAAGACCTGACAAGCATCAATTCCCAGAAAATAAGCACTCTGGAATAGATTTTTGACAGATCAGTTTGCAGGGATGAAGGAAAGCATTACGGGTAAAATAGGGAATATGGATTCCTAAATCTCTCTATCAGAAATACAGTATTATTAAGTCTCTCTCTGGTGACAAGCTCAGAGGTCACCGAGAATTTTGATTACAAACCTTAACAGAATTAGAAAAGAGGTGAATGTGCTGAAAATACAAGCTGACGTTGTAATTTCTACTGATGACAGGATACATATATAATACATGTATTAACATTGCATCTATCAAACCAGGCAAACACAGATCATATATTATTTCTACAGGATTTTTGTATTACATTTAATTTCTCCTTGGTCAAGAGACCTTTACTTTTTGAGAGTTTTTGGAATAGTGCTAGACTATTAGAATTACCAAACTGAAAAAATGGCACATAGGCCCAGAATCATCATTGCTTTTGCGCCTGTTTATTGCCTAGCGTTGTGTGTTTTGGGCCCTTTTTTAATTTGAATCATTATTCTACTTGCATCTTATGTGAAATCTATTATACAGCATATTTGCTACCCTGTTTTTTTTTTTGCTTTCCGCTTTGTATATGGAGTTTAACAATTCCAGGCATTTTCGGTGATTCATTAATTGCAAATTTTTAAAATGTCAAAAACTTTGACGCTTCTCCTAGCCAATCCCACTCTGATATACATTTCAGTGCACTGGTTACTTTGGCACAATTTGTGTAACTTTTGGCACAAACGGCTTTTGGTGTCAAAAATTGCAAAAAAAACAGTTCAACACAGACAGAAAGATTCCTTTTTACTTTGGGCCAAACTCATAAATCACGCGCATGATTATGAATTTGGCACCTAATATCACAAGAGAAGCAAAGAAAATGACTTAAAGAAATGCAGATGATGAATCTGGGCCATAATGTACAGACATCATTAAAGTTACTACACATTACTAGGGTGATTCCATTGGTTCTTTACCCGGAAAAATTGCAGTAACTTCTAAAAGTGACGATCTATCTATTGTACTTAAATTTGGACTGTACACACCTCGGTTCATTAGAAACTGATGTTTTACAAGAGATGTTGAAAATGTCCTGCGTTCACATCCAAGCATGTCTGCACATCCCAATCCATATTGTTGAATGTATTCCACAGAACTTCTGGGGTCTTTGCCTGAATTTTTCTGCTCTCTCAAAGTGTCTGTAATGTTTGTGGATAGTTAATGTACTCCCAATCCTTCAAATGGCCCCAAAGGCAAAACTCCAGAGGTGTTAAATCAGGCAATATTGTGGCCATTGTCCTTTGGAGATTACTCTGTCATCAAGGAACTCTTCAATACACACTTTAGACTGCATATTTCGACCTCCAAACTTTTAGAAACTCTTTGGCACCTCTTTTAAGGACTCAGTTTTCTAACAAGCTTTCACAAAGAAAACACACTCCTCCAAACTGTGTCTGTATCTTGTTAACAAATGAAGAAAGAATTCGGCAGGAGTGAAATCCAAGCACCACACTTACACTACCGACGCGCAGAAAGGCATACAGCAAGTCTATTTCGGATGTTTCTCGTCATTGAGGCTCATTTCACTCTCACTTGTCATGAACGTAAGTAAGTACAGTCTAAATTTCAGTATGGTCAACAATCTATTTTAGGAGTTACAGCAATTTTTCCAGGTAAGAGTAGTGAGTGAATCCCCCTATAGTAAGATAATACATTAGTTCTAATACACCTCAAAGTTGTATACAAGTGGAACCCATAAAAACATCTACAGGCTCTTTGTGTAGGAAGTCGATGGAACTATAATTAAAATTCTTTATATTTTTATTTTTTTATTTTATTTAATGACGTATTTCATAGTTACATGATTTGGCGCGTTCTAAAAGACATACAGATGTGCTCTTCTTTCTTCTTATCTGAACATATTTTGAGGTAGATAGCACAGTAGCAAACCTGCTGTAAAAAAATATTTTGCTAAATTGTGATTCTGTATGTTTCCATATGTGATTACTCAGTGTTTATGAGGATATTGCATTTTGCTGAAGTTTTTACTAGCAAGTGGAGATAATATATTGAGCTTGTATAATGAAAAAATGAGCTCTTAAATAATTATATAATGAAGGGCACTTTTTTTATGGCCTTTGGGTTCATCCACAAGAGAAACCCTGATAGGCATATGTCTGTAATGTCTGGCATATCAGAAAATATAATTCAGCTAAATTGCCCCTGAAATTTGGCTTTTAAAGTAACATCACACAATAGATCATAAATTAACTTTTTAATTATTGATAATGGGAATTTGCATGTATCAGATCATATAAGATTCGGATATTGCAACAACTATTGATGCGAGTTGTAAAATGTAACTTGTATTTAGCCATAATACCTATTAGAGAAGTTGATAAATTATAGTATTATACACTGCTCAAAAAATAAAGGGAACACTTAAACAAGAGAATATAACTTCAAGTAAATCAAACTTCTGTGAAATCAAACTGTCCACTTAGGAAGCAACACTGATTGACAATCAATTTCACATGCTGTAGTGCAAATGGAATAGACAACAGATGGAAATTATTGGCAATTATCAAGACAACCGCAATAAAGAAGTGGTTCTGCAGGTGGGGATCACAGACCACATCACAGTACCAATGCTTTCTGGCTGATCTTTTGGTCACTTTTGAATGTTGTTGTGCTTTCACACTCTTGGTAGCATGAGACGGACTCTACAACCCGCACAAGTGGCTCAGGTAGTGCAGCTCATCCACGATGGCACATCAATGCGAGCTGTGGCAAGAAGGTTTGCTGTGTCTGTCAGCGTAGTGTCCAGAGGCTGGAGGTGCTACCAGGAGACAGGTCAGTTCACCAGGAGATGTGGAGGGGGCTGTAGGAGGGCAACAACCCAGTAGCAGGACCGCTGCCTCAGCCTTTGTTCAAAGAGGAACAAGAGGAGCACAGCCAGACCCCTTCAAAATGACCTCCAGCAGGCCACAAATGTGCATGTGTCTGCACAAAAGGTTAGAAATCGACTCCATGAGGATGGTCTGAGTGCCCAACGTTCACAGATGGGGTTGTGCTCACAGACCAACACCGTGTGGCCCTCCAAAGAAATGCCATCCCACACCATTACTGACCCACTGCCAAACCAGTCATGCTGAAGGCTGTTGCAGGCAGCAGATCGCTCTCCACGGTGTTTCCAGACTCTGTCACATCTGTCACATGGTCAGTGTGAACCTGCTTTCATCTGTGAAGAGCACAGGGCACCAGTGGCAAGTTTGCCAATCCTGGTGTTCTGTGGCAAATGCCAAGCATCCTGCACGGTGTTGGTCTGTGAGCACAACCCCCATCTGTGGATGTCGGGCACTCAGACCATCCTCATGGAGTTGGTTTCTAACCATTTGTGCAGACACATGCACATTTGTGGCCTGCTGGAGGTCATTTTGCAGGGGTGTGGCAGTGCTCCTCCTGTTCCTCCTTGCACAAAGACTGAGGTAGTGGTCCTGCTGCTGGGTTGTTGCCCTCCTACGGCCCCCTCCATGTCTCCTGGTGTACTGTCCTGTCTCCTGGTAGCGCCTCCAGCCTCTGGACACTACCCTGACAGACACAGCAAACCTTCTTGCCACAGCTCACCTTGACGTGCCATTCTGGATGACCTGCACTACCTGAGCCACTTGTGCGGGTTGTAGAGTCCATATCATGCTACCACGAGTGTGAAAGCACAGCCAACATTCAAAAGTCACCAAAACATCAGCCAGAAAGCATTGTTACTGAGATGTGGTCTGTGGTAAACACCTGCAGAACCACTCCTTTATTGAGGGTGTCATGATAATTGCCAATAATTTCCATCTGTTGTCTATTCCATTTGCACAACAGCATGTGAAATTGATTGTCAATCAGTGATGCTTCCTAAGTGGACAGTTTTAGTTCACTGAAGTTTGATTTACTTGGAGTTATATTCTCTTGTTTAAGTGTTCCCTTTATTTTTTGAGCAGTGTAGTTGATATGTAGCCATATACAGGAATGGAGGAATGGATAGAGATAGATAGATAGATAGATAGATAGATATGAGATAGATATGGGATAGATAGATAGATAGATAGATAGATACATAGCTATATAGATATGGGATAGATAGATTCATAGATAGATAGTAGATAGATAGAGACATTATAGATTTTTATTCGGCTTTATGACCCATCTAAAGAAAAGATTTTCCTTTTGTTACCTATTCTCTATCCTTTCTGCTCCAGCCATTCCTTATATTATAACCCTCCAGACACGTTTGTGCTCATTGTCTCCCAGTCTCATTAGACCCGGCCTCTTGGTGCTCATAACATTTTATAGAGTACACAATTCATAGACAATGTAACAGAGCCTTGAGAAAGGAAAAGAGCCTCATGCACAGAGGTAAGATTGATAGCTACAGAAAAGGAGCATATTACTTTATTTTATAGATCTTTGTAAAACCTCACTTAGGTAATTCAGTATGCTCCAAAGTGACCAGTACACAGAGCTCCCACTGACTCTGTACTTTAGGCTCTGCTTCGTTCTTAAATATCCTTGTAGAGAAGTAAACAACCTAAAGAAAAAAAGGAAAAAAAAAGAAAACTTTAGCAAAAAAAAGATGATTTTGGAGAGAAGGAATTATGCTTGAAGTTACATTCTGAAGTTTTTGAAGAGGAAATTTTAAAATGTATTGAGGTTTCCTTGTTGTACAGCGTATGAATCAGAATGTTCCACCAGAATATGTGCTTGTAATAATAAAGGACAAGATAAGTGAAGACGGAGCAAAACAATAGCCAGTCTAACTTCAAAAAATCTAAAAGTTTAAAATGAAAACTCAGCATCCGATATACCAGGTTCTAGTGAAGTGCCAAAATATTTTCAAAGATAACTTAACTTTGGAAGATTTTTATTATGTTATTACCTCAGTTTAGACCAGAACCTGGACCCTCAGTGATTGATCAAATTAAAGATCAGAAGAACCTAGTTTATCCTCAAATGTAAGCAGAGTGTTGTATGTATACACTGACTTTCTATCGAGCCCAACCCCACTCTGCTTGTGCCGGAGTGTAAGGTGAATTATTTTGCCCTTTGGTTTCAGAACAGAGACCTCCATCAATATAATCCTAAACAGGGGCTATTAAACATCAAGAAATGTTTAAAGATTTACTTCCCGTTTACCACAAAAATACTAGATGAAATAAACCATCAGCAACTGATTTGCATACCCAATATAATATGATACAATTTCTCATTGTATATTGACCGCCAATTCTATTATTAGTCTGTACTAGAGATGCGCAGATCTTTTAAAGTTCAGATTCACCCACTTCACAAAATTTTCCCTAAAAACTACTTTCAGTTAATCGATTTGCACAAATCTGAATACTGGGAACTTCGATTTGCTTGTAAAATACAAGTGGGGGACAGAGATGACCTGCTGACCATAAGAGCATACACTATACATGAAAAAGAGAGAGGACCCCGCTGACCATGAGAGCTTAAATTCTACAGGAGAAAGAGGTCTCCGCTGACCATAAAAGCTTAAACTCTGCAGGAGAGAGAGGACCCTGCTGACCATAACAGCTTACACCCTACAGAGGAAAAAGAGAGGACCCCGCTGACCATAAGAGCTTACACTCTACAAAAGAGAGAGACTTACCCAGTGACTCTGGATATGACGAATGACTCTGATGAACAAAATGTGCTCCACTGGGATTTGCTGATCTGTGATGGAACAGGTACTGATCACCACAAGGTATGATAAACCGCTAGATGTCATTGCTGTAGGGCATAGTGGTTTGCTCTATGATACTTCAGAAGCGTGGGGAAATGGTGACAGGCAAGTTTTTCTTTTTGTGAACCTTGAATGTTTCTCAGAATGTTTGAAATTGCGTGAAACAGCAGATTTAAGGAAATTCAACTCAAATTCCTTCCTTCACGGATCGATCCGCTGATGTCTAGTCTGTACTGAAACATGAAAATCATTGTTGGGAATTTTGAATAAATAGACAGGAAATACCAGCAAGAATAAAATAGTCTAACCAACCAATTTCTAAGTAAATGACATTAGAAATTGGTTGAAGATTGATTTTCTAAATTTGCCCACTGTTACTTACACAGACCTTCATCTTAAGGCTAAATATATTCTTGTCTGATCAAGAGGATCCATACACAAAATAAAAGGAGTAAAGTGATCATTTTAATTAATCTTCATTTATTTTCTGTTGCTTACATAGCATCAACATATCACTGCCTTACAGAGAGTTCTATCAATTACACCAGTGCCCGTCAAACTAAAATGTACCTTTCTCAACTACAAAAATGGAGACCAATTTCATAGGAGGTTAGTAAATCCATTATTATGTTTTGTGAGGGCGGGATGAAAGTGCAAATCAACACTAATTCAATGAAAACATGCAAGCTCCACATAGATGGTTGATTTCAACCCTAGGAGACAAGTGCGGCAAGGTAACGGTGCTAACCTCTGAGAAGTCATTTATGGAAGTTAGTGTACAATTTGTTATATTCTGCCTCCGTGTGTTGATAGCAATGATTTCCGGAATATATTAATGTGGAAAATACAGTTATGTTAAGCAAACGAAATTGAACCCTACTGTGGACTATACACGTGTATGTAGATCAGAGGAGCAAAGGCACAGTTGCATCCATTGAAGTCCAAAGAGAAAAGCTAAATCTTTATAAACCTCTAGGCACTGGCAGATTGTGCTTTGTAGGCAAAAAATGTTAGATGCTGCCACATGGTAATATAGAAATTCCTTGTGAAAACTTGAGTGAACACATGAAAAATGAGAAATATGAAATATGAAATATAAATCATATTGAATTAAATTATATGTAAAAGGGAATGAGTTAACTTAAGGAGAGCTTGGAATTTAGTAGAAAGAGCAACTAGGTATTGTTTCACAGTTACATACCACTCCATCCACACAAAACCCTTTACACCTGTTACCTGAGCCTTATATTTAGAGTCGTAGCTATAGTGGGTGGAGGGATTACAGTCTCACATGAGTCCTGAAGCTCAGGGGTGTCCATAAGGTCCCTTTAGTCCAAATGAAAAGACCAATGACCCATGATAGTTGGGGCCCAATTGGCGATTTTGATTGCACTAGAGATGACCGGATGAGCCATTGCTTATATTGATACATTTTATATTCACGTGTTTACCCCACCTCTTATTTCCAACAGATATCTTCTTTAAAAAATTAACTATGATAATTTTTTTTAATATTTATCTATTGGTAAGCCTTTTCAAATGTTTACATTTTTGTAATATACTTCATTACTTTATTTTGCCTCTTTCTCTCCCTTATAGCATGAAGCAGTGCTGTTTTAGCTCCCTATTTCAATCACTCTAAAGGCCCTGTCTCACATAGTGACATCGCTAATGCATCACCGATTTGTGACGCAACAGCGATCTTGCCTGCATGTGACATGCAGCAGCGATCGGCCCCCCTGCTGGATATCGCTGATCATGCAGGAATGTCCTGGGCCATTTTTTCATCATCGGCGTCCCGCTGGCCAGCACGCATCGCTGTGTTTGATTGCTGGTTCATTGCTGCGTCGCTGAAGAGATCTGCCTGTTTGGCAGCTTACTAGCGACCATTTAGCGATGCACCAGCGATCCCTACCAGGTCGTATCGTTGTCGGGACCCTTAGACTGAAACGGGACCCTTAGACTGCTTCCAACGAGACTCAATTTACAAACAATATGTGTAGATGACTTCCTTGTGTGAGTACGGTGGAGGAGAGCAGAGAGATCCAGTCAGGGGAAGAACGGTAGGTTGATATGTAAAAAGAATATAGATTCTTGCTGAGCAGCAGTTGAAAGAAGAATCCTAAGGATCATTAGAAAGTCAGTTAAAACAGCACAGCAGCATGGTGTTTGGGAGAGAAGGAGGCAAAACAAAGTAATGAAGTACATTACAACATGCATAACTTTCCATATCTTTCCTTGCATATGATAGCTGATCTGATCAATTGTGGAATTGCACTTTTTTCGCACTTTCCCCTCACCTGGATTTTTCTTTTCCATTTTCCAGCACACAAAAATGGTAAAATCAATGGTATCATTAAAAAGTACAAGTCATTTCACAAAAAGCAATCCTGATACGGCTACATTGACGGAAAAATAAAAAAAGTTATGGTTCTGGGAAGAAGAGGAGCAAAACAAGAAAATGGAAGATTGCAAGGTGGCAAAGGGGTTAAAAAATACATCAGATCTTATACGTTAACCATGAAATTAATCAACTAGATATTTCATTTAGCCAAGAAAATGTAGAGCTTTATTTATAAACATTAGTTCAGTGAAGTTCATATACATATACAAACAAGAAAAGAGGGTGGAAGGAGGAGAATATAAACTACCAGTCGAGCAGCTTGTATACTGGGCGATCTGGATTTATGAAGTTTCTGGACCATGATAGCAGTAAAGCCAAAAAACAATAAAATTATAGAATAAGATATAAAATAAATCATCATGAAAACATGTGTCACGCAACAGCCATTCTCAGAAAAGTGCAATAATATGCAACTTCATGTTGCTTGACTACATTAACAACAGTTAAGGGTATATTAGAGGATAGGATGGATTTGTATATCATTTGTTACCAGGTAAGCCCACAAATTGACTGGGCCATCACCTGATCTTTTGAACAGCTCAGTGGTTTGCACTTGTTGGTTTGCAGGGCTTGGGTTCTCGGTTCATATCCCACCAAGGACAAAATGTGGAAGGCGTTTGAATGTTTGCGTGGGTTTCCTGTGAACACTCTTGTTTCAACCCACACGACAAAGAAACTGATATGGATTTTAGATTGTGAGTCCCAATGGGGAAACTGATAATAAGATTCAGAAAGTGCTGCAGAATTAGGAAGCATAATCAGTAATATATCTAAACTATAGTCAAGGGTCTTGTCATCTTCTCGCAAAGGGTATCGTCTGAGCAAGAACTGGACCCCTATCTCTTTCAATTTTCCTTTATGTGTAGTATGTTCACCACTGGGCTAAATATCCCATCCATATAAATCCAATGAATCTATAAGTACAGTTCAGCAGAACCACAAGTGCTATAAGGGCTCATACTCACTTGCTAGAGACTCGCACGATTCTCATGCGAGTCTCTCGAATGAAAACCTGGCACTGCCACCGGCACTCGGATCAGAGCGTGTGGCTGCATAGAAACACATGTAGCCGCACACTCCGGTCCGAGTGCCGGCGGCAGTGCCAGGTTTTCATACGAGAGACTCGCACGCGAATTGTGCAAGTCTCTCACAAATGAGTTTGAGCCCTAACTAGAACACTAAGATGAACTTGTATTTAAGAAGTAGGAAGCTGAAAGAGGGCCTTCGTGATACGCCACTGATACTGGACAGCCTCAGTACAGTGCTCACAAGCTCACTATGATAGTGCTTGTAAGTACTGAACATGTTTAGCAACCTCTCCTGTACCAGAAAGAGTAAGGGCCCTTCACACACAGCGAGGTCGCTAGCGAGATCACTGATTTTGTGACGCATCAGCGACGGGCGTGATCGCTAGTGATATCGCTGTGTGTGACAGGGATCAGTGACCAGCCCCCTGCAGGGTATCGCTAATCATGCAGGATCGTCCTGGGTCATATTTTGATCTTTGGTCCCCCGCTGGCCAGCACGCATCGCTGCATGTGGCAGTGAGAGACCAGCGATCAGCGACACTGGACACTGGTTTACAATGTAAACTGTTGTGAGTTCATTTTCCCCTTCATTACTGAGGCCCGAGGAACTCCCTCTTCTGGTAAAAGAAGGTAGTGAGCCTGATTGTCAAACACCTGAGGCTGATGATTGTGACTGGCTGAGTGGAGTTACGGACTGGATATAATGCTGCCGACGCCCTTCTGCCCTGCGGGTGATTTCTCTGTGGGATCCTTGGGGACCAGTCTGAATTCCTGCTCCTCCAAAGCTAAGTTTACTGCTCTGCCTTTTGCTTTTGTGCTTTGACTTTGTTTTTGCTTTGTTTTTCTGGATTTCTGCCATTCCCTGCTGGGGTGTGCTGAATTCATTTAGCTCTGTCTTCTGAAAATACCTGAGTGCTGATTCAGTTTTTGAAGCCTAGCTGCTTCAGGGCCTTTTTCATATCAGCTGGTTGGCTTATGTCTTTGATAGGGTTTTGGCAGATTGCAGACAGCAGCCTTCCTGTCCCTTTCCTATCTAGGTAGTTTTGGGGCCCCTCTTTGCTCAGTCTATCTTTCTGTCTGTGTTAGTATTTTCATCTTGCTTCACCGTCATTATATGTTGGGGGCTGCCTATTGCTTTGGGGTCTGCTCTGGGGCAGTTTAGATTTCCCCTTTCTTTCTTTAGGCCTATGTATTTCTCCGGCTGTGATCGAGGTGTCTAGGGCATCGTAGGAACCCCCCACGGCTACTGCTAGTTGTGTTGTTAGGTTCAGGGGTCTGCAATCTGATAGTTGCCAACTTCTCTGGTTTTCTGGACTTAGCTTGTATTTCTGCTTTTGCCTCCTACGGTGACTCATTCATAACAGAATCACCCGCCGTACCGCAGATTCTAGGGTACTCAATAGCAGGAAAGAATTGTAAAAAAAAAAAAAAAAAGTGTAGATTTTTTCCTCTATATCTCTGAGGCCATAGGGGGAATTTTTTTTTCTCTCAATGGAGATAAAGCAATTGTCTGATCGTGTGGAGCAGCTCGCTGCGGAAGTGCGGGGAATTTCCGCCTACCTTGCTCATTCACATGCTGCTGAACCAAAGATTCCTACACCTGATGTATTTTTTGGGGATCGGTCTAAATTTTTGAATTACAAAAATAATTGTAAATTATTTTTTGCCTTGAAGCCTAACTCGTCAGGGAGCTCCGCGCAGCAGGTTAAAATTGTCATCTCTTTGCTGCGTGGCGATCCCCAGGATTGGGCGTTTTCTTTGAAACCAGATGATCCTATTCTGACTAATGTGAACGCATTCTTTCAAGCTTTGGGGTTGTTGTATGACGAACCTAATGCCATTGATCAGGCTGAAAAGACCCTGCTGGCATTGAGCCAGGGTCGTGATTCTGCAGAATTGTACTGTCAAAAATTCCGAAAGTGGGCAGTACTTACTACCTGGAATGATAATGCCTTGGCTGCTCTCTTTCGGAAGGGGTTGTCAGAAGCCGTAAAAGATACTATGGTGGGATTTCCTGTTCCCTCTGGTCTTGACGATTCTATGTCATTAGCCATTCAGGTTGATCGGCGTTTGCGCGAACGCAAAGCTGCACGAGAGGTGTTGCCACCTGTTGAACAAATGTCTGAACCTATGCAATGTGATAGAGTTTTTTCCAGAGAGCAGCGTCAGGAGTTCAGAAGGCGTAATAAGTTGTGTTTTTTCTGTGGAGATGCCTCGCATATTATTTCTGTCTGTCCCAAACGAGAGAAACGCTTTGCACACACGATTTCTGTTGGGGGTGTTCAACCTAAGTTTCTTCTGGCTATTACTCTGATCTGCTCCCTGTCCACATTTTCCGCCAAGGCGTTTGTGGATTCGGGAGCAGCCCTAAACCTAATGGACTTGGATTTTGCTAAACGTTGTGGATTTCCGATGACACCTCTGCAGACGCCTATCCCTTTGAGGGGAATTGATGCTATTCCTTTGGCTAAAATTAAACCCCAGTTTTGGACCCAGGTGGTAATGCGGGTCGCCCCAGACCATCAAGAAAATTGCAGATTTCTGGTGTTGCATAATCTGCATGATACTGTTGTTCTGGGGTTTCCCTGGTTACAGATTCATAATCCAGTTTTGGATTGGGAATCTGTGTCTGTGGTGAGTTGGGGTTGTCTGTGTGCCTTAAGTGAGGCTCCGGTGTTTTCCACCTCTCCTCAGTCGCATGATGTTCCTGATTATTTGGCGGACTTTTATGATGTATTTAGTGAGAATGAGTCTGCGTCTCTGCCTCCTCATAGGAGTTATGACTGTGCAATTGAACTGAGCCCGGGGTGTAAATTTCCCAAGGGTCGGCTCTTCAACTTATCTGTACCCGAGCACGAGGCTATGCGATCCTATATTAAGGAGGCGTTGGAGAAGGGTCATATTACACCATCCTCGTCACCCTTGGGTGCCGGTTTTTTTTTGTAGCCAAAAAGGATGGATCATTAAGACCTTGTATTGATTATCGTGCCCTCAACAAAATTACTGTTAAATATCAGTATCCGTTACCCCTGATTTCTGATCTATTCTCCAGAGTTAAAGGTGCTTGCTGGTTTACCAAGCTTGACCTCAGGGGGCGTATAATCTTATTCGCATTAAGCATGGGGATGAATGGAAGATGGCGTTTAATACTCCGGAGGGACATTTTGAGTACCTGGTGATGCCTTTTGGGCTCACTAATGCCCCTTCTGTCTTCCAGTGCTTCATGAACGATATTTTCCGAGATTTTGTCGATAAATTTTTGATTATCTATCTGGATGATATTTTGATCTTCTCCAAGGATTGGGATTCTCATGTGGAACATATTCGGACGGTGTTCCGGATCTTGAGGGAGAATTCTCTGTATGTCAATGTCATGGTTAGGACATGGTTAATGTCCTGTTCTGACAGGGTTAACATTGCCGGCCTCTCTTTGGATCTGGGAGGGGTATTTATGCTCACTCCATACTGGCATTCTCTGTCAGTTATACTGCTATTCTGGTGTGTCTGACCCCTGGTGTGTGTGTATTCTGCATTGTTTGTTTGCTTCCCGTGTATGACTCGGCCTGTTCCTTCACTCTGTACTCCGTCTCTCGTTTTTGGTACCATTGTCTTTTCTGGTTCTGACCTCCTGGCTTGGCTATCGTTACTCCGTTACAGTTTACCCCTATTGTACCGTCTAATACCTGTTCTGGTTTTCTGATCTATTGCTACGTCCTGACTATTCTTTCTGTCTAAGCCCTTTTGGTACTGTCCTGCTATCTCGTGCTTTGACCTGGCTTGATCTGGTGTCTGTCTCTGTCTATGCTCCTTGGTAACATTGTCCTGTAGTTACCCTTCTAGGAGTTTCCCTGCAGCTCCTAGCTCTGTGGAGCTTAGGCCACGCCCCCAGCAGTCACGTGATTCAGGTCCTGGAGCATGCATTGTCACCACTGCTGCTCGCTCCGCAGGTATCTTTGTGCACAGTCTTTGTACTAAGGACACGCGCCCTGGCTCAGTGAGCAAGTGCAGTGCGGTGTTCCTGACATTATAACTGACCTTTTCAGTTTTTTTTTCCTCTGAGGGAAAAAAAAAAAAAAAGTGTGTGTTATCCTCATGGATCCCATACAAGCCTTGGCTGATCAGGTCAAGCACCTGACCCAAATGTTCCATAAACTCAATGTGGAACAGCGCACGATGGCCCATACCCAGCAACAGTTGGTGGTTACTGTGCAGGGGGCTGTCGATGCAGGGGCTTCTAGTTCTGGGGGTAGGGATGTGTCATTAGTGTCCCCCGAATCTCCAGTCAAATTGCCCAATCCCTTCTCAGGGGATAAAAAGGAGTTCAGGTCTTTCAGAGACGGATGCAAGCTTTTTTTTTCTCTAAGGCCCCGCTCCTCCGGGGATGAGTTTCAGAGGGTGGGGTTCATTATTTCCCTACTTCGGGGGGCTCCGCAAGCATGGGCTTTCTCTTTGTCTTCCTCTGCTCCTGAACGTATGTCAGTGAACTTGTTCTTTGAGGCTCTGGGGCACATTTATGACGAGCCTGATAGAGTGCGTCTGGCAGAGGATATGGTGATGAGTGTGACACAGGGAAGGCACTCTGCTGAATGGTTCTGCTCAGAGTTTAGACGTTGGACCGCTGAAGTATCCTGGAATGACGCCGCCCTGAGGGGGTTGTTTCGCAGGGGCCTTTCTGACCGTCTGCAGGACGCTCTGGCATTACATCCGCCTCCTGATACCCTGGAGGACGCCATGATGCAGGCGGTCCGTATGGACCGGAGACTCCGTGCTAGAGGAATGATGCAACAAGAGTCTCCCTTGTAGCCCAAATTGTGTGACACTTCACCCGTATCTGAGCCCATGAACGTTGGGTCAGTCTCGGTTAAGGAGAAAGAGAGAAGGCACCGCAGAGACAACCTACTATGTTTTTACTGTGGAGCCACTGGACATTGGAAAAGGAATTGTCCCTCCTGCCCTTCTTCAGAGAAACCTTCAGAGAAATGACTGAGTCTGGGCAACAATCGAGGAGGTTGTCCAGACTCCCAGGTACATTTTTTCTCACGTATAAAAATGGTCCTCCAGGTTGAATTGGAAATTGCTGGCGGTCCTGTTATGACCACCGCCTTTGTTGACTGTGGTTCCTCCATTAATCTGATTGATGCCCAAGTTGTGACTCTTAATAAGATAGGGACAGTCAGGTTAAAAGACCCTGTTAAAATTGTGGCTGTGGATTCATCCCCTCTTACCTGGGATGGAATTTGTTTTATGTCTGAAGTTTTTTCTATGAAAGTGGGTTCCACTCATGTGGAAAATTTAAGTTGTTTCGTTATGAATAATCTGCCTGCAGGACTGGTATTGGGAATGCCCTGGTTGCAACGCCACAATCCTCTTATTGATTGGGTGAAGGGGGAGATCACCCGTTGGGGATGTAATGATAATGGTCTGTGTTGTAACCCGGTTCCTTTTGTCAATCCGATAAAATCTGTATCTGTGTCATCTGTCGGTCTGGAGGGTATTCCGGAGTACCTGAGAGACCTTAAAGATGTGTTTTCCGAAAGCGAGGCCGAGGCGCTCCCACCACATAGACCATATGATTGTGCTATCGATTTAGTACCTGGAGCCAAATTACCCAAAGCTCGTTTGTTTAATTTGTCTGGGCCTGAGCGCCAAGCTATGAAAGAGTACATTAAAGAAAGCCTTCGCAAGGGGCATATTCGGCCCTCGGTCTCACCTGTGGCAGCGGGGTTTTTCTTTGTAAAGAAAAAAGATGGTGGGTTGCGACCGTGCCTCGACTTTCGAGAACTGAACAAAATTATGTTAAGAACACGTACCCTCTCCCATTGATTCCTGATCTATGCAATCAACTCACGGGGGCCAAATGGTTTTCTAAGCTCGATCTACGAGGGGCTTATAACCTTATAAGGATCCGGGAGGGGGACGAATGGAAAACAGCGTTCCTGACAACTGAGGGGCTGTTTGAAAACCTGGTTATGCCCTTCGGCCTCACCAATGCTCCTGCGGTTTTTCAGAACTTTATTAATGTTGTTTTTTCTGACCTGATTGGACGTTATGTAGTCATTTACCTGGATGACATCTTGATTTACTCTGAGGACAGTCAGTCACACTTGCATCATCTGCGTACGGTGCTTACGAGACTCCGGGAGAACCATTTGTATGCTAAGCTGGAGAAGTGCTCATTTTTTATGCAAGAACTGTCTTTTCTGGGTGTAATTGTATCTGGGGAGGGATTCCGCATGGATCCAGGGAAGGTTCAGGCTATTACAGATTGGGTGCAGCCTCATGACCTGAAGGGGTTGCAGCGATTTCTGGGCTTCGCTAATTATTATAGGAAGTTCATTAAAGGGTTCTCGCAGGTGGTAAAACCCTTGACGGACCTCACTCTTAAAGGGGCAGATGTAAAAAGTTGGTCTGTGGCCGCAAAAAATTCCTTCCTGGCATTAAAGAAGTGTTTTACTACAGCCCCTGAGTTGGTACAACCCGATTCGTCAAGACCTTTTATCGTTGAGGTCGACGCTTCGGAGGTGGGGGTGGGGGCAGTATTGTCACAGGGCCCCTCTACCCTGACTAACCTCAAACCCTGTGCCTTTTTCTCTAAGAAGTTCTCGTCGGCCGAGAGAAACTATGATGTCGGTAACAGGGAACTGTTAGCAGTTAAATTGGCCTTTGAAGAATGGAGGCATTTTTTGGAGGGGGCCGCTCATCCCATTACGGTCGTCACTGATCATAAAAACCTGGCCTATATCGAGTCTGCTAAGAGATTGACCCCCAGACAGGCTCGGTGGGCACTTTTTTTTTCTCGCTTTCAATTTACCATCACGTTCCGACCAGGGTCTAAAAATGTAAAGGCAGATGCCTTATCCCGAAGTTTTGATTCTGTGTCCCCTCCAGAACCTCCTTCCTCCATTCTTCAACCGGGAGTGGTTGTAGCCGAAATCTCCTCTGAGTTACAGAGAGAGATTCTGGAAGCACAAGCTCCCAGAAATAAACCCCCAGGTAAATTGTTTGTACCCGAACAATTCCGTCCCACACTCCTTCAAGAATTTCATGACTCTATATTAAGTGCACACCCTGGTATTGCAGCTACCCAGGGGGCAGTAGCTAGGGGTTTTTGGTGGCCCTCTATGGGTACTGATATAAAAAGGTTTGTGAATACTTGTGGGGTGTGCGCGCACTCTAAAAGCTCTCAGGTCCGGCCGGCCGGGGAATTGGTGCCTTTGCCAATTCCGGATAAACCATGGACACACCTGTCCATGGACTTTATCACTAACCTTCCACCTTCCAAGGGCAACTCAGTGGTATGGGTAGTGGTTGATAGATTTTCTAAGCAAGCCCACTTTGTGCCATTACCTGCGTTACCATCTGCTGAAACCTTGGCTCGTTTGTTTATACAGCACATTGTTCGACTGCATGGAGTGCCTGTGAACGTGGTGTCGGACAGGGGTGTGCAATTTGTGGCCAGGTTTTGGAGAGCGTTTTGTATGAAGTTGGGGGTCACGTTGTCATTCTCCTCTGCCTATCACCCGGAATCTAACGGACAAACGGAACGCACCAACCAGTCATTGGAGCAGATTCTGAGATGCCTGGCCTCCTCCAGACAGGAAGACTGGTGTGAGGTATTGCCCATGGCAGAATTTGCATTCAACTGTCGGGTTAATCAGTCTACCGGAAAGTCTCCCTTTCTGGTCAATTATGGGTTTGTTCCGCAGTTTGGGGAATTTTCCCGTATAGATTCGGATTGCCCTGGTGCCGAGGGGATGGTACAACAATTAAAAACCCTCTGGAAGGAGGTACAGGGGAACATCTCCAAATCCCAGAAGAAGTTCAAACATTTTGCAGACAGGAGGAGGGGGGTGGTTCCTGCGTTGACAGTGGGGGAAAAAGTCTGGTTGTCCACTCGTAACATCAAACTTAAAATACCCTCTATGAAGTTGGGCCCCAAATTTATTGGCCCATACAAGATTGTAGAGGTGATCAACCCGGTGGCATACAGATTACAGTTGCCCACCTCCTTCAAAATCTCTAACGTCTTCCACAGGTCCCTATTAAAACCTGTGGGGACAGTTAGAGAAGATCCCTCATCCGTGGCTCCACCAGTGTTGGTAGAGGGTCAACTGGAGTACGAGGTAGGGCGCATCATTGATTCGCGGTGGGTGCGCCGGAGACTTCAGTACCTTATCCATTGGAAGGGATATTCCGTTGAGGATCGATCGTGGGTTCCGGCCAGTTCGGTGCACGCTGATCGACTGGTGCGGGCTTTTCATGCCAGGTACCCTGAGAAACCTGGGGGTCCGGTGGCCCCCCATTAAGAGGGGCGTACTGTCATGGTTAGGACATGGCTAATGTCCTGTTCTGACAGGGTTAACATTGCCGGCCTCTCTTTGGATCTGGGAGGGGTATTTATGCTCACTCCATACTGGCATTCTCTGTCAGTTATACTGCTATTCTGGTGTGTCTGACCCCTGGTGTGTGTGTACTCTGCATTGTTTGTTTGCTTCCCGTGTATGACCCGGCCTGTTCCTTCACTCTGTACTCCGTCTCTCGTTTTTGGTACCATTGTCTTTTTTGGTTCTGACCTCCTGGCTTGGCTATCGTTACTCCGTTACAGTTTACCCCTATTGTACCGTCTAATACATGTTCTGGTTTTCTGATCTATTGCTACGTCCTGACTATTCTTTCTGTCTAAGCCCTTTTGGTACTGTCCTGCTATCTCGTGCTTTGACCTGGCTTGATCTGGTGTCTGTCTCTGTCTATGCTCCTTGGTAACATTGTCCTGTAGTTACCCTTCTAGGAGTTTCCCTGCAGCTCCTAGCTCTGTGGAGCTTAGGCCACGCCCCCAGCAGTCACGTAATTCAGGTCCTGGAGCATGCAATGTCACCACTGCTGCTCGCTCCGCAGGTATCTTTGTGCACAGTCTTTGTACTCAGGACACGCGCCCTGGCTCAGTGAGCAAGTGCAGTGCGGTGTTCCTGACAGTCAAGGGATCTAAATGCCTTTTTGGAGTACAGAGGATTTCTTTTTTGGGATTTATTTTGTCCCTGTTAACTATTGAAATGGACCCGGCCAAGGTACAGGCCATTCACGATTGGGTTCAGCCTACTTCTTTGAAGGCCCTCCAGAAGTTTTTGGGTTTTTCTAATTTTTATCGGAAATTTATAGCAAAATTTTCTAGTATCGCCAAGCCATTGACTGATTTGACTAAAAATGGTGCTGATGTGTTAAATTGGTCTCCGGAGGCTGTTTCTTCCTTTCAGGAGTTGAAGCGAAGATTCACCTCCGCCCCGGTTTTGCGGCAACCTGATGTCTCACTTCCATTCCAGGTAGAGGTGGATGCTTCTGAGATTGGTGCAGGAGCTGTTTTGTCCCAAAAGGATCCTGTAACATCTAAAATGAATCCCTGTGCTTTCTTTTCCCGAAAGTTCTCTCCATCTGAACGTAACTATGATGTGGGGAATAGGGAACTGTTGGCCATGAAATGGGCATTTGAGGAGTGGAGACAGTGGTTGGAGGGAGCTAAGCATCAAGTTGTGGTCCTCACTGACCACAAGAATTTGATTTACCTAGAGTCGGCTAAGCGCTTGAACCCTAGACAGGCTAGGTGGGCCTTGTTTTTTACACGTTTTGATTTTGTGGTTTCTTTTCTTCCTGGAACAAAGAATGTCAAGGCAGATGCCCTCTCTAGGAGCTTCCTTGCTGATTCTCCTGTGGTGACCAAGCCTGCTACCATCTTAGGCGAAGGGGTAGTTCTTTCTGCCATCTCGCCCGATTTGAGACGTGCTCTGGAAGAGTTCCAGGAGGACAAACCTGAGCGTTGTCCCAGTGGAAAGTTGTATGTTCCTGACCAGTGGAAGAAGAGAGTGATGTCTGAAGTTCATTGCTCTGCTTTGGCTGGTCATCCAGGTATTTTTGGTACTAGAGATCTGGTGAGTCGGTTTTTTTGGTGGCCCTCCTTGTCTCGTGATGTCAGGAATTTTGTGCAGTCCTGTGGGATGTGCTCCCGGTCTAAATCGTGTTCTCGCTCTAGTGGGTTGTTGATGCCTTTGCCTGTCCCCAAGAGGCCATGGACCCATATTTCAATGGACTTCATCTCTGATATGCCTGTCTCTCAGAGGATGACTGTTATTTGGATGATTTGTGATAGGTTCTCTAAGATGGTTCATCTTGTACCACTCCCTAAGTTGCCGTCTTCCTCTGAGTTGGTGCCCCTGTTTTTACAACAGGTGGTTCGTTTGCACGGGATTCCTGAGAACATTGTATCTGACAGAGGAGTGCAGTTTGTGTCTAGATTTTGGAGAACTTTCTGTTCCAGGCTGGGAATTCAGTTGTCCTTCTCCTCTGCTTTTCACCCTCAGACCAATGGGCAGATAGAGAGAACAAACCAGACCTTGGAGTCCTATTTGAGATGTTTTATTTCTGCTGATCAGGATGATTGGGTTTCATTTTTGCCCTTGGCCGAATTTGCGTTAAATAATCGAGCTAGTTCTGCCACTTTGATGTCACCTTTTTTTTGTAACTTTGGGTTTCATCCTCGATTTTCTTCAGGGCAGGTGGAGCCCTCTGCCTGTCCAGGTGTTGACACTGTGGTGGAGAGAATGCACCAGATCTGGGACCAAGTGGTGGATAAGTTATCTCTGTCTCAGGAGAAGGCCCAGCGGTTTTCCAACCGACATAGGACCATTGGTCCCCAGTTTAAGGTTGGTGATATGGTGTGGTTGTCATCAAAAAATATTGCTATGAAGGTGGCTTCTCCTAAGTTTAAGCCTAGATTTATTGGACCTTACAAGATTGTGGAGATTATTAATCCGGTCTCTTTTCGTTTGGCTCTTCCTGTCACATTTAAAATCCATAATGTGTTCCATAAATCTTTGTTGAAAAGGTTTGTTGAACCTGTTGTTCCGGGGGTGGCACCTCCAGACCCTGTGTTGGTTGAAGGTAACGTGGAGTATGAGGTAGAAAAAGTACTGGATTCCCGTCTGGCTAGACGGAGACTCCAGTATTTGGTTAAGTGGAAGGGTTATGGTCAGGAGGATAATTCCTGGGTCTCCGCCTCTGATATTCATGCCAAACGATTGGTGCGTGCCTTTCATCGGGCTCACCCTGATCGCCCTGGTGGCATGGTTGAGGGTTTGGTGACCCCTCCTCAAGGGGGAGGTACTGTTGTGTGTTCATTTTCCCCTTCATTACTGAGGCCCGAGGAACTCCCTCTTCTGGTAAAAGAAGGTAGTGAGCCTGATTGTCAAACACCTGAGGCTGATGATTGTGACTGGCTCAGAGGAGTTACGGACTGGATATAATGCTGCCGACGCCCTTCTGCCCTGCGGGTGATTTCTCTGTGGGATCCTTGGAGACCAGTCTTTATTCCTGCTCCTCCAAAGCTAAGTTTACTGCTCGGCCTTTTGCTTTTGTGCTTTGACTTTGTTTTTGCTTTGTTTTTCTGGATTTCTGCCATTCCCTGCTGGGGTGTGCTGAATTCATTTAGCTCTGTCTTCTGAAAATACCTGAGTGCTGATTCAGTTTTTGAAGCCTAGCTGCTTCAGGGCCTTTTTCATATTAGCTGGTTGGCTTATGTCTTTGATAGGGTTTTGGCAGATTGCAGACAGCAGCCTTCCTGTCCCTTTCCTATCTAGGTAGTTTTGGGGCCCCTCTTTGCTCAGTCTATCTTTCTGTCTGTGTTAGTATTTTCATCTTGCTTCACCGTCATTATATGTTGGGGGCTGCCTATTGCTTTGGGGTCTGCTCTGGGCAGTTTAGATTTCCCCTTTCTTTCTTTAGGCCTATGTATTTCTCCGGCTGTGATCGAGGTGTCTAGGGCATCGTAGGAACCCCCCACGGCTACTGCTAGTTGTGTTGTTAGGTTTAGGGGTCTGCAATCTGATAGTTGCCAACTTCTCTGGTTTTCTGGACTTAGCTTGTATTTCTGCATTTGCCTCCTACGGTGACTCATTCATAACAGTAAACATTGGGTAACTAAGAGCCGCGCAGCTCTTGGATACCCGCTATTTACCCTAGATACCAGTGCACGCTGGTATCTAGGGTAAACAGTGGGTATCCAAGAGCCGCGCGGCTCTTACAGTAGTTACCGATGTTTACGCTTGAAAGCGATCAGCCTAATGATGTCCCAGCAATCCCATCCATGTCAGATCGTTGGTGGGATTGCTGGGACATGGTTATGTGAAACGGGGCCTTAAGAGTAAACAGTAAAATAAAATTAACATTAAAAAGCAGGAATATTGAGAGAAACAAGACAATTTTAATAATCAGAAAATTCGAAAGAAGATGGGGATAAAACTTTAGAACTATATTACGTTACAATATTTTATTGTCTGTTGTTTGAGTTAATTATATATATATATATATTATATATATATTTTTACGTGGTTAAAAAGTGAACGAAAAATAGTTTTGAAAGAATTGTATCATAGTTGACATTTTATTGTTTGAACTCTGAAATGAATTGATAGATGAGTACCTTCCTGCAGGCTCCGCGACGCTTGTTCCCCTGGATTTACTAAAGGGCACACCAGTGGAAGGAGCTGATAACACTTCCTTCAAAGAGATCAAAGTTTGTTGAATTTCTAGTGCAGGTAAAGAATCCACGCATAGGAACATTATTCTAAGGATTTATTCAAATTCTCCTTCTCCACAGACTTTATTGTGGATAGATCAAATTTCTATGAACCCCCATAAAGTAAAATTTCAATCAGGTCTTAATCCAGAAGAACAACCCTTTACCCTCCATTATCAGAAGAGAGTTCTTCTCAAAAGACGTTTCTCTCATGCCCAACCACAGTTAAAAATATTCTCAACATTTAGCCATGGGAAACAGCTATTTTTTTCTGTTCTCCTTTGGATCTTTCTCAATGACCTAGATAGTGTCTGTAGTATTACATTGTCTAAAAGATCAATCAAAGATGCCACATAGCGATTGATGATGATAACCCAATGTAGTGTTGACATGACTCTTGGCTACAAGCCTTGTTTCATGCTAGTTATAATTTCAAGCTGTTGAATTTATATATTTATTTAGCTGTAGAGACTGAAAAAGAAACAAAACTTCATCTTCTGAGTCAGCCTGACCTCTCCTGTTTTACTCATCCCCTGCTATGAAACCTGCCTCTTGGCCCAGCAGCACAATAATATTTTTTTTCTTTTATTTATATATTATAAAGCATTTGTCATCTTGCTTTTTCTCTTGCTTGAATATGTTGAGATCCTTTAATGTTTTCTTTTAAGCATTCTATCATTGATTAGAAGCGAAAAGTATTGTTGATGGTCTCTGTAGCTTGGTGGGAAGAGAGGAAACTTCAGGCAGTCCTTTTTTATTTTTATCCATTGGATGTATCGCCTTTCTCCAGAACAAACACATCAGATCAGAACAGTGACTGCCAGTCAACACTCAGGAAATGCTTCTTATCATCTACGGGGTATTGGTGAATGTCACAAGCCTCATGGAGATAAAGCATAGGAACATAGGCGCACTGATCTTCTGTAATGTCTTCAGCCCAAAAAAGACTATGAAATACACTCTAAAAGTTGAATACCAAGCTAAGATGCATGCGAACATGTCCTTCCTTTCTTTTTCTATTGTGTCAAAATATTCCAAGATGTTGGGAGAAAAATTATCAGCTTTTAAAAAAATATGATATTATGATACTCTGTCTCAAGTTGTGTCTACTTGTTGCAAAAGCTGAATACCAAGCTGAGATACATACAGGTGAATACTTATTTTCCTTCTCTTTTGTATCAAAATATTCCAATATGTGGGAGAGAAATTATTTATCAGCTTTTAAAAAATTTGATATTGTGATACCCTGTCACAAGTTGTGTACAGTAGGGAAAAAAGTATTTAGTCAGCCACCAACTGTGCAAGTTCTCGCGCTTAAAAAGATGAGAGAGGCCTGTAATTGACATCATAGGTAGACCACAACTATGAGAGTCAAAATGAGGAGACTAATTAAGGGCATTACCTTGTCTGATTTGGCAAGATTTATTTTGCAAATTATGGAGGGAAATAAGTATTTGGTCATTAATAAAAGTTCATCTCAATATTTTGTTATATGTTCTTTGTTGGCAATGACAGAGGTCAAACGTTTTCTGTAAGTCTTCACAAGGTTGGCACATACTGTTGGTGGTATGTTGACCCATTCCTACATGCATATCTCCTCTAGAGCAGTGATGTTTTGGGCCTGTTGCTGGGCAACATGGACTTTCAAATCCCTCCAAAGGTTTTCTATGGGGGTTGAGATCTGGAAACTGGATAAGCCACTCCAGGACCATCATATGCTTCTTATGAAGCCACTCCTTTGTTGCCCGGGCGGTGTGCTTGGTATCATTATCATTCTGAAAGACCCATCCACATTCTTCAATGCTGATGGAAGGAGGTTTGTACTCAAAATCTCACGATACATGGCCTCATTCATTCTTTCATGTGCATGGATCAGTTGTCCTTGTCCCTTTGCAGAGAGCCCCAAAGCATGATGTTGCCACCCCCATGCTTCACAGTAGGTATGGTGTTCTTTGGATGCAACTCAACATTCTGTCACCTACAAACACGAGTTTTGTTTCTACCAAACAGTTCTACTTTGGTTTCATCAGACCATATGACAATCTCCCAATACTCTACTGGATAATCCAAATGCTCTCCAGCAAACTTCAGATGAACCCCGACATGTACTGGCTTAAGCAGGGGGACATGTCTGGAACTGCAGTATCTGAGTCCATAGCAGCATAGTGTGTTACTGATGGTAGTCTTTGTTATGGTGGTCCCAGCTCTATGCAGGTCATTCATTAGGTCCCCTGTGTGGTTCTGGGATTTTTGCTCACCATTCTTGTGATCATTTTGACTCCACGGGGTGAGATCTTGCATGGAGCCCCAGATCGAGGGAGATTATCAGTGGTCTTGTATGTCTTCCATTTTCTTATTATTGCTCCCACAATTGATTTCAACACACCAAGCTGCTTGCCTATTGCAGAATCAGTCTTCCCAGCCTGGTACAGGGCTACAGTTTTGTTTCTGGTGTCCTTTGACAGCCCTTTGGTCTTCACCATAGTGGAGTTTGGAGTGTGACTGTTTGAGGTTGTGGACAGGTGTCTTTTATACTGATAACAAGTTCAAACAGGTGCCATTACTACAGGTAATGAGTGGAGGACAGAGGAGCCTCTTAAAAAAGAAGTCACAGGTCTGTGAGAGCCAGAAAGCTGGCATGTTATTAGGTGACCAAATACTTATTTTTCACCATAATTTGCAAAATAAATCTTGCCAAATCAGACAAGGTGATTTTCTGGATTTGTTTTCTCATTTTGACTCTCATAGTTGTGGTCTACCTATGATGTCAATTACAGGCCTCTCTCATCTTCTTAAGTGGGAAAACTTGCACAATTGGTGACTGACTAAATACTTTTTTCCCCACTGTATTTGTTGACCTCCCTTTAGTTGTGATTGATCTGCAGATTGTCAGAAATTTTGCTAGTATATCACAATATTTTAATGAATTAATGGAGGACATATCTGCACAATAAAGTGAGTATCCCATCTCAAACCACAGTTATTTATTAGACATTTGGTGTTTTTTTTACTGTTTAATTTAAACTGAACCGGGTTAGAGTATTTGTGCTGCCATAACAATTAACAGCAGGAATCATAGACTGACTCTTTTTGCAAAAATGCATGTTTTACTCTCAAACGCTACAAAGTTTCATCAACGGTATATTTTAAGACAGTGGTCAGGGGCGAAGTGACAAGAATGACATGTTACAGCGCTATGTTCTCACTTTTCTCTCATTATTAACAGACCTATTCCCAGGTGATTATAGTGAATGATTTGTTAATCTTGCAGAGTGTGGCAGGGAGAAGATGCCAGGGATATAACTCCTTCACCAATCATCTTAGTCACTATTGCTCATTCTGCCTCACGACTAAGTTAATTCTTCTCTTTTCCATTAGGACTTTGACATCACGTGATTAAAAATAGACTAGCTGAATCCTTTTAAGCTGTAGGTCAAAACAGAAAGTATCTTTTCCCTGCATGGGTCATCATTAGAACTGCAATTCTAGTCACTGCAATTTCCCACTGAGAGGAGGAGGAGCAGAGCAGCTGGTTAAAGAGTTGAAGAGGGGGATGGCAAGGATAAAGGCAGGGTAAAGAGCCTCCATATTTCAAAACATAGCTTTGAAGGATTCACTTAGTCTGTTTTTAGTCAAGTGATGTCATAGACCTAAATGGAAAAGAGAATAAATAGCTGAGTAAAAAGGGAAATTGAGCAATTGTAAGTACACAGTGCCATATAATGTGATGAGTAAAATATATTAGGAGGATAAAAACTTTGATGGGAGTGCTTCTATAATAGCGTAATCTGCCTTGGTGGTCTAAACTATAGGCACAGCATTTACTTTCTCGGTACTTCACTTCTACGCAAGCCTGAAAAACTTATTAGAAGTTTTAATAAGAGCCCAACTCAAACACGACTATTCTTAGACTTTTTTATTGAGATGAATACTTTTATAAGGGTTAGACGTAATTTGCAACTTTTTAATTGTTGTGGAAAAAATAGTTCCTGCCTTTTAATTGAAAGAAGAAATATGAATAGAGAACAGAACATGCTGCTGTGTGGAGAACACAATAGGCTAAGCTTTGTTTTTAACATTGTTTCCATTCTTCAAGTAGAAGAATATATTTCTCACATATTTTGAAGACCGCGTTACCATTTTAACCGGAAATTTGGAACGAAAAGACAGGGCATTAAAATCAAGGTGCACTCTATGATGTATGTTCCCTATAATCTTTCTATTTTCTGTTGCTCAGTTATGTTGAAAGGCATGTCCTCTACTGGACAACCCCTTTTAAATGCTCCCGATGTGCTCAATAGATGGCGCTAGTGGACTGCTTTGAGCGCTGTGCGCCCTGGCATACTCGTCATATTGTTACGTCACATGAGTGTTGCTCATGGACGCTATTAAGTTGCAATGCTCATGTGAAATAGCAATGTCTTGAGATCACTGGGGATCTTGAAGAGGAGGCGAGATGTCTGTTTAGGAGATATGTTTTTTTTATTATCTTTAGCTTATTAGAGGAATTAAAACGGGTTATCCAGTTGTGGAAAGCTCCATAAATCTCTGTGTGCTGGCTATCTGTGGATCATCGACAGGGCTGTACACATAGGTATTACAATATAACATGGCAATATGTCTCTCGATGTTCCTTAGGGTCTAAAGAAAAAAACGGGCACAGAACCTTTTTGCCAATTTCTCTGAGAATGGAGATGTTCTGCATTAAAAATGTAAAGGGGGGTATTTTTTGCTTAAAATGTAAATGTTGTTTCAGGAAAACTATCTGCAGAGTATCTATGTCTACTGCTAGCTACTCCCTCCTCATCTCTTCTCCATAAAACTTTATGAGCACCAACTGCCATTTCATATCACAGTAATGGAAAAAAAAATTTAATTCACTGGAGACATATTTTGTCTGTGAATTGAGAATATTAAGAATGAAAGATCAGTCCAAGAGAAGAAAGAAACTGATTTTTCTGATTAGTTATATTAGTTATATTACAAAGTTGCCTATTTCAAATGTGCTATCAATAAGACCCACATGGCAGATACTGTGGATAAACCATAAATGTAATAAATGGGGATCCTCCTGTAATCTCTTTGATGGCCAGTTCATTGTGAGGATTGGTGAGGGTCTAGTGATCAAATAGTCACATTCGAGAGATGTGTCGTTACTTCTATTGGTTAGAAGTTTCCTATAAAATAAGTACAGTAAATGGTAGCAGTTTTTACTACATGAACAAAGAGGTCTCAATAAATCCCCCTTAAGTATTAAATGACAGTACTCATTTGAATATTACCACTTTCAGTAAAATTCTGAAAATCATAAACTCAGGTTATTGTATTGTTTTCCCTCCTGGAAATAAATGAATAAATTAGGCGTTATCATTTCCCGGTGTCTTTACACAGTCTGGCACTGTCACTACTGAATGTTTCATACTGTATAAGGACACATCATTGATTAGGAGGATGGTAACAGCGAGTCACTATTTTACAAAAATCTCCAGAATTTTTTCATGGGAAATATAATTATTTAACAAAATCGAACTGTCAAGAGAGTATCCGAGCACTGTTAGTAATTACCTCCAAATTGACTACTACAAACAGACTTGGCGTAAGCTACTCCATTTCCCAGAAACCAGGGAAGCCCTGATCTTCCTCCTGTTATCCCTATACAGGGAAATAGATTTCCATAGGGGTCCTTGGGCAAAGGCCACAGAGTCCACTGCTAATAGGTGGCACAAACTGGCAAGAAGGATAGTCCAATAGCGGGGTCATATCCAGGAGGTACGCAGGCTACAAAATCATCAAGCAGTAGAAATGTCAATAAATTAGCCGAGGTCAGGGAACAGGATAAACCAGGAAAAAACACCAGAAGCACAGCACACAGGTAAAGACAGGTAGCGCAAACATTGACTGGCAGTGGTAACGGGCCCTCAGGGGTTTATGTAGTAAGAGCCCTGCTCAGTGCTGATGGCAGATAGAAACCCAAATGAACAACTTTGATCCTGTAGCTTCAGAACTAGCTAGAGCTACAAGTACCAGGAATATGAGTTTGATGTAGTCAAGCATCACCCACAAGATAGGCGCAATGCTGCATAGCGGCCAAAGCAGAAGCCATCACAGATGGTTAGAGATTGTAGAAAACCGCTAGAGTTACAGTTAACCAAAGTGTTAATATAAAGTTGAGGTAGGAGTAGCCTTGCAAATAAATAATTATAAATCAATTAAGGCAATTTATACACAAGGGCTAAAACTTCTCTACTGTGTCCTTGTGCTAACGCAATGTTCTCCAGAACAGTGCTCTATTTAAAAAAAATAAGTGCCACATTGATAATGTTTTCAAGGCTATGAAGGCAATATGTTTAGAGGATATTGTAATTGAATCACACAGAGTTGGATAATGTTGGACTAGTGTGTATTCAATAGAAAAAAAAGTTTTCAGAAATTATATTTTAATAATGGGTCAGCCATTATGTTAATAATATGAGTAATAGGCAATGGACAATTCCAGTTAGTTTGATTTTTTTTTTAACTAAAACAAGCACAGAAACACAGAGTACATGCAAAAAAAAGTAAAAACAGATTAAATTTAATAGAGCAAGAATGAAAATATAATAGATTTTTAGCATGTTTGCCGGAGGACCATTTTTTAATTTGCAACATATTTTTTTCTACAAATAGGAAAAAAGTCAACATCTATCAAAATTAATTAAAGATAATTAATCACGATATTCATCTCTTAAAGAGGTTGTGTAGTTTAGAAAACCAAAAATCCTAATAAGGAATTGTGAAAACATTTTTGAAATTATGTAATAATTTAATCCGCTTTGTTGGCAATGGTGATTTATGGAACATTCGCTTCTAGATCTGCCAACTCGATGGGCGAGTTTGGGTTCTACCATTGAGATACCTTGTGATCTATTTATTGTTAAAGGCCCTTATAAAAGTAGTGATTTTCTAAAATGAATAAATATTAACTATTTTAATGATCGCCCCATTATTAATTATGGGGTAATTCTAATCAAGTTGATTTTTCTTTTCAGTGGTGATAAAAACTAGAATACTTTTTCAACAGGTAGAAAAGACCCACTGGAGACTTTCTCCAAACTTTATGCAGTATAAATTAGATGAATATCACTTTCAGTTCTTTGAAAGAGATTTGATTTTAACTTTATTTCAGGTTGAGCAGTTACCTATTATTTAAATGACCTGTTCTCTGAAATTTCACTTTCACGAATTACAAAGGGAAATCATTGTCACAGTCACATCCATAAAGTCAGCTTAATAAGTTCTTAATCCCCATTATCACTCTGACTTGTCTACGTCAAGCCTTGTGCTTTGTAATATTTAACAATGTAAGGATAAAAATATATCTTTATAATGATGTCTTTATATAGTATAGGATTCTGTAAAATGATTTAAAGGGGGCAGACTTCCATGTCATGGACATGAGGGACAGAAGAAATGGGAAAAAAAATGGACAGAGACACATGAAACAGATGCACTTGTTTCATTAGAAGTTTAGCACGGATAGAAAAGGTTGTAGTGGCATAAAAAAAACTCTGACACAAAAATAAAAAGTATTATTTCCCATGAATGATGGAACCAGGGTCAACATAACTTTAATATTTTCTTATGCTATGTTCACTTGTCCAGTAATCATCCGTAAGGCCAGGGTCACACTTGCGAGTGCAAAACGAGAAACTCGCGCATCAATACCCAGCAGTGCCACCAAGTCAAGAAATGAATTAGTTTGTTGATGGAATATTAAGCATTGCACTGAAGGGCAATGATCACAGTGAAGAGCTGGGATCATGCAACAGTTCTCCATACTAAAATCCGTAACAGCTTATCAGTCACGTGTGGATGGCTCCACTGGGGATTAGCAGCTGCTAATCATTAATTCTGTTTAATCTTGATTACACTAAAAAAAAGAAAAAAAAGATAAAATTATTCAAGTAGTCTACCTTGAAATGCGGACCCATTGCTTGTGGAGGCTTGTAGATTGTATGACGCTGTTCACAGTAGTAAGCGGAAATGAGAGTTCAAAATGTAATTAAAAAAATACTAGTTCAGTATAATAATACCGCGATTACAGAATCAATGGGGCCTGATAGATAAATGATTATTCACAATTTTGGAAAATCAGAAGGTCGTAAAAAAAATGCTTATCTTACACCTCCAGGGAGGAAGTCTAAAGATAAGACAGATACACATTGTTCATATAATCGAGACCTAGAGTTAGAGTATAGCCTTAAGCAGATAGTTGTAGTATGATTTAGTATGTACTAGAAATGATCAAAACTGAAGGTATTTGATTTGAAGCTAATGTATTTAAAACAAAAATTTGATTTCTAGTTAAGTTATTTGATGCAAATTGAATGTTATTCATTATGCTCTTGAGTCTTTATAGACCTCTTGAGTCTTTCCAGACCTCAGAGCATAATAAACGTAGGATGCAAAAAAATTAAAAAATTAAAATGATACCTCACAGCTAACCTAATCCGCCACCCCCACAGCCTGCTTTCCAGTTCCGCTGTGCCTCTTTTTCTTCCCTTTCCCCACTGCACCCATCTTCTATTATCTCGTCTCTTCACTCCAGTTTGACTAAGCCTCTGATGTCACAGCGATCCATGCCACCACTTGGGCAAGGCAAGTCGTAATGCTATTACTAGTGATGAGCGAGCATGCTCGATACTTGTTTGAACATGGGGGTCCACAGGCACGCTTGTTACTCGTGCGCCATACTCAATCCTATTTTATGATTGTTTTTCAGTCAATAAACATATGGGGATCACCTGCAATGCACGCTAATGCCGTAACCTTGTCGATTACTAGTATTACAGTGATTGACCCACCGCATGAGGTTTATAGAAGACCCGGCAACACAATGCTCAGCACAGTGTGTTCAGGATGCAGTTCACAAAGAGTTGTGATAGGAGACAGAGATTAGATTAGTGTCCCCCTCCTTAATATTATAAAGTTGCACCCATTAGTGCCTTTTATGTAGCACTAAAGGGTGTTTTTTAACTTTTTTTTAAACCTATTAAATAATTAATGTAAATAAAATAAATTACATGGGGTCCCCCATATTTTTGATAACCAAACAAGGTAAAGCAGACAACTGGGGGTGGATATTAACAGGCTGGGAAGGTCCATGAATATTGGCCCCTTCCCAGCATAAAAATACAAACCTGCAGCCATCCCAGAATTGGCACTGCCAATAGATGCTCTAAGTCTGGCACTTTGCCCTCCTCTTCCCAATTATCCTGGTGCATTGGCAATTGGGATAATATTTCTAGGGGTTGCTGTCAACTGTATAATGTCAGCTGGCATCAAGCCCAGGGATTAGTAATGGAAAGGCATCTATCAAACACCCCCATTACTAACTCAGAAATCCCCAAAAAGACACTCAGAAAAAATACTTTATTTGAATAAAGACTTCCCCATGCTATTCCATGTTCACCAATTTTTTAAAATAAATGTTCCCACAAAGTTCCTCCATCATAGTCCTTGGTGCTTGCATCTGGCTACGGTGTCTGTAAATAACAGTAAAGTACAGGTATTCACAGGCTCTGGGTAGTGAGGACAACTCTCATCACAGCCGCTGGTTCTCGCTGAGCACAGCATTAAGCCAGTGGCCCTGATGAGATTTATCGTCACTGCCTTCCTCCTGTGAATAGCAGTACTTTACTGCTATTCACAGATGCCAGAGACATTTTTGAATGTGGACTATGAAGGAGGAGCTTCAGGGGAACTTTTTTTTTAATAAATTGATGAACGAGGGACAGTGTGGGAGAATCTATATTCAAAAAAATATTTCTTATGTGTATTTGTCATTTTTTGGTGGGGTTAGTAATGGTGGTGTCTGATAGACACCTCTCCATTACTAACCCCTGGGCTTGATGCCAGCTGATATTACACAGCTGACATCAACCCAAAAAATATTACCATGATTGCCACAGCACCAGGGCAATTGATAAGAACCGGGCATAGCATCAGTATTGGCTCATCTAATGTGATGGCATTTGTGGCTAGTATTTTTAGGCTAGGAAAGGCTAAGTAACTATGGACCTTCCCAGTCAGATAATATCAATCTCCAGCTGTCTGCTTTACCTTGGCTGGTTATCACAGTTATCACAAGTAGAAGGACTCAATGTTGTGCTTTTTTATTTATTTATTTAGCTCCCAGTAGCTGCCTGGGAGTCAGAGATGCTTCCAGGCATACTGACTACATACTGAATTTGTGAACTTGGCCATAGTCTGTGTATAGATATTGCATGTGAATGTGTAAAAGTTGCCTGGGCGTTTCCTGAGTGTTTACATGTTAAAAATACTTGTATGAAAACTAGGGATGAGCGAGTACTGAAGTATTCGGACTCGCTATACTCGTACCGAGTATACCCTAATGCTTGGGTATTCGGTACGAATAGCGAGTCCAATGAAAGTCAAAGGAAAATGTGAGTAATTGTCTGCTGGACCCTACAAAATGGTCTGGGGGCTGAGGAAAAGGCTAAAAAATTTGTAAATGTTATAAAATATATGCTGTAAACAAGTGTATATAACATGGGGGCACCTGGTCAGGGGCTGCACAATTGTTTTTATACCACTGCTTCACTAGAATGTAAAAACACTATTTGAAGTCCTGTGGTTTTTTGCCAGAAGAGTGGGACTCGTACGCGACTTAGCTGTGCCAGTGATATATCAGAAGTGGCGTAAGAGCGACTGATGATGGAGGTGATCTCCTGACAGCTAAGTGTGTAAGTGGTGTAAGGAGAGCAATCTGCCCTAGGGGCTGTGTTATGGTTAACGCAGGAAGAAGCCACCCATCATCATCATCATCACAAGGGATTCACAATTATAAAGCTTGGACTACTGTCCTTGTTGTGCCACTGCCCAATGTGTAAGCATAGCAATAGTGTCTCCAAAAATTAGCCCTAGGGGCTGTATCATGGTTGATGAAGGAAGCAAGGCAGGTCTGAAGGGCCAAGCAGTTATGATAAAGCCAGGACTACTAGCATAGAGGTGGCCGTGCCCAGTGTCCAGGCATAGCCGTAGTGTCTCCAAAAATTAGCCCAAGGGGCTGTATCATAGTTGATGAAGGAAGCAAGACAGGTCTGAAGGGCCAAACAATTATGATGACGCAAGGACTACTAGCATAGAGGTGGCAGTGCCCAGTGTCCAGGCATAGCCATAGTGTCTCCAAAAATTAGCCCAAGGGGCATGATGCCATGGTTAATGAAGGAAGAAGTGTCTCACTCTCATCACAAGTGCCTCCGATGGGAAATATTTATTAATGCAACATTGTTTTAAGCTTATTGACCATGAGGTATATGTATCAGAAGCAGGTTTTGAAAACGTGTTAGAAGAAGAAAAGGGGCTTGTATGGGAAGGGATGGATGTGATCACCAATTTAAAAAAAAAACTTGTTGGATGACTTTAGGTTGGGATAATGTTATCTGGAGGGCTTAAATACTGTTGCGAAATCCAGTCCTTGTAAATTTTATGAGACTCAGCATGTCTGCATTCTCTGTTGTCAACCGTGTGTGTGTTCCTGTGATGATTGCCCCAGCGGCACTGAAAACACGCTCTGACATCACACTAGAAGCAGGGCAGGCCAGCACCTCCAAGGCATAGAAGGAGAGGTCGGGCCAACTATGCAGCTTGGATACCCAGTAATTAAACGGTACAGAAGCGTCAGGAAAGACACATACACTCACTGGCCACTTTATTAGGTACACCATGCTAGTAACGGGTTGGATCCCCTTTTGCCTTCAGAACTGCCTCAATTCTTCGTGGCAGAGATTCAACAAGGTGCTGGAAGCATTCCTCAGAGATTTTGGACCATATTGACATGATGGCATCACACAGTTGGCGCAGATTTGTCGGCTGCACATCCCTGATGCGAATCTCCCGTTCCACCACATCCCAAAGATGCTCTATTGGATTGAGATCTGGTGACTGAGGAGGCCATTTGAGTACAGTGAACTCATTGTCATGTTCAAGAAACCAATCTGAGATGATTCGAGCTTTATGACATGGCGCATTATCCTGCTGAAAGTAGCCATCAGATGTTGGGTACATTGTGGTCATAAAGGGATGGACATGGTCAGCAACAATACTCAGGTAGGCTGTGGCGTTGCAACGATGCTCAATTGGTACCAAGGGGCCCAAAGAGTGCCAAGAAAAAATTCCCCACACCATGACACCACCACCACCAGCCTGAACCGTTGATACAAGGCAGGATGGATCCATGCTTTCATGTTGTTTACGCCAAATTCTGACCCTACCATCCGAATGTCGCAGCAGAAATCGAGACTCATCAGACCAGGCAACGTTTTTCCAATCTTCTACTGTCCAATTTCGATGAGCTTGTGCAAATTGTAGCCTCAGTTTCCTGTTCTTAGCTGAGAGGAGTGGTACCCGGTGTGGTCTTCTGCTGCTGTAGCCCATCTGCCTCAAAGTTCGACGCACTGTGCGTTCAGAGATGCTCTTCTGCCTACCTTGGTTGTAACGGGTGGCAATTTGAGTCACTGTTGCCTTTCTATCAGCTCGAACCAGTCTGCCCATTCTCCTCTGACCTCTGGCATCAACAAGGCATTTCCGGCCACAGAACTGCCGCTCACTGGATTTTTTTTCTTTTTCGGACCATTCTCTGTAAACCCTAGAGATGGTTGTGCGTGAAAATCCCAGTAGATCAGCAGTTTCTGAAATACTCAGACCAGCCCTTCTGGCACCAACAATCATGCCACGTTCAAAGGCACTCAAATCACCTTTCTTCCCCATACTGATGCTCGGTTTGAACTGCAGGAGATTGTCTTGACCATGTCTACATGCCTAAATGCACTGAGTTGCCGCCATGTGATTGGCAGATTAGAAATTAAGTCTTAACACACAGTTGGACAGGTGTACCTAATAAAGTGGCCAGTGAGTGTATATGGTCACTTAGATACTCGTTGACCATCTCGTTCAACTTCTCCCTCCTTGACATTGCTACTGTTCCAGCTATTCTTTGGTGATGAGCCGGTTTATTTAAGATAGCCCAGTTTGTGGACATTTTACCACCACCTCTTTTGGACCTGCTTGGTGTATCTCTCCCCATTAATGCATGCTGTTGCACAGAGCTGGTATCTCTGCTAGCAGTGGTGTCTGAGGTTGCTGTTGACATCAAATGATCAACAATGGCCTTCTTGAAGGATTCCATTGTGAAACCCCTTGGTGACTGCAACAGTAGCGAAGGAAATTTGTCCTTGTACCGTGGGTCTAGAAAGGTGGCCGACCAGTATAGGTTGCTATTGAAAATGTGGATTACGCGAGGGTCTTGGCACAGACAGTCAGATATGAAGTATGCCATGTGTGCCAAGCTGCAAAGAGGCAAATGGTCTGTGATCCCTGAAGGAGAAACAATACCCATCTTCTTCTCACACTGACTCTCCTCCTCCACCTCCTCCTCTTCAGCCCACCCATGCTGGACAGACATGAAGCTGGGGTTGGGATTCCCCTCTGTAGCATGAGGAGTCTCCTCATTACCACTGAAAAATAATTCCTCTCCCTCCTCATTTTCATCATCATCTTCATCCCCCAGTGTTACCTGATGATATTGGCTGGGCTGGGTAGGATCACCCATTGTGAAATCTTGCTCCATAACCAGCTGCTGGGCATGCAAAGATTCCATTTTTTGATTCTGCAGCGATTTTTTCAGCAGACATAGCATAGGGATGGTTACGCTGATAATAGCCTGATCACCGCTCACAAGCTTGGTGCAGTACTCAAAGTTATCAAGCACCTCACAAATATCAGCGATCCACACCTACTCAACAGTACATATGTGTCTTGGCTGCGTCTCAGTGTGATGGGCATGTTTAAGCTGGTATTAAGAAAGTGCCCTCTGCTGCTCACTTACCATTGCCAATATATGATATGTTGAGTTCCACCGTGTTGGCATGTCGCAAATGAGTCTGTGGTTTTGCAAATTAAGTTGCTTTTGAAGTGCTGCAAGACTGGCAACAGCGGTTGAGGAGTGGCAGAAATGGGCGCAAATATGGCGCACCTTCTCAAGTAGGTATGGCAAGTCAGGGTATGTTTTCATAAATTTCTGGACCACTAGGTTAAGCACATGAGCCATGCATGGCACGTGTACCAGCTTCCTGAGCTTTAAAGCCGCCACCAGGTCATGCCCATTGTCGCAGACAACCAGTCCAGGTTGGAGTTGCAGTGGGGAGAGCCACTGATCAGTCTGTTGTTTTATTCCTTGCCACAGCTCTGCTGCAGTGTGTGGTGTTTCACCTAAGCAGATCAGCTTCAGCAGAGCGTTTTGCCGCTTTGCTGATGCCCTGCTGCATAGTTCCCAACTTGGGAGTGATGTGGAGGGTAATTCAGCATAGGATGATGAGGCGGAGGAGGAGGAAGAGGGGAGACTGGACGTATATGATGAGGCGGAAACCCTGATGGAGGTTAGGCCCGCTATTCGTGGCATGGGTAGGATATGTGTTGATGGCCCAGTTTGAGACTTTGTCCCACCCTCCACCAGGTTGAGCCAGTGTGCCGTGACAGAGATGTATCGTCCCTGGCCACAAGTACTTGTCCACATGTCTGTTGTAAGATGGACCTTCCTGGTTATGGCGTTGGTGACAGCCTGCTTTAGATTGTTTAGGACGTGATGGTGTAACGCGGGAACGGCACAGCGGGAAAAATAGTGCCAGCTGGGAACCGAGTATCGTGGGGCAGCAACTGTCAAAAGATCACGGAAAGACTGTGTCCCCACAAGCCTAAATGACATCATCTCCACAGATAGCAACTTGGCAATGTGCGCATTCAGCATTTGTGCTTATGGGTGTGTGGCTTGGTATTTACGCGTCCTTTCATACATCTGGGGCACGGATAATTGGACGCTTTCCTGGGACAAACAAGTGGATGAGCTTGTTGTGGCCTGTGTTTATGCAACGACAGCTTGTGAGCAAGAGGTATGATGATCACCTGCTTCCTGCCCAGCAGATAGGAAAGGACGTATCACAGGCGACATGGCAGTGGTTTGACCCGCAGTCGCAGACACTGATTTGGTGCCCTGTTGTTCAGCCCACCGACTAGGGTGCTTGGCTGCCATGTGTTTACGCATACTGGTGGTGCTTTGGTTGCCTTTGCCCTGGCCTCTGCTCAGCTTCCTATGGCAGATGCTACAGATGACAACATTTGGTTCAGAAGGACTATCGGAAAAAAATTTCCAGACAGCAGCTGAACGCACCTTGCCTTGACTTGGGGCACAGAGGGATTGCTCTTGGCAACAGTTGACACAGTTTGCACTCTGCTAAAACCAGTAGCTCTTGGTGCCTTTGTTGGTGCTACGTATCCACCTTCATCCTCTGTGCTGCTGTGCTGGCTATGCGTGCCAATGGCCTAGGTCGGATCGGTGGTCTCATCATCGACCACCTCGTCGTCCATGTCATCCTCCTTCCGTGTTGATATTGGTCTCTGGTCAGATGGCAACTGTGTGTCTTGCTCTTCTGGCTTCCCGGACCGTTTATGTTCCAGACCGGGAAATTTCACCAGGAACAAAGATGCATCAACCTTCTTCGATCTCCCAGACTCTGTGCCTTGTTGGGCAACAACGACCCCACGTCCACGTCCCTGTCCCTTCACAACAGCCTTTTTAGGAATTTTCGATTTTTCTGCCATAGTTGCAGATGTTCTGATGCAGATATTGGGGAACAAGGAGCAGTTAGTGCTTTATGGAAAGTAGCACTACAGCCTACTACTGCTTTGTGTTTTACAAACAGCAACGCAGCAGCAGAAAAAAATTGCCCTGAGGTTTAAGGTGAGATTACGCACCCCAGTAACCACACAAGACAGCGGTGCTGCCACAAAAAAATTGCCCTGAGGTTTAAGACAAGAAAACACAGCACAGACACCACACAAGATAGCGGTGCTGGCTGCGTGTCAGTTGTGCAGTACCATGCGTGCTATTCGCTGTGAACACAGCACCGCAACTGCAAAAAAAAACTGCCCTGAGGTTTAAGGCAAGAATATGCAGCCCAGACACCACACAACACAACGGTGCTGGCTGCGTGTCAGTTGTGCAGTACCGTGCGTGCTATTCGCTGTGAACACAGCACAGCAGCTGAACAAAAAAATTGCCCTGAGGTTTAAGGCAAGAATACGCAGCCCAGACACCACACAAGACAGCGGTGCTGGCTGCGTGTCTGTTGTGCAGTACCGTGCGTGCTATTCACTGTGAACACAGCATCGCAACAGCACAAAAAAACCGTCCTGAGCTTTAAGGCAAGAATACACAGCCCATACACCACACAACACAGCGGTGCTGACTGCGTGTCAGTTATGCAGTACCGTGCATGCATCCTATTTGCTGTGAACACAGCACTGCAACTGCACAGAAAACCTACCCTGCAGGGGTAAATGTGACCTAAAAAAGCTGGGAAAATGGTCACTACTCAGTCTCACCCTGACCTTATACTTTCAGCTCTGAAAAGAGCTTTTGGGTTTCACAGTGGATTTCTGGCTGATTTGAACCAAAAAGCACAACTCTCCCTAGCAGCGGCTCACACTCTCCCTACCACTAGCTGTGTTCTGCATGCAATGTGCAGAAAATGGCGGCGGCAGGCAGGGCTTAGTGCCAGGCTATGATGACTCATAGGATGCTGGGCGGCCAGCCAATCATAGTAATGCCGCCCACAACCAAGAAGGGTGCGGCATTACTGTGATTGGCAACTGCTGGGCGGGAGAACCGAATAGTGAGGCGAGTAGTGAAATACTCGCTATTTTCCGAGTACCGCGAGTACCGCACTACTCGCCGAGTACTGAGTACTCACGAATATGCTCGCTCATCCCTAATGAAAACCAATGTTTTATGCCTGTATGAGAAATATTCTGAAATTGTTTATCCTTGCTCTGACTATTAAGACCCTGATTACATGAGACATATTTGCTGTAGAATTTTTGCAGCAGAAATTCCACATCAAATGTCAGAACCAGGAGAGGGTGAGAAATACAGAAGTGGTGACGTGTTTCTATTTTGATTTTGGTTACAAATACTGATGTAAAATACTGACCAAATACTGAATTTGTGAATAGGGCATAAGGCAGATACTTTTGCACTCACAGGAATGATTATTCTGCAAATTTAGGCATACTTTTAAACGTATAGTACTACATAAACATACTTTTTTGGAACGTACTTCAACACAGGCAGTCTATTACACTGCTTAGCATCATGCTTAGTGTATGTAATCTTTAGCTTTTTCAGTTGGTGGCTCTCCAGAAGGTGTATTATGGCTTTTGTGGACTAAATATTCATCCAGTTGGTAGCAACTGACCTAGTGATTGGATTAGGCTGAATATGTGTCTGCATGTTCTGATTTTGTGAAGATCAAATTGTATGGATAGAGATTTACTGACCGGACGGGATCTGAATGGCATAGGATCTTCTTCAATGGATTAGCCCTCTTGTTCTGTAAGATTGCTTATACAAGTGGCTCAGAGCAGCAATGCCCCAATCAGCAAAGACAGCAGCTACATAGAGCAAAGTTATGGCTGACATCCTTCCTGCTTTGGAAGTATCCCATTAGTAATGAGCGAATGTGCTCGAATAACATCTCATCTGAGCATGCTCAACACGTGCAGGGATTGCCTGTTTGTTAGGGAATCCTCACATGTGTTGAGAATGTCTGAGAATGTCTAACAGCCAAAAATCATGCAGCCATGGAGATATAATATATGAACACGTCCGAGATATTCTGATAACACCCTAGCGTGAGCTGATAAGACTTTATCTGAGCACGCTCGCTCATCACTAGATCCTATCAAAGGAGGAAATTAGCCTGACTATGCTGCCAATATGATGACCGTATGCAATGTATTTACTTGGTATTGACACACTCTGTCTGGCATTTGGCGGGAAGACAGCAATTTATTGGGGCTTCAGGGAATTTATAAACAGAGAGGTCCTCTTTTTGGTTTTCTGTTTCACTAAAGTATTCTCTTGTCCGCCTGACGGGCAATTCAAATCATTGGCTAGATGACTGTGTGAGAGCATTTCCAAAAAGACAAATCTTCTGGGGTGTTTTCAGTATACAGATGTTAGTGCCAGAAATGCTCTAAGGAAACCATTGAATTGGACATATGGTCATGGGCACCCAGGTCTCAAGACAATTGACAGTTGTAGCAGCAAAATTGGAATTTTGGTGATGGCTACATGCAATTTAATTGCAGAGCTTAGTAAACCCAGTCCAGAGGAGCGCAAAGAAGGGAGATTAAAGTATTAGAAAAATCTTCCTTTTATTCAATATCCACAACGCGTTTCGACAGATGGGTTCTGTCTTCCTCAGGTAGCAGTGTACGACCGGGTTTACTAAGCTATGCAATTTCCCTTCCTCTTCTGAGGTACCCGGCTGGAGCTGCATCTCACCCCTAAAGTCACGCTCGGCTGGCGCTCCTTTGGACTGTCTTTTCACTGCCTGGACATGCGATTTAATTGACCACATGTGTGGTTACAGAACAGCCACAGTCTAAGGGTACCGTTACACCTAGCGATGCAACAGCGATCCCGACTAGCGATATGACGCGGTCAGGATCGCTGGTGCATCGCTAGGTGGTCGCTAGTGAGCTGCCACTCAGGCAGATCTCACTAGTGACATCGCTGGGGACGGGGATCGCTACTTATATGTCAGACGAGGCGATCCTGCGTCCTCCCGCCCGGCTCCACGCGTCGCTCATCGTCACAGCAGGAAGCGCCGCAGGAAGTGACCGACGAGAAATGATCCAGTAGCTTCTCGCGCGATCAGCGATAACCAGCGGGGGAGCCGGTCGGAGGTAAGTATCACATGCAGCGATATCGCTAGTAATATCGCTGCAACGTCACAAAATCGGTGACTTTGCAGCGATATTGCTAGCGATATCGCAGTGTGTAACGGGGGCTTAAGGCTACATTCTCACAATGAGATTTTGGTGAGTTTTCAACGCTGTGTATTTTTGAAAAAATGCAAGCAACCTGTTTTACTTATTGGGTGCAGAAGTAGTGCAGAAACATCAAAAACTCCCGAAAAGCTTCTTGTGGAAACGTAGCCTATGGAGACGACCTAGAGATGAGTACATTTCTTGAAATTAATTTCAGGCAGCAGATTTGTCAACTTGGTGGGAGGATTTGATTAATTTTAATTAAAATTTGTTACTTCAACTCAAATTTACCTTAATTTTGGCAGATCAAGGGGAATGTAATGGTTCATTGGTGTGTTTTTCTACAGAATATAAGTATATTTTATTGTTTAACAGAAGACTATATTCATATTCGCTGTTTTGCAAAGGATTTGGAGTGAATATAGAGGTACCCTTTACCGAGTATGATCACTAGAGAGTGCAGGATTTACATAATTGGTGCCTATGGACAGCCGAATATATGCTTCATTCCAGCATTCACCATGGCTATGAATTTTATGCAATAAAAAAAATTCCAGGACTATCCTGTATAATTTATCTTCTCTTCAGCGAAATTACTTCATGCCAGTTAATTTAACATTTCTCCATCTTTTTAATATACTCACTCTGCAGAGAAAGAACAGACTCTGGACTTCTAAGTTAAAATGATTGCTTTCTAGATGAAACATTCGAAACATTTTCTAAATCCAGCACATTGCATCTGGTAAGGACAGAAGGGTTATGTCAACACACAAGGAAAAAAAAATAACACAATACAACTAATACTATGCAACAAAAATCTTCAAGGTTTCAAGGTAAAGAAAAATCAACATCGATATTGCATGAAGTGAACGATTCTACATGCTATTCAGAAGGAAAAAAATTTTTAAATATAAAGAAAGGAAAGGAAAAAAAATTGTCGAGTTTCTATGTAATGACTTTTTGTTTGGTAGGGAGCTTCTGGCATTTATTAAATAAGTTAGAAAAAGTCAGTTCAATTTTCGTGACATTTTTTATCACATTCATTGCCATGGCAGGTTGGGTGTTTTAAAGGGAACCTGTCAGGTCCCTTATGCTGCCACTTGTCATTCCCGTACATTTAATAGAGCATTTACACAATATTTTTGAAAAAATTGAGGTCATAATGTTCCTACATTATTTTCCTACCCTGTATATTTGGCACAGTGACTACTGTATCTATCAGTATGAATGAGTGAATAGTATATGCAGGGCAGCTGGGTATGGTAACAGTGTAGAGAGACTAGTCATGTTTCCAAAGAGAATAATCAAATCCGGTAGTGGTTATCCTAACAAAGTGCGGGTGCTTTAAATAGTCACTATTGTTTTGAAAAACATTACATAAATCAATAGTACAAGCAAATATAAGAAACTTTGTAATGCATCTATATTAGCTACTTATGAGCTAAATCTTCTCCCCTACTCCGCTACCTTCTGCCCACTGCCTGGTGAACTCGATGTAAGGCAGGCTTGTAGTTCACTGAAGTGTCACATTATAGAGCCAATTAAACTCTATAGAGAAAAGGAAAGCGAGAGAAGGAGAGATATACTGACTGTGCTGCTTCTTTCTAGTAAATGTTTTATCTCATCCCAGAGCAGTATTCACAGTTGTAATGCTCAGTACAGCAGTAAAATGTCCTCCATGCTGCTGCTACTTGGTGCTACATAGAGATAGAAGAACAGGAAACTGTCATGTGTATGCTATGTATGAATGTATTAAACCTAGTAACGCATTAGCACACTAGAGACAGCTACAAAATTGAAATAGCCTGGAATATGTAGTATGTGATGACCAGAAGTATTGTTGTATCTAAAGAAAACACAAGACAGCATATTAAGAAAATTCAGTTGACGCTAAAGACACTGCTTAACCCCTTTATGACATCGGGCGTAAATGTACGCCGATGTCGGACTCCCTCCCTTTGATGTGGGCTCCGGTGCTTAGCCAAAATCTTTTCCAGGACATGTCAACTGTTTTGAACAGCTGACAAGTGCCTCTAACAGCCGCAGGTGGAATCATGATCCACCCGCGGCTGATAATTAATTAAATGCCGCTTTCATACTCTAACAGTGGCATTCAATGCGCGCTTTCAGCAAGTGCGCCGGGAATCTCCCCCATCGGTGACTCCGTCAAGTGATTGTAGGCCACCGATGGGTAGGCATAACAAGCAGAGGTCTCCAGCAGACCTCTATCGTTGTCACTGCCAGATTGCTATGAGCGCCGCCCAGTGGTTGGCACTCATAGAAAGTCAGCAATTCTGCTACATACAGGTGATCTGATCATTGGGTGTATGTAGCAGAGCCGATCGGGTTAGGGCAGCTTCTAGTAAAAAGGACATTTTATCTTATTTTTATTATTTTGTGCTACTTTTAGAGATGAGCGAAACCTAAATTAAAAGTTCGGGGTTCGTACCAGACAGTTAGTGTCTGGTGCTAAACGCCAAACATGGACTTCTCCCAGAAATCCGTTGCAATGTTTGGCGTTCCGATGGAAGTCCATTGCAGAGAAAGGATAAAAGACAGAGCGCAAATATTTTCCAGTTTAAAAATTTGGGTCCCAGTTATTTTCAATGGGGTTCGAGGTCTGGTTCAAGCTTGGATACAGTTCTGGTACCTGAACCGAACTTTGGAATAACCCAAATTTCCATTGGTCCGCTCATCCCTAGCTATTCTATCTTTTTTTTAGTATTTCTAAAAATAACCTTGAAATAATTTGAGGTATTGTGACAAGATTGTCTATTTATTAGAAATTTGGTTAAATGTTACTTTCCCGCGCCTGTGATTGTAGACGGCGTCTTTTATTTTCCTGCTAGAAATCACCATTAGGAACTTTATAGTGTTGTAATTCACATTAAGTATTTACTAATTTCATTTACTGCTGTGAATGTCTGTATTGATGTTTTCCACTTCCACACTTTCAGGTCTATTTGTCATGCAGTGACAGACCTGTATTTAAATGTAGTGCTTCATGGACGCATTCCTAGATGGTGAAAATATGATATAAATTGATTGTTCTACTTTTCTTATTACGATTATAAGACAGACACAACTTGGCTTTTAAATAAATGTCTGCACTCTACACACGCTCCGTGCATTAACTGCAATTTATGGATGTGACATTAAGTGTATACAGTCATCTATTAAATAAATGGTAATGCTGTAGATTAGTGGCTTGATGTATACAACATGCACAGGCATGCTCTGGAAATATTTATTCAGCCTTCCATTCTTTTATATTAAGTATATAAATACATACATAATGAATGGCATGTCACCATTAATACGACAGTAAGCATTTCATGTCACATGTCTCAGAGAAAAAACATAATGGAGGAAGAAGTAGCGAAGTGAAGAATAACAATGAACTGTTTCCAACAAAGATAGCGATGGCAATAAGCAGACATTGTGAAGAATGCATGGATCCATATAGAGAGAAGCTGATCTCCAGGCACTCATTCTTATAACTGAAAGTGTCATAGGATATGTTTTTTATGCTAATTATAATTTCAGAATTTTTTAGGTGATTTTTTTCCGTATTATAATCTATCTATCTATCTATCTATCTATCTATCTATCTATCCCATACCTATATATCTCATATCTATCTATCTATCTATCTATCTATCTATCTATCTATATATCTCACATCTATCTATTTATCTATCTATCCCATGTCTGTCTATCTCTCTATCTATCTATCTATCTATCTGTCTATCATCTATCTCATATCTATCTATCTATCTATCTATCTATCTATCTATCTATCTATCATCTATCTTATATCTATCTATCCCATATCTATCTATCCCATACCTATCTATCTATCTATCTATCTATCCCATATCTATCTATCTATCCCATATCTATCTATCTATCTATCCCATATCTATCTATCTGTCCCATATCTATCTATCATATTTTTTGGACTATAAGACGCACCACAAATTTTCAGAAGGAAAATAGGGGAAAAAAAATAATGTGTCAAATGGGGGTCTGCCTTACAGTCTGAACTCAGCTTACCAAGGGGGATCAGCAGCGCTGGTGGATCGGGGTCACAGGGGGTATTTGGTGGTCTGGCGTTATGGCTACCATCTCAGGCTGGTGCAGCAGGTTGTGCAGTGGTGACCGGGGCTCCGCCGGCATCTTGTGAAAGCCCATAGGCCCCGCATATCCATTGCTGCAATGTGGTGCCCTCCGGCAAAATGGCCGCCAAGGGCAGCGCAGGCTCAGATTGAGATCTCGGCAACACAGCAATGGATGTGCGAGGCCTCTGGGCTTTCACAAGATGCCGGTGGAGCCACCCCGCACCACAGAGCACCACCGCTGAACCTGCCACACCTGCTGCACCAGACGCTCCAGCCAGGGAAGGGAGTGTGATCATTGCCTGCCAGCGACGGACCGGGACCACCGCAGAATCGCCCGACTCCTTCTGCCGCCACAGTATTTGTATATTCTGACTACAAGACACACCCTTATTTTCCCCAAAAATTTTTTGGGAAAAAAGTGCATCTTATAGTCCGAAAAATACGATATCTATCTATCTATCTATCCATCTATCTATCTATCCCATATCTATCTATCTATCTGTCTGTCTATCTACTTGCATTTGGTGTTGCTGCATCGGTAAAAGTTTGATCTTCAAAAATGGCACATTTACCATAACAAACAAGTGATGGAATTTTTGTTTACATTGCCTCAAAAAAAGCAATAAAAGGAAAAAATGTAACTTAAAATAGTATGAATAATAACTACAGCTTTCCTATTGTTCTATCAATGGCAAAAAAATATGAGTTATGGCTCTTGGAGTACAGTGACACAAAGCAAAATTACTGATACAAAGGAAATTAAAAGGTATTTTACTTTCTAAATATAATAGTTCTCTAAATATATTGGATAAAATTCCACAATATCATTAAAGCTAAATACGGCATTAGAGTATACGGTTGGTTCAAGTGTTAGGTTGGTTACATATTACTATCTGTGGATATATCTTGTCAATATGAAGTGTGCATTCAACATATGTTAATTGGAATCTCAGGATGCTCTCACTGTTTGTGTATTAATCATATGATCTGCTGCAGAGAAACACTAGGGCGTGCCAAGACAATTTCATGCCAAGTCAGAAAGCAGATTAGCTAACCTTATCCGGATGCCAGCATGCTTCTACTATGAAAGATATCAGGGTTATAGGACAGAAATGGGCAAATACACCATGTAACAGAAGGATTTGGAGAGAAGAACATTTATCATATGATAGGTAAATACTGCATTGATTTTAGCATTCTGCTGCCAACCTCAAAGGGTCTCTCTAAGTGGGTTTTTCAAAGATAGACATTTACCGTGAATATCTGTATGATACATTATAGAAGTCTGATATGTGGGGCTCCTATGGATACACCATAAATGTATATAGTAAGAAATGCTTCTATCAGATGTAAAAGGCAGAAGAGACTGAGACAACTTAGTAGAAAATACTTCTGAATGCAAAAGAATGTTCTAGCTGCAGATTGTGGAGGGAATTTATCATGAGTAGGTCAATCAATATCTCCCTGGAGTAAAGAGCCAACTTTATAAATGGGAAATATACTTTCAAACAACTTTGCATTAATCAATAGTACAGGGGGTAAACAAACATAATATATCTTATCAGAGAAATCTGCTTCCATCCCCACTTATGAGTCACTTTCCCCCACCTCCAACACTTCATCTTATTATCCACTCTGGAAAAACAGCTTAAAGGCCCTTTTACATTTAGCGATGCACCAGCGATCCAACCAGCGATCCGACCCGGTCAGGATCGCTGGTGCATCGCTAAATGATCGCTAGTGAACTTTCACACAGAAAGATCTCACAGCGATGCAGCAGCGATGCAGCGCACGATACTCACCTCTCACACACAGCGATCCTGACGTCCTCCCGCCCGCCTCCACGCATCGCTCGTCGTCACAGCAGGAAGCCCAGCAGGAAGCAGACGACGAGAAATGGAGCCGCCCGATCTCGCACGATCAGCGATGGACAGTGGGGGAGCCGGTCGGAGGTAAGTATCACACATAGCGATATCACTAGCAATATCACTATAACATCACAAAACCAGTGACGTTTTAGCGATATTGCTAGCGATATCGCTATGTGTAAAACCCCCTTAACTCTGTCATATTCAGGTAACAAGGACTTTCAGCTCACTGTGCTGTCATGTTACATCCTTCTATACTCTATGGAAAGAGAAAAGAGCAATTGTAGTGAAGAGCAGAGAGAGAAATCAAGAGGGAGACACAGAAAACAAGAGTAAGAAAACGTGTAGCAAAAAACGGAGCAGGGTCCCCTTCATTTTTGACAACCAGCCAAGTTGAAGCAAATAGCTGGGGGACTGGTATTCTCAGGTTGGTAAGGAGCCATGGATATTGGCACCCCAGCCTAAAAATATCAGCCTGCAGTCACCCTAGAAAAGGCCAATTCTGGACTTTGCCCAGCTCTTCCCACTTGCCCTGGTGCAGAGGCAACTGGGGTAATGGTTGTAGGGTTGATGTCAGCTTTTATATGGCCGCTGACATCAAGCCCACAGGATAGTAATGGAGAGGCGTCTATAAGACTTCTCCATTACTAACCCCAACATTAGATTGTAAAATAGACACAACCAGAATAAAATCCTTTATTTCAAATAAAGTCAGGAGCTCCTTTATTTGAAATAAAAATAAAAAGCAGTTATACTCACCTTATGTCTAATCCATTGAAGCCCTTGACACTTGTAAAAACCCAGAAAATAATAAGCAACATGGAATCTCACCTTGCGCCTAATCCACTGATGACCTGTAGAAATGGAAAAATAATAAACGGCGATCAGGATGATTTGAATAGCGGTCACATAAGTGTTTATTTAAATTAAGGAAAAAGCATGGGGACCCATGTATTCTTGATAACTAGCCATGATAAAGCTGACAGATGAGGGTTAGAGACTGCAGCTGTCAGTTTTGCCTGTGCTAATTATTAAAAATAGAAGACATCCCATGTCATTTTTTTAATTAATTAATTAATTAATTAAATTTATCTATTTATTTATAGCACAGGCACTGGCTGATGAATACTCCCATCAGCAACACCTGATCTTGCTGTGATCAGAGACGCCGATGTTTCTCTTGCTGTAATGCAGATGACAGAGTGGGAAACACCCGATGTTCACAGTTCTGAATTCGAACAGTAATACAGACTTCCTGGAAAAATCCGTGTTCGGGGTCTGTGCTCGAATACTAGGTGTTTAGTACAGACCCCAATCTTCACTGTCGGATTCGCCCCTGTCAATAGAAATTAAGAAATTAAAAAATACAACTTATCAGATCCGCAGCCAGCCATTATTCCATGATGTGGCCAGTTTAACATGCTGAAGGCTCCTCTTTAAGAGACTCATGTTCAACAAAACTAATCTTAGTACACAACTGGCATATTTTTTTTATAATCTTTATTTTTAATGTTTTTTATTTTTTAGTTATTTCTTATATTTTCAGTTACAATGTTCAATTTTCTAGTGAATATGGTAGAAAATTTTGTAGGCCACATCCTTTTTATTAAGTCCGGCCTCTTCTTAGAAATGTGCCAGAGCCAATGGAAAAAAGGCAAAAGAAACCCCCCACAATTTTGTGCAATTACTACTTGCGATAAATTTTGTGACTTTTGAGACCAAAAAAATGCTATAGAGGGATTATAATTCCCAACCTATGTGTTATTATTATATGTAAAGTTGTATTTTGACAGATGGATAAATTAGATAGATTAATAGCATTGGTGTTGTATTTTCGATAATACTGTAGATACATGAAGATAAATTGGCAATTTTCAGCAGATGATCAGCGCTAATCGTTTTTGGGCTAAAATAATTATTTAAAAAAAAAACCCAGAAATGATAAATTTCTTTCTTTCTGAAATTTCATTCAGATTTAACGAATTGAATAAGGTCGATTATACGACAAGCTCCTGAGGAGAGAATAACTAAAGCGTTGTTTCACAGCTGGCAACAAAGTCAGGGCAGACGTGCTGCCCCAGAAGCCTTTGCCAGGGATACATAAACTAGATCTAAGCATCTGTTGCGCTGTGGCTGCCACAGTCACACCAGCTGGAACTGACACAGACAGAAGCGGGAAATAGATCAGCAAAGTTCACATTACCAGTTGTAGCTGGAGGGGAGACCAAAATGAGCGCTGCCTATGTATACAGTGTACAGAGGGCATACAGCCGTCAGTGCTGCAGAATGGAATGGAATGTACAGTCTTTTCTGTTGTCTTTATGGAACAACTCTATACTTGTTAGGAAAACCGTGCACTCAGCAGCCTACCTGTGGAGACTAGATGGAATATTTTATCATACAAAATGTTTTCTTCTTTTCTCTGCATGAGTTGGAAAATGAAAAACTGCAATTTATTTCAGTTTTTATATTTTACCATTTTTACTTTATTTTAGGTTTAAAAATTATAATAGAAATCAATATATGTGCATGATTTCGTCAAACTAATTTGCTACAAATGGAGATTCACATCACACATATCTATCTATCTATCTATCCCATATCTATCTATCTATCTATCTATCTATCTATCTATCCGTTTTCCATACAGGGAATAAAAGCACTTTGAAGATAGGCCGCACAGATTGAAAAGAGTCTCTTGCTCAAGATCTACAAGGGTTCCTTTATTCAGACTACGGGTTTCGGCTTTTTTTGCAAGCCATAAAAAACTTTACATTTTTTTATAACTTGAAAAACATGCCAATATGGTGTTGAAACGCAAAATCTGAAAAAGTGAACCCTCATTGATCTTGAGTAAGAGACTCTTTTCTATCTGCACAGCCTAACATCAAAGTGCTTTTATTCCCTATACATAGAATTTTTACCTGGTGCCCCCCCCCCAGCCACGAGGCAGCAGCAGATGGTATTCCAAAAGGGCCACCATGCAATCCCCTAGGTGAGCAACACCTTTTTACTTTTTCTCTCTCCTCCTTATATAGGGTCACCCTATTGTGTGGTCTTTTCCCCATGGCTTCTTTCTACAGGGTGAGCCATTTATATGGATACACCTGGGTGGGTAATTTATAAAGTTGGATCCAAAATGGCCAACTTCAAAATGGCCACCATGGTCATCACCTATCTTGAAAAGTTTCCCCCCTCCCACATACTAATGTGCCACAAACAGGAAGTTGATATCACCAACCATTCCCATTTAATTTAGGTGTATCCATAGACATGGCCCACCCAGGTGTATCCATATTAATGGCCCACCCTGTACAATATATATATATTTATCTTAGAGTTTGTGCAAATCAATTTGAAGGACCCAGTCCATCGGCCACTTCAGCAATCAGTGGCTGCTGGAAAGGAGCTCAAAGAACCACCTCTTCACTGATGGCATCTGCCCGTCTCATGTCTCATTTGACTACCCAGCCTAGTATGATGTCACATGTACAACATGCAATATTGATGATGTCTCACCAGGCCGGCTAATGAAAAAAAGAGGCACAGATGTTGTCACGTAATAAATAGTTCTCAGGGAGTCCAGGAGCCACAATTTAATGACCTGACCAATGGACTGGGTCCTGCAGATCAATTTGCACCAACTTTAATCTATCTGTTGTGGTGTAGTGACCACTGTGTCCGCTAGGGGGAGCTGTGTGGATGTCCTAGGAGAGAGGATGAATGGCAGAATATTGAATGACCGATGTGTATCTCAAGGTGGGTGGTCTTGAGATGGAGACTTATGTGGGTGTTGATCAGCAGTGATACTGCTGAGGTGCTGTTTCAATGTATCCAGGAGAAGTCTCCAGGTAGCTGGGGAGACAGGTGGACTAGTTACCTACAAATCCACCCAGGGGAGTGGTTGAGAACGATATTGTAAAATGTGTGAGAATGGTTCAAGGACCTGTGGTGAGGTCAAAGCCATGTGACCCAGTGGGCGTGGCTACGGACCATATAAGGTGGCCAGGGTAGGTCACATGGAGTGAATGCAGGGGCCTGGTTCATCCATTTTGGAAGGCCCCGTCTGGGAGAGATGGGAGCTGTCTTCCTGACAGCAAGGAACGTTGTGTTGAACGGCTGCACATGCCTGATGACTCCGTGGAGGGAATGGACGTCTGCAGCATGATGAGGTGAAGCAGTCATGAGGAAACCCTGACGTGGGTGAGATAATTGAGGCTGAAGAGCCTGTGTATGCCTAACCTGTGTAACCACAGGGGTTACAGAGCTGAACTCTGTCATGGACGCTATGCTGATGTGATGAACTTTATTGTGCGGCTGTGGGTTTATGATGCTGAATAAACCGCATGGACTATAATTGCTTTATGGAAAACCTGTGCCGGATCTGGTTTTGTGGCGGCTAAGCGAGTATCCCCTACTTGAATAAAAGCGCTACCTTACACTGTCTAATACTGAATTTTGCACTACGCAAACACCAAGACACTAGCAAAATCCTTGACAGGACTGCAAAGCACATCCCATCGATTTGGTGGCAACACATTCATATTGGGGCCAAGGCAAGCAAGAATGGGATTTAATAGAAAAAAACTCTGTTGGCCTTGTTGTACACAGATAAAGTTTTCCATGAGTTTGGACATTGCAGATTAGCTTTGGAAGTAAATTTTCTAATAACAAGAAAATATGTAATTAAAAAAAATATTTTGACAACAAGCCCAGTCTAAAAGAAGAACAGTCAATCTTTCATACATAACTGTTTGCTTGACCAGATACAGGAGGGTAATGGATTAATCATCGGTGGAAACAACTGGGGCACCACAGCGTGGCATAATCCATTGAAGTTGGCGTGCATGGTCTGTATGTGCGTCATCTGGGATCTACTTAAAAAACACATATGACATTTAACAGTGATCCTAAAAAAAAGGCAATATCCCAGGTGTGCTAATTAAGAAACTTCAATTACTATTAGGGAAGAGGAAGATGAAATAATTAATGGTGGAGCCGCAGAACAAACATTACACTGTAAAGAAAATACTGAACGTAATCTCTTTATAGAAGAAAGAAGTTGATGAGATTAAAGATCCATTCCAGCCTCATAGATTACAGCACCAGATACAACATTGCTTACTCAGAATAAACACACTCTACTGTAAGAAGATAAAATTATCTTATAATAAACTAGTTTATTCTGTCCTCTGGGATGCATTCGGGGCCTGGAGGGGCTTTGTGAACCAAATATTGTGTTGGTCAGGGTATTTAAAGGTATTCTGTCACCAGTTTCTTTCTACCTCATCTGAGAGAATCATAATGCAGGAAAGAGACCCTGATTCCAATGATGTATAGTTTACTAGGAACAGCAGTTGTGATCCAATCAGAGTTCCTAGACATAGATTGTAGCGGTATACAACCTTATGTGTACATTGTATAGTGACAGTTAGCTGCTAATAAGAGGAAGGAGCAGGTGCGGCTTAGCAGGTACCTATTCAAGATAGTGATAATCTTCTGCTGATAAATCACTTATTGTATTGAAACAACAGGACACAGCCTAATAAGTGACACATTGCTGAAATCTGTGTTTCTGTTCCTAACTTATGCTGTCATCAGATTACATAGCAAAAACCTTATGACAAATTCCCTTTAAACGTAGGTTGGAGCAACAAACTCAATATTTGCCATGAAGAAAGAAAACCTTATAAAGGTCACTTTTCACCATTCAAAGTTCTTTCCATTACAGAACTCTTTAAAGAGAATCTGTCATTCGCCATAAATATGTAATTTATTTACCTAGTGTACATGCCACTGTTCTCCTGAAACAGGTATTGTTCTTCTATTGTTTATGCAACTTGCCGTGCCGATGAATGTAGATGCCGACGCATGCATCTTTTTGACGGTGCGGAGTCCTGCGCCAAACGCAGCATGTTGCATTTTGGTGCACTCGCTGCACTGTCAAAAAGACGCATATGGAGGCATCTGCATTCATCGGCACGACCTGCAAACCTAATGCTAAAGATAGGGTATGCAGGCCGCAAGCCAACAGAGGTGGAGCTGACCGGAGGAGGTGCCGACGGGGGTGGAGCTTCACGGAGGAAGCCCGCAGCCCTCCGCACCTTGGCCATATGCTAGTGTGAAACTAGCCTTAGATAGATGTTGGGATTGGGATTGGCCAACCCTCTAATATGTATGGTGATGCCAGAAAACTGATTTTCAGGGAGATGTCAAGCATTTCCGATTTCAGACTGCGGATCATATTGTTCTCTCTGAGATAAGCCACCATCAGAGATGTCTGTCGGCAGCTTTCTTATAGAGAACAAAGGAGTGTTTAGCCAACCAAGTGTTCTTGTACATGGGAAAGCCAGCCAACATATTGGTTGGATGAATGATCTGCAGTTGCATCTTTCACCCAACAGCCATCTGATGTGTACAGTGACCTTAACTTTCGTTGAAATCTATAGGGTCAGTCCATGGTGGATGTGTTTGATTAGAGGTATGTGGCTAAAGGTGTCAAATTGCAGTGTGCCACCAATGATATTGATTAGCTGTGAGGATGCAATGTAACACTGTGACCATGTTGATGTGTAGACCTGGCCATAACTAAGCAATGACGAGCCAGGATAAATTTCAAAAATGTTATAGCTACCAAACATTTTGAATTTGACAGGACTGTTTGAATTTTTCAAATACAATTTGCAATTTTGGTAAATTCAAGACTGTCCAGCACTGCCTAAAAGTGTGTCGTTCCGACAATTTAGGGGCAAGTCCAGGAAAGGCTTGGGATGGGACTTTAATATCTTTACTCTTGCCTCAAGTAATGTTATTAAATAGGAAATTCTTTAAAAATGCCATACTTGTTCTTCTCTATGTGCCCTGTTATGAATGCCATTACTGCCACCTTGCAAATGCATAGGAGCCAAAACATATCACAAAGACTGAAAAGCATCTTCAACCAAGAGTTGTTCTGTAAGATGTACTTACAATTTAATGAAAGAACATAACAGGGCCCTAAAATAATAGAATTGTATATTGAAAGAAATAAAGAATGTCTTCATATTAGCCAGGATCCCATTGGCACAATGTAAGTACAGCTTGTGTTCATCCTTGTGAACGTTGGCGTTGGCGTTATAGCAGCAGTGTCTAAAATAGTTGTCTGAAATGCTAGCTAGCAAAATACCTATTGGACACTGCCAGTCCGCTGGGTGTCTTCATCATTACATTCTATATTCCCACAAACATCGGTGCTATTATCAAGTGTTTCCAAGCATAAACATTTCTTGCTAAGGCAGATTGCCTCCTACAATGATTGCTTTGGAAAGAGGCACGCAGCTGTAGATGGAAGCAAGCAGGCAGCAGCCGCATTATTCTGTCTCCTGTCTATCTAAAGGTTTTTTTTTACCATCCATACTATATTATATGCCTGCCTCTGTACAGCTCAACTCAAATAGGTTTTCCATTTTTTTTTTTTTACAGAAACTTTTACATGGGTAGTGATGCATGTTAAATCTATTTCATATACAAACACTGCTGGCTTCATATATTCCAGTCTGGTCTGCCTGATACAAATGCATTTCTTGTCATCTGTAACTTTTGTCTTTGGCACTGACAAAAAACAAAATTAAAAAAAGATTTTTATGTTTAAAGTAGAATGTTTCAGTATTTTGAGAAAAGCAGAATGGTAATGCATTCAATCCAAAAGTTGTAATCATTAAAGGAATTTAAAGCACTAATGCGTTGACTATCTATCCCTAGGGCTCTGTCAGACGACTGTATAAATCGGACCAAGATCAGACCACAATGCACAAGCATGACATATTTCTATGCAGCTGTTACTCTTGGGTCGGGAGAGCCACCGGCCAGTCTAAGGCCCCCGTTACACACTGCGATATCGCTAGCAATATCGCTGTAAAGTCACCGATTTTGTGACGTTGCAGCGATATTGCTAGCGATATCGCTGCATGTGATACTTACCTCCGACCGGCTCCCCCGCTGGTTATCGCTGATCGCGCGAGAAGCTCCTGGATCATTCCTCGTCGTTCAGTTCCTGCGGCGCTTCCTGCTGTGATGACAAGCGACGCGTGGATGCGGGCGGGCGGACGCAGGATCGCCGCGTCTGACAGGTAAGTAGCGATCCCCGTCCCCAGCGATGTCGCTGGTGAGATCTGTCTGAGTGGCAGCTCACTAGCGACCACCCAGCGATTCACCAGCGATCCTGACCGCGTCATATCGCTGGTCGGGATCGCTGGTGAGTCGCTAGGTGTAACGGTACCCTAAGTATTGCAGGCCAATCCCGGTCCGATTTATATGACTATCTATCTGTGCTCTTAAAGGGAATCTGCCACCCTTTTCAGTGATGTCATGTAAAGATATCACCCAATTGTGCGCCCCATAAGGATTCTTTTAGGATTTTTTATTCCCCCCGACCCCGCACCTTTGATGCAAAAGTACCTTTGTTATCTTGGTGAAGAGGTATGCAAATTGCCGCGGTCCGGTCCAATGGGCGTGGCTTAGTCTGCTTCCCCCCCTCCTCGGCTTGCTCAGCGTAATTTTCACCTGTGGATATCACAGATAACGTTGTTTGCCGTGCTTCTGCATTCAAAGAGACCACTGGGGCCTGTGCAGTATGCTTTGCCCAACTGTGGGCGAAGCATATAATCGGTACTGCGCATGCGCCAGTATTTTCCAGCGCAGTCTATGCCCCGGAAGTGTGTCCTGCATGTAAAGACTTCCGGGGCATAGTCCGCGCTGAAAAATACCTGCGCACGCGCAGTACCGCTTATATGCTTCGCCCATAGTTGGGCAAAGCGCACTGCGCAGACTCCAGAGGCCTCTCTGAATGCGCAAGCACGGCAAACAACGTTATCTGTGATATTCACAGATGAAGATTATGCTCAGCAAGCCGAGGAGGGGGAGAAGCTGACTAAACCACGCCCATCGGACCGGACCGCGGCGATTTGCATACCTCTTCACCAAGATAACAAAGGTATTTTTGCATCAAGGGTGCGGGGTTGGGGGGAATAAAAAATCCTAAAAGAATACTTATGGGACGCAGAATTGGGTGATATCTTTACATGATATCACTAAAAAGGGGTGACAGATTCCCTTTAAATAAAGTTATCTGTATCAGATCGGAAAGGTCGACACCCAGCACCCCTATCAAAAAGCTGTTGTCCTGGTCCAATGGCAGATGAGTGTAAACAGTATACAGCTCTATTCACTGTGAAGTGATCGTTCATGGGTACTCCTTGTCATGCCTCATTTTCAGGACTTGATCCATGAACCTCTTGCTGTGTGGTCAATTTTTCTTTCTGTTGAGCAACAGCCAGTTTGGTTTCTGTCCAACTACTAATGGTTATTTTGTCTTTTATTTCCTTTCTTTGGTTTGCTTCTGATCAGGTGTCTCACTTTTCAATTTGGATCTCTCCTATCACTTCTTGGGAGGAGCTATTTATATTCACCTTGCACCTGTATATTTGCTGGCTATTTCAATACAGATGGTGTTTGGAGATCCAGCTCATCATTTAGGGATTTTAATACCTTGTTAATCTTTTTTACTTTTCCTTTGTTTTTTTTAGTGTGTCTTCCTTCTCAGTACCCTTTCCTTTTTACATTAAGGGTATGGGAGATTTTCCTCGTTTTCCATTTGTATTTATGTGAACATGTTCATAGGTCTGTACCTTCTCCTCAGATTTCTGTGTGTTTCACTTTTTAGTTATTATTGTTCTAGGGTTGCACATTGTTTATAAAGAGGGTGCAAGTCAGGGACATTCAGGGTAAATCGACATTGAGTGGGGTGCCATTGTGTATATTTAGGGTGCCAACCTCTGCCGTCAGACAGGGACAAATCAAGGTCAGATTAGGGACTTTCCAAGTCTGAACAGGGACCTGTTGGGTTCAGGTGTTTGTCTCTCCTGATTTTTACAAGGCCCATGTGAGTGTACTTTTACAGTCATAACACTCATGCTCAACTGCATGGGAGCAGAGCTGCAGTACCTAAGAACCTAAGAACGGCAACTACATTGTCAGCAGAGCTATGTGTGGCTCCATTTACTGTTTACATATGTCTGTTGTTGTAGCTGTCAACAGCTGATTGGTCAAAGTGTCCGGTGTCAGATGCCTGAACTGATATTGATGACCTTTCCTAAGATAATCAATACAGTAAGCCTGTAAAACCCCTTTCAACCCTGCATCAGGGGCAATGGGCCTGACAAGCACAGTTCACACATTTTTCTTTCCCCCTCCTCTCGAAGCCTGCATGGGTCCTGCCCCTCCCAGTACCCTCTCATCCTTAGGTGCTGCTTGAAACCCTGCCCCCTCAGTTTTACCACTGTCCTTGCTTAGATCAGATGTGACCTCCATGGATTCCCAGGATCATAGCTCCTGAAGGTTCTCACTTTTTTGGAGTTTTTTTCATAACAATAGTTTATTTTGCTCATTTTATGAATGAATAATGTAAAGTTTGTGGATATTTCATAGAAATAAGAGGGTTGTCTTAGAAATGCCCTCTCAGGCATATTGCGCCTGAACACGTAATAATATCCTCTGATATGTTAATATGATCAGCCAACCTTGCTTTTCTCTCTATTTGTTTCTTCTGCTGAACTTTTAACGTCTGAATCTGAGCTAATATGACTTCAGTAGTAGCTAAGTGCCTTAAAATTAAGTTTTTTTCCTTATATGAAAACTGGAGGGTACTTGGCTGTAGTTGTGAAATTTGGGAATTGTTTGTTTTATTATGCTTATGGTTACTACATTTTTTTTTGCATCTGATTTTGTGCACTCTCTTTTAATACATCTCTATGAAGGTGATGGAATACTTTTAGGGACCAGAAATTGAGATAATTAGATATTCTAGGCAGTTTTCCAATGTGTGTCTGTCAAGCGCACTGCGCCTGAACTTGGGAATGCCAGAGATGCGCCTGACGCAGGGTTAAATGCCTCACCCCAAAAAAACAAAAATACAATTACATAAGTAACATTGAGGAACAGGTGTGTCTTTGAAGGATACTTGTCAGGATGATTTTACTTCTGAAAGTATAAATATGGCAATCTTGTAAATGATGCAGGAATAAAGCTACAGAACAAACATACCATTAGCGATGTGCTTCCTGGGAAATGTAGTTTCAGAGTCATGCTGTAGCTACTGTTGTACCCTGCACCTGCTGTTTCAGGATGTAAAGGAATACATTGCAGTGGGAAAATGGGCATTAGGTAGAAGAAAAATTAAAACTTTGGTATGTGGGGACTGATTATGACTTATAACTGCGAATTGCTGTTTTTGACTTTCGACACATCTGACATTTGACTTTCATGGTGCAAGAACACACCATGAACCAAGCCCGAGTCTCTTGAGTTTGGTCATACGTGCTTAAGAAGCTGCTGAGTTCATGTCAGGAGTCTCGTAGCCAGACCAGACATCACGGTCAATACTTGGACACTGAAAATTAGATTTGTGAAACCAGCTTTAGAAAACTTTTTTAACTTCACCTAGTTTTCATGGATTAGTCTCAACATTTTAAAGGGAATCTGTCACCCCTTTTTTGAGATATCATATAATGATAACATTCAATTGTGTGTCACATAGGGATTCTCTTAGTACTTTTGTTTCAACCTGACCCCGCACCTTTCATGCATAAATACCTTTTTTATATCGGTTCAGATGTATGTAAACTGCTGCTGTCCGGTCCGCTGGGCGGGGCTTATTCACCTGCTCCCCCCCTCCCTGTCTTGCTCTACGCATTTCTTCTTGTGGAAGAAAGTGTGGAGACCACACAGATTATGACAACCAGATCCAAGATATTAATATAGAAAATATCACTTTATTGGTAAAACAATGGACACACAGAAACACTGGGGGAGCAGGTGCAGTAAACAGAGTGCAACAGTGCTAAAACCACGCGCCACATTCCTGATCACAATACGCACCTTATAATATCAATCCAAAAATTAGCAAAAAGCCAATAAATAATTACATGTGCCACTTCACTGCTAAGTAGTATTCATCTTTGATATGTCATCATGGTAATAATAATAATAATATTAACCACCCCTAAGATCACCAAAATAATCCCTAGTAGTTGGTTATTAGGTTTAAAGATGAAGCTGTCCCTAAAAAATTAGTCCCTTAAGAACCCCTCCATAATAGACCCCATCGGTATCGTGCACTATATACCAAGAATGAGGGGTTAATGAGTTCCCTCCAATAACCCTCCTGGCTGGTGTAATACCCATACGGTCATACTGGTTCCCCAATCAAGTAGTCAAGGCTTATATCCATAAGTACGGGGTAACCAAAACCTCCCTACTATTAGTGAAATAAAGGTAATAGAGATGGGGTTCACTTTTTTAAAAGTAAAAAACACCTTTTAGATACTAAAACAATCAAGTTTGAAAATTATTTTTACCTAAAATAATGTGAAAGTGAACTCGGAATGGATCGGGGTGCTCGATCGAGTAACGAGCAGTGCCGAATAACGCGTGGTGCTAGAGTGATTGGATCCCCGTAAAGCCCCCATTACACACTGCGATATCGCTAGAAATATCGCTGTAAAGTCACTGATTTTGTGACGTTGCAGCGATATTGCTAGCGATATTGCTGCATGTGATACTTACCTCCGACCGGCTCCCCCGCTGGTTATCGCTGATTGCGCGAGAAGCTGCTGGATCATTTCTTGTCGGTCACTTCCTGCGGCGCTTCCTGCTGTGGAGACGAGCGACGTGTGGAGCCGGGCGGGAGGACGCAGGATCGCCGTGTCTGACAGGTAAGTAGCGATCCCCGTCCCCAGCGATGTCGCTAGTGAGATCTGCCTGTGTGGCAGCTCACTAGCGACCACCTAGCTATGCACCAGCGATCCTGACCGCGTCATATCGCTGGTCGGGATCACTGGTGAGTCGCTAGGTGTAACGGTACCCTAAGTGAATTATCTGAGCTGGGCACAGAGAGAAAGAGAATTTCTCCTTCCTCTGGAAAAATGCTCAAGTTTGCCATTCACTTCCATTATGCTCGCTATTCGGGTCTTAGAACGTCCGGGCGTCTGACAAGCTCGATTCGAGATTCGAGTACCGAGCCCTTGAGCGTTTTACTGCTCGATCATCACTACCTAAAACACAAAATTGCCTTGATATTAGTAAATCAGTAGCTGTTGTGATAGCTCGTTGCTCCTGGGTATTCAATTTATGGACTGGTGATAATAAGTGCACTTAAATTTATTTTAATTTGAAAAATTAACGTTACAATGCTACGAAGCACAACATCATTTATAGGATTTGTTGCATTTTTGCACTATTTCTTGATTAACTAATTTACCTACTCTCCTTAGTGGGAAGTCTAGCCGCATCCTGCATTCCCCCTCCTCACATAAAAACTGCTGTGCATAATCTATTTTATCCCCAAGGATTTTCCATTATCTGAAATATGATGTAATAGTTGATAAACACATCAACCAACTTTCAGCAGAGCTTTGTTAGAAAGCATCAAGATACCATAACTAACAACCCCAGGAGATGATCTCCGGTGCCCCGCCATCCATCAACAACCTTGGCACTGGCACAAAGCTTTGCACACAATTCATTAGAGGACTGCACAACACACTGCTAGACAGACGTTAGCAGCAGTTCTATTAAGCCCCCAACTGAGATAATTTTTCCTCGACTCCTTAATGGATGTGCGGTAAATCCCCCTGTGTCCTGTGCTATTGTGACAACAATTCCTGGAATGTTAAGAGGAGAGTTTACAAGTTTGGTATCACGCCTTATTCACCATATTTTCTGTCTGAATAATTTCAATTTATCTGTGCAGAAAAGAAGGGAAAGCGGTTTTTATAAAACAACTTGGTGCAAGTCAATATAGGGCACATCTCACTGTTTGATACATTGGATGAGCTAGGAACCGGCACTAAAGCTTCAGTTGCAGATGGATTTCTGTAAGATCAAAAAAAAAGGAATATACTGCATGACCAGCAAATATAGTAAGAACAGTGCGGCTGCCGATTCAGAAAGCAGGAATACATGAAAAATTTAGAAACCTTACGTAGATCATGAACCGAGTCAACCATCTGTTAGACAATATCATGTGCCAGCCATTGTTTCTATTCACGTTACTCATTACAGGCTTTGTATTAGAAAACATAGCCGATTGCTTCTAGAAGAGTATCAATCTTGTCCACGGCTTTCCCTAATATTCCAGCTCAACCACATTCACTTGAAAGTACTGTAGCCATGCCTGTCTCCATCAATGGGCAAGAGTTACACCACGTCTATAAAAGGTCAGCCATGTTTTATAATCCAAAGGAATAAAGATGGGTTGGTTCAAGACAAGCTCAGACAAAGAATGCTGGTGTGCATTCGAAACATGCTGTCTTTTCCTATATGGAATCTACTTTTAATGTATACCAGTAAAGGATTACTTTTTAAAGACGCTGAAGCCAATCCTTGTTTATTCCTTGGGTTTGGTCATAAAGGGGTCCCGCGCACCCATACACCTTGAGCCACAATGGTGAGCTGGTTTTCTCAAACATTTTTGTATATGTTTTATAATATCATGCAAAGTTCATTCATAATTACTAATACCTAAAATATAGTGTAAATATAGTGTAATTAATGCTAGCCATAATTTTTTTCATTATCTGTAGATGTAACATGATGACTTGGTAAGACTGCTCATGGGACACTAATTCTAAAAGAGGCCATATAAGATTCCAAAATTCTGTTTTTCTCCAAAAACAAAACCTTATCAGTCTACAGGTTTTATGTGGCATTACATCTCAGCCCTATTGACTTCAAGAGAGAGGAAAAAATCAACCATTATTTCCATTATTTTCCTGTACAACCCCTTTGAGATTCTATAGTCTATGATAGGCCCAATAGGCCTCAATATCCAATTTGCCGTAAAACAAGCTGCCGACTCCATCTTCTTGGTCGCAATGTAATACTAAATTTTCCCTGTAGCGAAATGCTTGGCTGCTCATGGCTTCCCAATTCAGAATCAATTTTGTAATGGGATTATTGGTTTAAAGACAAGAGGTGATCAGCTTATCGCTTTGGCGGACACATTTTTAAGTGGATGACTCATCACACATAAATATAAACATTGAAGATATTGATTCCCTGGATTATTCTTGTTTCCATTTTCCGAGTCTTACTGTACAGTAAATGGATCTCTGCTGTATTGTCAGCAGGCATATTTTAATGAACCACATATACAACTATGGGACCTCCGATGAGAACAGATGATAAGTCTATTATCGCGTTACGGCACACAATGCCCATGGTTCTACATTTAAACACAGACTTTAATAAGAAGCAATTGTGAAGATTAATTTTCGATGCCGAATGCTGTGCAGCCTATTCATCATACATATGGAGAGGGGGCTTTTTTGGGAACTGTGCCACTGAGCACCTGTCACATCATATGTTTTGTTCATTGCTCTGCTCCACACACAACACACTTTTATAATTTAGGCAAAAAAAAAGATAAGCCTAGAGAAGATCAACCTTGGGAAGGTTCACCTTCGCAACACATTTTTCATATTGTTTTAATAAACAATGAAGTAACTTGGCAAATAATCTTTAATTGTTACCATTTGTCTCCATGGAGAAAGCTTACCATATGTAAGCAGGGCCGGTTTTCGACAAATTGGGACCCTGGACAAAATTCAAAGTGGGGCCCCCAATCCTGAAATATTCCACCAACAATACTGATAGGCCCCTTTCACATGTCCATATAAAACATGTACGTGTTACATCGGTATCGGTGTCACCAGTGTTTTCAATGTGTGTCGTCCCTGTGCCATCCGCGTTTTTCCGGTATGGATACTGGAAATGCAGTTACAAAGCTTCTCATATACTTTCCATGTTAAACATGTACAACACATGGATGGCACGTGGATGGTACACATACGGCACATTGACGGCACACGGATGGTGTGTTTAATCGGAGCTATAGACTTGTATGGGCCTTTGTCATCTGTGCTGCTGGGAAAACACGGACATGAGTGCAGCACCGTAGTTTAGAAAGGGTACATGTGGCATCTGTGAAAATCATGATACACGGTTGTGTGAAGGGGCTGTACAGTCACATAATAGAAAAAATTAGCATAATTGCCATCATTTTCTACATTCTACCTCATAAACGGCAGAATAAAAACAATTAAAAAAAAGTCCTACATGTCCCCCAAACTACTCTGCTAAATCCCCTCTGACTCTGTGGCCAATGGTTTGGGGGCCCTGATGGTTATAATTATTCAATTGGGAGCTATACTATAAGGTGCAGCCACAAGACCACTGAAGCCAAGTGCTAAGACTGGCAGAGACCCCCAGAACCACAAGAACCCTGCACCCCAGTGCTGAGCCTGACAGAGACCCCTGGAGCCACAAGAACACTGCAGCCAAGTACTAAGACTGGCAGAGACTCCCGGAGCCACAAAACCACCGCAGCCAAGTGCTAAAACTGGCAGAGACCCCGGAGCCACAAGACACCTGCAGTCCAGTGCTGAGACTGCTGGAGACCCCCGGAGCATCAGTGCTGTTGCTGCAGGGGATTTATCATTTCATGCTAATTATTTTTACATTCTCAGAAAACCCCTGTAGTGTCTGTTCACATGCACCATTTTTGCTGCAGATTGATCTACAGTGTTGGCAGGAAATATTCAGCTTTTTTGCAGCCTTATCACTTGCATTTTTGTGTCCCATTCATTTGAATAGGTAAAAAAAAGTCTGCAGAAATGCTGAAAGAAGACAGCAAAAGATTTATTAAGAAAAGGTGTCTTCTGGCCAATATCTGTGTCTGTCTGGTGTACTGGGATAGTTTGGAATAGTAAAGTAGACAGCAATATTCCACACAATAGGATATTAAGCCTTGTTCACACTGCAATTCTGCAGTGCATCTGGGGTCTCTACCTGAATACCCCTAAAATAGGATTCACATAAATACCCGACAGGGCCACAGACTACAATGACTCTAGCGGAGTTCAAATGAATTCTGTTTTTTCTTTCTGAAATTGATCATCTGATTTATTTTATTAGGCTGCAGTCATGTGAGTCATCTGATGTGAGAGCATCCTCCTGCTCTGCTATAAGCAGGATCTGAGTGTCATTCTACTGTGCTCCAATCCTCCCACATGACAGGATCGGAGCACAGCTGTGGAGGAGACGGAGAAAGTAATTTCTCCATCTCCTCTGCTGCTGGTGCTGGCATATATCGCACCGCACTGGGGTGATATCTGAGTGCAGTCCAGTGTTTCACATGCATCCATAGACTCGTATGGGTGCGAGTAAGCCGAGTCTCGCTGCCGAATTGACATTAGAATATAATCGCAGATCTGAGCTGCCCCATAGAATAACACTGGGCCGAGTGCTATGTGATATTTTATCGCTTAGCACTCGGCCATGTTATACGATACTGTGACTATGACCTTAAGGCCCCGTCACACTAAACAATGCACCAGCGATCCCGACAACCATACGTCCTTGTCAGGATCGCTGGTGCCTCACTACATGATCACTGGTGACCTGTCAAACAGGCAGACTCACCAACGATCAGGACCAGTGAAGACGCTGGTATCCAAGGTAAATATCGGGTAACTAAGCGCGCGCATCACTTAGTTACCCACTGTGTACCTTGGATACCAGCTCCCAGCGCGAGCACGCAGGTATCCAAGGTACACAGTGGGAAACTAAGTGACGCGCGCGCAAAGTTACCCGATATTTACCTTAGATACCAGCTCCCAGTGTTTGCTTACAGCATTTGTGCGCTGGCCAGCGGGAGACCAACGATCAAAAAATGGCCCAGGACATTGCTGCACGATCAGCGATACCCGGTAGGGTGGCTGGTCGCTTATGCGTGCCACACACAGCGAGATCACTGACGAGATCGCTGTTGCGTCACAAAATCAGCGATCTTGCTAGCGATCTCGCTGTGTGTGACGTTGCCTTTAGAGTCTCAGTTTGTGTTTTTTCTTCTAGTGTCAACTTTTTTGTGGCTGTTCGAACAGAAACATGTACATGTTAAGGAAAAAAAAATCACTTGTGGAAATCATGTGAACGCCATTCCTGTCATGGTAATCTATGGTTTTGTAGGGAATTCAGGCAGAACCCACCAGGTGCAGTAAAGACAGTGTAAACAGGCCTTAATGTAAAACACAGGCCTCAGACATAAACTGTTGATCCCTATTATGTGACTTTTTGATCAGGGTCATTTGGATGTTTTGGGTTGTCATTATGACTTAAAAAGAGAAAACACAGTAGTGTGACAATAAATGGTTTCACCCAACGACTAACCATGAGTGGAGAAAAAGTTTTGGTGTTATCATTCATTTTCTCTGAAAAAAAGGCCAAGAAAGCAAAAATTCTGCTGGGGTATGTAAGCTTTTGAGCTCAACTGTATGTATACTTACCAGGTCCTTCTGCGTCATGTGTGCAGATCCCTGGACAGAGGTTTAAGAACAAGCATGATGATGAGGAGTGGACACACATAGGGTTGCAGGCATCTACCTGACCTGGTGCCTGACCTCTGCTGTGTGGTGAGATGGCCCCTCCCCCTCAATCTCATCTTCTAACCCGTCACTGCCGGGGGAGAGGGAGAGAGACGCTCTGGGACTACAGAAGATGTACAACATTATTTACTGTAAGTAATACTGTACATCCTCTGTACACTTCATAATGGGCTGCAGACACAGGGGGCCCCCTTAGAGGGCGGGGACCCTAGGCATCTGCCTTGTTTGCCTGCCCCAACCACAAGCCCTAAATGTAAGTGTCAAGCCATTAAAACATACCTGTAGATGAAAGGAAGACTGTGGGAACACATTACATAGTTTGTAGACACATAGATCTACATAGAATCTGTACAAATTATGATGAGCAAATCAAATCAATATGTAACTAAAATTTCCAGAACAATTTTGCATTCTTGCAAATCCTAAATGTTAAAGAATGGATTTTTGTAAGAATCAGTAAGGGGTTAAATATGAAAGAAATCACATTATACTCATGAGTCTAAGGCCCTCACTTAAATGCTTACACAAACTCTACTGCAGTTTCCTGATGTCCCTAATCTTTTATGAAGATCTTCAGTTCTCCAACCAGCGTGTACGCCGGTTTCCAAGGTAAACAGCGGGTATCCAGGAGCCGCGGCTCCTGGATACCCGTCGTTTACATTAGAAACCAGCGTCGCTGATCGCTGGTCTCTCGCTGCCACACACAGCGATGCGTGCTGGGCAGCGGGAGACCAGCGATCAAAAAACAGCCCAGGTTGCTCGAGCACGATCAGCGATAACCGGCAGGGGGGCAGGTCGCTGATCCCCGTCACACACAGCGATCTCGCTGGCGAGATCGCTGATGTGTCACAAAATCAGCGATCTCGCTAGCGAGATCGCTGTGTCTGACGGGGCCCTAAGGATGAGCTGATCCATGGATGTTCAGGTTGGTCATGTTAAAGAAAGCTTTAGTCCAAAGTTTGGTTCTGGTACCAGAACTGTAGCTGAACTTGAACCCGATCCCCATAGAAGTCAGTGGGGACTCAAACTTTGGTGCTGTAAAATGGTCGTAGCAAGGGCTAGGGTGCTGAAAAAGACTTTCTCTTCCAAACTCCAAACACTAAAATGGACTTCTGGAAGAAGTCCATGTTCAGAGTTCAGCACCGTACACTTGTCTGGTATGGTACCAAGGAAAGACATGCCCACAGGCCCACCCCGAAAGCACGAACATGTTCCTCATCAAAGGTTCAGGTCAGGTCTGTGGGCAGCTCTTTCCTTGGTTTCTCTGGTTTAGAGCAGGAAGATAAGACTTTGCCTACAGTCCTGCCCTGAAGCATGGGCATATCATTAGCTGAAAACTTCTAACATTGATTACACAAGAACTACAAAATGGATTTCTTTACCCCAGGTATCAACCTGATTCCTGTAGTTTACTTAACAAAATCCTGCTGACAGGTTCGTTTTAAAGGGGTTATCAGGGACTTTAAAAAAAAGGCATGTAGTTGCTAACAGAGGCAAATACCCATCTGTTGTACCAGGGGCCAGTCATTTACTGCTCCTGCCAGAGATTCAACTACTCCCTGTCAACAGAGCAGCAGTTTCTCTTCCTGTTGACAGAGTGGGACTACTGGTGTCATGCAGATTGACAGCTGTTTCTCAGCTGCCTAATTGGGGGAAGCCAGCTGTCAATTAGCATGACACCAGTAGTCCCACCCCGTCAACAGGAAGAGAAACTGCTGGTCTGTTGACAGGGCGTAGCTGAATCTCTGGCAGGAGAGGTCAATGACCAGTGCTGGGTACAGCTGGCATGTATTTGCCACTGTTAGCAACTACACGCCTTTTTTCAAAGTCCTGGATATCCCTTAAGCTTATGGTCAATTCCATCATGTCATAGTTACCAGAACAGAACCCTTCACATACTTAGTTCTCTATCTGCAGTTCTTATCTCACTGGCAAGTTCCTTAGTGCCTCCCATTTATGCCAACATGGAATTGTCTCATCCTCTTGGAATATCCTCTCCTTGATATCTCTCTCAAGAACCTATCTCTGAATTCCAACCTTCCTCCAGATATTCCTCATTCATCCTTGAATGCCAACCTTCTTCCAGGGAGTCCTTCCTGAATCCCAAACTTCCTTCAGGGGCTACTCCCTAAATGCCAAAAAAAACTCTCAAAATCTCCTTCTGTGTCCCACTTGGGTGTCATATACCTCTTGTGAAACTTCAGCTGTATACTTCACCTTCCAACATGGAGACACTATATCTCATTTTGTGATCAACAAACATGTGATGTGCCAGATCTTTTTATTTATTAAATGCTAATAAATAATCAAAAGGTCATCTCTTCACCTAGTTAGCATTTTCTACTAATTATTTTTTTTAACACACTGTAGTTCTATTAAACAGAGACATTTCAGCCAGTTGGTATCTCTTCCTAATGGTCATACTGCAGTAGGACATTTCTTGTGCTCTCAAGAGCCTTTGTACTTTAAGGTAGTGCAGTCATTGATATGTGCATCCTGATTACCACTTCTAAGGTCCTTTTAAAAAAAATGATCAAAGACAAGAACTTTCAGCTGCAGAAAACTCAATTTCCTTATAATACAAAATAGTTTATGCAAATATTTTATATTTGTATATGTTACACTGTGGCCTCTTGAAACCTGTTTTCCTTGAGATTTTAGGAGGCTTTGGTGGATCCAGGAGATTTGCCAACACTTTTGGAAGTTCAGGATGTCTCCCTTTTTATCTAGGGGTTTTTAAGACATTCCAGGAGAGTTGGCAACTATTTTAATTCACAGAGGTATCCAAGCTCTCTTTTTAAACTCTTCTTATTGAATTCACCATGGTAATTATCTATAGTAAAGAGTTCTATGGTCTCATTCACTTGCGCGATGTGTCTTGGTGATTAACTCTAGGAGGCATCTACTACATCTAGTGGAATCATTTAGTCACGTAGGGGACGTCGATGCAGTATTCTTAATGCAACAGAGAAATACGTAAGTGTAACTTGAAGCTCATTGTTTAATAAAATAAATTTATTTCAGGGTAACAGTTCATGTTCTTGTGGTGGCAGAGTGTAGTTATTGGTGTTATTAAAGGGTAGTTATTGTTGCTGTAAGGGTATAGTTTGGCTTTGACTTTATTCAGGCATATATATCTATAATGGTCCAAGATGGAGAACCAGAACTACAGCTTGAAAAAAATCAGGCAACTCCTTTAGTAGGATGCATTCAATCAACGAACTAAGGAGTAGTAAATGTTCACAAATAGACATTCTGCTAACGAAAAAGAACTAATTATTTCTCAACTTTACAATGCTGTGATTTCCAGATATGGTATCTATGCGACACATATTAATTGTCATTCCGTGATGCACCAAGTTCTCCCTTGTAGAATTAATGGTGCCAACCGGCTCGCTTAGTAAGTATTCCTTATTTCTGCATTGTGCTGGAACATACTTTTTTTTAAGACACAGAAGTTTAAGTATTGGGTTTCCTGCCTCAATGTTCAGTCACACTATTGTAGTTTTCCTTCATCAACAGACATAACACTTTCCATTGAACAGATGATCTTTGCACAATTTCAAGTATGTTTTAATAGCACTTAATAATAAATGTCACTAGTAAAAAAAATAACAAAACAAGTTTGAATATTTAAATACCAAATCTGTCAGACTTTTGATCAACTGTAAAATATTTGTTCATCGCTGACTCGAAACATAGCAAGGTCACTGTAAGGATAGTTACTGAACAGATGGGATGAAGTTTGTTCTTTACCTCTTAGCAGCCACTCACCATGTTCCACGGTCTTACAGTGGATGTTAGCTAGGCTGTATTCAGCAGCGCCATTATAACTCCAGAATAATGACGCCTTGGAGAATCTAGCATATGTAGACCATTGGAATCTGAAAAATATGTTTTACCCTTCTTCCTTGACAATCACCGAATACACAATAAAGGATTGGTGCTGTGCTTCCTCTCTTGGTCTTGGTGGCCATTTGATGACAATAGCAGCTCTCATTTGTAAAGCTGATGGATCAAAGTAGGTAAACATGTTCCTTGAGCATTTAGGGGAAACTTGTAATGAAAAGTGAAAAAATAAGCTAATAATAAAAATAATAAGCTATATTCAAATGGAGCAATTGCCAAAGCAACTTCTGGCACTCTAATCTGCTAACAAAGGCAACTGTTGGCCTGTTTCTTGAATGAATTGCAGATCTATTATTCATGGTCCTGGGAGGTGCTGGAAGGTCTTCTGATTATGTTCCCTCTGTAATGCTTTGCTTTTCTGTAATAACAATTGCCTTTTGTATAACCCTTTTGCTACTTTTTAACACTTTAAAAGACAAGGCAAAATAAGTCAGTATGAAGGGGTGGTCTAACCTTTTAGCTCAGTTAAAAGGACCTTTCACCAAATTTGCTATGTATGTTAGCCTGGACACATGATGGTTTTTTTTTTTTTCATTTCGCCTCTCCATTGTGGAGATATTAGAAATCAAAGTGTTTGGCACCTAACAAATAAATTTTCATTACGTTCAAGAGGGAATTATCAGATCGATTTTACAGTGGGTGTGTACTTCTTCCCATGCGTGACGTTGCCCAATCAAGAGCAGGCTACAATGCATGGTAGAAAAAGACAACAACAGCTCAGAACAGACTACTCCTGTTTAAGAAGTAATGACAGCCTGCTTTTCTCTCAGTACACTGGGATTACAAGTTGCCAAGTTGTGATGAGCCCAAGAAACTCTTCATAGGTCCTCTTCATAGTAGTGGACATCATAATTATTTGATAGATCAGCACCGCTCCTTTTTTCTGCTGTTAGTGTCTTTCTTTTTTCTTGTGAGATGGGTGACCGCTACAATGAAAATTCATCCATTCAATAGTCACTTTTCCTCTGAGCCAAAAGAAACCTTTGCAGTTCTTTCTTCCATAATGAATGGAATGTGACCTCTGCAGTCAATCAGTGGCCACTGATTGGATACAGTGGTCAACTGAGACCTAACACAAGCAGAAGTGCAAAAGAGCTTGGGTGTCTGGTGGGTAAGTTTGTTTTGTTTTTGTTTTTTTTCTTTCTTCATGTTCGAACTCTTATGCGCCCATTTACAAACTAAGATTAAGCGTATCCTTTTAAGGCTGGGATCACACTGCGTTATGGCAGTCCGTTAGACGGACTGCGTTATACCACGGCATAACGCAATGTAACTCAGTCCGTTAACGCTGCCATTAACCCCCATTATCGGGCGCATCACCAATGCATGCCATAATCGGCATGCGCTAGCGATGTGCCGTCATTCAGTGACGGAGCCTCGGACACGGGCTGCAGCGTCCGAGGCTCCGTCACCACTAGCGCAGATGAAGCATCTGCGCTAGCGGTATAGCATAACGCGATCGCATTATGCGATAGCATTAGCACAGTCTGTCAACGCTTGAATGGGCAGCTTTAACACAGTATGAACCTAGCCTTTAAACCAATATTATTATTATTATTATTTATATAGCACCATTGGTTTCATGGTGCTGTACATGAGAAGGGGGTTACATACAAATTACAGATATCACTTACAGTAAGCAAACTAACAATGACAGACTGATACAGAGGGGAGAGAGGACCCTGCCCTTTCGGGCTTACATGCTACAGGATGGTGGGGAAGGAGACAGTAGGTTGGTGGGTTGCAGCAGTTCCGGTGTTAGTTGAAGTGAAATCACCGGTAGTGGTGAGAGAGAAGGAGGTAGCGGGGTCATTGCAGGCTGTAGGCTTTCTTGAAGAGGTGGGTTTTCAGGTTCCGTTTGAAGGATCCAAATGTGGTTGATAGTCGGACTTGTTGGGGCAAAGAATTCCAGAGAATAGGGGCTATTCGGGAGAAGTCTTGGAGGCGGTTGGGTGAGGAGCGAATAAGTGTGGAGGAGAGAAGGAGGTCTTGGGAGGATCGGAGATTACGTGAGGGAAGGTATCGGGAGATTAGTTCAGAGACATACAGTATGGGGGAGACAGGTTATAGATGGCCTTGTAGGTCAGAATTAGTAATTTGAACTGTATACACTGAGGGAATGGGAGCCAGTGAAGAGATTTGCAGAGGGGAGAAGCGGAGGAGTAGCGAGGAGAGAGATGAATTAGTCGGGCGGCAGAGTTAAGGATGGACTGGAGAGGTGCTAGGGTGAATATGAACCTAGTATAAGATCTTGAAATGGAAAGAATTTTTGTATACACAGAAGTATGTGCTTTGTTTGGAAGCGATGGCTTATAACAGATTGTGACAGTCAAGTAACGTTTAGCTTTTAGGATTTAGTTAAAGTTTTAGGCACAAGTAGTTAAGTGGCATATTGTATTTTGTAATATATTCTGTCTCCCATAGAGATTAATAAGAAAACACTGCAAACAAACAGCATTATAAAATTTAATTCAGCTACTATAGAATTTGCTATTACAGCATTTACAGTAAGGAAGATTTCACTTTTTCGTTAGTTCTTCCTATAATTAATATTTAATTGTTTTTTTTTGTTGTTGTTTCTTTTTTCATTCTTCAAGGAAGTAGAGGATATGAGAATGTTAAAGAATTTGTACTGCCCTTTAAGCCTGCCAAGCTGTATTCAACAACAACCCATCTGATAAGAGACAGATACAACGGTTGACGTTTCCCCATTTGAGAAATAATTTTAATTGCTCGTTTTCCAAATAGACCACATATAAACAGTGAGGAGCTCGCGCCCCGTGGAATCAGGCATACTGTGCTAACTATTATTAGTCTAAATAACTTACATCAACTCAAATAAACACCCCGAGGATATCAGAAAGTCAAGCCGCAGCAACTGTGCAGAAATCTGCGCACCGTCTCCGGCTACACTTCTACAGATTAAATCATACAGTTGAAATCAGTAGACGCAGCCCGTTCTGGTACACAGCTCCAGATAAAGACTATATTCAATAAATATATCACGGCGCTGTCATTCAGAGCCTCTGCTCTATGATCCTATATCTTGGTTTTCTTTAGTTCGGTAATTACCTTCCTATATCATTCAGCAGTTTCACTTGCACTACATCAGTACCCACTTTATCATCGCTCCCCAAAAAGCATTGGCAATTATCAGATTCCTAATGTTTTTTTACTTTGTGTTCTATCCCCGGCTGCATGTTTTTTGCATAAAACTTCTTATAAATAGAAATTTTAAAATAGTAAAATATATATATAGATATAAAACTAACACTGATGATCTAGAAATACGGTAAATATACATTGATATTTACAAAATATAAACTCTATTACTTATATTATGCAATAAATCTAAGTCACTTGATGAGGCTTTTTGATGGACTGGATATTCATTTGCAGGGTAGCCTTTTAAAAGTGTCACTAATAAGTGTAGGTTCACACTTGGCATTTTTTTCAGCTTTTTTTATGCCAATTTTCAGCTGCGTTTTCTAGCTATGTATGTGAGATTTCAGAAATCTCATGCACACACCTTGTTTTTTTGTGATCAGTATTTTGGGTTTTGTATGGTTTTTCGCTCAATAGAGCATGTCACTTCTTTTATGTTTTTTTTCAGCATTTTTTACCCATTGATATAAATGGGTGGTGAAAAACTGCTGAAAATCAGCAACCAAAACACAGGTATCAAATTTTGCTGTGTTTTTGTGCCAAAACCTCATCCTGTAGAATAGGACTTTATTTTTTCCACTAAACTTTATCAGCATGCACAAGAGACAACACTAGCATGCCAAAACCACAGCAAAATGAACAAAAAAGGAAGCAAAAAGGCAGCAAAAAATGCAAGAACAAACAAGCAAAACCTGATTTTCTTTCTGCAGCTTCTTTCCCACCAAGAGATCAGGTTTTGCTGCAGAAAAAAAAGAGCTGCTTTACGTATCTTTTTTTTTTCTCAGTGATAGTGTCCTTAAAGAGAATCTTTCATCAGGGTTATGAATATTAAACTAAAGGTATGTCCATCACGACACTGTTACACTGATTTAATACATGCATTCAGGGAAGAAACCCACAGCCTAGTGATTTTAAAATCATTATTAGAAGTTTTGGTCTCTGTTCATCAGGACGGAACTGTAGCGCCAGATTGTGGTTGAGGTCTTTGGTTCTGCCATGGCCCCTCCACTGCCTCTGGTGTCCCTTTCTTATTTAAATATTGCACCTGTGCCGTCCAAGCCGCGGGCGCAGCTTGTGCAGATTGATTTCCTAGTGGGCTTCAGTAAAATGGCGTTGGTAGTGGTGCATGCACAGATTGACCTACAGCGGTCTTCAGTAGTAAAATGACGCAGGTTCATCATTGAGGCGCCACTTTCCTGAAGACTACAGAAGACTTTACCCCAATACACGGAGACTAAAAGTTCTAATGGTGATTTAAAAAAAAAAATAAAAAACAGGCTGTGGATTTCTTCACAGAATTTTTGTATTAAGTAAGTGTAACAGCGCCATTGTGGCCGCACTTTTAATTTAATGTACATAACCCTTCTCTTTAAAAATCCCTACTAGCTGGGTCACCATTGGGAGGTATTGGTTCTCATTACAAAGAGAAAACTATGGAGTCTTACAGGCAATGCACCATGGGAAATAGAAATGCAAATTAGTTTGGCTTCAGAAAGAACATGGTATCTCTTTACTACTTAATGAAGGTAACCACACTGTAAGTCAACACTCCACTCATAAAGGGAACCTGACACCAGGAAAATGCAGTCTAGTCTGCAGGCAGCATGTTATAGAGCAGGAGGAGCTGAACAGACTGATGTATAGTTTTATAGGAAAAAATTTAGTATAACTGGTTTTTGTCATTTAATCCTTTGTGGGATTTTTTGTTGAGTGGGCGGTCCTATCAGATGACTGACAGCTATCTCTGTATGCACTATTATAGGAAGAGCGCTATCAGCCACAGATAGGACCGCCCACTGGACTGAAAATCCAACAAATCTATCAATCGACTCAGCTTCCTTAACTCTATGACATGATGCCTGCAGATTAGACTGCATTTTCATAGTGACAGGTTCCCTTTAACAAAGGTTATTAGCCAATCAGAAACCTATCAAAGAAAGCCAGTAGCCGGCTCAAAAAAGCAACCTCTGGCAGACTTGTCACTAGCCACTCTGTCTTGCAGATCCAAGAGGAAACTCGTCTGTCACCCTTTGACCTCTATACAGGACTGGATAGGACTCACAATGGGGCCCCCAGGGTTGCATCCCCGAAGTAGTTTCTGGCAGGTGGAGCGAGCCGGATAGAAAAGTAGTTATTCTAGTCCAGGGACAGGACCAGAGATAGACTCAGGAGATTAACATCGTAATCAGGGAAATACCTGGGTCAGATACCATAAATACAGAGAAAACAGGGTCAAACTAGGCAAGGCCAGGATCAAGGAGAAAGCATAAAAAAATGAAGTGGGAGTCACAAGCTAGGTCAGGGTCAGGAAAAGAATACCAAAGAAGCATAACAGCTCTATGGGAAACAAAATACTAAAATTGGCAACTGTCAGCAGACTGCTGGATATTTAAATATTGCTGTCCCATGGACCATAGTAGGGGGTTCATTACACCTGCTAATCAGCAGGACAGTGCATTTGATGACCGCCCAAGTCATGATTTATGGCTGTTGGTGGATAAACAGTGAGTGTGTAGGCCATTCACCACCCCCAGATGGATGTATGAAGATGATGTTACACAAGAGAGTTCTCTTCCATTTGTAGAGATCAAGTTTGCACTTAAAATGAAATCCATTAATCATTACATGTAATTTGGTAAATATGGGCAGCATATATGATCTATGATAACACTGTGCACCCCAAATCAGGGATTTTTGTTGGCAGCCACAGATGCTATGTTGGTGACCTTATAGAATTACTAAATCTTGGTACTAGAGCTAAAACCATGATTGGCAGTTTACACCTGACAACGATGCTTAGCAGTTGTTCATATTAACGCTCCATCTAGTTCAACACCATCTGTTGTATTAGAAAGTGGCTCAACCTACAAAAGGCCGGGGACCTCCGCTGTAAATCGACACCTTATCGGGGTCAGCCATTTGCATCCCTTCTGCCAAGAGCTGTAGAATTGGTATGCGGACTGGAAATAGGAGCGTTACAATACTGTACCATTTATTTTGGGCAGAATACATAAGGGATATCATATCATGTTTTAATAAATACGTCGGTATAGAATGAAGAATATTTGCAAAAAAGATCCCTATTAATATAACTAATTGAACCTAAAGATTATAGTTTAATCCAAAAGAAGGTAGACAGTAAAAAATTAGTTTAAGAACAAGTACTCATTTCCTTGGCATGGCAAGCAGTCCAATATTCTTGTTTTCCATTTACTGTACATATGCTCCCCTTTTCATTGATTTATAACTCTGCTTACTAGAGCTGAGATAGATGGAAAAGGTAGGACCGTTGAAGTTTTATGTCATGCAAATGGTTTATGCAGCACCTGCACTTGGTTTGAACACTCAGCACCTGCGCTTGGTTTGAACACTCAGCACCTGCGCTTGGTTTGAACACTCAGCACCTGCGCTTGGTTTGAACAGTCACTTTGTTCTGACAAACACCCATTTTATTTGTGGAAACTAATTACCTACAGGTTGGATATTGTCAAAGTAAGGACTCATTCACACAACCGTATTTTCCGTCCAGGTACAATGCAACAAAACATAGGATAGCACTTGGACCAATGTTAATCTATGGGGCCATGCACATGTCCAATTTTTTTCTTGGACTGAGGAAAAATCGCAGCATGTCTGAATTTGATCTGATATTCAGATTGCACTTGTACATGCAAGTCAATGAGTGCATGGAAATTACCAGACTGCACTCGGATGACATCTGAGTGCAGTTCAATTTCTGCACACTGACGAAATGGAGAAAATGGAGAAATTTTGCTCTCCATCTTTTCCTCACGGTGGGATCACTGTTATCAGCATTCGATCAGAATGTCGTATGAATAATCAGCCAGATTCTTGTGTGGGAATGAGCACTGCAGACATTATTAAATATAGCAACACTTAGTTCTGTAGATATGTGGGGGGTTCTTGTTTCTTTAATGAAAAGCAAATGCAAAACTGGAAAATAAGATAAAAAAATATATACTATATATATATATCTGTTTAAGTCTACTTCACATACATTAACTTTGAAAATCAATAGTAATCAGAAATATAAAAAAAAAAGTTGAGAAATGCTGTGTGGGAATTTTGGGTTTAGAGGGGTGGTCCAAGATCTGAAAGTTATTCCCAAACCATAAAATAATTGATAACTTACAGATCGGAGGGGGATCGACTGCTGGGACCCCAATTATGCCGACGTCGTGAATGAAGAGCTGATAGACAATCTCCGCTTGATTCTAGATGAGTTGTCTAGAGACCAGGATCCCATTTCTTGGAATTGTTGGTGGGTCCGTACAGTTAAACACCCAGCAATCAGTAAGATTGGGTAAGCAATAACTTGCAATACCCATCTAATGAGTCATTACTCATCACGGTTACTGCTCATTGGTAGCATTTTGCATTATAAATCTCTTTGTAATATAAACCCCCTTATAGTGCCGACCATGATGTGTGAATATTACATTTAGGTGGATTTGCCATCATCAACGCTCTGCCTGCCCGTGTTCTTGTCATATTTATTGCAGTCGATTGGTATTTAATGATCACAAACGCTATTCATAAATTGCGCGATTTAACAATAGATCACTAGAGGAAAGTCAACAGCGAGTGTCACACACCGTCTCAGTGCTATCTGGGGGACGCAAATTTAATTTAAAAAAATGAGTCGGATCTTCCATTTAATTTGAATTGACATTATCTCTTCTTGTATTCCAAATGTCGGCAGAGCAGAATCTTTAAAGTGAAAAATCGAAATTAACATATCAAATTAGGAACAGCAAAATATAAAAATATATCATTCCCACTGAGCAAATCCTGAATTAATTCTAACCAAGGAAGAAATTAACAGATATGTAGATTTGTGCTCAATTTGCAGACCATTTCAAAGCATTGGAGTGGGAATGATTTAGATGTCTCCAGTCATTAAAATCTGCAAAGCACATTGTAAGTTATCAAATGATCTTCCCAGTCTGAAAACCTCTGCTCGGTAGAAAGGCTTAAATGATGGATACGTCAGGAAATGAAGGTAGGTAACTGAGTATGGAGCAAGTTAATAAAACCCCAGCAGGAGAATTGTCGCCCGGTGCGTCGCTCCCCTATGTTTATCACACTGCATAGAGGAAGTGAACCGAGGTATGTTTATCATTAAATATATATTTCGTGATCATTGAAGTGGACTCAACAACATTTTACCTTGGGGATAAGCAAATGATGAAAGTTCACAATTTATCTTTAGCGTTTCAGACTGAAAACAGTCATTTTCGGAGCAATTTTTGATCAGTCGCATCTATGTGACATTTTTGAAGTTAAACAGGTAAAATATAGGTTTGAAGATAAAACTTTTGGTTCATGAAATACAGAGATAAAGCAAAACTGAGTTTTATTTTGGTAGCAAAGTAGGGCGTGGCATTTAAAGAAGCACTCCCAGAACTGTGTGTTAATCAGTAATGTTTGATGTTGTGTTTACAAGTCTCCTCAGAATTGTAAAGTGCTGCGGAATATGTTGGTGCTATAGAAATAACAATGAATATGATTAAATATGTGCATATGCTGCTTTCTCCAGGATCCAGTGCCGTTCTGCTCCTCTTCTCAGTGACATCACTGATCTTCAGACTCTCCAGGATCCAGCGCCGTTTTGTTCCTCTTCTCGGTGACATCAGTGATCTGCAGACTCTCCCCCCAGTAACAGGATTTGGTACCAGTAATAGAAAATGTCGAGCTTGTACCTGTCCAATCCTTTTCATTGACCCTTGAGGCAATTTCCCCTCATCTTGTTCACTAACAATAAAGATGATCGAAAGAAAAGTCTTAAGGGTACTTCACACATAGCAAGATCATTCGCGAGATCGCTGAAGCATCACAGGTTTTGTGACGCAACAGCAACCTCGCCAGCGTTCTCGCTACGTGTGACACATAGCGGCGACCGACCCCCCCGCTCAATATCGCTGATCGTGCTTGAATGTCCTAGGCCATTTTTTGATCGTTTGTGTCCCACTGGCCAGCATGCATCGCTGTTTTTGATGCCATAACAACTATGAGCGACCTCATTGGCGACTCAGGATTCAGGGACGCAGGCGTGATTTTGCTTTGTCTTTTCAACGCCCCCTCAGCTCCGATTGGTGGTCTCAAATTAGGATCGTTGTAGCGTTTCCTTTTATAGATCAGCTATCAATTATATGCAATCATAACAGGTAACATGTACAGTTATAATAATCGCGTGTCCCCGTGTCAGTGACTGTGGATCCACAAATAAATAGCGCACTAGAGACTCAGACAGGGACGCTGAAACAAACCTCGTAGATAGCACAGTAGTGGCCACCAATCGGAGCAGAGGGGGATGGAAAAGGCAACGCTGAAGCACGCCTATCAAGGTCTGAGTCGTCAGAATCGCTGCTGTGTGACAAGGTCCCAACGACCGCCGATGTCGTTATCAGGATCGCCGTATCGTTGCTGCGTCGTTGAGTAGATCTGCCTGTTTGACAGCTTACTAGCGACCATGTAGCGACATACCAGCGATCCTTACCAGGTCGTATCTTTGTCGGGATCGCTGGAATGTCGCTTTGTGTAACGGGACCCTTAGAATGGTTCTTGCCACTTAAAAGAAATAGAGATCTACTGTGTAAACACTTCTCTATGGCACACACACAATTGTTGTTTGAGGGCCCTATTTTCAAATTTACCTTCCCCCAAAGCATTTTAATAGACACATGTCTGATAGATGGGGTTCCTCTTTTGTAACTCTGGATGAGCGTGTATGAAACAAGAAAGCGTAATAGTTTTATCCAATGACCAATGATAATAGTAATGCTCACCTGGTTCAGTTGTGTAATACAGAACATGTAAAACACATCAAGTACCCACTGCTCCAGCACCATGGGTTGAGAAACCAATATAATGCCAGGCATGAAAAGAAAAGTTGGATTCTGCCTTGCTGGTAAGGATCCAAACGAAGATACAATGAGAAAGGTAAAGTAGCAATGAAGTTTATTTTCAACGTGTTTTGAAGTCAACCGTCTTCTTCATCATGAAAAACCACAACTTTTTTTCCCAAATAAGAAGTTGGATGATTTCAAAATGCGTTGAAATTAAATAGCATTGCTACTTTCCATCTCATTATGTCTCTGTGTGATTATTACCAGCAGCACAGAGCACTCCGCTTTTCTTTTTTCATCTGGTCTTTTGCAACTCCGACATTTTAGAAAGATGGCGGTTCATAGGAGATAAAGTAGTTGCACATGTATGTGGCTATCTTTATTCTAGTACATGGAAATTAGGGACTTTTATTTGGGTGAATAAACAGTCAAATGAGCATTTATTAGAACTCCCATTTGTGATTATTGGCTCTAGTGAATATGGCTGATCACATCCTTTTTGCTGTCTAAAAGATTATTGTTGTTAAAAGCAGATATCACTCTATGGAGAGCAGATCCTCATATTCATGTACATTTGTCCCCATGCAGCTTGCAATTGCTCATGGAGAGATAAGGCCCCTTTACATTTAGCGATGCACCAGCGATCCCGACCAGCGATATGACCCGGTCAGGATCGCTGGTGCATCGCTAAATGATCGCTAGTGAGCTTCCACACAGGAAGATCTCACAGCGATGCAGCAGCCATACAGCGGTCATTACTTACCTTTCACACGCAGCGATCCTGACGTCCTCCCGCTCGCGTCCACGCGTCGCTCGTTGACGCCAGCAGGAAGCCGACGACGAGAAATGGAGCTGCACGATCTCGCGCGATCAGCGATAACCAGCGGGGGAGCCGGTCGGAGGTAAGTATCACACGTAGCGATATCGCTAGCGATATCGCTGCTGCGTCACCAAATCGGTGACGCTTTAGCGATATTGTTAGCGATATCGCTATGTGTAAAACCCCCTTTATCTGTAAACCTGCCTTATCAGAAACAGAGTTTATTAACTCCTATAAACAACAATGAAGAGAGCTGATATGTGTTATATAGAATTTGTCCTTACAGGTTTGTGAAGAGTAAAATTGTCTTCTCAGTAAAAAGCCATTAAAATATGAAGAGCACTCAAATACTTTTTTATTAAATTTTCTATTGATATATGTGTGAAAATTGAAATTATATGGTCCATTGATGTTAAAGTGTATAAACACTTCTAGACTGTTTTTTTATTGTTTATTTACTTCTTACATGTAAAATTAAGCAACTGAATTAAATAGTCATCATAAAAAAAGTTAATTCCATTTTTAGGTGAATTTGTGTAACTGCCTTACAAAGCTGCTAAGGCTGCTCATTTTAACATAGACACTACAGTGCGCTGCTTATGGCTGTATTGGCTCTTCTCTTCCCTCATTTTTAATAAGCAGTACAGAGGAGGACATTTTTCAGAATGTGCAGAAGAGGATCAGCATATAAGTTTTCATGGAGGGCAGATTACGTAAGCTGAACTGTATCAGAATCAGAAAAAGGAGTACTGTCACGGGTGTGTCAGAGGCTGCAGACCGTCGCTCTGTATCTGACTGCAGAACGTCTCAGCAGTTTGCTTTGCAGACTTCTTCCTGGGCCTTCTGACTAGGGATGAGTGAATAACTTCAGAAAAGTGCTTATCCGAATATCAATAGCGCTTACCGTAGAGCTGCATCGGGAACCCGGATACCTGGAGACCTCCCGATGATCAGCTGTTCGGCGCATGTATAGTGGCTGTTTCACACTCACAACACATGTATGGAGAGCCCAACAACAGGCTCTCCATGTATGTGTTGTGACTGTGACACAGCCGAGACACATGCAGCTGCGGCCTCGAACTGCGGATTATCGGGAGCGCTCCAGGTATCTGGGTTCCCGATGCAGCTATTCGGTAAGTGCTATAGCTATTTGGATAAGCTCTTATCCAAAGCTATTCACTCATCCCTACTTCTGACTTTTGGACCCAGTGGCAACCTCCCCTGCCTCTAGCTGGCACACTTGCACCGGGGTGTATATAACTCCCGGCTTGCTGTTGGAAGGCGCAGTCGATATTTCCAATTCCAGTTCTCTGTTGCAGCTTGGAGCTATAGCAGTCGGCTATCTTCCTCTCTGGTGTTTGGAGGACGTCCGTGTTTCTCTTTGAGTCTATTCAAGCTAAGTGTTTTTCTTGCTTGTGAATCCCATCTGTCTGGATTGACTAGCGCGCATCCAGTCCTTCCTGGTGCAGGGCTTATCACCAAGGTCAGGCAGGGATTAGGTATCCTGCTCAGCAATAGGTGCAGAAACTATACAGGGACGATAGGGCTGACAGGGTGACGATACATCTTTATAGGGGTCTCCACTCCTCCTTCCCTAGTGTTTGGTTCCCTTTCCTTTGTGTTGCACTTAACCTTCCTACACGTTGTGTGACACGTACGTACTGCATACTTTTCAGTGGAGGATGGGGGAATCGGACACTGATTAACATCAGTACTTGTTGGTACAAGAGTGTAATGATTTCAAGAGCTGTAGAGGGAGAAAGCAGTGCTGGAATGAAGATGTGCTAGTACAAAGAACTAAGGGTCAACATTTCTCCTTGTGGAGAATAATATGCCTAGTAATGAGGTTTATAAGCCATGTAATGCTCCCAAATCATATACCATGCTTTGCACTGATGAGGAGCAACACCCCCAAACACCATGTCTGCAATTTGAGATTCTGATTTGGCTTTTATCCAGAGCCATATAGCAAGGTTTGCTAGAGGATTGCTATTGGCTTTCAGGACTGCTACCTCCAAAAGATAGCATTAGAGTTCCAGTCCTCACTAGAGTTCAAGTCCTCATCCTCTCTTAAGAGTCAATTTGCATAGTACATAAGAACTAATGAAGGCTGCAGCAGACTGGACCACAGACTGCACATCCAACATTGTAATACTAAGAGGGTCGTGCTAATATGAGAAAGTTTATAATTAGGGGCCAGATGTTCACAGAATGAAACTTGTTAAACTCAAGGTAACAAATAACATAAGTAAATAAGAAAAACACATACTGTAAGTGTATTTACCGTATATACAGTATTTTTCTAGAAATGTCATGGTGATCAAACTTACACAGTCTGGATCCAGTTGACTGTCTGCTTTGCTGTGCAATATGTTTGTATTATAATATTATATTCAATAAGATGAAAATTAAAAACACGTATGAAAAATACAGTTGCCAAAAAAACAAAATGTTTTCGTGCACAGTGAATTTATATAGCACAGTGTTAGCTACATAACAAAAAAATCAAAAGTGAAGCCTAAAGAAAGAAAAAAAATCTCAAATCTTTATTATTCTTTGCATTTGTTCCCAGTTTTTACTTAAAAAACAAGAAAATGTAATCAAAATGCAGTGTGAATTGTTGTGTAGCCTTAAAGCAGGTTTTTAAAAATAAAATAATTAATTTTGCTGGCGTTCACTATAAGTAATAACTACTTGCAGGAATTTGAAATTGGGGCTCATTCTTAAAGATTACTAATCACCCATCTGATACTGTCCTTGTTTTAGAACACAATGGGCAGCCACAAAGTGATGATTCCACTAAATAACACTTATTGTAAAAACATGTAGAGATGCGTCCCTATTGGAAGCTATAAAGGACCCGAAATCAGCTTCGCACTTCCAGGTTATGAGATCCCATCATGCAGTGCAGGGCTGAACAACAGTAACTGCATAGTAAAGAATAAGGCAGGACTTTCGAAAGTATCTCGGGATAACAGTCCAGACCTTGCACTTCCAAAGAGAGTGGGAATTCCCATTTTTATAGTAGATTATATCTTTTCAGCTAAACAAGTGGAAACAAAAAGAAAACATAATTTTTGGTTGAAAGTGTAGAATATAATAGAATATAACATGGGTAACACAAAAAAAATCAAATGTGGCTGTCCTTTACCTTAGCACCATTGCATTCACATAAAAACATATTTTCTAACTGATGGATCCAGCACTTCATTAACTCTTATTCATGTGACTTTTTAGAGAAAAGGATAATGGCCCCGGAGTATCAACCTCCTAACTTTATGGTGGTCAAGCTGTCACATAAGGTTTGCATCATCCATTTGAAAGAGGGTGAGGCCAGCTTGAGCATGGTCACTTTTTCAACGAGCTTTAAAAGAATCTCTGTCAACAAAGTAATTGCCCATGTGATGGTTTCCTATATGGGCTTATAGATTGCCTAATCTTTTATAAAAAAAAATAATTTTTTTTGCTTTTTTTTTAAATGTTGCCTTTCAGTTGTAGGGAATTTAGTATTTGGAATCTAATGAGTTAGCTAACTTTAAGTTGAAGTGGGAGTTATCTGGTAATTTTCACTGGGGCTGTGTACTTCTTCCACCTGTAGAATGCTGACCAATCAAAAGCAGGTATCAACATTTAATATCTTAGAGAAAATTTCTCAGTGAGTGAGTCATTGATGGGTGTTGGAGTGGCACAGTTGAGTTTAACCATGACACATTACAAACCCTTCTAGCAGCTCTTCTCCTCTCTTAGCATGGTCAGCCCTGTTGTACTGCCCCATCCCCACTTTGTCTGTCCAGAGATCAGAGTTCATAGCATTAGTATCACATTATATCTGATGTGTTGAACTTGCAGCTGCAGTGAGATCAGAGCAGGGTCTCATTACATCTCACACAGGAGTAATCATCTAGAACAGACAGGTTACTTTTGAGCGAGAAGTAATGACTGCACTGATCCCAATGCAGAGTGAGAACAAGTTGCCTCAGCACAGCAGACATAAGTGTGCTGCTCACACACTCAGAAATCAGGAGAGCTGAGAGAACAGTTTGCAATGTGACACAGCTAAACTCAGCTGCACTGCCCTCCCGATACAGACTCACGTAGGAGGTTAGACCAGGAGTTAAGGTCTGTCTGACATTATACATCTCACAAACTGAGAAATCTGCTTTAAGCTATGGTGGTGAAGTTTTCTTCTTTTTGTTGATTGTTTATGATTAGTCATCCTAAGGGGAGAAGAAGAACATGCCCCCAGTGAAAACTGTCTGATAACATTTATCTAGTCATAAAAAAAGTAAACTCAATAGGAGCCAAATACTTTACTAATATATCAGCAATGGAGAAGCAAAATAAAATAAAAACTTTTTATTTTGTTCTGTGCATTGTTCAACATGAAAAATTTGGTGAGCGGTCCTCTTTAGTAACAATTTGATTTTGTAGAAATTTGTTTATGGAGTTATGAAAACTGAATTTTGGAATCAATAATCCTAATGCCTCATATTTTCCATAACTAGCTTTTCGCTTATTACATTTTTCCATCAACATAATTACCTAAGCTGAACAATAACTGTTGAATTACTAATAAATACATTTATTTTGGTCCTGGTAATCGTATAATCAGCTTAGACTGAATTGTGAATAGAAATCAACCTCCGTATATTGGAAAAAATCTGTAAGAACTTGTTGAATGCAGACAAAAAACATGTTCATGGACATTGCTGCATTAGAAAGAATGTTGGTTCCTGCACTGGCTGATCTGCATAGAAAAAAAATCATTGCTTTGATTTCTCATTTTTTCTGACAAAAGCACTCCATTCTTGTCACTTTTCCCCATGTTCCATGCCTTTGACGTAGCAAAGCAAAAATTGTTCTGTGGATAAAAGTGTCAACGTTCAAACAAAGTGGAATCAATTCCAACAGGCAGATACTTTGTCTGCTTGTCATGTTTTAATTATTGACGTTCCGTAAAAGAGCACAATTGGAAATACATCGATTCGAGCTGCACTGATTTTTGCTGCTTGCATATTCTAAGTTTCTTTTGTTTGTTGCTGTGCATTTGTAGGCAAAGAAAATGACACCGGATGAATATTGAATTATTCTTGCTTTCACATACTTAAAAAGAATCTTGCTGGATTCAATTATTCAATATGTCGTTCACTGGGAACATTTATTATGCTTTTAGGTAAATCTTTACCGTATTCAAGATTTATAACATTTTTCCTTTCACACATGCAGGCATGATTTTGGACAAATTTGGTTTTTTAGAAGATTCAGGTCAGATATATTAGGTATATCACAGAGTTTTTCTCAAGTTGTCTCTTGAGCAGCTCATAACTCTGCAGTCTCCTTACAATTCCTCAGTTCTTGGTTTCTAGCAGGATAGGAACTCGTCTTTGTGTGACAGTTCTGGTGACTAAAAGAGCTGTAGAATTAGTAGAACTATAAGGCTCAGCACAAGTGCTGCTGTAACACATTTAGCTACCAGTGGTTTGTCGTGTTTACGCTGTTATCACTATATTTGCCTACAGAGATGACAGAACATTTGGCAAAGCACACAATTCAGGACAGTGAGTTGCAAGGATTATGATTTTACAATTTTGGTATGAAAAAATACTCAGTAGCTGAGATGTAGGAGTAGGGAGATGAGCAGCTAACTGCTGCATAGAATTCAATTGGCTGGAAAGAAGTCAACTGGGATGCTAGGAGTTAACTCCTTTCTTGAAATGTAACTACTGCACACTCTCTTCCAGAGTCTGGGCAACACCAGTAACTGAGTTCCTTAGAAGAAAGCTGTACACTATGAAAGATAAAATTTCTTATTGGAGGAGAATTATAACAAATAATAATCACTTTAATATCTGTGTAGAAAGAAATATCTGAAGGGATGTCACAGTGTAGAGGGACCATCCTTATTTTCATTCGCCCATGGAAACATGAGAAGCAATGGAATGGAAGAATGAAACCGAAAGAGAGAAGATAAAGATTAGATATTTAAAAAAAACTTTTTGACAGTTAGAGTGATCAATGAGTGGAACAGGCTGCCACGAGAAGTGGTGAGCTCTCCTTCAATGGAAGTCTTCAAACAGAGGCTGGACAGACATCTGTCTGAGATGGTTTAGTGACTCCTGCATTGAGCAGAGGGTTGGACCAGATGGCCCAGGAGGTCCCGTCCAGCTCTAACATTCTATGATTCTATAATTTTATGCTGAAATAGAAAAAGCAAGTCAATCGAAACTTGTTTGTGTTCATGATATCTAACGATGCAAAGCAATTTGATAACTTGAGAGTAATTTCCAGTCTGTGACCACCCAAGAAGAATTACTTGGTCTTATTTTGTTTAATAGTGCGTTTCTGCAACTTGACCGATCATGCAAATATTCTGTATTCAAAAAATGTAAAAAGTTAAATTTATAGGACCCATAGCAAAATCAGCAATTGTCAAACCATCTTCAAATTGTGAACTAAGCTGTTGTAATACTAAAAAAAGATCTATTTTTAAATAACTTTAACCAAAGAAAATGAAGTATCATTTATGAGGTACCAAAGAAAACCTACATAGTAAAGTTAGATCCCATACATGAATGCCCCTGGTTTACAACCAGATAGATTCCCAGATCACTGGTCCCAACACCTTACTTCATTTCTCTGGAAATTCTGGTGATTAAAAACATGGGGCTTATAGACCACAAAGCTCATATAAAGGCCCCGTCATACATAGCGATCTCGCTAGCGAGATCGCTGCTGAGTCACAATTTTTGTGACACAACAGCGATCTCACCAGCGAGATCGCTGTGTGTGACAGCGATCAGCGACCAGCCCCCCTGCCGGTATCGCTGATCGCTGCAGGAAAGGCCAGGACTTTTTTTTGGTCGCTGGTCTCCCGCTGGCCAGCACACATCGCTGCGTGTGACAGGCGGGAGACCAGCGATCTGCTGGTAACTAATGTACACATCGGGTATCCAAGGGACGCGCGTCCCTTAGATACCCGATGTGTACGTTAGTAACCAGCGTGCTGATGCAGGGAGCTGGTAACTAACATACACATCGGGTATCTAGGGACGCACGTCCCTTAGATACCCGATGTGTACGTTAGTTACCAGCTTCCTGCATCAGCGCGCTGGTTACTAACGTGCACAGAGACGCCGGGCGCTGGGCGTCGCTGTGCTGATCGCTGGTGAAGCTGTCTGTGTGACAGCTCACCAGCGATCACATAACGATTCACCAGCGATCCTGACACATTGATATCGTTGCCAAGATCGCTGGTGAGTCGCTATGTGTGACTCCAGCCTTACTCTATAGGGAAATGTAATATTGGGGTGTAATTATGAGAATTTCCCCAACAAAAACACATGAACACTCAGCTGAACTCAGTATACATGTATGTGTATAGATGGTGCAGGGGGAGATAACCGTTGGCCACTTGCTCGTTTGGATGACTGATAGCTATGGTGTATAGACACTTTTAGACCTTGGTGTTAATCTTTACCATTGTGAGTTCAAAATGTTTTCCTGAAGGTTTGAACTTTGAAGCAAAATTGCAAGATTTCAGACTTCATTGCAAATTTGTCCATGACTTTATTCACCGTAGAAAACAGCTGTGATGATTTTACAACAAGCCTAAATTCAGCATGGATGCCTAGATTAATTCCTGAAAAATATGCTAAAATTAAAATGTGCTCTAATATGCCTAATTGTACCTTCTCTTGATAAGATACACCTTGCAAACAAGGAAGTTTTATTTATTTATGTTTAAAATTAATTCTGGTGTCAAATTATTTAATCGATTTCGTTGTTTTTGGATTATGATAAACCAAATTCACACACCTTGATGGTAAATTACTATTTGCAGATTGTCCAACTGGTTACACGTTGCTTTTGGTGTTTCTTGTATTGAGACTTTCATAGATGTTTGGCTCTTTCTCTAAGATCATGACCTCATCTCAGAGAGTTTAGATAAGGATTACAGTGGAAGAGTGTGATTACATTACGGAGCAAGGTCAAGGTCAAAGCTAACCAGCTCCCATACAATTCAGTGAAAATGAAACAAATGCTAAATGGCCAGAGCTGGGCATTAACTGTAATCTGTATACATTAAAGAGTTATTCTCATCATATATATTGGTTGGCTATCCATAGGCTATGCCATTATTGTCTGATAGATGCATGTTCCACTAATGGGACCCCTACCTTTCTCTGCAATGGGACTTCCAAAACCCTTACCCTGATTGGTGAGATTGAGATTATCTTTCCATTCACTTTTACGGGTGTTATAAATAGAGCATAGACAGCCACCTCTACAGTTAAGGGGGTGTTACACATAGCGATATCGCTAGCAATATCGCTATAACGTCACCGATTTTGTGACATTATAGCGATATCGCTAGCGATATCGCTATGTGTGATACTTACCACCGACCGGCTCCCCCGCTGTCCATCGCTGATCGAGCGAGAATGTCCGGCTCCATTTCTCGTCGTCTGCTTCCTGCTGGGCTTCCTGCTGTGACGACGAGCGATGCGTGGAGGTGGGTGGGAGGACGTCTTCATCGCTGTGTGTGAAAGGTGAGTATCGTGCGCTGCATCGCTGTGAGATATTTCTGTTTGACAGCTCACTAGCGATCATTTAGCGATGCACCAGCGATCCTGACCGGGTCGGATTGCTGGTCGGATCGCTGGTGCATCGCTAAATGTAAAAGGGCCTTTATACTCTGGGTGCCATGGTTCACCGAGCAAGAGATGTTAGCGGAGCACACTTCTAGAGAGAGGTGGGACATACCATCTATTGAGCATTTATATTTTATCCTACAGGTATGTCACAAATGTCTGGTATGGGAAAAAACCCTAGATAAGAAAAAAATAAGTCTAAATATAACATTAGGCATAGGAATCATTGGTAAATAACATCTTTTTCCCTGTGAGCCCTCTTTTATAATAATTTTTATTGGGCCAATTTTGATTTGATCATCCCATGCTCCTTAATTATATTTTGTAATGTTCTGATCATTATTCCAGGCTGACATAAGAATTGGCATGCATTCTGATTTGTGTAGACTTCAGTGGAGCAACAGTCCAAGTGTGAACTAAGCCAGTTCAAGAATTTGAGACTGCCAGGATGCTAGGGATACACTGGATCATAGTTACTGTGTCAAACAGCCCAGAATGTGCATTTTTGGGGTGGAGTCTACTGTGGTGTGACCACAATGCAGCTGAAACCCATGATAGCATGTAGCCATTAATAAATAATTATCTACAACTGCCGTCAATTGACTTTGTATAGGGACAGCTGTTTAATCTGTAAAGAAAAATGTGTGGCCATTTCAATCCTCCATTTAGTATTGCTTATGGAAAAGATGCCTTGATGCAAAATCAAGTTATTGTTTAACATTTAAAAGCCTTTTGTGACAGCTGACCACGACTTTTGGATGCTTCATGATCACGTCACTTGGTTTTACCCTTATGAAGGTCCATCCAAATTTTGCCATGTGATGTCATATTTTTGTGAAGAAAATGAGATAAACTAGCATCGGTATAACTTCTTGACATCACCGAGTTCATACCAGCATCTTAGGAGAGCACTCAGTTCTGACCTGCTCCAAACTGTCAATTTTCAGAAGCACACTGGTTTTCTACTTTGCCAGAGGACCAGGAGGCGTGCGCTCCTGAAGATACATCTTGAGAACACCTCTTTATAGCTGATGATTCACATCAGATAGCTGTTGGCCAGAAGTTTGTTCAGTTGACTGCTATCTTCTCTGGTGGACTTGTATGCTTTACTCTTGGCTCGGCCAAGTATGCTTTTGATCTGAATGAGGAATAGGAAGTAAGCCATCTCAACATGATCTGTTAGCAAGAGTTTTTTAGTCTTCCATACACATTTAGGAGGCTTTTTGGTAACACCAAAATCAGTTGTTTGGCCAGCTTACCGTCTACGACAATGGCTTTACTGATACGCTCGGCTGTTAAACCTACATGCACAATGTACTGCAATAATACGACACAGGCATTTACAGCTTTTATTCATGAATATTTAGTCATGTTCTAGCTCTTTAGAAGCAAGCTTCCATTCTTCTATACAAGAGCTATTTCAATATTAAAAGCAAAATAATCTATACAGCAATGGTGAAGGACTCACCGTCTATGGTAAAGCATGGTGCTGTAAAGAGCTATTTAGATTGTAGCTATGAAAAGGATCGATTCTATCTGATACGTGATACAACTTTCTTTACAGGGCAGCACAATCAATAACCTCGTTACCTGACAGCCCCATTTAAAAGCATGTAACTGGTAGGCAATGTATAAGTAGTTACCAATCTATCTCAGAAGATTCAGGAGGGCAGCTCAATCTGGACTGGCACTGTGCTAACAGCACAAGAGTGGAAATGCAGCTTGGCAGCAATCAAGCCGTGCCATTTCCTACCGAAGCCTGTGTGATCATTCAGATATTTTTAAGGCTCAAACTTGAAGATGAACTACTTTTATATTTAATACATGCAGTCCTGATTCTTAAGCCAATGCTAAAGCATATTTATAGCTTAGGCTTTTAAGACAGTTGTCCATGTAATCAGGCAGCTAAATTTCGGGTGCTCGCCCATTAGAGGAGGTCGGGCACATTCAAGAGATAGGACAGAAGTTTACTTCTTTTCCCCCAACTTCATATGCACAAAAGTAGCCATTGTTACAATAGAGGCAGTGGTCGTGGTGCTACATTTACTGTTTCCAAAAACACAGGGATAGAACTCATGATCACTGGAATCCTTGTCCAATTGCTAGTATGTTTCTACATATTAACAGAAAAAAAGGCAGCCGTACTTATCAACACAGGCAGGAAAACCCACGTAAATGCAAGATGCAGCAGCCCCCTTGATAAAGGCAGAGGCAACACAGATGAAAAATACTGATAAAATAACCATGATTAAGGCCAGGTTCACATATAGTTAATGCAGTCCGTTCAACGCATAGCGTTGACGGACTGCATTAATGCTACTCCCATAACGTGATCGCGTTATGTGATCCCGCTAGCGCAGATGCTTGTAGGCTTTCAGTCCACATGAGGCATTTTAGGTTAGTGTCCCATCAAAGGGGTATGCCTTGTCCCGGCTGATGGTCTCTCATGAATCAGCCAATTTGTGGGTCAAGCATCTTAATTTTTAAGCATATTTGCTATAGCAGTAAAGCAGTTCCAACTTGATATATTGAGTGTTTGCACGTTATAACATTTCAGAGTGCAGCTGCTTTTTCATAGTTGCACTGAATGGTGGAGAGGTGCAGCTAGACAACCTATTACTGCGATCACCACTGTGGACACACAGCCCATGCCGGAGCTGCATAATTCTGATTGATGTTTTTTGAGCGATCGGTGTGGACTTTCAGGATTCTTACCCCCACCGACCCGCATGATGCAGCCTCATTAATATATATTACTTTGTATGTTCATTTCATACTATTATTTTGAAGAAAGTTTCTGTGTACTGTAAGGGCTGCAACATGCTGCTGATTGGTGGTGGTCCAGTTTCTAAGACCACCACCAGCGCTGAGATCTCATCTCTTGAGATCTTGGTGCCGAGATCACCATCTGTGCATGCCCAAGCAGCCATTTTCCCGGAGTCCACCGCACAGTAAACCATGTCAGTGCGGGGGGCACTGGGCTTTCACAAAATGTCGACAGGGCCCCTGCACCACCGAACACCCGCAGTGGTGCACATCAGAACACCCCCTCATCCCAGCCTGCGGCCTGCAGCAATGCTCCACTCTTGCCTCCTCCAGCAGCGACCCTGGGACCCTGCTCCACCGCGGCCGGTTTAGGTATATCCGCATTATAAGATGAAACCCCATTTTCCCCAAAAAATTTTTGGAAAAAAAAGTGTGTCGTATAATCCGAAAAATATGGTAATAATAATATTTCTGTGTACAATGTATTTATTGAGAAGAATGGTAATTTGGTAAGTGATAAAAGTAAAAAGGAATACTATTAGAAGAATTGTTACAATCAAGGTACAGTACAAGGCTATCTAATACAGCAATACATTTTAAAGGCTGAAACAATATAAACATACTGTGCATATATCAAGTATAATACAAGAGAGCAAAAATACATTAATGCCATAAGTCTATACTATAAAGGTGTGCTTGATAAATAATAATATAAGAATATTGAAAGCTAATAATAAGTCAAATGGCAATATGCACCAATACATCAATGTATCCTCAAGGCTATAATTATAGATGATTGAAAAATCCAATACAATCTACTATGTCTAGCTATAATAGGTTGATAAAACAACTATAATACATCAGTAATAGTACAAGATTATGGTAAAATAAATCAATAATTGCATTAAAATTTAACAGACAATCAAACTTTATTGACTACCCAGTGGTGAAGCACATTGTGCGAAACATGCCTTAAGTCTTGTCGGCTCTTTTGGTGCTGGCAAACATCTTGCTACTATGTAAAATATTAACCTTTGCTAGACTAGTTGCACTAATTTATGAATAATCACTGATGTTTATGTTTATGATTTGTTGGTGGGACAAACATTCCATTGGTGCAACCTGTGTAGCCACATAAGGGCCCAAAAGGTAAGGGGGCCAACATCTTGCTCCAAAGCAGCAAGCAGAGATACAGTATTGGACTAAAAAGGGTCCATATATTGGCATTTCACAGGTGCCCTCTTTGGTCTCGGTCCAGGACTATTTTGGTGACCTTTTATCTACGGTGTGTGATACTATAATACTAGTCTATCCCCGTTTGTGCACAGCCCCTTATTTTTTTGTGCATTTTTACTTTACTTTTTGTATTTATATTAGCCTAATCCCAAAATGGCCATTGTTGCTGTGTTTTATCCTCTCCATGTGAAGTCTTTGAACTAGTTTGAATGTGGGTGTATGCTTTGAATTGTATTGTTTTAATAAAATAATCTTTTATGACATTTCTTTTATTGGTGTAAAATAATTAAACAAGACTAAAATTGGCTATTATTTGTACAAGCACAGTTCAGAGTTACTAAAAGCAGATTTGTTAGCTTAATATGCTGCCTTTGAAAGTATACTGCAGGTCCATATACTTAGTAGCCAAAATGTCACCAAAAATGTTCTTTTTGGGTCGCGATTCCACCCACGGCTGTTGCGGGCACATGTCAGCTGTATAGATAAGCTGACATGTGCCTGGAAAGGTGCAGGCTCAGCGCCGGAGCCCGCACCAAACAGGGGAGTCCGACATTGCACTCGATGTCGGAAAGGGGTTAAGGGGGGGAATTTATCATTCTCCTTTTGTCAATCTTCAGATTTCAGACTTTTGCTAAATTAGTTCCACATGGTACATGTGCAAAAGTTTGCACTTTTTTTTACCATTTTCGGCAACCCTAGAACTTTAAAAAACAAAATGAATGGGGCTTAATGATATGGGTGGAGAAATTACTATAAAGTATACAGGAAAATCTGTAGCTGAAATCTATAAATCTACACGAATTGTTGGCTAGTATAGATTCCATTTTCTTGCAAAAAAGACAATGGCCGCCGAAAATATGCAACAACTTACTCCACTGAGCTACAGGTTAAAGATCAGTGTATGAAGGGTCAATCTTGATAAATGTACTTGATAATAGCAAGGCCACAGACACAGGAATTAACCCCTTAGTGTCCAGGCCATTTTTTTAAAATCTGACCAGTGTCACTTTATGTGTTAATAACTCTGGAATGCTTCAACGAATCCCACAGATTCTGGGAATGTTTTTTTCGAGACACATCATATTTTATGACAATGGTAAATTAAGGTTGATATATTTTGTGTTTATTTATAACAATTTCAGAGATTTGACAAAAATTAAAAAAAAAATGAAATTTTCAAAATTTGAATGATTATCCCTTAATAAATAACATTTGCCTCATGCCTGCTTTACATCAGCACCACTTGTAAAATGTTGTTTTATTTTGTTCACATTTTAGAAGGTTTAAAATTGTAGCAGCAATTTTTCATTTTTTCAAGGAAATTTACAAATCTTATTTTTGTAGGGACCTGTTCAGTTTTGAAGTGACTTTAGAAGTCCTATATACTGGCAACTCCCCAAAAAGTGATACCATTTTAAAAACTGCACCCCTCAGTGTATTTAAAATTGCTTTCAGGTAGTTCATTAATCCTTCAAGTGCTTCTCAGGAATTAAAGCAAAGTGGCATTATAGAAATGAAAAAGTTTGTTTTTGCTACCTAAATTTGGATTACTTTTGAAAGGGCCACTATAGCCAGAAGACTTTAAGGTCATCATTTGGCCGTGAAATACCATGGTAAACATCAGGACCATAGAATCAAGATTTCAGGGTGCCAATGGGGTTAAAAAGGAAGCACCCACACTCTGCTAACTATCGAGGTGCCATAGTCACTATTGACAGCAGCATTTAAACGACCATCGTCGGTGCAAACACTGATCGTGGCTAAGGCATAAAGTTGTCAGCTATAGCGTACAGCTGACAGCTACAAGATTGTCATCCATCGGTGGATGCTAGTCTCTTATATTGTAGATCAGTAAAGAGATGTATTGGTGGTCACTATGGGGTTAAAATTCCCCCCAAATTTAAGAATTCACACAACAAAAAGTTATTGAGGGGCCCAAACATTCAACGTTTCCCACGCTGTCCTCTGTGTGACAGCATGGCAAACAGTGGCTCTGACTGGCAGTAACTTTACTGAAGCCACCGCCGATGACAGCTGCTGGGTATCATGATTACCATGTTGTCACACACAGGACAGTGTGAGCTTGGAGCTGTGATCGGCGGTGACAAGGTTAACATCGGTCAGGTACTGGCTGATGACTACTACTTTCATCATCATCTCCTGCTCTTGCTGATAGCAGCGAGAACAGGTGATGTTGATAGAAGTATTCACCAGCCAGTGTCTGTGCATAGTGGTAGCTTTACTGCTATCCACCGATGCAGGTAACAAAGAAAAAGATGGACGTGGATAAATTAGTGAGATCATTTCATTAATAAGTAGGTGTACAAGGGCTAATGTGGGGAGTCTTTAGTCAAATTACTTTTTTTGTGTGTATTTATTTATTTTTTCTATTGGGTTAGTAATGGGTCTGTCTGGCTGACACACCTCCATTACTAACCTCAAAAACAATTACCCCAATTGCCACCGTACCAGGGCAATCGGGAAGAGCTAAAGCTAAGCACCAATATTGGTGCATCAAATAAGATGTGCCACTTCTGGGGCGGATGCAGGCTGATGTTTGTAGGTTGGGAATGGCCTAATAATCATGGATATTTCCAGTCAATTAATATCAGCCTGCAGCTGTCTGCTTTCCATTAGCTGGATATCAAAATTTGGGGGACCACACATCGTTTCTTTCCATTCATATATTTATTAGTAATAAATAAATAAATGAATGGAAAACACTAATAAATAAATAAATGAAGACAATTACATGGGATCCCCCTATGTTTAATAACCAGCCAAGGGAAAACAGACAGCTGTGAGCTGGTCTTATTATTCTGCAAAGGGGCCAATATCAATTAACCTTCCCAACAATATTAATATCAACTCTCAGCTGTCTGCTTTGCCTTTGCTGATTTTTACAAATGGAGAGACCCTAAAAAATGACTATTTGTGACAACCAGCTAAGGCAAAGCAAGAAGCTGGGGGCTGACACTTATAGGCTGGGAAGGGCCATGGAAATTGTCCCTTTCCCAGCCTAATAAGACCAGCCCTCAGCCACTCCACAAATGGCAAATCCATTAGATGCACCAATTCTGCTTATCCTTGACTGTTCCCGATTGCCCTGGCAATGTCAATCGGGGTAATTGTGGAGTTGATGTCAGCTTTGTAATGTTCACTGACTTGAAAACTATGGGTTAATAATGGATATCTGTCAAATACCCCCATTACTAACCCAGTAAGTAAAAAGAGAAGAAAAAACACCAAAAAAACTTTATTTAAAAAAACTACACTAAGAGTTTTCTCACACTCGTGCCTGCCGCTGACTGCGAGTAAACCTATGGAATCTTATTCTGAAAGCGAGGCTCAATAGGATTACTAGCAGTCAGTGGAGGCACAAGAGTGAGAATATCAGTGCCTGATACTGAAAGGGAGTGAACTATGAAGTCTGTTCTGAGAACTTTCTCACAACAAGACTCCATAGAATTCGATGGGCATCATGGGACATTTCACTATTGGATCACCATCAGAACTTCCTGGATTAGTAATTGGGATGTCTGATAGATGCAGCCCCATTAATTACCTCTGGGCTTGTTGCCAGAAGATATTACACAGCTGACCTCAACCCCAAATATTACACCGCTTGCCAATGCACCAGGGCAAGTGGGAAGAGCTGGGAAAAGTGCCAGAATTGGTGCATCTAATGGATATGTCTCTTCTGGGGTGGCTGTGAGCTATTTTTAGGCTGGGGAGGACCAACTATCAGAAAACCAGCCCAAAGCTGTCTGCTCTACCTTGGTTGGGTATCAAAAATGATGAAACATCATGCCGTTTTTGGAATTATTTCTTTAAATAATTAAAAAAAAAAATGTGAGGCCCCTCTATTTTTTATAACTAGGCAAGATAAAGCAGACATGTAAGGGCTGCAGCCCACAGCTGACTGCTTTATCTGTACTTGTTATAAAAAAACAGGGACACCCCACTTTTTTATTATTATTTTTTTGTAAAGTGGTGTGCCAGACCAACACAGCCATGCTGTGTCCTTGGCAAGGCAGTGATGGAAAAACTTGTTGATTGGCTGTGCTACAGCCTTTCAACAAGCTTTATTAGTCTACCGAATCTGAGCAGTAAACTGGTCATACAGTTAAAAGAGCTGGCTGGCGAGATACATATATACGTGCTGGGCAGACCACCTAGTCTAATAGTATTGGCATCAATAATAAGGTATAAGCCAGTCACTGTGCACCACATGTGTGACCAGTGCTCTACAGAAGCCTTTTTTGCGCAATTTCAATACTAATCAATCACCCTCCTTGAATTGGTAGGTTGGTAGGTTGTTAGCAGTTGTTTCATCAGTATTTTACACCTGTATTGTTTCCATATTTTTTTACATAGGTTTGCTGCATTATGACAGTGCATTAGTTCTGTGACTTGGGCAGGGAAAAACTATTGCCCTTTTTTGCAGTACTTGATAGTACACTAATGATATTATACTCTTATAATACAGTAAAAAACAAGGTTTTCACAGTTTAATGATGCTAGCCATAATAGACTGGCAATGCAATAAGGCTAGTTTGGGGTAAAACAATTTAATTGGCTAATATTACTAGTAGGCTATAAGAAGCCAATAATATTACAAAGTTATCAAAGACCCATAATACCATAGGGCTAGATCTGGCAACAACATGAATTTATAATAAGCTACATTGACCCAATTATACTGCATGGCTATAAATAAATCAATAGTAGAGTACCGTCATCTTACAATCAATGGTCATTAGTCCTAATACTGTACAATTCTATAAATTGAGTCAATGTTATTGTAAATATCAAATAAACAGTAAATTTGTTATGTTGCTCTTTTTATAAATCTATTATCCATCAATTACGCTGCTGCCCCCCCACTATTCTCGAAAAGGGCTAAATTTAATGAAGCGCGCAGTGTGCTAAATTGTTTTTCTCATCCACTTCTGTATAATGACCCTTTAACCCACCAGCGGTAAAATAATGATTTAAAATCTATCCATTTCTAGTCTCCAGCCATCTAACCTTAATGCTATGTTCCCTAGAACAGCTTAATATCATTAACACCTCCAGTAAACATGCTACATTCAGGGCCACAATGTAATAAATGCTCCATCGGTGGAGAATCTTTGCAGCCGCCACTTTCCGTACTCGCGTATGACACTAACCTTTCCATTTCTTACCAAATGAATCTGAGCAACCTTGTCCTAAAACCTTGTATTTCTTGTTTCTATGCCAACCAATTTTAAAACCATGGGCTATATTTGACCCTAGCGTTCCCCATGGAAGACCATTCCTCGGTGAATATTCTCAGCTGCACTTTTACAAAGAAAGAACTTCTTATTTTCCTTGGAGTCTTCCCTCCTTCAGTTTAATGTGACCCTCTGCTACTATGCTTCTGTTTCTCTAAAATGTGTATTGTTGTTGGTCCGCATTTATAGCTGTCAGATAGCTGACATTTGTTCTCACGTCGTGTCCTGATGCTAACAATCTCCGAGACACCTGCAGATAGTCTTCTACAGGATCACAGCCCCATGGTGCGTGCAACGCGTGTTTGACATTTATTCACGCTAGCTGATCCAAAGTGCAATTGAACAGTGCTAGCAACATGTCCTCTCGATTAAATAAAATGTTTTATTTGGAAGTTTCCCCGCTAAATCCAAACCATCAGTGACCAGGGACATCACAGGAATTGAACCATAATAAATTAATATTTATTCTCAATATTAATATAATTCTCAAAATTGTAGAATTTAATTCTTTCTTACCTTACTGTATTCTTCTTCTATATTATTATGTACAGTACATGGAGAGAATACAGTAGTGCAAGAAAGAATTATATTCTACATCAGTAGATGTTCATTATCATCTCCTTGCATTATTAAGCTTTGGTTTACATGATGTATACTGTCTTTAAAGACAACAACTTTAAGATTTTATAACAAAACTCACATTAAACTCCACATTTTGAAATCTTAACATTTACTCATTTTATTAAAATTAAAGGCTACAAAAAAAATCAGCATAGTGTTAAAAGTGCCCACTGGTCACTCTTCACCTCCAGATCTTTTGCTTCAGGTTACAGTGCTAGCACTTAGAAGTAGCAGCACTTTTATAAAACAGTTGACATGAGATATTTTGATCAGTGGGGTCCGGATGCTGAGACTTCCATTTGTCACTGAAATGAAGGGTCGGAATCATTGAGCCGAGCACCGTGATCCTTTGGCGTTGATCAGATCGGTGAGCCTCCTTGAGGTGGTAAACTACTTACTTTCTACCCCAAGAGAACCAAGAAGAGCTGATTAGAGCTAGAGGGGAACAAAACTTCTACTTTACTTCAATCATCACTGGGGGTCTCGATATCCAGATCCGGACAATCAAAACTTGTTTTACTTCTTTACGACATTTCAAACATGTGAAAAGGAAATTGTTCTATTAATTATTTTGGCTACTGCAGCCACTACTCGGAGGATCGCCCCAAAACTGGGAGAAGACGGTAAACGGTGAGTATATTATTACCATAGTTACACTTACATACATGATAACTAACAAAGGAAAAATTTTAAAATATCACTGGAGTGGTTCTTTAGTATCTTAAATGTCATATAATCATGGGCAGCCAACTAGTCAGAGAAAACCTCTGCCACTTGGTGGTGCACTAGACATTGACATTGTAACCAGGGGATTGCATCTTCATCTTTAGCTACCTGATAATTCTGCTATAAAGTGATCTCAGAGATGGCTGATGGGGTCTGTCAGAGGTCAAGCTTCCAAATACATTTTTTTAAAGCTTGATTTTTAATACATGTTATCAGGTCTAGTGGCTGCCTACTACTGCCTAGGACTGTCATGTACTTCTACTGTATGTATATATATATCTACTGCTCAAAAAAATAAAGGGAACACAAACAGCCTGTTGCAAATGGAATAGTGCTACTTTTTGAGCAGTATCTATGTATTGTGACGCAACAAATACTAAGCATGTTGGGGTATACTTGCTTGGCAGCAATAGTCAACTACACAAGATCAGATTCTTCCTTTGAACAAGTCCAACTTGGGTTTATTACAGAATCATAAACCACTCCATAACCCATGGCAGGGCATGTGAACCATACAGAATACACAAACCGTCCGTTTCAGTCCGGTTCCGTTCACACAGTTCAAATGCCTGACGTCAGTCAGGACACAATTCCCCAGGCTTGGGATTACCTGGTTGAAAGCACCTCAGGTTTTCCCCAGCCTGGCTTCATCTGGCTCCTGTTAGTCATCCAGAACCTTGGTGCTTCCTGGACCTTCAGAAGCTCCAGCCAGTTCCCATCTCGCACATGGGCTCTCTCCATGTGTTGCACACAGGAAATATGTAGGACCCTCCTGTGTTCACAGGAGCATGCCCCTGGGAGGTGTGTGGTTAATCAGTCTCACCCATCACTTCTGGTTAACCCTTAAAGCCCTTTGCTAAAATACAGGTTTCTGGGACCATAAGACCCAGCAACCTGTCCTGGATTTAGATCGCCGCAGACCTCTGTCTGTGTGATACACACATGTCTCTCCATAAACCATTAGTTGGTACACCACTATATATATATATATATATATATATATATATATACATATATACAGTGGGGCAAAAAAGTATTTAGTCAGTCAGCAATAGTGCAAGTTCCACCACTTAAAAAGATGAGAAGCGTCTGTAATTTACATCATAGGTAGACCTCAACTATGGGAGACAAACTGAGAAAAAAAAATCCAGAAAATCACATTGTCTGTTTTTTTTTTCATTTTATTTGTATATTATGGTGGAAAATAAGTATTTGGTCAGAAACAAGCAATCAAGATTTCTGGCTCTCACAGACCTGTAACTTCTTCTTTAAGAGTCTCCTCTTTCCTCCACTCATTACCTGTAGTAATGGCACCTGTTTAAACTTGTTATCAGTATAAAAAGACACCTGTGCACACCCTCAAACAGTCTGACTCCAAACTCCACTATGGTGAAGACCAAAGAGCTGTCAAAGGACACCAGAAACAAAATTGTAGCCCTGCACCAGGCTGGGAAGACTGAATCTGCAATAGCCAACCAGCTTGGAGTGAAGAAATCAACTGTGGGAACAATAATTAGAAAATGGAAGACATACAAGACCACTGATAATCTCCCTCGATCTGGTGCTCCACGCAAAATCCCACCCCGTGGGGTCAGAATGATCACAAGAACGGTGAGCAAAAATCCCAGAACCACGCGGGGGAACCTAGTGAATGAACTGCAGAGAGCTGGGACCAATGTAACAAGGCCTACCATAAGTATCACACTACGCCACCATGGACTCAGATCCTGCAGTGCCAGACGTGTCCCACTGCTTAAGCCTGTACATGTCCTGGCCCGTCTGAAGTTTGCTAGAGAGCATTTGGATGATCCAGAGGAGTTTTGGGAGAATGTCCTATGGTCTGATGAAACCAAACTGGAACTGTTTGGTAGAAACACAACTTGTCGTGTTTGGAGGAAAAAGAATACTGAGTTGCATCCATCAAACACCATACCTACTGTAAAGCATGGTGGTGGAAACATCATGCTTTGGGGCTGTTTCTCTGCAAAGGGGCCAGGACGACTGATCCGGGTACATGAAAGAATGAATGGGGCCATGTATCGTGAGATTTTGAGTGCAAACCTCCTTCCATCAGCAAGGGCATTGAAGATGAAACGTGGCTGGGTCTTTCAATATGACAATGATCCAAAGCACACCGTCAGGGCAACGAAGGAGTGGCTTCGTAAGAAGCATTTCAAGGTCCTGGAGTGGCCTAGCCAGTCTCCAGATCTCAACCCTATAGAAAACCTTTGGAGGGAGTTGTAAGTCCGTGTTGCCAAGCGAAAAGCCAAAAACATCACTGTTCTAGAGGACATCTGCATGGAGGAATGGGCCAACATACCAACAACAGTGTGTGGCAACCTTGTGAAGACTTACAGAAAATGTTTGACCTCTGTCATTGCCAACAAAGGATATATCACAAAGTATTGAGATGAAATTTTGTTTCTGACCAAATACTTATTTTCCACCATAATATGCAAATAAAATGAAAAAAAAACAGACAATGTGATTTTCTGTATTTTTTTTTCTCAGTTTGTCTCCCATAGTTGAGGTCTACCTATGATGTAAATTACAGACGCCTCTCATCTTTTTAAGTGGTGGAACTTGCACTATTGCTGACTGACTAAATACTTTTTTGCCCCACTGTATATATATATATATATATATATATATATTTATTTATTTATTTATTTTATTTTTTTTACAGACTACTTAATGGTATCAGTAGTTAATTTTCAGTCTATTTCTGGCAATTATGTGACCTGTATCCTATGGTTTTCAACAGTTTGTCTCAAATTTTCATCTCTGTCTGTCTTAAACAAAGTACTCACACTAACAATTTTATTGTTTAAATGTTTGTATATGTGGATGTATTGTAGTATATGTGTATTAATATGTTCATATACTTACCACTTACCTACTCCCATGCTCTCAGGTGTCCAGCCCCATTCTTCTGCTCTTCTCAGTGATGTCACCTGCCAGCTCATTCTACACTTTATATGTGAGCCACAAGTCACAGTCACAATGAAAGCCTGTAGAGCCTTCTTCTGACTCTCCATAGGTTTACATTGTAAAAGTCAGTTCTGTCACTGAGAAGAGGAGCAGAACAAAGCTGAATACTGGAGAGTCCGCAGAGTGGTGACGTCATTCAGAAAAGTAGAAGGCCGGCAGTGGATACTGGAGAGAGCGGGAGGCAGTTGAGTATACTAATACACTCACACTAATTTACGTCCATATATACACACATTTAAACAATAAAAATGTTAGTGGAAGCGCTTCTATGATGGGTGGAAACTAAGTGCTATTATGTCTCCCATAAACAGTCAGCACAGATATAAAGCTTCCTGCTCTTCATTCACTGTAACACACAGACAGAAGCAGCAGTAGCGGTAGACATTACACAGCCGTACTGATCTGTGTAGCTGTGAATCTAACATTGAAGGGAAATGCATTTACTGAAATGGATTTAAACTGTTTTTCGTAGTGGATGATGAGTTTAGAACGTAGGTGGTTAAAGGAAGAAATGGCTCATAAGTGAAAAAACAAGCATATTTCTCTGATAAAAGACATCACAAAGTTTCCAATATTCAGCTGTATTATTGATGTATGCAAAGTTTGTTCAAACAATAACTATTCAACAGAAAGATAAAGTAATACTCTCACCTACAGCCATCATTCTAACATGTACCTGTTGGTCTGTACTTCCTGGTCCCATCCTTCACATACCATAAGTGGTCTGTAATGCCTGCTGAGATAATCCATGACCAAAGCAGGTCACCACTGAGGACAGTGACTGGATGGGCAGATATTTCTAGTGCATTGAGGTGGAGAGCAGAAAACATAACCATTTGGGACCAAAGAAGACTCAAACATGAGCTGCAGGAGATTATTGATGAGTAACATGTATGTATTTTTATCAAACAAAAAAATGTTAAAAAGTACATGATATATCCTTGAAAACAACCTTAACAACTGTTGTGCTTACCGTTCGTGGTCCACCAGTCTTTGAAATCTGCAACAAGATCCCAATACTGATATGTGACCACTGCAACCAGTCATACCAATGTTTAGAGATCTTAGAGATCTTCTGTATAGTGATCTAGTATTTACCATGGACAAATATCTACCCATTTGAGGATCTATTTTAAGGTAAGACATGTGTTAAGGCCCCGTCACACACAGCGAGATCGCTAGCGAGATCGCTGATTTTGTGACGTAACAGTGATCTCGCCAGCGACATCGCTGTGTGTGACACACATCAGCGACAGGCCCCCCTGCCGGGTATCGCTGATTGTACAGGATTGTCCTGGGCCATTTTTTGATCGCTGGTCTCCCACTGGCCAGCACGCATCGCTGCATGTGACAGCGAGAGACCAACGATCAGCGATGATGCACGCTGGTATCTAAGGTAAACAGCGGGTTTCTAAGAGCCGCGCAGCTCTTGGATACCCGCTGTTTACCCTGGAAACCAGCATGTACGCTGGTATCTAAGGTAAACAGCGGGTATCCAAGAGCCGTGCGGCTCTTAGAAACCCGCTGTTAACCTTAGATACCAGCTTGCTCGCTGGTCCTGATCACTGGAGGGGCTGTCTATGTGACAGCTCACCAGTGATCAGCCTAACGATGTCCCAGTGATCCCATCCACGTCGGATCGTTGGTGGGATCGCTGGGACATCGTTATGTGTAATGGGGCCTTTAATCCATCTCACAAGCTTAGCATATACTGCAGATCCTTTATCACCAACCTGAATGTTACATCCTGCTTTGTACATTAATGATGGATGAATCATAGCAATTTACTCTTTATATAAGTGTGATATGACATTACAGCCTATTAGTTGACATATTTATCAGAATCTAGTGGCTATTCCTAGGCAAACAGTTCACACTTCATCTCATTGTATGACTTGTTGATATACGGCATTTTATAACAGCAATGACTAGTGAACCTTGAGCCGAGGTATATCTGAGGACTAATAAGATGTCTGGATATCTTCTTTTTTTGCATGTTTATAATTTCATTCTTGAGATGGCTTCCTGAGGCACTGCTATTATACACCGTCCTGAAATCATCCTCGCTGTTCGTCATGTATATATCCTTTGTATGATTTAAGATTTCCAATTTTGGAGAAAAAAAAGCCAAAACTTTTGTCACGGCCCCTGTCGCGCCCTCAGATACTCACCTGCTCGCTCCCGCGCCGCAGCCTGTCTCCTCCCGTCAGCCGCGGCATCCTCCTCTGATGGCCCGCGGCCTTCGACGTCACTACATGCCTTGCGCATGCGCTTTAGGCCATGGCCGTGTCTCCCTGCATCTTCTTATGCTCCGGCAGTGCCTGACCCGGTCGGCTCCACCTGGTTGCTCACCCGGGGGCCCCTCGGTGCCACGGTCCAGAGGGTCCACTCCAGGAGTCTTGCCTCGCCAAGCGAGTACGTTAACAGTACGGTCAGGCCATGGATTCTGCCGGTACCTCTGCTCCCGCTCAAAAGGAGTTGCTCTTTTTATGGGAGAACCAGGGGCGCATAATGTCTGTAATGAAATCCATGGACTCTCGCCTCTCAGCCCTTCAGTCCGCCGATCAGGGAAATGTTGCTCAGCTGGCCAGTCTCCAGCAGGAGCTGGGTCAGCAGCGGGACACCCAGGCCCATATTTTAACCTATATGGCCTCTGTCGACAATCGCCTGGTGGCTCTCAAGTTCGCCGCCGCGGCATCTACTTCTCTCCAGGTCCTGTTTCTTTTTCATCTCCTCGCCAAGCCACCCCGCTTTAATGGTAACCCCAATCTCTGCAGGGGGTTCTTACACCAGTGCAGCCTCCACTTTGAGCTGCTACCTCACTAGTATCCCTCTGATAGGGCCAAAGTGGTCTTTATTATGTCCCATCTGGAGGGGGAGGCCCTGTCTTGGCTAAACCCTCTCTGGGAGATGGACGATCCCGGGGTTTCAAACCTTCCGGTCTTTTTGGATACTTTTCATAGGGTCTTTGACGAGCCAGGTCGGTTAGCCTCTCTTACTGAATTTCTTTTCAACCTCCACCAGGGCGCCCTCACTGTCGGACAGTATGCTATCCGGTTCTGCACGCTTTCCTCTGAATTATGTTGGAATAATGCGGCACTGGTAGGGGCATTCTGGCGTAGGCTATCAGGCAGGATAAAAGATGAGCTGGCAGGTCGGGATACCCCCACCACTCTTGAGGACCTTATCTCCCTGGCCACCCACATAGACCTCCGGTTTTAAGAGTGTGCTCGGGAGTCGGTTAGGGACAGGAGATCCACCAGACCAGTCCCATCTGCAAATCGGACCTCTAGTCCACGCCCAGCTGGGTCTGCCCACACTCCTCCTTCCGAACCCATGCAGGTTGACCGTGTCAGGTTGGCTGGGTCGCGTCAAAGAGAGAGACTGGCACACGGTCTATGTCCCTATTGTGGAGGAGCCTCACATTTCATCCGTTCTTGTCCTGAGAGACCGGGAAACTCTTCCACCTAGGCCAGGTAAGAGAGGCCTCCCTAGGTGTTAATGATTCCTCTCAACCTCTTACGATGTCTGTTCTTTTGATTTCAGGACAGAGGCGTGGCTCTGAGGTGGCCTACGTGGATTCGGGCTCAGCAGGTAACTTCATCCGGCGTGAAGAGGTGGATAAGTACCAAATCCCCGTGGTCACTCTAAAGAATCCTCGACTAATTGCTTCGGTAGACGGCAGACCGCTGCAGGAATCCGTCCCCATGGTCACTGAAGAGGTAGACTTGAAGAGTGGCCTTCTATGTGCTGCCTGATCTGTCCCACGTGATTCTGCTTGGGCTCCCATGGCTACGGACACACCAGCCAGTCCTCGACTGGTTGGCCAGGGAGGTTCTTCACTGGGGACACTCGTGCCAAGGCCGGTGCCTGAACCCTATTCGTCCTGCTGATCCCGCACGCCCACCTTCGGAGCTCTCGGGGCTTCCCTCAGCCTATTGGTCCTACGCAGACATCTTTGATAAGAAAAAGGCGGAGATCCTTCCTCCGCACCGGCCTATTGACTGTCCGATCGAGCTAATCCCCAGTTCTACCCCTCCTTGGCATAGGTTCTACCCACTTTCTCCCGCAGAGACCTTAGCTATGACCGAGTATGGAGCCGGTTTTTTCGTCGTCAAATAAAAGGACGGTTCTCTGCAGCCGTGCATTGACTATAGGGGCTTGAACGACATCACCATCAAGAACAGGTACCCCCTTCCACTCATCCCGGAATTGTTTGATCGTCTCAGAGGGGCGCAGATTTTCTCTAAGTTGGATCTCAGAGGAGCCTACAATCTTATCTGCATCTATGCAGGTGATGAATGGAAGACCGCTTTTAACACTCGAGATGGTCACTATGAGTACCTAGTCATGCCCTTTGGTCTGTGCAATGCCCCTGCTGTGTTTCAGGAGTTCATAAATAAGATCTTCTGGGACCTTTTGTACTCCTGTGTGGTAGTGTACTTGGACGACATTCTTGTCTTCTTGCCAGACCTTTCGTCTCATAGGAGGAGTGTCCGCCTGGTTCTTCAGCATCTTCAAGAGAATCGCTTGTACGCCAAAATGGAGAAATGTCTGTTTGAGCAAACCTTGTTACCATTTCTGGGCTACATCATCTCCGACACCGGACTGAAGATGGACCCCAAGAAACTGTCCGCCATTCTCAAGTGGCCCCGTCCCATCAGCATAAGAGCTATCCAACGGTTTCTCGGATTTGCCAATTACTACAGGCAATTTATTCCTAATTTTTCTTCAGTCACCAAGCCTATCTCCGTCCTCATCCGTAAGGGGATGAGTCCCAATTCTTGGACCACGGAGGATGAAGAGGCCTTCCTGACACTAAAACAGGCATTCTCCATGGCTCCAGTGTTGTCCCGTCCCGAGAGCAGCAAACCCTTCATGCTAGAAGTGGATGCCTCCTCGACAGGAGCCGGGGCTGTACTGTCTCAGAAAACCGTCTCTGGTCGACTATGCCCCTGTGGATTCTTTTCCAAGGCCTTTTCCCCATCCGAGTGCAATTACTCGATTGGCAACTGTGAACTTTTGGCCATAAAATTGGCCTTGGAGGAGTGGCATCACCTTCTGGAAGGGGCTGTCCACCCATTTGTAATTTACTTGGACCACAAAAACTTGGCCTACCTCAAATCCGCCCAGAGACTCAATCCTCGACAGGCAAGGTGGTCCTTGTTTTTCGCTCGCTTCGATTTTGAGCTCCATTTTCGCCCTGGTGACAAGAACACCAAAGCCGATGCCTTATCCAGAGTCTTCCAGCCATCCGAGGTTGGGGAGGAACCATATCACATCATCGAACCCACGAAGGCTCCTGTGAATTCCCGTGGCTCCTGTGAATCTGCTTTCTCTACCCCCAGGCAAGACTCTCGCGCCCAAGAATGCCAAAAGAAGAGTCCTACTTTGGGGTCATTCCTCCAGACTGGCAGGCCATGCCGGAACTCAGAAGATTCTCGCTCTCATTTCTCGGCACTACTGGTGGCTGACCCTCCACCAAGATGTGGCGGATTTTGTTGCCTCTTGTCCCTCCTGCGCAAGAAATAAAGTACCACGATGGCCTCCATCCGGCTTGCTGCTTCCTTTGCCGGTTCCTACGGTACCTTGGGAACACATCGCCATGGATTTTATCACCGACTTGCCCCGCTCATCCGGCTGTACGGTGGTTCTAGTGGTAGTAGACCGCTTTTCCAAAATGGCACATTTTATCCCTCTGAATGGACTCCCCTCTGCGCCCAGACTAGCCAAGATCTTCATCCATCAGATTTTTAGGCATCATGGCCTACCTCGACGTATTGTGTCTGACCGAGGAGTCCAGTTTACTTCCAAGTTCTGGAGGGCACTTAGTAAACTCTTGGATATATCCCTGGATTTTTCATCCGCCTACCAAAAAATTGCCCTCATACAAGCTGGGTCCCCGGTACATCGGACCCTTTGAGATCATGGAACGTGTCAATGAAGTCGCCTACAAGTTGAGGTTGCCTGCTTCGCTCCGAATCCCGAACATTTTCCATGTCTCTCTCCTGAAACCCGTGGTACTAAATCAGTTTCACTCCTCACCCTGTTCCGTTCCTCGGCCGGTTGGCACCAACAACACCTGATTCCTGTCACCTACTCCGGTCCTGTGCCCTTGCTCCATCCTGCTGCCCGTGCCTGATTCCTGTTATCCTACTCCCTGGCTAGTCCCGTGTTTGTGACTCTTAAATGAGGCTCCACGGACTTTATTTGCATATTCATATTTCCCTGTAAGCAATGCACCTAGGATTTCACTGAGTTAGCACCTTTGCCGGCTGCCGCAGTGGTTTCTTTGACTGGTCTCCCTGAGATCAGTGATTGTTTTGTGACAGTGAAGTCTAACTGGCTTTGTCTGTTTGTTTATGTTACAGTGCCTCTGTGAGTTAAACAGAGTCCGCTCTGCGCACTTCGGGTGATGTTGAACCCGAGTGCATTATACCGCCATATAGAGCGTCTGCCATTAATTAGCAGCAGTTTTGTAATCTCCTGCACGGTGGACCCTGAGCGGCTAACGCACTTTATTATTTATTTATTTAGTGAGTTCCGCCTTTCCTAACATTATACTAGTGCCAGGGTCTGGCTAATTATGGCAGACATGCAGCAGTTTCAGCGGTACATTCAGCAGCTGGAGGGCAGGTTGGCTACTGTGAAGAGTGCCGCCTCCGCTGCAAAGTTTACTGAGGCTGCTGCTCAGGCAGTCGCAGAGGCTGTCTCACGTGTGTCCACGTCCACACCTGCACCTACAGTTACCCGCCTTCCGTTGCCCGATAAGTTTTCTGGCGACAGTGCCTCCTGCAGGGGTTTCATGAGCAAGTGCTCTATCCAGCTTGAGTTACTGGCCGCACGATTCCCTACAGAACGGGCTAAGGTGGGGTTCCTCGTTTCCCTTCTGTCGGGTAGGACGTTGGAGTGGGCCACGCCACTGTGGGAATGTGGTGACCCAGAAGTTCGGACCGCTGATCAGTTCTTAACATCTCTAAAGCAGGTCTTTTTGGGCCCACGCGTCACTCACGATACCTCTCTCCAGTTACTTGCGTTAACGCAGGGAACTCTGTCAGTCATTCAGTACGCCGTCCGTTTCCGGACACTGGCTTCTGAGCTCGAGTGGCCTGATAGAGCACTCATCCCTTTGTTCTGGAGAGGGTTGGCTGAGCATGTCAAGGATGCCTTATCCACCAGGGAGGTTCCCACCAGCCTGGAAGAGTTGATAGCGATCTCCACACGTATAGACCTCCGTTTTACGGAGCACGGGCTGGAGCTTACTCAATCTAGACAAAAGTTTAGGTCGACTCCTGGCTTCTCCGAATTGCTGGAGCCTCCTGATCTGGAGGTTTTACCTCCTGAGCCCATGGACGTGTCCCGTACCGGTCCAAAACCGCGTCCGGCACAGTGTCCCACTTGTTGCTACTTGTGTCGACAGTCGGGCCGCCTAGCTAATAGGTATCCACAGCGGTCGAAAAAACATTCACCTCTGGTGGCAGTTGGTGGAGATCTACCTAATATGAAAACGTTCTCCTCCAAACCGGTATTCCGAGGGACATTAGATAGCGGGGCTTCCTCCTGGGAGGTAGAGGTCACAGTGGACTCTGGGGCAGAGGGAAACTTTATGTCCTCAGCCTTTTCCCAAAAGCACGCCATTCCACTGGTGCCACTCCCTCACCCCGTGACCATTAGGGTGGTTAACGGATCTACATTACCTTCTCAGATTACCCACCAGACAGCACCCCTGGGGTTCTCAATCTCCCCGTCTCATCGCGAGAAGTTTTTCCCATCTCATCATGCCTAAGGGCATCGACCAGGTTCTTCTTGGACTTCCCTGGTTACGTTGCCATTCTCCCCATATTGAGTGGTCCTCGGGGAGTATACTGGGCTGGAGTAAGGACTGTGTGGGAAGGTGCATGGGGTGCAGTGTTCAAGTAGCCTCTGTGGAGGTGCCCGTGGATCATTCCGCACCCCTCACTGGGAAGTTGAAGTTTATGGCTCCTGTCATCCTTGAACCAGTGCCGCCGAGCAAAACCTTTGTTCCACCTCACCTGCGGTCCAAGGTTCTCACGTGGGCACACGCGTCCAGGGTGGGTGGTCACTTTGGTTATAAGCATACCACAAAACTCCTGGCTAGCTCGTATTGGTGTACGCACAGGGCTCAGGACACTAAAAAATATATTCAGGCATGCGCCTCCTGTGCTCGGAGTAGATCCTCTAAACAGAGGTCGGCTGGGTTACGGTGTCCCTTGCCGGTGGCAGACCGGGCAATGGAGGTCCGCGACAGTCTGGGTCGTACCCCACATGTCACTCAAATCTCTTTAATGAGAATGAAGACGCCCGCCGACATGCTTCGGTGCCCCACTCCAACTTCGGCTCATGGCGATTTAGCCATCCCTGACGCCCTCCACGTGCCTCCTTTTGGACCAATTCACATGTCCCGGTTTTCAAGTCATCTGCCGGGGCATCAGGCTGGTCTTCAGACGAGCCTGAGGCCTACGCCTCTTTGGGCCATAAGGTGGTACGTAGCAAAAAACTTTGCCAGGAGGGGGGGCCTTAGGAGGCGGGTAATGTTAGGCATAGGATTCCTGCAGCTACACAACAGGAGTCCAGAGCCTCACATACTGCTTTGCAGCAAGTTATTCCTGAGGCTAAGTCCCGCTGCCGCTTAACTGAGCATGCTCATGAGACGATCTCCCATTGAAGGTCGGGAGTCATGTGCTCAGGTCCTTCTCCTGATTTGATTGGTCCATCTCAGAGATCTGGAAGGTCCCGGCAGCACACGGCTATAAAAGGACCGCAAGGCCGTTCGGCCATGTGCTAGTATAGACTCGTCTTGCTAGATGTGTGATTGGTGATGGATGTATGATTCTGGTGACTGACTCCTTTGAAACCCCTTCCCTCTGATATTACGTATGTGGATAGGGAACTATAGCAAGAATCTGTGCCAGTCAGTGGCAGCCATAGGCCACTGTGCACACCGTACCTCTACACTAGCGTCTGGTGGTGTCACGTCTCTCAATGCACCATCGCTTAGCGGCTGTCTCTGCCGTCGCACTGCATGTAGCAGCACTTACCAGCGTCCGCACGCACGGTGGGTCTAGACTGACACCGTCCCCTGTCTTGGACCCGTGTCCTGTGACCAGATACCATGCATGCAATTTCACTGAGTCCGGTGAAGTCTAACTGGCTTTGTGTGTATGTTTATGTGCCAGCGACTCTGTGAGTTAAACAGAGTCCGCTCTGCGCACTTCGGGTGACATTGAACCCGAACGCATTATACCGCCATATAGCGCGTCTGCCATTAATTAACAGCAGTTTTGTCATCTCCTGCACGGTGGACCCCGAGCGGCGAACGCACTTTATTATTTATTTATTTAGTGTGTTCCGCCATTCCTAACAATATCATATAAGAAAATACATTCGGAACAATGTTTACTACGGTCCTAAACATGTCCTTCCCACTACTCACCCCCACTGTTCACAGCTCCTGATCAAGTGAATTTTACATTTATTCCCACCTCCAGTCCCAAATGTCTGACATCTTGAGAATAATGCTTCACTGAGACATACTGACCAATAAAGTCTGACCTTTATTCCTACCTCTTCTCCCTATGGTTTCCAAATATTTTCAGAAATCATGTGTTATTGGAGAATCCAGCAATTCAGTTTTTTTTCTATGTAATCTGACAGCAGCGTGAAGTAGAGACAGAGACCCTGAATCTACTTAGTATACGGGGTGCAGTAGTTGAAATAGAGCCAGTTTTCTCTGTTGAAGATCTACCAGAGCTCAGTTGCTGAGCCATGTATAACACTGTCCACACCACAGCTTTCAATGTACTGTGTATAGTTTCAGAGAGCTGCTAATCAGTGCTGGGGGCAGGGATGGACTAGGAGAACACAAGTGCAGTTGACTCCTGCTGATAAAAGACTGATTGTATTGAAACAGCAAAATACAACCTTAGGGTACCGTTACACTAAGCAACGCACCAGCGATCCTGACAACGATACGACCTGGAAAGGATCACTGGTGCATCGCTAAATGGTCGCTTGTAAGCTGTCAAACAGACAGATCTACTCAACGACGCAGCGACGATCCGGTGATCCGTATAACGACCTCGGTGGTCGTTGGTACCTTGTCACACAGCAGCTATTCTGACGACTCCCGCCTGCGTCCATGAGTTCTGAGTCACCAAAGAGGTCGCTCGTCGGCGTCAAACGCAGCGATGCACGCTGGCCAGCGGGACACCAGCGATCAAAAAATGGTCCAGGACATCACTGGCGAGATCGCTGTTGCGTCACAAAATCGGAAACTCAACAGTGATCTCACTAATTATCTCGCTTTGTGAGATGGGGCCTTAAGAAGTGACACATAGCTGTAATCAGGCCCTCTTCCCCTACATTTATGGCGGGCTCAGATAGCAAAAACCTGCTGACAGATTCCTTTTAATTAAAAAGGTTATTCAGCTTTTTTTTTTTTTTTTTTTTTTTTTTTTAGAATTAATGCCCCCTTAATTCCTACTACTTCTTTATGAGTATATTTTTTTAATATTTTTAAAAGTTGAAGTCGTCTCCCCTCCACTCACTCATCCCCCCACCCCCCAAAAAAAGGTCTGAACAACCCATTTAAGTAATTTCTTAGCAATTTGACAGCTCCCAAAAAGGGAAACTACCACCATTTTTTTCATGTCTGAACTAAGACCAGCACCTGAATCAACACCTGTGCTGAATTCCAAAAAGGTGTGTATAATGCCCTAATTCCCCCTGTATACACCCCAAATCCTGCTGGTCCGGTCCAATAGGCTTCTTTGCTCAGGAGTTTAACCCTCCTCCCAGCTTCTGAACAGCCATCCTCCTGCTCTGGCAGAGCAAAGAGTGCAGATGTGAGCCAACGATGTTTCTGCGCATGCGTGCATTTTCGCCTGGCTATGTGGATGACACAGGATGCGTCAGAGCAGGAGGACAGGGATCAGTAGCCGGGAGGAGGGTAAGACATCTCAGCAAGGATGCCTATGAGACTGGACCAGCAGGATTTATATAGAACATGGTAGAATTTCAAAAGATTTTTGGGGGCAATATAGGGGGATTTATGGGGTTATATACCCCTCTATGGAAGGCGGCACAGGAACTGATTAAGGTGCTAGTCAGTTCAGACATGAAATAACTGGTGACTAACTGTTAGGAACGACGGAACGCACTAAATAAAAATAATAATAAAGTGTGTTCGCCGCTCGGGGTCCACCATGCAGTAGGTGTTACAACCGCTGCTGAGTAATGGCAGATGACCAATATGGCGATATAATGCACACGGGTTCAACTTCACCCGAAGCGCGCAGAGCGGGCTCTGTTCACACACAGAGATGCCGCAACAAAAACATACAAAAGGCTGAGCGTGTTAGAGTCACAGGCCTCAGGGAAATGCACACACGGTATAAGGTCACAGGAGCAGGAACTAAGACAGAGGGGCTGCATCCGTCTAGACCTACCGTGTGTGCGGCATCGCTACTGCGACCGCCAAGAAGGGCTGCAACTGCAGCGCGGCGCAGGACACTGCTGCTGGACGACACAGCTACAAAGCAGGCGCTATGTCGGATGCTAGCGCAGAGGTGCGGTGTGCACAGTGGCCTAAGGCTTGCCACAGACTGGCACAGACTACTGAACTAATTCCCTAACCATATGCGTAATATCAGAGGGAAGGGGTTTCATAATAAGTCAGTCACCAGAATTATACATCTGTCACCATTCACACATAGCAGTATAGTCTATACTAGCGCATGGCGGAACGGCCATGGGCGCTTTTTATAGCTGTGCAGGACCTTCCAGATCTCCGAGATTGACCAATGAGATCTGGAACAGGACCTGGACACATGACTCCCGATCTCCAATGGGAGATCGTCTCATGAGCATGCCCAGTAGGGGCACAGAAGGACTTGGTCTCTGGAGCAGTCTGCTGCAAAGTAATCTCCTCTGCAGTAGAAAGACAGCAGGAGACCGCAGAATGTGAGGCTCTGGATTCCTGCAGAGCAGACACAGAAACCTGACGCCTAACACTAACTTTACTTTTGCCTCACAATTGCCTACAGTTCTCCGGCAGACCCTAACAGTCACATTATAAGGGCCTGTCACACTAAGCGATATCGCTAGCAATATCGCTATAGCGTCACTATTTTTTGTGATGTAGCAGCGATATTGCTAGCGATATCGCTATGTCTGATACTTACCTCCGACCGGCTCTCCCACTGATTATCGCTGATCGCGCGAGAACGTCCTGGACAGTTTTTCGTCGTCAGCTTCCTGCTGGGCTTCGTGTGGCGCTGACAAGCGAAGCGTGGACGCGGGTGGGAGGATGTCTTGATCGCCTCGTCTGTCAGGTAAGTAGCGACCCCCGACCCCTGCGATGTCGCTGGGGAGATCTGCCTGTTTGGCAGCTCACTAGTGACCACTTAGCGATGCACCAGCGATCCTGACCGCGTCATATCGCTGGTCGGGATCGCAGGTGCATCGCTAAGTGTGACAGTACCTTTAGACTGTGACCTCAGTGCACATTGCTTCCCAATGGATTTCATGTTGCTCCCTAGGAATTCCGGATAACTGAACGCTTGTCATTGCACTTTTACAGCTGTTTCCGAAACTTTGCCTCCGCCCTTCATATCTTAAGCTTTCTTTGATAAGTTGTTGACTCTCCAGCAAGTTTTCTATATGTTCCCACCTTATATCTAATAATAGCTTTCATGAATAATGTATCACTGGAAAATCTGGATCATTACATGCTGGATTAAAGGTATTTTACAGCCATAAAATCTCAGAGGTTAGCTTTGATAAAGGTTAATATCTGTATAATGAGTATGGATCAACATTCAATTGCTATAATAAACCTCTGTCAGATATGATCCATATAAGAAAAGCAGGTCAAGGCGGCAGCATACTGTAATGTGTTCATTAATAAATCACAATAGTCAGACTCACGTGAGAAATGCATCAATTTGATGAAAAATCTCTCATTTACTACTCATTTCTCTCATTTACTATCATGAAGAAACAAAAATGGATGCGATCCCTTAAGCATGTGGACACTACTAGGACTCCTCTGAAATTGGCAAATCCCTGTTTCTTTAGTGGCAGAACCTTTTTCTGGAGGTAACATCAATTTTTTAGTTTATTTCTGTTGCCTGAAACACTTTCCCCTTTTCATAGAGATTGATTTGTGTAGCTGTGAAGAAAAGCAAAGGGAGAAAAAGAAATCCTCATGCCAATCACTATAATTATTGTATTAGCATATTAGGAGGCTATGAAGTTTAAAGGAATTGTCAGGTTTGGACATTCCACTTTCCATTGTATGTTTCTTGGGGAAAGGCTGATTGCATACTTGGGATCCACCTGAAGGCCACTGTCATACATTTTCATTGCTTATTGCAGGAGATAAAGAGAACCAAAGCGCAAATAGTTGCAGTTTTTAATTGTCGACGCGTTTCGAAGTTTTCATACTTCTTCCTCTAGTTATATGGTTTTGTCATGAGGAAGAAGTATGAAAACTTTGAAACACATTGACATTGTATATTTCTTGGCGACAGACTGATTTCATGCTTGTTTTTTTTTTTTTACCATGTTCACTAAATGCTAAAACAGGCCTGCCATTATGATTCTCCAAGTCATTACAAGTTCACAGACACCAAACATGTCTAGGTTCTTTTTTAAGTGGTGAAAAAATATTCTAACCTTTGCTAAAAAAAGAAAAAAATTGTGCCATTTTCTGATACCCGTAGCGTCTCCATTTTTTGTGATCTCGGGTTGGGTGAGGGCTTATTTTTTGCATGTCGAGCTGATGTTTTTATTGATACCATTTTCCATTTTGGTGCAGATACAATCTTTTCGTCGCCTGTTATTGCATTTTAATGCAATGTTGCTGTGACCAAAAAATGTAATTCTGGCATTTGACTTTTTTTCATTACGCCATTTGGCAATCTGGTTAATTCTTTTTTTATATCGATCATGTCGTTCTAAATGCGGCAACACTAAATATGTGTATATTTGATTTTTTTATTGTTTTATTTTGAATGGGGCAAAAGTGGGATGATTTGAACTTTTATATATATATTTTTTAATATTTTTAAAAACTTTTTTTTGCATACTTCACTAGACTAGAAGCTGCAGTTGTCCGATCAGCTCTGCTACATGCAAGTGATGATCAGATCACCTGTATGTAGCAGAAATGCTCACTTGCATGAGCGCTGACCACTGGCTGGCGCTCATAGCAATCTGGCTATATCAACCATAGATGTCTGCTGAAGACTTCTGGTTGTCATCCCAACCCATCGTAACCTGCGATCATGTGACGGGGTCACCGATGGGCGGGTTTAGTGATGCGCTTCCGATAAGCGTGAGTTAAAGGCTGCTGTCAGAGATTAACACTGGCATTTAACTAATTAACAGCCGCGGGTGGATCACAATTCCAGCCGCCGCTGTTGCGGGCACATGTGAGCTGTATAGATCAGCTGTCATGTGCCCGGAATGGTGCAGACTCAGAGCTGAACCCGCACCAAACAGGAGGAGTCCGACATCGGTGTACTATTATGCCCGATGTCAGAAAGGGGTTAAAGGGATCCCATTCCTCAGGTTTCAGAACTGCTAGCGAGTCTCCAGTTTCAAAACCAGTCAAAATGAGTTTCCTGGCTTTACAAAATGTAGATTTCTTTGTTGCATTTCAGAACTGAAAGTGTTTGGTGCGTGTTAAAAATAAAAGGGTCGACCAATTTATTTTTTATTTTCAGAAATTTAAGAGGTTCCCAAATTTTAAGACATGAATTGGGCTCTCTGCATCTGGTACACATGAGACCTTCTGTAATTTCAGTTGCCAAAAGTTAAAGAAGCGCACCAGTTTCAGGGCTTAAAAAGGCTTTTTGATTTCACTGTGTAAAGGGGTCTTTGGATTTAGAATGAAAAGGGTTTCTGAAGTCTCTGGTTCCCGAGTTTGAAAGGGTTCTCCGCATTCGTATCTTATGACTTGAGATTCCTTTGTAAATGCTTAGATCAAATTTTTTTCGGCTTCAGATTCCTGAATACTATTAACATGAATTAATGATGAGGGCACGGTGGGTCATCCTCAGGGTCACAGCTCCCAGTTCTCCATTAACATAAGGATAGATAATGAAGTCTTAATTACAGATCAGACAATTCGGAAACGACAGAACCCCCTTGAAATGTCTGGGTCCTTACCGCACAAAAACTGATCAAAAAGTAACTAAACGTAAACCATAAATAACAAGTGACATAACATTTAATAATAAACAACATCTCGTTCCGCTCTCCTTCTTTATTAAAAATAACATCTTGCATTTAATAAAAAGCTGCATAAATGCAAACAACAAACAAACAAAAGAACCGTACAGCACTTAATATGATGTAACAAACACGTCGATACAATAAAATTGAAACTTTGACATGAGAAACAGATTAACTGCTGTTATAGAAATGTTCCTAGAGGGGGAACAAACTATAAGCTGGCGCTCGTGAGCTGTGATATTAAACCGCGTGCACTGTGCACATGACTCGATGAACATCTCATCCTCGGATCAGTTTTGCGACTTGACGTTTTGGGCTCTGGGTGATTAAAATGGAACGGAAAAATGTTCCCATTGCACGTCGTAGCCTTAGACTCTGTCCTGTGTGCCGGAGCAACCAATGAGGCCGTGCCTTACATCTGGATCTCTCCCTGACAGTGAAACAGTCCTACAAGGGGAAGGCTGTGCTGCTACCTTTCTGCTGGCAGGGCTGCGGGCTGGTGCATGCTCTGTGAGCCTGACTAGGGAAAGAGTAGGAGGAGGTGGAGTAGAGAAAAGGGAAGCAGGAGGGGGGCTACATCGCTAGGTTGTCTCCAAGCTATGCTGCTGCCAGTAGCAGGTTGCCAAGCAGTTATCATTGCTTCTGTGATGCAGAGGCTGTTGCTAATTGTAAAGAGTCTCGCATCTTATAACCTCCCCTGACTTGTATTATTTGGTGTTTCGCTTTCCTTTTTTTTAATATGCATTGATATCGACCGATGATTGTTGTGATGGAATAGTAACTCGTACTCGTTGGCTTTGGGGCATTTTCACCAGACGGTAACATCACATAGACTACCGCGTTGGGTACAAGTGGGGTGATCATGACCACAGCGAAAGAACAGAACGCTTCAGGGAAATCGCAGCAGCAGCAAGAGCAGGTAATACCGATGTGATCTTTCTTTAATTACGTGGGAAATGTTTGGGAATGACATGCACCGGATACCACCTGAGTCACTCTGGACCGTCAGGACTGCTTTTACGCTCAGCTCCGGAGCCTGCAGTCGTAGAGTTTTGCTATTTTTAACAGATTGCATCTTTCTTTTTTTTTTCCACCATCAATTATGTATAGCTTCAGAATAGCTGGCAGGATAATTAAGCTTTCATGTGTTTCCTTATATACATTCTTCAAGGAGGGGGGGGGGCTGGGAGTCACGGATGGGCTTTTTGGAAGTTGCTGAATAGCTTTTGTAACTAGTTTCCAGCGAGGAATGTGAATGCAACATAGATGGGGATTCATCCAATGCTCTGCATAACATATGCACCTGGGGGGGATGAGATGTCTGGGGCTCGCCACCTTCCTCGTTAGTACCTGGCGCTCTCCATTTACTAGAGGTGCTGCCTGGTAAACTTTTGTAGTTGCAGCTGATGATTGGAGACACTACATATACTCACCTCCGCCATACACATGAGATGTAACCTAGCGGCTAAGATTTTACAGTTCAGGGAGTCGGTAATTTCCTTTTGCTGCTTTCTCCAGAGAAACATAAACATTTCCCTAAAGAGCCAAAGATTCTCTTATTTCATTATGGTCAATAATTGCCCCCGTTGCAATCGATAGTTAAAGGAATCTAAGACGAGAGTCAGAGAATAGTCTTCAGGTCTGGGATTTATTCTGTCGTCCAGTTTCTTGACACGTGATACAATGTATCGACCTACAGAGAGACAAGTGTATCATGTTGTTTGCACCGAAGGGATCATTTTGAAAAAAAGATGGAAAATGTATTATGCATCGGATCTCCTATTCCTCTCCTTGAGTGTTGGCTGTTGCGGAGGTAGAGGAGCCGAGTTTGCATTCTCGAGGTTTTACGTAGGACTGCAAAGTTATGATAACTCTGAGAAACAAATGACAAACTGAGCTCGGCAACGTTTCCTTACATTAGACATCACTGAGGTTTTTATTTTTTCATGTGGTTAATAAAATAAAAGGCCGAGTATAATTAACAAAGGCTGAGATCAATACTGTGATAATGGACTTCTTTGGCACTTTTCTTTGGAATGCCAGGCGGCCCTTGTACCACGATGTGTGGGTATATGAAATTTGCATTACAATATGAATTAGTAAATTGTACGTGCAGCTATGCAAAAGGCATAAAAACTGAGCTACATCAAAAAGCTTTTCTCTTGCAACACTTGGGAGCCCGACTTAAGTGAATGTTATAGTATTCCACTGTGTTTCTTCTGCTAAACACAATGTAGACATACCTATTAAATCTATTTTAGGATGGCATTCATTGTGCATAATCCAGAGGTTATGCCAGAAAATGTACGCGCTCAAGTACCTGAGCGCATTAACTTGTCATGTGGAATTGTTCCTCTTAAAGGGAAAATGACTGTGGAAATAAGTTTTGCTCGAAGAAAACTACGGTAAAGGGGAATCCAAGTTCAGAAGCGGCTGCTCGCGTCACTTATTGTCCGCGTCCAGTTCTAGGGAGCAATCCTCTAGCTCTCCATATATTAGAGGTTTCGCCGCTCTTGCTCACGTCCAATCATCTTCCGCTCATGTTGCCTACTAGATGTAAATACAATATGGAACTTATTGAAGGGGATTGTGCAAAATAGTTTTGTGCTGATTTTATTTATGAACAATAGGTCCAAGTTTAAGATCAATAGGATTGTGATGTCGGAAAGACTTTAGCTTCTTGGGAGAGGTTTGGAGAAATATTGATATGGTCATTAAAGGATACAAAATATCACAAAGCATAAAGCATGCTTTTATTTCCTACTGTCGGTGTCAATTTTCCATTAAAGGGTTCTTCTCATTTTTCATAAATGGTGAAAATTACTAACTGCTTGTAACAAGCAACTTTGCAATCCGCTGTTTCATTCTATAGTTTACTCCGTATCGACATGGTTCCGGCCATTGCTGCAGTTGATCTGTGGTGAGAATTCTTCTAGGCTATGAGCAAAGTGCTTACAAGATATTTCCAATAGAGCTTGTAAGTGCTGCTCTGAAGCTGGCCAGATTCAGTGCTACTGAGCCTTTCCGGTGCTGCAGAAGCAAAACTGCCTCTGCTTGCAACAGAGAATAAACATTTCGGCCCAGCTGCACGAAAATGCTTCTTGTGAAAAATTTCTATCAAGCAGGAGCGCACCTCACCGGGCAAGTAGGACTTAGTGCGCTCCTAAATATGAGAAAACCCATTCTCCAGCCAGAAATAGACAGTGCAGAACAAAGGAGCCCCCTGACGAAGGCAACGCCGAAACACGCGTTGGGGTGGGTGCAGACGCTGCAGCATCGTGGTCACTACTACCTGGGTAAGATGAATTAGACACAATTTTATGGCTCTTTGACCCCTGGTGTGGTTATTTGTTGCTTTGAATTATGCTACTTTATATCTAGTCACCCAGCCTAGTTAAAATATCATAATCTACTACATTTTGTCCATCTATGTATTATGTGTGGTACTATTTTATATATATTCAGCTTGCTTTCCTGCATCCTTTGGATGTTTTTTGATGCACATGTGCACTTTGTCTCCCCCATGTATCCGTTCTTTAATTTGATATTTTAATAAAGTTCATTTTTACTTTATAGTATACTGCACTTTTTTGATCGCTTTTTTCTCCCTGGTTCTTAGTGCAGCACAAAGGATGTAGACAGCAAATGGTGCAACATTTTTAAAAATACATGAGGTTAAGAAAAAAAATTCTTGAAGATGTCCATATCATCAAAAGGCATTGTCCATTTTCACAAATACCCTGTCTCCACGTGTAGTTTGATTAAAAATACAAACTGATCATTACCCACCCTCCACGAGTCCAGATCGGAGCCTCGCCTGCTGCTTCCTCTGTCTGTTACCATGTGCAGTGCTGTGGTCACGTTGGCAGCGCTACAACCAAACAGCGAGCTCAGTGCCTCTACCTGAATAGACAGCACGTGTCATTCAGAACTGCCACGCTCACTGATTGGCTGCAGCGCTGTCAATGTAGCGTCAACACTACAGACAATAACAAACATCAGGAGCGGCAGCAGAGACTACCACAACAAACACCTAGGGACAAGAGATTTTTGAAAGCAGAAAAACCCTTTAAATAATGTGGACATCTCCAAGAGCAGGGTTTTTTTTTTACTTAAATGAGTGTATTTTGGTCTAAAGTTCAGTTTTGCATTTGGGTGTCAGCAAAAGCCTTCGCGCTGCACTGTCCATTGCTGGAAGGAGAATGAGCTTAGAATCCGTTAATGAGATTCTTCTGAAGAGAGAGTTTGTAACTCTTTTATCTTTCTTTTCCTGAGCTCTTTTCAGTTGACTTATGACCAAAGTTGAGCTGAACTTTGGGGTTATAAAGCAGCTAAGGGGAGCTGAAAAAAAAAGAGAGATAAAAGAGTTACAAACTTTCATTTCAGAAAAGGTTCACTGACAGATTTTCAGTTAACTCATTAAGCAGCCAACAACATGCAAACCAAAAGTCTGGAAAAGACAGATTTTCAATGAAAACCAATGACAAAAATGATTGTAGTCAAAAATACATGGATTCAAGTACAAATAAATAAATAAAATTATAAGTCTTCATCGTCAATGGATAAGATAGCAGTAAGGAAACACCCCCACCACCCCCACTATTCTTATCCGCATTGTCAATATACACTTCATGCGTATCTTGTCTTATCTTAATAAACACACATAATCTGATGCTTTGTCTTCTTTTATCACAGCCATATCACGTTTTTCGGGGAACCCCTTTAAATACATGTAGTCATTGACTGGACTACAAATTAGCGTACTCTCTACCTGCTGCTCTATGATCAATATTCTTCGGCGTCTGCAACATGCTACAGGTCTGCTGAATCCAATATATTTTGTTTCCAACATCAATAATGATGCTATCACACTCTTGGATGGGAAAACATTATAGGAATACAGAATACATGATTTATATTCTGTATATTGGGCTAGAGATTTCACAGGCTGTCTCAATTACTAACAAGTCGCTGTAGCTTTTGGAGATTTCTTGACTTTACCTAAATCAGAGTTGGAACGTTGTGGTGACTGCGCCTTCTATATGGCTATGACATTAATAAGGAATGGTCTCAATATCATTGTCTGATTACATGTAACTTGAGGATGTGGCCATCAGCTTAAAAAGACTGCCTCAGACAGACTTGGCTCTAGGCACTTCATTTTCCAGATCTCAGAGGAGTGCCGGTCGGTATTCACCCTTTAACTTCTATGCATTGATACAGATTTACTGTGTGGTTCCCCTGAGTTACATCAATGGCGTACCTTTTGGCCGGGGGAGAGAATCTGAGCCGTTGGTGGTACAACTAGCCAGGTTAGTAACTGGAGGGACAGAACCCAGAACAGAATAATGAGACAAAACCATAGTCAAGGGAAGAGCCAAGGTTGGACGCCAAGAGATCGTTCAAAATTTGGAAAACAGATTAAGGTCAGGATCACAAGGATCGCAAAGGCAGACTTAGTCAGAGTTACAAGCAGGGTCAAGATCAGTTTAACACAAGTAGTAACATCAGAGTCCAGGGAGTTATCCAGGCACAACATCTGTAATTTCCAGCAAAATGCTGAGAGTTTAAATAGGGTGTGGTGCTGCGACATTGGCCACAAAAGGAAGCTGACTACCCCTGCTGAGATTCTGGAGACTCTATCTTCTGTAACACCACTATCTCTGACAAGGGAACATCTGTGCCCCGAGATATTGGCCATGACATCTCCATCACTCTGTGTGTGGCACCTTGCAAAAGAGACAGATATCGCTGGAGCAGGTCTAAACAAGTCTGGCTGTAGATGTGACATTAGATGAATAGCGATTTCACATGTGATGGCAAAGTTTTTCAACTGTTACAGTTCTTAGATACATCAGGAAAGCCTCTTTCTAAAATATTTATAGGATAAACTTTTTTAAGTTGATTAATTAAATCCTTGCGAAGATTATTATGGCACCTAAAGACACAATATGACACCCTTTTCATTATCCACCTTTTATCTTAATTGATATCGATATGGCTATGTTACAGCATTTCCGGACATTGCGGCTATGGAGCTTTAGCTCAGATCAGCCCTAATTGTGGCATTATCCATTTTGTGAATATTTCTAATATAACACTGCCAGTACTTACTATAAATACTTACTATCATATACGGTAGTTTAAGGCAGGTCATCGTAGCTTAAATATTAGCAAACTACAGGGTGGGGAATTGTCCTAATAGTCAAGGAAAAAGCATATGGGGAGCACACCTCTTTGAATTTGGTGCTTGAAGCTAAACTTTAAGGCTATGTGCCCACGTAGCGTTTTATTCCGGACACTTAAACCGGACTCCTTCCCAGAAATCGCGCGATTTCACCGCGATTTTACAGCGATTTTACCGCGATTATGATCGCGATTTTGCCGCGATTTTCGCGTGCGATATTCAAGCACTTTCCAAGCGATTTGAAGCATCACTTGGAATGTGATTGACAGGTTAGTCACACTCATCAAACATAGTGTTTGACAAGTGTGAGCAGCTTTTTACTAATGAGGCCGCCTATGCGGCATCAATAGCAAAAGATAGGATGTTAAAATGCTAAAAAAATAAAAAAATCGGGGTATATTTACCTTCCGGCGTCCCGCGCTGCATTCCCGGACCTCAGTGTTCCCAGTAATGCCTTGCGAGACCTGTGATAATGTTGGTCTCGCGTCGCTATAGCGATCTCGCGAGACCGCTAGAGTCACGCGAGACTATGTCATCACAGGACCTTGCCGCAAGGCATTACTGGGAACACTGAGGCCGGGAATGCAGCGCGTGACGCCGGAAGGTAAATATACCCCGATTTTTTATTTTTTATTGTTTTTTTTGCAGGGGTATGGTACCCAGGGCCTGGAGGACAGTCTCCTCTCCTCCACATCGTGGGTACCAACCGCACATGAGAAGCGATTCTCATGCATTCCTATGGGTGCGGAATCGCGGCAATTCTTTGCGATTCCGCACAAAAGAATGACCATGCTGAGATTTTTTTCCGCGATGCGATTCTGCCGCGGAAAAAAGCGCAGCATTAGCACAGCATGTGCGGAATGCCATAGGAATGCATGGGAGGCGTTCTGTACACAATTTTTAAACGTTTTCGCAGCGTTTTTGCGCTGAAAGTCGCGGCAAAAACGCTTAAAAATCACTACGTGGGCACACAGCCTAAAAAGTTTGTCCCACGAATTAAAAAAATAGCCAAAAATAAACGAAAATAAAAAGCACTCTCAACTAGTCTTAAGCCCCCCGACTCACATAGCGAGATTGCGAGCGAGATCGCTGAAGCGTCACAGATTTTGTGATGCAACAGCAACCTCGCCAGCGATCTTGCTACATGTGACACATAGCAGCGACTGGATGCCCACTGGATATCGCTGATCATGCTCGAATGTCCTGGGCCACTTTTTCATCGTCGGTGTCCCGCTGACCAGTGAGCATCGCTGTGTTTGACCCGATGAGCGACCTCGTTGGCGAAGCAGAACTCAGGGACGCAGGCTGGAATCGTTCATAAAAGCTGCTGTGTGACAAGGTACCAACGACTGCCGAGGATCGCTGGATGGTTGCTGCATCGCTGAAGAGATCTGCCTGTTTGCCAGCTCACTAGCGACCATTTAGCGACGCACCAGCGATCCTTACCAGGTCAAAACAAACCGAAAAAAGCAAAAGCCAATAAGCAGGGAAGCCACCCACAGGCACAATCATAGTGGGAAATCAGTATGGCTCCCTAAAGGACACTCCCAACTATGATTAGAAAACCAAGAGAAACACACCGGAGTACAAGGTCCATAATTATAAAATTTAATGAAATTTATTATAACAATTTAAAATGGCAATAACAATGAGTACACAAAATACAATATAGTACAAAGATCAGGCAATCGTGGCTGAGGTCAGATAATAATAGAATTAGAGCAAATTTGCAGAAGGTGCAGACAACATATGGGGAATAGTAGGCTCACACCTACTCACAATAGAGGTCATTATACTGACGAACCTTGATAAAGAGTGAGCGAAACGCGCGTTGGTTGTGGCGGTCTGTGGTCCTGTGCAGCTTTACTATGGGCAAGCACTTTGCTTGAGCGCTTTTTTAACACCTCAGATTATTGTCTGTATACATATATAATGACCTCTATTGTGAGGAGGTGTGAGCCTACTATTCCCCATATGTTGTCTGCACCTTATGCAAATTTGCTCTAATTCTATTATTATCTGACCTCAGCCATGATTGCCTGATCTTTGTACTATATTGTATTTTGTGTACTCATTGTTATTGTCATTTTAAATTATTATAATAAATTTCATTAAATTTTATAATTATGGACCTTGTACTCCGGTGTGTTTCTCTTGATTTCCTATCCTTACCAGGTCGTATTGTTGTCGGGATCGCTGGTGCGTCGCTAAGTGAAACGGGACCCTTATACGTGTCCTGTCACTCTAGCTCTGATGCTTTAGTGGTCTTTGTTTACTTTCCTGCAGTGATAACTTGCCTTAAATCCTTGTGACCGATGGTGATGCCTACATGTGACTGCTATCCCTATTACATTGTCTCTTTTCTTCTTCTTTATCCTTTTGATGAAGGTTCCCCAACTCCAGTCCTCAAGGCCAACTAACAGGTCATGTATTCAGGATTTCCTTTGTATTGCACAGGTGAAGCAAGTATCAAGGAAATCCTGAAAACATGACCTGTTGGTGGGCCTTGAGGACTGGAGTTGGGGAACCCTGCTTTTGATAACATGTTTTATTACCTGAGAGTTTCTGGTGCTCCCCTACTATATAATATTCCACATGGGTTTAGATAAAGTAAAGTTTGTTTGTTTCGTAAATGTTTATCTTCTATAAGATCTTGTTTTGCTTTCATTGTTTTAGTACTGTTCCTTGATTTTTAACCTTTTTTTAATTTATTGTTTTACTGTAAATTTAAAAAAAAGGTATTACCCATTGGAAATGGGATGCAACAATATGTACCTTTATATGATAATGTAATAAAACAAATATACAAAATATATACTAATGTACATAGGACATGGTGTAAGCTTAGGAACACAGCTGAGAGTGACGTAGTATTACCGTATATATTACATCGCTTCTAGAACTTCCTGTGATACATAAAGTACGGTAACTGGCTAAACTAAGTTGAATTAGCGTATCTTACCTAGGAATTTTGTTTTACTTAACTCTTAATATGTAGGATGTAAATAAACCAGGCGCCAACCAGAATTATGCACACTTCTCATAAAGCATCGTAAAAAGTTTTCTATACTTAGACCAGTTAATAGTATGTACAATTCTCAGCATAAAGGTCATATTTCTACTTTGTTTTATAAAATCCAGATGTTTTTTTTTTAGTATACTACTAAGTCCTCCAAATATGATATCATAGATTTACTATAGGGTATGTAACACAATAGATCAGACACCTTATGTAGATAGATTAATAGATAATTAGATTATTTCGTTGACATACCATAACCTGGGATGCGTCATTACTAGCCCGCTCCGATGGCATCTGGTGGATATATACTTTATCTGTAGTTACTTGCAGACTGTGCGGCCACAGTAAACCATGGAGACACCGTCACATACTGTAATTATAATTTCCATGATTGGATGTGTTTAAATAAAATGTACCAAAGACATACTGATAGGGAATTTAGATTGTGAGCCCCATCAGGGACAGTGATGATAATAAAGACTATTATTATTATTATTCCAGTGCTGAGATAATCTTATACATGTGCCCCTGCTGTGTACTGTGTAATGGAATGGCTGTGTCTGACCGTGCAGGAACATGGTCTGTTCATACCACAGCTCCTGGGCAGGGGTGGAAGCAAAGTATACAGACAGTACAGCATGGGGTTGCAAATGATTCTTTATTTGAGGTAAAACATTTTTTTTAAAAAGCAGGCAGAGAAATGCTTTACCTCACAAAAAGAATCAGCTGTGATCCCATGCTCTACTATCTGTATTCTCTCTTTTCCTTCCTCCCCTGCCCAGGAGCTGTGGTATGATCAGACCATGTTCCTGTACAGTGAGACACAACCATTACACAGTACACAGCAGGGACACATTTATAAGATTATTTCAGCACAGGATCATGTTTTTTAAATACATCCAATTGTGGAACTTATTATTATTATTTCAAGATCTAATCATTAACCCCTTTACTACCAAGGGTGGTTTGCACGTTAACTCCCGGGTCAATTTTTACAATTCTGACCACTGTCCCTTTATGAGGTAATAACTCAGGAACACTTCAACGGATCTCGGCGATTCTGACAATGTTTTCGTGTGACATATTGTGCTTCATGATAGTGGTAAAATTTCATTCATATAACTTGCGTTTATTTGTGAAAAAAACAGAAATTTGGTGAAAATTTTGAAAATTTCACAATTTTCCAACTATGAATTTTCATGCCCTTAAATCACAGAAGATACAGCACACAAAAAAATTAATAAGTAACATTTCCCACATGTTTACTTTACATCAGCACAATTTGGGGACCAAAATTTTTTTTTGTTAGGAAGTTATAAGGGTTAAAAGTTGACCAGCGATTTCTCATTTTTACACCACCATTTTATTTTTACAGAACACATCACATTTGAAGTCACTTTGAGGGGTCTATATGATAGAAAATACCCAAAAGTGACACCATTCTAAAAACTGCACCCCTCAAGGTGCTCAAAACCAGTTTCAAGAAGTTTATTAACCCTTTACGTGCTTCACAGGAATTTTTTGAATGTTTAAAAAAAATGAACATTTAACTTTTTTCCCAAAAAATATTACTTCAGGTTCAATTTTTTTATTTTACCAAAGGTAACAGGAGAAATTGGACTGGAAAAGTTATTGTGAAATTTGTCCTGAGTATGCCGATACCTGATATGTGGAGGGAACCACTGTTTGGGTGCATGGCAGAGCTCGGAAGGGAAGGAGCGCCGTTTGACTTTTTCACTGCAAAATTGGCTGGAATTCAGATCGGACGCCATGTCTTGTATGGAAAGCTCCTGATGTGCTTAAACAGTGGAAACCCCCCACAAGTGACCTCATTTTGGAAACTAGACCCCCCCCGAGGAATTTATCTAGATACGTGGTGAGCACTTTGAACCCCCAAGGTCTTCACAGAAGTTTATAACGTACAGCCGTACAATTAAAAAATCATATTTTTTCCACAAAAATGATCTTTTCACCCCCAATTGTTATTTTCCCAAGAGTAGCAGGACCCCAAAAGTGATTGTACAATTTGTCCTGAGTACACTGATACCCCATATGTGGGGGTAAATGACCATTTGGGTGCATGGCAGAGCTCGGAAGGGAAGCAGCGCCATTTGACTTTTTTGGCTGGAATTGAGATCGGACGCCATGTCGCGTTTGGAAAGCCCCTGATGTACCAAAAAGAGTGGAAACCCCCCAATTCTAACTCCAACCCTAACCCCAACACACCCCTAACCTTAGCCCTAACCCTAGCCCTAATGGGAAAATGGAAATAAATACATTTTTTTATTTTATTATTTTTCCCTAACTAAGGGGGTGATAAAGGGGGGTTTGATTTACTATTTATGGCGTGTTTTTATTTTTGGCATTTTCAGGCACATGACATTTTTTGATTGCTTTTTATTCCGATTTTTGGGACGCAGAATGAACAAAAACCAGCATTTCATGAATTTCTTTTGGGGGGTGCGTTTACACCGTTCTGCGTGCGGTAAAATTGATAAAGCAGTTTTATTCTTCGGGTCAGTACGGTTACAGCGATACCTCATTTATGACTTTTTTTTATGTTTTGGCGCTTTTATGCAATGAAAACAATTTTATATAAAAATAATTATTTTTGCATCGCTTTATTCTGCGAGCTATAACTTTTTAATTTTTTCGCTGATGATGCTGTACGGAGGCTCGTTTTTTGTGGAACAAGGTAACGTTTTCAGCGGTACCATGGTTATTTATATCCGTCTTTTTGATAGCGTGACCACCCCTGACACATAGTGCCGGGTGTCAGCTGTGATATTCAACTGACCCCTGTGAGCGCAGCTGATCGCACTAGACGTACTATTCCATCCTTGGGACTTAGGTCCCAGGTCACATGGACGGAATAGTACATCTAATGTAGGAAAGGGGTTAAAATCAACTTTAAAATTAGCTTTGTCCTTGGAAAAATTCCTTTAAGAAACCCTTATAGATGGAAATAAGTCAGAAACTACACTGGTAATCATACTTTGAATGTGCTTAGTAATACACTAGATGAATTGAAACATTATGATTAATAAGGTGACTAGGAGCTGAGCTACATTACTTGGGAGCAGCCAGTACTCAATTAAACGCCCACCGATCATCAGTGTCAAAGAAGTGGTCAACCCGTTTAAAAGGAAGCTATTATCTGAAAATTACCTATTTTTAAATGATTTTTTGTGTTAAAAGTATTTTTTTATGTTCACAATGATTTTTTTACATATACCAATCTATTAAAAATAATAACAATTAATCATTACAATTTTCAAACTGGCCACAAAGACTTTGGTCTTTTTTATATAATAACTTCCTGTAGTTTCAGGAAACAACACATGTACATAGCCACAGTGGTCAGACCTTGACTTTATCGTTTTTATCAAAACATATTCAAAGGTCATTGTGAAGGGAAGAAAAGCAGGGTTAGGTCTGACACCACCTATTTTGATTCGTGGATCCTGTGTTATCACCTGTGTAAATAGGTGTTAACTGTCATTGTAATTCTGACTCTGCTGATAATGAACCTACTGAAAATTCTTCCTGAAAGGACAGGAAGTAAAATTCTGAATACGCCCCAGTGGCCAGTATGAAAATTGTAAGATTACTGATTTTGTTATTCTGATAAAGATCATGATGCAAAAAAAATTGCTAAATTAAAAAAAATATATATAACACGAAATCTGATTTAAACAATTGATCATTTTCATATAATAGATTCCCACTAAGGAAAATCCCTCAGAAGCACTACTCATTAATATACAATTTAGAAAGGTACTGCTTGTTCTTTTTAAGGGGTTCTCAGTTTTTGACTATCTCTATCTGTTACAAGGGTGACTTGAATTTTAAGAAATGCAAAGTGTTTCCCCTGCTGGAACAAAAAACGATCAGCTTTTAGCTATGAGGAAATCTAGCAGGAGTAGACAACGTCTTTGCAGCCACCACATCGGTAATTAAGCGCAGCACAAAGCTTCAATAAATAATGGGTTGTCTTTGTAATGTAGGACAGAACAAGTCCTCCAAAGAAAATGACACCTTTTGTGACCGGTCTTCACTTTTGACCAAGAGATGAGATTCCTTATCAGAGGACCCCTTCAGAATTTCCTAACAAGGAAATGAACACCAGACTTTCCACATTTGAGAACCTCGTTATGGATGGTTACTATTAGGTAGCACCCTTGGCATCAAGTAGATGTGAGAATTGTGAAGCAGCAATTGTCTTCCGTCTCTCGAGTCGTACAAAGCTCTGCCTTCCATTTCAAACTTCCTGAGCAATTTCTACAATCCCTCAAATCATCGTCTTTTTGGACAACAGTCTTTTAAACTGTGAAAGATAGCTGAGTGAAAACTATTGACAGTTCCTAATAGCCGTTGCTTGAGCGCACTGTCATTTCAATAGAGGAAAATCTATTTTAGTACAGATGTACATTGTTCAGTCCACAAAGTATCTGGAAGTAATCCAGGCGAGGCAAATTACATGTATTTCTTATGTATGAAAGCAGCTTAAGTAAAATTATTGCGGAGTGGAAAAAAAAATCTTTTTCATCCATTTTTACCTTTTGACTTGTCAATGTGTGATGATTTGACAGCTATTGATGCTTGTCATTCACTATTAAACTGAGCAGAGACATCATGCAGAAAGATGAAATAATAAAGAAATGGGATTGTACGCGCTTGTGGAAGAAAATACAAAAAATACATATTATATCATAGTGAGATATAGCAGAGGTGAATTCATCAGTAAATCTCTGGGGCGTCATCATGTGTCTAGTAGTTTACTAAGCAATGATAACAGATGAAGTTTACCTATAATCCCGTGGAGAGCCACGGATGGCACATCAAGATGATTTACGTCAATGTATACCTAATGAGAAACTCAACTCTCTGAGCGTTGCTATGCCTAACAAACTCATGGTGCTGTATATAATGTGTCAGTGAAAATAATTAAAGGGATTTTCTGAGACTTTAATATTGATGACCTAGTCTTTAGATAGATCATCAATATCACATCCAGGGATCAGCTGATTGGAGCTCATTAGAAGTAGCACGGCCCCATACATTGCGTCGGGATCATTAAAGGGAATCTGTCACCCTTTTTTTGGACTATGAGCTGCTGGCATCGACATCAGGGGCTTGTATATCTATTCTGTAATGCTGTAGCTAAGCCCCCAATGTAACCTGAAAGAGAAGAAAAAAGAGTTAGATTATACTCACCGGGGGGGGGCGGTCCGGTCCGATGGGTGTAGCGGTCCGGTCCAGCGCCTCCCATCTTCACATGATGCCGTCCTCTTCTACCCTTCCCTTCCAGAATACTGTAAGTGCACAGGCGCCGGACCTCTCCCGATGCCTGTGCACTGCAGGACTCTGCTCTGCCCTCAACCCGGCAGAGCAGTGCACCTGTGCCGGAGCCACGACAGGAAGAAAAGAAGAGGACGGCATCGTGTGAAGATGGGAGGCACCATTACACAAGGGAACGGGAAAAGGCTGCAATGTCATTTATGCCACTTTACAGTGATTACACAACGTTATAAGCTTCGCCATCAATGTTCAATGGGGACATATTAGGATATATGGAATATCATACATGAGATCGCTCACTTAGAATCCGTTCCTGAAAGGAGAGTCATTCTCATTCTGATAGACCGGATCCATCCATGTTGCCCATGATTGATTATTTGTTTAAATGGCTATAAAGACATCTAATACATCATTCAGAAGTATGATACTTGGCCAGTCATTGCTTCCTCTAGTGATGCCTGCTGATAGGTGGGAGTTTCTGCAGTTGGATCTATTCTGCACCAATCAGCTATTTTATGGGCTAGATTCTTTTAGAAAACTCCATTTATTAAGTCTCATGAGTTGAATTACAGAAGCCCTGTTTGCATTGTTTACCTGTTGTGGAAATTTAGTTGTAAGGTTTCTACTAGGTCCATGCAAGCAGATGTCTACTACAGGACAAAGAAAAATACTCAGTACATATAGACAAGAAAACCAAAGAAATGAGTCAGAGCATAAGTCAGTATATGCCCAAGAGTACATTTACACTGTGGCCATTTCAGAGACAAAACCTCAGAAAAATAAAACAAAATGAGCATTTACCCTGAAATAAGTAAATAGTAATAGTGCATATAAATAACATAGGGGACGTAGTTAACACTATTTTGATCAAAAAAGTGTAAAAGCCATCCCACCGCGCCAAGGTGGACCCAACCATCCCAATTGCAGAGGGATGGCTTTAACATTTTTTTTATAAAAATAGTACTAATTATCTTACTTAATTATTTGCTATATGGTATATGCTCATTTTGTTTTTCCTTGGGTTTTGTCTATATAGTACACAAATGGTTCTTGAGATTTAAAAAATTGCCGCTAACGTTTGGTTTTGAGTTTACAATGTCGAGTCTAAAGGGCCCTTTACACTAAGCAATATCGCTAGCAATATTGCTATAATGTCACTGGTTTTGTGACGCAGCAACGATATTGCTAGCGATATCGCTATGTCTGATACTTACCTCCGACCGGCTCTCCCGCTGGTTATCGTTGATCGCGCGAGAACGTCCTGGGCCGTTTCTCGTCGGCCACTTCCTGCTGGGCTTCTTGCTGTGGCGATGAGCGGCGCGTGGAAGTGGGCGGGAGGACGTCAGGATCGCCTCGTCTGACAGGTAAGCAGCGACCCCCGACCACTGCTCTGTCGCTGGTGAGATCTGTCTGTTTGGCAGCTCACTAGCGACCACTTAGCAATGCGCCAGCGATCCTGACCACGTCATATCGTGGTCAGGATTGCTGGTGCATCGCTAAGTGTAACGGTACCCTAATTGTGAGATACGTTCGTGTCACATCTCTCAGTAATAAACACTAATCAGCTATTAAAGGTTTGGCTTGTAAAAGTGTGAAAAACAGCAGGGTGGCTTTCATAAAACATATCGTGCCTTGCTTCCTAACATAAAAGTAATTATCTGGTTTAGTATGAATGTTTACACAAAATATAGTATGTGATGCCCTTCCATTCATTCCTCATCCAACTGTGTTCTGCAGAGGAACAGTCTAGATTATTTCAAATAAAAACAGTAAAAGGAGAAGATGTTACTGTGGCTTCTCTTTACGTCAAGAACTATAAGAGTTAAGTAGGATGGAAAAAGTTCTAAACTGTAGATATCAAAGTCAAGACTATAAGAAGGAGAAGGCAAGGCAATTATGAAATCAAGTGAGACATGTACTATCTTTAGGAAAGTATCAAGTAAAAATTAAAAATTGACAATAGCATAAACCCCAAGATGACAATGTGAGATAAGTCAAATCACTGCCCTGAACGTCACAGATTTGGCCTTCCTTACTTTTCCTCTAGGCTTGACATATCCCGAGATGAGTGGTAAGAAATGACCATCTTGCAAGAAAATATGATTTTCTGATACTCTGTGGAGAGAAGGTTATGCTATATGCATCTACAGTATATGTGGGCACCTGTGATTGTGATGGGAATTCCAGCCTTTTTAGGGTTTTGCTAGCATGTCATCTAATGTGTTGGATTTGCATTGCTACAACTTAGAGTCAATGGTAGATGCATCTGTAGACGCTTAGATATAGAAGGTGCAGAGGTAGCAGTCCTGGTTTCAAGGGGGCTGAATCGCTTCTCTGAGGAATACAAACATATTAATATTATAAATAGATTATGGTAGATGGGAAATGCTGTTACTGATTTTGTATTTGGGTCTCTGGAACATAGAAGAATGCTAGATGTTGAGGAACTATATGTTGAAACCCATATAACGGACACATGCAGGTGTCTATTCATCAAGCAGATTTTGCCAGAGCTGCACAAAAATGTCGCTACTTATGGTGTTTTTTCAACACCTCTTGTGAGCTCTGACAACTTTCTAAAGTGCGAAGAGCGTAGCGAGGAGAAGGCACGGCCATCATAAATTACACAGCATAAATGTCATAAATTATGATCGAAATACACTCTAGTCCTACAGTGTACAGCGGATGAAAAATGCACCAAGTTCATCAGAAGCGCAAAACTCTTTCAATTTGGTGCATCTTACTCCAGCAGACCCTTCATCATGGCTAGCGTGCAAATCATCAGTCTTGATCAATTAGGTTGATAGACTTCAGTTTGGACATGCATACAAACTAAGAATATATCTTTTAGTGATTTGTATTTTTTCCATCCACAGATGCTTTATTATTAGGGAATTTACAGAGAGTGGCATGTTGATGGTATCTGTAAGTGATGTACAGAACAGAACAGAATGACCCTGGACATTGTTTAGTGGCCACTAGAAAGTGAATAGGAGGTAAAGTGCAGTGCCCCACAGAGGCCACTAAGCAGTGTGTGGGGCTGCTGTGTTCTTCTCCACATATCGCTATATCCGGCCCCTGCGGAGTGAATTTCAGTTGAATAGCGGGGGTGCCAGGTGTCTGACCACAAAAGATCTCATATTGATCAATTAACCTATGGCCAACCCTTACGATCTGACTCCAATGAGAATCTCCAAAAATTGTAGGAGTTTCTTCCTCAGCTTATTTCAAGACTTCGTATACAGCCGTGTATTTTGTTCTGCACTGAGTTTTATTGATTTGCAAATGGAACTTTATATAAATGGTTTTACAGCGTTCAGCATATTAGAGCAGTGTAAAAGCTCATTAATGAGTACAATAACCGCTAAACATTGTAAGATTGCAGTATGAGTGAGGTTTTACTGCCTTGTAAGATGTGACTGTAAACATAGGACGGTACGGCTGACCCTATTTTACTCATTATCAGTATTTCCATGGAGACGTAATACAGAATGGACGCGGTTTTTAATTCATTTGCTACGTGCTGCATAGTCAAAACTGTTCAATTCACCATCTTATATTGCAATTTCGCCATCTGTAGTAAAATATCTTTGCTCTTTCACCTTTCAATCACGCTTGTAAATAATTCGGAAACTTTCAAAAAGTAATTAAAAGGGAAGTTTTATGAAGAAAACCCGCTAGGATTATGGAGCCTGTATTGTATTATGATCATCTGATTGCAATGGGCCGGAGATCGCTTATATTCTGAGGTCATGATGTGGTCCTGGCTGTGGCCATATAACCCAAATAGGAAAACTTTTTTATTCTTATTTAATATGATCTGTTGATAAACACACACTCATGTCAATTTTCGGTAATAAATAGGTTCATGTGGATACACTTCGTTACATCCAAGCCTTATGAGATGAGAGGTGTAAGCACTGTACACATAATAGGATATCTCCGACATACCGTATATTTCCCTAGTGACTTTGACATTAAAATTTAAATCATATCATTTATTTCATTCACATAGTTAATTGCAATTGACAATTATTTTCTAGAAATGTTTTATTCTCAGCTAGATACGTGGATTTATGAGGTTTGTTACATCCATTAATTCAGTGTTAAAGAGCTACGACGTACTGTCAGGCTCCCAATACCTAGGTCCACTATGACTAATTTCCTGATATTCTGACCCTTTTGCAAAGACCTTGAGGTATCTGTTAGTGGAGCAGAGCCACAAGTTCTCATCATTATCATGGTATTGTCTGTGCAAATTTTGCATTATTGACTTAAAGGGAACTTGTCAGCAGGATTGTGCACCGTAACCTACAGACAGTGTCAGGTTGGCGCCATTATACTGATTAAAATGATACCTGGGTTGATGAAATCTGTCTTGTGGTTGTTGTTTAATCGTTATTCTCAGTTTTGAGTTAATGATATGCTCGTGCTTCGGGGCGGCCTGTGGGGGGGTCCCTTAAGCCCACCATGAACATTAGAGGACTGTCGGCCATACAACAGTTCAGCTGGCAGCCATTTTGGCTAGCTTTCTCATATACAGAAGTTCTCATTCAGCTGAGCACTCGTGTGTTTTTTATGATCAAGTGATCACCAGACATGACTGGTTGCGGCTTACCTCGGGGAGAACAAAGCAATCGGCAGTCAGAAATCAAACTTGCCGGATCCTCAACTACCTCAATAATGAATTGCCTGGGGCACCCATAGACGATAGACTGTCCACCGAAAAAGTCGATATCGACTAGACTAAACAATCTAAAGATGTGCCAAATCTACCACTATATATATTTATATATATATATTGTGAGGTAGCGCTGTCATTTAGCTAGGGGATTCTCGCTAGGCAGCGAACAAAACACATCCAGCACTGGGTTTTCCATCATAATATAGCCAGTCCATGCGGTTTATTTAGCAGCATAAACCCATAGAAGCAACATAACTTCATAACATCTGCATAGCGTCCATCATAGTGCTTCACTCTGGTTATCAATGTCCAGTACGCAGGCTCTCTTAGCCTCACAATTTTCTCACCCACGTCAGGGCTCCTCATGCAGCTTCAGCATCCCGCACACGTTTATCCCCTCCAGGGAACTCACAGGCACACATCGCGATTGCTCACAGCATCCACACGTCCTGTCAGGCAGGAAGCTCCATCTCAGTGGGACATTCCACACTGGACCAGCCAGGTCCCAGCATTCACCACATGTTACCTACCCTGGCCACATTATATGGTCTATAGCCACGCCCACCGGGTCACATGACTATGACATCATCACAGGTCCTTCACACACTCACATAGTCTTTTAATACAGGCGTTTTCAGACCCACCCCTGGGTGGGTTTGTAGGTAACCAGAACCCGCCCATCTCTCTAGTTACCTGGAGACTTCTCCCTTACACTTTGAAACAACACCTCAGTAATGATATTGCTGATCACACATACACAAGTCTCCATCTCAAAGCCACCCACTTTGAGATACACAACGGCCACTCAATACTCTGCCATTCATCTTTTCCCTTGGGACCTCCACACAGCACCCCTTAGCGGACACAGTGGTTACTACACCACAATATATATATATATATATATATATATACAGTGGGGAAAAAAAGTATTTAGTCAGTCAGCAATAGTGCAAGTTCCACCACTTAAAAAGATGAGAGGCGTCTGTAATTTACATCATAGGTAGACCTCAACTATGGGAGACAAACTGAGAAAAAAAATCCAGAAAATCACATTGTCTGTTTTTTTTTCATTTTATTTGCATATTATGGTGGAAAATAAGTATTTGGTCAGAAACAAGCAATCAAGATTTCTGGCTCTCACAGACCTGTAACTTCTTCTTTAAGAGTCTCCTCTTTCCTCCACTCATTACCTGTAGTAATGGCACCTGTTTAAACTTGTTATCAGTATAAAAAGACACCTGTGCACACCCTCAAACAGTCTGACTCCAAACTCCACTATGGTGAAGACCAAAGAGCTGTCAAAGGACACCAGAAACAAAATTGTAGCCCTGCACCAGGCTGGGAAGACTGAATCTGCAATAGCCAACCAGCTTGGAGTGAAGAAATCAACTGTGGGAGCAATAATTAGAAAATGGAAGACATACAAGACCACTGATAATCTCCCTCGATCTGGTGCTCGACGCAAAATCCCACCCCGTGGGGTCAGAATGATCACAAGAACGGTGAGCAAAAATCCCAGAACCACGCGGGGGGACCTAGTGAATGAACTGCAGAGAGCTGGGACCAATGTAACAAGGCCTACCATAAGTAACACACTACGCCACCATGGACTCAGATCCTGCAGTGCCAGACGTGTCCCACTGCTTAAGCCTGTACATGTCCGGGCCCGTCTGAAGTTTGCTAGAGAGAATTTGGATGATCCAGAGGAGTTTTGGGAGAATGTCCTATGGTCTGATGAAACCAAACTGGAACTGTTTGGTAGAAACACAACTTGTCGTGTTTGGAGGAAAAAGAATACTGAGTTGCATCCATCAAACACCATACCTACTGTAAAGCATGGTGGTGGAAACATCATGCTTTGGGGCTGTTTCTCTGCAAAGGGGCCAGGACGACTGATCCGGGTACATGAAAAAATGAATGGGGCCATGTATCGTGAGATTTTGAGTGCAAACCTCCTTCCATCAGCAAGGGCATTGAAGATGAAACGTGGCTGGGTCTTTCAACATGACAATGATCCAAAGCACACCGCCAGGGCAACGAAGGAGTGGCTTCGTAAGAAGCATTTCAAGGTCCTGGAGTGGCCTAGCCAGTCTCCAGATCTCAACCCTATAGAAAACCTTTGGAGGGAGTTGAAAGTCCATGTTGCCAAGCGAAAAGCCAAAAACATCACTGCTCTAGAGGAGATCTGCATGGAGGAATGGGCCAACATACCAACAACAGTGTGTGGCAACCTTGTGAAGACTTACAGAAAACGTTTGACCTCTGTCATTGCCAACAAAGGATATATCACAAAGTATTGAGATGAAATTTTGTTTCTGACCAAATACTTATTTTCCACCATAATATGCAAATAAAATGAAAAAAAAACAGACAATGTGATTTTCTGTATTTTTTTTTCTCAGTTTGTCTCCCATAGTTGAGGTCTACCTATGATGTAAATTACAGACGCCTCTCATCTTTTTAAGTGGTGGAACTTGCTCTATTGCTGACTGACTAAATACTTTTTTTCCCCACTGTATATATATATACACACACACATATGTATATATAATGTAATGAGAAGAAAAAAAAGTTTGTTCCAGTTCCTTTAAAAAATTTTATCCTTTCATGGTTCCAAAAGAGTTTTCACTTGATTAAAAACTCCACAAGCAGTGTGCAAATATGAGTGCACACCGTCTGTGGAGTTTTTAATCTTGTGAAAACTTTTTTGGAATCATTAAAGGATAAAAATTTTTAAAGGAGCTGGAACAAACTTTTTTTTCGTATCATTACAAGATGACATCGCATCGGGATGGCGTTCCGTGCACCTGATGGTCTGGTTGGTGAGCTGGCTTTTGTTTTATACCATTTTCTTTTCATATATATATAATGTGAATGAACACCAATAAAAACACAATAAAAACAAAAAAGGCTGTATATGTGCCCTGTACACTGAATAGCAATCTTTGGGGTTGGTGACAGACCAGGCAGCATACAAGTGATTTATAAAAGTTGAAGTTTGGAGCTCAGCCTTATATGCCCATCCTGCCATCATATGTGCCAATATGTATCCGGTTACAAGTTAAAATAAACTCAGTAAAAATAGTGAAAGACACTATACACTAACAAAGTAGGTAATTACCATTTTAATCGCTATGCAGTCTAGCAAAATGCTTAGTTGCATCCACTTGAAAGAAGAGCTGCACTCGGAGGGTGTACGGAGGTCCTTGTCGAAATAAAGAAGTAAATAGAGCTGCCAGTTGGTGGCAGTCAAAATGAGGATCACTTATGTTTAATCATCTTGGATGCAACAACTTTGGAAATCTTCTAATACTGCTTTTTTAACTGTGGTTTTTGCTATAGTTGTTGATGTATACATAAAGTTTTTGGCAATTTAGCACAGATGTTCCTGGGAAGGACATACAAACGCAAAGGGTCCTATGGTTTCTTGAGTGTATCCTATTAAAAGTTTGCACACATTTCACGGGGTGAGCAAAATACCTGTTTTCAGCTTTGTTTTCCCCCATAGGCCGTCCTTCTCTTAACCGCTTCCCGACCACCCACAGTAGATAAACGTTGGCTCTTGCTGGGCTTTGTGCAGCGCCGACGTTTATCTACTGTCGGTGGTTTTGTGCCCCCCGGGACCCCTACGTACCTTATAACGCGGGGATCCCAGTGCACAATGCATGCTGATTGGTTCAGGTCCTGATGACGTCAGCATCACAGCAGCCAATGAGAGCGCTCACTGGGAAAGCTGCTTGTTTCCCGGCGATCTCACTCATAGTAACACGACTTCTCCTCTTTTCTCACACTGACAGATGATCAGAGGAGAAGCAGCGTTACAGTGTGACAAGATCACTGCCTGGCACAGCTGTGCCAGGCAGCGATCAGCTGTGCCAGGCAGCGATCTAGTCACACAGTAACGCTGCTTCACCTCTGATCATCTGTCAGTGTGAGATCAGAGGAGAAGTCGTGTTACTGGAAAAGCTGCTTGTTTCCCGGCAATCTCACTCATTGTAACACAACTTCTCTGGTATGGTAGGACTGGTACCAATAAAATGTAGTACTACCATAATCAGGATCCTGAGATGCAGTGCTAACCACTGAGGCACCGTGCCAACCACTGAGCCACTATGCCAACCGCTGAGCCACCGTTCCAACCAATGAGCCACCATGCTAACCACTGAGCTACCGTGCTAATCATTGAAGCCCCATGCTGCCCAAGTAGGCAAAACAATAGATGAGAATAATGGGGACAATTGGCTGATCTTTTTCACATGTTAAGTTACTATGTGCCAGGCAGCGATCTTGCCACATAGTAACGCTGCTTCTCCTCTGATCATCTGTCAGTGTGAGATCAGAGGAGAAGTGGTGTTACTATGAGTCAGATCGCAGGGCAGCGATTTTGTCACAAAAAGAAAAAAAAAAAGTAAAGAAAAAAAGCAGGTACGCAGGTTAGGGCTAGGGCTAGGGTTAGGGCTAGGGCTGGGATTAGGGTTATGGGTGGGTTGGTGTTAGGTTTGTGGTTAGGGTTATGGTTAGGGTTGGGATTAGGGTTAGGGGTGTGTTGGGGTTAGGGTTGGAATTAGAATTGGGGGTTTCCACTGTTTAGGTACATCAGGGGCTCTGTAAACGCAACATGACACCCGCAGACCATTCCATCAAAGTCTGCATTTCAAAACGTCACTACTTCCCTTCCGAGCCCCACCGTGTGCCCAAACAGTAGTTTTCTCCCACATATGGGGTACCAGCGTACTCAGGACAAATTGGACAACAACTCTTAGGGTCCAATTTCTCCTGTTACCCTTGTGAAAATAAAAATTGGGGGCTAAAAGATAATTTTTGTGGAAAAAAAAATGATTTTTTTATTGTCATGGCTCTACATTATAAACTTTAGTGAAACACTTGGGGGTTCAAAGTGCTCACCACACATCTAGATAAGTTCTTTGGGTGGTCTAGTTTCCAAAATGGGGTCACTTCTGGGGGGTTTCCACTGTTTAGGTACATCAGGGGCTCTGCAAACATGACATGACACCCGCTGACCATTCCATCAAAGTCTGCATTCCAGAACGTCACTACTTCCCTTCCGAGCCCCACCGTATGCCCAAACAGTAGTTTTCTTCCACATATGGGGTACCGCTGTACTCAGGACAAATTGGATAACAACTTTTGGGGTCCAATTTCTCCTGTTACCCTTGTGAAAATAAAAAATTGGGGGCTAAAAGATCATTTTGTGGAAAAAAATTATTTTTTATTTTCATGGCTCTACGTTATAAACTTCTGTGAAGCACTTGGGGGTTCAAAGTGGTCACGACACAACTAGATAAGTTCTTTAAGGGGTCTAGTTTCCAAAATGGGGTCACTTGTGGGGGGGTTTCCACTGTTTAGGTACATCAGGGGCTCTCCAAATGCGACATGGCATCCGATCTCAATTCCAGCCAATTCTGCATTGAAAAAGTCAAACGGCACTCCTTCCGTTCTGAGCTCTGCCGTGTGCTCAAACAGTGGTTTAGCCCCACATACGGGGTATCGGCGTATTCGGGAGAAATTGCACAAAAAAATGTGTGGTTCATTTTCTCTTTTTACACTTGTGAAAATAAAAAAAATGGTTCTGAATTAAAATGTTTGTGAAAAAAAGTTAAATGTTTATTTTTTCCTTCCACATTCCATTCATTCATGTGAAGCACCTGAAGGGTTAATAAACTTCTTGAATATGGTTTTGAGTACATTGAGAGGTGCAGTTTTTAGAATGGTGTCACGTTTGGGCATTTTCTGTCATATTGAACCCCCAAACTCACTTCAAATGTGAGGTGGTCCCTAAAAAAAGTGGTGTTGTAAATTTTGTGGTAAAAATGAGAAATCCGCTGGTCAACTTTTAACCCTTATAACTTCCTAAAAAAAAAATTATGTTTCCAAAATTGTGCAGATGTAAAGTAGACATGTGGGAAATGTTATTTATTAACTATTTTGTTCGATATCACTCTCTGATATAAGGGCATAAAAATTAAAAGTTTGAAAATTTCAAAATTTTCTAAATTTTCGCCAAATTTCAATTTTTGTAAAAAATAAGCGCAGTTTATATCTAAGAAATGTTACCACCATCATGAAGTACAATATGTCACGAGAAAACAATGTCAGAATCAGCAGGATCCGTTGAAGCGTCCTAGAGTTATGACCTCATAAAGTGACACTGGTCAGAATTGAAAAAATTGGCCCGGTCACGAAGGCAAAAACAGGCTCGGGTGTGAAGGGGTTAAGGCTTTTAGCACAGGTGTCTCTCATTTGGTGTCTGGTGAATTAACATGTTCTGCATTGTTGTTAAGACAGTCAATAGGGGGTATATATAACATTAGACAAAAGTGTCTAAAGATTTACTAAATTCATCACCAGCAGGAGCCGCTGTGATAAATGTGACACATTCCAGTATTAATAAGGGTGCTTTCACACTGCTTTATCCCCATGTTCATTAGTTCTGTCGGGGCTTATATCCAAATTCTCCTTTAAATGGGATTCTTGTATACGTGCCGATGGGCCATTGGCTATAATGGTACAGAAGGAGTCACTGTCTGCTTTGTTGTGCATCGTTTTTTGGGTGTACTGTATATGGCTACTGGAGGCGGACTCTCAGGCGCAGTCTGCTATGTCTAGGTGTCTGCCTCTAATAGGCGTATACCCATTGAAATGGTGTATGCCCCACTGAATATGGGGAGGAGCGCAGTGTGAAAGAGGCCTGTCTTCCATTGTGCATAATAGTAGGGTGCAGGTAATCTAGAGTGAGTATGATTACCTTGTGGCTTAAATGCACTTTTATCAGATTTCGCTCATATAGATTGTGTTAATATAACTATAATTATATATTACGGATTTGCTATCTATGAGATCACCTATAGGAATAATCCTCTATTGTGCATACAGTCTCATCCCCTTCTATCCATGGTCTGTTTACTTATCTAAATATAATGAATCAGGTACAAAAAAAAGTTTTGAGTTACTTTGACATGCATGGTGAATAACACTAAAGTTTTTTTCCAAGTTAATCAGTTTGCGCCAGTCACCTTAGGATTCCTCAAGCCAAGGGGAAAGGGAATGCAAAGAGAGGAAAGAGAAAAAAGGAGCAACTGGGCGCTGTTGCTACAACCACTTTTATTGCTGGTAACAACTGAAACCAGGATTAAAGCAGTGGTATGAGAAACAATATAACATTAAAATATATACTGGCAGAACTAACACGTTTTCCATCCTGTGCCAGGATTTTCCTCTGGTTATTCAGTAACACTAAGGGGTTTTTTTTCAAAGTTGGTCAGTTTGTGGCGCTCATTTCATGATACTTCAAGCCAAAGGAAGGGGAGGTTAATAAATATTTGTAAGAATTCAGTAGATGTATGACATCTCCATACAGGTTGTATGAAAGTTAAACTGGAGTATAATATGTTCGGGTGCATAAAGATCTTATGCAGAGTCCAAACCACATCTCCGTCCCAACTCAAACACCACTCATGACGTCCTTCAGAATATGTGAAAATGGGATTCAGACATGCCCGGACTTCATTTAGGCATTGGAAGTCTGAAACATGTTTCATATTCTGGACTACATTTGTTTAAATGAGGTCATTGCTTCTGTGGGGGAACGCCTGTCTTTTTGAAGATTCAGATAGGTGTCACCGATGGAGTCATTAATGGAGACACAGAGTTGGTCGGAATCTGGATTTAGGTGGTCACAATGAAATCAAACATACTCAAAAACCGAGTTATTGCCAAATGACTGATGAATTTCAAGACAAAAAAATTGCACAGAATTCATTCTTTAAAAAAAATAAAAATACATGAGAGGATATTGCTGCATCTTGTTGGACACAGACGTAACAGTAACCAGAGCAAAGATAAATATTTCATTTTAATTCTGCATCATACTGAATATTTTTAAAGATTAGATTTCTATTCATTCCTCGGAATTAAGAACTGTCTAAATGTCTTTTCTGGTGAGCAGGATTTAGATAGTCGCTCAAGTCCTACTGGGTTATATTAATAAAAAATCCAACTTCTGTTGCAATTTATCCCTTAATCAAACATGTCAGTTTGAGTTAGATCCTCACGACTTTGCGCACCCTGTTTTCTCAGAGTATTATAGAGCAGAGTTTTAGAAATATGAAGTGTCTTTTTGCTATTAAGCCTGGTGTTTTTAAGTAATTTTTCTCTTTGCCTGATCTATTTAAAAATGAATCATGCAAGTAAGATGCTCATGGTTGTTTACAAGAGGGAACATGCTTCTTGTCTGATATTAGTGGTGTAATTATTTGGAAAATATGTATTGTTTTGATGTAAGTACTGCGCTGTTCAGAGTGTCTTTACAATTAATGTGTTTGTCAGGAATTGCAATCATTAAAAAAATAAACATCAAATGTGTACAGCAGTTCTGTTCCTACGCACTTCACAGGGGTTGTCCATTTCTAATAACACAAAGCCATGCGTGGTGCCCAGCGAGGTAAAAACGTAAAGTCTTCAATACAATATTTTAATTAATGGAGGGAGTTTATGGTACGAGCTCCACTATTAGCCCAAAATGCCTAATTATGGCATACTGGGAAGATATGACATGGTTATTAGGGATGAGCGGACCCATGGATCATCAAAGTTTAGTTTGGGTATCAGAACTCTACCCAAACTTGAACCCGAACCTCAAAGAAGTCAATGGGGACCCAAACTTTAGTGCTGTAAAATGGTCATATTAAGTGATAGGGGTCATCAAAAGGAAGCAGAGTACCCCCATAAAGTCCGTCCCTCTCTCCCCCTCTCTCTCTCTAACACACAGTTTTCACGGAACTCTAAGCAATACATGGAGTCTCCGGAGACGTCAGTGTTCGGAGTTCAGCTCCGGTCATAAGGTGTCCATTCCAAACCCCAAACTTTACAGTTGGGGTTCACTCATCTCTTATGAGTATATTTTCTATAAAACTGAAAAATATGCAAAATTTCCTATAATCAATAAGCTTAAGGGTAAATGACTGGCAGTGATGCTAGGATATATGGAGGTTATGATACTGGTGAAGCAAAGCTGGAATCTAATGGCTGGAGGAGCACTAGTGGAGTGTAATAGCAAGCAACAGTAGTGGAAAGCCTTGGAGGTAGCAAAATGACTTGTGGGAAACAATCCAGAGAGGAGTGTGAACACTCAGAGTAAGGCCGGGATCACACATGCAAGAAACACGGCCGAGTCTCACATGCTAATACCCGGCACTGCCGCTGGCACTCAGGAGCGGAGCGTGCGGCCACATTGCAATACATGCAGCCGCACATTCTGCTCCTGAGTGCCGGCAGCAGAATGCGAGACTCGGCCGTGTTTCTCGCATGTGTGATCTCAGCCTAACACAATTTTCAGGAGCTGGAGACTAAAACTAGACAAACAGCTAAACACAATACTCAAGCAATGAATGAATGTTCTATGTGGCTTTATGGCTGCCCGAACAGGAAGCAAGATGTCATGTTTTCCACAGGTTCACAATCTGCCATCTTAGTAAAGGTGATTTCAGAACACAGCAGCAGCCTCCAGTGGTTGGGAGTGGAAATGCAACACAGTTATGAAATTGAACAATAGCAGCCACTAGTGGTCAATCCACAGGACAACAAAAGCGCTTACAATGCAATATGGCCACTGAGGACAGTGATTGTCTGTAGTAGTCATGTGAATGATGGATGAGACATCATGACATCCAATATGGCAGGGACAGGAGCAATGTCTCTAAAGCAGCAGAGGAATGAAGGGGTAACTGTTTACTTCCTTCAAAGCAGCAATATACATCTGTAGGCTTAGGAGACTAATACCGCTCAGTCCTATTCGCCAAACTGGAGAGAATTCCCATACCAGAAGATCATAACAGTATTTTTGCTTTTGACATAACAGCAGACCGTTAGAACCAATTCTTCAAACGTTTTAAGAAAGAAAACTGGTGTAAAATGCCTTGAAAAGTCCCCACATTTTTGCACAATTGAGAGTTGCTCAAAAATGTTACAACTTTTGTCATGTTCATGCTAGTTTTTGTCAGGTCTGGCAAAATTGATAGAGCCTGGGGAGAAGCTAGGGAGGAGCTGGTAGCGGGATGGGGGTGAGGCTATACCCGCCCATCAAATTTATTAAAGTGTCTTATACCAGAAATGCATCTCCACCCACAATACTATTTACACGGATTACACCTATGTAATGGGTGCACACTAAAGAAGTTAAAACAGCTAAAAAAATTGCTATTTTCTCATTTAAAGCAATATCATAACATATCAAAACATTATAATTGTGATATCATCGTTATGTGGGAATGACAATGCATCAGGGTCCATTTGTAAAATTTTGTAATATTCTCCTAGCGTTATCTGTAAGAGTACATTGTGTTCTTAGATCTTAAGCACTTGGTTTCCTGCCCCACTTACACAGTACCCTCTTCTCTTTTTTCAACCGGCTCTACAAAGGGATTGAATGAACTGAGCAACTTCAATCCTCTTTTCATCAGTGACTGACAAGTACCATTCTCCTCTTCTTCAAATCCATTTTGAATACCCAACATTTTCTTGTAGGTTGGAAAGTATAATGACATAATGTTCTTTAATGCTCTTATCTGTTTTCATGGTCCTTCGTTATCAATCTGACATACTTGCTCTAAGGTTTTGAGGTTTCTCTATTAGAGAAGATCTCATTATATTTTTGGATGTCAATTTATATTATATGGTTGATATGTATTTAAAAATTTAATGCACCTCAAATTCTAGTGCACAGGCAAGAAAAGCAAATTTTTTATAATTAAACAGGCTATCCTATGTGGATAACATTTGTTTAAATTAGATAGTATTGTGTTAAACACTTTTACATAGTATCCAATATTAACCATTAAATAATTTCACTTAACCCCTTAATGATCGCCGATATGCCTTTTAACGGCAGCAGTTAAGGGTACCTATGCCTTAGGCCTGTTTCACACTTGCTTTTTTTTGCAGAGCGTTTTTCCCGCAAAAAAACGCATTGAAAAACGCATACAAAAGCATACAACTGCTGCGTTTTTTTCAAGCATTTTTATGAGCATGCATGAAAAAAACGCAGCGTTTTTATGCGTTTGTATGCGTTTTTAGTGCGTTTTTACCGCGTTTGCGTTTTTTTCCAACATTAGGTGGCCCCTCACACTAACCCAAACCATGACTTTACTAACCCTAACCCTGACCCTAACCCTAACCCTAACCCTAACCCTGACCCTTAACCAAACCATACTTAACCCTAACCCTGACCCTAACCCTTAACCAAACCATACTTAACCCTAACCCTGACCCTAACCCTAACCCTAACCCTGACCCTGACCCTAACCCTAACCCTGACCCAAACCCTAACCCTAACCCTAACCCTAACCCTGACCCTAACCCTTAACCAAACCATACTTAAACCTAACCCTGACCCTAACCCTAACCCTAACCCTGACCCTAACCCTAACCCTAACCCTGACCCTAACCCTAACCCTAACCCTAACCCTGACCCTAACCCTTAACCAAACCATACTTAACCCTAACCCTGACCCTAACCCTAACCCTAACCCTGACCCTAACCCTAACCCTGACCCTAACCCTTAACCAAACCATACTTAACCCTAACCCTGACCCTAACCCTGACCCTAACCCTAACCCTAACCCTGACCCTAACCCTTAACCAAACCATACTTAACCCTAACCCTAACCCTGACCCTAACCCTTAACCAAACCATACTTAACCCTAACCCTGACCCTAACCCTGACCCTAACCCTAACCCTAACCCTGACCCTAACCCTTAACCAAACCATACTTAACCCTAACCCTAACCCTGACCCTAACCCTAACCCTAACCCTGACCCTAACCCTAACCCTAACCCTAACCCTGACCCTAACCCTAACCCTAACCCTAACCCTGACCCTAACCCTTAACCAAACCATACTTAACCCTAACCCTGACCCTAACCCTATCCCTAACCCTGACCCTAACCCTTAACCAAACCATACTTAACCCTAACCCTGACCCTAACCCTGACCCTAACCCTAACCCTAACCCTGACCCTAACCCTTAACCAAACCATACTTAACCCTAACCCTAACCCTGACCCTAACCCTAACCCTAACCCTGACCCTAACCCTTAACCAAACCATACTTAACCCTAACCCTGACCCTAACCCTAACCCTAACCCTAACCCTGACCCTAACCCTAACCCTAAACCCCCTTAACTAACCCTAACTCTAACCCAAACCCCTAAATTCCATGGTTAACAAAAAAAAAACGCATGTGCAAAAAAAAGCATACATAAGCATGCGAATGCGCACATATGCGCACCCATAGACTTATATTGGGTGTCTTGCTGTAAAAAAACGCATTGCGCGCATGCGTTTTTTTGAGGCAAATCGGACGCACAAAAAATGCAACAAGTTGCATTTTGTGCGCCCGAGCGCATACCGCAAAAAAACGCATGCGCGGTAAAACGCGTACAAACGCATGTGTATGCGCACATAAGCGCATCCCATGCAAAGTATAGGAAAAAAAACGCATGCGCTATTTAGCGCTAAATTACCGCGAAAAAAACGCAAATGTGAAACCAGCCTTAGTGCCACTTTTTAACGGAGCTTAGAAATAAGTGTATAGCCCCCCCAGAGTTGAAATTTCTCCAGGGTCTCGACCACCTGGGGTAGCTGAGACCACAGAGAACATGATTCGGGTCAGTTTTTACCGACCTCAGTGTTGCGATCGCTGGTATTAAAAAAAGTCCGATTTCCCATTTAATTTCTCTCTCCTCTGATGTGATCAAACATTAAAGGAGAAAGAAATGGGGTCCCCCATTTCCCCCTGCTACCTCCAGTGTCCCTGGACCCTCCTGCATCCCCTGGTCCTGTCCCTGGCCGCCAGCATCTTCTTCTGGAAAGTAAATGGTGGGCACATGCGCAGTGCACCCGCCAACATCTGCCAGCCAGCACCCGGCAACAATAGTAAACTTTTCCTATTGGTTCATTTTGATTACTGTGATAGACTCTATCACAGTGATCAAAATAAAAAAATAGTAAATCAAACCCCCCTTTATCACCTCCTTAGTAAGGTAAAGAGAAAATAAAATAAATGTATTTTTTTCCATTTTTCCATTAGGGTTAGGGTGGGTGAAAGTTAGGGTTGGGCTAAAGTTAGGGTTATGCTAAAGTAAGCATTGGGCTAGGGTTAGGGTTGGGGCTAGGATTAGGGTTGGGCTAAAGTTAGTGTTGTGCTAAAGTTAGTGTTGGGCTAGAGTTAGGGTTGGGCTAGGGTTAGTGTTGTGGTTATGTTTGGGATTACGTTTAGGGTTGGGATTAGGGTTAAGGGGGTTAGGGTTAGGTTTGTGGTTAGGGTTAATGTTAGGGTTGGGATTATGGTTAGGGGTGTGTTGGGGTTAGATTTGTGGTTAGGGTTATAGTTAGGGTTGAGATTAGGGTGGGTTGGGCTTAGGGTTGGAGATAGAATTGGGGGGCTCCACTGTTTAGGTACATCAGGAGGTGTCCAAACGTGACATGGCACCACCATTGATTCCAGCCAATTTTGCTTTCAAAGAGTCAAATGGTTCTCCCTCCCTTCTGAGCCCTGCCATGCAACCAGACAGTGTCTTTTCCCCACATAAGGGGTAATGTCGTACTTAGGAGACATAGCTCAACAAATTTTGTGGTCCATTTTCTCCTGATACACTTGTGAAAATAAAAAAAATTGGTTCCAAAATAAACTTTCTGTGAAAAAAGTAAAATGTTCATTTTGTTCCTTCCACATTGCTGTTGTTCTCGTGAAATACCTGAAGGGTTAATAAACTTCTTGAATAATAATAATAATAATAATCTTTATTTATATAGCGCCAACATATTCCGCAGCGCTTTACAGTTTAACAGTTTCAAAACACAAGTCATAAGTAACAACGTTAACAATACAATAATTGAAGCAAAATAAGACGAAATGAGATGACCCTGCTCGTGAGAGCTTACAATCTACAATGAGGTGGGGGAGATACAGAGTACAGGTGTGTATTTACAATTGTGTATTTACAATGAAGGTCCAGCCATCTTGAGGGAGTGAAGGATGGATGGAGATAGTGAATGGGCTACACAAGCACACTTACACAGAGAATTACTTTGATCAGTGAACGCGATAGGCCGCTCTGAACAAGTGTGTTTTGAGGGAGCGCCTAAAACTATGCAAATTGTGGATAGTCCTGATTTCTTGGGGTAGAGCATTCCAGAGGATAGGAGCGGCATGGGAGAAGTCTTGGAGTCGGGAGTGGGAGGTACGGATTAGTGCAGATGTTAGTCAAAAGTCGTTTGCTGAGCGCAGCAATCGGCTAGGCCGATAGACAGAAATGAGGGAAGAAATGTAAGGGGGTGCTGCACTGTTGAGAGCTTTGTGGGTGAGAACAAGTACTTTGAATTGGATCCTATAATGAATGGGCAGCCAATATAAGGACTGGCGAAGAGCGGATGCGTCCGAGTACCGATTAGCCAGATGGACGATCCTGGCCGCTGCATTAAGTATGGACTGGAGGGGGGATAGTCGAGTGACGGGGAGGCCAATTAATAAAGCATTGCAGTAATCCAGGCGGGAGTGGATCAATGCAACAGTGAGGGTTTTTGTTGTTTCCATAGTGAGAAAAGGGCGGATTCTAGAGATGTTCTTTAGGTGTAAGCGGCAAGAGCAGGCAAGAGATTGTATATGGGATGTGAAGGAGAGATTGGTGTCAAACAAAACACCCAGACAGCGTGCCTGCTGCCGGGGTGTTATTGTAGTACCATCCACGGAGAGGGAAATGTCAGATTTATAGAGGTTAGTAGATGGCGGGAGCAGAAGAAGTTCAGTTTTAGAGAGGTTGAGTTTCAGATAGAGAGTGGACATGATGTTGGAGACTGCGGACAGACAGTCACTGGCGTTCTGTAGTACAGCAGGGGTGAGGTCGGGGGAAGATGTGTATAGTTGTGTGTCATCAGCATAAAGATGGTACTGAAAGCCAAATCTGCTGATGGTCTGTCCAATTGGGGCTGTGTAGAGAGAGAAAAGAAGGGGACCAAGGACTGAGCCCTGAGGTACCCCAACAGCAAGAGGAAGAGGAGATGACGTGGAGCCAGAGAACAAAACACTGAAGGAGCGGTCAGAGAGATAGGAAGAGAACCAGGAGAGAGCAGTGTCCTTAATGCCTAGTGATTGGAGCCTAGAGAGTAGGAGATGGTGGTCAACAGTATCGAAAGCTGCAGATAGGTCAAGAAGAATGAGCAGAGAGTGGTCACCGTTACGTTTTGCTGTCAGAAGGTCATTGGTCACTTTGATGAGTGCAGTTTCAGTCGAATGTAAGGGGCGGAAGCCAGACTGTGAAGGGTCTAGAAGGGAGTGAGAGGAGAGGTAACGGGTAAGGCGGGAGTAAACTAGGCGTTCCAAAAGTTTAGAGATGAAGGGGAGATTGGAGACTGGTCTGTAGTTGTTTGTGCAGGATGGGTCGAGAGCGGGTTTCTTTAGTAATGGAGTAACAATGGCGTGTTTGAAGGAGGATGGGAAAATGCCTGAGGAGAGGGAGAGATTAAAGATTGTAGTTAGGTGGGCTGTGACGACTGAAGAGAGAGACTGGAGGAGATGTGAGGGCATGGGGTTGGTAGTGCATGTAGTCGGACGAGAAGAAGAGAGGAGTCTGGAGACTTCTTCTTCTGTGATGGGATCAAATGTGGAAAGTGAGCCAGGGGAGATGCAGGAAGGGATGGGAGTCACAGCACTTGGTGGTTGGGAGCAGATTTCTTGACGGATATTATCTATTTTTTCTGTAAAGTGGGAGGCCAGGTCATCAGCACAAATGTCTGAATGTGATTTTGCACACCTTGAGGGGTGCAGTTTTTAGAATGGTGTCACTTTTGGGTATTTTCTGCTTTATTGAACCCCCCAAACTCACTTAAAATGTGATGTGTCCCTAAAAAAATGGTTGCGTAAATTTTGTTGTGAAAATGAGAAATCGCTGGTCAACTTTTAACCCTTATAACGTCCTAACAAAAAAAATTATGCTTCCAAAATTATGCTGATGTAAAGCTGACACGTGGGAAATGTTATTTATTAAACTGTGAAACTAGTCTCTGATTTAAGGGTACAAAAATTAAAAGTAGACAAAAACATGAGGGGCGTTCCAGCTGATAACATTTCTTGCTTTATTGAAAAAATTAACATAGTACAGCGGCTTACTCCTCTAGAGTAGATGGAGGTGCTATGAGGCACTGAAACACCAGCTACGCGTTTCAACCCTACATGGGTCTTTATCACAGCTGCAAATTACTAACATAATGCAAACCTTATACTTACTGCTGATCAATGAGAACTGCAATGTAAATCACATGAACAAGCCAAAGGTCCTGTGAGCATTACTACAAAGCCTATGTTCCATAGAGACCAGTGACGATATCACCTTCTATCACATGTTCTAATAGAAAGGTCCTGTGTGCAGAATTCCACATTCTCTAGGTTTGCATAATAATACCACATAAAAACAAAATTGATTAACATATATACAAACATTTAAAATATAGCAATAACCATCAATAATGATACATGATCTCTGTTCTCTTGTTTAACCCATTTGGATTTCTAGACCCCAGACAGAATATCCAAAAAGCCTCTCTTGTAAGGAGATGTCTTTTTCCATCCCCACCACGCTTTGAATTTTTAACCCATTCTATTCCTGCAACTGACATCGCCTCCAAATCCCCATTATGCTGCATTAGAAAATGTTTAGACACCATAGAGATATTGCGAGTATTGCTACTATTATTCTCTACATCCCTAATATGCTCCAGGATGCGAGTTTTTAGTTTCCTTGTTGTACAGCCTACATAGGATAAATTGCATATTTTACAATGTATCCTATAGACCACATTTTCTGTATTGCAATTAATAAATAGTTTGATGTAATACCTCGGAATATTACCTGAGTCATTGAATGTTTTTGTTTTTTGTGCATATCTGCACATTTTGCATTTATTAGAACCGCATTTATAAAAGCCGGTGGTTTTTAGCCAATTTTCCGAAGATGCTACAGATGTACAGAAACTAGGGGATACAATATCTCCAATAGTGGGAGCTCGTCTAGCAACAACATTACTACCAGCATCTAATATTTTTGCTAATGTTTCATCCTCATAGAGGATTGGTAGGCATTTAAAAAAAATGCTCTTTATGTTCTCCAACGGGAATAGATTTAATTACATGCCTAGGAAGTCCACTTCAGGCATGCAATATGGAGTTCCCTGTAATAGGTTTACAGTAAGTATTAGACATAATTTCCTGTCCTACATTTCTCCGTAGTTCTAGATCTAGAAATGATATTTGGGTTTTAATGGATTTGTGAGTGAATCTGATATTATAGGTAATAGAGTTAATGTAATCCATAAATGCTGGTATGGTAGATACATTACCCTCCCAGATAATGAGGGTATCATCGATGTATCTACCATACCAGTGGATACACTGCACATAGGGGTTATTGTTATGATTGAGTCACCGTAGGAGGCAAAAACAGAAATGCTAGCTAAGTCCTGAAAACCAGAGAAGTTGGCAACTATCAGATTGCAGACCCCTGAACCTATCAACACAACTAGCAGTAGCCGTGGGGGGTTCCTACGATGACCTAGACCCCTCGATCACAGCCGGAGAGATACATAGGCCTAAAGAAGGAAAGGGGAAATCTAACTGCCCCAGAGCAGACCCCAAAGCAATAGGCAGCCCCCCACATATAATGACGGTGAAGCAAGATGAAAACACTTACACAGACAGAAAGACAGGCTGAGCAAAGACGGGGCCCAAGAACTACCTAGATAGGAACGGATAGGAAGGCTGCTGTCTGCAATCTGCCAAAACCCTATAAGAGACAAAAGCCAACAAGCTGATATAAAAATGGCCCTGAAGCAACTAAGCTTCAAAAACTAAATCAGCACTCAGGTACTTTCAGAAGACAGAGCTCAAGGAACACTGCACACTCCAGCAGGGAGTGGCAGAATCCAAAAAGCAAGAAAAACAAAAACAAATCTTAGATGCAAAAAGACAAAACAGAAACTTAGCTTTAGGAGAGCAGGAATCAGACTGGTGTCCAAGAGTCCACAGAGAAATCACCCACAGGGCAGAAAGGGCGTAGGCTGCCTTAAATCCAGTCAGTGACTCCACTCAGCCAATCATCTTCATTAGTCCCAGGTGCCTGATAATCAGGCTCACTACCTTCCTTCACTAGAATAGGGAGTTCACCAGGCCTCAGTGACGGAGGGGAAAATGAACTCACAACAGTACCCCCCCTTGAGGAGGGGTCACCGAACCCTCAACAACGCTACCAGGGTGATCAGGGTGAGCCCGATGAAAGGCACGCACCAATCTTTTGGCATGAATATCAGAGGCAGAGACCCAGGAATTATCCTCCTGACCATAACCCTTCCACTTAACCAAATACTGGAGTCTCCGTCTAGCCAGACGGGAATCCAGAATTTTCTCTACCTCATATTCCAACTTACCTTCAACCAATACAGGGTCCGGAGGTGCCACCTCAGGCACAACTGGCTCAACAAACCTCTTCAACAAGGACTTATGGAACACATTATGGATCTTAAATGTGACAGGAAGAGCCAAACGAAAAGAGACCGGATTAATAATCTCCAAAATCTTGTAAGGTCCAATAAATCTAGGCTTAAACTTAGGAGAAGCCACCTTCATAGCAATATTTTTAGATGATAACCACACCATATCACCAATCTTAAACTGGGGACCAATGGTCCTATGTCGATTGGAAAACCGCTGGGCCTTTTCCTCGGAGAGAGATAACTTATCCACCACTTGGTCCCAGATCTGGTGCATTCTCTCCACCACAGTGTCAACACCTGGGCAGGCAGAAGGCTCCACCTGCCCTGAAGAAAATCGAGGGTGAAAACCAAAGTTACAAAAAAAGGTGACATCAAAGTGGCAGAACTAGCTCTATTATTTAAAGCAAATTCGGCCAAGGGCAAAAATGAAACCCAATCATCCTGATCAGCGGAAATAAAACATCTCAAATACGACTCCAAGGTCTGGTTTGTTCTCTCTGTCTGCCCATTGGTCTGAGGGTGAAAAGCAGAGGAGAAGGACAACTGAATTCCCAACTTGGAACAGAACGTCCTCCAAAATTTAGACACAAATTGAACTCCTCTGTCAGATACAATGTTCTCAGGAATCCTGTGCAAGCGAACCACCTGTTGCAAAAACAGAGGCACCAACTCAGAGGAAGATGGCAACTTAGGGAGTGGTACAAGATGGACCATTTTAGAGAATCTATCACAAATCACCCAAATGACAGTCATTCTCTGAGAGACAGGCATATCAGAGATAAAATCCATTGAAATTTGGGTCCATGGCCTCCTGGGCACCGGCAAAGGCATCAACAAGCCACTAGAGCGAGAACAAGGTTTAGACCGGGAGCAAGTCCCACAGGACTGCACAAAATTCCTGACATTACGAGACAAGGCGGGCCACCAAAAAGACCGACTCACCAGATCTCTAGTACCAAAAATACCTGGATGACTAGCCAATGCAGAGCAATGAACTTCAGACATCACTCTCTTCCTCCACTGGTCAGGAACATACAACTTTCCACTGGGGCAACGCTCAGGTTTGTCCTCCTGGAACTCTTGCAGAGCAAGTCTCAAATCGGGCGAGATGGCAGAAAGAACTACCCCTTCGCCTAAGATGGTGGCAGGCTTGGTCACCACAGGAGAATCAGCAAAGAAACTTCTAGAGAGGGCGTCTGCCTTGACATTCTTAGTTCCAGGAAGGAAAGAGACCACAAAATCAAAACATGTAAAAAACAAGGCCCACCTAGCCTGTCTAGGGTTCAAGCGTTTAGCCGACTCTAGGTAAATCAAATTTTTGTGGCCAGTGAGGACCACAACTTGATGTTTGGCTCCCTCCAACCAATGTCTCCACTCCTCAAATGCCCATTTCATGGCCAACAGTTCCCGATTCCCCACATCATAGTTACGTTCAGATGAAGAGAACTTACGGGAAAAGAAAGCACAGGGATTCATTTTAGATGTTACCGGATCCTTTTGGGACAACACCGCTCCTGCACCAATCTCGGAAGCATCCACCTCTACCTGGAACGGGAATGAGACATCAGGTTGCCGCAGAACCAGGGCTGAGGTAAATCTACGCTTCAGGGCCTGAAAGGAAGCAACCGCCTCCGGAGACCAATTCAACACATCTGCACCCTTCCTGGTCAGGTCAGTCAGTGGTTTGGCAATACTAGAAAATTTTGCTATAAATTTCCGATAAAAATTAGCAAAACCCAAAAACTTCTGGAGGGCCTTCAAAGAAGTGGGCTGAACCCAATCATAAATGGCCTGTACCTTGGCCGGGTCCATTTCAATAGTTGACGGAGACAAAATAAATCCCAAAAAAGAAATTCTCTGTACTCCAAAAAGGCATTTTGATCCTTTGACATACAGAGAATTCTCTCTCAAGATCCGGAACACAGTCCGAATATGTTCCACATGAGAATCCCAATCCTTGGAGAAGATCAAAATATCATCCAGATAGATAATCAAAAATTTATCGACAAAGTCTCGGAAGATATCGTTCATGAAGCACTGGAAGACAGAAGGGACATTAGTGAGCCCAAAAGGCATCACCAGGTACTCAAAATGTCCCTCCGGAGTATTAAACGCCATCTTCCATTCATCCCCCTGCTTAATGCGGATAAGATTATACGCCCCCTGAGGTCAAGCTTGGTAAACCAGCAAGCACCTCTGACTCTAGAGAATAGATCCGAAATCAGGGGTAACGGATACTGATATTTAATAGTAATTTTATTGAGGCACGATAATCAATACAAGGCCTTAAAGAACCATCCTTCTTGGCCACAAAAAAAAACCGGCACCTAAGGGTGAAGAGGATGGTCTAATATGACCCTTCTCCAACGCCTCCTTGATATAGGACCGTATAGCCTCGTGCTCGGGTACAGATAAATTGAAGAGCCGACCCTTAGGAAATTTACACCCCAGGTTTAGTTCAATAGCACAGTCATAACTCCTATGAGGAGGCAAGGACGCAGACTCATTCTCACTAAATACATCATAGTAGTCCGCCAAATAGTCAGGAACCTCATGCGACTGAGGAGAGGTGGAAAAAACCAGAGCCTCACTAAAGCTACACCGGCAACCCCAACTCACCACAGACACAGACTTCCAATCCAAAACTGGATTATGAATCTGCAACCAGGGAAACCCCAGAACAACGGCATCATGCAGACCATGCAACACCAAAAATCTGCAATTTTCTTGGTGGTCTGGGGCGACCCGCATGACCAACTGGGTCCAAAACTGAGGTTTATTTTTAGCCAGAGGGGTAGCATCAATCCCCCTCAAAGGGATAGGCATCTGCAGAGGTGTCAACGGAAATCCACAACGTTTAGCAAAATCCAAGTCCATTAGGTTTAGCGCTGCTCCCGAATCCACAAAAGCCTTGGCGGAAAATGTGGACAGGGAACAGATCAGAGTAATCGCCAAAAGAAACTTAGGCTGAACACCACCAACAGAAAACGTGTGTGCAAAGCGTTTCTCACATTTAGGACAAACAGAAATAACATGTGAGGCATCTCCACAGAAAAAACACAGCTTATTACGCCTTCTGAATTCCTGACGTTGCGCCTTAGACAAAACTCTATCACATTGCATAGGTTCAGACGTCTGTTCAACCGGTGGCAACACCTCTCGTGTAATCCTGCGTTCACGTAAACGCCGATCAACCTGAATGGCTAAAGACATAGAATCGTCCAGACCAGAGGGAACAGGAAATCCCACCATAGTATCTTTTACGGCTTCTGACAAACCCTTCCGAAAGAGAGCAGCCAAGGCACTATCATTCCAGGTAGTAAGGACCGCCCACTTTCGGAACTTTTGACAGTACAACTCTGCAGATTCTCGACCCTGGTTCAATGCTAACAGGGTCCTTTCAGCCTGATCAATAGCATTAGGTTCGTCGTACAGCAACCCCAAGGCTTGAAAAAATGTGTTCACATTAGTCAGAATAGGGTCATCTGGTTTCAAAGAAAACGCCCAATCCTGGGGATCGCCACGCAGCAAAGAGATGACAATTTTAACCTGCTGCACGGGGCTCCCTGACGAGTTAGGCTTCAAAGCAAAAAATAATTTACAATTATTTTTGAAACTCAAAAATTTAGATCGATCCCCAAAAAATACATCAGGTGTGGGGATCTTTGGTTCAACAGCATGTGAACGAGCAAGATAGGTGGAAATTCCTCGCACTTCAGCAGCAAGCTGCTCCACACGATCAGACACTTGCTTTATCTCCATAGAGAGAAAAAAAAATTCCCCCTACGGCCTCAGAGATATAGAGGAAAGAATATACACACACCCTTTTTTTTTTTTTTTTTTTAAACACAATTCTTTCCTGCTATTGAGTACCCCAGGATCTGCGGTTTGGCGGGTGATTCTGTTATGATTGAGTCACCGTAGGAGGCAAAAACAGAAATGCTAGCTAAGTCCTGAAAACCAGAGAAGTTGGCAACTATCAGATTGCAGACCCCTGAACCTATCAACACAACTAGCAGTAGCCATGGGGGGTTCCTACGATGACCTAGACTCTTCGATCACAGCCGGAGAGATACATAGGCCTAAAGAAGGAAAGGGTAAATCTAACTGCCCCAGAGCAGACCCCAAAGCAATAGGCAGCCCCCCACATATAATGACGGTGAAGCAAGATGAAAACACTTACACAGATAGAAAGACAGGCTGAGCAAAGACGGGGCCCAAGAACTACCTAGATAGGAACAGATAGGAAGGCTGCTGTCTGAAATCTGCCAAAACCCTATAAGAGACAAAAGCCAACAAGCTGATATAAAAATGGCCCTGAAGCAACTAAGCTTCAAAAACTAAATCAGCACTCAGGTACTTTCAGAAGACAGAGCTCAAGGAACACTGCACACTCCAGCAGGGAGTGGCAGAATCCAAAAAGCAAGAAAAACAAAAACAAATCTTAGATGCAAAAAGGCAAAACAGAAAACTTAGCTTTAGGAGAGCAGGAATTAGACTGGTGTCCAAGAGTCCACAGAGAAATCACCCACAGGGCAGAAAGGGTGTAGGCTGCCTTAAATCCAGTCAGTGACTCCACTCAGCCAATCGTCTTCATTAGTCCCAGGTGCCTGATAATCAGGCTCACTACCTTCCTTCACTAGAATAGGGAGTTCACCAGGCCTCAGTGACGGAGGGGAAAATGAACTCACAACAGGTTATTCACTGATTAAATGAATTGTTTTTCCCAAAATGCGATGGTCAAATTAGCTAAGGATGGGAAGTATTTAGCTCCCATTGGAACTCCAGACATCTGTAAATAACATATAAGGTTAAAAAGAAACTGCACGGAGGAACAGGTGAAAAACAAAGAATTTGATGCGCTGCACAAAAAATTGAAAAAAACGAGGCTGTGTAAATTGGATGTTAGAAAGAGCTAAAATCATGGCAGAAAAGATTTATTGGAACCAAAAACTAATGTGAATCTTACAAAAAGGAGAGATGTGAATAAAAAAATATTTGTTAGTCTTGAATATAGTCTGCAATTTGACAAAATAAAGAGCATTTTTTTTAAATGCCTACCAATCCTCTATGAGGATGAAACATTAGCAAAAATATTAGATGCTGGTAGTAATGTTGTTGCTAGACGAGCTCCCACTATTGGTGATATGGTATCCCCTAGTTTCTTTACATCTGTAGCATCTTCGGAAAATTGGCTAAAAACCACCGGCTTTTATAAATGCGGTTCTAATAAATGCAAAATGTGCAGATATGCACAAAAAACAAAAACATTCAATGACTCAGGTAATATTCAGAGGTATTACATCAAACAATTAATTGCAATACAGATAATGTGGTCTATAGGATACATTGTAAAATATGCAATTTATCCTATGTAGGCTGTACAACAAGGAAACTAAAAACTCGCATCCTGGAGCATAGTAGGGATGTAGAGAATAATAGTAGCAATACACGCAATATCTCTATGGTGTCTAAACATTTTCTAATGCAGCATAATGGGGATTTGGAGACGATGTCAGTTGCAGGAATTGAAAGGGTTAAAAATTCAAAGCGTGGTGGGGATGGAAAAAGACAAGAGAGGCTTTTTGGATATTCTGTCTGGGGTCTAGATATCCAAATGGGTTAAACAAGAGAACAGAGATCATGTATCATTATTGATGGTTATTGCTATATTTTAAATATTTGTATATATGTTAATCAATTTGTTTTATGTGGTATTATTATGCAAACCTAGAGAATGTGGAGTTTTGCACACAGGACCTTTCTATTAGAACATATGATAGAAGGTGATATCGTCACTGGTCTCTGTGGAACATAGGCTTTGTAGTAATGCTCATAGGACCTTTGGCTTGTTCATTTGATTTACATTGCAGTTCTCATTGGTCAGCACTAAGTATAAGGTTTGCATTATGTTAGTAATTTGCAGCTGTGATAAAGACCCATGTAGGGTCAAAATGCGTAGCTGGTGTTTCAGTGCCTCATAGCATATCCATCTACTCTTGAGGAGTAAGCCGCTGTACTATTTTAATTTTTTCAATAAAGCAAGAAATATTATCAGCTGGAACGCTGAAGTTTTCAAGCCTTGGAAGGCTCTTTTTTATTAGAGGCAGGGTTATAATAACAGCTAAGAAATAAATCCATATACAGAATCCAATAATCACATCAGGTGATATCACAGCATACCCTGGTCCCCCTCCCTTTGCAATGACCTTTCCATTAGATGCTTTAAAGGGAATCTGTCACCTGGTTTTGGCGGGCTATTTAAATGAGGTCTGTCCGGTCCGATGGGCGGTGTTTTGGATCTTTGCCGCCTCCCCATCCTTGGCCGCCGTCCGCAGTTTTTTCATGAATAGGAGTAGGTGTCCGCCATCTTTCGTGCGTGCGCTAAGCATTCTTGGCTCGTGCACATGCAGCATGCTTTCTTTGCCCAACTGCGGGCAAAGCCGAAAAGCCTTACTGCGCATGCGCTGGTTAACTAAGCCCCGGAAGTATTTTGCTGTGTTCCAGGGCCTAGTTAACTGGCGCATGCGCAGTAAGGATTTTCGGCTTTGCCCACAGTTGGGCAAAGCATACTGTGTGTGCGCGAGCCAAGAATGCTTAGCGCATGCGCGAAAGATGGTGGACACTTACTCCTATTCATGAAAATACTGCAGACGGCGGCCAAGGATGGGGAGGTGGAAAAGATCCAAAACACCGCCAAACGGACCGGACAGACCTCATTTAAATAGCGCGCCAAAACCAGGTGACAGATTCCCTTTAATGCACAAGATAGGGTCAGAGTCAGTTTATTGTGGCTAATGTACATGCGTTGTTTCCTGAAACAACAGGCAGTTAGAGTCTGAAAAAGCCCCAGTGGCCAGTATAAAAATTGCAAGATTTCTAATCAATTAGTTTTTCTAATAAAGACAGGGACATAGAAAATGCTGCCAAACTGTTTTTAAAAATTCATGTAATAGGCCATTTTCTGCTGACAGCTTCCTTTTAATCAAACCATTGAGACAGGCTGTGAAGCTCAAACAGAATGAATGCGGAATTTTGGCAGCAGGTGAGTCTGAGAGAAAAGGCTGTGATTGTACAAGCAAAATATATTATTACAGTAAGTTATTTTATAAACATTAAAAATGTGAAAAAACATTTTATTAGATCAGTAGATCTTAGGCCTCTTTCACACTTCCGTTTTTGACAATCAGTCAAGATCCGCCAATTTTGAAAAAAAACGGATCCGCCATTTTTCTTTGCGGATCCGTTTTTTTCCCCATTGACTTTCATTATTGGCAGATCCTGACTGATTGCCGTCCGTTGCATCCGTTTTTTTGAGGATCCGCCACAATGTTAGTGTCCGTCAACATCCTCAAAGATTTCCAAACGGAGCTTGCAACGTTTTTTTGGCCGGCGGATCCTCCAGACACTCAATTAACCCCAAAATCTGTCTGGGTGCTGGACAAAAAAAAAAACTCTCTCTCTCTCTCCCCCCCCCAGCGGTTCCTTTAAATTTCCTCATTTTCAGGATCCGTCTAAAAACGGATCCTGTGCCATCCGTTCACATCAGTTGACAACGGATCCGCTTGTCTGCCTTTTTGGCGGATTTTAACTGATGCAAATAACTGAAGTGTGAAAGAGGCCTTACCTTTAGGGTTATGCAAAACTCATAAATAAATGGCAGAAGCTTGAAATTCACAAACTATGGCTGCTCATTATTTCTTAAAAACTGAATACAATAGAGCTCAATTTGATCTTTCTATTGTAATTAAGTTAATTAATATGTCAGTATTAACCCTTCTGTCATTTAGTATAGATCATTCTATCACCACTATGCTAATTAAATAGTAACTTTGTCCTATGGATGTCCGTGATGATTGTTAGGCTAGATGTCAAAAGACTTTGTAATTTACAGTTACGCGAGTGAAGTTAATCCTGACGGTCTGCAGGCTAATCAGGCTAAGTACAATTATAAGGCTTACCAATGCATTATAGGACAAATACAGACAGCATAAAATCCACATTGGACTGTTTTTTGTTTAATGTAAAACACTGAAGAGCACCAATAAATGCCAATACTATCGTAGAAATATACAAATTAGAAGACCTTAAAATAATTGTTATTACGATTGTAACTATGTGTTGAAATATCTGAAATATCTGTGGGCATAAATGTGATATTGATAGTGATTGGTAATAAATTAATGGATGAGACGAACCCTTATAAGAATATTTTTTTGATCCACTTGCAATCCCCTGATAAATTGCATAGTATAGTAGAAAATCAATCCCTTGAGAAAGCAGCGGCGAAACACAAGTTGGGGTGTGGTCATCTTTGTGGTTTTGGGGTAAATATTCTTCACACTTTATATCTGTGATTTTGTCTTTATTATTATTATACATATAGGGGCATATCATATTCACCCTTTGATGAGGCACATTTACTTACTGTTAGTTTTTACCTGTATCTAATATTGGCGTAGATTTCTATGCTCACAAATAGATACCCTTACCCCTGTATAAGAAAAACACTTAAAAATTGGAGTAACCATTCGTAAAACATCAACGAAAGAAAAAAAAATTATTGAAAAAATTCATAAATACAGTTACCATTAAATGCATATGTGTCAATAATAAGGAAGATTAAAGAATGGAAAGCAACAAATGGATCCCTAATATATCACACACCACTCAATGTGCAAACACCTATACAGACAGTCTCTGACTACCATATGTAGTAACAAAACACAGATGGCTGTAAACAAAGGGTGAAACAGAGAGGAGAGGGTGTAGGTGATATTACTTAACCATGGTAGGGGAGGATCCAGATGGTGTGCCAGCACAGCCCCGATGCGCGTTTCGTGTGTAGCTTTCTTTCTTGTAATTAATGGTAACTGTTTTATGAATTTTTTCAATAAATGTTTTTTTTTACTTTATTGGTGGTTTATGTGGTTTTGCTTATGCTAGAAGTAAACCAACACTTGACTCCATGGCATTTATTATGGGAGGACATTGAACTCTAGTCCTCTACCCTTATATATGATGTGCTATATGAATACTTTTTCCTTACCCTTGTATGTCCGCAGTTACATTATGTATTTCCCTGATTTCTTTTTATATTTATAATATCATGTTGCAAATCTTTTAATATTTAATAATAAAGTAATTACATTTTATTCTTGGGAGATGTGACATTGTTGTTTTTAGATGAAGTGCATAGTATGTAAGGAGCTGTTATTGGTAACTCTGTGGTAGAATTCATGTCGTATGGCAGTAACATATAGATACTATAGAGATTTTTTTGTTTGCAGTATGTGGTGCTGTAGGCATTGCATCACAGCTATTTGCTATTGGATAGACGTGATGACCAACATAGGGGTATTAGTATTTCACCATCAAATAGATTAGCATTTATATTTAGACACTTTATGGTGCATTTTTTGGTAGATAGTATAATAGTGAGTATAGATTGGTCAACCTGGGAGAGTTTTCCACAGGGAGATATTCGAGCAGTGTTTTGTTGTAAATTGATAGTGGCCTTTAAGAGGAGTGAATTCTATAAAGGGGTGATGTGAGAGGTGGAACCATTTACATTGTGCTACTACAAGCAAAGCAGACACAGGGACAGCAAAATTGAATAAATAAAAGTAAAATAAAATGTAGATATGTTGGTTGGTACCTAGCGTCACATACCAAGAACAAACAACTAGCCAGAATTCAAAATGAAGTGAGATCACTTCACGCTTTATTTTTTCTTTAAGAACAAGAGCCACTACCCACAAAAAGGACAAACATGTAACCATATGATATGCTTCAAGCAACTATGACCCATAGTCGTAGTACTGTCGCATACCAGGTGAACTATGGTGGTGTCCAAGTGAGGAACCCAAAAAAGCAGGTGACAGACTTATAAAATGTCACTTCGTAAATTACTTGGTTAATTCATTCTTGAGTCTAAAGGAATGGAATTTGGTGGAAACCCTACTGTTCTCCTGGGCTGTGGAGGTCCCAGATCATGTGCCCAGGTTGCCTTCCCTATAATGTGGCACCTGTATCATCTCACTATGTATATGTGCACAAGTCACACACTTACTGTACATGCACACAATAGAGAGGAGTAAATTTATTCAAGTGGAACTGAGTTCTCCTTTAATTTAGCAAAAATTTGCTTTCTCCAGGATACAGAATTTCTTGTAATCCGCTCAAATTGAGAAAAATAGCCACCAGATTGCATCCACTTTGCTGAACTGTAGAGGGCTGGCAAAAGGTCTAAAAAATACCTTACCCACTGTAGGTCTTCCACTCTTATTTTGCGAAATATATTTTTATTATATGTAGAAAAGAATCTGGGACTCCATAATAAAGTTAAAAAAACAAAAGAAACAAAGAAAAATGTTTGTTTAGAACAATCCAGAAAATCCAACGTTGTGCATATAAATGTGACATTTTGGTCAATCAGACCTTTCTCAAACATGCACAAAATGGCCAGAATGAGAGGAGTTGAAATTGGCATAAAGCGCAATGGTAATGTATTAAGTCACTGCAAGATTGGCGCCCTTGGCAAATTACCATTTATTAATCATTGTTAGCGTTCTAGTTCAGTAAAAGCAAGTTATAATCACCGATTCAGAGGTGATAACTTGCTAATTGGTGTGGGTCCCCCCCAACCTGCTAATTTTTGTGGGTTCCACCCAACTCGCTTATTAGGGTAGGACCCCCACCCACAGCCATTCTACAATTTTATATGCAAAGGGGAACTTGTTTCAATTCTTTTAATTTGTTTTCACCAGACATCCCCTTTAATAATTATTCCCTTTCCTGAATTTATTAACTTATTAGAAACACAAAATGATTGGATATGTTCTAAAATCAATAGAAAAAATTACGGTAAGTTGACCTAAACTTATTGAGACCACGGAACAGTTTTAACTGGCGTTCTTTCCTTGCCCTTCAGATGATAGGATGTCCTGTGACTTGTAGTCCTGCAATCATTTATTGGTTTCCATTTGAGTATAGCTTTAAAAAATAAAAAATAACTTATATACCAAACTCATTAGTCTGGGATGTGAATTCAGTTGCACGCATGGCCATGTAAAACAAGTCAACTCCATTTCGTTCTCTGGACTGCTCGGATAGAGAGGAACGGCTTGACAGAATGACTTAATAAAGTGCTGCACATCGAGAAAATGATAGCTATTCCCTGTTAATGTACCTGTCAATCAATGAGAAGAGTTTTTTTGCATAATCATAAGAGTGTCATGGATATTGTACCGTTTCTCATTAACCAGTAATTGATTCCCCCAGCCTCCTCCGTCAAGTTCTATCAGGACAGAGAAGAGGAGCAATGAGGAGATCTGACCTCTGGAGTTTTTCATGCCACAATCCCACAGTCTCCCATCTTGACATTTAAAAGAAACATAGACTGAAGGAGGAATCTGAATTCTAATTATTCCCACTTAGTGTGGTACACCGGGGCCAGCCAATGGGAAAGGAGAACGCACATGCTCAAATATTCCGGAGCTGCAGACAAATAAACCAGAAATCACTAATTTGTGAATGTAGAATGCATTACTTTGAAATATCCCTGAGAATTACTTCATTAATTCTCCATACTTCGCGAATTCAGACAAACGGGTCATTTTAAAGCCGTCATTATTTTTAGATATTTTAATCTGTGCAAAGGGGATTTAGATGAAAGTATATTTTTTCTATCACCATCTTGGCCAGCTATTAGCATGAATTTAATTTATTCTTAGTTTTGGGCAAAGCTTGATTTCTTTATTAACACAGGTATTGTGTGGCATATTATATGGCTAAGGGACATATAGACTCTGAGACTTTTACATTTCTTATTTATTAGTTGAGGAGCCAAGGATAAGATGATTACATGTAATGTAGAAGGAACAATTAACTGTTTATTTTTATTTCATTATTGAAAAAATAATTTATTAATTTTTTTTCAATAAAAAATAACCTTTGTTTAAGGAAAAAAATCAGCATTACATAATACCAATTCAAGGGTTGGCAAAAACGCAAGAAAAAAAACATACCTCACTGCTCAGCTCTCCGGATGCCCCTGCTGCCCGCTGCCCGGTCTGTCGAGCTTCTGTCACATCTCTGGCATCCAGTAGACCCCAGAATTGAGAGCACATGACCTGGGGCACACTCTCTTCTAAAAGCTTCAGTGGACACTGGGAAGGAGAAGCAACACAATGACGAGACGAAGGATCTGATAGCGGGCAGGGAGCAGCGGAGATAGCCAGAAAGATGACTGCTGACTGAGGTGAACATATATATTTTTTTAGCCTTTTGCCAGCCACTTACCTGCCTCATCCTCCATGCCTCTATCACTCTGCATTTCTGGCTTGTGCTCACTCTAGGCTGGGTATTACAACTGCAAGAATACCCTGGAGGTCACCGTGCATGCTCCAGGGCCTACTCGTGGCTAGAAGCCCTGACTTAGAGTGAACATTGGGCTGTGAATTCCATCGGCAGACTCTGGAGGTCACTGCATATTTAGTATGTAGTTAACATCGGGGCCTGCTTGCGGTTGAACGCAATGCCACGTAGATGTGGAGGACGGATAGTGGAAAAGTAACAGCAGGAGCAACTAGAGAGGTGAGTGGTGGGGTAAATATACATTTTTATTTTACGTCTTATGTTTATTGTGCTTTGGGGTCTGGAGAGGGCCTAGCGCACAATAAGGGCCATTAAATTCATAGAGGTGAATTTTAATTTTTTAACAGGTAAATTGAATTTTGTCGGATCTGCTCATCTCTCGTCAGGAGCAGAAGTTCTGACTCATTTGTAACATTTTTGCTCAGCTAGGTGGAGGATTTACAGACACTCCGCTGCAGCAAAATCGTAGACCATTTTAATGAAGACCATCACAAAAAGTTGTTTAACTTCGCATTTAGCAAGCAAAATAACAATTAAAAAAAATGATGTGCCCAGATGTCCGTAGCCTTTACGTGTTATCTAGGTAGCAGCGCACTCCAGCAGCAATCAATGTATTACTACCATAGGAATTCTTACAATTAGCTTTTTATTACAGCTTTAGTTGTAACCATTGTGTAGCAGAATATTATAGGTTATATTATAATAGGCTACAGCAGAGATTCAGCCAACTCGATCGTCATGGTAATCTACATTCTATGTATAGAATTCAAATACTCTACAGTATATAATTTACTATAAGGTCAGTCTGCTGGGAGCGAGGAGATCTGGACATAATACTAAACGTCTGGACGGTGCGTCAGACATTTTTATGCTTTGTTGAAAGTCATCAGAAGCCAGATTATTATTATTATTATTATTATTATGCATTTATATAGCGCCATTTATTCCATGGCGCTTTACATGTGAAAAGGGGAAATATAGACAAGTATAATAAACATGTGTAAGACAAGGGACACACAAGTACATAAGGAAAGGGGACCCTGCCCACGAGGGCTCACAGTCTACATAAGGAGAGGGGACCCTGCCCACGAGGGCTCACAGTCTACATAAGGAGAGGGGACCCTGCCCGCGAGGGCTCACAGTCTACATAAGGAGCGGGGACCCTGCCTGCGAGGGCTCACAGTCTAGAGATTATCTCACAATCTGTTTAGTTTTCTTGTCGTGTTCACTTTTACTTGCAAAAACATTTTTTTAACAATAAATTAAAAGGGAAGGAAACATATTAAAGAGAGAATATTCACTTGGATATAATAGAATCAGAAAGCAAAAATGAATTAAGGACTTAGCAGAAGTCTAATGGGCAAGCTGTTACCTCTGGCTGACCCAATATTCTATTTTGGTACCTTTATAAATTGCTTACTTTGCACAGCATAGCCGTGTCTGCAAAAGGTCATTTAATTTTTTTTCTTAGCGCCATGCTTGGATGGGACTTTTAACCTACATAAAGATGCTTAATAAAGAATAAACAATGAGCAAAGTTAGTAAAAATAAATGTTAGATCCGATGGGTCCACTCAATTTTCAATGTAAAATATTTAGACTATGTGGGTATTCACTTGGGCTTCTATTTACAATATTTATTAACATATTGTGCTAATCTTCTTACAGTTTTTATTTTTCATATTCTTATAGTCAAAGATCATGTTTTGTACATGAGTGGTTACATTGAGATAAGAAAAAAGTTGCACTAATTTTCAGGCTGCAATCCTCATTGTTTTATTCATTGTCACTCCCCCATGTTATGTAGCTTGAAATCAATCCCTTGTTTCAGAATTTTCTCGTTTGGGCATATCCCTATCCGTAATACATACTAACTGTGAGGTCTGTGACTACAAGATGTTGCCAGCTTCAATAGCTATCAGGTGTCAGCACAGCATCATTCCTGTAGTGTTTTCTCCTTCTTCTGTACAGTTCTCAACACATACTTTTTCCCCTGCGCCAACAAAGACTGATTCTAAGAGACATATGATTCCCTTTCCTCTTCTGCAGAGTCTGCAGTGTGTATGCTTGCCTTCATGTTTGTTTTCTGATTCAGTTCAGTTAGTATGATCTGCCACTCCTGAAGACTTAGATGCTTTCTTCCCTATCCACACTCTGATGTGTTATCTCTAACACTGAAAGAGAGGTATGGAGAGATAGAGCAGAGAGAACTGTGACAGCCTGGATCAGTGTGCTGTGAAAACTGTCAGAAAAATCTGGAACATTAGCTATCTAAAGGCGTTGCACAGAGTCTACAACAGAAAAAAATTGGAAGTTTTAAATATAAACTATTTAAAAAGTTTGGTAAATTAAAACAATTTAAAAATTTAAAATTTAAAACTTTGTATGTAACCTCTTCTTATGTACAGCACCATGGAAGCAATGGTGCTATATAAATAAATAATAATAATAATAAAATAATTAGTGCAAAGATGTCCATAACCTTTATCATAACAATGCTATGGAATATACTGCTATTATGCCATTTTCTTAATAGAAAATTACAACATTCTAGACATGTACTGCATGTTGCAAGAAATTGTAGTTATTGATCTAAATGGCTGTGGTATGGCAATAAATGCTAAAATCTATGTGGGACCTACTAACACAGATGATCCCAAAATATTTATACTGTAGACAAAGCTAATAAATGTGGTGAAAGTTACTGTACATCCTTGTCACGTTAGCAGGATTACTTTCTGATCATTGCAGGTCTCAGGCCCCTTTCCGAGTCCAAACATTAAACAAGCCATTGTTACTCTTTTCGATTTTCCAGCATGGCGCAACTGACCAAAATTCTGCAGCACATCTCTAACTTAAGAAATATAACCATTGCAACCCTTCATTCTCTGAAACAGTGGATGTTCCAGGAGTTTGACTACAACCTATCATAAAATTATGGCTTAATCTAATGATGCGCGGCGCAGGTTCAGGCTCAGCAGTAGAGCTGGCTGTCAGTCAGTGTCGGGGGAGCGGTTGCAGCCTTCACTCTCTATACAAGTAGCGGTGACTGAACCAGCACCGGCACCAACTCAACGACTGGAAGACGAACACTGCCGGGGGAGTAAAGCTCATTTCCTTCCGGCAGTGGGGCTCCAAGTCCAGGATGACAGGAGTTCAGAACGTTATTAAACGTAGATATATCTGATATCTGTAGGTTAATAGCATTTTTTCAGGGGACAGGTTGCTTTTTACCAATTTGTGATTGGATGTATTAGAAAAGGTGGGTTTTTTAATTAAGAAAATCTTAAGTATACGACTTAACAAGGCTGTAATGCCATTATTAGTATTATTATTAATAATGGCACTTTGACATAACTCTCTACATTTAACCTGCAATTTCCTCTATACATAGATGTGACCTTATATAACGACTGACTACAGATATAATGGAGTTTGAGTATTCTGGATTCCAAAAATTCTTTGATCTTCCAGTGTAAATACATCGTAGAGTTATTACGTCGGAAAACTAAACTAAACAATTAATCTCTGCTACATGTATTTAGCATTTAAATAATTGTAAATGTACAAGACCACTGGAGCGCCAAGATCTGGTCACCCGTCTTGAATTTCAGAGTTTTTCCACTTAGAATGACATATGTCATCTTAGTATCGGTCTCTCGACAGCACTGATGTCCTTCGTAGCTTCACCCCATGAACTTATTTCTGTACGTAAAGTAATGCAGCTAAATTCAGCTCTTTTTCTTGATTATAGCTCTGTCCTCTGTGACAAAAAGCTGGCGTTAAAGGGAATCTCTCACCTCATTTCTGGCATATAAGCTGCGGCCACCGCCATCAGGGGCTTATCTATAGCATTCTGTAATGCTGTACATAAGCCCCCGATGTAACCTGAAAGAGAAGAAAAACAAGTTAGATTATACTCACCGGGGGGTCTAGTCCGGGTCCAATGGGTGTGGCAGATCTGGGTCCGGCGCCTCCCATCTTCATGCAATGACGTCCTCTTCCTTGCTTCTGCCGCGGCTCCTGCGCAGGCATAATTCTCTGCCCTGTTGAGGGAAGAGCAAAGTACTACAGTGCCCAGGTGCCGGGAAAGGTCTGAGAGGCCCAGTGCCTGCGCACTGCAGTACTTTACTCTGCCCTCAACAGGGCAAATCAGTACGACTGAGCAGGAGCCGTGACAGAAGCAAGGAAGACAACGTCATCGCATGAAGATGAGAGGCACCGAACCCGCGACATGCGTTGGACCGGACCGCCCCCCCCGGGTGAGTATAATCTAACTCATTTTTCTCATCTTTCAGGTTACATCAGGGGCTTATCTACAGCATTATAGAGTGCTGTAAATAAGCCCCTAATGGCGGTGGCCGCAGCTTATATGTGAAAAATGAGGTTACAGGTTCCCTTTAACGGATTTTCATGTGTAATTGGAGTGTATCTTTTTTTTTTGCTATCATTTTCTTTCCTTTGTTTGTGCTTCGTTATTAACTACATGTCTGAGCTGGCTTACACCTACGTAAACAAGAATCTTGAAGCTCGACAATCAAAGAGTTTGCTAGATGAATAAGAAGCTTACATCAAAAACATGTAACTCAATAATATAATAGGTAGCTTACAATTTATGTGCCGGCTGGCAGGCAGATCGGAAGGATAACCTTTGCGATTCAAATACAGCAATTGATTTTTTTATTTTGTTATTAGAGGAGATGTGGGTGCAAGTGCGGCATGTATGTATATTTATTTTGAGAACGATATACCAGTGAGTTATAATGAGAAGAGAATAATATGGCAGTGCAGATAAGGGAAAAAAGATACCCTTTCTAATATAGGATGGACACAGCTATCAAGAAATGGGATATATTAGGTAGTAAGTGACCAGTCTGTTTACAAAGTTGTTAAAGCGGCCATCACATCAACGTTTTTATCCTCTTAATATATTGCAATCATCATATTACATAGCACTGTGTACTTACGATTGCTTATTTTGCCTTTCTACCCAGTTTATTCTTCTGCTTCCATTAAGTCTATGGCATCGCATTATTAAAAACAGACTAGCGGAATCTTTGTATGCTCTGTGTAGAGACAGGAAGTCACTTTTCCCTGAATGAGTCAGCATTAGAACCTGAAATTTACTCACTTCAATGTTCCTGGCATTGGAAGGAATGGAGCAGCTGAGTCAGGGGTTGAACAGGGGGATGACTCATACAAGGAAAATTGACCTCCTGTTTCTACATAGAGCTTAGAAGGATTCAGTTAGTTTGCAATCCTTCTAAAGATAGACCTAATGGAAAAAAGAAGAATTAACTGGGTAAAAGAGCAAAATGAGCAATTGTAAGCACACAGTGCTATATGATGTTATGATTACAATACATTGAGAAGATAAAAACTTTGATGAGAGGAGTGCATCTTTAAGTTGAAAGCAAAAAAAGAGGCAAATGTAAGGATCTAAATGACTTTGAAGAATAAATGAGTCACAGGTCATGGGCACCCAAGGATCACTGAAGGACGTGGGTCGTAGAATGTAAGCGATCTTGTCAAATCCCTTCCCTAAGATGTTTGTTAACTTGACATATAAGAGATGTAAAACATGAGTTCTTACACTTATACTCATAGCTGTGGCAGCTCTTCTTTTAATGTATACAATTATTACTGGATGGAACAACATTGTATTAAACTGGTATCATGTCAAATTGTATAACCTACTGCCTTTAAAGAAAAGTTAAGGGTGGACACAGCTGTACTGTAGGAGAAATTACTAAAGGTGACACCTTGCTGTGACAAATAGTGAATCTCCACTTTCTTCACAGTTGCAAATCAGTGTGTACTTATTTCCAGTTTGATGATGCTTCATTTTAGAATCCCCAGTGCATGCTGGGATACTCAAATGAAATGTCATCAGGGGTCACTCCCACAGCCTTTTTTTACACCCTGGAACGAATTGTTATCACTGATGTCCATTTCATGGGCTTGAGGTGGGGACATCCCTGCTCTGCTAAGCATCCATTGAATTGGTTGTCTATTTCAGAGTATACTAAGTATGAGCTTATTTGTTACTGTTCAATATTCTTTTCAATGCACAGTGACAGTGCACTCCCTAACCGACTCTGATAAGAAGTGATCAGCTGATAAGAGAGCGCACTGTAAGTGTGCATTGTAAAGACAGAACCCGTTGAGCAATGAAAACAGAGACCAGACCCCCCCTTCAAAAGTGAAGGCAAGGTGACTGGGCTCTGCTTTTGGATGCTCAGAGATTTCTGGTCTCACACTGGATTTTCTCTAATTAAGTGTCATCAAAATGGAAGTAGTTTAAAAAATAAAGCAGTTAAAGAAAGTAGAGAGGAAATGGTAGGACTTTTTAATTAAAGTATATTAGATATATTACAAAAGAGATTAGAATATTAGATTAAAGAGATAGGTAGTTAAGATTAAAGTAAATGTGAGTTTCAGATCACCCCTTTAATGACTGAGCTTTTCTGGGAATTTATTGTCCTAGTCTAAGTTTGGATTAGCTTGGTCAGTTTAACACTAGAACTACCGGAGGGGTCATTTTGACCCTTTTGCTATTTCTTTTTCCTATAATTTCTAAAATTTTAACAAATGAGTTCTGACTTTTTGTGACTTTTATTTATTCATGGTAGTGTATATTTTAGGTTACAAAAATGAATTGTAACTTTTTCAGGGGCCCGGATTTTACAATTCAAACCTATGTACTGAAGGGGTCAATTTGACCCCATACATAAAAGTAGCAGTAGACAAGTCACCTAATATTACAGAGTACAGAAAATCACAGTGCTTCTCCCTAGTTGTAGAGTGTAATTGTATCTTTGCATATCAGGGATGATTCAGCATTTTGTTTTGTCTAAACTTGTCTGAACATGTTTGATCCATGTCTCTTGTAGCGATTTCTGTCTGCACTTCAGTAGCAAACATTACAGTTGAAGCTACAACTCTGCATGTTTGTACAGTGTCGTTTTATTACTTCTGCGATCTTACAAGTCCCTTTTTGAGACGTATATTTGAAGCATGAGCAAGCAGAGGGGTCTGACAAGTGATGAAATTTTGAAATGTCTTTAGAATTTATATGAAAATGAGTAAGCAGAAGTGGCCCATTATACGCAATGTCTGAACCACAAACAAAAGGACAAGATATCCGCAAGCGTCGAAAATGTGGAGCTGGAAGATGCAACGAAAACAAAACAACTAAAACTTGCGCAAGCTGTAACAAACCAGTTTGTGGAAAATGCACTGGAAAGTGGAAGAAAGTACTGTTTGTGTTATCTGTTGGACACTGCATGCTATGACCATGTAAAAGGAAAATGCGTGCTGTTCCTACTAAGTTAAAATAAATGTTCTTTAATTTGTTGGCAACAAAAAAGTTATTTTTACTCCAGAGTCAGTACTTTTGAATGCTGTCAAAATGACCCCTAATGGTAGTTATAGGTATTATGAAAGATGCGGTAGTTCTAGTGTTAAAATTTATCATGATATTGCTGTTTACATGGTATCCTGATAGTTTATGAAAATTGGTATTGTTATCATCTCACAATATGTTATATTTACTATATACCTTCTTCCAGACATTCCATAATATTAGCAATTTTAATACTGTTAGTAAGAATTAAGATGAAAGCATATCAATGACAAGGTGTAACTCAGCTAGGTACTTTAACATAGAAAATTACAAGAAAGATATATTGCACATACATGGTGCTAATCGATAATTTCTTATGGGTAAAATATATTCTGTATATTTCTTCCAGAATACACAGGATTCTCACATAAAATGTGATGTGCAATTTTCATGTCCTTCACAAACTGTTAGACACATCGGTCAAAATAAATGCAGGCTACACTGATGCCGGAATGTATCATTTGGGGACAATATTGTTACGGTTCTGACTGACTAGTGCATTACAGCTCATGTCTGAAGGACACATTCTGTCAACAAGAGAGAGAAGACATCTCTGGAAAGCTCTTCATGTTGGAAATGCGGTATTATTTATTCCACACAATATTTACATTTCGAATTTGATCATTTTGCTCTTCTGTGACTTCTTATGGCGTAATAGACTCCTCATTGGCAACTATTGCATTGGTTAAACTAAAATGTTACAGTATAGCCAAAATAGAGAGTGAGTTTATTGAGAACAGTTGAGAAATTATTTTAGATAAACCTCAGTTACAATAATATTGATTTAAGAAATTTTTAAAGCTAAATGTAAGACTGTCCTGTAAAAGTATAAAGGCTCCCATAAACATGACATAAATGTTGGTCGAACATGCTGATATCGACGGGTTCAGCCAATCGTCTGTTTTGTATAAGGGTACTAGATGACTGATAATCGAGGGAGATATCGTTTGCGCTTGTCCAATTTTGGAATGCCGATTGCATTGTTTTCCTGGACATAAGCCACAGGCTGACATGTCAGTTGGCGGGTTTCTCATTGAGAACAAAGGTATGTTCTGCCGAGCAAGCCCTCCTGTGTATGGGAGATTTGGCTTAGATAGCTGTAGAACAAACGATGAGCCAAAGTATCATTCGGACGACGCTCTAATATATAAGGCGAGTTTAAGAAACTTCCAATTTAGCTTGGAGCTCTTAAGGTAAAAAGATAAAGAACACTGAAATTCTCAGATTAGCTCTAGATGACCCTTTGTTCTAGGAACGATCTGTCCTTTGTTTAATGACAGAGTGAGACTTGACTCGCATTGTCAGGTACACGTGTTAAATACATAACTGTTGGGATTCCACTGCAGAGATCAGAAGAACGAGGGTCCCAAAGTCCCCAGTGTGAATGGAACAGTAGTGAGCATGTCCTACAACTGCTCCATTAGGCCGGAGTCACACTAGCGAATAAATTGGATGAATGCAATGCGATAAAAAATCGCATTGCATTCGTCCTAGTGTTATTCTATGGTGCAGCTCCCATCATCCGATTTTTTTTCGGAACGTTTCCTTGGAACGAGACAATCACAGCATGCTGCGATTGTCACCAATTTTAGGATTGGACTTGCCAATGCAAGTCTATGGGTGCAATTAAAAATCGGATTACAAACGGACCAGATGTGTGACTTGCGATAAAATCGCAAGACTTCTCCAGGTCAACAGGAAAGAGCATTTGGCATTGGATATCAATTGGATGTTTAGATGCAAATAAAATCGGTTCATCACCGGAAATTCGGATGACAGACGGATCCCTGGACAAAAAACCTTTGTGCATTTTCGTACCGTAAAAATCGGACCGATTTTTTAATCATTGTGTGTGACTCCAGTCTTACCTGTCTAAAGGGCCTGTCACACTAAGCGATATTGCTAGCAATATCGCTATAACATCACTGGTTTTGTGACATAGCAGCGATATTGCTAGCGATATCGCTATGTGTGATACTTACCTCCGACTGGCTCCCCCGCGGGTTATCACTGATCGCGCGAGAGCGGCCTGGGCTGTTTCTCATCGGCCACTTCCTGTTGGGCTTCCTGTGGTGCCGACGAGCGACGCGTGGACGTGGGCGGAGGACGTCAGGATCGCCGCGTCTGACAGGTAAGTAGCGACACCCCACAGCTGCTATGTTGCTGGTTAGATCTGCCTGTGTGGCAGCTCACTAGCGACCACTTAGCGATGCACCAGCGATCCTGTCCGCATCATATCGCTGGTCGGGATCGCTGGTGCATCGCTAAGTGTGACAGTACCTTTACACATAGCGATATCGCTAGCAATATCGCTGTAACGTCACTGGTTTTGTGACGTAGCCGTGATATTGCTAGCGATATCGCTACATGTGATACTTACCTCCGACCGGCTCCCCCGCTGTCTGTCGCTGATAGCGCGAGAACGTCCTGGACCATTTCTAGTTGGGCGCTTCCTGCTGGGCTTTCTGTGGCGCCGACGAGCGTCACGTGGACGCGGGTGGGAGGATGTCAGGATCGCCGCGTCTGACAGGTAAGTAGCGACCCCCGACCGCTGCTATGTCGCTGGTGAGATCTGCCTGTGTGGCAGCTCACTAGCGACCACTTAGCGATGCACCAGCGATCCATATCGTTGTCGGGATCGCTGGTGCATCGCTAAGTGTGACAGTACCCTAACGGAGAGGTGGTGGCACATGCTCACTGCTGCTCCATTTACACAGGGAGCTTTGGGTTCCCTCCTTCTCATGTTAAGTGAGGGTCTCAACATTCAGACCGCTAGAGATCATACATATGCACTGTCATCTATCCCATAGATAAGTTAAATGCTGTTCATGGTGCAGCTCCTCTAAGAACACTTCTATGGAAGACAAAGAAAAGGGAAAATCAAAGTGATCAAAAACAGATGTTCACCTTAAGGGAAAATTACAAGAAATGTATCTTCATATTAAATCTATAAATGAAAGGTATTTAATTTCATTTGACCTGAGAGGTTTTGTTTTTCAGTAGAAAAGTTAGAACTCAATAGGTTTTCCTCTCTCTTCATTTGTTTTGCATTAACATGCATCAGGAGGTCACAGATGGAATAACCTTGCTACAAGATTATTGACTTGTTCTCTTGCTTGTGTTTGACAATCAATCAGCAGGCGGCACCTTCCTGTTTATTGTTTACTTGCTTTCACCCAAAAGCGTTTGGACATTATTTGCATAAGATATTGTGGGCTTAATCTTTTAATAGTTTCTTAGTGGTCCAAGGAGACTTAACAAACAACATTAAAACAGAAGCAATGTGAAATCCAACCTAGAACTTACTACTCTACGTAAGAAATAACAGACAAAAACTTTTGCTATAGAGACTGTGTTCCCTCGGATTTATCAATGCTGAATATGTTGTATGGAAGCTATTAAATATTTTCCCACCATTGTAAACCATTTCTGGTCACATTTAACCATTCAGCTTCAATTATTATGCCAATTATTAATAAAGAACGATGAGTGTTGTGAATGTTGCATAAGTAGGTAAACTGGGTCAGATGGGGAAATTAAGTATTTTTTTCTCATAAGTAGGTACGCTGGGTGAGATGGACAAGTATTTTTCCCACCTTCATGGTAGTCCCCGTTGCACAGTCCATAGTTTTATCATGAAAATAACATGGTACATTATCTCCAGTAAAATTATGTATACCACATCAGAAACCCAACAGACCACATTTAAGTCAATGGGGACCGTTTGTTCATAAAAGAAGAGAGTAAAGCCACCACTGATTGCCGCAGGGATCAGATGACATAGTAATGTCATGCGATCCTCAGAAGCGCTAGCGCCAACACCATTGGAATGGCTCCTGCAGTTTATGTGAATATAGGTGTTATTAGTTTACAGTGGGCAAACATAGGGATTCTGAAGGGGTTGTATGAGTAGTGGACAACCCCTATATTTAAAGGAGTTTTCCAGGAATATACAGTAACAGTAATTACCTATCCCTGGCATATGATTAATGATTGATCAGTAAGGTGCCAACAAGCCTTTTTTGAAAGAATCGACAGCTCCCACTGTGACTGGCTCCTGAGTACAGTGGTACCAGAGGATATTAGTTCTCATAGTCAATAAACTTTGTCTCCTCTGGATAGTGAGATTGTTTTTTTTTTCCAGAAAGAAGGAATGTTTCCTTGTCTTTCAATGGGTTGTTACATAAAATAGCTTTCATCATGTGGGTCATTTATGTACTTGTACAAATTAATGCCTTCTTACAAAGACTAATCGGTTGAACCTTCCTACGTGTCACCCAATGGATTTGTATGTCTGATTTTCGACAGCCAATAATTTTGTTCTTCTCGAGATAAGCCACTGTCTGAAGAGTCTGGCAGTGGCTCTTTCATAGAGAATACAGGAGTGCTCAGCTCTCTCCTGTGAATGGAAGAGTTGGGTGAGATACAGTAGATATTGGCTGAATGAGCAGCTAAACAATTTTATGACTGATTGTGATCTGATGTCCTCCCTTAAGGTACTGTCACACTTAGCGATATCACTAGCAATATCGCTATAACTTGTGACGTTATAGCGATATTGCTAGTGATATCGCTATGTGTGATACTTACCTCTGACCGCTCCTCCGCTGGTTATAGCCGATTGCGCGAGAACGTCCTGGACCGTTTCTCATCTTCAGCTTCCTGCGGCGCTTCCTGTGGAGAGACGAGCGACGAGCGTGGAGCCGGGCGGGAGGTCGTCAGGATCGCCTAGTGTGACAGGTAAGTAGCGACCCCCGACCCCTTTGATGTCGCTGGTGAGATCTGCCTGTGTGGCAGCTCACTAGCGACCACTTAGCGATGCACCAGCGATCCTGACCGCATCATATCGCTGGTCGGGATCGCTAGTGCATCGCTAAGTGGGACAGTACCTTTAGATGTCTCTTCTCAAGTGAAACAAATGTAAGCATTTTATTTATTCTCCTAACAAAGATCCTCCATGCCCTTTACCAGCTGTGTAGCATTTTTTGGGACTTTTTTTTAACTCCAGGGAATCTTGTCAATGAGCCGGTGTCCAGAACTGAGCTATATATGCCAGATGAGATAATACTAGTGGTAGTATTATATCCCTGTCCTATGAGTCAATACCTCTTTTAATATGTGATAATATCCTGCTGGTTTTAGAAGAAGATGATTGACATCTCATGCTATTATTTAGCCTGTGAGCAACAAGTACACCCAGATCCTCCTCTACAAGTGACTCTTCTAGTTTTTCTCATCCTAGAACATAGGACACTAGAACATAGATTGTCTGCAGACGATTAATGCCCAGGGGCATTAATGCCTATGTAGACAAAGTGATACATGTGATACAAGTGAGAGTTCTGCTTCTTAATTATACTGATCATCGAAGGTCCCAAAAGGCGGATCCCTGCAGATTAAATATACCGTAGATGGATAAGCTATTAAGTTATTAGTCCCGGAGAAGCCTTTTACAGTGTAAAATATCTCAGGACAAATGAGACAGCATTTTCACATGATCCATTTTGCATTCCAGGTTTTCTCATCCTCCAGTATCTTCTTTACAACTTCAGTATTGAATACTGCAACATTTTAGTGGACTTCCTGCTAAAGTCTCCAAATGAAGCATTGTGAGAGTAAAAAAAATAGGTTGAATATAGCAGATGTCTGTGAACCCTTGCATTTTTTTGAATTTGGTTAAGGAGTGTCATGTCCTACTAAACTAATACAATGCATTTATTGTGATATAGTAGCACAACCCTGAAATCCATATCACAACCACTGGGAGGCCACACATCAAACAAAATATTATTTTTTTTACCTCCTATGCACCAAATAGTATCTATAAAATGGTGGGAAATTATGAATCATGATGAGGGATGAGCGGACTCGTGGAGATTCAGGTACCCAATCTAAAATTGATTCCAAAGTTCAGTTTGGGTACCAGAACCATACCCGAACTTGAACCAGAACCTGAACCCCATTGAAAACAATGGGCACCCAAACTTTTGAGCTGGAAAATATTTTCTCTCTTCTTCCGGAATGCTGAAGATTGCAATGGACTTCCGGGAGGAGTCCGTATTTGTCATTTAGCACCGGACACTAACTTTTTACTTACATTCGGGTTCACGCATGTCTAATGCATTTTAGACTTCTATCATCTTCAAACTGCCTAGGCTATTGCAATCAATTTACCTTGAGTGGAAGTATTAAATGCGACATCAAGTTGCTGCACAACTAAATAGCTGTAAATATAAAAATAAACTGGAATTCATTTAAAACGGTTTTAAAATTCTCAAATGTTTTATGCTTTAATTTACTAATAATATGGGAAAAAAAAGGAAATTAAATTTAAAAAAAAGTAACCCGAAAAATCAGATAAATAATGTGATAAAATTGTGTTGAGGATTTTGGGGACAGATATCTGTAGGATAATGTCTTTTAGGCTCCATTTCTTGTCATCGATAAAACTATGGATTTAAAGTTTGTTGTCCTTGCCCTTCTGATACAATGGCTTGATATTTGTGTCTGGTCCATTTCTGTAGTAAAGTGTCCCTGCCTGCTCTGCGAAGATTTCTTTTTGTCTTCTAGGAGTAGATGATATGTGTTTCCGAGCTGTTCATCAGAGCATATCCTGTAATATCAAAGTGTTTGGCTGTGGGTTTCTGCTGGATTGCTGGATGCTCTGTCTATAGAGGAATTTGTGATGGTCTATTGACTTTCTGTAAATGTTTTATGTTTGGTATGCTTTTTTATTAGTTTTTCGGTATCATTGTGAGGTATTTTGATAATGAGTGTTGTAGGCACAGTTTGATGGATGGGTTCCTCACCTTAGATTCTAGTGTAACAGTGCAGCAATGTTTTTCCGCCCAAGCTCTACATGATTGATCTGTTAAATAACAGACCCAATGTTATTAAAGCTACCTCTCGATTTTCTGAACTGTGTAGCTAGCCTAGCACCATTCCATTTATTGTAGGTATTTTTAAAGGGATGTGAACAGGGCAAATAATAGCGTTCATGTTTGATCCCCACCAACCATTTTTGTGTGCTATATACCCATTACCTAGTAGCATGTAGAGGTTGAACAGTGTACTTTTTAAGGAAAATACAGTAGATGACTGTTAAAAAGAATAGGTGTCAATAACCTATAATACATTCTACTTTATGTATTAAAAGACTTGTCCAGAACATAACAAAATAAATAAAAGATTCTAACCACAAGAAATGCTTTAGAATAAAGATGTTCGCCAAACTATTATTAGGGATGCGTCTGATGACAAAATTGAGGATTGTAGTTAATGACAACTAAAACTTCTAAAATACAGGCTTCATCAGAACTCAGAATCCAGATAGTAAGAAAGGTAAATTTATTAATGATAAAAAAACATGCTTAGACAATGAGTTATCTGAGTATCTGGACGTGCTCGTATATTATGTTCAAGTCCCTGCAGCTGCATGATTTGCGGCTGTTAGACAGCCTGAATATATGTGGAGATTGCCTGTTTGTTAGGCTGTCTAACAGTCGCAGATCATGCAGCGCAGGGACTCGGAATATAATATATATGAGCACACCCAGGTACTTGGATAACACTCGAGCAAGCTCAGATAAGACTCTATCCAAGCATGCTCATTCATAACTAACATTTATGCTTTCCAGAATGTGGACACTTTTGGATTATTTGTTTTTGTTTTTCTTGTTTAATTTTTTCTGCTAGAAATATTTAAAAAAATGCATCATGTGGCTTTTAAGGGCGTTTGTCTCCCTGCTCATTACTGGCTACAGAATGAGACTATCTAAGAATTCAGCAGTGAGCTCATTTTTTCCAGTGGGGTTTCTTTAAAAAATATGCATGGTTTATCTTCTAGATCCTCTGTGGCACAATTTTTCTTGTTGGCTGCACAATTAGTTAACTAAAAATCCTTTATTGAGTTGTTCTAACAGGAGGTTTGTAACTCTTTTTATCTATCTTTTATTGAGCTCCTCTCTTGTGATTTCTGTGTTCATGAATCAACTGAAAGAAGCTCATTAAAGACAAATAGAAGAGTTAAGGTCCCGTTACATTTAGCGATGCACCAACGATCCCGACAATGATACGACCCGGTCAGGATCATCGCTAAATGGTCACTAGTGAGCTGCCAAACAGGCAGATCTCACCAGCGATGCTGCAGCGGTCGGCGGTCGTCACTAACCTGTCACACACAGCGAGGGTGACGTCTTCCGCCCGCGTCCATGGAGTCGCTCGCCGGCGCCAGCAGGAAGCCGACGATGAGAAATGGACCATCCCATTCTCGTGCGATCAGCGATATCCTGCGGGGAGCCGGGTCGGAGGTACGTGTCACAAAATCGGTGACGCTTTAGCGAGATCGCTATCGATCTCGCTATGTGTGAAGGGGGCTTTACAATCTTCCTACTACAATCACTCACTGAAGGATTCTTATCTAACTCATTGTACAGCCAGTAAGAAAAAGTGCACCACAGAGGATATTGAAGGCAAACTGTGCAAAATTTTTAATGAAACCCAACAGCAATTCTTTTTATCCAAAAAACATGTATTTAAGTATAAAAAAGTTGCTTTAAAGGTGTCAAATCCATAGCCTTTAAAAGGAATATGTCACCACTTTTTTGCTAATAAACCCTGCCCATCACCTTTAAGATCATGTGAATGGGGCTGCTACAAGCCCTATATAACCTTAGTGGTGCCCCTGCATATCTCAAAAAGCTATGTTTTATTCATTTTCCTTGCTGCATGTAAACAGTGTGGGTCCGGTCTAATGGACGAATCCAGATTGCGATCAACACCGCCCGTTCTCAGCAGATGCTGCCTCTCCTCCCTGGATGTAAGTGAATAAATTCTCTATGTCTCATGCCTGTGCAGTGGAATCAGACAGCTGCCCAGATGTTCCTCACTCTGCCCTATTGAATATTGATTAACCAGGGAGCTAGTGACTTGACTTTGCGCTGCTGGTCTAATTCCACTACTCTAGCGTGAGGCTTTGGGCACTGTGTGGATGGAGTAAAAACAAAGTCTTAAACACCGCCCCAGCAGGGTTTTTCTCCAGCCCTGGAGCGGCGCTTTAGATATAAGCACCCAGTCATATACTCACCCTCCGGTATCTTCACTGTGCACCACAGAGGATATTGAAGGCAAACTGTACAAAATTTTTAATGAAACCCAACAGCAATTCTTTTTATCCAAAAAACATGCATTTAAGTAAAAAAAAGTTGCTCTAAAGGTGTCGAATCCATAGCCTTTAAAAGGAACATGTCACCAGTTTCCTTGCTGCATGTAAACAGTGTGGGTCCGGTCTAATGGACGAATCCAGATTGCGATCAACACCGTCCGTTCTCAGCAGATGCTGCCTGTCCTCCCTGGATGTAAGTGAATAAATTCTCTATGTCTCATGCCTGTGCAGTGGAATCAGACAGCTGCCCAGATGTTCCTCACTCTGCCCTATTGAATATTGACTAACCAGGGAGCTGGTGACTTGACTTTGCGCTGCTGGTCTGATTCCACTACTCTAGCGTGAGGCTTTGGGCACTTTTTCGGTGCCGCTCCAGTCCAGTGTCGCCATCTTGCGAGCACAGCTGGAAATCAGAATCTAGGTCAGAAGCTCTTAATGGAAGTGTATGAGAACCAGTACGAGGCCAGAATGAGGCTCTCATAGACAGGTATGGAAAAGTGACCTCCACTCCCCTCCATGAAATACTGGAGTTGCCGACAGGTCACTCACTATTCGCTAGACTGAAGGGAGCTATGCTGGAAAACAATGAAGGCGGCAGCAGGTGAGTATGAGACAGGGGGCAGGTGACTTAAATTTAAAGCACCTTTCCAGCAGTGAAATAAAAACACTGCTATATCCTGAATTAACAGTTCAGACTACAAGCATTGCTTGCTCTAAAAGATTCAAAGATATACAATGATTTTAGTGCCAACGATGTCTGAACGGTTTCATATTAAGTTTATGGTGCCGATTAACAACATGACTTTGGTTTTGCCAGTTTGGCTCTAGTTTCTGAGATATTTAAGAGTTAATTAGTTAATTCTAGTATAATTCTGGCTTCAAGAAGTCACTTTTATGACATTTTAAGTCTGCAAATTGAAATGCAAAATAATTACATGGGATTTTTCATTACCTAAGATGCTGTTAAAGAGTCAAAAGAACAAAAGATCAAAAGCTATCACATTTGTTATCACGCACAAGTCACATTGGGAGAATGTATTATTTTCATAGATACATTTTCTCAAAAACTAGAACCAATTGAGCAAAAGTAATGAGATATTTTAATTCAGGACCCTCAAAATACCCTAAGGCTGTGTGCCCACATTGTGTTTTTAAGCATTTTTGCCACGATTTTCGGCACGAAAACACTGCGAAAATGCTTAAAAACTCATACTGAATGCACCCCATGCATTCCTATGGCATTCCGCACATTCTGTGCTAATGATGCGCTTTTTTTCTGTGGCGGCATCGCATCGCGGAAAAAAAACGCAGCATGCTCATTCTTTTTGCGGAATTGCCGCAATTCTGCAAAAAATTACCACGATTCCGCACCCATAGGAATGCATGAGATCCGCTTACTTCCCGCATGTGGCTATGCCCACTATGTGCAAAGTGAGCGGCTCATGTGCGAATGGTACCCATGGCCTGGAGGAGAGGAAACTGTCCTCCAGGCCCTGGATACCATATCCCTGTAAAAAAAAGAATTAAAAATAAAAAATAAGGTTATATTCACCTTCCGGCATCCCACGCAGCCTTCCCGGGCCTCAGCGATGCTCGCGTTCCCAGTTATGCCTTGCGAGTCCTTTGATGATGTCACGGTCCCGCAATACTGTATCGGTCCCCATTCCTCGCGAGACCACTACAGTAGCATGAGACCTCATGTCATCAATGGTCTCGCAAGGCATTACTGGGAATGGGAGCATCACTGAGGCCCGAGAAGGCTGCGCAGGTCGTCGGAAGGTGAGAATATCACGATTTTTTATTTTTTTAGTATTTTTAACATTCTATCTTTTACTTTTGATGCCGCTTAGGCAGCCTCAATAGTATGTTTGACGAGTATGACCAACCTGTCAATCACATTCCAAGCGATGCTTCAAATCGCTTGGAAAGTGCTTGAATTCTGCTCGCGAAAATCGCGGGAAAAACGCGATAATAACCGCTAAAACATCGCGTAAAAATCGCACAGAAAACGCGCGGAAAAAACGCGCATTTTCTGGGAAGGAGTCCGGTTTCAGGTGTCAGGTTTTAAACGCTACGTGGGCACATAGCCTAAATCTTTTCAAAAAATCTTGGCAACTAAAAAAAAAGTTATTTTGTAAACTGAATTATTACCAATATCTCAAGCACATAATAGTTTTAATGAAATGTAGGGTCAATTGTCAGGCTGTGATGGTCTTTAGTAAGAAAGGGGAGGCCTTAAACTCTCCCTGGGACCCTAACTATTTCTGTCTCGGGTGTACTCTTAAAGGTTGAGAGGCCCGAGTCTCCGACTTTACTATGTTCCTGTTAATGTCCTAAGCTGTTCCCTCCCCCTCCCTCAGGAGGCCTGGGACAGATATGTTAGTGTATATACATGTATGACAAACAGGGATAATAAAAAGCAACTAACATACAAAAACACTCACTAAGGGTAGAGAGGAATAAAGGGAAGGATAGGAAGGTACCAACCAAATGGAAATAGGATAATAGAGAAAGCATACACCCAAAAAAGCAGACAACAATCTCCAGCAGCAACTACGAACTCCAACTTCAACACACCAACTCCAGCAAGCCAATTAATCAGAAGGTCTGGCAAGGTTTTATATAGAGAGAAAATAGACAGGTCAGGAGCAGCTGTGAAATGGAGCTGCACGTTTCTAACTAGCATACAAAAAGTCGCTAACCTTTTCAGCACCAAAGGAAACAAAATTAATTTAATATGAGGAACAAAACACACAGGCTAAATGGAAGATGAGCGATTCACAGTACATAAAGATCACCTAACCCCAGATCTCCCAGGAGGACGTGACACACTCTTGACATCAATATAGGCTTTCATACATCTGATGATATAGTAAATCATAAGATATATGATTTTAATGTGTTACTATACAGTTCTCAATACAAGCATCATTTCCCCCACAATTTAATACAACAGAGCATGCAATGGATGACTTTATGATAGGACATCTGCAGTCTGAGAACTAAAATGTGGCCAGAATCTCCTTTTTTCCATCAAGCCTACACAGCACCAATAGATATGATATACTGTACATAAAACATTTAATACACTTTTTATTTTACAATAAATGGGTGATTGGCAGACATCATGGCATGTCTACGTAAGATAATAATAATTTTATTCTTTTAGTTACCCTTCATGATTTTCAAAGTAGACTTTGCAGATACAGTAGACCCACTCCTTGGTGACATGTAATGCATTAGAAACTATTGAAAAGAGAGAATAGTAACATTGTTGTGTGCTTGTCACTTTACTGCTGGATTATTGTGTGTCACCAGATATCAGATAACTTTTTTTCTTCATCTTTATGCCATTCTTTGTTTCTGAAGGTCCTTGGTTATTATTTGTTCATTAGATGTGATTTTCCATCTGTCTGCAATGATCCATTCTTGTGTTACATGATGCATTATTTATCACTTTCAGCTTTTTTTTCTTGACTAGTGAGTTTAGTATTGCTTAGATATAAATATTTGTATCTTAGCAATCCTTCTATGATATTACTAAGGTTATTAGACAGTTATGAAACTGAAGATAAATCCATTGACCACCAATTATTGACCCGTAGGCTCACATTAAAATATTCTCCTGCATTATGTGAGTAATGCTACATGAATTTTACATTTAGATGCATATTCAAAAAGAAATGGGTGGCAATTATTGATGGACGAACCCCTGGATGTTCGGGTCCAGAGGGTTCAGCTGAACAGTTAAAAAAAAGTTTGGTTCCGGTACCAGAGCAGTATTCGAACCCCATTCACTTGAATGGGGGGGTGAACATTCAGTGTCTGCCACTCTATCATGTGCATGGCTGCGCGGCAAACACTGCCAGTGATCGGCAGTAACATTGTTGCTCCAACCCCACCATCTTATCTCGCAGAGGCACTAGGCACTTTCATCGCTTTTTATATGTGTATCCATGGAGTTCTGGTATAATTGATGGTTATTGTTTGCATCTTCTGGTTGTTTGTGGTCTACATGTACTCACTCAGCACACCAGGGGTGCCCAGTCACCAGCTCCTTTGTCCTATATGGGTTTTTGCATTCAATTTTTTACTGGCTGTACTTTCCTGGTAACATGCGGTTTGCATGCTTTTATTAATCACACCAGGGGTGCACACATATCAGCCTCATCTTCCCATAAGGTTTTTGCATACACATTTTTCATGGTGCTGTGAATAGTTTTCAGCTGCATACATTTTTTTTTTTTTGGATTGTGCATTTTAGATCTTTTTTGGATCTACTTCATTCAAATTATGCTATACTAGACATTTCATGTGGTTGTTTGTCTATTTCTGTGGGATTTTTTGATGTGGGTGGGTTATCATGTCAGTACTACATGACATGGTTTATGATTCTGTTTGCACATGTTTTTAAATGTTTTTATGGAATTTGTGCTTTTCCTTGTCTGTGTTGATTTTTTCAATAAAATTGTGTGCATATCATTTATATCTGTGGTGTTCCCATTGTATAAGCAAGCCACTTTCCTTCCAGTTTCATTGTTACTGCCAGTCAGAGGGACGCAGCACCCATCACTTTCACATGAAAGCATGAGGCCCGCAGCTGTGGCCAGAGGTAAAAAGTTTACCCCAATCACAGGCATCAGCTGATGGGACTACTTCTCCCATCAGCCTATGCCTGCGAAGCTAAGGACAGTGAGAGCAGGCGACGGCTGATAGGAGTATTCATCATCCGGCACCAGTGCTATAAATAAATTTAAAAAGAAATGGTGTGGGTTCTCCTGAATTTTTGATAACCAGCCAAGCAAAACTGACAGCTTGGGCTGCAACCCTTAGCTGTCAACTTTATCAAAGCTGGTTATCAAGAACAGAGGGGTCCCATGCCATTTTTTAAATTATTTAAATAAATAATACAAAATAATTAAATTCATTATTTTAATTATCTATTAATATCACATACGCCGCCTGATGAATACTTCCACCAGCTACTGCCTGCTCTCGCTGTTATTAGCAGCAGCAGGTGTAGGCTGATCGGAGTAGTAGTCATATCAGCCTACGCCAGTGACTAGAAGTAAACTTTTTACCACTGGTAACAGCTGCAGGCTCATGCTGTCATCTGACAGCGTGGGAACCGCAGTGCTTTGATCGGTGGTAATAATCTTACCACCAATTAGAGCCGCTGGTGTTTGGTGGTGCTGAACCTGAACAGTAAAATGGACTTCCTGGTGAAGTCCGTATTTGGGGTCCATGCCCAAACAGTAAGTGTTTGATAAGACTTAATAGTTATGAGATTCTCTAGACTTAAGAGTCCAATGGGTGGTCCTAATCAGTGACATACATATGTACATTTAAGGCTAGAAATTATTAATGAGGAACTGGCACCTGTTCCAACGGGGACAGATTTTAATCTTATTTTATTCCCGCTACTCATCAGAAAGGGCAATTGATTTTCAAATCCGCCATACGGTTGCAGAGATATGGATCTTTTTATTTGTTGCTTATTTTTATGGTCTTTATCAAAAGATTCTCTAGGGGTATACTTTTATGCTGCTGTGCATATTTAACCTGTGTGCAGTGTCCCCTCGGAATAATGTAGCATTAATCGAAAATGCCCACATATGTGAAACCATATGGCGGATTCTAAAAATCAAACTAGCAAAAAAAAATAAAGAATACTCAGGGGACAAGCGAGAAAAAAATAAGACCAAAAAATTGAACTTTTGACCTGGTGACTTTAAGTAAGGCTACCCACTGGACTCCTGAATCTCTTACCATAAAATATTGTTTTTCTTGGAAATTCTTATAAACCTGAAGCATCAGCCATTGATTCTTATGATCTGTCCATTCTTTATAGCCAGGATTAGAAACGCTGTGAAGTTTGAGGCCGTCTTTTTTTCACATCTCACTGATATATGATTCATATCGAACTAAGAATTTAAACTGCTCATCAGCATTTGTTAAATGCATAATACTTCATAAAGCCTGGTATTTTCAAAGATTATACCAGAAATGACAAGTATCTTCTACATCAACACAAAGGAAATATCATCAGGGCTTGCGGTAAGGTCCATTTAGCTCCATCACGTCATTTGCTGGCCTCGGAGCAGCTATAAAAAGCACAGAAAATTTCACAACTAAATTTATCAATCCCCAGCTGCGGCCTGATCAGCAGTAGGCAGGGAGAAGGCTCTCCAGCTCTCATTTCCTGAAGTAAATGACATGAAGTGCAATTTATGTCTCACTAGTAGGAAGTCAGGGCTCCACAATGAAGGATATGCACGTTCTATCATGCATGACATAAAAACCTCCTGCATGAGCAGAGAAAGAGCGCTTGACACATTTTACAGCAGCATTCTCGCTGAAACAAGAGAATTAAGACAAAAGCAAGAATATTATCTGCTCGGACTCACCAGCATTATTTTAAGATGTATCCTGAGGGCATCTTGGATTTCTGATATCTTCTGAGCTGTGCTGAAAATACATAATTTAATGCTTTCCCTCTTGTTTGGGGAGATTTGGTATTGTTGTGTTGTTATATTTTATTTCTTTTTATGTAATTGTTATTTATCTTATTGAATTGGCAAAGGATAGTGGATTGTTCACAATTGGACAACCCTTGCTTAAACAATTCAGAGCCTCATAGACAATAAAAGCAGTGTGCACTCACCTACCACAGTGGCGCCATTCCAGTGGTGTCTGTGTTGCTGTTCTTGGCGAGAAACTTGGAATTGTTGCGTCACTTGACTCTTGCAGCCAATTAGCATCCACTGACCGGCAGCAGCTTTTACTATTTCATCAAACGGTAGATGCGCTGCAGCGCTCAGATGACACAGCAGTGATATGTCACCTACCTGGGACAGCAGCGCTGACATTGATGGCTGGGCATCACTGAGGGAGCTGTGTATAAATTGTTTTTTTTTTTAATTTCTATGGCACCATGAATTTATTAAAGTAAAGGCTTTCCTGTATTGGACAAAACCTTTAAGATACCCAAACATGTTAAATAGAAGTAGGTTGATAGTTCTTCAATCATTGAGCAAATGATAATTTGTTGAAAAGAGGTGAACAAATCAATTCTTTGCAAAACAATAAGCGTGAATCGCCTAAAGGTCCCGTCACACTAAACGATGTCCCAGCGATCCCACCAACGATCCGACATGATGGGATCGCTGGGACATCATTAGGCTGATTGCTGGTGAGCTGTCACATAGACAGCCCCAGCGATCAGGACTAGCGACGCTGGACGCTGGTTTCTAATGTAAACATTGGGTATCCAGGAGCCACGCGATTCCTGGATACCCGCTGTTTACCTTGGAAACCGGCGTACATGCTGGTTTCCAAGGTAAACATCAAGTATCTAGGAGCCGTGTGACTCCTGGATACCCGACATTTACATTGGAAACCAGCGTGTACGCCGGTTTCCAAGGTAAACAGAGGGTATCCAGGAGCCGCGGCTCCTGGATACCCGACGTTTACATTAGCAACCAGCGTCACTGATCGCTGGTCTCTCACTGCCACGTGCAGCGATGCGAGCTGGGCAGCGGGAGACCAGCAATCGAAAAATGGCCCAGGCCGCTCGAGCACGATTAGTGATAACCGGCAGGGGGGCCGGTCGCTGATATCCATCACACACAGCGATCTCGCTGGCGAGATCACTGATGTGTCACAAAATCAGTGATCTCGCTAGCGAGATCACTTAGTGTGATGGGGACTTAAGGGTATGTACACACGTTGCGGATTCTGCTGCAGATCCGCAGCAGTTCCGCAGGCAGTGTACCATATAATGTTATCCTATGGGTTTTCAAATCCACAGTGCACATGCTGAGGATTTTTCCCTGCGGAGAAGCTGTGGTTTGAAATCCGCAGCATGTCAATTCTTTCTGCGGATTCCGCTGTGGTTTGACACCTGTTCCATTGTCCAGATGTCAAACCACACGGGAAAACCGCTAATCTGCAGGAAAGCCGCAGGTCACTTTATCTGCGGTTTTACCTGCGGATCCGCATGGAAAATTCCGCAGGTGAATCCACAGCGTGTGCACGCAGCCTAAAAGGACCACAGCCATTGCAGAAGATTGCATCAGCCAGAGAAGTTTCACATAACCTTGGATATGATCAGTTGAACTTCTTCATAAATACCTTCAATCTCACATCACAAGGTATCTCACAGCTAATCAGGAGAGATTATCACAGCCTGTATAAAAGCAGAAGCAGGGAACACAGCAGTGAATTTGAGGTGAATTTGGATAGTGAAAGGACATCACAGCTCATATCTTAGTAATAAAAAAAGGTAGCATAAGCCATAAAATGCTAAATATACATCACAAATAGTGTGAGAAAACACAACAGTAAAGAACAGGTACTATTAAATTACCATATATGTTGAGGTCAATTAATATTATTAAGACTGTTTACTTCAAAGATCTTGGAATAGGTTGGGTACTGTTTTACAAAGACCTAGGGACTAGTGATGAGCGACTATACTCGTTGCCCCCCGGTTTTCCCGAGCATTGTCGGGTGTCCTCCGAGTATCTTGTCGTGCTCGGAGATTTAGTTTTCGTCGTCTCAGCTGCATGATTTATGACTTGTAGACAGGCTGAATACATGTGGGAATTCCCTAACAAACAGGGATTCCACACATGTATTCAAGCTGTCTCCAAGTCGCAAATCATGCAGATAAGACAAGGAAAATTACTCGGAGGACACCCGAGTAATGGGAAATATGCAAAAACATGTAAATCAAGAGCCGCGGAGACACCATCACATGTTTCTCAACGCAAGCAATGACTAGCCAGGTCTTTCACCGGGAAGGAACAACCACGGGAAGGGCAGTCTCCAATGAAGGAAACCACCTATGCCAAAACATGGTATCCATCCACAGACAGCTGTTTCGGGGTATTGCCCCTCATCAGTGTGGAGAAGGAAACTGGCTAGTAGGAGCAATGCCTAGTAAAAGACTGTGAAAAATGAGGATGAATGAACTCATGGAGATCAACTTCCAACACTGCGGAGACACCATCACATGTTTCTCAATGCAGTGATGCTAGAGCAATGCCCCCATCCCTTATGGGAAATATGCAAAAACATGTAAATCAAGAGCCATGGAGACACCATCACATGTTTCTCAACGCAAGCAATGACTAGCCAGGTCTTTCACAGGGAGCATGCTCGGAAAAACCCAAGCAATGAGTATACTCGCTCATCACTACTAGAGACCTTATAAACATATTTTCAGGGCAATAAGACTATGTACAATTACTTACCAAGAATCTATTTGCTGTAAGTCTATTGTTTTTAAAGTTCTGCACAGTTGGCTATTTGGAATTTCAACGGATTCACTCCTTTATACTGGTAAACAATGGCTACACAGACCAAGCCATAGAAATTTTTGTTTTAGAGCTGTACAAACTGAACAAACATATTTAGCGATACCGGACAACAAGCAAGCAATCGCTCTAAAAATATTATTTCAGAAAACTTTTTGTGAATGTTATTCAATGATACAGTGCACATGAACAATTTTTTTTTTCACTAAATGAATCTACGTGTGAAAAAAAAAATTCACAGCATGTACGATTTTCCTCCGAAAATTGGAATGAGACTCAACCATTCAAGTCTATGGGTGTGAGGAAAAAAAAACTGGATGTCATATGGAGCCAAAGTAAATCATCTGATTTATATGAATGCACTGCAGTTCTGTAACATAGGAAACTGTAAATGGTCCTGTAAATGATTAATAACTGCTGAGTAAAAAAACAGATTGCACACATAGGACAAGTAAGAAAAAAAATCGTCCCACTTTTCTAGATGAAAATTGGACCTTTTTTATATTGGCATGTGACTCTAGCCTTGGGCCATATTCACACTTTCAGTCTTTGGTTAGTATTTTACATCAGTATTTGTAATCCAAAACCAGGAGAGGAAAAGTGTAATAGAAACACGTCACCACTTCTGTATTTATCACCCACTCCTGGTTTTGGATTACAAATACTGATGTGAAATACTGAACAAATACTGATAGTGTAACCGTAGCCTTACAAATATTTAAAGGGAACCTGTCACCTATTTTTTTCGCATATAAGATGCGGCCACCACCATCAGGGGCTTATCTACAGCATTCTGTAATGCTGTAGATAAGCCCCCAATGTAACCTGAAAGATAAGAAAAATTATTTATATTATACTCACCCAGGGGCGGTCCGGGTCCGATGGGTGTCGCGGTCCGGGTCCAGAGCAGAGTACTGCAGTGCCCAGGCGCCGGACCTCTCTGACTTTTCCCAGTGCCTGCACACTGCAGTACTCTGCTCTTCCCTCAACAGGGTAGAGCAGTACGCCTGCATCGGAGCTGTGACGAGAAGCAAAGAAGAGGACATCATCGCTAGAAAATGAGAGGCGCCGGACCCGGACTGCGACACCCATCGGACCCAGACCGGACCGCCCCTGGGTGAGTATAATATAACTCGTTTTTCTTATTTTTCAGGTTACATCAGGGGCTTATCTACAGCATTACAGAATGCTGTAGATAAGCACCTGATGGTGGTTGCCGCATATTATATGCCAAAAAATAGGTTACAGATTCCCTTTAAGCCACCATGAAATGTGTTTGCTATATTCTCTATTACTTTTTTGTGTATGGACACATACCACAACTCTATAATCTGATTTACTTACTAAGTATCTACTTTTCCCTTTGGATGATTTATATATCTGTGTCTTCTAAGTTATTGTGATCAAAAATTCATTGAGAGGCTACACTTTTATGTGACGTTACCTCGTCTCCTGATATACAATGTGCATATCGACTTTTAGAAAGAGGCGTAATCATTTTTGGATACATGCAATTGATTCAGCTTTTTTGACCTATACAAGTGCAGCACATAGATTCTCTTCCCGAAAAACTGAACCACTGTAGGAATGAAGAAAAAAAAAGTTGTGTCTCGATGAAAATAAGATCCTGAACTAGCCTGGGGTTTATTGCTATCGTACTGCTCCAACTATTCGACTGTCACCGGTCACTGGGAATTGTACCTTGCAGTGTTTGTCAGTCAGGTGTCAGCGAGATACTTGTCTTCAATTTGCTTTCAATATCCCGATACAAACACACAACTATATTAATTTGCTTTCATTGTTAACCAGCCCAAATAGATTGTGACAGCAGGACACTGTTGTTTGACCCCATTGGTACTGTCAGAAGAAGATTTTACTTAGAGATTTCTATGCATCTGCTTGAGTTGAGTTTGATATGTTACGCGGTAGAATGCGCTTTGTGTAAAAACTACTAAAATACAGAAAAGATGCTCAACGGCATGAATAGGATATACGTTTAGTATATTGTCAGTAATATGTGCAGTTTTCCCATTCAGCTCAGATGTCAACACATTACATTTTTTGAAAAATTAAACACATCAATGCTAGAAAATAAATTCTAATACTATTCTATGTGACATAATGATTTTTTACTATTTTCAAGGTCAAAAAATTAATACATAAATTAATTCATAAACATATACTTTTTACCATGTCGCCAGCTGCCGGTTTCCCCTTGCCCCCCTCTAGTTGATTGATAGGTCTCTCTGGATGTGCACATATTGAGGAGCAATCAAGCATCCAGAGTGGTGCAGGTAGACGTCAGCCATGGGTGGCACCGGACAAGTCTCATTTCTTGTTAGAATCCCTATCCGATCTCCAAATTATATTTTCTCTGAACCTCACAAGTGTTTCATAGAGAAAATTTGTGCAGCCAGGCTCTATTTCCTACTGCCCATGGTTTCGACAGCATGAACTGACTGAAAAGTTCCCTTTAACAGGATATTGTTATGTGATCTGAAGAATTAAAGAGATGGAGGCTGAAACACAGAGATCAAGGATGTGTCATTTGTCAAAGTGTGTGCTGTTGTTTAATACAGTAACTGTGAAGAATTTATCAATACGAGATTAACATTGCTGGACTACATCAGTCTGAGAATTCCCCGTTCCCCCTGGGATAAGCAGCTCACTGTCTATGGACTGTGTACATGGAGAGCCTGGTGTGGGCGGGGTCATCTTTCTTAGCTTTACTTCATTCTAAATCTAAAAGTTCTGATTGTGTCAGAACTGCTGGACCCAGTAAACTAAGTGATACATCGTTAGATTCAGCTTCTCTTATCCTACATTATTCTGCTTTCAGATAAGGTAGCTGAAATCTGCTGACAGATTCCCTTTAAGTAAAAAAAATGGTATCTTAAATTCATTTCATATGGTCCTTTTTTTGTGACTTCTGGACAGCAACAAATATGATGGTCATAGTTGCCATTAAAAAAGTCTACAAACTTTGCCCAGGAGACAGACATACCCCTAAGATTTAGTTGCACTTTATTACATTTTTGTAACTGGATTAATGGATCATTTCTACAAATAATCATACATTTTTCTCTCTGAGGTTTCAGCCGTGTTTAACATTTGTGTACTGTCTTTGGAGAGATCACGGGCTTACTATAGGTTATCATAGTCTATCGGATTGCTCCCGTGAGTGGATTTTTGCAGATTGAGCATCCACAAAAAAATTGGAGACTTGTCAGATTTTGATTTGAGCCGCAGATAAAAATTGCACAGTCTAGCTACAGGTCTATGAAATACTTGGACAGCTGATGGCATCTGAGTTGCATCTTAATGCTGTTCATTTTTAACTGACTGTGTGAAAGGAAAAACTTAAGAAACCTATATTAGTTTTTTATTGCACAAGAAAAATGATGTATTACTAATAGTGTTGAGCGATACCGTCCGATACTTAAAAGTATCGGATCGGATGGTATCGGCCGATCTAAAAAATATCGGGTATCGCCAATTCCGATACCGGAAGTCCCATTCAAGTCTATGGGACTTCCGGTATCGGAATAAGAAAAACCCTATTTTTGCCTTGTACAGCCTCTCTGGGGTCTGTACGGGCCTTTCGGGGGGCTGTGCCGGCCTGCCGGGGGGTCTGTGCAGGCTCCGGTGGTCTGTGCCGGCCTGCCGGGGGGCTGTGCCAGCCTGCCGGGGGGTCTGTGCAGGCTCCGGTGGTCTGTGCCGGCCTGCCGGGGGGCTGTGCCGGCCTGCCGGGGGGTCTGTGCAGGCTCCGGTGGTCTGTGCCGGCCTGCCGGGGGGCTGTACCGGCCTGCCGGTGGTCTGTGCAGGCTCCGGTGGTCTGTGCCGGCCTGCCGGGGGGCTGTGCCGGCCTGCCGGTGGTCTGTGCAGGCTCTGGGGGGCTGTGCCGGCCTGCCGGGGGGCTGTGCCGGCCTGCCGGTGGTCTGTGCAGGCTCCGGTAGTCTGTGCAGGCATCGTCCGATGGGACTACAAGTCCCATCGGGCGATGCCTGCTACCATGACAGTGATTGACACATTAGCCAATGATGGGACAGTAGTAGTCCCATCATCCGGCTAATGTGTTGAATGTAAAAAAAAAAAAAAAAAAAAAAAATTTGCATGCTACATACATGCTACATACATGCTACATACATACAACATGCATACTACATATATACTACATGCAACATACATACTACATACATGCTACATACATACAACATGCATACTACATATATACTACATGTAACATACATACTACATGCATGCTACATACTACATACATGCTACATACATACTACATACATAATACATATATACTACATGCATGAAACATACAACATATATACTACATGCATGCAACATGCATACTATATATATATACTATATATACTACATGTAACATACATACTACATATATACTACATGCATACTACATACATACTACATACATGCTACATACATACTACATACATAATACATATATACTACATGCATGCAACATACATACAACATATATACTACATGTATGCAACATGCATACTACATATATACTATATATACTACATGTAACATACATACTACATATATACGACATGCATACTACATACATGCTACATACATGCTACATACATACACTACATGCATGCAACATACATACTACATATATACCACATGCATGCAACATGCATACTACATATATACTGCATATATACTACATGCATGCAACATATATATATATATTACATACAATACATACATATAGACATACAGTACATATAACATAGAGTACATACTCACCGTCACTTGTCACTTTGATCCCCGAAGCCATTGTCACCTGAGGAATAAATATCAAAATAAAAAAACACCAATATACTTACCCCGATCCGCAGAAGTCCACGAGGGTCCCACGTCCATCTTGCGTGGAGAACAGCAGCATCAGCTGATGCTACCATTCTCTACCAGCTCCAGGAATACAATGACGGAAGGTAGGTATCCTTCCGCACAGTATTCCTCCACCACTTTAAAAAAAAAAAGTCCCTAGTCTCACTTTATGCCATTGCTGCGTGGGAAATTCCCACGCAGCAATGGCATAAAGTGAGACTAGGGACTTTTTTTTTACAGTGGTGGAGGAATACTGTGCAGAAGGATACCTACCTTCCGTCATTGTATTCCTGGAGCTGGTAGAGAACGGTAGCATCAGCTGATGCTGCTGTTCTCCACGCAAGATGGACGTGGGACCCTCGTGGACTTATGCGGATCGGGGTAAGTATATTGGTGTTTTTTTATTTTGATATTTATTCCTCAGGCGACAATGGCTTCGGGGATCAAAGTGACAAGTGACGGTGAGTATGTACTCTATGTTATATGTACTGTATGTCTATATGTATGTATTGTATGTAGTATATATGTATGTTGCATGCATGTAGTATATATGCAGTATATATGTAGTATGCATGTTGCATGCATGTGGTATATATGTAGTATGTATGTAGCATGTATGTAGTATGTAGCATGTATGTAGTATGTATGTTGCATGTATGTAGCATGTAGTGTGTATGTATGTAGCATGTATGTAGTATGTATGTTGCATGTATGTAGCATGTTGTGTGTATGTTGCATGTATGTAGCATGTAGTATATATGTAGTATGTATGTTACATGTAGTATATATAGTATATATGTAGTATGCATGTTGCATGCATGTAGTATATATGTTGTATGTATGTTGCATGCATGTAGTATATATGTATTATGTATGTAGTATGTATGTAGCATGTATGTAGTATGTATGTTACATGTAGTATATATGTAGTATGCATGTTGTATGTATGTAGCATGTATGTAGCATGTAAATTTTTTTTTTTTTTTTTTTTTTTTTTACATTCAACACATTAGCCGGATGATGGGACTACTACTGTCCCATCATTGGCTAATGTGTCAATCACTGTCATGGTAGCAGGCATCGCCCGATGGGACTTGTAGTCCCATCGGACGATGCCTGCACCGACCCCCGGAGCCTGCACAGACCACCGGCAGGCCGGCACAGCCCCCCGGCAGGCCGGCACAGACCACCGGAGCCTGCACAGACCACCAGCAGGCCGGCACAGCCCCCCGGCAGGCCAGCACAGACCACCGGAGCCTGCACAGACCACCGGCAGGCCGGCACAGACCCCCGGAGCCTGCACAGCTCCCCGGCAGGCCGGCACAGACCACCGGCAGGCTGCCACAGCCCCCCGGAAGGCCGGCACAGACCACCGGCAGGCCGGTACAGACCCCCGGACAGGCGGCACAGCCCCCCCCGAAGGCCCAAACTGACGGCGCATCATGATGCGCACAGACAGCGCATCATGATGACGTCATTTCGGCAGCCAATCAGAGCCACAAAAGTGGCTCATTGCATTTTGGACTTCCGATTCCGGTATCCGATACGAAAAAAGTATCGGTACTCGGTATCGGAATTCCGATACGGAAAATATCGGCCGATACCCGATATTTGTGGTATCGGAAAGCTCAACACTAATTACTAATGGTAAAAACTCTCATACTGACCAAATACTGATGAAAATTTGTCTGTGTTCAGATTGGCATTGAATGAGTTGTCCACTACTAGACAACCATTTGTTAGCAGTTAAACTATGTCTCATAAAATAAAAAATGGTATAATTACCTCCCGGACCAACAGGTTTCCTTTGATCAGAGCGCTGTGTCCCTTGATGACACTGGTCTTTGATGGGAGAAATGACACTAATCAGGGAGGTAAGCATTCTGCTTCTTTTTGCATGATTTAGGCTGGTTTCACACTTCCGTTTTTCTGTGCAAAAAAATCGCATGCGTTTTTTCCCTATACTTTACATGGGTGCGCATACACATGCGTTTGTACGCGTTTGTATGCGCATGCGTATTTTGTAGTGTGCGCTCGGGCTTACAAAATGCATCCTGTTGCATTTTTTGTGTGTCCGACTTGTCCCCAGAAAAACACATGCACACGCAATGCGTTTTTTTCACCCAAACACCCATTATAATCTATGGGAGCGCAAAAAAACGCATGTGTTTCTTTAAAAAAAGCTCAAAACCGCAAAAAAACGCTCACAAACGCATGATGCATTTTTTATGTGCGTTTGCACTGCGCACGGTGCGCAGTGCAAAAAAACGCAAGTGTGAAAGTAGCCTAACAATGAAGCTGCTAATAAGGTGTTGTCCAGTAGTGAACAGCCCCTTTAAGAGCCTCTGCCAGGTGTCATTTTAGATAGCAAGAATAGCACAGCGCTCAACAGTATTCTTTATATTAGAATGATGTAAACATTAACAGAACCCCAACAGTCAATGTTGGGATGAGTGGGTTGCACTTTTCTTTGGCTGTACAAGTGTCTTAGCTTCCATTATAGAGTGTGAACAGAGCCAAATGATTGGGTAGTTACTAGTGTGGAACTGGCGCCACTCTGACCAATCAGCTACTATCACAGATACTATATTACCTCTGTAGTATTTAGTTTTATAGTAGACTCATGAGTTTTTGAATATTTATAAATCAGAGAAAGGAAAACTATAGACTGCCAGAAGTTGAGAAAAAAATAATTTTCATTAACATTTTCAAGAATTGACATCTACTACAAAACAGGTATTATATATATATATATTTGTTTTTTTATCATATTACATAGTGGTTATCACTATAGGCTTATGGAACTGGGGTCCTAGGTTAAATTCCCACCAAGGACAGCATCTGCAAGGAGTGGCGGATGCTATGGCTGTCACACTTCTCTGTTTTCTCTCATTCCCTCATCTACACTCTTTCTGTAGGTCAGCTGCTGCTCATCCAATATGAATATTACTTAAACTTTAGGCTAGGGCAACATGACAACTTTGACTGTAACACAGGTCCCATGGACAAAGATTGAGCATTTATCCAGATCAAAAGGGTTTCATTGCAACTCCAAGGTACCATAACAGGCAAGCTGCAAAAACACCAACAGGATCCAACATTTGACCACTTGCCGTATTAAAATGCCACGTAGCAGTGGCAGATAGCAATTTTTGGTGGTGTGGCCAAAATTGTCATGTAGACCCAGCCTTATACAAAGAGGAAAATCTTAAAGCACTTTTCTCACACATACCGTATTTTTTGGATTATAAGACACACTTTTTTCCCAAAATTTTTTGGGGAAAATGGGGTGCATCTTAAAGTTTAAATATACCTTACCAGCCGTGGTGGAGCAGGGTCGCTACTGGCAAGAGTGGCGCGTTGATGTAGGTTGCAGGCTGGGATGAGGGGGTGTTTGGAGTTGCGACACTGTGGGTGTTCGATGGTGAGGGGGCTCTGCCAACATTTTGTGAAAGCCCAAAACTCCCACTCTTCCATGGTTTACATTTCGGTGGACTCCAGGAAAATGGCTACCGGGGGCAGCGCATGCAGTGATGGAGATCTCGGCACCAAGATCTCATGAGATGAGATCTCAGATCCAAGATCTCCATCTGCACATCCATTTCCACAGAGTCCACCGCAAAGTAAATCATGGAAATACTGGGGCTCCAGGCTTTCACAAAATGTCGGCGGAGCCCCTGCATCACCAAACACCTGCAGCTTCGTACACCTGAACACCCCTTTCTCCCAGTCTGGGGTTCAAAGCATTGCCCTACTCCTGCTTCCACCAGCAGCGACCCTGGGACCCCGCTTCATAGCAGCCACAACCCCGGTAAACGATAAGATGCATGGATTGTAAGAAGCACCACCATTTTATAAAAAAAAAAGTTTTTTTCCTATTTTTCACCTCAAAATTTGGGGTGTGTCTTATAATCCAATGCGTCTTATAAACTGCAAAATACGGTAACTTGAGGAGCTTGTCACATCCCCCAGATTTTGGATTTCAAAAATTTGCAGAATGTATGAAAAAAGAAGCAAAACAATTTACTACTCTTTTAAACAAGTTGAATTAACTCCCTCAAGGGTCACCAGTAGATGTTTGGCAGAAACCAGCCAATTATGTGTAAGAACAGCTAAATCAGATCTCTTGGTTGTAGATTGGGAGCAGGAGAAGATGATGGAGGCGGTTTCCGAAGAATACATTATTGCAGTTAAATTGAGCCGTCGTTACACCTTTGCTTTCCCGACATTTCCCAATAACAAGCAATGCTCTTTCAGACAGACAAAATGCCGACTGTCCCTGGAACAAGTGCTTTCTGACAAAAGAAAAATAAATTAAATTATTATATTTACCATGTCTTCTTTTCCTTAACTTTGCAAAGCTTATTTCAGCGGCAGCAGGAAAGTTGGTTTTCTTGTCCATGTATGCAGAAAGTGGAAGATTATTCTTGGTAGTTATAGAGAACTAAATGACAGACATTATGTCACCCTTGTTAACTTGTCAACACAAAAAGTTTAAAGTGAATTGACTGAACTTTTCCATGGTTCAAAATAAAATTCTTTAAACTTTTCCAAGTTAATTGAAGGTTGTCTTCTTGTTTTTATATTATATACAATAAAAATGTCAGTACTTACATTCAGATTATGTAGAAGTGACGTCTTTATAAATTGCCATCATTCTACTTACTGTAATATTTTTACAAGTGCTATAAAAATATGTCCTCAACGATTAGTGTAAAATATTTTGAAACACAGAATCGAGGCAACTTTTTCTCTCCGGGATCCCAACCTATTCTGTGTATCCTTGTACGAGACTAGTAGAGGACTGTGTTCATCTTGAAACCATGTCCTACTGAAGACCTGTCACAAGCTAAAAAGTGTCAAATGTTTGCACTTATTTTATTCCTGCTGATCCCGAGTAATATTTTTTTTTTCTAAATCCACCAAACAGTTGCATTTTTATTTGGTGTTAACTTTTATGCTCTTTACCAAGGAGGCGTTACTCAAGGAGTAATAATACAGAGAATCCTATTATGAAAATTGCCTCTTCAAAAAGGATTGGAACTCTAGTGCCGCCTATTGGAAGTAGCAATCCTAAAAGTCAATATCAACCCTTTAACGAGCCTTGTCACTTTGAATAAAAGCCAAAACAGAATCTTAATTTGCTGGCACATGTTTCGGGAGGGTTGCCCTTCCTTAGTGCAAAGCATGAGATCTGATCCTGTGAGCCACACTATCTTGGTAGGAATGTATTCACATGTTGAGTATTTGCAGCAGATTTTTGCTGCAGGAAAAACAGTATGTTAGCTGGAAAAACACTAAAATATGTGCGTGTTTTTGTGTGCATTTTTGAACTGGTGAAAAAAGCTGAAAGAATTGACATAGTGCAGATTATAAAAAGCATTTTGATGGTTTAAATTTGAACGTAAAAAATAAGCAGTGTGTGCATGAAATTTCAGAAATCTCATTCACTTTGCTTGTATTGCAGAGCATGGTGGATTTTTTTCCCTTGGTAAAAACACGTGGAAAAAAAATGGCAAAAAAGAAGCATGTGAATAACCCTCAAAGGTCATAAAAATCAGCACTAAATAAAAAGTCCATATTTCTGGAACTACATGGTGTATGTAAAGAACAAAAGTAAAATAATAGTAATCAGGGGCGCAGCAAAAAGTGTTCACTTTACATCTAGCGACAGGTTTTATAGCATAGGGTTACCCTGTAAGGCACAATGGTGCATAAACACAATGATAGCAAATACACAATAGCAACATCACATTTCAAGAAGAAGTAATCTTGCCATACAAATTTATTTGAATACAAATCCTATGCATATTGTGTATTCAATGCATGAAAAGTCATTGGCAGGTGAACAATCCTGGTATAGGCTTTTTACTGGAGCCGGAGAAACAGCAGACTCTAAGAAAGACAAGATCCTTGAAAAACTTGTATATTTTTTTAATCTGTTTTTAGTTTCCAATTCTTCATTTTTTTTCTTTGAGATATATATATACAGTATAAATATATATATATATATATATATATATATATATATATATATATATATACACTGTATATATATAAACTGCTCAAAAAAATAAAGGGAGCTCTAAAATATCACATCCTAGATGTCACTGAATGAAATATTCCAGTTATATATCTTTATTCATTACATAGTGGAATGCATTGAGAATGCTAAAACATAAAAATGATCAATGGAAATCAAAATTAATATTCCATGGAGGTCTGTATTTAGAATGATACTCAAAATCAAAGTGGAAAATCAAATTATAGGCTGATCCAACTTCAGTTGAAATGCCTCAAGACAAGGAAATGATGCTCAGTAGTGTGTGTGGCCTCCACATGCCTGTATGACCTCCTTTCAATGCCTGGGCATGGTCCTGGTGAGGCAGTGGATGTTCTTCTGAAGGATCTCCTCCCAGACCTGAATTAACGCAACAGACATCTCCTGGACAGTCTGTGGTGCACAGTGGCGTTGGTGGATGGAACGAGTCATGATGTCCCAGATGTGCTCGAATGGATTCAAGTCTGGGGGAAGGGCAGGCCAGTCCATAGCATTAATGCCTTCATCATGCAGGAACTGCTGACACACTTCACCCACATGATGCTTATCATTGTCATGCACGATAAGGAACCCAGAACCCTGCATGTGGTTTCAAAATGAGTCTGAGGATCTCATCCTGGTACCTAATCCAGCCAGGGTACCTCTGGCTAACACATGGAGGGCTGTGGTGCCCTTCAAAGAAATGCCATCTCAAACCCTTACAGACCCACTGCCAAAACAGTCATACTGGAGGATGTTGCAGGCAGCAGAACATTCTCCTGTGGTGTCTCCAGACTCTGTCATGTCTATCACAAGTGCTCAGTGTGAACCTGCTCTCCTCTGTGAAGAGCACAGGGTGTCAATGTCAATTCTGCCAAACACTGTATTCTCTGGCAAATGCCAATCGTCCTGCATGGTGTTGGGCTGTGAGCACAACCCCCATCTGTGGATGTCGGGCACTAAGACCATTCTCATTGAGTCAGTTTCTAACTGTTTGTGCAGACACATGCACATTTTGGCCTGCTGGAGGTCATTTTGCAGGGCTCTGGCTGTGCTCCTCCTGTTCCTCCTTGCACAAAGGCTGAGATAGCGGTCCTGCTGCTGGGTTGTTGCCCTCCTACGCCCCCTCCATGTCTCCTGGTGTACTGGCCTGTCTCCTGGTAGTGCCTTCAGCTTCTGGACACTGCAGACACAGCAAACCTTCTTGCCACAGCTCGCATTGATGTGCCATCCTGGATGAGCTGCACTCCCTGAGCCACTTGTGTGGGTTGTAGAGTCCGTCTCATGCTACCACGAGTGTGAAAGCACAACCAATATTCAAAAGTGACCAAAACATCAGCAAGAAAGCATTGTTACTGAGATGTGGTCTGTGGTCCCCACCTGCAGAACCACTCCTTTATTGAGAGTGTCTTGATAATTGCCAATAATTTCCATCTGTTGTCTATTCCATTTGCACAACAGCATGTGAAATTGATTGTCAATCAGTGTTGCTACCTAAGTGGACAGTTTGATTTCACAAAAGTTTGATTTACTTGGAGTTATATCCTGTTGTTTAAGTGTTCCCTTTATTTTTTGAGCAGTGTATATATATATATATATATATATATATATATATATAAACTATGGGGATGATCATCTTGAATGAGCTGCTGTAAAAAGTATCCTAGAGATATGCTTTACAGCACCATATTAGTCATAGAAGGCAGTAGACTGGAGATGTTCATTGACTTATATGGGAATAATATTTAGACATGTTTTGTGATCTTTGCAGATGGCACTATGTGGGAAGAAGGAGGAGGAGGTGAGCTGTGACCACCACTTAATGTGAGTGGTGTCATCCTGTGTTATCTAAATAAACGTTAGCTGCCACTGTAATCCTGCCTGTGATAATGAGACAACTGCTGAAAACTGATCTTATAGAAAAGTCAGACAACTGTATAAATGGGAACGAGATCAGAATGCAAGCTCGAACCGGCCAGCTGCTCTCCTGACTTGAGTGTGACAGCAGGTACTTCTATGCAGCTGTCACTCTGGAGTTTGGAGAGCCACTGGACAGCCCGAGCATTGCCTTCTGATCACCATCCCATTTATACTGCCTTCTGACTCTTCCGTTACAGGATGGGAAATGTCAGTCAATTATGAGCCTCGGTGGCCAGAGTGAAAACTGCAAGATTTACAGTAAATGTATAAATATCTAGAAAAAATGAAAAATAATCATTAATAATGATTAAGAAAATAAGTTTGATATAAAAATTTGATACAAACAGGATTAACTTGGCCCACTTTTACCATGGATCTAAAGTTACCGAAATTTCTCACAGTAGTAATATTTTCACCTATGGAGTTTTTTTTTCATATAACTTGTTTACTACATCTTGCATCACTATGCAAAATGTAATGGATTGGAGACCATTGATGATACCCCCATGGTGTGCTGGCAACTAAATTAGTTCTCTCCAGGGATGTTAATTACATTTTGTGTTGTAACCCCTTTAGTTTTTTTTTCTCATTAAAAAGTCAACTATTCAAACTCCCAAGGGATGTAAAAGGGTAACAAGTGTTTCCCTTAAAAAATAAAAAGTTACATAGCAGCTTTGGTCTCTACAAACCCCAGTTTACGAAGCAGCAATGTCATATATGTATGTGTGTGTGTGTGTGTGTGTGTATATATATATATACTGTATATATATATGCATAAATATATATATATATATTAAACTGACTTCTTAATAAATAAATATATCTAATATATAAAGCTCAATGTGGGTGTGAGTGTATGTCCGGGATTTGCATTGGCACCGTCGCAGCTACAGCCACAAAATTTGGCACAGTCACACGTCTGGACCTCAAGAGTATCCTAGGCTATGTTGTGAGGCGAAATTTTAACCCTGCGCATTAACAATTCACCAAACAATTTTGCCGCTATCTACATAATGGGGAAAAAGTGTGTGTGTATCAAGCCCCGCCCCTCATTATGATGTCATAATGGTTGCCATGGCGACACTGATGTCATCATTGGTTGCAAGCCCCGCCACTCATTATGATGTCATAATGGTTGACTATGGGATGGAGGATGTGTGATGGGTATATGGGCACTGGACTATGGGATGGAGGATATGTATGATGGGTATATGGGCACGGGACTATGGGATGGAGGATATGTATGATGGGTATATGGGCACGGGACTATGGGATGGAGGATATGTATGATGGGTATATGGGCACGGGACTATAGGATGGCGGATATGTATGATGGGTATATGGGCACGGGACTATGGGATGGAGGATATGTATGATGGGTATATGGGCACGGGACTATGGGATGGAGGATGTGTGGTGGGTATATGGGCACTGGACTATGGGATGGAGGATATGTATGATGGGTATATGGGCACGGGACTATAGGATGGCGGATATGTATGATGGGTATATGGGCACGGGACTATGGGATGGAGGATATGTATGATGGGTATATGGGCATGGGACTAAGAGATGAAGGATGTGTGATGGGTATGTGAGCACTCGACTATGGGATGGCGAATATGTATGATGGGTATATGGGCATGGGACTATGGGATGGAGGATGTGTGATGGGTATATGGGCACGGGACTATGGGATGGAGGATGTGTGATGGGTATATGGGCACTGGACTATGGGATGGAGGATATGTATGATGGGTATATGGGCACGGGCCTATGGGATGAGGATATGTATGATGGGTATATGGGCATGGGACTATGGGATGGAGGATGTGTGATGGGTATATGGGCACGGGACTATGGGATGGAGGATGTGTGATGGGTATATGGGCACTGGCCTATGGGATGGAGGATATGTATGATGGGTATATGGGCACGGGACTATGGGATGGAGGATGTGTGATGGGTATATGGGCACTGGCCTATGGGATGGCAGATATGTATGATGGGTATATGGGCATGGGACTATGGGATGGAAGATGTGTGATGGGTATATGGGCACTGGACTATGGGATGGAGGATATGTATGATGGGTATATTGGCACGGGCCTATGGGATGGAGGATGTGTGATGGGTATATGGGCACTGGCCTATGGGATGGAGGATATGTATGATGGGTATATGGGCATGGGACTATGGGATGGAGGATATGTATGATGGGTATATGGGCACGGGATTATGGGATGGAGGATAATTATAATTTGCTATAACTAACCACAGTTAGTTACTATGCCCGGGCAGCGCCGACCTCTTCAGCTAGTATATATATTTATTTATTTATTAAGAAGTCAGTTTAATATATATATATTTATGCATATATACAGTATATATATATATACTGCACATACTGTGTGTATATATATGTATATATATATACATATACATTTACTGTATATGTATATGAATATACATTATATATATATATATATACACTGTGTAAATGTATACACGGTATATACATGAAAAGGTCAGCAAAAGGATACATTTCCAGAAACTTGAGAAATTACTTGGCAAAATCAGTTACAATTTCTCTGCTTGCACTGCAAAGTTTTTAACTTTTTATAGGTCAGGAGACAACATGACAGTCTCTCAGTGACAGGTTGCTCTGTAGAAAGAAGTGAGGCCTGGAGGTAAGTGCCATCTGTGCCCCTTGCTTGTCCTCTGCCCTGCTAACCAAAAGATTCCTCCTGCTGTTTTGTGATTCTGCGTACACTTCAAGTTACTTTTTTGCCTACAAGGCAAGACAGAAAGGATAGGAAGAAAATGATAATGCATGTGACATTGATTACACAAAGTCTGCCCACATTACATAATATTAGAGACTCTCGAAAGGGTGGCGTATTCTTATTGCCCATATATAGAACTACAATTATATTAATTACAAAAAAGTATTATAATTTAAGTAAATAGTAGTTATATTTTACATTTACATTATTAGACACACAGAGTTTTACCCGCGCTAGTAGGACGGAGTTTGTCACAACCTCCCATGGTGGGTGAATTATCATGAATTATACATGGTTTGCCTTAGGCAAAATATTAAGTTTTCTAATTCACTACATTATTGGGCCTCATGTGCGTGGTAAAGCTGTGAGCACTGAGCCTGTACAGAAGCAGATGATGTCTCTAGGGTTTAGGATTATTGAGCCTGAGATGATCTTTGTGCCATCATGGACTGCCCCTCTGATTGATTTTATGCTACAGTCAAATAACTAAATGGGCTGCAGCTGGAACCAGAAAAACATGAGAGCAGGACAGATGGTCAGGGATGGCCCGCTCAGAATCCCGGGCAGATAAGACAGGGTATGCAAGCAAAGTCATCAGAAGTATGAGGTGGAATCCAGGGAGTAATCCAGAAGAGTAGTCAAGAACAGGTATGTAAGGTTACTAATATACTGTCCAACTCAAGAAACCACGTACTATATGTAGAGTACCAAAACTAATACAGGGCCAAGCGAAACATAAAATTTCAATAGTCTGCTGGGATGCAGTTTGGCATCTTCTAATTATTACCCATAACTTGCTGGTAAAGCAGATGCCAGGATTGGCCAGAATAGCGGCTCTTCAATCTGGATGGGTGCTAATTACACAGGGTACCGCTCAACATCTGTGCCAGCACAGCCGAGATAATAGTAGAGGTGCAACTAGCTGGGACTCACAATGCAGGAAAGTCGAGCGATATGTTTCTTAGAGACATAAACATCATGTAATAAAATATGCCTTTATGACTCCTTACGGATGGCATAAAGAGCAGATAATTGTTTAAGCAATGTACGATATATTGGTAGGGATGAGCGGACCTGTGGAAGTTTGGGTTCTGGTATCTGATCTGAACTTTATTCCAAAGTTCAGTTTGGGTACCAGAACTTTACCAGAACTTTAACCAGAACCTCATTGATAACAATGGGGACCTGGACTTTTGAATTGGGAATCTGTGTCTCTTTCTCTCTCTCTTTCTCTCTGCAACGGACTTCCCCCTGCAACTCAGAAGATTGCAGCAGACTTCCAGGGAAAGTCAGTGTTCAATGTTTACCAACAAACTGTCCAGTACGAACGCCGAACTTTAAAGTTCTGGTCAGCTTACCCCTTCTTTATGAGCAAACAACGTCAGACAAGTTTTTACACAGGATGGGAATCGGGAATGAGATGGTTGAATAGTGATTGTTACATTGTAGCATCAACTTCGTGCACTGTGATCACACAGACAGATATTTAAAACTTACTTTCTGCTCCTCCTTTTTGTGAACAATCTCCATTTATAAATCTCAAGTTTTTAAAGTTGAACGAGCATTTTTTCACTCACCTAAACAATTTCATTCACATTGAGCTAGCATTTTTGGGCTCAACCCATTACATCACATTACACAAGTATCATGAACAATGGGTTGTTAGCCTTAGAATCTGACAGGTCATCGGCCAGCGTAAATAGCTTTGTTTATGTTTCTGTTAAAATATTCAGTTTGTCCTCTCCATTTTAGAAACAGAGAAGCGGAGTAAGTGATCCGGTGCATCAGTGATGCAACCTGAAGCAGAGGGGCACTATTATTTATGATGGAGTCCATCTGGGCTCCTGTTTTTTTGAGTTTTGCATGAAGGACTTCTATTTACGTTCTACAGAATGGACACCAAATGTGCCCCTAAACAATCACCCGGGCCACTCTGATTTCGTTCGCAGTTTCTGAAAATGAATGGCCGGTTGGGATGTCTGAATGGATATGTGAACATAGTTTTACAGTACAAGAAAGTTTATTAGCAAAATAAACTGTGCCATATTTTCTTAGTGTATTGATTTGAGCGCTAAATATATGTTTCACTCTGTTCCACCCATACACTATGCATTATCCTTATTTTTTCTTCTGAACCCTCCTTTTGGAAAATGTCTATAATCATTTTCCTCGGTAACGAGATTTAACTTGCGTCACTCACCAGCCATGAGCATTGCAATATAGTGCACGGGAATATTTCACATAGTGGTAATTATTTAGCGATTTGCACAGTATGACTTAAAGCTAGATAGAATGCAAAATAGTATAAGTAATTATACATTATTAAGATGTTTAAAGATGGGTGAAGAATGGTGTCGCTTGTCATGTAGTATTTACTGCTTTATGTCAATGTTAATTATGGTGTAGGATACATATCATCACTATATAAATGCAGAAGACAGGCGTAATAAAAAAAGCAGCAATTTTCACTGCAGGTCTTTAATTGCCATTGCAGGCACTTTGAGCCTATCCATAACTGTTATAAGATTTTCTTTTTTTTTTTGAGTTAAGTAGTGATCGCATTGCGATAAGAGATGTGCAGAAATGACAGTTTTATGGCCAATCATTGTTTTGTAAGGGAAAAGCAAATGAGTGTAAAAATCATGGACAAAATGGCAACAACAACATTTCATTGAGCCTCACTGCGTAAAACGTACAGTATTCCAGGAGAAGGAGAATAATCAGTGCAAGAAAGAAGGACTAATTGTAGTAATTGGGTGAAAAAACAATAGCTTTTGATTTTTGCTATAGACTTCTATTTTAATGAGGGTTCATTGGCATCCAGGACGAGCTATATAGCCTTATTCCAGCAGGCGATGGAAGCATAACAAAGTGCCATTAACACTTAATACAATGCAAACCTTAGTTCATTTTATCTGGGAACCATGCCATATGCAATCAGTACTGTAAAATGGTACACAGTGTGACCCTAAGCGCCAGGCTGAGGACATACCCACTTGTGTTACTTCATTATGTATCTCACAGTAATGAATGAGTGTCAGAAAAGTCTACGACACCCCGGTACACAAGAGGAAAGAGGCACGCCGTGCCACCATTCTGAATGCTTCACCCTACGATAACTTTCCTTCACAATGTCACCTCTGAGAATTACGCAGAACAGGAACTGCTGATTACAGTTCCTTCAGAACCCCGAAGATGTGATTGAGAAAAGAAGAATATAATCTACTATTTGAAAATAAGAAGTCATTAAAATGTTGGCTGCATGAGAAAAGGAGAGGGCAATGTCGTACAAAGCAGTTTCTTTTTCTTCTGACTTTTACATTTTATTTTCATTTTATCCTATAAATATATTTCTTTTTTTTTGACGATGTGAGATATAGCCATGATAACAAGATATTAAGGACAAGTCATTAAACTCTATCTTATCTGATTAAAGCACTGAAGAAAAAATCATTTTCTCTGTCACATTTATTTGAAAGGGAAATTTGCTTAGTCCAAGTGTGGGATATTTTATATTGCTTTGTGTCATTTATCTCATTTATTACTTCTACTAGCTCTGCCATAACTTGTGGTGTTTGTGTAACCAGAGCGTTGAATTATTCACTAGTCGACTTGCTCATTGGGAAGGCAAAAGTTGTCTCAGATTGTCATTGGCGCACATGACTTCCAGGGATTTTGTTTAGTGGATAGATATTAATAGGAAGTTGTACCACTTGAAAGCCATAATTAGCATCTTCTTTTGATGACTGCTTCCTTGCAGATTACTTGAACACACGGTATGTGACTCAGTACAAGTCTGTTGGTTTGTAGTGTACATGAAGGCGTACGTGACTTCTGAAAACGTTTGTAGGGTTTTACTTTGGCTGTCCACTTGGGTAATTTCTTTTTGTAACTAGGGTCACTTTATGGGCTGATCACAAGGTGTCTCGCTGCTGGAACCATCAGTAAATATCTATAATCTTTGGAATCCACTCCTATCAAAGTGTCTAACCTTTTAATATACAGTGGCATGTAAAAGTTTGGGCACCCCTTGTCAAAATTACTGTTATTGTGAACAGTTGAGCAAGTTGAAGATGGAATGATCTCTAAAAGGGCTAAAGTTAAAGATGACACATTTTCTCTGCATTTTAGGCCAAAAAAATTATATATTGTCATTTTAAAAATTACAATAAGGAAAATAGGCCAATGCAAAAGTTTGGGCACCCTGCATAGTTAGTACCTAGTACCACTCCCTTTTAACAATATCACAGCTTGTAAACGCTTTTAGTAGCCAGCCAAGAGTCTTTTAATTCTTGTTTGATGGATTTTCATCCATTCTTCCTTGGAAAATTCTTCCATTTCTGTGAGATTCCTGGGTCGTCTTGCATGCACTGCTATTTTGAGGACTAGCCACAGATTTTCAATGATGATCGAATTGGGGGGACTGTGAGGGCCATTAAAAAACCTTTAGCTATTGCCTTTTGAGGTAGTCTATTGTGGATTTTGATGTGTGTGATCATTATCCATTTGTAGAAGCCATCCTGTTCTCAAATTCAGCTTTTTTACACATGGTGTTATGTTTGCATCAAGAATTTGTTGAAATTTCATTGAATCCATTCTTCCCTCTACCTGTGAAATGTTCTCTGTGCCATTGTCTGCAACACAACTCCAAAGCATGATTGATCCATCCCCATGCTTAATGGTTGGAGAGATGTTCTTTTCCTGAAATTCTATGCAATTTTTTCTCTGCACATACCTTTGATCATTGCGACCAAAGAGTTTTATTTTAACTTCAATGATTCACAGGACTTGTTTCTAAAATGCATTGGGCTTGTTTAGATGTTCTTTTGCATACCTCTGATGCTGAATTTTATGGTGAGGGTGCAGGAGAGGTTTTCTTCTGATGACTCTTCCATGAAGGTCATATTTGATAAGGTGTCTCTGAACTGTAGAACAATTACCACAACTCCAGAATCTGCTAAATCTTTCTGAAGGTCTTTTGCAGTCAAGTGGGGGTTCTGATATGCCTTTCTAGCAATCCTACAAGCAGCTCTCTCTGAAATTTTCCTTGGCCTTCCAGACCTTATCTTGACCTCCACTGTTCCTGTAAACTGCTATTTCTGAATTACATATTGAACTGAGGAAAGGACAACTTGAAAACGCTTTGCTATCTTCTTATAGCCTTCTCCTGCTTTTTGGGCCTCCACCGTTTTCATTTTCAGAGTGCTAGGCAGCTACTTAAAAGAGCCCATGGTGGCTGTTTTTTCGCACAAGGTTAGAGGAGGCTATGTGTTTCTGAACCTGTGGAATCTGCATCAGCTGGCCTTTCCTAACATTGAGGGTGAACAAGCCATATCCCTTACAGGCTAATTAAGGTCTGAAACCTTGGTCAAAGTTATTTGAGCACACAAATCTCCAAAGGTGCCAAAACTTTAGCGTCGGGCCATTTTTCTTTTTGTAATTTTTAAAATGTGAAAAAATGACAATGTGTATTACTTTTTAGCCTAAAATACAAAACAAATGTGTCATCTTTAACTTTAGGCCTTTTAGAGATCATTTTATCTTCAACTTGCTTAACTGTTCACATTAACACTAATTTTGACCAGGGGTGCCTAAACTTTTGCATGCCACTGTATTTCAGTCATCATATTATACAGCACTGAGTACTTACAATTGCTCATTTTCTTTTTACCCAGCTAATTCTTCTCTTTTCCATTAGGCTTATGACATCATGTGATTAAAAATGGATTAGCTGAATCATTTTAATCTCTATGTAGAAATAGCAAATTTTGTTTCCCTGCATGAGTCATCATTCAAACCACAATTCTCCACCACTGCATAGCCCCTGACAGCTCAGCTCTGCCCCCTCTTCACCTCCTGACCCAACTGTTCCACTCCCCCCTGCTAGGGACTTTGCAGTAAGGTAGAATTCTTGTTCTAATAATGACTTGTGAAGGGAAAAGAGGCTTTGTGATTCGACATAGAGCTTATAATGATTCATTTAGTCAGTTTTTAATCAAGTGATGTCATAGATCTAATGTAAAAGAGAAGAATTAGCTGGGTAGAAAGGCAAAATGAGCAATTGTAAGTACATAGTGCTGTATTATATGATGATTGCAATATATTAATCGGATAAAAACTTTGATGGGAGTGCTTCTTTAAATAAAGTCCCTATTATGTCAACTCGATGTTGCACCAAGCCTTATTGCCTAGTCCACACTATGCCCCCAATTCATCACTTGAGTTTTTGTGACAATTTTCTCAACATATTCACGCATTATTAAAGGAGTTTTCCACTTTGAGGAAAGTAGACTCAAAATACTCTAAAATACTGAACATAGCAAACAGAACAGGTATTTACCCATCCCAGGTCCAGTTCTAGCTTTTGCTATAGCTCGAGTCTCAGTGTTTTTTCTGCAGTTGTGACATCACATCAACAGCAAACATCCCCGCCATAGAAAAGCACTGTAGCTATTGTCGAGCTGCTGAGCTCCATGATTGCCTACAGCAATGACGTCATGCAAGTGATGCGGCCAAAACACCAAGACCCAAACAATGGAAGGGGGCTTTCACTGGACTCGGTGACCCAGAGTATCATTTTAGGTTTTTCAGAGTATTTAGGGCCTACTTCCTTGAAAAATGGAAAACCCTTTTAATGAATTGGTGCAAGAAATGCATATTTTTCGCCTCTTGGATTTTTTTTTCACCCTTTTAGAGCAAACAATTGCACAATCATTTCTATAAGCATCAATGTGTCACAGTTAGTCTTCAACTGTGCAAAAAAAAAAGAATTGACTAGGGTAGAGGAGTATAATTGTACTACGATTTTCAAAAAGTCACAAGTCATGAATTAGGCAAAAAACATTTGGAAAACTCATCTACTATGTACATTGACAAACAAACAAAAAAAGACAAAACTAAGTAAAAATAACTCAAAAAAGGCTTAAGTGAAATAATGAAAAGGTGCAAATGAAAATCACTTTTACGCCAAAAAAAGGCGCAAAAGCAGCGATGAACCTACCCCAACAAGTTAAAAAGATTACAAGAAAAATCTGCAAACATTACTATGGTTCCAACGACGCTAACAATTTTGTATCACTGCAAATGTTGAACTTTGAATAGTTTAGGCCCCTACAGGTTTCCATACCTAGCATGCCGGGGGCTCAGTGGTTATACCTGCTGCCTTGCAATACTGGAGTCCTGGCTTTGAATCTGCATGGAGTTGCTATATTTTGATTATGTTTGTGTGGGTTTCCATCAATATATCAAGAAACATGCTAATTGAGAATTTAATATAGCACTAGAATTAGCTAACCAGGCGCTCTTTCCACTCTTTGGAATTTGGATTGTGCACTCTAATGGCGACAGGAAGCCTTGTCCATGATGACAATTATTTTGTACAGCACTACGGAATATGTTGGTGTTATAAAAATAAGTAAAATGTATAATTTTTAAATAAAATTAAGTGTATTGGAGGATTGTTCACTGTTGATAACAAGACTCTATGTTAGACTGAGCCCGGTGATCTTATTTCTATGATTTTTAGGACATTTAGACATATATTAAATTGAAAAATTCTCACATATAACTCACATGGGTAACTTATCTTTTTCAAAGTCTCTGGTTGTTATGACAAACCCTTGTTAAACTTGTCAGAAAAATTTATATATTATATAATTTCCTATAAAAGAAGCACATTTCAGATTATAATATGATTTTACGTGGAATCAATTGAATATATTTTTACGGACTCAGTCTTTTTTATATTATTTATACCATTTTAATCAAATGAAAAAAGATGTGACCTTTGATCTGACCATGATTTAGCCATTTGATGATGCTTGTGTGTATAAATTGGTCAATGCCCTGATAAAGGTGACATTTTTTGTTTCCTAGATATACTACATTTCGAGTACCGCTAATGATTATTCTACATACTATAAAACAAGAAACTCAGTCACATTTTATACACCATAAACTGAAATCAAGTCCCAAGCATTTCAGTCCATTCCAGTTTTTTTATAAACTTACTTTTTCAGAAGAATCATTAAACAGGAACTTAACCCCTTAGTGACAGAGCCAATTTGGTACTTAAAGGGGATCTGTCATCCCATTTTCGGCCTATCAGCTGGGGCCACCGCCATCAGGGGCTTATCTACAGCATTCTGTAATGCTGTAGATAAGCCCCTGATGTAACCTGAAAGATAAGAAAAAAGAGTTAGATTATACTCACCCTGGCGCTCGGTCCGGCCCGATGGGTGTCGCTGTCCCGTCCGGCACCTCCCATCTTCATACGATGCCGTCCTCCTCCTTGCTTCTCCCTCGGCTCCTGTGCACATGTACTTTGTCTGTCCTGTTGAGGGCAGAGCAGAGTTCTCCAGTGCGCAGGTGCCGGACCTCTCTGACCTATCCCAGCGCCTGCGCACTGCAGTACTTCAGTGCAGTGCAGTGCATCATATGAAGATGGGAGGCGCTGGATCGGACTGCAAAACCCACCGCACCTGACTCCGCCCCCGGTGAGTATAATCTAACGTGTTATTCTTATCTTTCAGGTAACATTGGGGGCTTATCTACAGCATTACAGAATGCTGTAGATAAGCCCCTGATGGTGGTGGCCGCAGCTTATAGCGCTAAAATGGGGTGACAGATTCCCTTTAATGACTAAGCCAATTTTTACAATTCTGACCACTGTCACTTTATGAAGTTATAGCTCTGGAATGCTTCAATGTATCCCACGGATTCTGAGAATGTTTTTTCATGACATATTGTACTTCATGTTAGTGGTAACATTTATTTGACATAACTTGTTTTTATTTATGAAAAAATGTAAATTTGAAAAAAATTTGAAAATTTTGCAACATGTTAGTGGTAACATTTATTTGACATAACTTGTTTTTATTTATGAAAAAATGTAAATGTGAAAAAAAATTGAAAATTTTGCAATTTTCAAACTTTTAATTTTTGTACCCTTAAATCAGAGAGTCATATCGCTCACAAAATAATTAATAAATAACATTTCCTACATGTCAAATTTACATCAGCACAATTTTGGAAACATAATGCATTATACCTCATGTGACTACACTGGGCAACATTGAGTTTCAGCTCCCTCCAAAGATTTTCTACTGGGTTCAGGTCTGGAGACTGGCTAGACCATGCCAGGACCTTGAAATGCTTCTTACAGAGCCTTTCCTTAGTTGCCCTAGCTGTGTGTTTCATGTCATTGTCATTCTGAAAGACCCAGCCATGGCACATATTCAATGCTCTTGCTGAGGGAAGGAGGTTGTTTGCCAAAATCTCACGATACATTACCCCATCCATCCTCCCTTAAATACGATGCAATCAGCCTATCCTCTTTGCAGAAAATCACCTCCAAAGTATGATGTTTCTCCCACCATGCTTCACAGTTGGGATGGTGTTCTTGGGGTTGTACTCATCCTTCTTCTTCCTCCAAACACGGTGAGTGCAGTTGATACCAAAAAGTTCTATTTTGGTCTAACCTGACCACATGACCTTCTCTCATTCCTCCTTTAGTTCATCCAGATGGTCATTGGTGAAATTCAAATGGGTGTGAGCAGGGGGACCTTGCATGCCCGGCAATATTTTAATCCATGGCGGTGTACTGTGTTACTAATGGTAATGTTTGAGACTGTGGTCCCAGCTTTCTTCAGGTGAATGACCAGGTCCTGTGATGTAGTTCTGGGCTGATTCCTGACCTTTCCCACAAGCATCCTTACCCCACGAGGCGAGATCTTGCATGAAGCCCAAGACCAAGGAAAATTGACCGTCATCTTGTGTTTCTTCCATTTTCTCATAATTGTGCCAACAGTTGTTGCCTTCTCACCAAGCTTGTTGCCTATTTTCCTGTAGCCCATCCCAGCCTTGTGAGACCCTACAATTTTGTCCTTGGTGTCCTTAGACAGCTCTTTGGTCTTGGCCATGGTGGAGAGGTTGTAGTGTGATTGATTGAGTGTAAGTGTAGATGTGTTTTAAACAGGTAACAAATTCAAACAGCTGCAACTAATAAGTAATGAGTGCAGAGTTGGAGGGCTTCTTGAGAAAAACAGGTCTGTGAGAGCCAGAATTCTTGATGGTTGGTAGGTGATCAAATACTTACTTCATGCAATAAAATGCAATTTAATTATTTAAAAATCCTACAATGTGATATTCTGATTTTTATTTTCAGATTCTGTTTCTCACAGTTGAAGTGTACCTACGAGAAAAATTACAGACCTCTCTATTCTATGTAGGTGGGAATACTTGCAAAATCGTCAGTGTGTCAAACACTCATTTTTGCCACTATAGCAGAAATCACAGTTTCCTTTGAAGACTCAAGCAGGGTTTCAGGAGAGCTCCATAATGACAAGCACGGAGATCTTCAACAGACCCTTCGGTGTCAAAGCAACCCATCTCTGATCCGTTATCATGTCAAGGGTGTGCCGAATGATGACCCCCCCTGTGGCACTGATAATGCCACTGTCAAAGTTTGACAGAGGCATTTCACAAGTTTACACCTGCCACTGATGATTATTAGAGGTAGATCCTGACTGCAGTACACAGCCATTACCTGCCGAGTATTGGGTGAGCTCACCCTGTTAAGTCTGCCCCATCCTTTTTTTTATATATAGCGCTAACATATTCCGCAGCGCTTTACAGTTTGCACACATTTTCATCACTGTCCCCAATGGGGCTCACAATCTAAATTCCCTATTAGTATGTCTTTGGAGTGTGGGAGGAAACCGGAATGCCCGGAGGAAACCCACGCAAACATGGGGAGAACATACAAACTCCTTGCAGATGTTGTCCTTGGTGGGATTCGAACCCAGGACTCCAGCGCTGCAGGGCTGCAGTGCTATTCACTGAGCCACCGTGCTGCCCCCTCAGACTTGTCATGAAGGGGTTAAATTATTTTTGGCTATTTTTGGATAACTATATTAAAGGGTAGGGAAGTTATGGAAATAAGACTATTCAAAGCAAGCAAAATACAGTCAAGGCCACTACAGTATATGGAAGTATGCACACATAATGGCCATATAGCTGTCTAAATGGACACTTCTCTACTGTATGGACGCCACTTCTTAAAGCAGTTGTAAAAGAGTCTGACAACCTAAGAATTACACACAGTTGTCATAACATTTAATTGGACGATTTGGAGAATAAGGATAATTCTAAGTTAATGTTCCAACTGAGAGCTGATTTACATTACACTGTCTCAGGAGAACTCCTCTGTATGTGGATGAATAATTCTGCCTTGTTAGAGGTGAGCCATGTCACATACAGTCGCTGCGTTATATGCTTTTCTATCAGACCAATTAAATCAGAACCATAATTGCACATGTTTCAAAGGAAATATTCCTCATTTCACACCATAGATATATTCAGCTTTGGCCACATATAAGGGAGAATCTTCCATCCCGCTGAAATCACTGGAGATAAAGAAAACGGCAAACTAAATTGCAGGATTTGTGTGCCTTATGCGGTGCTTTTCCTTTATCCCTTTATTCTATAATGCAAAAAAAAGGAGAAGAGTAAGATAATACTTTATACAATTTTTGGAAAATGACTGATGTTATGAATCAATGTAAATATTATAATTAATTATATATCTCCTTATTGTAAAGTCATCCCGCTTTACCACCGCTATTTATTTGGAAAGGAAAATTTACTGTATCAAGATTATATTTCTAGTGTGGTTAGTATAGGAAACCTGCACGTGGGCAACTAACATAATCATCTCCGTGACAGTATATTGACTGTACATAGAGGTGCCATTTGTTATATTACCTTATCTGTGGATATAGTTTAATTTTAAAGGGTTTTCCTATCTGGCCATTTCACCTCTCTTCCTAGTCCATTAGCAGGTTATTCCCTGTCTGCTGTTTATCCTGATCTGTGGACAGGTGCTGATTGATTGATAGACAGCTCAGGCCAATGGTGCTGTGATGACTTTGTCAAGCAGCTGTCTGAAAAGCACATATTCCCATACACAGTGTTGGCACCCTTGATATTGCTCCAGAGAATGAAGTATTTCTCCCACAAAATTATTACAATTACACATGTTTTGTTATACACATGTTTATTTCCTTTATGTGTATTGGAACAACACAAAACAAGTGGGAAAAAAATGCAAATAGGACACAATTTCACACAAAACCCTCAAAATGGGCGTTTCTAAAATTGTGGGTAAGCAACTTTGTTTCAAGTATGTGATGCTCGTTCAAATTCACCTGGGGCAAGTAACAGGTGTGTGCAATATGAAAATCACACCTGAAATCAGATAAAAAGGGGACAAGTTGACCCAATCTTTACATTGTGTGCCTGTGTATGCCACACTAAGCATGGAGAACAGAAAGAGGAGAAGAGAACTGTCTGAGGGCTTGAGAAAAAAAATTGTTGAACAATATCAACAATTTCAAGGTTAAAAATGAGAAATGACACCCCCACCAAGCTCCTGCGGTGACTGAATGTACAGTAAATGCTGCATGGAGCTAGAACAGCCCAGCTGTACATTATGTAGGCACTACAGCTCAGATCCTATTTATTTTGTGCACCTTAAGTATTATATTTATTTTTGCAGCATATTTTATAGAGGAAAAGAATAGGTATTTTAAAATATTTATTTTTGCTTCAGCAAACTTACACCTCCACATATACACTACTTCCATCCCTCTTACTAGTGTCAACGTCACAATAGCAGCAAATAGCAGAAGACCATGGCCAAGATCCTTCTGACTTACATGTTCTGCACAAATCACCAGTGATAATTTCTTTTGCTTAATATTTAATTATGTTTAATTTACTTAGGCTCCTAGGTCCTACAGAACTACCTTATGCAGATTTCAGGTTTTAGCCTGGTGTTTGTAAGGTGGAAATGACTTATTGAAGAAAATGTAGGCTACCGGGAGGTTTAACCACTGGATCCTAAAGCGAAGCCTAGAATTAAAGGGTCAAAAACCCTTTGATTTTTTATTCTGACACAGCACAACACCTGTCCTGTTCAAGACCCTACTAAGAATAGGGTAGCAAATGGCACAGACCACTTCTACAATCAGAAATTACATTTCTTATCTATATACATTCATTTGTGTGGGTATAGTTGGAAATCACTGTTTTTATAGACTATGCTGACTGTGTTGGAATATAGTATAATTGCTCCACTATTACATGATCACTTCTTCATTATATTAGATTACTGTAATCTAGGCAAGGAGTGATATATAAGTATATATTGTAATTAAAAAAATGAGTTTTTGAATGCATGATAAGAAAAGGCAGAGAAATGATACAGCAAGTAGACAAGACCCTAAAATTTGTGGGAATTGTGCACAATTTTTGACAGCAATTTTTCATTGAAATGAAGGGAAACCCTAAGAAAAAAATGGAATTTGTTTTGCTCAATCTCAGTGTAAATATGAACCGCCATGTTGGCTTTCATACTTTTATGGTAGATCTGCCTTTCAATTGTATACTAAGTCAAGAAGGTAGAAATAGCAACACAGTTATCTACAGAAATTAGAAAATCTTTTAAAATTTACCAAATTCACAAGTTTTTGCCTGAAAATTCAATTTACAGAGAATTAATCCAGAACCACTAAGCTTCCAATTGCCATGAAAAGCAGAGTATTGCACAGGGATTCTCGTTTCTCTTCTTCCCTATTAATGATATCTGTATTATTTTCTTTTCCTCATACACTAATCTTCTTCATTGCTCAGCTGCTACACTTTACCTCTACAGTTTTATTCAATGTTTTAGGGTGTTCTCCCCCTATCTCTATGGCTAAGCTGTGAGCATCCAGAGCAATCCAGATTCATCATAAAATGGCAGCTGCATTTTCTGCTCTTGCTTTTATATAAGCTATGATAGTCCCTCCCGATTGATACTAATATTACAGGCAGGGTTATTTGACATGACACAAAATTACATTTTCAAGATGAAAATTAAAATATATGATTATTGAAATCCTCCGAACCACTTTAAGCTGATGTTTTGGAACATTTATGCTCCATTATATTCTGCACCTGGCACATTGGAGAATAGTTGATATAAGAGACAAATTCAGAAGGGAAAACAGCAGCTGTTTTGTTCATAAAAGCAGTCGAGCAGAATTCTAAAATTTTCAAGCTCCTCATCGAACGTGTCACTTTTTTGATTGCACAGAGTTGTTTTAGTAAAAAGTTACAGAATGTGCTATCAGTCACAAAAACTATTGCAGAAAATCAACCAAATACTCACAGTTCCTAAACTATACTAGATATGGTTAATATGGCCATGTAACATAACCATTGTTCGTGAGATGGGTGTAGTGTTTTGTGAAAAGATTCATAAAGGCGAACAGAAGTTCAGTTTTCCATAAAAACTAATAAAATTGCACTCGTCATTTTTCCAAGTTTGAGAACAATAATAGAAATTTGTTTCTTTTAGGTTATATTTTTGCTTTCATTCTTATATTGTATGTGTTAGTCTCAAGTTAAAGTTATATGTGGTAAATACAGTATTGTATCTAGACTATGAACATTGAGACTATTAATACTAGAGATGAGCAGGTCAATCCGTGGAGGATCAAGTTCATATTACATATCCGGAAATTTGTGGTTTCATGCGAACTCGAACATTTTGATAATTGATTTGCAGTTTGCAAGAAAAGCAAGAACTTCCCTGGCACCATTTCCTACAGTGCTGAAGCATCAGAGAGATAGCCAATGTCATTTTGCATTGCCACCTGGGCTTTGCCAAAATGTCCTGCAACTATGACATAAAGCAAATTATTATACCTTGTACAGTGGTGGTCAGTGTGTGGGCCATCACAGATCAGCAGCTCCCAGTTCCCATGATTTGTACTGCAGAGTTGCTTTCCATCTCTTGTGTTACTGGTCAAGTCTTCTGTAGAGTGCATGCTCTTATGGTCTGCAGGGTCCTCTCTCTTCTGTAGAGTGTAAGGTCTTATGGTCTACATGGTTCTCTCTCTTCTGTAGAGTGCAAGCTCTTATGGTCTGCAGGGTCCTCTGTCTTCTGTAGAGTGTAAGCTCTTATGGTCTGCAGGGTCCTCTCTCTTCTGTAGAGTGTAAGCTCTTATGGTCTGCAAGGTCCTCTCTCTTCTGTAGAGTGCAAGCTCTTATGGTCTACATGGTCCTCTCTCTTCTGTAGAGTGCGATCTCATAATGTGAGCAAGTCTTTCTCTACTGTAGAGTTCAAGCTCTTACAGTCATCTTTCTTTCTTGCCTCTAAAGTTTAAGTAAGCTATCATGGTCATCTGGGTTCTCTCTCTTTCCTCTCCCCTCCATGTGTATTTTCTGAGTAATTACAGGCTTTCCACTATTGAGATGAAGCTATTCAGTGAAAATTTGATAAAGTTGACAAATTCAAATTTCAAAAGATCCGCTCATCTCTAATTAACCCATCATCCTTCAATTATTCTGGACTGTCATGAATTTCATAGATAAAGAAAATCAACAAAAACCTTTCAGGCGACCTAACTTTCCAAGACGGCTACAATAGCGTTAAATAAGCCATATAGTGAATACTAATAAGGTTTAGAATGTTTCTTTCTTGTAAAATGAAGTTTTAATGTGGAGTACAACATATACTGAAGAGGACCAGCCATGAACTAGTCCTGTCTGTCTCAGATTCTGGAATCATACGACTCTTGACGCACTTACATTCTTTGTTACAATCCGAGTCTTGATGGGTCTACAGGCACATTGAAAGCATGCATGAGATTTCCAGCGGTCCAGACAAGACGAGGATTATATCGAGGATGTCAGTCATACCCAGAGAGGTGTGAGTACATGGTCCAGTTGTGCTGGATTTCTTTTACTACATTCTGATCATCATCAGTGGCAGCGATGTTCATTCCATGCTCCAGAGAGACTAGGCAACTGCATTGAGCTGGCTTCTTTCCTTTTTCTAATAGGAGGAGGCCACATTGTTATTAGTTTGTTGATTGAAGTAAAAAAAAGGCTTTTTTCTTTCAAAGAAATATTGCATCCAGGCAAGCATCTTTTACAAGAAACAGGTGTATTTGGTAGGTGAAATACATTTTGAATATATACTGAGGAAAAAAAGATTAAAATGTTGAAAAAGAATTTTTAATGCATCTTATTAAACTGAATACGCTCTTTGTATTCAGATTCTGAGATGTTTTTGAAGGGAAATGGAAATGAGTTAAGTGCACAGAGTTGTAGTGTTGTATAAATGATGGTGGATATTGCATTAAGTAATGTGAAATCCCTGTAAAATGTTTACCCTGTTTTATTACCATAAATTGTTCTTATTTTCATATGAATGCAAATCTAAAAAATGCTAAAAAGAATCTCAAATTTGGATTGAAATATATTGACTAAAAGGCTTTATATATTTCAACATCTTTCTTTTGCAGAAGAACACTTAGGTAGGAAGGAAAGATCATCCCCGCGCTGCCGCAAGAAGAATTCCAAAAATTGTAGAGGTTTCAGCGTGGTTTATTCTACGCGTTTCAGGGTTCAGGTGACCCCTTCATCAGGACATACCACAAATATTGTACAAGAGTCATAGGCATACAGGGTTTAAGTACACATCAGCATTTGAAAACGACGCCCAATGGATCAGATGACACCCAGTGTCAAAGCTCAGGCTCATCAGAAAGTTCACATGAAGATTAAAAGTCATCAGAGAAATACAAATTAATATCTTACACAGTTAACCTTATTTTTGTTTGTAAGATAACAAAATTCAAAAAGAGAGATTTCATGGAAAGAGAAAAAAAAAGTGGCGAGAAACACAGTCTCACTGAGAAAAAATGGTGGAATCGAACTCACATACTGTAGGAGTGATAGAATAAATTCAGAGGTAAAGGAATTTACTTTGAGCTACTGAGCTGGAGGGATGGACTCTTGAAGAGCACAGATTGCCAACGTTGAACCATAGTTAAAATACTTTTTTATTAATAAATATTAAAAGAATTTTTTTATGTATTAAAAGTGGAAATGTGTTTGTCAAGTTATTTGGAAGTATATTATACCACAGAAAGAAATTTTCTTAAATGAAAAGGGGAGAGAATATATGAAGGGGTCACCTGAACCCTGAAACTCGTAGAATAAACCACGCTGAAACCTCTACAATTTTTGGAATTCTTCTTGCGGCAGCGCGGGGATGATCCTTCCTTCCTACCTAAGTGTATGCTTCAACCAGGTCGTGCAGTGACCTGTGGATCTGCAGCAGCCACCATTAATATACAGTGGGGAAAAAAAGTATTTAGTCAGTCAGCAATAGTGCAAGTTCCACCACTTAAAAAGATGAGAGGCGTCTGTAATTTACATCATAGGTAGACCTCAACTATGGGAGACAAACTGAGAAAAAAAAATCCAGAAAATCACATTGTCTGTTTTTTTTTCATTTTATTTGCATATTATGGTGGAAAATAAGTATTTGGTCAGAAACAAAATTTCATCTCAATACTTTGTGATATATCCTTTGTTGGCAATGACAGAGGTCAAACGTTTTCTGTAAGTCTTCACAAGGTTGCCACACACTGTTGTTGGTATGTTGGCCCATTCCTCCATGCAGATCTCCTCTAGAGCAGTGATGTTTTTGGCTTTTCGCTTGGCAACACAGACTTTCAACTCCCTCCAAAGGTTTTCTATAGGGTTGAGATCTGGAGATTCGCTAGGCCACTCCAGGACCTTGAAATGCTTCTTACGAAGCCACTCCTTCGTTGCCCTGGCGGTGTGCTTTGGATCATTGTCATGTTGAAAGACCCAGCCATGTTTCATCTTCAATGCCCTTGCTGATGGAAGGAGGTTTGCACTCAAAATCTCACGATACATGGCCCCATTCATTCTTTCATGTACCCGGATCAGTCGTCCTGGCCCCTTTGCAGAGAAACAGCCCCAAAGCATGATGTTTCCACCACCATGCTTTACAGTAGGTATGGTGTTTGATGGATGCAACTCAGTATTCTTTTTCCTCCAAACACGACAAGTTGTGTTTCTACCAAACAGTTCCAGTTTGGTTTCATCAGACCATAGGACATTCTCCCAAAACTCCTCTGGATCATCCAAATGCTCTCTAGCAAACTTCAGACGGGCCCGGACATGTACAGGCTTAAGCAGTGGGACACGTCTGGCACTGCAGGATCTGAGTCCATGGTGGAGTAGTGTGTTACTTATGGTAGGCCTTGTTACATTGGTCCCAGCTCTCTGCAGTTCATTCACTAGGTCCCCCCGCGTGGTTCTGGGATTTTTGCTCACCGTTCTTGTGATCATTCTGACCCCACGGGGTGGGATTTTGCGTGGAACACCAGATCGAGGGAGATTATCAGTGGTCTTGTATGTCTTCCATTTTCTAATTATTGCTCCCACAGTTGATTTCTTCACTCCAAGCTGGTTGGCTATTGCAGATTCAGTCTTCCCAGCCTGGTGCAGCGCTACAATTTTGTTTCTGGTGTCCTTTGACAGCTCTTTGGTCTTCCCCATAGTGGAGTTTGGAGTCAGACTGTTTGAGGGTGTGCACAGGTGTCTTTTTATACTGATAACAAGTTTAAACAGGTGCCATTACTACAGGTAATGAGTGGAGGAAAGAGGAGACTCTTAAAGAAGAAGTTACAGGTCTGTGAGAGCCAGAAATCTTGATTGCTTGTTTCTGACCAAATACTTATTTTCCACCATAATATGCAAATAAAATGAAAAAAAAAACAGACAATGTGATTTTCTGGATTTTTTTTCTCAGTTTGTCTCCCATAGTTGAGGTCTACCTATGATGTAAATTACAGACGCCTCTCATCTTTTTAAGTGGTGGAACTTGCACTATTGCTGACTGACTAAATACTTTTTTCCCCACTGTATGTCTTTCCTTCACTCTCACCAGGTGAGTAGTTCTCTTGGTGGGCAACTCTGGGTACCGTTTGATAAGACCCTATTTGCGCTTTTGTGTCTCCCTCTTTTCTCTGACTTTTTGCAGAAGTAGAAACATGCTATGTTGAGCAGATTAGAATACTTGCGTCACTACTGAGGGACACTAACCCATTTGAAGAACCTATATATTTTGGCCTGACACAAAATAACTAGGTGTCAATAGGTGATAGTGGCAATCAGGGGTGTAAAGTGATGTACCATATCAGGGATAAAAAAGACTTCCCACTCTTGATCCTTTATAAGCCAACCAATGATTACCTTTTTATAGTCTCACTATCAACTTGGTGCTGATTTCCCTTCACCCTTGCTTGTTAGCATAAAAGTGTCTAGATTGTGGTTCTCCTGAAGAAATCTGAGAACTTCAAAACACATTGAAAATAAATTGCAGTGTTACCTCTACACCGCATATTGGTATTAATTGTGGACATACCATAAGTAGCGCAGGTTACTCACATCTATTATCTCATTACATTGGCAGAAGGTAGTTTTCACAGGTTCTGACTATCTTAAAATGAAGTGGTAGGTCCAACCATGATCAAGCCTTCCCTTTCAATGATCTGACAGGCAGTGCTGCAGTATTTTCATCTTTTTGAGCAGTACTATATAGACATCATCACTGTCCCGATTGGGACTCAAAATTTAAATTCCTTATCAGTGTGGCTTTGGAGAGTGGGAGAAACCCGGAGTACCCGGAGAAAACCCACGCAAACATGGGGGGAACATACAAACTCCTTGTAGATGTTTTCTTAAGGGACTTAAATTCAGGAACCACTGAGCCACCATAATTGGCACAATATCACTAGCTTCTTTGTCAATTTCGAGACAATGATTGGCATGATGAAATCTAATTGTCTGCATGAAACTTATGCAACTGAATAATCACAAACAACATCCACTTGTATGTACAGCATGAAAAGAAGGAAAGAAATATAGAGAGTATATCAAGCATAGCTAGGAATAAGCTATACTACAAAATATCAGTAGTCTTAAGAGTGGCTAACAGAGAATTTGGCCACCAACAAATAAGTGTCAAGCCTATGTTTCCAAAACCATATGCAAGAAAGATGAAACCTGAAAGCATCCTCTAAGTGTTTCTTCTTCTTGTGTTGCTCCAAATGAATTGTAAAATTCTCTGTACAAATAAGATTCTTACTTTTTTCAATTTATCCTTGACAAATGAGGACCTTATCTCCAAAACGTGTTAGTAAATTTTGCCTTTTGGACCTTTGAGCGGCTTTTCACACTCTGAATAGTCAACACAATTGGCACCAGAACTTTCTTTTCGGGATTTTGACTCCTAGGAAAGTATTGATTGAAGAAAGTAAGAACACTATTTGTCTGGAGAAGAACTATACAATTCATTTTTACAAACATAAGGAGATGAAATGCTCACAGAATAGTTTTTGGCTCCATCTTTCCTGGATATAATTTTGTATACAATTAGGATTGACACTTGATTTTTGGCGGCCAGATTCCATGGGTTGTTTAGCAGTATAGTTCATTCCTGATTTGATTGAAAGAACCCCTATGTTTCTTTTCTTCTGATTTACGTAGCGCTGTACATACAAGAGAATGCAGTTTGTGGTTAGTTATAGTCCTTGCTATAATACACACATAGGTAGCTAGTCCGTAACTAAGTGCAGCTGTATTATAAAAATGGCAGCACCAGTGTAATTTTCAGCGTAAACCTAAATATCCGCAATTCTCTTCCTCTGCTCTATTGAATTGTATGTACAACTGCCTAAAAGGGCTATAAATTCTGCAACTATTTAAAAAAAAAACGGATCAAAAAGAAAGTCAGAAGTTTAAAAGTGTGCTAGACATTATTTTTCCTGTGTAGAGTTTGAAAACTTTATATATGAACTTTGAGCATAAGTTGACTTTTTGAACAGTAGGTATGATATTACATTCCATAAACAATTCAGTATGTACAGATGCATGAAAGTCTTGAAGCAAAGACGAGATATTTTGTTTGTGTCCGTCTAATCATCGATCGTTGGTGTTAAACTCGGATTTCCTTTCCAAGTTGCAGTAAGGTTGAATGGGTTAAGAAATGCTAAATTAATATTATAGTGATGTCCAACATCCATCTCCTGCTACCGGTAGAGCTTTCGTCTGATCTTTTATTTATATCAATGCTTGATCTGTTACACGATTTCAGTGATCTTTCTGCAGCAATGTATAAAGACGCTTCAGTAGACAAAGGGTCTCGAACCCATTAATTAAATTATGTATGTCTTTTATGATGACATAAAATTTTCTATAAATGAAATCTACTGTGATAACTAAATAGAAAATAGATTATGTTTTTGTAGTGCTAAATTAATATACAAAAATGATATATTAAGAGGAATCATTATTGAAATATTATATGTTTATTCTTTAGTTAAACATGAAATAAATATTTAGCTATGAGTTACATTTGCACAATTGAAGATCTAGGAAAAAATCAACATGACACTGACGCATTTCAGACTCAGTGCATTTTGCTAATAATTTTAAAGTGCTATATAATAGATATAGTTTTTATGTAAAACAGTAGAGTCAACTTGTCCCTTTCTATTTACTTATAGTATGACAAAAGGATATTAAAATGAGATTTTTAGCTGCATTCTGACCAAAATGAGGGGTCAACAGCAGAAAACGCAGTGCCAGACTGGGGGGTACAACTGCCAAAGTAAACAGATGACGCTCCACACCCCATTTGACGCTGCATCAACCGCTTCCAACTTCACAGTTATCGGCGGGTGATAAGTCACTTTACATTTTGCACCCTGGGATGAAGGTGATTATTCAGCCATTCCTACAGTTCTTCTCTCTTCTATATTCATAGTTAACATACCACATTATGGCTCTACATGCTCTGCTGCAGGCGTTCAACGTGACCATGTGCTTTGCGTATGCCACAGATATGGATGATCGTTATGGGAGATATGAAAGCTGCATATGAGGACATTTAATCTGCAAAATGTGGAATGTGTTTGTACATTCGGTACAAATCTTAGTCAATCAGGAAGTGGAGTAGAATTTCTTGCTTAAGATACATCATACCTCGTCATTAATTAAATGAGCTGTTGTGCCACGCTCCCATCCTACTCCATCTCTACCCATTTTGCCAGTACGGGGTGAAACTGCCACGAAAACAATAAAATTCCTAACGTTTTTGCACAACCTCAAGTTGCACAAAATTTTGCTGCTTCGGAAAGTATTTTAAGTCAAATTTTGGGCAAAACATTTTAGAGAATCGGGGCCCAAGTATTTTAGAAATAAGTCTCCCATTTTATTGACTGTACATGCCATCCCTTTTTATTTATTGCTGGAGCTAAGTATCTTCAAGACCCACAGGGATCAGTAAGTTGTCACCTATGTTGTGAAATTGGGACAACCACTTTAAGCATTTTTTACATACAATTGTTTAAATTTGAGAATTTTGCTTCTGTTTTCTAAACTGCTCTAACCAAATACCGAGTGTTGATTTTCGCATGCAGTTGTCCTTTATTTTACTTGTGCATTTTCATAGAAACTCCCACAGCTGAAAATAATTGAGTTGTTTGAACCATTTTACAACGTAACAAAGGCAAGGCATATAGGAAACAACTACTTTTCCGTCCTCTGACAAATTACAAATACAATGCTCTGAGCTCATGTAAACTAAAGTTTACTCGATTTTACTATTGGTTTTGCTGGAAATCCACAACTAGTGTTTATTACAAGATAGTACAATCACACTTGGAATAATACTACGCAATTGTGCTTTATAAATGGCAAAAAAATATATAGGAAGCTTTTTTATTATTATTATTATTATTATTATTATAATATTTGAATAGGAAGTGGATGTGCAGTATAAAGTTGCGGCCACCATCAGAAGACAGAGCAGCTCCGCAATTGAACAGTTCCACCCAGTGGCAAATGCTGCCGACGCTGAGAAAGTTGAATGGCGGGGATGCCAGGTGTTGGACCCTGACTGATAAGACATTGATGACCTATCCTAAGGATAGTTCATCAATGAAAAAGTAGTGGCCAATCTCTTTAAAAGGTTGTAGTGTTAGATAGTGGAGATGAGCAAATCTCTTGAAGTTTAAATTTTTCAAAGAAATTTTTTTCACAGCTAATCAATTTCCAGGAAAGCCTCTAAGTGATGTGAAACATGTTGATGACACTGTTCTCTTTTTCTCACACACTCATTTTCTTCACTGTACAGCTGTAGAATCCTCCCAATATCCAACTTCCCCACAAAATATCTGCTGCATTTCCTGCTTCTGCTTTTATACAGTCTAGTAAAGTTTCTCCTGATTGGCTGTGATGTGATTGCTTTAAGGCACTATGGGTTAGCTTGCAAGTACAATTTTTCCCTGGTAGATTCAATCTTCTGCAATACTGTATGTAAAATGGTGGCGGCCATCATAGGTGATTCGCGTGAAGAATATCACAATTGTTCCAATATGCTGTGCTCATGAAACTCCTAAATATTTTGCACAAATTTGATTTGCATTAAATTATTTTGCTCATCTCTAACAGTTCGCAATATTCACTCTTAACATTATGGCATATGTAATAAAAATTCCTTTTAATTTCGCCATGTTCATATAAAATCCAACCATACAACTAGTTAATCTCCTGCAGTCCTGTGTACGTGGAGCGTAGAAAGATCTTTTAACTACTGTGGATCATATTTCTTCTCACACATGCTTACAGTCCATATGGCAGTCGTGGCTGGTAATGTCTAATTTGCTCGAAGGTTTGTGGCTAGCTGAAAACTACAGACAGTTGTGGATTTAGACAGATGGTGTTTATAAATCCTGTGAATATGGGTAAATTCGTCAGGGTTCCAACCTGCGCGGTGCTTAGAAGCAAAATAGAGGAGTGGAGATCATTTTATTTTTAATTTCGCTTTAATGTAACAGCAATTAACATAAGTCCCTACAGGAATTCCTTCTGTTAATAACTTTGCGCAAAATTATGCATTGCAATTGTGTCGTTAGGTCAATGTGTTATAATATCTTGTAAGTCCATCTGTCTATTGCTGCTCACAGAACATTTTACAATGCAGATAGATTTCATTTAGGTAATTATAGGAGCAGTTAGTAGTGAGCAATTCAGTACGAGCCATAGAAGCCATTGGAGGAAAATACACAAAACTAATGCTACATATTCTAGTGCTAATGAGAATTTGATCAAAATCAGTACCAAGAAAGATGAACATAAGATATATTGATAGGTATTGAGAAAATGGAAATGGTCTTAGGAGCGCAGGAAAGAGACTCAGACAAGAGATGGGGTTAAACCACAACGCGTTTCGACGGAGAATCCGTCTTCATCAGGTGGAAGTTACTTCCACCTGATGAAGACTCTCCGTCGAAACGCGTTGTGGTTTAACCCCATCTCTTGTCTGAGTCTCTTTCCTGCGCTCCTAAGACCGTTTCCATTTTCTCATTGCTCCTATCCTCCATTGGAAGTTTTCGGCTGGAGCTGCGGTGGAGACCTGACATTTTTGTCTGCCCCTGGGTTGCTTCCTATGACAGCTTATCACTGACTCTTATATAGATAGGTATGGGATAGATAGATAGATAGATAGATAGATAGATAGATAGATAGCTGGATATGGGATGGATAAATAGATAGAAATGGGATAGATAGATTGAAAGAAATTGGAACAGCACCATCAAATACCTCAATAATGTGTGTGCTTTTCCAGCCAGCAATCAAATGGCTCCTTGTAATTAGTTGAAAAAAGAAGAAACAACCCAAAAAACTTCCAAAAATATGGGCTTTATTGCTCAGTGGCATGGCCACTGGACAATAAAGTTCATATTTTTCGACTTTTTTTTAGAATGCTGTAGATATGCCCTGAAAGGTAGTGGGCGCATCTTATATTAGCCAAAACTGCTGACAAGTTTGCTTTAAGCTGTCCAGTAGTTGATAAACCCATTAAGTAATACCATATCCATTTTATTTATTTTTTAAAATATCTTTTAACGGCGCTCCAACGGCGTTACTGGTTGTTTGCCGGTATGAGCAGACAGGCAAGGGTGGGACAAGCTAAACCTGCGGAGGGAAATATTAGAACAAAGGATGGATGGATAACAGGAAGAAGCTTCTTCATGTGTCAGAAACTGTAAACTGGAGAGGTCCTGAGCACAAACACACACGGTTTTGCCAGTTAAAAGGTAGCACAATACTCTTGAGCTAAAGGTTTAATTTAAAGAGAAATATCTTGTCGGGGTGTCAAGTGTCACTGCTACCTCTTGGATGTCACTGAAATATTAAGCAGAATAAGAGAATTTATAAAGACTTATATTTCACACAGAAGCCTTGAACCGCACCTTTTTATACATTTGGTGCATTTTTTATATGTCTGTGCCCCAGAAAATGAAATGAACTCAGAGCTGACGTACACTCCAGCTACAAAGAACTCCAGTTTCCTGGCGTACATAATATTACATGGGATGAAACCTGGTTGGTTACGTCACTCTGTTGTAATTACTCTATATAATATATATGAGTTTCACTTTTTCCATTGAAGAACTGAAATAAATTAAGCTTTGATAAAGCCTTTTTTGCTAAGTCTTACCCATTCTTCAAAAATGCCTCTTGCACTACATTCTGTAAACTTTGATGCCACTAAACAGTGATAGAATGATGACTTTTCTTAAAGGGAATCATTTGGTCATTCCATAATAACAAATCATAAAAGCATTTGGTTACATCTGGAAATCTGCTAGAAAGAGCTGTGACATGCAAGCAGCTGCGCGGACACAGTCTGTAGCCTCTCCTGTGCATTAGACCTGCATCTATTGCTCTCCAGCATCATGATCACAATTTTATTTATTTTTTTAAAGATACTATTAGCAGGAATAAATTAGGAATAATTTAGCCACAATTGTGAAAACATATGACTGTAGACAGTGATTTGTATAGTCAAGTAAACGCAGATAAAGCAGGTACGCGAAACGTGCGTTGGTGGCTGTGAGGAGGGCGACAGTAGTCCTGATCTGATGGAAAAGCAGACATGATGTTTTCAGTATAGGCTTTATCCTCTTATTCACACTATGCACATTCCCTGTTGAGCTTATCTACCTACTACTATTGATGGTGCACTAACGTATGCCATAGTAATTTGAAAGTGCTGCTTCCCTTGGTCCTATTGTTTGATTTCTGTCTGTCTTCCCTCCCACGTCTCCTCCATATGTTTTTTATTATATTATGGTGCATGTTCTCTATTTTAATATTGTCTGCCATTTTCTGTATAAATAAAATTTGTTTAGCTTACAATTTTCAGTGGTTTATGGCTTACTCCATTGTTCCAGTTTTGCAGTCAATGAAATATGTAGAATTATTTATTTTTGGAAAAAAGCATGTTTGCAATTGCTTGGAAGAAAATAGAAGAGCACGCTTTTTATTTGGGCTAAGTTAGAAGGTGGTGGAAATTATTTCATGGACATGAAGTTTTTCTTTAAAAATTACTCAGTGTATCTATCTGCTATGTTCTACAAGCCACAGGCAGAGTATACAGGTTCATGTTCTGATTGATTGAGTGATTGACTAAGAACCCAACGACTACCTCACTGTAATTGCTCTCCCTATTAAATCTAGACACTTTAATGAATATTTATTTCTTATATGTTAGTGTGTTGAATCTATTGTTATTCTGACTACAGAGCGGCGTATATGCATATTTGCCAGGAGAGAACAGCTGGTTTAGTAGTACTAGGCTTTTGAGACTTTGTATTAGTGCATTTCTCAATGAGTTCCTTCTATTGCTTTGGAGACCAAACCCAAACTCCCAAACACCCCCAGTAATGCATTGCTAATAAGAAGAAAGTGTCATTTCTCTTTGATTATTCTATGCAGTTGCCAGGGGAATGGTCTGCTGGCATTTAATCATGGAGCTAATGGGTTGGAAACACAATCTCACGCATTCTGCACTTCTTATACATTAGCTCAGCTACTGGAATGTCATAACCTCTCACTTTATCTCAATGTTCCTTTCTCTCCCCCGTCCTCATTTTTTTTTGTATTCTTGAAAAGAGAGAATTAATAAAAGTAGTGGGTGACTTGATCTAGTGAATTGAAGCATTACAACACACATTTACATTACAAGTATTTATCGCTCCCATTAATGTTTTATATGATCCTGTCACGTTAGATGCAAGTGGGTGATCCAAAGATATCCACAGGGGATACGTGAAAACGATTCATACCTTCCAGCCAGAGCTGAAGACTTTAAGATCTGAGAATTAAAAATATAGTAGTTAAATTGTAACTAATTATCACACACCGTGACTTTTATACAATGGCCATTTATATAAATACACAAAGGAAATCATTGATCATAGGAAGTCTATTCTTCTCCAGGACTAGACTGAAGCACTCGGAATATTTGACTTATAGTTCTGTTCATTGGAAGAGAATCTCAAAGGGTTATCGAAAGTGATTTACAGACTGAATGAAAAATGTGGTTATACATGTTGACTGTATAGTCAATATATCTGATGCCTTTCTTTTGAACGATCATTCTGTTCTTCTTCCATTCTGGAGCCCCCTTTACAGCATACAAAATTAGCTACCACTGTTAGTGACTTCTGTATTCCACTGCCCCCAATGCTGGGATAGTTTTGGGGGAGATGTGATTGCGACTTTTAAAAACACATTTCATGAAGAAGTCACAGACAGCAGTGGCCATTTTGTCAAGATGCAAAAGGGGCATCAGAACAAAGGACCATTCGAAAGGGTTAGCAGTTATGTTGAGTATATAAGAGAAATATATAATCAAGTGTTTGATTTCGACTGTGGTTTCACTTTAGGAGTTATTCAGACTTCAATGTTTCATGTATGTGTTCTGCCCATAGTTTTCACAGATAGAACACGTACCCATATTGTTTATGGTGCAGTGCACATGTCAAAGTTTTTTGTGAACTGTGTGTCCGTGCAAAAATCACAAAGACATGTCCATTTTGTTACCAGCACTGGTAATGAAAAATACCAATATAATTTATGGAAAATCAAGAAGAGCACTCGAATATCATCATTGTGCAGTCTGTGTGCTGTCCGTGATTAACTCTGAAATATATAGAGGAAATGTCATTTATTTATTTTTTAATTTGTGGAAATTACTGATGAATAGAGTTGAGCGACTTTTGGTTTTCTAGGGTCGCGTTTCGTTTCGTGAAACCCGACTTTTCCAAAAGTCGGGTTGAGCAAGATCGTCCGATTATAGGGAAAAGTCGGGGTCGTCCCGAAACACGAAACCCAATGTAAGTCAATGGAGAATAAAAGTCGGCAGTGAGAGGAGGACAGGAAACACACCTACAGTGCCCATTTGAATGCCAAAAGCATCAATTCTTCTTTCTTAAGCTTGTCAACCTTAATTAACTTCATAATACAAGTTACGCACTGAAAAATGGGGGTTATTTGGCTACAAACTGTGGGGGGGGAGGGCTGGCTCCAGGTTTTCATGTGCCCTGGGCGAAAGAGCGCCCCTTTAACACATACCACAACTCATCATGCTCCGATACGGCAGAGAAATAGCGGTATAGTACAATGAAAAATACCTCACTTTTTACATCTCATGACGAGGCCCATGTATTTCTCCATACAGAATCATTGGTCCCATATAATGTTTGAAACAGTATATGATGAGCTCCACATAATGCTACAGTATATGTTGGTCCCCATGGATGAAGCTCCACTGTCTTATGGGCCCAAATAATGCTCCAAACATAATGGGCCCCATTTCTAATGCTCTAGTGTATAATGGGCCCTGTAAATGCTGCTCCAGTGTCTGATGTCCACCTTTGGAATGTTCCAGTGTATGGTGGGCCCCATCTATCATTCTCCAGAGTATAGTGCTCCCCAAAAATTGCTGTCCCAACATTGAAAACAATCAAATAAGTCTCCTCGCTAGGGAATCCCTGTACTTGTCTGGACAGGTGCTGTAGTTTGCTTAACAGCTCGCCAGCCGTTCTCACGCCCAGTATGGATTACACGTGATTGCACAAAGGTGAGAAAGGGTACCGTATCCCCAGATAACATGTATGGATAGCGTACACATTCAAAATATATGTCTCAGGAGGCAGGCTCAGACGGTGTTAGGCCCAGTATGGATTGCACGTGATTGCACAAAGGTTAGAAAGGGTACCGTATCCCCGGATAACATGTATGGATAGCGTACACATTCAAAATATATGTCTATACAGCATGAGGCAGGCTCAGACGGTGTTAGGCCCAGTATGGATTGCACGTGATTGCACAAAGGTTAGAAAGGGTACCGTATCCCCAGATAACATGTATGGATAGCGTACACATTCAAAATATATGTCTCAGGAGGCAGGCTCAGACGGTGTTAGGCCCAGTATGGATTGCACGTGATTGCACAAAGGTTAGAAAGGGTACCGTATCCCCGGATAACATGTATGGATAGCGTACACATTCAAAATATATGTCTATACAGCATGAGGCAGGCTCAGACGGTGTTAGGCCCAGTATGGATTGCACGTGATTGCACAAAGGTTAGAAAGGGTACCGTATCCCCAGATAACATGTATGGATAGCGTACACATTCAAAATATATGTCTCAGGAGGCAGGCTCAGACGGTGTTAGGCCCAGTATGGATTGCACGTGATTGCACAAAGGTTAGAAAGGGTACCGTATCCCCGGATAACATGTATGGATAGCGTACACATTCAAAATATATGTCTATACAGCATGAGGCAGGCTCAGACGGTGTTAGGCCCAGTATGGATTGCACGTGATTGCACAAAGGTTAGAAAGGGTACCGTATCCCTGGATAACATGTATGGATAGCGTACACATTCAAAATATATGTCTCAGGAGGCAGGCTCAGACGGTGTTAGGCCCAGTATGGATTGCATGTGATTGCACAAAGGTTAGAAAGGGTACCGTATCCCCAGATAACATGTATGGATAGCGTACACATTCAAAATATAAGTCTCAGGAGGCAGGCTCAGACGGTGTTAGGCCCAGTATGGATTGCACGTGATTGCACAAAGGTTAGAAAGGGTACCGTATCCCTGGATAACATGTATGGATAGCGTACACATTCAAAATATATGTCTCAGGAGGCAGGCTCAGATGGTGTTAGGCCCAGTATGGATTGCACGTGATTGCACAAAGGTTAGAAAGGGTACCGTATCCCTGGATAACATGTATGGATAGTGTACACATTCAAAATATATGTCTATACAGCATGAGGCAGGCTCAGACGGTGTTAGGCCCAGTATGGATTGCACGTGATTGCACAAAGGTTAGAAAGGGTACCGTATCCCCGGATAACATGTATGGATAGCGTACACATTCAAAATATATGTCTATACAGCATGAGGCAGGCTCAGACGGTGTTAGGCCCAGTATGGATTGCACGTGATTGCACAAAGGTTATAAAGGGTACTGTATCCCCGGATAACATGTATGGATAGCGTACACATTCAAAATATATGTCTATACAGCATGAGGCAGGCTCAGTCGGTGTTAGGCCCAGTATGGATTGCACGTGATTGCACAAAGGTTAGAAAGGGTACGGTATCCCCGGATAACATGTATGGATAGCGTACACATTCAAAATATATGTCTATACAGCATGAGGCAGGCTCAGACGGTGTTAGGCCCAGTATGGTTTGCATGTGATTGCACAAAGGTTAGAAAGGGTACCGTATCCCTGGATAACATGTATGGATAGCGTACACATTCAAAATATATGTCTCAGGAGGCAGGCTCAGACGGTGTCAGGCACAGTATGGATTTGACGGCCCAGATTACACAGCGGAGGAGCAGGGAGAGGTAAAGATTGCAAATGCTGGGGCCCTGCCCAAGCAAGGGGGGCCCACTCATGGGCGTCGGTACTGGCACTGGGCCCCTCATAGTACAGCGGTGTGTCTGACGGCGGGTGTGCACCACACCCTCAGAGACACTTGATTGCACTATGAGGGACCCTGTGCCAGTGCCCGCGCCCAAGAGTCGGCCTACCCACCTGTCCAGGGCAACGGCACTCGCACGGTGTCGTGCGGTAGGTGGTGACCCCGGCCATGGGGGGGAGGCAACACAGTTAGGGAGTTTTAGAAAGTGGCATATGTTGATGTTGGACATTCAGCTGATGCAAAAGGCGAAATAGGTGAAGTACCAGGAAGAGGTGGACCAAAGCAAGCCATTTTTCTGTCACCCTATGTGTCATCAGGGGAAGGTGGGACAAAATCCTTGGAAACCCATGCGTGGTTCATTTTAATGAAGGTTATATCATCCACATTTTGGGTTGACAGACGGGTCCTTTTTTCTGTCAGGATTGATCCAGCTGCACTGAAGACTCTTTCCGATAGCACACTGGCAGCTGGGCAAGCGAGCTCCTGTAAGGCATATTGGGCCAATTCAGGCCAGGTATCCAGTTTAGCGGCCCAATAGTCAAAGGGGAATGACCTGTGTGGGAGAACATCGATATGGGACGAAAAGTAGTTTGTTACCATAGTTGACAACTGCTGTCTCCTGTCACTTTCCATCGATGCAGTATTACCAGTTGTGTGAGCGGTATTTGAAAAATCAGTCCACAACATTGTCATGAAACCCCTGTCTCCAACGCCACTTCTGCTGTGTGCACCACGAACACCTCTGCCAAGCTGCCCCCGGCCCGTACGGCTCGTGTGAGAACCATCACCGCTGCTGTGTGCTGGGAATGCCTCAAGCAACCGATTTACCAGAGTTGCTTGTTTATTAGCCAATATTAGGTCAAGGTTCTCCTGTGGCATGATGTTTTGTAATTTGCCTTTATAGCGTGGATCCAGGATGCTGGCCAACCAGTAGTCATCATCGTTCATCATTTTGGCAATGCGGGGGTCCCTTTTTAGGATCCGCAAGGCATAATCTGACATGTGGGCCAATGTTCCCGGTGTCAATGATGCACTGCGAGTGCTGGGTGGAGGAGCACTTTCTGGCAAATCCACATCCCTCCAGTCACGCACAAACCCTGTACCAGACCTTGCCACGCCAACATTTTCACTTGCCCCACGAGATGCATCCTCCTCCCCTAAGTAATCATCCCCATCATCATCCTCCTCCTCTTCTTCCTCCACCTCGTCCAGGGGAGGTCCCTGAGCAGACAATGGCTGAATGTCATCAAGGATTCCCTCCTCCTCTTCCTCCTCATCAACATTGGCTGCAGACGCCTGCTCCTTAAGGTGCGTCAAAGTTTGCATGAGCAGACGCATAAGTGGGATGCTCATGCTTAGGATGGCGTCGTCTGCGCTTACCAGCCGTGTGCATTCCTCAAAACACTGAAGGACTTTACAAAGGTCTTTCAGCTTCGACCACTGCACACCTGTCAACTCCATGTCTGCTCTCAAAGTGCCTGGCCGTGTATCCTCCCACAAATGCATTATGGCCTGCCTCTGCTCGCACAGCCGCTCCACCATGTGCAGGGTGGAGTTCCACCTTGTTGCAATGTCGATAATGAGGCGGTGGTTGGGAAGGTGGAGCAATCGCTGCAGTTTCTGCATACGAACGGAATGTACAGGCGACCGGTGGATGTGCGCGCACAGTCTTCGCACCTTCTGGAGCAGGGCTGTTAACTCCGGATAATTTTTGAGGAAGCACTGCACCACCAGGTTCAAGGTGTGAGCCAAGCAAGGTATGTGGCTGAGTTTTGAAAGGGCTATGGCTGCCACAAAATTACGGCCGTTATCACTAACTACCTTGCCTGCCTCAAGATGTACACTGCCCAGCCATGACTCAGTTTGTCGCTTCAAGTACTCGGCCAGCACCTCGGCGGTGTGTCTGTCACCAAAACACATCATCTGCAAAACAGCCTGCTGACGCTTTCCACTAGCTGCTCGATAGGGGGACACATCGTGTGCAACAGTGGCAGCTGCAGATGGAGTGCTCGTACGACTGCGCTCTGTGGACGAGCTTTCGCTTCTGGAGGAGGTGGAGGAGGTCGAACGCCTACAGCCAACTGTTTCCTATACCATGGGCTAGGCAGCACTGTCCCACCACCGCTGTCCCCTGTGGACCCTGCATCCACCACATTAACCCAGTGCGCAGTGATGGACACGTAACGGCCCTGGCCATGCCGACTGGACCATGCATCAGTTGTGAGGTGCACCTTTCCGCTCACTGACTGCTTGAGTGCATGGACAATGCGGTCTTTCACATGATGGTGGAGGGCAGGGATGGCTTTGCGAGAGAAGAAGTGGCGACTGGGTAGGTCATAGCGTGGTACTGCATAGGCCATGAGTTCGCGGAAAGCTGTGCTTTCCACCAACCAAAAGGGCATCATCTCAAACGAGATTAGTTTGGCAATGTGGGCGTTCAAACCCAGTGTACGCGGATGAGAGACTGAGTACTTTCTTGACCTACTCATAGTGTCTGGGAGGGTGAGTTGGACTTGAGAGCTGCATATGGTGGAAGTAGCGGTGGACAGGGCGGACTGAGAGAGGGTTGATGATGGTGATGGAGTTGGTGTTCTTTCTGATGGCCTAGAATCAGTATTTCGTTGATATAACAGTGGGATTCCCTGACTGCTGTGGTCTTGCAACGACACCTCAACATTTGCTGCTGTGCTAACCGGTGGGCTTACAGTGGGGGAAACAATGTAGCGTTGCTGACTACCTTCGTTGTGATCAGTTGCACATGTGGCACTTGAGGTTTGGTGTTGTGTCCACGCTTGCAAGTGCATGCTGGTTAAATGTCTAAGCATGCAACTGGTATTCAAATTTTTCAGATTTTTCCCTCGGCTAAAGGTCTTTGCACACTTCTTACAGATAACCTTGGCCTGATCATGAGGATTTTGTTCAAAAAAGTGCCACACTGCACTTTTCCTACTTTGGCAGACATTTTGCGGCCTAGCACGCTGTGATCTTTTGACCCTCTGGACAAGCTGTCCAGCAACTCTTTTGATGTTTGGAACCTGTCTTTGGAGTGCTCCGGGCCTGCCAGATAACAGCTGTTGCGATGTCGATGTCTGCTGTGGATGCTCCTCATCTGAGCTATTGGAAGCAGCACCCTCTTCCCCCAATGGATGCCAATCTGGGTCAACAACTGGGTCATCCATCACCTCCTCTTCTATGTCATGTGCACCTTCCTCTGTGTCACCGTGTATGGTGGTATAGTGTGCGGGAAGGGGCACCTGAGTCTCATCAGGGTCAGAATCTGGCTCTGTACACTGCGAGGACAATGTAGTGCTCTGAGTGAATGTACCAGCAGAATCATCCATCAGCGGCTGTGCATCAGTGCACTCCATGTCAGATTCATCTTGGCCTGGGTAATTCACCATTTGACTTGATAATCCAGGCATGGTATGTGAAAACAGCTCCATGGAGTAATCAGTAGTATGGCCTGCGTCATCCTTCAATCTTGGTTGGGGTGAAGGACACAAGGAAAGGTGTGGTTCATGAACATGAGCCTCCAATGACGACTCAGTGCTTTTACTTTTTACAACTGAAGAAGAGGAGGCGATAGAGCTGGAGGCTGAGTCAGCAATGTAAGACAAAACTTTTTCCTGATGCTCTGGCTTTAAAAGCGGTTTGCCAACTCCTAGAAAACTAAGCGTTCGAGGCCTTATGTAGCCAGACGATGACGCAGGGTCAGCACCTCCTGCATTCGGTCCTATTTTGCTCTTGCCACTACCATCAGATCCACCACCAACACCATCATTACCAGCTGCCAACCCCCGCCCAATTCCACGGCCTCTTCCACCAGCCTTCCTCATTTTTGGTAGAAATGTAGACAAAATCCAACAAACTATATAGTAATGTAAAACAAGGTACAAGGTGTCTATAGGGCAGGGGAGATTTTGAATTTCTGCACACACTTGTGGACAGTGGACACTTTTGGATTGTGTGAGGCCCACTGATATCTGAGCGCTATGTGACAGGCTCGATGGCACAGCTGTGACAAAAGTGACTAGAGGATAAGGGAGATTTTGAATATCTGCACACACTTTTGGACACTGGACACTTTTGGATTGTGTGAGGCCCACTGATATCTGAGCGCTATGTGACAGGCTCGATGGCGCTGCTGTGACAAAAGTGACTAGAGGATAAGGGAGATTTTGAATATCTGCACACACTTTTGGACACTGGACACTTTTGGATTGTGTGAGGCCCACTGATATCTGAGCGCTATGTGACAGGCTCGATGGCACTGCTGTGACAAAAGTGACTAGAGGATAAGGGAGATTTTGAATATCTGCACACACTTTTGGACACTGGACACTTTTGGATTGTGTGAGGCCCACTGATATCTGAGCGCTATGTGACAGGCTCGATGGCACTGCTGTGACAAAAGTGACTAGAGGATAAGGGAGATTTTGAATATCTGCACACACTTTTGGACACTGGACACTTTTGGATTGTGTGAGGCCCACTGATATCTGAGCGCTATGTGACAGGCTCGATGGCACAGCTGTGACAAAAGTGACTAGAGGATAAGGGAGATTTTGAATTTCTGCACACACTTGTGGACAGTGGACACTTTTGGATTGTGTGAGGCCCACTGATATCTGAGCGCTATGTGACAGGCTCGATGGCACTGCTGTGACAAAAGTGACTAGAGGATAAGGGAGATTTTGAATATCTGCACACACTTTTGGACACTGGACACTTTTGGATTGTGTGAGGCCCACTGATATCTGAGCGCTATGTGACAGGCTCGATGGCGCTGCTGTGACAAAAGTGACTAGAGGATAAGGGAGATTTTGAATATCTGCACACACTTTTGGACACTGGACACTTTTGGATTGTGTGAGGCCCACTGATATCTGAGCGCTATGTGACAGGCTCGATGGCACTGCTGTGACAAAAGTGACTAGAGGATAAGGGAGATTTTGAATATCTGCACACACTTTTGGACACTGGACACTTTTGGATTGTGTGAGGCCCACTGATATCTGAGCGCTATGTGACAGGCTCGATGGCACAGCTGTGACAAAAGTGACTAGAGGATAAGGGAGATTTTGAATTTCTGCACACACTTTTGGACACTGGACACTTTTGGATTGTGTGAGGCCCACTGATATCTGAGCGCTATGTGACAGGCTCGATGGCACAGCTGTGACAAAAGTGACTAGAGGATAAGGGAGATTTTGAATTTCTGCACACACTTGTGGACAGTGGAAACTTTTGGATTGTGTGAGGCCCACTGATATCTGAGCGCTATGTGACAGGCTCGATGGCACTGCTGTGACAAAAGTGACTAGAGGATAAGGGAGATTTTGAATATCTGCACACACTTTTGGACACTGGACACTTTTGGATTGTGTGAGGCCCACTGATATCTGAGCGCTATGTGACAGGCTCGATGGCACAGCTGTGACAAAAGTGACTAGAGGATAAGGGAGATTTTGAATTTCTGCACACACTTTTGGACACTGGACACTTTTGGATTGTGTGAGGCCCACTGATATCTGAGCGCTATGTGACAGGCTCGATGGCACAGCTGTGACAAAAGTGACTAGAGGATAAGGGAGATTTTGAATTTCTGCACACACTTGTGGACAGTGGACACTTTTGGATTGTGTGAGGCCCACTGATATCTGAGCGCTATGTGACAGGCTCGATGGCACTGCTGTGACAAAAGTGACTAGAGGATAAGGGAGATTTTGAATATCTGCACACACTTGTGGACACTGGACACTTTTGGATTGTGTGAGGCCCACTGATATCTGAGCGCTATGTGACAGGCTCGATGGCACTGCTGTGACAAAAGTGACTAGAGGATAAGGGAGATTTTGAATCTCTGCACACACTTTTGGACACTGGACACTTTTGGATTGTGTGAGGCCCAATGAATATCTGAGCGCTATGTGACAGGCTCGATGGCACAGCTGTGACAAAAGTGACTAGAGGATAAGGGAGATTGGATTGCTTTTAAAAAAGCAGTTTGCAGAGCAGTGGGTAAACAGCAATGCCAGCCTGTCAGGAAGCCTTAGAAGGCAGCCCAACAACCAACACCACTGATACACCACTATATAGCCTCCCCTTGCACTGCACACACAGTGACTGGTGTGTTGTGCAGGCCAAATTGCTAGCAGCAGAAGCAGTTTTTTTTTCTTCTCAGCAGGACAAAAAAAAAAATTGGGATTGCTTTTAAAAAAGCAGTTTGCGGAGCAGTGGGTAAACAGCAATGCCAGCCTGTCAGGAAGCCTTAAAAGGCAGCCCAACAACCAACACCACTGATACACCACTATATAGCCTCCCCTTGCACTGCACACACAGTGACTGGTGTGTTGTGCTGGCCAAATCGCTAGCAGCAGAAGCAGTTTTTTTGTCTTCTTCCCTGCCTAACGCTCTCCCTACAGAATCAGCAGCAACTTCTCCCTATACTAAGATCGGCAGAAGTAAGATGGCGGTCGGCGTGCACGCCCTTTTATACCCCCTGTGACGCCGACCAAAGCAAGCCAATCACTTGCATGCCCTTCTGAAAGATGGTGGTGACCCGTGCCTATGTCATCACGTTGCCCACAGTGTCCGTGGATCCTGATTGGCTGAAAAAGAGCGCAAAACAAACTTTTGAAACGCGACTTTGGCGCGTAAGTCGCCGACCTCGTGGCCGACCTCATCCTAGGGTCGGGTTTCGTTTCATGAAACCCGACTTTGCCAAAAGTCGGCGACTTTTGAATTTTTTCGACCCGTTTCGCTCAACTCTACTGATGAAACACTGATGGTAAAAACTGATACATGGAACAAACATTACTAAAACTCAGGTCCAAAACATCGATGATGTTCAGATCCAAAACACTGATTGTACTCAGATCCAAAACACTGATGACGCTCAGATCCAAAACACCAATGACGCTCATATCCAAAATACTGATGGTGCTCAAATCCAAAACACTGATGACACTCAGATCCAAAACACTGATGCTGCTCAGATCTAAAACACCAATGACGCTCAGATCCAAAACACTGATGCTGCTCAGATCCAAAACACCGATGACGCTCAGATCCAAAACACCGATGACGCTCAGATCCAAAACACTGATTGTACTCAGATCCAAAACACTAAAGATGTTCAGATCCAAAACACCAATGACGCTCATATCCAAAATACTGATGGCGCTCAAATCCAAAACACTGATGACACTCAGATCCAAAACACTGATGACGCTCAGATCCAAAACACCGATGACGCTCAGATCCAAAACACCGATGACGCTCAGATCCAAAACACCGATGACGCTCAGATCCAAAACACCGATGACGCTCAGATCCAAAACACCGATGGCGCTCAGATCCAAAACACCGATGACGCTCAGATCCAAAACACTGAAGATGTTCAGATCCAAAACACCAATGACGCTCATATCCAAAATACTGATGGCGCTCAAATCCAAAACACTGATGACACACAGATCCAAAACACTGATGCTGCTCAGATCCAAAACACCGATGACGCTCAGATCCAAAACACCGATGACGCTCAGATCCAAAACACTGATGATGCTCAGATCCAAAACACCGACGACGCTCAGATCCAAAACACCGATGATGCTCAGATCCAAAACACTGAAGATGTTCAGATCCAAAACACCGATGACGCTCAGATCCAAAACACTGATGGTGCTCAGATATAAAACACTGATGGCACTCAAATCCAAAACACTGATGACACTCAGATCCAAAACACTGATGTTGCTCAGATCCAAAACACAGATGACGCTCAGATCCAAAACACAGATGATGCCCAGGTCCAAAACACTGATGTTGCTCAGATATAAAACACTGATGTTGCTCAAAACCAAAACACCGATGACACTCAGATCCAAAACACTGAAGATGTTCAGATCAAAAACACTTGTGACGTTCAGATCTAAAACACCGATGATGTTCAGATCCAAAACTCTGATGTCGCTCAAATCCAAAACACTGATGACAGTCAGATCCAAAACACTGATGACACTAACACCATTTTTTTGCATACCTGAACAAACACAGAAGTCTGAATAAATCTTAAAAGGATTTACAAGAATCAGCAACAAGATTGGTGAATACAATGAGATATATTGTAAAGATATTGTGGAATCTGAAATGGACAAAATGTTTTGGCAAAGTAATATCAACTCTATGGTTGTCAGGAATGAAAACAGACTGTTTTCCATCTGCCTTGTTTGATACTGTCTGAAGGTTGACAGAGACAGTTGAGTACATATTTGTTTTTAGTATTCAATAATGGAGACACATAGGAGCTGTACACCCAAAATAGGCTAGAACCACAAAGGTAATTTTTCGTGGCAGAATTTGGATGCGGTTTCTACTGCAAATTCTCAGTTAAAGCTGCAAGTGAAAATAAGAGTAACAGGACATAAATGACTCTTCCTTCCTTTTGGAATCACTTGTGGGCTTAAAAACTTCATTAAAAACATTGTGTCCCCCAACTTAAGTTGAATAGCATAAATATTTACAAAATTGCTTCTTTTTTTTTTAAATTATATGCACTGGAGCAGGAAAAAAAATCTGTTTGTACAAGTGTACATAAACTTTATGCCCTTTAGTCAATCAAGTATTGGGAATGAATAGCCTACCTTTCTGTATTAATCAGAATTACTCATTTAGTTTAATTAGCTCAAGTTACAGGATGAGCTATCCAATGCCGCTGTAAGCACAGACCGGCTGACCCCTCACCTCCTAGGCTGACATCAGTGCTCTGGGTCTAAGTAGTTACATTTATTGTATTACAATTTAAAGCGAAGGTTGTTCCATGTTAATGAAACTATATGTACACTGTAAGGTAGCGCCTCCTGTTTGTGTTGGGGAACACTCACTTGGCAGCGGATTCACGGCACAAAGGAACATTTTCCGTTTAAACAGTCTATGTGATTTATTATACAGCATAAACCATAAAATGCAACAGCCTTACATCAGACAGGTCAGTGTTCATATTAGGGCTCCGCTCTCTCAGACCTGTGGCCACACACGCTGTGCCATGTCCAGTAAACAGGTTCTATAGCCTCAGTACAGTTATTTCCCCCTGTTTGGGGTTACCTCTTAGGAGCTCTTGCTCCAGACGCCGGCTCCATAGTCTGAACCCAGTCTCTTTCTGACCTCAGTCAGTATCAATCACATTTGTCAGGGAAGCTGCCGAAGTGAGATCACCGTCCTGGACAGCGCCTTGGTCACTAGGCCATCTAACAGTTCCAGATCATCAGCCGGGTGGTAACTTCCCAATGCAGAGCCGTCACTGACTCTGGAAACACGGCCTCTCTGTGTGCTGTTCAGGACTTCTGTCCCCACTTGCAACCGTCCAACACACAGGCCACCAGGTCCAAAGCCTCCATGTACTCTTCAGGGAGGTAGCACACCTTCCAACACATAGGCCTTCCAGGACCTTCCACATGAACCACTCAGGTCCATGCACTTTCTCTATGTGACCCATCCTGGTCACATTATATGGTCCGTAATCACACCCACAGGTGAGGTATAGCTCACATGGTCATGACCTCACTACAGGTCCTATTACACATGCAGCCACACACACAGGCTTTACTGTGGGAGTTCAGACACACGCCCCTGGGTGGTTTTGTAGGTGACTAGTCCCACCCATCTCACCAAGTCACCTGGAAGTTTCCCTAGTGCACAGTAACAAACCCTCAGCAGTAGATCTGCTGATCAACACACGTTCAAGCTTCCATCACAGGGCACCCACCCTTGTGTTACATATCAGCCATTTATAATCCTGCCTCTCACCATTTTCCCATCACAACAAAGAGAATGCCTGCATGCATGTCCCGGGCAGTCCATACAGTGCCCCGTAGCTGTCACAGGGGTCACTGCATCACAACACTTAACCAGAGAACCAATAACTAAGTGGTTACTAGATAATCCATGACATAGAGGATTGCATCTTTTATCTAAAGGGGAATAAACAGTAAGGAGTACAACACAAAATAGGCCAGAAGATATGGATGGACCTTAGAGAGGGATTTTTTCTCTGATAAATTAATAGCACACATGAAACTTTGTAATATATCTTATAAGAGAAATCCGCTTCTTTCTTTTCCTGGACTAATCATCCAATTACAGTATTCTCAATTCATGTACAAAATTTGTCTTCACTGAATACAGATTTTCCAATTAGTTCAATGAAGAACTGTAACTGTTGTTTCAGGAGAACTTGCAGCAGAATACCTGTGTCTGCGTCTAGCTTTTCCTTCTTCCTCCCCCTCCTCTGTCCATATAGTTTTAACCCCTTCAGGACATGCGCCATACATGTACTGCGTATATCGTGTCCCTCCCTTTGATGTGGGCTCCGGTGCTGAGCCCACATCTTTCCCGGCATGTCAGCTAATTTGAACAGCTGACATGTGCCCCTAACAGCTGCGGATGGAATCATGATCCACCTGCGGCTGTTAACCCGTTAAATGATGATGTCAATCTCTGACAGCGGCATTTAATGTGATCATGCCAGAAGCATGTCTCTAATCCCACTCATCGGCGCCCGTGTCACATGACCGCAGGTCACTGATGAGTTGGCATGATAACCCGGGGTCTGCAGGAGACCCCTGTGGTTGTCATGGCCGGATTTCTATAAGCACCGCCCAGCGATCAGCGCTCATAGCAAGTGATCATTTCTGCTACACACAGGCGATATGATCATTGCCTGTATTTAGCAGAGCCAATCAGATGATCGCAGCTTCTAGTCCTCCATGGAGACTATTGAAGCAAGTGAAAAGTAAAAAAAAAGTTTTTAAAAATATAAAAAAATATAAAAGTTCAAATCACCCCCCATTCGCCCTATTCAAAATAAAACAATATATAAAAATACACATATTTGGTATTGCTGCATTCAGAATCGCCCAATCTATCAATTATAAAAAGAATTAATTCATTCAGTAAATGTCATAGCGAAAAAAACAGTCAAAACGCCAGAATTATGTTTTTTTGGTCTCAGCAAAATTGCATTAAAATGCAATAATGAACGATCAAAAGATCGTATCTGCACCAAAATGGTATTAAAAATGTCAGCTCTGCTTGTAAAAAATAAGCCCTCACCCAACCCGAAATCACGAAAAATGGAGACACTATAGATCTTGGAAAATGGCGCAATTTTTTTTTAGCAAACTTTGGATTTTTTTTCAACATTTAACCCCTTTCCTACAATGGACGTAATATTCCGTCCATGTGACCTGGGACCTAAGTCCCATGGATGGAATATTACATCATTGCGATCAGCGGCGCCCACGTGGTGAGCGTCGCTGATCGCGGCCGGTTGTCAGCTGATTATCACAGCTGACACCCGGCACAATGTGTCAGGGGCGGTCACGGACTGCCCCGACACGTTAACCCCTTGCACACCACGATCAAACATGATTGCAGTGTACCGGGGGTTAAAGGGAAGCATTGGCAGGGAGAGGGCTCCCTCCGTGCTTCCCTGAGCCCCCCACAGCAGCGCAATGTGCTGGGCTCCATCCCTGCAGGTCCCCGAATCCAACATGGCGACAGGGACCTTCGGGGGCCTGCAGGGAGCTGACTTCCTCAGTGCCTGCAAAGCGCAGGCATGAGGAAGTCTGCGTTTATGCCTTTGACAGATCGCTGATCTGTCACAGTGATCTGTGATGTGACAGATCAGCGATCTGTCACAGGACAGTGATGTCCCCCCTGGGACAATGTAATAAAGTAAAAAAAAAAAGTGTAAAAATAATTTAAAAAAAATTGCTAAATAAATTAAAAAAAAATATTCCCTAATAAATTCATTTTTTGGAAATAAAAAAACAATAAAAGTACACATATTTGGTATCGCAGCGTCCGTAACGATCTGCCTTATAAAACTGTCCCATTAGTTAACCCTTTTAGCAGACCCCTTAAAAAATAAAAATAAAAAACGAAGCAAAAAATAATGATTTATTATCATACTGCCGAACAAAAAGTGCAACAACGCACGATCAAAAAGACGCATATAAATATCCATGGCACCGCTGAAAACATCATCTTGTCCCGCAAAAAACAAGCCACCACACAGCATCATCAGTGAAAAAATAAAAAAGCTATAGCTCTCAGAATAAAGCGATGCAAAAATAATTATTTTTTATATAAAATTATTTTCATTGCATAAAAGTGCTAAAACATAAAAAAAGACATAAATGAGGTATCGCTGTAACCGTACTGACCCGAAGAATAAAACCGCTTTATCAATTTTACCGCACGCAGAACGGTGTAAACACACACCCCCAAAAGAAATTCATGAAACGCTGGTTTTTGTTCATTCTGCATCCCAAAAATCGGAATAAAAAGCGATCAAAAGAGGTCACGTGTCCGAAAATGGTACCAATAAAAATGTCAACTCGTCCTGCAAAAAATAAGACCTCACATGACTCAGTGGGTCAAAATATGGAAAAATTATAGCTCTCAATATGTGGTGATGTAAAAACTATTTTTACACTAAAAAGCGTCTTTTAGCGTGTGACAGCTGCCAAATATAAAAACCGCCATAAATAGTAAATCAAACCCCCATTATCACCCCCTTAGTGAGGGAAAAATGATAAAATTAAAATAAAATGTATTTATTTCCATTTTCCCATTAGGGTTAGGGCTAGGGCTAGGGTGTTAGGAGTGGCGGAAGGCACTAAAAAAATAAATAATTAAAGTGCCTTCGCCACTCGGGGTCCACCGTGCGGCAGGTGATATAACCGCTGCTAGAGAGGCAGAGCACTGTGGCGTTAATGTGCACGAGGTTAACTGCACCCAGAGTGCACTGAAGCAAGCTCTGTTGAGGACACAGAGCTGCAAACTTAAAGCACACAAAAACGCTGTGTCTGTTTAAGTCACAGAACAACAGCAATAAAGACAAGGTAAAAAAGGGTCACAGGAGTAGCCTTAACTCACAGAACTACTCCGAACTAGACCTACCATGAAAAGAGGTGTGAGGCATCGCAACTGCGAACGCTCGAGAAACTGCAATCGCAGCGTGGTGTGAACAGAGCCAAAGAGGAGACACCGCAATAACGCTGGCGCGATGCAGGATGCTAGCTGCTGAGACAGGAATAGCTGGAGTGCGCTGGCGCTGGCGGCTGTCCAATCACTTACACAATCGTAATGTCAGAGGGAAGGGGTTTCTTAATAAGTCAGTCACCAGTCCACGCATCCGTCACCATGCATACAGCAGCAGTATGAAATACTAGCGCATGGCATAGCAGCCATGCGCACTTTTTATAGCGTACGGGACCTGCCAGAAATCTCCAGAGCCCTGAGCTAAGCCAAAGGAATCAGGAGCAGGACCTGAGCACCTGACTCCTGAACTCCAATGGGATCTCGTCCCATGGGCATGCTCAGAAGTTGGAAAAAAAGGACTTAGCCTCTGGAGACAAATGTGAGAATCTGGATTGCTGCATAGGCAGCATAGAACCCAGATTCCTAACATAGGGTTAGGGTTAGGGCTAGGGTTAGGGCTAGGGTTAGGGCTGAGATTAGGGTTAGGGGTGTGTTGGGGTTAGGGTTGGAGTTAGAATTGGGGGGTTTCCACTGTTTGGGCACATTAGGTGCTCTCCAAATGCAACATGGCATCTGATCTCAATTCCAGCCAATTCTGCGTTGAAAAAGTCAAATGAGGCTCCTTCCCTTCCAAGCTCTGCCATGTGCCCAAACAGTGTTTTACCCCCACATATGGGGTATCAGCCTACTCAGGACAAATTGCAAAACAACTTTTGGGGTCCAATTTCTCCTGTTGCCCTTAAGAAAATAAAAAATTGAGGGCAAAAATATCATTTTTGTGGAAAAAAATGATTTTTTTATTTTCCTGCCCGGGGCGTTATAAACTTCTGTGAAGCATTTGAGGGTTCAAAATGCTCACCACGCTTCTAGATAAGTTCCGGGGGGGGTCTAGTTTCCAAAATGGTGTCATTTTTGGGGGATTTCCACTCTTTAGGTACATCAGGGGCTCTCTAAAGGCAACATGACACCCACAGACCATTCCATCAAAGTCTGCATTCCAAAACGTCACTACCTCCCTTCCGAGCCCCGACGTGTGCCCATACAGTAGTTTTCTCCCACATATGAGGTATCAGTGTACTCAGGACAAATTGGACAACAACATTTGGGGTCCAATTTCTCCTGGTACCCTTGGGAAAATAAAAAAATTGGGGACTAAATGATCATGTTTGTGGAAAAAAATACAATTTTTTTATTTTTACGCCCAGTCATTATAAACTTCTGTGAAGCACTGGGGGGTTAAAAGTGCTCACCACACATCTAGATAAGTTCCTTGGGGGGTCTAGTTTCCGAAATGGTGTCATTTGTGGGGGGTTTCCGCTGTTTTGGTACATCATGGGCTTTCCAAACGCAACATGGTGTCCGATCTCAATTCCAGCCAAAAACGTCAAATGGCGCTGCTTCCCTTCTGAGCTCTGCCATGTGCCCAAATAGTCGTCTACACCCACATATGGAGTATCAGCGTACTCAGGACAAATTGCAAAATAACTTTTAGGGTCCTGTTACCCTTGGAAAAATAAGAATTGAGGGTGAGAAAGATCATTTTTGTGGAAAAAATATGATTTTTTAATTGTACGGCTGTACGTTATAAACTTCTGTGAAGCCCTTGGGGGTTCAAAGTTCTCACCACACATCTAGATAAGTTCCTTGGGGGGTCTAGTTTCCAAAATGGTGTCATTTGTGGGGGGTTTCCACTGTTTTAGTACATCAGGGGCTTTCCAAACGCGACATGGTGTCCGATCTCAATTCCAGCCAAAAACGTCAAATGGCGCTGCTTCCCTTCCGATCTCTGCCATGCGCCCAAATAGTCGTTTACACTTATATATGAGTATCAGCGTACTCAGGACAAATTGCACAATAACTGTTAGGGTCCTGTTACCCTTGGAAAAATAAGAATTGAGGGTGAAAAGATCATTTTTGTGGAAAAAAATATGTTTTTTTAATTGTACGGCTGTACGTTATAAACTTCTGTGAAGCCCCTGGGGGTTCAAAGTTCTCACCACACATCTAGATAAGTTCCTTGGGGGGTCTAGTTTCCAAAATGGGGTCACTTGTGGGGGGTTTCCACTGTTTAGGTACATCAGGGGCTCTCCAAACGTGACATGGCGTCCAATCTGAATTCCCGCCAATTTTGCATTGAAAAAGTCAAACGGCGCTCATTCCCTTCTGAGCTCTGCCATGCGCCGAAACAGTGGTTCCCCCCCACATATCAGGTATCAGTGTACTCAAGACAAATTGCACAATAACTTTTGAAGTCCAATTTCTCCTGTTACCCTTGGTAAAATAAAAAAAATTGAACCTGAATTATTTTTTTGCGAAAAAAAGTTAAATGTTCATTTTTTTTTAAATATTCAAAAAATTCCTGTGAAGCACCTGAAGGGTTAATAAACTTCTTGAATGTGGTTTTTAGCACCTTAAGGTGTGCAGTTTTCAGAATGGTGTCACTTTTGGGTATTTTCTATCATGTAAACCCCTCAAAGTGGCTTCAAATGTGATGTGGTCCGTAAAAATAAAATGGTGTTGCAAAAATGAGAAATTGCTGGTCAACTTTTAACCCTTATAACTTCCTAACAAAAAAATTTTTGGTTACAAAATTGTGCTGATGTAAAGTAAATATGTGGAATATGTTACTCATTAAGTTTTTTGTGTGCCGTATCTCTGTGATTTAAGAGCATAAAAAATTCAAAGTGGAAAATTGCTAAATTTTCAAAATTTTCGCCAAATTTTTGCTTTTTTCACAAATAACCACAAGTTATTTGAATGAAATTTTACCACTAAAGCCCACATTACACATGGCGAGATTGCTAGCGATATCGCTGAAGCGACAACGATTTTGTGACGCAACAGCGACATCGCTAGCGATCTCGCTAAGTGTGACACGCGGAAATGACCGGCTCTCTGCTGCGATGTCGCTGATTGTGCACGAACGTTCAGGATCATTTTTTGATCACTGGCGTCACGCTGACCAGCATGCATCGCTGTGTTTGACGCCCCTTATCAATGACGAGCGACCTCATTGGCGACTCCTAACTCATATAGATAGCGCTGAAGGACGCCTATTCAAAGTCTGAATCGCTATTATAGACAGTGTGCGACACGGTACCAACGATCACCGTGGTCGTTAGTGACATCGCTGATCGCTGATGCATCGTTATGAAGATCGGCCTGTATGACTGCTTACTAGCGATGCACAAACGATCTTAGCGAGATCGCATCATTGTCGGAATCGTTGGTGCGTCGCTACGTGTAACGGTACCCTAACATGAAGTACAATATGTCACGAGAAAACAATGTCAGAATCACCAGGATCCATGGAAGCGTTTCAGAGTTATTGCCTCATAAAAGGACAGTGGTCAGAATGGTAAAATTGGCCCGGGAGTTAATGTGCAAACCACCCTTGGTAGTGAACGGGTTAAATAAAAACAACCTATACACATTTGGTATCTAAAAACTTGTAATGATGTGGAGAATCATAAAGGAAATTCAGTATTAGCATTTATTGAACGTAGTAAAAAAAAATCCAAAAAACAGTTGTGAAATTGCACTTTTTTTGCAATTTCACCGCACTTGGAATTTTCTTCCCATTTTGGAGTACAAGTTATGGTAAAACCAATGATGTCATTTAAAAGTACAACTCGTCCCTCACAAGGCCATGGCCATATTGACGGAAAAATAAAAAAGTTATGACTCTGAGAAGAAAGGGAGCGAAAAACAAAAATGAAAAAAAGAAAAAGGGCTGAGGCGTGAAGGGGTTAAAAGCATCAATTGCCATCTCATATCTAATTAATGGGAAAGTCTGTCTCCATTAAATACTGATTTTACCTATTAATTGAGAATAAAAGATCTTTCCAGTGGGGGAAAAAGCACACTTCTTTAATAAAGATGTATTACAAATTGCTTATGTTTAGGTTTATTATTCGTTTATAAAATAAAAATTAAAATGACATTTATTCTTTAGTGCTTTGTAATATTTTTACACCATGTGAAAATGAGCTCATGATCTAAATTAGTGAGGAGTGCTAAATATTTAATTGAAGGTGTTTGGTGTCCATCGGAGAAGAATGTGGTTACAGAAACTATTGAGTCTACATAGCTGCACCGATAGTGGAAACCCAGTGCTGAGTACACTTAACGTCCATTAATGGTACCTATCCTCTTTGTAACGACCCCAGCTATTCCTCATCAATAATTACCAACCTAGATGTTGCTTTTCTTTAAGCCAATCGGATAATTACTATAGGATGTGTGGGAAGAGCTGATAATATTTAAAGACCCCAAGCTAAGAACCCATTCTATTTGATACAGTGCCAGTCTCTTAGAATCGGGTTCCCGCTTTTGCTATCCAAAGAATATTGGCATTTCTTCTTGCAAAGATAATTCTTCCAATTGTTTAATTTAATCCCTTAAGTCTCTGCAGAACTGGAGGGAATAGCGCTGGTATTGTTAGTTATAGGTTTACTTTGTTTATTATTTGACCTTTATTGTGAAGTATTGGAAGAAGATCGAGTATTCAGCGTGCAAATAACGGGATTTACAGCAGTATGTGCGTTTATCTCCTACATTCTGAAAACTCCATTGGAGGTTATTTACTAAAATATGTTCAAAGCTCCGACTCTCAAAGCAGCTCATACGGTGAATTTATTATTAGGAATTAATACATTATACAGTTTTGCAGCTGCAGCATTAAATACACTTATAAGTGTCTAACAAATACAATAGAGAGACGGATAATGATAATTGTGCTCCCTGAAAGAAACCATTTACTGTCAAATAGCAGTCGCATATAATCGAAACAACAACAATAGTGGCAGCAAAAAAGGATATGAATCTATTTATATGGTCGTTTTTGAATTACTGTATGCATCATAGGACTCTATTTAAATTCCAAAAAATATATCAGCGTTCTAATAAGTAAGGATCACAGTGGTAGTGTTGAAGGAGACAGTGTAATACATTGGAAAAGCACAAATAAGCTTGTTAAAAAAATATCAAATATCTAAGGAAGCACTGTCAAAGATTTTATCATCGTAATATATGGCAGTCATCATCATATTATATAGCACTGTGTATTCACAATTGCTCATTTTGCCTTTCTACCCAGCTAATTCTTCTCTTTTTCATTAGTTCTATGGCATCACATGATTAAAAACTGACTAGCTGAATCCATCTAAGCTCTAGGTAGAAACAGGAAGTCAATTTTATCTGCACAAGTCATGAGTCACTGAATAAGTCTATGGCAGTGGGGAAGAGGCAGCAGCTGGGTCAGGAAGTGAAGATGGGAATGATTTCTGCAGGGACAAGAGACTTCCTGTTTCTACAAAGGGCAGAAAAAGAAAAGAAAAGAATTAAGTGGGTTGAAAGGCAAAGTGATCAATTGTAAGTACACAGTGCTATGTAATATGATGACTGCAATATAGTAAGAGGATAAAAATTTTGATGAGAGGAGTGTTTCTTTAAAAGTCAGAATTATGAGTAAATTATATAAGAATTATAAGTTAATAATTCAAAATTCTGATTTTATATCAGACTACTGACTTCTAGAATTTGCGTGTCGCAAATTTTGTGACTTTCGGTTGTCGGCAAATTTTTGTCTAAAAAGATTTTCATCTGACAATTTTTTGTTAATGTTTTATAAGGCTCTTAAGGGCTTGTGTAAATGACCATATTTTCGTTCTGAGTGTGCTCTGATAAAACATTGGATTGCACTTAGACCAATGTTAGTTTATGAGGCCGTGCACATGTCCGATTTTTTCCTTAGAAACTATACAAGGAAAAAATTGCAGCATGCTTAATTTTCTTATCATATTCAGATCACACTTTGCCATATAAGGCTAGTTTCACACTAGGGTATGGAGGAGCTGCGGAGGGATGCTGACTTCCTCTGTGAAGCTCCGCCCACTGCTACACCTCCTCCGTTCAGTTCCACCTATGTCGGCATGCGGCCTGTGTACCCTATCTTTAGCATTGGGTACGCAGGCAATGCCGATCTCTGCGGATGCCTCCACATGCGTAGTTTTGACGGTGTGGCAACCTGATCCAAACGCAACGTTTTGCATTTTGTTGCGGTTGTCACACCATCAAAACAATGCATGTGGAGGCATCCGCAGAGATCGGCATTGCCTGCGTACCCAATGCTAAAGATAGGGTATGCAGGCAGCATGCTGATGTAGGCAGAGCTGAATGAAGGATGTGCAGCAGTGGGTGGAGCTTCACGGAGGAAGTCTGCATCCCTCCACAGCTCTGCCATACGCTAGTGTGAAACTAGCCTTAGTCAATGAGTCTGTGGAAAAAGTCGGACCATGACATCTGAGTGCAGTCCTATATCATTGACTGAGAAGAGAGAAGATGGAAAACAATTTTTCCCCAATTTCTCCTCTGATCAGAGTTTAATCAGAGTGTGATTAGCAAAATCGACTGAATTCTCACGGATGAGAAAAAATACGCTGGTGTGGCCCTAGCCTAACAGAACCATGACATATACAGTATGAAAAATCAGTTATAAATGGATCCATTCCTGACAAATCCCAAATAGATCCCTGTTCCCGATAAGAGCACAGAGTAAAATTCATTGTGTGTTCCGGTAGCTGCATTCTCAGAAATCTCATGGACTCATTGTGAAGAATATCTGCAATGTAAAAACACCGGGGCTGGTTATTTTAAAGCCTTGGCATGTCAATTTATGCCACAGATGTTACCATAGATTTCATCCTTCCCAGTGCAAAGGATGAAATGTGCAGCTTAACCCCACCATTTTCACAGCCGAAGTCCACAGCAGAAATGACCTTTATCGTGTCTATCAGATTTGGATGGCTATAGCTACATCCATAAGCCAAATGTTGGAGACTACTGACCTATAGTATAAGAGCCCACAATATCAAAGTAATAAAAAAGGCAAAGACTTCTAATTAATTAATATCTGTTGAGTAAATAACTGGTGAGGACATCATTATTTAATTTGCTGTGAAATCAGCATTGTATTCACTGTAACATCTTAATTCACTTGTATTATGGGGTCACCTTGTTGAAAATAAAAGCAGATCTTTTCAGTGCACTCAATGCTTCATTAATCACAGTATGAATCTGCTAGTGCTTCAAATAATAAGTAGGTTTATATGCTTGAATGTGGTAGGAAAAAAAATATCAAGAGCTTTACTCCCAAACATAAAGCTGTACAAATAGAAATATTGTTTAAATCATAATTAGCATATGTATTAATCTATAGAAGTGATACGGTCTTATATGTATTTATATTGCTGTGCATAAGGTTTCTTCCATTATACATAGTAAGATAGAATTTTGCAAGGAGTTGAGATTGAAAAAGGTCTCAACAGTCGGAAATAAGGCTATACGGGGTCTCGATCTGGTTTAGCTCTGTGTCCTCTTCACAGTTGTTCCTGCATAGTGGCATTCTATTTATGTAGATAGATTCTGTAAGTCAAAGGTTGGAGTTAGGAGGATGTAGTGGTAGAGATGGAGCAGCAGAATGAGTATTGCCAAGTACACAAGGATGAGCAAGGACTAGGATAGTGGGGTATGCAGGGCTGCCAAAAGACAAGCAGAGCAGGAAGCACCAGATGAAGCAGAGCTTGGTGTGAGGATACACATGGGAACAATAGATATAGTTGGATGAAATCTGATATCTTCCAGTGGGGATACAGTTAATCAAAAGGATAATAGGGAACTAGTCTGGTAGTTTCCAGTTAATCGTACAGCAGTGATGGAATGGCAAAGGTGTGGGTCCACAAAGGAGTAATAAATGAATAGACAAATGTGGTAACTTGCTTGCATAGTTCTGGTTTATAGCACAAATTTATGCAAACAGGAACTTGTAGTTAGGAAATAGTTAACTACAGGATAGCAGGGAAGTTATGGCAACTGGTTTTTACTTGCAGAAGTTGGGTTAGCACATAAAAAGCAGAAATATAAAGGCAAACTACAAAACTAGCTTGTTGTGATGTTTTACAATACCTTGATTGCAGTGACTGAGGTGTGAACAGAATCGAGAAAAATTATGTGGTAATCTGGAAACTTGACTAGTTGAGATAGGGTTGGACAACACCTTGGTAAATTGGTCTGAGCATGGAAATAAATGCTGGCAGTTGAATGAAAGTCAGGAGTAGCAGGAGGTTGTCAGATATCTGGCTGGAGCTTGAGCGAAGTGAAACATGAAGCAACTCCTGGCAAACACATGGTTGCTGAGAGCAATGCTGAGAGCAGAGCAATAGATAATAAATAGCATTGGAAATCATAGATATACCAACAACTGCTATGCTAAAAAAAAACGTTTTCATATTACTGTATATGTTGATAATGAATAAATGCAAGCTGGCTCAAAGTAAAATATACAGAGCCCCTAATAATTCTATAGTATTTATATGTGTATTTTATGAGGACTTTTATTAAAATGCTACCCTTGCGCCCTCAATAAATATGACTCTGGATATGCACAAATAAAGTAGCACTCCTCCAATTAAAGTTTTTATCTTTTTAATATAATGCAATCATCAAATTATATAGCACTGTGTACTTAAAATTGCTCATTTTGCTTTTCTACCAGCTAATTCTTCTCCTTTCTCTGCTCTATGTAGAAATAGGAAGTAGCTTGTCTCTGTATGAGTCACCCCCTCTTCAAGTTCTGACCCAGCTGCTCCGCTCCTCCACCTGCCATAGGCTTTTGCAGTGACTCATAACTTGCGCAAAAAAATGTACTTCTTGTTTCTAATTTGATCATAGAAGGATTCAGCTAGTCAGTTTTTATTCATGTAATGTCATAAACCTAATGAAAAAGAGAAGAATTAACTGGGTAGAAAGGCAATATGAGCAATTGTAAGGACACAGCGCCTATTATATGGTGATGATTGCAATTTATTAAGAAGTTAAAAACTTTCATAGGATGAAGAGGGTGTTGGCAGATCAAACTTTATTAGTTACTTTACTTAGTGCGATCACAACCCAGGGTCCACCGTGCAGAGATGTTAACCTACTGCTAGTGAGTAATGGAGGAGCAGTGCGGCAAGCGATCACCAAGAACACACGGGGTTAAATGACACCTTGTGTGGACTGAGTGCACACTACCCTACTCTGATAACTTCTCAGATGGGTGAGCAATGGCCGAGGAATACCAGCTCAGCTAACCCCCGAGTGGCAACAAAAATATAACTTATTCAGTTCCACTGAATGGTGCAAAAATTAGAGTACCAAGCTCAGCTAACCACCGAGCGGTACCAAAAAGGTGTGTGCTATTCCCAAAAGAAAAGGGTAAAGCACAGGGGTTTGACTGTGCCCTGTAAACAGCCCGTGCTAACAGCATACACGGCCGAGACAGGCGCTAGGTCAAGCCAAGGAAAAACCTGTCTCTCTAGGTAAAACTAGATGTTAACACATACCAACAAAGCGGTACAGTCTCCACCCACACACACACAACTGCAAATAATCTTAGCATGCCCAGCCGGACAGGATATTGCTTGTGGATCAATCCGGGACTGCCACATCACCGGAGCAGCTGATGACTGACCACCAATGAGAGGTCGCCACCTCATGAGCAAGCCCAGTAGGATGATTCCAGGACTTAGCCTCAGGAACGTCTGTTCGCCGCTGCCTATTGCTAGTTACTATAGCTGAAGCTGGAGAGCCAGCAGTAACAAAGCGCACAGCACGAGTCTGAGTAAGACGCTGAGACTAACATCTTTGCTGAGCAGCACCCACTGTGGCTAAAGCTGAATGGGGGACCGCAGAGAGAGATGAGGCTTGGGAGTTACCTTGTGCAGATGGAGAATCCCGGCTCCTAACAGTGGGCTTATTTAATTAATTGATTATATATTAAAGCAAAAATCTTAGGCTCCATTATAAACCATCATAAGTCATATTAGAAAGTCTATCTAACACTTTGTATGTTTTTCTCATACCACCAAAATTACTCTGACCTACTGAGAAGGGGGTCTCATGAGACCTCCAAAGTTGTCTAACATTAAAGGGATTTTCCCTTTAGCGATACAAGATCCAAACACTTTAATTTACGTAAAATAATATACACAAATAGTAATCACCTTCCTGGGTCCAATGCCGTCTTCCCTCTACACCTCGAGTCTCTGTCATCTACCACGGAGTGTAGCAGCTTGTGTCATCTACATCAGCTGAGCTGCTGAACTCAATGATTGGCTTCAGCAGTAATGTATGCACTGTAATCCTGATGTTACTACTACAGCCAAAACACAGACTGGAGCAAGGGTGGAGAGCTGATGCAAGACCTGAGGAGTGTGAGTACTCTGTTGTATTTTACATGTATTTTACATGTATAAAAGCATCTGAAGAACATTTGTGTTAAACTGGACAACCCTTGAACTTTTTTTTAGCAATTCCTCTATGGTATCTGACTAAGCAGTGCTTTACATACTATATCATTCCTTACAGTTTGTGCATCCATGAGTCTTAGACCCCAATGGTACTGTTGATGCTTGTCCAGTTGTCATTCTGTGGACCATTTTGGGGTAAGTAGTAACTACTACATATTAGGAACAACACACAACACCTACAGTTTTGGAGATGTTCTGAGCCAGTTGTCTAGCCATCACAATTTAGCCCTTGTCACTTCACAATTTAGCCCTTGTCACTCATATCTTAACTCTTGCTGATTTTTTCCTTCTCCCAACACAACAACATCAAGAACCACATTTTCACTGTGAAATGTTATCCCACCCCTTGACAAGTTGCCATTTCTCATTGCTATTACCTTGTCAATGATTTTTTTATATGGCTCTTGAAGGTTATACAATCTGCATACTTTCCAAGGAGCCCCCAACAAAGCAAAAGTTTGTGAGATGTACAGTACATCAGATTGCCCTGAAAATTGTTTTTCTTTTTAAATAAATCTTTGGAAATCTTTACAAGGAAATAACTTCTTATCTTTGCTTTCAGACATTCATTACTTACAAGACTTTTTATAGTTTGATGTTTTGAAATAAGAGCAGAGTTTGGTTAGGGACCTCAAGGTCCATATCTACATCTCAATCTCTGTATTCCTTTAGAGAAGCCATCTCCAGCTGACATAAAACATGAATGGCCGGCTTTGCTATTAAGGCTGTCGGTGATAATCATGTGACAATCATCTCTAGCCCCTTTTGAAAGTAAACTTTAGATTCACGTATTAAGATTTATTAGGTGATATTGAAACAAAAGGTAACTTATCTCCCGCTGTCCTTGGTGGGAATTATCTGGATAAAGATTTGAGTCAAATTTGCATTTACTGCTTGTAAGTTTTTGCTCTTACATCAAATAAAGACATTTGCAGGATCTTAACACAAATAATAGAAAACTGCTTTGAACAATCTTGTTAATTACTTTTGCAGAGTTGTGCCCTTAGCGTTGATTACTATTCTACCTTGCCTTGCCCCCTTCCTTTCCATACAGATATCTTGTGCTTGGCTACTTCATTCAATAGATCTGGAGTGGTTGGATAAGTTGGTCATGTGTCACAGTCAATTATTTACCAACCAGAGTAGGCATAAATTAATGATTGGGAAGGGACAACTTGTATGGGTCAAAGCGTAGTTTGCCTTGGAGTGGTGGGGATTTTAGAGGTGATTAATGGGAACTTGTAATTACTACAGATCAGTTAGGAACTTATTTGATTTCTATACATAGCCTAAAATTACAATTAAACCTTTAAGAAATAGCAATCTAAAATCACACTCATCAAAAAGACAATACAATAATCACATCTATGGGCAAATCAATAAAAAGTTGGAGTTAATTTGAGCCCCAAGTTACCAGCAATGTACCATTGAACTTGACATGAATGTGGAGTACAGATCCCATGCACAGATACAAAAATTATTAATTCCCCCCAGATTTATTTGTGTACTAATGGCTCCATCAAGGACATAATTAGAAAATGTGTTAGGGAATGAAGCCAAAGTATTTCTTACACATATACTGCTGGTTCATCCCTAATCGCTGTGGCATAGCTCCCACCCTGAAAACTATTGCAAGCCAAAAAACTGTACAACACTGTCAATGCATTTCATCAACATTCTCTCTGATACAGTAGATGGTACCTGAATTACTACTGACAAATGGTACCAAAGATGTGTGAACAAGGTAAAGAAAAAAATAGCATAAGCTCACCCTGTCCTGTCATTCAATCTAATCACTGTGCAGTGCAAGGACAGAGATCACGGGTGAAATTGATCAACTAGAAGGAAGGAAAACAACCAGAAATAACAATGGGAGGGACTATATATGCATTGCTTATTAGTAACTATTAAAATATCAAAAGGGAAAAAACAAAAACAAACACACCAAGCCTACGCGTTTTCGAGAACTAAAGCTTTTAATCATATCTAACTACTAATAAATAATGTAGAAGGTAGAAGGAATGGAGACATCCAGCAACCAAGGAAGACATCCAGCAACCACAACGGAAAGGACTATAAAACATTAATTATTAGTAACTATCAAAATATCAAAAGGGAAAAAACAAAAATAACACACTAGACCTATTCGTTTTCGAGAACTAAAGCTTTTAATTACAGCTATCTACTAATAAATTATGTAGAAGGTAGAAAGAAGAAAGACAGCCAGCAACCAAGGAAGACATCAGCAACCAGAATAGAAAGTACTATAAAACATTATTTAATAGTAACTATTAAAATATCAAAAGGTAAAAAAACAAAATAAACAAACTAGGTCTATGAGTTTCAAGCGCTAAGGCTTTTAATCATAGCTAACTAATAAATAATGTTTTTATAGTCCTTTCTATTGTGGGGCTGGATGTCTTCCTGCCTTGTAACAAAGATGTGCCACCTCATGGAATATTATTTCCTAGTAGAATTGCTGTTATAGTCATAACAAAAGGGAAATAATACATGATGACAGCCCCCTGAAGTGCATGCATGACCAATTTGGCATAATATTATCACTTTTCTGAAAAATTCATTGACATAGGGAGGTGTTGTGAGTTCATTTTCCCCTTTACCATTGAGGTCTGATGAACTCCCTCTTCTGGTGAAGGAAGGTAGTGAGGCTGATTACCAAGCACCTGGGCAGGATGATGATGACTGGGTGACGGGAATTACTGACTGGATATAAGGCAGCCGACGCCCTTCTGCCTTGCTGGTGATCTCTCTGAGGGATTCTAGGAGACCAGTCTGATTCCTGCTCCTCAAAAGCTAAGTTTTCTGCTCTACTTTTTGCATTTTGTTTTGCATTGTTTTCCCTGATTTCTGCCATTCCCTGCTGGGGTGAGCTGAATTCCCTTTTGCTCTGTCTTCAGAAAATACCTGAGTTCTGATATAGTCTTTTTGAAGCCTAGCGTCTTCAGGGCAATTTTCCCTATCAGCTATTGGCTCTTGTTTTGATAGGGTTTTGGCAGATTACAGACAGCAGCTTTTCTATCCTGTCCTATCTAGTTAGCTTGGGCCCCATCATTTGCTCAGCCTATCTTTCTATCTTTGTGAGTGTTTTTTCATCTTGCTTCACCATCATTATATGTTGGGGGCTGCCTTTTGCTTTGGGGTCTGCTCTGGAGCAGTTTAGATTTCCCTTTCTGTCTTTAGGCTATGTAGTTCTCCAGCTGTGATCGAGGGGTCTAGGGCACCGTAGGAACCCCCCACGGCTACTGCTAGTTGTTGTGGATAGGTTCAGGGGTCTGCAATCCGATAGCTGCCAACTTCTATGGTTTTCTGGACTTAGCTAGAAATTTCTGTTTTTGCCTCCTACGGTGACTCATTCATAGAATCATAGAATCATAGAATCATAGAATCATAGAATCGTAGAGTTGGAAGGGACCTCCTGGGCCATCTGGTCCAACCCCCTGCTCAAAGCAGGATTCGCTAAATCATCCCAGTCAGATGTCTGTCCAGCCTCTGTTTGAAGACTTCCATTGAAGGAGAACTCACCACTTCTCGTGGCAGCCTGTTCCACTCATTGATCACTCTAACTGTCAAAAAGTTTTTTCTAATATCTAATCTGTGTCTCCTCCCATTCAGTTTCATCCCATTGCTTCTAGTCTTTCCTTGTGCAAATGAGAATAAAGTTGATCCTTCTACAATGTGACAGCCCTTTAGATATTTGTAGACAGCTATTAAGTCTCCTCTCAGTCTTCTCTTTTGCAAACTAAACATTCCCAAATCCTGCAACCTTTCCTCATAAGACAGGGTTTGCAGACCGGTCACCATTCTGGTCGCTCTTTTCTGAACTTGCTCCAGTTTGTTGATGTCTTTTTTAAAATGTGGTGCCCAAAACTGGACACAATATTCCAGATGAGGTCTGACCAAAGAGGAGTAGAGGGAAATAATGACTTCACGTGATCTAGACTGTATGCTTCTGTTAATACATCCTAGAATTGCATTTGCCTTTTTTGCTGCTGCATCACACTGTTGACTCATATTCAGTCTGTGATCTATTAGTATACCTAAGTCTTTCTCACATGTGCTGTCACTTAGCCCTATTCCTCCCATTCTATATATGGTTTTTTCATTTTTATTGCCCAGATGTAGTACTTTGCATTTCTCCCTGTTAAAAACCATTCTGTTAGTTGCTGCCCACTTCTCCAGTTTATTTAAATCTTTTTGAATCCTCTCTCTCTCTTCTCTAGTATTAGCTATCCCTCCTAGCTTTGTGTCATCAGCAAATTTAATCAGTTTACCCTCAATTCCTTCATCTAAATCGTTGATAAAGATGTTGAACAATACAGGGCCCAGGACAGAGCCCTGTGGTACCCCACTTGAGACATTCTTCCAACTGGATATGCAGCCATTTACGACCACTCTTTGGGTCCGATCACTAAGCCAGTTATGAATCCACCTAACAGTTGCCTTGTCCATTCCATACTTAGTCATTTTTTCAATAAGGATTGTATGAGAGACTTTGTCAAATGCTTTGCTGAAGTCAAGATATACTATATCTACAGCATTTCCTTGATCCACCCAATCAGTGATACCGTCATAGAAGGAAATTAAGTTAGTCTGACATGACTTATTAGTTACAAACCCATGCTGACTCTTTTTAATCACTTCATTCTTATCCAGGTATTGACATACATGTTGTTTAATAATTTGTTCAAAGATCTTTCCTGGTATAGAAGTCAGACTCACCGGCCTATAGTTGCCTGGGTCCACCTTCTTCCCCTTTTTGAAGATAGGAACAACATCTGCTCTTCTCCAGTCTTCTGGCACTTCTCCTGTTCTCCAAGAATTTTCAAAGATTATGGAGAGGGGTTCAAAAATTTCTTCTGCTATCTCCTTCAGTACTCTGGGGTGTAATTCATCTGGACCTGGAGACTTGAATTCATTTAGGTTAGCTAAGTGTTTCCTCACTATCTTTCTGTTTATAGATATCCTGGATTCTTCTATTCCCTTAATAGGACAGTGAAGAACAGTTGATGTTACATTTCCTTTCTGAGAGAAAACAGATGCAAAATAGGAATTTAAAAGTTCAGCCTTCTCAACATCCTGTCTTACCATTTCATCATTTTCATCCTGTAAAAATCCTATAGCATCTTTGACTTTTCTTTTACTTTTGACATATCCCCAAAATCCTTTATTATTGCTTTTGACATCTCTTGCAAGCCTCAATTCATTTTCAGCTTTAGATAATCTGATTTGTGCCCTGCAGGTTCTGCAGACAGCATTATATTCTTCTTTAGATATGCCTCCCTCTTTCCATTTTATAAACATTTTTTTCTTCCTTTTTAGCATGTGCTTAAGTTCTGTGTTCATCCATCCTGGTTTCCTTAAATGCTTCCTATTCTTCCCTCTTTTCGGAATTGTTAACAACTGTGCTTTGAGAATTTCATTTTTCAAGATTTCCCATCCTTCCTGGACATTTTTGTCTTTAAGGATATCCAGCCATTGGATCCCTCCAATTCTCTTTCTGAATCCCTTAAAATCTGCCTTTCTGAAATCTAACCTTGACGTCTGAGTCTTCACAGGTCTTCCGCCTCTAGTTATCCAAAATTCTAAAATAGCATGGTCGCTACCTCCTAGGGTCCCAGCCACTTTGACCTCCTCAACCATTTCCTCCCTGTTTATAATGATTAGATCCAAGGTAGAAGTTCCCCTTGTTTTCTCCCTTACCTTTTGGAAGATAAAGTTGTCAGCAAGAGAGGATAAGAATTTCCTTGACCTGTTAGTTTTGCCTGAGAGAGATTCCCAACAAATGTATGGATAGTTGAAATCTCCCATGACAACTATGTCATATTTTTGGGAGAACTTGGCCATTTGATGCATAAAGAGTTCATCCATATCTTCAGCTTGCACAGGCGGCCTGTAGTAAATGCCTACAATGGTGTCCTTTCCATTGTTCTGTCCTTGTATTCTTACCCAAACAGTTTCCACAGAACTCCCAGTCTCTGAAGCTTCAATCTCTGTGCAGATATACGCGTTTCTAACATACAATGCGACACCCCCTCCTCGTTTATCAAGTCTGTTTCTTGCAAATAAGTTGTATCCTTCTAGTCTTGTATTCCAATCATGTGTATCGTCCCACCAAGTTTCAGTGATTCCAATGACATCATATTTCTTTTCCTGTGTTAGTAGTTCCAATTCTCTTTGTTTGTTGCCCATGCTTTGTGCATTAGTATAGAAACACTTTAGTTTGTGATTGGTTTCTCTTTCTCCAATATTTTTATTAATTAGATTCTTTCGTCTTTGTTCTTCCTTTCCACTTCTAATAGCAGAGTTCTCAATAGCATTTGTCAGGTGTATGGCTTTTTCTGGTCTTTTGCTTCCCTTCCCATGTTGTTCTAGTTTAAAGCTCTCCTTACAAGTGTAGCAAGGCGACTTCCAAATACATGCTTTCCAGTCTTCGTAAGGTGCACCCCATCTCTAGCAAGTAGTCCATCGTATAAGTAGTTCACTCCGTGATCCAGAAATCCAAATCGTTGCTGACGGCACCATCGACGTAGCCAGTTGTTCACCTGCAGAATCTTATTCCACCTCCTTGTTCCATGGCCATCCACTGGGAGGATGGAAGAGAAGACCACCTGCGCTCCCAGTTCTTTCACTTTCTTGCCTAAGTCTTCAAAGTCTCTGCAGATGGTTTCCAGGTCGTTTCTTGCGGTGTCCCCACATGTAGTAGCAGGAATGGGTAGTCATCTGTAGGTCTGAAGAGTCCTGATATCCTGTCAGACACATCTTTAATTTTTGCACCTGGAAGACAGCACATTTCTCTTGAAGTTATATCCGGTCTGCAGATAGCGGCCTCTGTTCCTCTCAACAGGGAATCCCCCATGACCACCACTCTCCGTTTCTTCTTCACAACATTTTTCTTTCTCCATCCAGGAGGACTCTGAAGGCGTACAAGGTTGCTGTTTGTTGGCAAAGTCTTATCCTGATGTATTTCTTCATTGTTTTCCTGCGTGAGAGCCTGGTACTGGTTTCTGAGCAGTATGGGTGCTGACTGCCTCCTGATCCTCCTGCTTCTCTGGGTCACATGTCTCCATTCCTCTGTTTCTTCAGGTGCACTTCGAATTTCTTCTCTTTCTGTAACATGAAGAGATAATTCTGCTCTGTCCAAGAACTCTTCACCTTCCTTAATGATCTTCAACGTAGCTAACCTCTCTTCGAGATTTTGCAACTTTTCCTCCAACAGGGACACAAGCTTGCATTTGTGGCATGTGAAGTTTGGCTTTTCCACTGGTAAATCTGTGAACATGTAGCAAGAAATACAGCTCACCAGATGGCTCCTGGCCTCTTCCATCTTGAGATTTCTTAAAAACAATGAAAGACGAGCCAAAATTCGCACGCCGTTAGGCCAAAACCCAGTGATCGTTGAGCTCGCGGAGACTCTTCACTTATCCCAGAAGGCACTGGGAATATGCAAATGATCTCCTCAAGACTCTTCCCCTGGTTTTATTCATAACAGGGAGGCTTATCTTGCATCAGGCCTTGCTCCCAAGCACAAGTGCATCTACCTTTTCTGTCCCACAAATGCTATTATTGCATCTAGCAAGGAATACAATAAAGGTACAATATAGCAGCACATGGGTGGCCTATGGGTTCATGGGGATTCTTGGTGTGACAGTTTCAAATATATGAGATAATTACTATAGTAGGATTGTTAAAAGCAAATCTGTCTCTGGACTTTAGCCACCAAATCTTAGAGCAGCATGTTGTTGAGATTGAAACCCTGATTTCTGTGATGTGTCACTTAAGCCCCCATTACACATAGCGATATCGCTAGCAATATCGCTGTAACGTCACCGATTTTGTGACGTAGCAGCGATATTGCTAGCGATATCGCTATGTCTGATACTTACCTCCGACCGGCTCCCCTGCTGCTCATCGCTGGTCGCGTGAGAACGTCCTGGACCATTTCTCGTCGGGTGCTTCCTGCTGGGCTTCCTGTGGCGCCGACAAGCGACGCGTGGATGCGGGAGGGAGGACGTCAGGATCGCCGCGTCTGACAGGTAAGTAGTGACCCCCGACCCCTGCGATGTCACTGGGAGATCTGCCTGTGTGGCAGCTCACTAGCGACCACTTAGCGATGCACCAGCGATCCATATCGTTGTCGGGATCGCTGGTGCATCGCTAAGTGTAACGGTATCCTTTCTGGGCTGCTTGCTGTAGTTTTGAAACTCTTGTTTAATCAGCAGGAGATTATCATTGGAGGACTAGGAAAGCTGTTGCCATGTAGTCTTTCATATTCAAGAGCCCTGTATAACCCTCACCACTGATTGGCAGTATGCTGTCTATGCCGTATACATGGAAAACTGGCGAGGACAGTTGGCATGGACATTCAAAGAACGGGTAGATCTTCAGCATTTAAAACTGTGATTTTATCAAAAATGCCTCAAGTAGACCAGTAAGTGACATCACTGAAATCAGGGTCTCTGTTCCAGCATCATGCTGCTCTAAGATGGGGTTGCAAAAACCTGATGAAAGATTCCCTTTAACTTAAGTTGCCAAGTAAGCAAATGTTTCATTGCGCTGAAATACAATCTATTGGCTCAACCCAAATTAATTGCTAATTCATTGAGTTGGCTTCTGTAATTTGTGCTTTGGAAATAATTTGAAAAGTCATTATATTTTATTAGCTAATATATAATATTTTTATCCATAGGAAGAGATCTGCAGTTGGTTTTAACTATGCCTTTTTACAACCAGAATGAGATTCAGTGAATGCGCTGCTCTATTTAGAGGTTTCACAAAGTAAAATATATTCAGATTTCTTTTTGCTACATTATACATTGTAATTGGCTGCATGTTATCGGACCTTAGTGCCTTGTCAGTTATGTTTCCATATAATTTTAAGTGACCTTAAAAGAAAAGAAGTTAATTGGATTTTGCTATTTTACATAATTTGCAGTAGATTATGATGGCGTGATCACAAATATACCCCACAACACAAACATAGCCTGGAACTCAGCCTACGAAGAATGTCAAATTGTTTATTGTGATTCAGTAGTTGATTTTGGCAGGATGTCTTCTGAAATATTTTTTTAGAAGAAGTACGACCTTTGTACATTCTGAATTAACATGTAAAGTATATTACCGTGATGTGGATTAATAACGCTAATGTATACCGCTACTATGGCCTCATGCGGTACTGGAAGACTACAGGAAGAACCAATCAAACCCAACTACCTTACCATTATCTAGACCCACCCCAATACTCAAAGGAAGTGGAAGGATTTATCAAAACTAGAAATGCATGCACCAGTCTAGAACCTATAGCCCAGTTGAATAATTTTTGCCTTTCTCAGTAACATGGACACGCTCGGTGCCAAAAATGAAAGCAATGCTACCCATGAAGAAGCATAGATCTCAATTAAAAAGGAGTTTTCTTGGGTAGATTATAATGAATTAGTTGTGTACTGATATAACACATTCTTCTTCACTTAGCACCTTCATCCACTTTTAGAGAACTGATAGGGTTGGCAAAAAAAGGAATGAGTTCATAAATTTTTTTACAGATATGATTTATGACTAGACATGAGCGAACCTGAACAGTACAGTTCAAGTTCCATACTGGACACCCAGAACAGGGACTTCTCCCGTAAGTCCGTCTTATTATTCGGGTTCGTCAGCCCAAACAAGGTTTGTTGAAAGGATGCAGCGCAGCCAATCAAAAAACCTTTCCTGTGTGGGCACTTCCGGCTCAATCACAGCCATGTCAAATATTGATTTGCCGTCAAGTAATCTGAAAAATAAATAAAAGTAAACACAAAAGACTGACATCACTGCCGGTCATACACAGCCGCGTTCCCACAGTGTGAACGCTAATATTTGTCACAGCTCAGCAATGTAACATAGTAACATAGTAAGGCTGAAAAAAGACATTAGTCCATCCAGTTCAGCCTATAAAATTCTGTCAGAATAAATCCCCAGATCTACGTCCTTCTAAAGAACCTAACCAAATGTAACCAAATGTAGCTAAGTTGGAACTAGTTGCGGGACATATGGATTATCAGCGCAGAGACAAGTATAGATTTAATTTTTGCATTAATAAATGGTTAAAAGAGGGTCGAGGGGGTGTTTATTTCAACTAAAGAACTTTTCTCTCTGTGTGTATTTTTACTAAAATTGACAGCTGGGTTAACATTGGGGGTGTCTGATAGATGCCTCTCCATCATTAACCCCTAGGCTTGATGTCAGCGGACATAGAACAGCTAACATCAACCCCAAAAATATTAACCAATTGCCACCTCACCGGGGCAAGAGGGATCAGTTGGGCAAAGAGCCAGAATTGGCGCATCTAATGGATGCGTCTTTTCTGGGGCAGCTGCGGGCTGGATTTTTTAGGTGGTGGAAGGCCAATATCCATGTCCCCTTCCCAGTCTGAGAGTACAAGCCCCCAGCTGTTTGCATTAGCTTGACTGGTTATCAAAAATGGGGGGACCTTATGACTTTTTTTAATTATTTATTTAAATAATTTAAAAAAACAGTGTGAGGTCCCCTCTATTTTTGATAATCAGCATAGATAAAGTTGACAACTGAGGGTTGCAGCCCAAAGCTGTCAGTTATACCTGCGCTGGTTATCAAGAATAGAGTAGACTCCAAGCCCTTTTTTTCTTTATTAGCTAAATTGATAGGCATCGGCTGGTGAAAAATCTCATCAGTGTAAGCCTGAGCTCGCTGCTATCAGCGAGACCAGGCATACAATGATGAAAATAATACTCTCATCAGCCAATGCCTGTGACCAACAGTAACATTTTCATTGCTGGTCACAGCTGCTGGCTAGCACACTGTCATCTACATGACAGTGTGGGAACCGCAGCACCAGCGATAACATGTTATGTGTGATCAGAATCGTTTTTTCTTGAGCTTTAATAAAAATAACAGTGTTGCAAAGGGTGAATGTTTGGGCCCCCCATTCATTTGAATGGATTCCGGGTTTGGGTTCAAGTTTGAGTACTGTTCTGGTATTCAAACCAAACTTTTTTTTAAAGTTCAGCAGAACCTGACGAACCTGAACATCTACGGATCTGCCCATCACTGTTTACGACAAATTTGGAACAAGTTAGGTTGGAGATATATGGAAGAGGCAGATTGTGAACGACTTTGTGAATAATTTGAACTGGATACATTGGGGAGGAATTATGGATTAATTAAATCTGATCAGAGATTTGTAACTAATATAAGTGAGTATTCACCCAATTGGGAGCAAGACTGTAACAATGAAGGTTAGAGAAGCAGTAAGCGAACCAGTGATTGAAACAGACAGAAGAAGACACATGTTCAAGAACAGTACATGGTCCCTTTATAGTCCAATAATGTGTCTGTGACATAAGCTGCTTTCTGCTTTGCAGGTGAAAGTGGACTCCTTTTACCTATTGGGCCCTTGTATGACTGCACAGGTTACACCAATTGCATATCTGCTCAGAGATGAACTTTTGTCTCAGTTCTTGACAAGCTACTATGCCATATTGGTCAATATACCGCTATACTGGGATATAAAATTAATATAGTAAATCTAACAGAGATATAAGCAACTTGCTCACTTTTGGAGTTAAGACCCAGGTCTCTTAACTAATGCCTCTGACTGGCAGCAATGTAATAAAGTCAAACATAACTACAATTTCACTCCCTCTAAAGAATTTGGCATAATAGTGTAGTCTATGTAGAAACTGAAAATACACACTCAGTTCTTTCCACATGACAAAGCCCTTCATTTCTCAGAACATTTCTCCTTCATTTTAAAGATCAATCACATCAATGCGACCGATCTGCAATACCAGATTCCAGCTGCTGAGAGGTGAGATGCTGTTTTTGGGGAAAAACAAATATCATGCAACTCTATTGAAAACCTACCTATAAGAGATCTAAGAGTAACAAAAGCTAATTATAAAAGCTTATTAACTCTGGAATATTTAAAAATTTGCCTAGATACATGTACTTACTGCAGTAAGATTTCTGAATTATTTCTCCTCCATTATACCCCATTTATTTCTTTACTGAATTAGATGCATGATTTTTTTTTACTGCAAAGTCGACTAATCCAATTTTTAAATGGCAAGTTATGTATATATATATATATATATATATATATAAAGGGATAATTCAATATGCCGTCCATGCTCTACGATTTATTGCAGGGTTTCTAAATTAACCTTGTTTGTAGGACTGATGGAGTACATTTACATCAAGAAAATGTGTGAAGCTACAGTGAAAGTCTCAGGAGATATTTTCAGACACAACAGAATTATATTTTTCTTGCACCACATTGGATTTGCTTGATTGATGTAGTCTTCGGAACGGCATTGCATCGAAACTGTGCTTTGATCACCAACAGTGAAAAAATATTTAGCAGACATAGATCCAGCTACAACTTAAGAATATTTTAGCAGAGAAGTTTTCGAGTTTGAGAAATCACATCAATTCCGATATACATAAATAATATTCACCAAGCCGGTAGAAATGCTTTGCATGTATTATGTCTTAAGCCAAGGCTTACACCGTGATAATGAGTCTCTACGTTTGACTGGTTTGTTTTCTAAAGTCAACTCCCGTGTAAACTCCGACAAGACATTTTGCAGTCTTCAAGTCCCTCGAGCGTTAGAAGGTCTTTGGGTCATCCATTGTGTATCGCGCATTCTTAGTTGTACCGGAAGAAAAATAGAATCATTTAACATGTTATAATTGGAGGAACGTAGAGTCTTCCCTATCAGCGTTGAGCAGATCGTTTGTATAATGAGGCACGTACAGCTAGCGCTCTAAACTGCGTTTCCAAGATACGAGACAAGAGTAACCCAAGGTTACCAAACAACAAGGAAGTTTGAACTGTTGATACATGAAAAAAGAAAGTTTATTAATACAAGTGTATATTATATGTAAGTGTCAGTGGCATCCATCACCCTTAGGCCATTGCGGCATCCAATTAGCGCATTTGTTTTCACATGATGCTGCTGTTTGTAATATCAGTCTTTTAGGCTTTTCCATACTAACTTTTTGTTGGATTCAAATGTATACCATCCAAATGGAGACATATAGGACATTATTTTTGGCTTTGGAATGTGAGCCTATAGACACATTTAACCTGTATGTCAGAAACTTTCCTAAAGTGCATACTAAATATTAAAGAGAATTACTGTATATAGGACCATGCTGTAAGTAAACTCTGTTGAGTTTTGTAAAAAAAAAAAGTTAAGAATTTGAAGTCATTTGACATTATAGATTTAATTTAAAGGGAATCTGTGAGTAGGTTTTTCTATGTAATCTAAGGACATCATGAGGTAGGGGTTGAAAGACGGATTTCAACAATGTGTCAATTATCAAGCTGTGTGCTGTTGTTTAATTACAATAAAGGTTTTATTACTAAGACATTATCATTGTTGTGACTCAGCCCCCTATTGTGATAAGCAGCTCTCTGTCAATAGACAATGTACACAGAGAGTGGTGGAGTTAGCTTTCTCAGCTCTGCTTCAGGCTAAATCTAAGAACTCCGATTGTGTCACAACTACTGCACCCAGTAAACTGAGTGATACATTGATGGATTTGGAGTCTATTTGGCCACATCATGCTGCTCTCAGAGGAGATAGCAAAAAAATGGTGACAGCTTCCTTTTAAGTACATGCACCATTTACAAAATACTGTCATGTGACCAAAGCCACTGCTCGTTACTCCTGGGATCAGATACATTTCATACTCTTATCACAAGCATCCTGAAAGATCTGAGCATTGAGAGCTCTTGTAATGAACCATTTCATCCAATGAGGTAGAGAAGTGTAGAAGCAAGAACAATGCATTCATTAAATAGTTACACTCCATTCATGCACATAACACTACATCTTGGAGGATAGTTTTCTGAATGGTGCTGTAATAGTACAAAGTTTTGTATTAACTGAACCAGAAATGTAAAATATAAAGTATCCAAGTGGATCTACAATAGCCTGCAGGTCAAGAGTTCCATCAAGACAACCATTCCGGTTCTGACAAACTCCCTAGGCAATAATTGTGTTGGGAAATGAAACTTTTTATTGAGGTTTTAGACTGTGTGAAGGCCAGGAGCTTTTCTATAGTGTACATGCTAAGCTTAGATCACAAATGTGATGGAAAGATAGCCTAAAAGAAAATACACACATGCTAAGGGATGAAAGAGTTTTATGGTTCAGTGTTGAAAAAATATCTAATAAGAAAAAAAACCCTTGACTTCCCTTACTTGACTTTTTTGTTAGATTGATTTATCTCTTGAATTGCTTAATTAATAATTACCAGTACATTTTTAGTTTGCACAAATTATTTTTTTCCTAATTTACTCTATTCTCTTAGGCCATTGGCTGTATGACAGATAATGTAGATGGGGCTACTTAGTACTGATTGTGACAAATGCTTAACAGTGTTCCTACAACGTAGCCTTGAGGCACCACTTGTTCTGAGCTGGTTGATCCTACTCTTTTTATTGAGTTGCAAGCCAAATACCCGATGACTAACTAGTGCCTGAATTACTAGCGCTGGCCAGCAATGCTAAGCTACTCTCCTGCTGTCATTCATAGATAACTTCTGAATAATACAGTCACCCATGTTGAAAGATGTGCCTAGCGATCAGGAAAGTTTGCCTTTGAAACTTATTCTGCAGTCTCCTATTTCTGTTTTTATTAACCCGTTAATGACCGGAGCTTTTTTCAGTTTTGCGTTTTCGTTTTTCGCTCCCCTTCTTCCCAGAGCCATAACATTTTTATTTTTCAGTCAATATGGCCATGTGAGGGCTTGTTTTTTGTGGGACGAGTTTTACTTTTGAACGACATCTTTGGTTTTAGCATGTCGTGTACTCAAAAACGGAAAAAAATTCCAAGTGCAGTGAAATTGCAAAAAAAGTTTGGCTTTTTTGCTACAGTAGCTTCACTAAATGCTAAAACTGACCTGCCATTATGATTCTCCAGGTCATTACGAGTTCATAGACACCAAACATGTTTAGAAGCAATGCAAAGTCCAGAATTGAAAGGCGAGCACCATCACAAAAGTCATAACCTCCAAATCGCCTTAGATATGTGTGCAAGAGACGCAGCCGGCAATTAACTGCTAACCCTTAGGTGCACATTCGTAGAAAAAAGCAAATCCACATTGCAAAAATACAGAAGGAATGGCACTCACCGGGCAAAGAAGTCAAGGCTTTATTGTAAAAGCATATGTAACGGGAGAACGGGTGCTGCAAAGAAGGAACGACGATCGTTTCGCGCAGAGCAAGCGCTTCCACGGGTCACATAGTGAGCTGAAACCAGAGGGAGAGGAAATACCCACAACCAGGAGCCACAACACCTCCCACTGGTGTCGCTCACCTGTTAAGCAATCTACAATAATGATGAAAAACAAAACACATGTGAAAATAAAAATAACACACAATACTATAAATAGCAATAGAAGTCTGAACGTAAAAGGAAAAAAAACAAAAAACAAAGAATATTTAAATAAAACATATTGAAGCATATTTCACAAGAAAACGGACATGTCAATCCTCTCATTAAGTCCTGTGCGCTCCAATGCGCGAGTTTGCATAATCCACCTGGCCTCTCGTTTTAATAAATTCCTATTCAAATCGCCTCCCCGAGGAGGTAAAAAAACCCCTTTCAATGCCAGCAAAAGATAATGCACCGGGATTACCACCATGCTTTTCTCTCATGTGCTTAATTAATCTAGGGACTCCTTTACCCGTTAAAATGGAATTAAAATGCTCCCTAAATCTGACATAGAGAGGACGTATAGTCTTCCCTATGTAAAAAAACTTACACGGGCAAAATAAAACATAAACAACATGAGTGGACTTACAAGATATAAAATCAGAAACATAGTGCGTTACTGCACCTATGTGTAAACAGCGGTCAATAATGTGGTAAGAGCAGAATGGACAGTGCCCACATCTACAATTACCTTTTGGAGTCATCGAATTAAGCCAATTGTTATGCGGATTTTCCATGCGATTGTGCAAAAGAATGTCTTTTAGACTGACACTTTTCCTACATGCAAACAGAGGTCCTCTCTCGACTAACTCTAATAAATTGACATCATGGCTTAGAATGTCCCAATTTTTGCGAATTGCAGACCTCACTGCACCATCCATTGGACCGAAATCAAAAGAAAAAACAAACCTTTTCCCCTCCTTCTTGCGATTAACCCTTTTACTGACCTCACCAACGAAATCCTGATTCAACTTATTCCGTGTCCTTTCCAACAAACTGTCAGGGTAGCCCCTCTCCAAAAACCTGTTGCATAAATCACGAGATTGCTCAACAAAACCCTTTTGAGTATTATTTGTGCATTTTAATCTAAGAAGCTGATTGTACGGTAGTGAAGTTTTCATATAAAAAGGGTGGTAACTATCATAATGAAGCATAGCATTGGTAGACAACGGTTTGCGATATACCGAAGTGAAAAGAGAGCCCTCTCTAATCTCTAAAAGGACATCCAAAAATTCAATTGAACTACCGCCAAACTTGGAAGTGAGTGACATATTCATATCACCTAAATTGTTACGGTACGATACCAAATTGTCAAATGTGTCTGAAGGGCCATCCCACACAATGAAAATATCGTCCACGTACCTAATATACATTCTGATATGTTTCAGAAAAACATTAGAATGTGAATAAATGTGCCTGTTCTCAAATACAGCCAAAAAAAGATTGGCGAAGGTGCATGCCACCGGAGTCTCCATCGCAGTCCCAAACTGTTGCAGGTACCATACATCCTGAAATTTAAACGCGTGGTGTCCCAAAATGAATTTGATCCCCTCACACACAAAATCAACAAATGCGACATCTTTGTCAGTTGTAGCTAAAATTTCCCTTACAACATCCACCCCCAAATCTTGTGGAATCCTAGTATAGAGATTTTCCACATCAATGGACACAAGGGAAAAACCAGGCTGCCAAATAAAATCACATACTGCCCTCAAAAAATCGTTAGTGTCCTTTATATATGAGGGGATATCGCTGAGAAGGGGACGCAATACCCAATCCATGTACTGCGACAGGGGTTCAGTAAGAGACCCTATCCCAGACACAAAGGGTCGGCCAAAGGGACAGGACATCGATTTATGTATTTTAGGGATACAGTACCAATATGATTTTTTGGGGAACTCCGGTATCAAGCGTTCCGCCAATCTTTTGGAAATAACTCTCAATTCAACATTCTTCCTAAGAAATGTACAAAGTTCATTTTTAAATTTTCCTGTGGGATCACCTTTAAGTTTCAGGTACGTATTAACATCCGAAAGTTGTCTAGTGGCTTCATTCAAGTAAAGTAACTTTGGCAACAAAACTGTGTTGCCACCTTTATCTGCAGCTCTTACCACAACATCAGACCATTTGGCAATCTCTGATAACGCCCATCTTTCCTCAGAAGACAAATTAGAAGGAGCCCTCCTATAAACCAATGCTTCAACATCCTTTGACACTTCAAATAAATCAACCACATTGCCTGGAGAAATTGGAGGCATATAAACAGATTTAACACCTCGCGTAAAGGGTTCAACTGGGTTAGAAAGCCCCATATCGTTTTTTGCTGTAGGGACATTCACCTCACAAAGACTATTCAAAAAAGCAGCATCCTCCCTGATGGTAGCGAATGCACTGGAGTCCGCCAGAAACCCCAGAGGACCCACAGTGCACGGGCTAGCCATATCAGGTGCGGCAGTATCAGATTTTTTCAAAAATGACTTATGCAAATGTATTTTCCTTGTTGCCTTAAATAAGTCAATTTTAAAGTCCACAAAAGTAAAGTCTCTAGGGAGGCAGAAATTCAGACCATTAGATAGTAAAGAAAGATGCGCTGATGTTAGATGTTGCTCAGTCAAATTGATCACCATATCATTAGAAAAGGCTATCTCTCCTTTCGGTTCCAAGTCACCATTTTCCTCTTGTATTGAGGTGTAGTGCCTCCTCCTCTTGCCCCCTCGTCTCCTTCTCTGCCTAAAGGGACCTGTACTGAAGAGGTATATGCAGCTGGAATGTCAGATTCACCAATCGATGTTTCATCTCTCGAAATGGTAGATACAGAACCATCATCGCAGTAGCTGGAATCAGAGTCAGTAGTTATATTCTCTGTGATTTTTTAAAAATCTTTTGGGATGTCTATTCCTCCTGAAATGTGGCTGACCAATCTTGTCACTGCCACGATTAATCTTATTCCAAGTGAAAATGTGTCCCGTTTCAAAATCAGTCTTATCCCTAACAAACTTGTCTCTTTAATTCTGCTACATACAGGCAATGAGCAGATCGCCTATATGTAGCAGAATTACAGCATTGCTATGAGCGCCGATCACCGGGTGGCGCTCATAGCAATGCCTCATCAACAACCATAGAGGTCTCAAGTAGACCTCTGGCTGTGATGGCAACACATCGCTGATCCCCGATCACGTGACTGGGTCGGCTTTGCGCGTATTTCCAGCCCTTCGGCCGGAACCGCTGGTTAAATGCCGCTGTCAGCATTTGACAGCGGCATTTATCTAGTTAATAGGAGTGAGTGGATTGTGATTCCACCTGTGCCTATTGTGGGCACATGTCAGCTGTTGAAAACAGCTGACATGTCCTGGCTTTGATGCGGGCACACCGCCGGAGCCCTCATCAAAGCGGGGGATCTGACCTTGGACGTACTATTGCGTCCAAGGTCAGAGAGTTAAAGAAGCACTCCCATAAAAGTTTTTATCCTCTTAATACATTGCAGTCATCGTAATACATAGCACTGTGTACTTACAATTGCTCATTTTGCCTTTCTACCCAGTTAATTCTCCTCTTTTTTTTACTTTTGTCTGCTCTGTGAAGAAACAGAAAATCTCTTTTCCCTGCATAAGTCATCCCTCTTTTGAATTCCCAGCCCAGTTTTTCCGCTCCTGCCAGGAAATTTGCAGTGATGTAAAATTGTAGTTCTATTGATGACTCAAACAGGGAAAAGAGACTTCCTGTTTCTACACAGAGCTTAGATGGATTCAGCTAGGCTGTTTTTAATAATGTCACATCATAGACCTAATGGAAAAGAGAAGAGTTAACTTGGTAGAAAGGCAAAATGAGCAATTGTAAGTACACCGTGCCATATAATACAATGCCTGCAATATATTAAGAGGATACAAATTTTGCTTCTTTAAGTCAACTTAGGGCTAGACTTTTTTTTTGCTATACAAAGTCCTAGAACACAGTTAGTTGGTGATCTTTGCTACATCCTGACATGAGCCATATATGACTACTTTCACTTATTTTATGTAACATACTGTAATGTGTACAGTTTATGATATTATAATGAGACTGGCATCTTACTGCACAATAATAAAAAAACATCCTTTCAGAAAATAGTGCACTTAACGCACTTAGGTGCATTAACCGTCATGCAGCGTATAGAGCTGATAAGGATTACTATCCTTGCGGCTGTCAATAAGTTTTATTTCCAGGTCCTCTGTTGTTCAGTAAACCTTCAAGGCAATGGGTTCTAAGTCATCCACAGTAATTGCCCTACTTATCGCTAACATAGCAAACCACTAGCAATAACCATCACTTCTATACTTCCATCTATAAAACTCCTACAGATGAGTATTTACTGTAATATAATGATACAGAGAGTGTTATTTCAGCCTCATATCATGCTGGGGGGCATTGTAGAACTATCATAGTTAAGAAGTTAGTGTTTTCATATTATACTCTATCATTATTATTTGGTCAATGATTTTCTTTATGTTTCCTTTATGGCCATTTTTCTCCTTTTGTAAACCAATAAACCATTGATATTGAGCCTCATAGAAATAAGTTGCTTATATATTTTAGAAATTAAAACCAGATAGTGATATATATTCTTTATTTATACTCACGTTTCTTTGTTTCAATTACAATGGTTTTATTCTATAGCAGCTATAAGGACTGTAGGAACATTAGGAACATGTTTGGAGATATTTATCTATACCAGAATTTCCTGGGCATGTTCTTTAATCTTTGCCCAGTGTTTTATATATAAACTATGATCATCACCTAGTGTCTGTGTATATCTAGCTATGTCTCTATCTATCTATCTATCTATCTATCTATCTACCTATCTATATGTTAGAGATGAGCAGATTGGGCAAAATTGTAATTTGCCTGATTCTTCCTGGGTAATTTGATTAATGGGAAAGTTATTCCCTGCAAATTGAATGTCCCTTATTATGCTCTGAGGACCTCACATTATGTATAATATGTACACTGCCAACTGTTCAGTCTTCACTGCATCTTCATATCCCCTGCTGCTCACGCTGAAGTCACTTCATGGTGCCTGGGAGGGTTCTGCTCAAGCGTGCAGAAGGTCACAGTGTCACGATGTCCACTGTGAACTTCCTCGCGCATGCGCTGAACTCTCCTGGGGCTAAAGAAAGCCAGAAATTCCATCACAAATTGAGAGGCTCAGGGATCTAGTGTGAGCAGTCAGGAATCAGAAGTTGTGGCAAGGATTGGATGGGTGGTATGTAGCAGAGGGACTGGAGAAATGAGAGGTAAGTTAAGTTTAAGGATTTTATTTTCCTTTTCATGGCTGTTTAAAGTTCAGAAAATAGTCGCCATTTTTTGGAGTCTGTTATTAAGTGAATTACAAAGATTTGAGAATTTGAGTAGGAATCAATTCTACTTGAATTTATTTGCACGTTTTTAAAATAAATATATACTACCACATAAATATATACATCCATTTAACAAAAAAATGTATATACTATTTATATATATATAGTTTCTAAGTGGATGTCTGTCATATAGTATATATAGAACAATAATATACATAAATAATAATTTATGATTACTATAAATGATGCATATAAATATAATATAAATATAAATAATAATATATATATAAAACTTCAGATCCATAATCATTTCATTCATAGTAGATGATAACAGCTCACCTTCTCACCCTCCCTGTACAGTGATCTCTGCACAGGTCACTGAACATGTGCGTGTGTGTGCATTCTTGCATGAGTGTGTGCGTGTGCCTGAAAGTGTGTGAGTGTGTGCCTGATAGTGTTTGCGTGTGTGCCTGAAAGTGTGTGCGTGTGTGCCTGATAGTGTGTGCCTGATAGTGTGTGCGTGTGTGCCTGAAAGTGTTTGCGTGTGTGACTGAAAGTGTGTGTGTGTGTGACTGAAAGTGTGTGCATGTGTGCCTGATAGTGTGTGCGTGTGTGCCAGAAAGTGTGTGCATGTGTGCCTGATAGTGTGTGCATGTGTGCCTGATAGTGTGTGTGTGTATGTGTGTGTGTGCCTGATAGTGTGTGTGTGTGTGCATGTGTGCCTGATAGTGTGTGTGCCTGATAGTGTGTGTGTGCCTGATAGTGTGTGTGTGTGCCTGAAAGTGTGTGCCTGATAGTGTGTGTATGTGTGTGTGTGCCTGATAGTGTGTGTGTGTGCATGTGTGCCTGATAGTGTGTGTGCCTGAAAGTGTTTGCGTGTGTGCCTGAAAGTTTGTGTGTGTGTGCCTGATAGTGTGTACGTGTGTGCCAGAAAGTGTGTGCATGTGTGCCTGATAGTGTGTGTGCCTGATAGTGTGTGTGTGTGCCTGAAAGTGTGTGCCTGATAGTGTGTGTGTGTATGTGTGTGTGTGCCTGATAGTGAGTGTGCATGTGTGCCTGATAGTGTGTGTGTGTGTATGTGAGTGTGTGCCTGATAGTGTGTGTGTGTGTGTGTGTGCATGTGTGCCTGATAGTGTGTGTGCCAGATAGTGTGTGTGTGTGCCTGATAGTGTGTGCCTGATAGTGTGTGTGTGTGCCTGAAAGTGTGCGCACTTGTTAGCTTTGATTTTATATAAATATAGAAAAGGAACACCAGCTTATTATGAGACTCGGTGCTCAGTGTGCACACTGGAAGTGTTTCTTTTAATATAGAGGGCAACATGAATTCTGAATTAATATAACATAAAAACTGATGATAGGTCAAATTCTGATTATAAATTCCCTTTAAGAAGAATTGACGTGAGTAGACAGGAATATTCCAAAATCAGATTGCTTTTTCAGTCGCCTTTACATTTTTTCATTGGAGATTAGTTGGGCATTGACCACTTAACTTAGTCTAAATATTCTGTGAGAACTGAATTGATTAGGAGAACTTTGGGGAATAAAAGGTTAGCTCAGGTTGGTTCAATAGTTGACTGATGACCTGTAGCTGGATTGCACTTTTATTTCTATATTGATGGATTTCTAAGGTGAGGAGGAGGATTAGATGCTGAGTATTGACAAGTTCTTACAGTAAAGGACTAAATATTTTATCTTCTCATAATGCTTGGTTTAAGCAAACACCGAGCATCTCAATAGCTTCTACTTCACGGTGTTTACAACTGGTTTATTAATTACCTTTAGTCATTTTAGAATGCGCAAATGTTCGGATTTCTGACGGCTCTTTTTTGAATATTTTTTGGATCTAAATGTTTGTTCCTTCATTGTTCAAGTTTGTACATGAGTGAAGACAATGGGCAACCTATATACAGTAGCTTCATCATATTCCACAGCACTTTACAGACATCATCTTCTCTGTCCCCAATGAGGATCGAGATTCCCTATCACTATATCTTTGGAGTGTGGGAGGTAACCCATACAAACACAGGGAGAACATACAAACTCCTTGAAGATGTTAAGATGTTGTCCTTAATGGTAATTGAACCAAGGACCCCAGTGCTGCAAATTAACACTGCTAACCACTGAGCCACCATACAGCGCTAATCACTGAGCCACCATGCTGCACTACTCATTCATACCTGATATGGTCCTCCAGTATGGTGTCCTCATTCATCTGAAATCTAAGCAGACACACCTAAGCATATCCCCTACATAAGGCCATGAAGCAAACTATATGATACCAAAACCAAAAACGTCACACAAGGCCATGTGTGCATGACAGTGTAAAATCTATTCGTGATGATATTTCTATATATTCAATTTTTGTGGTATGCATTGCGTTTAGGGGCCTTCCCGTGGGCTACCCACTCTTTCTGTTGTATTTGTGGTGTCTGCCTTGCTTTTGTTAGCTTATATGTCTCTTAATAAAGATTATTGTCAAATTTTATCATTATATGACCTTGTGTGAAGTTTTCGGTTTTGGTATCATCTGAAATCTAAAGTCAAGTGTGGGGGCAAATTAATGGATGAATGTGGGTAACAATGTAGTATTAAAAGTACTTGTGTGTTTATTAGCCTCTGCACATGGCTGTGATTTCCAAACGTTGTTTCTTGGGAACCATTCTCATAAGAATAATAATGTTATGGCTGCCTACCACCGCCACCACTAGTGGGTATATAGCAGTTTTGTGCATAGAATTTACATATTGAAATCATCAAAAGGAGCTTTTCCATCTTACAAACTAAGAACCTATCACCAGGATAAGCCATCACTTTATTTTCAGTAGGGATTCGACCTCTAGAACCACGGCTGATCCTAAAAATGAAGAGCATTCAGTACTGGTTTAAAACAGCCCCCTCTTAATTTTTCTCTGCACAGAGAGCAAAGAGCAGGGGTGTAACTATAATAGTTGTAGAGGTTGCAATCGCATTCGGGCCTTGGAGCCTAAGCGGGCCCAAAAGGTCCTTTTGGCCCATATGAAACAACTAATACTGTTAAACAGCAGAGATAGTTGGGGGCTCCCACTGTAGATTTTACATTGCAGTCCACAAGCTTCAAGTTACGCCACTGGCAACCAGGTAAATGGAGCAGAGGGAAAAAGGCTGCCCTGCCTTTGCTTCATTCATTTAGTATTTTTGGGGATCCCAGAGTCATGTATAAAAGTGACATATAAAACTATACTAATAATATTAATAGAAAGGTAAAGCTTTGAAACAAGCAGCATTCAAGTTGGATGATCAGGAAAAATATTTGCTTATTTGGTCATTTACATGAAATCTATCATGAACAGTATTTATTCAGATTATTACTATTTTAATAGCCATATTTTTCATTTATCTAGTTAGCACAATAGCCTACCACGATTATTTATACTCCAGAGATATAACAAAGTTTATAGAGTGACAGATGGGTATTGGATAGTGAATGCTGGGTCATATATCAGGAAGTTCTTCAACAGCTAAAGTAAAAATGGCTGGCATATATAGACAGATTTATAAGGCCTGACATAATAAAGTGAAAAACATGACCATAATTCACTTATTCCGAACATGTTATTCATTTCCTATAGCAGGACAAATTTATTTCTGTGACGTATAAAATATGCCGTGCAGTTGGCTTTACGCTATCACTGCCCTATATTATGCTGCATTGTGCGATATGTTCATCGAGCAGTGAAGAGAGAGCACAGTTGTAGTTATATAATAGCAGGGATCAGTTATATAAGGATGGAATGATGGGTTAGTAAAACAGTATGGTGCAGAAGACGGGTTTTCGTTTTAAAAGAATCTTATGTTTTTCATTGGTCCCCCCCACTGGTCCTGCAGCTGGTTATGTGCCATACATCATTTACATAAGCCCTGCAGTGTCCTCTGCAGTCCAGTGCCGTACATGCTGCCATCACCGCTGAGGCCAGTGACTGACTGCAGTGGTCACATGAGTCATACATGCTACCATCACCGCTGAGGCCAGTGATTGACTGCAGTGGTCACATGAGTCATACATGCTACCATCACTGCTGAGGCCAGTGACTGACTGCAGTGGTCACATGAGTCATACATGCTACCATCACCGCTGAGGCCAGTGATTGACTGCAGTGGTCACATGAGTCATACATGATACCATCACCGCTGAGGCCAGTGATTTACTGCAGTGGTCACATGAGTCATACATGCTACCATCACTGCTGAGGCCAGTGACTGACTGCAGTGGTCACATGAGTTATACATGCTACCATCACCAGCTGAGGTCAGTGATTGACTGCAATGGTCACATGAGTCATACATGCTACCATCACCGCTGAGGCAAGGGATTGACTGCAGTGGTCACATAAGTCATTCATGCTACCATCACCGCTGAGGCAAGGGATTGACTGCAGTGGTCACATGAATGAAATAGAGGGGGTGTAAAAGCTGAGTTATGCATATTTTAGGATCTTATCATATAATTGCTATAACTTTATAAAATACTGGAAAACAATATTAAGTACTATATGTCATCTTAGAAATCTAATGGTTAGGGATAATAGTATTTTTAAGCTTTCCGTCCCTCTTTAGCAGGGTAAAGCCAAATGGATGGCCACCTAGGGCATAATTAATAATATAATAATACATTTTATTTCTATAGCGCCGACATATTCCGCAGCACTTCACATTTCAGAAGGGATTTGTACAGACAATAGACATTACAGCATAACAATAATCACCTATATCATAACAGATACCAAGAGAAATGAGGGCCCTGCTCGCAAGCTTACAATCTATGAGGAAAAAAAAAAAGGGAGACACGAAAGGTGGGTGGTAAAAGTTGCCCTGATTGTATGGACCAGCCATAATGTTAAGTGTGTAACAGTACAGACACAGAGGACTAATGGATGCATAAAGCATGTGGGAACATGATGCGGGGAACCTGGTTATGGTAAAAACTTTTTGCTGTGCCACGCAGGGATAGATTAGGTTAATGTGGTGAGGCGATAGGCCAGTCTGAATAAATGAGTTTTCAGGGCTCGCTTAAAATTGTGGGAATTGGGGACTAATCGTATTGACCTGGGAAGTGCATTCCAAAGGATTGGGGCAGCACGTGTATAGTCTTGGAGACGGGAGTGGGAGGTTCTGATTATTCTGGATGCTAACCTCACGTCATCAGCAGAATGGAGGGCGTGGGTAGGATGGTATACTGAAACAAGGGAGGAGATGTAGGGTGGTGCTGAGCCATGAAGAGCTTTGTGGGTGAGGGTAATAAGTTTGTACTGGATTCTGGAGTGGATGAGTAGCCAGTGTAATGACTGGCCCAAGGTAGAGGCATCGGTGTAATGATTGGCCAGGAATATGATCCTGGCAGCAGCATTCAAGACAGATTGGAGGGGGGAGAGTTTGGTAAGAGGGAGACCGATTAGAAGAGAGTTACAATAGTCGGGACGAGAATGAATAAGAGAAACAGTAAGAGTTTTTGCGAGGTCAAAAGTAAGAAAAGGTCGAATTCTAGAAATGTTTTTGAGGTGCAAATAACAAGAGCGAGCCAGTGAACGTATGTGGGGGACAAAGGAAAGCTCTGAGTCAAGCATGACCCCAAGTCAGCGGGCATGTTGCTGGAGAGTAATAGTGGAACCACACATGGAAATGGCAATGTCGGGTATAGGTACATTAGTAGCGGGAGGAAACACAAGGAGTTTAGTCTTTGACAGGTTCAGTTTCAGGTATAGTGAGGACATGATGTTAGACACAGCGTTTAGACAATCGCTGGTGTTTTCTAGAAAGGCAGGCGTGATGTCAGGAGAAGAAGCATATAATTGGGTGTCATCAGCATAGATATGGTACTGGAAACCAAATCTACTGATTGTTTGACCAATAGGGGCAGTGTACAAAGAGCAGAGGAGGGGGCCTAGGACTGATCCTTTAGGAACCCCAACAGTAAGGGGAAGATGAGAGGAGCAGGAGCCAGCAAAAGATACAGTAAAGGAGCGGTCAGAGAGATAGGAGGAGAACCAGGTGAGAACGGTGTCCTTGAGGCCAATGGAACGGAGCATAGTGAGGAGGAGCTGATGATCCACAGTGTCAAATGTTGCAGAGAGATCCAAGAGAATTAGCATGGAGTAATGACCATTTGATTTAGCTGTTAGTAGATCATTAGAGACTTTAGTGAGGGCAGTTTCAGTAGAATGTAAAGAGCGGAAACCGGATTGGAGAGGGTCGAGAAGAGAGTTATCAAAGAGATAGCGGATAAGACGGGAGTGGACCAGTCGCTCCAGGAGTTTAGAGATGAAGGGAAAATTAGAGACAGGTCTATAGTTAGCGGCACAGTTTTAGTCGAGGGATGGCTTTTTAAGTAGTGGATGTATGATGGCATGCTTAAATGAGGAGGGAAAGATACCAGAAGAGAGAGAGAGGTTAAATATTTTAGTTAGGTGAGGGGTGACAGCAAGGGAAAGGGGCTGGAGTAGATGTAATGGAAATGAGTCACTGGTGCAAGTGATTGGGCGAGAAGATGCAAGGAGCCTGCTTACTTCTTCTTCTGTGACTAGTTCAAAATCAGAGTGAGCTAGATGCAGTGAGGGAGGGAGGACAGTTCATGGTATGAGGTGATTGGGAGATAATTTCCTGTCGGATCTGGTCAATTTTTTCTTTGGAGTAATTGGCCAGATTGTTAGCTCGAAGCTCCGTTGGGGCCTGTACTCTTGGGTTGTGTAGAGAATGAAAAGTGTCAAAGAGGCATTAAGGGTTATTGGACAGTGAGGTGATGAGGGTGTTGAATTAGGTTTGTTTTGAGAGGTGAAGAGCAGTGTTGTATGTTCGAAGCATAAACTTATAATGGATGAAATCTTCGGGTAGGTTGGATTTTCTCCAAAGACGTTCGGCGCACCTGGAGCACCGCTGCAAGAAACGTGTTTGCAGGGTGTCCCAGGGTTGTTGCCGTCTGTGTTGTGGTGTTCTATGTATAGGAGGTGCAAATTCATCCAGGGCACTTTGAAGTGTTTCATTGTAATGCTTCAATGCAGAATCAGGACATGAGAGGGAGGAGATAGGGGACAATGAAGACTGCAAGTTCTTCATAAGTTTCTGGGTGTTGATGGCCTGTATGTTTCTATAAATATGGACAGTGGGGGTGACCTGAGCAGCCTGGCAGTTCTTGATAGAGAATGAAAGAAGGTTATGGTCAGAGAGCGGGAGAGGGGAGATTGCAAAATCATCCACTGCACAAAGCCGAGAGAAGACCAAGTCGAGGGAGTTTCCGTCTTCATGCGTTGGAGAATTAGTAAGCTGCAAAAGGCCAAATGAGGAGGTTAGAGATAAAAGGTGAGTAGCAGATGGGGAGAGGGGAAGAGCAATGGAGATGTTGAAATCGCCCATGATGAGGGTAGGGATGTCACAGGAGAGAAAATGTGGAAGCCAAGTGGCAAAATGATCCAGGAACTGATGGGAGGGGCCGGGAGGACGATATACCACCACCACTCGCATGGAGAAGGGGGTGTAGAGTCTGACGGCATGGACCTCAAAAGAAGGGAAGACAAGTGAGGGTACTTGAGGGATAACCTGAAAGGTACATTTTGGTGATAGGAGCAGACCAACGCCTCCACCTGCTCTGTTGTCTAATCTTGGGGTATGAGAGAAGTGTAGTCCACCATATAAAAGAGCAGCAGCAGCGGTAGTTTCTGACTGCTCGATCCAGGTTTCAGTAAGAGCCAGAAGGTTAAGAGAATTAGAAAGGAAAAAGTCATGAATGAAGGAGAGTTTGTTACACACTGAGCAAGAATTCCAAAGGGCACAATTAAGAGAGACAGATGGCAGGCAGGGAATATTAATAAGATTAGAGGGGTTACTGAGTGTAGCAGTTGGGGGCTTTGACTGTCTATAACATGGGGGACCAGGGACCATAATTGCCTGTAAAACATCAGCATACCCAAAGGGAAGTGGCTTAATGAAAGATGGTGACTTTAGATGGTATTGCATGTGTATGTGACTGGATAGATAGATAGATAGATAGATAGATAGATAGATAGATCTGACCATACACATGAGATAGCTATCACCTGAATGCTCATTCAGCAGAAATCTATTCCTCCCGATCCCCCCATGCACATCATTTTTCATCTTGGAAAAAGGAGAAAGCCACTGTCAAACTTCTCTGGCAGTGGCCCATTTCCCTTGAAAACAAAAGAAAGAGGATATGAAATTACAACGTCATGATGATCCTTCTCTCCTCTATCACAGGGTTGACAACTTGACAGCTTATCAAAAAAAGTCACAAACTGTCAGTATTTTTTTGGATGCATAAAGAATGAGCAAATGGGTTGTTCTATGCTGCCGTGAAAGAATGGAGGCTGCCCATCTAATGGTAAGTGGTTTATTAATCTATTAAACCATTTATTATTAGATTGGAATCCTCCATTCTTTCACGGCAGCATAGAACAACCCATTTGCTCATTCTTTGTGCATTCATCTCCTCTTGGATCTGCCGCAGCCTTAATCGCTATAAGTGGTTGTGTGCACACGACCTAATCAGGTGAGCATATTTTGTGCATTTCTGTTTAATTTGTTATCCAGATAAGATCCTATTTGCACTTTGTCTTTTTCCAGTGTTTTTCCTTTTTTTGATATTTTTATGTACACATTGGAAAACCATAATAAATCATTCTGACTATAAATGATCCACATCTATGGCTCATAATTCTGAAGACATCAGCTGCTGTCACTGTAATCTATAAAATGATAATAAATTTGTGTAGGGTGTTTCAGCTTTAAAAAGTCATGGAGGCCTTACACTTTTCTATGGACAGAGCAAAAAAAGGGCCCTGTTTTTTTATGGACTGTCCTGGAATTTCTGGATAATTGGCAACCCTGCCTCAACATCATCTAAAAGGAGAGGTTTAAGAGGTCCTTATGTACTGTACATTAAATGGTTGGCCGGTCACGACAAATCTACAGGTTCAGCCGACTAATGTGTATGATTGAAAGTTCTATGCTGAAACCCAAACATAGGGCATCAAAATCAAAATATCTTGTGATCATAGTGTGAATTGAATCTGATTATTAAAGAGCTTTGTGTCACTCGCTGTTATCACTGTATTCACAATGGATGTCATAGGGACATAATGATATATTCTACTGATGTACTCGCGATAGAAACCTTATAAGTTTTCCAATATCTTGGCCTATAGTGTCATAAGTCTTCTATTTAAGGGATTGTCCTGTACTTTAACATTGACTTATTATTTGCCATTAAATCAAATCAATAGAGGCTGTATGTGCAGTACACGGCCGCGTCCACTATTCCGTTGATAGAACTGTGTCGATCAGCTCTGCATCTCAGCAGTTCTGGCCGCTGCCGACACCGGAACAACTGATTGGCTGAGGGTGCCGGATTATCTTTCCTAAGAATAGGTCATCAATATTAAAGTCCTGGACTGCCCGTTTAATTTCAAGACATGTGGTCAATGTACAAAGACAATACAGTGTGTTAGTGTGCGTTCTCATACATAAATAATACTTTACACAGATCACAATCAGACAGTATTTCCAACTGAATGTAACATGCAATTACAAGTTTACGAAGCAATACATACAGAGATATTGGCATAAAACCATATGACATTGAATTGATATCATTCTTTTTAGCAAACAATGGCCTAAAGAATTTTCCTCTTCTCAATTCCCTTCATACTTGATACATAAGTAACATGAAGGAACCCAAGGGAAGTGGAATAGTAGAGATTATTTTCAAATGTTTTTAAAAAAATGCATTAGTTTGCTGGTTGTAGTTTTCTTCTGATGGCTAAATTGACACTTATAAGGATAAGAGCCTTTATGTTAATTTGCTGTTTTCCTAAATAATAATATTTTATTGCAACAACCACAATGGTCCTCTGGTCATAATGACATATTGCGTAGACCGTCTTGCGTGACTATTGTGCTTATAATTTAAAAATGGAAATCTAATAAATTGCTGAATAAATGTATAAATTATTTAAATCTAAGCAAAAACTCTAAAATAATATTCACACATATGCATTCTGTTAAAGGGAATGCAGCATCATCTCCCTCCTTCCCCTCTTTGCCGTCCTCTATTTCTTCAGTTACTCTGCTCCTGAAGTTGATATTTTTAAAAAGAACCAAATGGGACAAAAGGAGAACAAAATAAGTGAGTAGTTTTTTTCTACATTGTGCTAACTAGGGAACCCAAAAAGCACACTATGATAGATGTGAATCTTCTGTACATTTTTAGCTTCATCATTTTTTGCCTTTCTATCATCATTGTCCCCAAAAAACAGACAACCTCTTTAAGGCTGATATTGAAAATATCCATAACAAATTTTCTTGCAAATGTGGGAAAATCTGCTCAATAATTGACATGCTGCAAGTTTGAAAAACACGTAACATGACCTGAATTTGACTTTGATTTCCATGAAGAAACGGTTTGATAATTGTTATCTGCATCAAAAATCCATGTGAAAAACACAATGCATGAGCTGACTCTATGGCTGAGCCAAGATTGTGCCATTGTATTGTTCATGAGTTCATGATTAATTGAGCATGTCAGAAGACAATTCTTATGAGCAGAATCCCCCGTAAACTTTTGCCAACTGGAATCTGCACTACACAAAGTAACCCATAAAATGTTACCGACAGGATACCTATTAATGTTCTACAGAGTTCCCCGCCATATATTGTCAGGAATAGTTTGTGTGCTCACATCCAGCGTCACAGTCAAGAGTGGCAAAAAAATAGTAATTAAAGAGATTGAACGGGACTTTAAAGGGATTGTCCACTACTAAGACAACCCCTTTTTAAACCAAATGTTCAGCCGCAAGTAAATAATAAAGCCTATTCTCACCTCTCATGCAAGCGCTGTTCCCACGGTGTCAGCACTCTCTCCCTGGTGCTCTCGTGGTGTTGTGACACATGATGCTGGGGCCCAATCAGCGCTGGCGTCACTGTCTATGCCTTCGAACAAACTGAAGATAAAGGAGGAAGTCAGGGATCAAATGTAGCCCAGACTTCCTCTTCATGTTCCATTTGTCCAAAGGCATAGACAGGGACGCCAGTGCTGATTGGGTGCTGGTGTCAAATGCCTCAACACCACTTCAGAGCCACAGGAAGAGCAAGTGCCAACACCGTGGGGTTGGCAATGGCATGGGTGGTGAGTATAGGCTTTATTATTTTACTAGATGGAGGCTGGATGCGAGGGCGGTAATGTCACAATGGGGGCAGGCTTTGCAGGGTAGAGAAACTCTCCTCTTTGTGCTCACCCACCTATGCACTCTCTCTTTATCTGTGCTCTCTTCTTTGACCTGTCTACCCCATGTGCTATCCCCCTTGTCTGCCTTCTCTCTCCTTCCTGTGCTGTTCTCCCCTCATGTGCTGTCCCATTTGAACTGTCTTCCCCCTATGCACTGTCTTTCTCACCCCTGTGCACTTTCTCTCTCCCCATCTGCTGTCTTCTCTCATGTCAACTCTTCTTTGACCTGTGTACCCCATGTGCTCTCCCCTTTGTCTGCTCTCTCTCTCTCTCTCCACCACTGTACTGTCTTTTTCCTCATGTGTTCTCTCATTGGGGAGGAAGCAAAAGACAATACTGACATTGCAGCAGGAGATCGCAGAGGATACATTTTGTGAGGTAAAATATTGTTTAAAAACAGTCAGTGAAATATTTTACCTCACAAATGAATCCTCTGTGATCCCCTGCTGTAATGTTAGTATTGTCTTTTGCTTCCTTCCCTGCCCAGGAGATGTGGTATGCTCCATACACGGTCAGACACAGACAATTTTGAAAAATAAACATTCATTCATGGGAAAACTTCTTTAATGTGACCGGCTTCCTCTGCCTATAGACACGTCGCACATTTGTAGGCAGGATCAGCCGAATGATTCACTGCGCCTGTGCGGAACTTAGGCAGGCCCAGTAAATCAGACCGCCACCACCTTTGTACAGACAGATTAAAACTGTGCATGCGTTCCTCCTGTGCAAAGATGGCAGCGGTCAGTAAATCATTTGGCTGATCCCAGCAGCGGTGTGTTCGCAATGGTTTTCCGCTGGTGGTATAGCGCAAGAGGCTGCAGTGTATGTGTCTGTGGTGCGTACAGCATATACAGAGTGTGTGTGTGTGGCGCGTATGGCGTATACAGTGTGTGTGGTGCGACAATGTTCCGTTGGTGGTATTGCGCAAGAGGCTGGTACCACCAGCAGTTTCCATATTGAGACACCCATCACTTGGGTGTCCCAACATGGTGGTCAATGAACTTCCACCATTTGGAATTCTCGGATCCGGACAAATCTGGACGGAACAGGATGTGAAAACATTACAAGGTAAGTATATATTAGATAGGAGCAGAACATTTGGTTTAAGAAGTGGTTGTCCTAGTAGTGGACAACCCCTTTAACATTGATTGCCTATCCTTAGAATAAGCCATAAAAGTCTGATGGGTGGTTGTGTGACACCGGGCATCCCTGACAGTCTACTGTTCCCAGTATTGGCAGTGTCCAGAATTGCTCAGATATGGAGATGCACAGCACAGTTCCTTTGACTACATAGTGGCCGCAGCCGGGCACTGCATATCTGCCCTCTATTCAAGTCAACATGGGGTGAATATGCATTACCCGGCCATGGCTACTATTCTGTTGACAAGGATGTTCCTTTCAGCTCCACAACTGAGCAGTTCCCGCCACCGACAGCAGGAACAGTTGATTAGTGGGGGCATAGACTAACCCTTTAAAAAATGCTCTTGTACAGTGCATATCACAAAGGGCAAGTCCCATTGTATCCCCCTATGTTGGCCACAATGTCCTGTGTGCCATCAAAGCATCATCATTGCAACTGATAATACTGCTAATCTGTGTATAACCATTGTTCTTCATTGCATTGGATTCTTATAATGTGCAATATATAATAACATATAATATTATATGAATTTTATTATGATGCTATTAGGTTGTTATTGTTTGTGGCGAATTAACTGAATTCTAGTTTTCATGAAGAATTTAACACTTCCTAAAAGTTAGAGATACTTTACTAAACCACTCTCCTTTTCACAAGAGATGTTAAAACTCAGTTCCAAGATGATTTAAGCCCCCCAGGAGATTCTCTAAATACTATTTCTGCCTTGACGAGCAGGGCAGTTTGCTGACTCATGAAACTTACCATAAGACTCCACTTATTGTATTTCATGAAAAGCTGTCCAGCCTAATGAGCGTGAGAAGATGGTTTGCCTAAGTCTCCCTTGTGCCTTGAAAAAAAGTACATCAATATCTTTCTGCCCTGATCTAGATTAAGGTCATCCTCTGTGTTTCAGAACATAGCTCAGCGCAGCAGAAAAGACTAGCGAGTGACCCGATGAGCGGAGTCGGAAAAACAGAGTCTAAAACCTAACTGTACTGTAGTCGTTAAAAATAGATGGAATGCATCTGTAACGTGGAAAGGCGATTCCAGATTTTAAATATTTGATCATTCTAGTTCTTTGAACTCAAATTTGCAACAAAAAAAAACATGAAATTTAGATCCAGATCCTTTTCCTATTTTCTTGCATTACAGATATTGTATTTTCTAACACAGAAAATGATTTCGAAGAAGCATGCCCAAACAGGCGGCGGTCATTGTGAGGCTGTCAGGTCATGTGGGTCAGGAATCTCATTATCATCAGAGGACAGAATTACAATAAAAGGTCACAGGATGACCTTGATGATTATGATATGATAAGGATTGCTCCCCTCCAGCCCCTCCACACTTGGTGACTACTGCGCATGCCACTGAGCATGGCCACAACAATCGCCCAATATATGCATGCAAGATAGTCTACTTTTTTTTATTGTTTTGCCCTGTAGGTCATGATCTCAGAAACAATTTAATATAACTCCTTCACATGGGGTAGTATATATATATATATATATTTCATGTCATTACATTTAATTTATTTTAAGCACAGCAAAAATCAAAGGGTTTACTGTTCATGTGCAGGGAAATCAGACACATGCATTTGTATCATAAACCTCTTCATTAGAGCAAGTTATTTTATTATTGAGAGCTTCGTTTAATAAATGCTTATGGCAGCTAATTTAATGTTGTATGTAAGCTTTTCCATTCTGACTTTCAACTAACCCATTAAATATGGCTTAATGTTTTCCTTCTTTTTTTATCTAAACGCCATTAAAATGACGAAAAAATAAGTATCGGTAGCTGTAATTACATCTGTTTTCCTTACTGTAAATATAGAATTGCATTTGTGCTAACACATAGCTAAAAATAAAGGCTAGAAAATGGAATAAAGCACAGAACGCAGGCAATTAAAGGCATAGGTTTACGAAAATGATACCTACACCGCAATGCTTCAGGCTGTTATGTCTACACTGTGATACCACAATCTGTACAATACAGATGTAACCATCACACACAAACAGTCGCCGTGCTCAATATCATGCCTACGCTATTTCAATAGCACATTTGTTAATTTTTTTTTTTAGCAAAAATGACTGTGAGCTGTGCTGTGCACTACTTTAAAAGCATATGGCACCGAGGGTTAACTTGGCAACTGCTTCATCTGAAGATCCTGATACTGCAATACTTCAAACTCCACCATACCTACATAAAAATGCCACAATCTGTAATATCACTAAGGGTGTGTGCACACGTTGCGGATTCTACTGCGGATCCACAGCGGTTTTGGCCCTGCGGGGTGTACAATACCATTTAAGTCAATGAAAAATGAAAACCGCAGTGCCCACGGTGCGGAATTTTCCGCGCGGATATGCTGCGGTTTTAAAACCGCAGCATGTCACTTCTTTGTGTGGATTCCACAGCGGTTTGGCACCTGCTCCATGATCAGGTGTCAAACCGCAGGGAAAAACCGCAGGCTAAAGCTGGAGTCACACCTAGCGACTTACCTGCGATCCCGACAACGATATCAACGTGTCAGGATCGCTGGTAAGTCGCTATATGATCGCTGGTGAGCTGTCATACAGACAGCTTCACCAGCGATTATCACAGTGATGCCGAGCGCGTGGCGTCACTGTGTTCGTTAGCACTGATGCCATCCCTGTAAAAAAATAGAATTAAAATAAAAAATATTGTTATTCTCACCTTCCGACGTCCCACGCAGTCATCCTGCCTCTCTCCACGCTCCCGGTCCCAGTGATCCTTTGCGAGAATGACCGCGAGAATGTCATGGTCTCGCGGGAGCACGACGTCTCACGGTCATTCGTGCAAAGGATCACCGGGAGCGTGGAGAGAGGCGGGATGGCTGCATGGGACGTCGGAAGGTGAGAATAACAATATTTTTTATTATTTTTTACAGCTGATCGCTGGTCTCCCACCTGTCACATGCAGCGATGCGTGCTGGCCAGCGGGAGACCAGCGACAAAAAAACAATCCAGAGGTTTCTTGCAGCCATCAGCAATACTGGCAGGGGGGCCGCTCGCTGATCGCTGTCACACACAGCGATCTCGCTGGTGAGATCGCTGTTGTGTCACAAAAGTTGTGACTCAGCAGCGATCTCGCTAGCGAGATTGCTATGTGTGACTCCAGCTTAATCCGCAGGGAAAACCACAGGTCTTTTGACCTGTGGATTTACCTGTGGATTTAGGCAAATCTGCGCTGACAAATCCGCAAAAGATTCCGCAATGTGTGCACACACCCTAAAGTTCTGTAACGCAGCCTGTATTATTCCGACATTGCAATATAGTACCTGTGCCTGTGTCTTACCTATACTATCATACCTTTATCATCCCTACCCTGTGATCCTCCGCTATGTGTTATCTCTATATTTCGTCTGCAGCATCACGTCTTGCATTTTCCTCACATTGTAGTCAGTGGTGTACATAGAAATGTATAGGTCCTTAACCTTGGTCAACACAACACTGATGATGAATAATTATCTAATCAGTTGGCAGCCATTGACTTCAATCTTTCCTCATTATTATACATGCATGCTCATTTCCACCATGCACAAAATATTGTCCTGCAAATATAAATGTTATGTATGCATGGAGGCAAGGTGATTTTATAAATTGCCTGGGGCACAAAAACGCCGTATCCTACCTGAGGACACCAAAAAGGGATGATCAATATTTATGTGCTGCAGCTTGTAATACATATATATATAATGCACTACATCTTTATTGGAGGCGCTTGTGGTTATCAATGAGCATCTAAATTGCCGCTCTCTTAATTGCATGATGAGGATTTCTCAATCTTAGAACTTTTCTACATTTCTCTGCAGATACCAGAATAAGTTGACAAGGGCAAGTGAAAGAAATTGGAAATGAATGAGCTCGAAAAGGCTCGTTCTATTTGAGAAATGTCGACTACCAATTGTAACTTTCCATTATGGGAGGTATAAATTGCGCGTGTGATATCTGAAATGATCATTAGCTATATTTATTATACAAATAAATTCCAGGCATTTTAACAGTTACACACTTTTATGCATTTTTACATTCGCCGGGAAAGATCCCCAATTTCAGAAGTTTTCAGCTAGGTATAATTTGAACCACCGATGCTTGTCATAATGTGGAATACAAATCAAGCATGAATAATTCATAGTTCCCAGCGAATATTCAGATGTTCAGAGCCAGGTGATATGTATGGAAGGTGCAAAGAGGAGTTTTGATCAACAGGGTACAATACAGTTTTGTCAGAGCTGACGGTAAAGCAGTAGCTAATATGCTTCCATTGTGCAGTCTATATTGTAATATTAACACTCGGAGGCAGTGTCTTTCTTACTTTTGGGATGAGCGTAGAGCTATTTTTAAGCTGTAAAATATTATCGGAGTCTGTAATACTGGTCTCGGCTTAGCAATTTTCACAGTTCTAGTAAAACAGATTAAAATTGCTTTTATAGTTTTGAGAGCAATCAGACACTTAACAGAGAAAAAAAATAGTATTTTATTACAAAGGAAATGTTCCTGTCTGGTTATACAATACTGTTTGTTCATGCAAATAAGAAGAGATTTGAATTTTCCAAAAATGTCGTAGAAGATATGATAAGTAAAGTGGTTTAAAGGTGCGTCTCAAACTACCGGCAAGATTCAAGTGTAAGAAATATAGGAAACACAAAGGCGGGATTAGAATAAGATGAAGACAATTGTAGTAAGAAGTTTAAAAAAGTATTCCCATACCTTACCTTTATGGCATATGCTCGGCATATGCCATAAAAGTCCGGTAAATACATTTTACCGGATGCAGATTTTGAAAACTGTGCTCGATTTTTCTCCACTGGAAGTGAAAAGGCAACTGTATGGCCTTCCCCATTTCATATGGGATTTCCAGAAATTGCTGAGCATGCATGTTTGTCAGTTTTCGGATTTGTGGACATATTATATGGTCAAAATGATTCAGACAAATTCACATTACACTTAAAGGAAATTTTATGGCTTCCCATTGTAAATCAATAGGCATTATTATGAAGTGACCTCTACAGTGCAGCTAAAACATCTTCCACTCTTCTGGGAAGGCTTTCTACAAGATTTTGGATTGTGTCAGTGCAAACTTTTGGCCATTAATTCAGAAGACACTTTCTGAGGTCAAACACTGACGTTGGTCAAGAGGAGCTGGTTTTTGGTCTCTGTTCTACGTCATCTCAGAAGTGTTAAGTTTGGAATCCCCTAAAAGTATATGTATGCGTAGTGGATGCACTGCAGATTTTCTGAGGGGATCTGTAGCTGGAAAATTTACAGAATATTGCAATGGTTGCAAAGTGGAAAAGTTTATAAAATGTATCTACACACCAAGAAAACATTTCTAAGCAGAAATTAATGGTTTTAATTCATTTTGATGAAACCTGTTCATTTCAACAGGACTGTGTGATTATCTTATGAGTGTTGGGGCATTGCTACACTCCCGTGACAAATGATGTTCGCAGAATGCGGGATTGGAAATGCCTGATCCTTTATTCTCAGGGGAATGGTGTGTCCTCACAGCATAGTTGTTGGGAAATGGTTTACTCCCCTGTCTCCTTTGATAACACGTGCATGCTTGGCCTCGCTGAGCATGCATACTGTATGTATATGGGGAGTCAGGAGGAATAACATTCAGCCAACCACTGGTAAAGAGGTATGGGTTCCTTTATTCTAATGGTACCTTACTCCAGGAATGGAGTAGGGAATAAGTTGTTGCCTGTTACCTAAAGGCAACCTGACAGCTGATTCATGATGCGTGACTCCTACACTAGCTCTGTCATTTCAGCCAAGTATGTGTTACTCTGAAGAACTGTCGTGTTGCAGAGAAAACATAGCATGGATTTATAGGCTGATCAAGGACCATGTAGCTAGGATGACTAGTCCAAGAGTTTGATCTCCGTCAGCTTCTCTCCCACCTAGTCATTCAACCTTTGAGTGAAAGGTCTCAACTAGAGATGAGCGAATATCTTCAGCTCCCTCCTTATTCGGCAAGCTATAGCACTTACCGAAAAAGCTGCATTGGGAACCCGGATACATGGAATGCTCTGATAATCAGGTGTCCAGGGCCGCAGCTGCATGTGTCGCGGCTGTGTGACAGTCACATCACACAGGCTCTCCATGCATGTGTTGTGACTGTCACACAGCCGTGATACATGCAGCTGTGGAGCCAGACAGCTGATTATCGGGAGCAATCCAGGTAACCGGATTCCCGCTGCAGCTTCTTCGGTAAGGAGGGAGCTGAAGATATTCTCTCATCTCTAGTTTCAACCTATAGACACTTGTAGAAAGAGACCTGTTACTGAAGCAGAGCAGGTCTTGGAGAAGCCACCATAGATCTGCCTCTTGGACTTGGCTCTTAAGCTGCATGGTCCAATGCCACAGGGTTTCAGAGTAGATCATACCTTGTAGAAATTATAGAGCCAACCACTGTTAAATGTAAAAAACCGGTAAGGTTTAGCCTTGTTGATATCTATCTGACATCAGGGAACAGTCAGGAAACTCTTCATACACAACACTTAACCAGTTCATCTTTCATATAATTTATTTTGGCATTTTTTGTGACTGATCCTGGAAAAATCTTTACAGATAAATAACATAAGTCTGGTTCCATTATTCCCATTTCCATGCCTAAAGCAAAGAGAAAAGTCATTTTTAAATCATGCATATTGAAATTTTAGTACCTAAGAAAGAGTCACATGCCTCTGTAGTAGGTAGATACAACATTGTTGTCTCGTAAGAATTCTTCATAGCATACACTTCTCAGGATTTTCTTGGGTATTTAGCTTTTTGCTTTGCCTTTGAACACTGTATGCTGTTTAATCTATCATACTGTTTATATATACCAGACAATAAAAATTCATGAATAGAGATGAGCGAGTTTGTTCAGATTCAGTTCCGAATACGACCGGAATCGAATATTGTTTCTGCAATATTCGTCAAACGTCATTAGAGTCAATGGGAGTAGAAATTACCGAATATGTTTGGAACCGATCATAAGACATACATTCGGCACGGATATTGTTAGAATATGGCTCGAATATGTCAAAATCAGATTCGGGGACAAAATCCAAACAAATTTGCTCATCTCTACTCATGAATACAAGTCTTTGAGGATCTTTGGATAACGTTCCTAATCCAAGGATTGAATCTATATTAAAAAAAAGAATATGTGTAAAAATGGAGAAAAATGAAAGGGTTACCTCTCTATAGTGCACCTGTATACACATTTCCCAGTAACATTACCGAAGCCAGTTTATAAAAGAAAAGAAGACCACTTTCCAAAGTACCATAGGGAAATTGCTTCTTGATGTTGAGTGAAGAGAAGCAAATTACAATTTGAAGAAGTGACATTCTTCGAAGGATTTCATTGAAGAATGCCTCAACCCTTAGATAAGATAAATCCGGAAATAAATCAATTAGCCTTAGGAAATAATCAATTATGGCTAAAAGTTGTGTAATTAATGAAAAAAGATCACCATTCTGTTCACTGTTTGTTTATGTATGAAGGAGCATCACCAATGACTGTTGGCACTGCAGCCATGGCACAGAAGGTGTTAATGAGTCTAATTAAAAGCATTTCCCATTTAATTAAGTACAACTTTATTAACACTTTTTTAACAAACTGCAACCAATTAAAGTTCTTCATTACTAATTGGCTGGGAAGAAAATAAAGTTTTATCATGCCTCGCATGTTAGTCATTATTGCTTACAGTATTATATCACTGACGTTAATTATGTAATATTGATTTGTATGCTTTTATGATTATTATAAAATGGCCTGTTTATAAATTAGGCCTTAGTAAGACTTAAAAATAAGCCATTAAAGAATTCTTCCCAACAGTCCTCTAGTCCTTACTTACCTTTTTTCCTGGCTAAATTTATCCCAAGAGATTTTAAAAAAATGATTTTGTGAGACTTTATCGGGAGATGTGTATGCTATATGTGTCTGTGTGTGGCCGCCTAGTGGTTGAGATATGGATTGCAGATTGTCCAAGATTTTAGCAGCATGTTTTTATATTTATTTAAGTTTGTTTAGTGGGAAATTGGAGTCCTTAACCGAATTTGAGAAAGTTGAAGTGGTTTTCCGATACCAATCATCTATTGCCTATTATGCAATATAAGATAAAACAAGGCAGTTTGCAATAGACTTGCAAAGTCGAAATGGACTGAATCTCCCAATCTTATTGCAGATCACACAAAATATTACCCTGACATAACTGTCTTGCCCTTTTTGTTGGTTGCTGGGTATACATGAATTGGCCAAATTATGTGCTAAGTGTCTCATTTTTTCCTTGTATCCAGATGCTGTATTTCTATTCGTATTTCATATATTTCATATTGACATGCTTTAGCACTATAGAGTGCAAGTTTTTTTGTTTATTGTATATGGAGGCTCCCAGTATGCACCAGTTCACATTAGCTTGGAAGTGCCAGTCAGTCTTTTGCCATTTGTATATTAGCTCTCTGACCGAGCACTCTGCCCTTCAGCATGTGGTGGTTTTTCTTTGCAACAGGGTCTACCCATAAAATCAGACTTTGAAGAGAGGTATTCACATCTACCCAGGAATTTAGACTTCAGTCTTAGGGTACCGTCACACTTGGCGATGCACTAGCGATCCCCACAACGATGCGACCAGGTAGGGATCTCTGGTGCATCGCTATGAGATGTTAAACAGGCAGATCTCAACAGCGACGCCGCAACGATACGGAATGATACGACGGTCGTTGGGACCCTGTCTCTCAGACCTGTAGTATTGAGGTCGTTAGTAATTGTCCCTGTCAAACACCACGATGAACGCTGGCCAGTGGGATACCAGTGATCAAAAAATGGCCCAGGACATTCGAGCATGATCAGCGACATCGCAGCAGGGGCCCGATCGCCGCTATGTGCCACATGGAGCGAGATCGCAGGCGAGATCGCTGTTGTGTCAAAAAATCGGTGACGCAGCAGCGATCTCGCTAGCATTCTCGCTATGTGAGATGGGGGCTTAAGAGAGGTATTCACACTAGACATGTTAAGACCCAGCAGTTTTGAGACCACCTTTTTTTCAAGGAATCACTAATAGGACCGCCCACTGGACTCACATCCAGACAAACACCAGTGTTTCCCGTGCATAAAATACAAGTTATGTTGAATCTTTTCTAACAAACCCATATATCATTCTGCTCAACTTCTCCTTCTTTTTACCTTGCTGTCCACGGATCAGACTGCATGTCCAATGTGACTGATTACACGTAATCTGACTGTCAATGCTTCCCAGAAACATACATGGATTGGAATTTTGGAATGTAAATAAACCGGAGTTGTGAACCAAAAATCCATCCTGGTTTAAGGCCCCGTCTCATATAATGAGATCGTTAGCAAGATCTCTGAAGCATCACCGATTTTGTGATGCAACAGCGACCTCGCCAGGTATCTTGCTACATGTGACATGTAGCGGCAACCGGCCCCCCGCTGGATATCGCTGATCGTGCTCGAATGTCCTGGGCCATTTTTTGATTGCTGTTGTCTCACTGGCCAGAGCGCATCGCTGTGTTTGACGCCGACGAGCGACCTCGTTAGCGACTCAGAAATCATGGACGCAGGCGGGAGTCATCAGAATCGCTGCTGTGTGACAAGGTTCCAATGGCCGCCGAGGTCATTATACGGATCGCAGGATCGTTGCTGCGTCGTTGGGTAAATCTGCCTGTTTGACAGCTTACTAGCGACCATTTAGCAATGCACCAGCGATCCTTACCCGGTCGTATCGTTGTTGGGATCGCTGGTGCATCGCTAAGTGTAATGGTACCCTAAGGAAGTGAATATCCATGGTGTCAAAAACCAAAACCAAGATAAGGGACAGCAGATTTTGTTTTTTTACCACTCTCTCTTCGTTATAGAAACTAGGCTCTTGGCGGTAGACAATATATTTAAATTAAGTTTATAATGCTGAAAGTTTTAGCTTTTTTTCCTACAAGGTTGTTCGAAACTGCACAACCCTAGACTTCTCACACCCAAAGGTATACGCAAAGAAATCAACAGTATTGTTTGGGTAGGTAACAGAAATCCCAAACCTCAACGTAAAATATGTAAAAAAAAATGTTTTCCCAATTTCCAATTTAAATTGAGCTCTACTATATTTTGAAGAGTCATCTTCTGAGATACATCTTTGCAATATTTGGAATTTCACATCTGAATATTTTGTGGTGCCTGCAGGTTTGCACTTGATCATTTCACATTGTTTACGAAAATTTGTCTTGGTACCTTAGTTTTGTTCTGCACTTCAGGGGATTTGTTTTCTTGCTTGTATTATACTAATTTTACTCGTACTGTATATTGGTTTCAAGTGGAAGTAAAAAAAAACCTTGTAGTCGTGTATTATTAGGTTTACAAAATACTATTATTATTATTCCAGTTTATGCAGAGTATATAACACATGAATTATAGGAGAACTTATTGGGTTTGTCCTACACAACGTCTCCATCTTTCACAGTTTACATCCATTCAACCATCTCACATTAATTTTACCTACAGTATTATCATGTTGTCCAGGTGATACGGTATATTTGGCTGTATTTCTGTTGCCGTTTCTGTGACAATATATCTGTGTAGCCAGCCTTTGGTTTGGATCATGGAAATGTGAATAAAGCTTCTTACTCTGTTTAGTTATGATGTGGAGCAGGGTTTTCGCTAATCTCATTTTATGGCTATCCAAAATCCTTTAATCCCTCTTTCATGATGCTCAGAAAGTGAGCGATGAAACAAGTTTGCCTTAGGACGCTTGGCCAATGGGCTAAAGAAAGGAGTAACAAAAGCGAGGATGAAGAAAAAAGATCTAAAATACAATTAATTGTATAGAGGAAACATGTGAAGAATTAAAGTAATCAGTTCCTTGTCTGTGATTGGAGGCATGTTGAACATTTGATGCAATTCAGAAAAAAAAATTACTATATACACTGTTATGGAATTCTAATTTAAAGAGGTATTCATAATTCAAGAACATTATCTGCTCATTAATTTGAGTGTAAATGGTGTAATACTTCATTTATCCTGTGGGGGTGCTGTCGGGAAACTTAACACTTATCTTCATGTTTTCACCCAAATTAGGTGATTGCTTGGGGTGTTATCAAAGGGACATTTTATCATGATTTTAGTGTCCAAACATTGAGCAGGAAAATTTCACTAGTATGTGAGTGCTAGGCGTCGGGATTCTCCCGCTGCACAGGATGGATCTCAAGCCTTGTCCATTCGGGCCTAGCCGCTGGGTCTGCTGCTTAGCGCAGACATCGGTCCCAGCAACTTACTCAGGCTCCTGTCATAAGGGTGGTTAATACTGGCTCTGGTAACCAGTGGTATACTGAGGCAACCCTACTCTCTGGAGGCTAAGTCTAGAAGTCACCTTACTGAGCATGTCCGTGATGTGGCGCCTTCTTATTGGGGCTCGGACTGCTCTGGTGATGTAAAGATAAAGGATGGTGTGCACTCAGGTCATACAACAGGGGGAGGTGCTGGTGGATTGGACTGAAAAGCCCTGAATATAGGAAAAAGATATAATCCACCGCACACTACTACTTGCTAGTTTGCAAAAATAAGTAAATTTTATTCAAAAAAGGCATCCAGTATAGACAAGAAAAGTGCCACGACTTCAATTGTAGTATATACATAGATTTTCCAGTAAATTACCCAATGTTTCGATCCTCCCGGATCTTACTCAAGGGGTACTTGGAGAAAAGAGTGTCAGTATAAGGCACTTATGAGCAGAGAATGGTCACCCTTCAGAGTAGTCCCAGGCACTATGTTGTATGAAGACAAGTTGCATCTATAGCTACATAAACTTAGAGTTAAATTCAAAATTGAATAGGGGCTGTGGTAGCTGTCATGTAGGACTTTGAACCTTAAATGGCCCGTGGGGATAAAGCAATAATTTTGTGGGCCACTATTGGCAGCAAACCTTAAGGATGCAGCGGAGGCAAAATGGTAGTTGTTCAGAACGTCTCTAATGGTAGACTTGGGAGGGTGTCGGGGACAAGATAGGAGCCAGAGGTCGGAGATCCAGGACACAGAGGGCAAGGCGCGGGATCGCCTCCCCGACCTCTGGCTCCTATCTTGTCCCCGACACCCTTGCCTTATTCCCACGGGCCATTTAAGGTTCAAAGTCCTACATGACAGCTACCACAGCCCCTATTCAATTTTGAATTTAACTCTAAGTTTATGTAGCTATAGATGCAACTTGTCTTCATACAACATAGTACCTGGGACTACTCTGAAGGGTGACTATTCTCTGCTCATAAGTGCCTTATACTGACACTCTTTTCTCCAAGTACCCCTTGAGTAAGATCTGGGAGGATCGAAACGTTGGGTAATTTACTGGAAAACCTATGTATATATTACAATTGAAGTCGTGGCACTATTCTTGTCTAGACTGGATGCCTTTTTTGAATAAAATTTACTTATTTTTGCAAACTAACAAGTAGTAGTGTGCGGTGGATTATATCTTTTTCCTATGCTCTGGTGTTGTGGCAGCGCCGGATTGGCAAAAGGACGAGGCACCGTCCGACTGGGCGTGAGTGTTTGGGATGGAGCCTAGTGCATAAAGGGCTTTCAGCAAAGCATATGGGTGTGCTAGCATCACTTGTGTTTGTGTGGGTGGATACTCTGCTGCCTCGTATGTGTGCCTCCTTTTCCTTAGTCAGCCAGGTTTTGGCTTTTTCGCTTGACCTAGCGCCTGTCTCAGGGACGTGTACGGTTATGGGGTACAGTCAACCCATGTGCTTATTGCCTATTGTTTTAACTGGGTATTGCATACTCCTCATTTTTCTGTACCGCTCGGTGGTTAGCTGAGCATGGTACTTATAATTTCTATGCCACTCGGTGGTTAACTAAGTTAGGTATTTATAATTTTTGTGCCACTGAGTGGTTGGCTGAGTTGGTACTTTTTAACCTCTGTACCCCTCGGTGGTTAGCTGAGCTGGTACTCATCTCCTTTGTACCCCTCGGTAGTTAGCTGAGTTGAGCTGGTACTTCTTTTCCTATGCATTCCTGAGTATTATCTGGTGTTGGTTTTTGCGTTCCATACACTGTGTGGAGTTAATTGGGTGTTTAAGAAGGAATGCTCGCTACTAATTTTTTATCTTATCTAGCAGCAATTATACATCTCTGCATGGTGGACTCCGGGTTGTGATTGCACTTTATTAGTTATTTTTATTTAGTGCGATCCGCCAACCCTAACAACGAGTCCACCTAACGTGAATTTACAGGTTACGGAGAAGAAATTAATTGAATCCACCTTTGTTGTGGATGCCATATGGATTTCTTTTTTAAAGGAAAACTAAACCTATAAATGTTTAAATAGATAAATAGTTATGTAGAATGAAAAAAGATATAGGTCCATCAAGTTCAACTTTTCTCTACCAGTGATACATTCTCTGTTACTAAGTTATTTATATCCCACAATGTCATTAGTTGTCCTCATTGGTAGCCTCTATCTATTTCTGTATGATCCTTTAGTAGTCGATTTTATAGAAATCTTGGAGAAGAACAAAGATTTTAATCTCTTGTTGGTCAGTAATAATTTTTTACTGGTGGATGCCTGAAGACTCACCCCTTAGACAAGGATCTTTTGTCTCACTGCAGACAGGGCACTGTAGGCACGCTTCTGTTGCAGGCAGTTGTCTTAGGGCCCCGTCACACATAGCGACGCACCAGCGATCCCGACAACGATATGACCTTGTCAGGATTGCTGGTGTGTCACTACATGATCGCTGGTGAGCTGCCAAACAGGCAGCTCACCAGCGATCAGCACCAGCGACACACGGGTAACAAGCGACTCACGTCACTTAGTTACCCGCTGTGTATGTTAGAAGCCAGCGCGCTGGTGCAGGGAGCTGGTAACCAAGGTACACAACGGGTTTCTAAGCGCTGCGCGGCACTTAGAAACCCGATGTTTACCTTGGTTACCAGGCTCCAGCTCTCTGATCGCTGGTCTCCCGCCTGCCACACGCAGCGATGCGGGCTGGCCAGTGGGAGACCAATGATCAAAAAAATGTCCAGGCCATTCAAGGACAATCAGCGATACCTGGCAGGGGGGCCGGTCGCTTATAAGTGTCACACACAGCGATCTCACTGGTGAGATCGCTGTTGCGTCACAAAACTTGTGACTCAGCAGTGATCTCGCTAGCGAGGTCGCTGTGTGTGACGGGGGCTTTACAGCCAAACACTCAGGTCATAAATAGGAAAGTCAACATGACTGAACTGCTGAGAAACAGATTGTTTTTTTGAGATATTTAGCAGTTTTAATTGTACTAAGAGAAAAAATATTGTCAGGGAAAGCAAGGAGATTATTAAAGGAGGTGCTGGGATATTTCTTCCCATGTTTTATAGTTACTGTTCATTTAAGACACTTTTGGCTAATGATTTGGGAAGTTTAAGTTATCTCTATAGGTCGCCAGCTAATAAAATCTTACATATCTCCCTTCCTACAATATTGATCTGTAACTTTTATGCTAACATTAGTGATAAAATAGTATCTGTTTTTGTTGTTTGCAGGAGTTGGTGGGAAGCAACCCTCCCCAGAGGAACTGGAAAGGAATAGCAATTGCGCTTCTTGTCATTCTTGTAATCTGCTCCATGATCGTCACATCTGTCATTCTACTGACTCCAGGTAACCTTTTTTTCGTTGAGAATAATACCTACTTTTATTGTCCCAATATCAATTTTATCAGGACACAGTGATCCATACAGACAACCCTCGCCTAAAAATTTCATGTGTTAATAAGTAAGCAAAAATAAATAATACAGAAAAAAATTTAAAAAAATGCTCGTAGTGTTATGATGGTATTGTTCTCTGGAGAACTGCTTCTGGGAATAAGATTGTGCTTTCTTAGGCTTCATTCACATTGTTTTTGCCTAATTTTTCCAAAAAAAGGCAACATTTTTCTGTAACAGCAAAGTGAATACGATTTCTGAAGTCTCAGGCACGGGTGGCTTATTTTTCTTTGTATATTTGAATCAGTTTGAAATCTGCAGCATGTCCATTCTTTCAGCAATTTTGCAACATTTTTTACTATTTTAAAGAATGTGAAAAGACACATGAAAAAATGCACCAAAAACGCATGCAAAAAGGCGGCAATTATTTTGCAGTATTTTGCTAACACATCAGTATTTGCAACAGAGTTTTCCGCTGAAACTACTGAACGTGTGCACATACCCTTAAATGGCTTGTAGCAAGTTTATGTATTGCCATCAAACCACAGGATAGGTGATGAGGTGACCATTGGGACCTCCATAAAACCCAAGAATAAGGCTCCTCAGAGCCCCATCTGAGGGTCTCAGTGGTCGATAACATGAAGAAGACACTTCTACAGGCAGCATGAACAAAACACTTGCTGCAGCCATGTATGTTTCACTCTAAAACACTAAAGCATTTCAGAGAAAATCTACTTTCAAAAGCTATGATTCTGAGATGTCTAATCTGAGACGAGTCTCCATTTGCGTTTTCCTACCCCATTCCCCTATAATGGCAGGTGACTCCTTATGTCTCCGTATAGAAAGAGACCTGTCAACAATGGGGAGCAGTATGGAGAGTAGCAATCATGGACCAGCCTCATACAAGTCATCCAAAATGCATAGTCCCTGACCGGCCTTTCAGTGTTTTTGCTGAAACACTGCGGTGTGCTATCAAATGCTGCACCATAATTCAGGCAGTATGACCCCACCATGCGGTTTTATTTAAGCAGCATATAGAGACCCAGTAAATAGTTTTATTCACATAATAAGGACTTTATGAGCCCTATATTGGATATATGTACACAGGTTTGCCATATGCATGGACTAACAGCAGTTAATGTAGATCTTGGCACGTTGACCAGCATGGAATGCTTAAACAGAACCTGTCATTAGGATGTTATAGCCCCAAACTAATGCGTGTGTGTAAAGATGCTTTCAGACTGATTAGATCCTTACCTTTCTTGTAGAAATTAGTTTTCCTCTTTTAGAGAAATCTATAGCTGAAATTTTACACCAATGAGTTGCAAGTGCGGTTAGGCGGACACTGTGCCCCTTTGGCTTCTTGCTTGAGATCTATGAGCGTGCCAGTGGGTTTACTTTTGAATTGAATGAGCCTGTAATGTGTTGATAGTTCTCCTCTGATAAAATATGCAAACCCATCATTAAACCATTCAGCTGATAAAATATTGAAGCGTTTACTGCATTATTTTCTAGAGTAAAATCTGAGATACAGTATATGATGCGAAATATAGCATGAGTTCTACAATGTATTTCATTTTACTGATTCTTAAACCACAAAGATTACTGTTCTCTTTGTTAAGTTCCTGTCTGACCTTGCTGTTGCCGTAGGAAAAATTATTATGATGATTTTTTTTTCTTTTATAACAAGTGTCTACATAAATAATGTATATTTGACAAGGCCATTATGAACTTTAACTGTTAAACCTGGAGATATACAGTCATGACCGAAAGTGTTGGCACCCTTGAAGTTGTTTCAGAAAATGAAGTATTTCTCCCAGAAAATTATTACAATTACACATGTCTATTCCCTTTTGTGTGTATTGGTACGCCACAAAAATCAGAGACAAAAAGGCAAATTGGCCATAATTTCACACAAAACCCCCAAAACTCACTTGTAACATGTGGGCATTATGAAAATCACACCTGAAACCAGATAAAAAGGGGAGACGTTGACTCAATCTTTGCATTGTATGTCTGTGTGTGCCACACTTAGCACAGAGAACAGAAAGAAGAGAAAAGAACTTTCCAATGACTTGGGAACCAAAATTGATGAAAAGTATTAACAGTCTCAAGGTTACAAGTCCGTCTCTAGAAATCTTGATGTTCCTTTGTCCACGGTGCAAAACCTAATCAAAAATTCAAAATCCTTCTAGGAAAGTCTCTTGTGGACAGAGTTGACCAAGATAGAGTTTTTGGTAAAGCACATCATTCTACTGCTTACCGAGAACAGAATTTTTGACCAAGGAGCTTGTTCAGGAAACCATGGTATGGGCTTTTATTTTTTAAATCGACGGCAGGAAGGTAGTGGGGTCAGGTCCGTTTCCTCCAGCCCAGATCTTATAAGTGGCCCATGGCCACAGAGTGGAGTGAAGGAAAAAAAACCCTGCAGGAAGAGTTTGGGTGTGTCAGATTTGGTCTTGCTAGCAGACAGAGCAGTTGGTCTGCAGAACACTTCCTGTGTGAGGCAACACAGGGCCAAGCAGAGCCAAAAGGTCTGCCCCCCTGCATACACAGCAGTGTGGTCGCTCACTGTAACTGGTCCCGGACTGTCTTTTGTTTTCCCGGCTGTGATCTGAAGGATACAGCGCGCTGTGCACTGTGTGAGTTTTTTGACATTAAAAACGTTTTGTTTTGAACTTGCTTGGGTCGCTGCCTCATCATTGCACAGCATGGATACCGCTGCATTACTATATATGGTGGGGAAAATAAGTATTTGATACACTACTGATTTTGCAGGTTTTCCTACCTACAAAGAATGGAGAGGTCTGTAATTTTTTAATTTTTGTGGCAGGTACACTTCAACAGAATCTTAAAAAAATCAGTGTATGATTTTTACATAATTAATAAGTATTTGATAAAATAGAAGAGTATTTATTTGCAATTACAGAGGTCAGATATTTCCTGTAGTTCTTGACCAAGTTTGCACACAATGAAGCAGGAAATTTAGCCCACTTCTTCATACAGATCTCAAGATCTTTCAGGTTTCGGGGCTGTCACTGGGCAACATTGAGTTTCAGCTCCCTTCAAAGATTTTCTATTGGGTTCAGGTCTGAAGACTGGCTAGGCTACTCTAGGACCTTGAAATGCTTATTTTAGAGCCACTTACTTTCCCTGGCTGTATGTTTTGAGTCACTGTCATGACCCAGCCATTGCCCATGCATCTTTTAAGCTCTTACTAATGGAAGGAGGTTGTTGGTAAAAATCTTGCAGTCTGTGACCCCATCTGTCCTCCCTTCAATACTGTGCAGTCATCCTGTCTCCTTTGCAGAAAGCTCCCCCAAAGAGTGATGTTTCCTCCACCATGTATTACTCTTAGGATGGTGTTCTTGGGGTGGTAGTAATTCTTGTTCTCCCTTAAAACACGGCAAGTAAAGAAAAGAAAGTTCTATTTTGGTCTCCGCTGACCACATGACCTTCTCCCATGCCTCATCTAAATCATCCAGTTGGTCATTGGCAGACTTCAAACGGGCCTGGACATGTGCTGGCATGAGCAGGGGGACTTGATTGCCCTGCAGGATTTTAATCCATAATGGCGTTGTGTGTTACTAAGAGTAATGTTTGAGATTGTAGTCCCAGGTCTGTTCAGGTCATTGACCAGGTCCTCCCGTGTACTTCTGGGCTGATTCCTGACCTTTCTCAGAATCATTCTTACCCCATGAGGCGCAAGATATTGCATGAGACTGAGGAAGATTGATAGTCATCTTGTGTACGTTCCATTTTCCAATAATTGTGCCAACAGTTGTTGCCTTCTCACCAAGATGCTTACCTATTGGCCTGTAGCCCATTCCAGCCATGTGCTGGTCTACAATTTTGTCCCTGGTTTCCTTAGACAGCTCTTTGGTCTCGGAACATGATGGAGAGGTTGGAGTGCGATTGAGTGTTTAGACAGGGTCTTTTATACAGGTAACAATTTCAATCAGGTGCAAATAATACAAATAATGAGTGCACAGAAGGAGGGCTTCTTAAATAAATTAATTATAAATTAATATTATTAATTATTTAAAAATAATGCAATGTAATTTATTTTCTGATTTTTATTTTTAGATTTTGTCTCTCAGATTTGAAGTGTACTTCTCCATTCTTTGTAGGTGGGAAAACTTGAAAAATCGGCAGTGTATCAAATACTTATTGGAAAATCTTCTACTCACTGGAGAATTATTGATGAATAGTGAATGTATTAAGAAGGAAAATAATCAGGCTAAAAGCTTGTCACTTATAAGCAACACATTCTCTAAATGAGGACTTGCTCATTCTAGGACTAATCATTCCATCCCCTATGACCAGCTGTTGCTGCCAGAGAAAATTACATGTAGGGACACATGTTCTGCAGCAACCATGGAGAGAGGTGACACTACTTGTGCTAGTAGACATCATCAATTTAAACATATGCACAAGCCATGTATTCATAGGCTTCTAGAGTGGGAGCCTTTTTTATTGGCTATCTGATCGAGCTAACACAGGGGAATTACAGTCTATGACTTCTTTATGATTGATATGGACATGGGTCATCCACATGGGGAAAACTTTTATTATTATATCAAGGGGTTTCTCATCACTTCCAAAGTTTCTTTGTCACCACTCACTAACAAACCAGGAGGCAAGTGGTACTAACATTAATATAACACCTACAAATATTTGGTGAAACATGTGCACAGTCAGGAGATATCAGATATCAGACTCCTGTCCTATCACAGCAATAAATCAATTTCACAATATCTGCTTGGTCGTGCACAAATCCCAGCCGATAAGTGTAGATACAATATCAGTGACATTATTGAGAAGAACTCCATATAAATTAAGAGATCCCACCAACGAACTGACATGAATGGGATCGCTGGGACATCGTTAGACTGATCGCTGGTGAGCTGTCACATAGACAGCCCCTCCAGCGATCAGGACCAGCGAGCAAACTGGTTTCCAATGTAAACAGCGGGTATCTAAGAGCCGCGCGGCTCTTAGATACCCGCTGTTTACATTGGAAACCAGCGTCGCTGATCACTGGTCTCTCGCTGCCACACGCAGTGATGCGTTCTGGCCAGCGGGAGACCAACGATCAAAAAACGGCCCAGGACGATCCTGCACGATCAGCGATACCCGGCAGGGGGGGCGGTTGCTGATCCATGTCACACACTGAGATGTCGCTGGCGAGATCGCTGTGACATCACAAAATCAGCGATCTTGCTGGCGATATCGCTGTGTGTGATGGGGGCTTAAGGGTCAAATACTCCAGAAATCAACATACTTATTATTTAAATGTTATGCCTTACTCTGGCATCAGATATACCCACTAGATCAAGCTGTCATTAAATTGCAGTGATGTTTTGTCTGTTGTCTAGTGACTATTACTGCCAATACCAAAGTGTCAGACCCAGTGTACATGTCTGAATGGTTGTACAATCCTGTTTAAATGTTTTCCCACTTGATATTAAAGGAGTTGTCTACTACTAGGACAACTTTCTTTGCTTTTGTAGTATAGAGTAGATCCCTTAGATCTGATGAAGTTGGTGTAATTATTTTGAAAATGCCCCTGATAAAATTAAAGCCTAAACTCACCTTCCATAATGGTGCCCTTCGAGCGGTGTCAGCACTTGCGGTCCTGGGGCTCTCGTATGGTTGCATGACCTGTGGTGCCCGGTGCCAATCAGCATTACTGTCCTCAACTTCATATGAATTGAACATGAAGATGAAGTCAGAGATTAGTTGCAGCCTTGGCTTTCTCTTCATGTTCAGTTCGACATGAGGCGGGGACAGTGACACCAGCGCTGATTGGGCACCATGTGTCATGCAACCATACGAGAGCCCCGGGACCACGAGTGCCAACATCTCTGGAACAGAGGTGAAACAGGAGGCGAGTATAAGATTTTTTATTTTATCGGGGCCAAACAATTAGATTGAGAAGCGTTTGTCCTATTAGTGTCCTATTAGTGGACAGCCCCTTTAAAGTGATCTCATTTAATATATATCATATTTTAAAAGCAATTATACAATGATTTTTTTTTTCAAAATAAGTACACCAACCTCATAAGCAAACCCAAAGGAAAAACAAAGTGCGTATATACCCTAATGAAAATAAATAAGTAAAAAAGCAAGTGCATTAAATAACATAGGGTACTTGGTAAACACGATTTTGATCAAAAAAGTATAAAGCTGTCCCACCACGGCAAGGTGTACCCATTTGAGACAGTAACTACACTAACGGTTAAAACCTACCTAGTGTGAATAGTGGCAGAATCTCTGGGTCCCAAACGGACACCCAGCTTCAGAGGGACTATAAGTAAACTACACAGCTCAGTAGAAAGGAGGCCACACCCTATTTGTACTGAATACAAAAATGCTGAAGAAAAAACAAAAAAAACTGAACTGAAGTAGACTTGAATGATATGCATGATGTAAAAGCATGTTCACACTGGCCATAAAAGCAAGCAAAACCAAAGGAAAAAACAATGTGCGTATACACCCTAATGAAAATAGATTTTTTTGTTTTTTCTTCAGCATTTTTGTATTCAGTACAAATAGGGTGTGGCCTCCTTTCTACTGAGCTGTGTAGTTTACTTATAGTCCCTCTGAAGCTGGGTGTTCGTTTGGGACCCAGAGATTCTGCCACTATTCACACTGAGTAGGTTTTAACCGTTAGTGTAGTTACTGTCTCTATGCAGTCCCCTTTGTTGCTCTGGGATTTTTGCTCACCGTTCTTGTGATCATTTTGACCCCATGGGGTGAGATCTTTTGTGGAGCCTCAGATCGAGGGAGATTATCAGTTGTCTTGTATGTCTTCCATTTTCTTATTATTGCTTACACAGTTGATATCATCACACCAGCCTGGTGCAGGGTTACATTTTTGTTTCTGGTGTCCTTTGACAGCTCTTTGGTCATTACCATAGAGGTGTTGGAGTGTGACTGTTTGAGGTTGTGAACAGGTGTCTTTTATACTGATAACAAGTTCAAACAGGTGCCATTACTACAGGTAAGCACAGAGGAGCCTCTTAAGAAGAAGTTACAGGTCTGTGAAAGCCAGAAATCTTGCATATTTTTAGTTGACCAAATACTTATTTTCCACCATAATTTGCAAAATTAATGTTGCCAAATCAGACAAGGTGATTTTCTGGGCTTGTTTTCTAATTTTGACTCTCATAGTTGTGGTCTACCTATGATGCTAATTACAGGCTTCTCTCATCTTTTTAAGTGGGAGAACTTGTCCAATTGGTAGCTGACTATTTTCTCCACTGTACATTCTAATACAAAACCAAAGATAGACAGCACAAATTTGTGCATTACTATGAAGGTCTTTAAAGGGGCAATAGTAAATACTGTAAATTAGTAATGTACAAAGATGTTCAAATTGCAAGTGCAGCAAAGGGTCTAATGCCCTAATACAAACAGTACACTAACCAATACGATATCAACTTAAGTGCTAGTGTAAGTGCAGTATATTCAATAATCATCAACATTTACAAACATGATTCTTACTCATTACAAGCAAGATGACAGTGTATCAAATAAACCCTACTACCAATATTTTTTTAAAAATAAGTACACCATCCATTTCTGGCTTTACAACGTCCCCAACTCTTTATTTGCTACTTTTTTAGTCACTTTCCTTTTTTCTCCTGTGGTATTAGTTGCAATTTTTGCCTCCAAATTCATGAAAATAGTGAACGCCATTCATGAATTTGGTTCAAAGTCAAACATGATCTTTCTTCTTGCCATGAACTGTTTTTACGACTTGTTACAAAAAATTGAGACAAAAGTAGGCTTACTCTGAAATATATGTGGGTGGGGGGGAGACACCAAAGTGAAAAAGCACAAATTTTGCAACGTATTAAACAATTGCAATTGATGAAACATCTGGAATCACTAATCTCCATTCACTAAGAGGAAAAGAAAAGCAAAACAGCAAAAACAAGGAGCAAATAGAACAATGAATCGGGTGCAAAAAACTAGATGAAAAATGAGTTGGGGCCTATAGTGAAATCTGACGGCAGATATGCTGTAAACTATTTTTGCAATTGGTCTTGCAAGGTTACGGTGTATTTTGCTTTATGGGCATTAAAGGAAGGACGTGTGTTGACCAGGCTCCATTAGATTGCAATCACCCAAACATAACCGCAATGCAGAAAGAGATTGTGTAGAAGAGGTCAGACTATAGCAAAAATCCTCTTTACTGAACTTAGTAGATAGGTTATTAAAACAAATTATCTCATGATATAAGGATCGTGTAAAGAAAATCGTCCTGACCTAGTTAAGATCAAAGGCCTTTTGTACATGCAATTACATTGTAAGCAACTGGCAAGTGACCAGCAGTGATTTTATAGAGCGGCCCAGACAGTAGGGGTCATTGCAGATCGAAAGTGCAAGATAAAAGTGGCCATTATAGGTCCTTCCTTTTTTTTTTACCTGGCTTATACTTAGACAAATTCTTAAAGGTTGAAATGTGATGATAATTATAGCTAATAGGGTGAACTCTTACGTGATTGCTCTTGAATTCTAACAAACAAGCTTCTGATTATGATTTGCAGAGAAAATAATCTCTTTGTCAAAACCCACTCTACCCAATGAATGCGTTATTGGTAAAAAAAATTAGTTTTATAGCAGACCTGTCCTTTCACACGAAACCTGATAAAAAATGACTTGCTGTCATTATTCCTGTCAAATTAAAAGGACATTTGGTGGACATACCAGTTTACTGGTGCAGCGTCCAACCCACAGCGTCCAGATGTTGCAGCAAAGTGGATGGGATTTCAAGAAATCACATGTCCACTATACGTCCATAGAAGCCTGCGACTCGCCCATGGAGACGGACATGCGGTATGTCTCTCCACACTGTCTATTTACCTTGCGGAGATGCTAGTGTACACAAGAGAAATTTCACCCATAGAATGTATTGGACGCGGTGAATCTGCATGTTTCAGTGAACAGATGTGGATTCACCTGCATTCAATAGACCACAGCGCTTTGGACGCAATGGACATGTGTTGGGTCCAAAGCGCTGCCACTTCTGGATCATCTGCACATACCCTAAGTGTCCGTTGCTAAACGCTGAACATGGACTTCTCTCAGAAATGCATTGCAATGTTTGGAGTTCCAGGGTAAATCCACTGCACAGAGAGAGAGAGATTTTCTCTGGCTCAAAAGTCTTGGTCTCCATTCTTTTCAAGGGGGTTCAGGTTCTGGTTCTAGTTCGTGTATAGTTCTGATACTCGAACTGAACTTCGGAATAGCCGGGGTTAGACTTGCGAGTACAATGCGAGAAACTCGCATCAATACCCAGCACTCAGGACCAGAGTGTGCGGCTGCATGTATTTTTATGCAGCCACACACTTCAGTCCCAAGTGCCGGTGGCAGTGCTGGGTATTGATGCGAGAGACTCGCGTGAGTTTCTCCCATCACACATGCAAGTGTGACCCCAGCCATAAAGTTCGACTTGGGTGCCAGAACCCCAACTTCCATGGGTCTGCCCATCCCTATCAAGAATAATCCCATTTCTCATGCTGTGTAACTTGTCATTCACTTGTTTTGTTTATGAGGTTCCATCTAATTAAATGTTTGTCAATACTATAGGTGCTGGAACTTTCTTCCTCTCACTTCCTTGCATGCTTTGCTCCTGCCATTATGCAAAGGCTTGCCTTCCCCAAACTGAGAAAACACCTTTCTGCTACGTCTCTATGCAGTTTATCAAAAAGAACAGCCATGAGCAGAAAGATTACCATTTTAGTATCTCGACTGCATGTGACAGATTACACTTGACAACAGGCAGTGGGCAGAAAGTCAGACTGAAAGGAGTCACCTAGTGACCGGGTCACTAGAAAGACTTTATAAGAATAAAGCAATATAGTGCTTTAATAAAGTCATTTGAAGAATATTTAAGTTTTAGACCAATTGACTGTAAGTACAGTGACCATTTGGGACACAGATCCTATAAGAATTTATCTACAAAAAAAATCAGATTGATGGAATGTGATGAAATTTGCTAAGACATTCCAGAAATAGCATTGTCTAAATGTCACTGTGCATAACGGGAACGTGCAACTGTATCGATATTTCACAGGTGAATGTGCTATTGGCCACATGTGCATTACATGTATGCTCACATGTTTTAATACATAGGATAGCAGCCATTAATATCATCATTTTGACGATTATATAGATGTGTTCTTCCCGACTTTTCCTGTTGGCTTCACACATCCCAATATGAATGGTTTAGGATGATCAGTAGTGTTGAGCATTCCGATACTGCAAATATCGGGTATCGGCCGATATTCGCTGTATCAGAATTCCAATACCGAGTACCGATATTTTTTCAATATCTGATAACGGAATCGGAAGTCCCCATAATGCAATGAGCCACTGTTGTGGCTGTGATTGGCTGCTGAAATGATGTTATCATGATGCGCGGTCTGTGCGCATCAAGATGCGCGGTCTGTGCCGACTGCCGGTGGTCTGTACGGGCCTGCCGGGGGCCTGTGCCGGCTGCCGGGGGTCTGTAAGGGCCTGCTGGGGGCCTGTGCTGGCTGTCGGGGGTCTGTACGGGCCTACCGGGGGCCTGTGCCGGCTGCCGGGGTCTGTATGGGCCTGCCGGCGGTCTGTGCCGGCTGCCGGGGGTCTGTACGGGCCTGCCGGGGGCCTGTGCCGGCTGCCAGGGGTCTGTACGGGCCTGCCGGGGGTCTGTACCGGCTGCCCGGGGTCTGTACGGGCCTGCCGGGGGCCTGTGCTGGCTGTCGGGGGTCTGTACGGGCCTGCTGGGGGCCTGTGCCGGCTGCCGGGGGTCTGTACGGGCCTGCCAGGGGTCTTGTGTGTGTGCAGGCATCGTCCGATGGGACTACAAGTCCCATCGGGCGATGCCTGCTACAATGACAGTGATTGACACATTAGCCAATGATGGGACAGTAGTAGTCCCATCATCCGGCTAATGTCTTGAATATAAAAAAAAAAACAAGAAAAACATACATACTACATACATACTACATACATACTACATATATACAACATTCATACAACATGCATACATACTACATACTACATACATACTTCATATATACTACATTCATACAACATACATACATACTACATGCATACTACATATATGCTACAAACATACTACATACATACTACATATATACTACATTCATACAGCATACATACATACTTCATATATACTACATTCATAAAACATACATACATACTGCATACATACTACATATATACTACATTCATACAACATACATACATACTTACTACATACTGTAGGGATTCGACTCGCTTAGGTGCAGCGGGAGACAAATATGCGACAGGTTCTTCCCAAAGTTCATGAGGTTTATTTGCATCATAAACCCACAAGGCAGCACATTACCAAACTAGCCTCTAGCTTAGGCAAAGGAACACAAAACGTCCGTGGTTGGAGACTCGGACTGAGAGTCTCAGCACATGCTGGGAGCTGTAGTCCTCCCCATATACACTTTCTGTAGTGTCCCACCTGGACACATGGAAGTCTGTCCACACTTTGACAGACTCCCTCACACTCTCACACTCTCCTCACATGTGCCAAACACCTCAATTACATAGCCCTGTAACCACACCCACAGGTGATCACATGGCTATGACATCACTAAAGGTTGTATTGCACATAGACACACACAGGCTTCCCTGACACAGTGTAACAGAAATACCAGCAGTACCTCTGCTGATCAATACACCCTGGAGCCTGCATCCCAAGGCCACCCACCTTGAGACCCATAATGGCCATTTAGGACCCTGCTCCTGTTACCACACTGAATGTGCCTGTTCACCCGTCCTGGGACACCCACACAGCGCCCACTAGCTGACATAGTGGTCACTACACCACAATACATATATACTACATTCATACAACATACATACATACTACATACTTACTACATACATGCAACATACATTCAACATGCTACAGACATACAACATACATACTACATACATACTACATACAACATACATACTACATACAATACATTCATGCATTCATACAATACATACATACTACATATATACCACATTCATACAACATACATACATAGTACATACTACACACATACAACATGCTACAGACATACAACATACATGCAACATACATACTACATATTACATACTATACATTCATACATTCATACAATACATACATATAGACATACAGTACATATAACATAGAGTACATACTCACCATTACTTGTCACTTTGTTCCCCGAAGCCAGTGTCATCTGTGAAAAAATATGAAAATAACAAACAACTGATATACTCCCTGATCCAAAGAAATCCACGAGTGTCCCACGACGATTTTCTGCACTGCATCACTGAGAGGTTACTATAGTTCACTGGTCTCACTTTATGGCAAAAGCTGCGTGGGAACTTTCTCACACAGCAATGCCAAAAGTAAGACTAGGGACTATTTTTTCACAGTGGCGGAGGAATTCAGTGCGGAAGCATACCTACCTCCCGTCATTGTATTCCTGGAGCCCCCTAGAGAGTGGTCGCATCAGCTGATGCTGCTGTTCTCCACGGGAGATCGGCGTGGGACACTCGTGGATTTCTGTGGATCAGGGAGTATATAGGTTGTTTGTTATTTTCAGATTTTTTCACAGATGACACTGGCTTTAGGGAGCAAAGTGACAAGTAATGGTGAGTGGGTACTCTATGCTGTATGTACTGTATGTCTATATGTATATATTGTATGAATGTATTGTATGTAGTATGTATGTAGTGTTGTGAGTTCATTTTCCCCTTCATTACTGAGGCCCGAGGAACTCCCTCTTCTGGTAAAGAAAGGTACTGATGATGATGACTGGCTGAGTGGAGTTACTGACTGGATATAAGGCTGCCCACGCCCTTCTGCCCTGTGGGTGATTTCTCTGTGGGATCCTTGGAGACCAGTCTGAATTCCTGCTCCTCTAAAGCTAAGTTTGCTGCTCGGCCTTTTGCATTGGTGCTTTGACTTTGTTTTGCTTTGTTTTTCTGGATTTCTGCCATTCCCTGCTGGGGTGTGCTGAATTCCTAAAGCTCTGTCTTCTGAAAATACCTGAGTGCTGATTTAGTTTTTGAAGCCTAGCTGCTTCAGGGCCTTTTTCATATCAGCTTGTTGGCTTATGTCTTTGATAGGGTTTTGGCAGATTGCAGACAGCAGCCTTCCTGTCCTTTCCTATCTAGGTAGTTTTGGGCCCCGTCTTTGCTCAGTCTATCTTTCTGTCTGTGTTAGTGTTTTCATCTTGCTTCACCGTCATTATATGTTGGGGGCTGCCTATTGCTTTGGGGTCTGCTCTGGGGCAGTTTAGATTTCCCCTTTCTTTCTTTAGGCCTATTTAATTCTCCGGCTGTGATCAAGGGGTCTAGGGCATCGTAGGAACCCCCCACGGCTACTGCTAGTTGTGTTGATAGGTTCAGGGGTCTGCAATCTGATAGTTGCCAACTTCTCTGGTTTTCTGGACTTAGCTTGTATTTCTGCTTTTGCCTCCTACGGTGACTCATTCATAACAATGTAGTATGTATGTTGTGTGTATGTAGTATGTCTGTAGCATGTTGTATGTATGTTGTATGAATGTAGTATATGTGTAAGTATGTAGCATGTAGTATGCATGTTTGTATGTTGTATGAATGTAGTATATACTGTATGTAGTATGTATGTATGTTGTATGAATGTAGTATATATGAAGTATGTATGTAGCATGTAGTATGAATTTTGTATATATGTAGTATGTATGTATTATGTAGTATGTATGTATGCTGTATGAATGTAGTATATATGTAGTATGTATGTATGCTGTATGAATGTAGTATATATGAAGTATGTATGTAGTATGTTGTATGAATTTTGATATATACTATATGTAGTATGTATGTAGTATGTAGTATGTATGTATGTATGCTGTTTGAATGTAGTATATATGTAGTATGTATGTTTGTTGTATGAATGTAGTATATATGAAGTATGTATGTAGTATGTATGTATATATGTTGTATGAATGTTGTATATATGTAGTATGTATGTATGTATGCTGTATGAATGTAGTATATATGTAGTATGTATGTAAGTTGTATGAATGAAGTATATATGAAGTATGTATGTAGTATGTAGTATGTATGTTGTATGAATGTTGTACATATGTAGTATGTATGTAGTATGTATGTATATTGTATGAATGTTGTATATATGTAGTATGTATGTTGTATGAATGTAGTATATATGAAGTATGTAGTATGCAGTATGTATGTATGTATGCTGTATGAATGTAGTATATATGTAGTATGTATGTATGTTGTATGAATGTAGTATATATGAAGTATGTATGTAGTATGTATGTATGTTGTATGAATGTTGTATATATGTAGTATGTATGTAGTATGTATGTTGTATGAATGTTATATATATGTAGTATGCATGTATGTATGTTGTATGAATGTTGTATATATGTAGTATGTATGTAGTATGTATGTTGTATGAATGTTATATATATGTAGTATGCATGTATGTATGTTGTATGAATGTTGTATATACACTCACTGGCCACTTTATTAGGTACACCATGCTAGTAAGGGGTTGGACCCCCTTTTGCCTTCAGAACTGCCTCAATTCTTCGTGGCAGAGATTCAACAAGGTGCTGGAAGCATTCCTCAGAGATTTTGGACCATATTGACATGATGGCATCACACAGTTGGCGCAGATTTGTCGGCTGCACATCCCTGATGCGAATCTCCCGTTCCACCACATCCCAAAGATGCTCTATTGGATTGAGATCTGGTGACTGAGGAGGCCATTTGAGTACAGTAAACTCATTGTCATGTTCAAGAAACCAATCTGAGATGATTCGAGCTTTATGACATGGCGCATTATCCTGCTGAAAGTAGCCATCAGATGTTGGGTACATTGTGGTCATAAAGGGATGGACATGGTCAGCAACAATACTTAGGTAGGCTGTGGCGTTGCAACGATGCTCAATTGGTACCAAGGGGCCCAAAGAGTGCCCAGAAAAAATTCCCCACACCATGACACCACCACCACCAGCCTGAACCGTTGATACAAGGCAGGATGGATCCATGCTTTCATGTTGTTTACGCCAAATTCTGACCCTACCATCCGAATGTCGCAGCAGAAATCGAGACTCATCAGACCAGGCAACGTTTTTCCAATCTTCTACTGTCCAATTTCGATGAGCTTGTGCAAATTGTAGCCTCAGTTTCCTGTTCTTAGCTGAGAGGAGTGGTACCCAGTGTGGTCTTCTGCTGCTGTAGCCCATCTGCCTCAAAGTTCGACGCACTGTGCGTTCAGAGATGCTCTTCTGCCTACCTTGGTTGTAACGGGTGGCAATTTGAGTCACTGTTGCCTTTCTATCAGCTCGAACCAGTCTGCCCATTCTCCTCTGACCTCTGGCATCAACATGGCATTTCCGGCCACAGAACTGCCGCTCACTGGATTTTTTTTCTTTTTCGGACCATTCTCTGTAAACCCTAGAGATGGTTGTGCGTGAAAATCCCAGTAGATCAGCAGTTTCTGAAATTCTCAGACCAGCCCTTCTGGCACCAACAATCATGCCACGTTCAAAGGCACTCAAATCACCTTTCTTCCCCATACTGATGCTCGGTTTGAACTGCAGGAGATTGTCTTGACCATGTCTACATGCCTAAATGCACTGAGTTGCCGCCATGTGATTGGCTGATTAGAAATTAAGTCTTAACACACAGTTGGACAGGTGTACCTAATAAAGTGGCCAGTGAGTGTATGTAGTATGTATGTAGTATGTATGTTTTGGGTTTTTTTACATTCAACACATTAGCTGGATGATGGGTCTACTACTGCCCCATCATTGGCTAATGTGTCAATCACTGTCATTGTAGCAGGCATCGCCCGATGGGACTTATACTCCTATCGGACGATGCCTGCACACACACAAGACCCCCAGCAGGCCCGCACAGACCCCCGGCAGCCGGCACAGGGCCCCGGCAGGCCCGTACAGACCCCCGGCAGGCCTGTACAGACCCCCGGCAGGCCTGCACAGACCCCGCCCGTACACACAGACACACACACACAGTGTCCGCCAACGCACCACCCACACTCTTCAACCCTCCCGAACTGGATGTGCAAGTACAGAAAGGGTTTATTTTAATTCCGATATTTCTGTCCCATTGACTTGATTGGGACTTCCGGTATCAGAATTGGCGATACCCGATTCTTTTTGGGTATCAGTCCGATCCAATCTGATCTGATATTTCTCTATATCGGATGGTATCGCTCAACACTAATGATTAGATTTAAAAAAATAAATTTTTAATGATTTTACGGTGCTCTAGTGGAAAACGTTTATGATAGACTAAAGAAGAGGTGTGCCCGATGGTATCGAATTGGGAGGGAAGTGTTTGTGTGAGTGTATGTGTGTCTGTACATGCGTGTGTGCACATGTGAGTACATATGTGTGTGTACATGTGTGTGTGTGTGTGAGTACGTGTGTGTGTGTGAGTACATGTGTGTGTGTCCCGCAGCTGGCTGCTCACCCACCTCTGTGCAGTCACAGCCGGCAGGAAAGAGGGTGGTTTGCGGCCTGTGCTGGAGATGTGAGCACGTGTGTGTGTGAGTATGTGTGTGTGAGTATGTGTGTGTGTGTATGTGAGTATGTGAATGTGTGTATGTGTGTGTGTGTGTGTGTATGAGTGTGTGTGTATATGTGAGTGTGTATGTGAGCATGTGTGTATGTGTGTGCGCGTGTGTGTGATGAATATGTGTGTGTGTGAGTACGTGTGTGTGTGTGAGAGAGTACGTGTGTGTGTGTGAGTGTGTGTGTGAGTATGTGTCTGTGTGTATGTGAGTACGTACGAGTGTGTGTGAGTACGTGTGTGTGTATGTGAGTATGCACGTGTGTGAGTACATGTGTGTGTGTGAGTAAGTGTTGGTATGTGAGTGTGTGTGAGTACGTGTGTGAGTATGTGTGTATGTGAGTACGTACGTGTGTGTATGTGAGTACGTGCGTGTGTGTGTACGTGTGTGTGGGTGTGAGTATGTGTGTATGTGAGTACGTGTGTGTGTGAGTACGTGTGTGGGTGTGAGTACGTTTGTGTGTATGTGGGTACGTGTGTGTGTGAGTGCATGTGTGTTTGTGTGTAAGTGTGTGTGTGAGTACGTGTGTGGGTGTGAGTACGTTTGTGTGTATGTGAGTACGTGTGTGTATGTGTGAGTGCATGTGTGTTTGTGTGTAAGTGTGTGTGTGTGAGTACGTGTGTGTGTACACGTGTGTATGTGTGTGTGTATTCCAAAATGGCGGTCGGCATACTTCTGGTGCAGCGTGGTGGATTGTGGGATTCGGGGACATCCAGATGGAAGTGGATGATGGACAATTTAAGGCAACTATACATACAGATGTGTCTGTGTGTGGCCACCCAGTGTTTGTCTACATAGGAAAAGTCTTCGATCTTTGAGTTCAGCTCATGGAAAAGGAGAGCAAAAACAAAAGTGCTGTGTTTATATTTTTGTGCAGTGTATAGTATGTACCAGTATTCACAAATTGCTAATAGATACTATAATATTTTCCCGTGCATATGTCAGGGCATATGTTGGTATAAGTGTAATGCATAGGCGTGCATTCACCCTGTGGCCATTTAATAAACAGAACCTAAGATAAAAACAAAATGAGCAAATACCCCGTAGTAAGTAAATAAATATTAATAATACATGTAAATGACATACCACACATGCTCGAGTATAAGCCGAGATTTTCAGCCCATTTTTTTAGGCTGAAAGTGCTTCTCTCGGCTTATACTCGAATCGCCCCCACCGGTCTGTCTCCCCTCTCCCCCGGTCCATCTCTCTTCCCCGGGGGTGTTTCGTACCCCCTCCTTCACAGCAGCAGCGGCGGCGAAGCAGCGCGATCTTGGTATGTATTGAGTCCCGGAGGTAGCGGCGTGCCAGTAACGTATGGAGCAAGCAATAGCCATACAGCAGGTGGAGGTTGCGGGCAGCCTGTATTTTCAGTGCCGCACGCTTCACTTCCGGTGATGTCACGAATATTCATAAGCCATAATGAGTGGAACCGGAAGAGAAGTTTGCGCTGTGAAAATACAAGGTCGCCCGCAACCTCCACCTGCCATATGGCTACCGCTTGCCACCACGACTGCTACTGCTGCTTCATACGTTACCTGCATGCTGCTACCTCCAGGACTCCATACATGACAGGATGGCATTGCACAGCCACCGCAGCTGCTGTGAAGAAGTGGGTAAGAAACACCCCCGTGGGAGACTCGCGGATCGACAGGAAGAGGGGAGACTCGCGGACCCAGTAGCTGCTGCATCTCCCCCCTCGGCGTATACTCAAGTCAATAGCTTTACCCATTTTTTGAGGCAAAATTAGGTGCCTCGGCTTATATTCAGGTCGGCTTATACTCGAGTATACACGGTAAGTACTTTTAACATTGCTTTGATTTAAAAAATGTAAAATCTATCCCACCATGAAAAAGTATACCCCAATCGGGAAAATACACCTTGTCGTGATGGGAGAGTTTTTATGTTTCTTTGTTAAAAAAATGTTAAATAAGTGTCCTATGTTATTTACATGTACTATTACTATTACTATTTAGCACTTATTTTATCATTTGTTTTTATCTAAGGATCTGATAGAATAAAATAGTATACTATGGTAAAATAAATTATGATTTTTTTTACCAAATATTAGATGCAAAAGTGAATGCAATATTTTCCCAGCCATCCTCAGAGTTCAGCACTGCAATTATCTTATATTGTAGGTTGAATAAGATAATCAAACATACAGTACTAAGAAGCCTGCTCCTGAGCTGCTATCAGACTGTTCCTTCATCTCAGGCAAACCATTTCTTACATATCATATGTGAGTTTTTTCCTCTTCAAAGAGAGCAGCATCCCATTTTCAGCATAGGTACATTTCTCCGGGGAACATAGGTTTACTTAAGAGCTGAAATGACTTTTCTTCTCTTGCCAGAGAAAACCAGTAGGAGTTACTTACCTAGGATTTTATAGGGATGCTCTCCATTTTATTGTGGATAGAATACTTAGGTCTTTGTCATATAGCATTGTTTTGGTGCAGTTGTTAGGAAAAAACAGCTATAGATTAGTGATGAGCGAATGTGCTCAGATCAGGTGTTATCTGAGCATGTTTGGGTGTTATCCGAGTATCTTGGGCGCGCTCGAATTATATGTTCGAGTCCCTGCGGCTGCATGATTTGCGGCTGTTAGACAGCCTCAACACATGCGGGGATTGCCTGTTTTTAGGTAATCCCAGCATGTGTTGAAGCTGCCCAACAGCCTCAAATCATGCAGCCGCAGGGACTCAAACCTATTATCCGAGAGCGCCCAAGATACTCAGATAACTCCCAAGTATGCTCGGATAACACCTTATCCGAGCACGTGCGCTCATCACTAGTGTAGATCTCAAAATTTAGGCATAAACTAAAATTTCTCAAAATTAATTTGACTTCAAAAGAGGAAACTGCCACAAAAAAAATGATTCATGGGTTAAAATATTTGTGATTCTAAGTTCTTATTTCCTTGAGCTTTTTCTTTAGACTATGTTCCTGATGTATCAGAAGGAATCTTTTTGGCATACAGCTGTACTTCTTATACCTATAAAAAGTATATTGGGCAAATAGCACAATGAGCTACACTTACTAGCTGTACTATGCAGCAGTAATATTTAGAGGTGTGTCAGGCAAAATTCGAATTTGCTTGCTTGCACGAATTTTCTCAGAAAATTAAATTTGTGTAGAAGTTATTCTCGGTGGATTTAATGTCCGTTATTATGCTCTGGGCTTTCTCCAGACCTCTCCAGACCTCAGAGGATAACAAACATAAGATGTAAAAAAAAAAAAATAATACTTACCTTACCACTCACCTCTCCGGCTCCACCACTCATCACTGTCACTCATCTGATCCTTGTTGCATCTTCACCCTTCCAGTCTCCATTTTGAATCCCCTGGCATCCCACAGTGGGCTGGGACTTTTCGCTTTGATGAAGCCCAGGAGGGCTTTGCGCATGTGTTCAAGGTCACGGTGCTGACTATTAAGTCTTGATGCTGTGACATTTGACGCACTTGGTCAAAATCACCCTAGGCCTCATCAAAGCCAGAAGTTTAGGTCCAGCATGAAATGGAGTTTCAGTGTGAGTGACGGAGATCTGACGATGAGTCAAGTGTTGTGAACACTTTTGACCTGACTTCAGAGTTTGGGCTCCCTCTGGTGGTTGCTGTGGGTAATGGAGCTGGTCGGGTTGACAGAAGTCAATCACCTGAAGAGGATGATTGGAGGTCAGGTGTTACAGACTGGGAAGATTTAAGTCAGCAAGCTTACCTCAGTTGTTGCTGGTGATTTGGTTTTCTTCCTGTGCATTTTGAAGTCTGTTTGCCCCCTGCTTGGTCCTGCATGGTTTAGACAAGTTAATTGTTTGCTGGAATCTTTTTGCATTTGATCCAGTTTTTGCCTTTCTCTGCTTTCTGCATTGCTGTGTGGGTTCAGCATTGTTCTCTGCTGGGACCAGTGCTGGACCCCGTTCCATATGCCACAGCTTATGTCAGTCTGTTCAGTATTGCTAGTCCCCTGTTATATCAGTATCTTTTGTTTTGCTTCCAGTTCACACCAGAATGCTGATCTAGTGGGGGAGAGGTCGTGTGGCCTCAGTATTTTTGTATATCAGACGTGTTGGATTTTTCTTAGGGTTTTTTGCATGATTGCAGACAGTATCTTTCCTGTCCTGTTCTATCTAGACAGTTTGGGCCCCATCATTTGCTTACTCTATTTTCTGCCTGTGTTTGGGCCTCATCTTGTCTCACCAGCAATATATGTTTGGGGGCTATTTATTCCTTTGGGGTTCTACTCTGGGGCAGTTTAGCTTTCTCCTTTCTTGCTTTAGGCTTAGTTAACTCTTTGGCTGTGCAGAGGCGTCTAGGGCATCGTAGGTATGTCCCACGGCTAATTCTAGTTGTGTTGTTAGTTTTAGGGGTCTGCAATCCGCTTAGTTACCAACCTTTCTGGTTTTCTAGTTGCCTAGATTATTCCCCGGCTATCCTCCTCGGTGACCTAATCTTAACAGTCAAGGGCCAGATGGGTGACATGGAGGGGGTTTAAGAAGTGAGCAATAAAGTGAGTGTAAGGATTTTTTTTATATTTGTTAACGTTTTCATGGCTTTATATAGTGAGAAAATGGTGACCAGTGTTTGTCATTTTGCTGAATCCATGTGGAAGTAAATTACAAAAAAAATTTTTGGTGGATGCTAATTTTTGTAAAATTTGACTAGTAATCAATTTTATTCAAATGTATTTGCAATTATCCACCGGTATTGAGGCGTCTTAAAATATGTGTATCCATTGGAGATTTTCCATCATGTGTATTTTCTGGCATGAGCACATTATCACACATTATCAAATGAAATCTCACAGATCCAATGTCTTTGGGCATCAGGTCTTGTTACAATAGAAAATACTATTCTTGACATCTGATACACTGAAACCTAAGCAAACCGTACAGTGCTCTAGTGTGAACAGAACTGTAGGAATGTCTGGTCTACGACAGCTGTATTGTATTTTTGTTGTGATTTCTTGGATCTGAGACATGAAGGAAACATCAGCATATCACTCACAATCACTAGTAAATCTGACCATTTTTTTTACAAATATAAAGATGATGTCCAAAACTGATAATATATAAAAAACAATCTCCTGTTCTGTAAAGGACAGATCATATCCTGACAGCCTCCAGGTACCTCAAACACAGACAGACCCTCAGTAAATGAGATAAGACATATATATATGCTGTGTTCTCATTCAGATTGTAATCTGGAAAATGAAATGTTTCGTACAATTACTAAAAAATATACTGTAATCTATTGTGTTCTCATGGTTTAGAAATAAGGAGACATGTCTCACAAAGATATCAAAATATATTGCTCGTAAAGCCCATTTAATTTAGCTTTGAAGCTGAAAAACGCTATAGTAAATGCACCCACATATCTTAGATAACATGATATCTCTTTACAATATACATGCATATGTAATAACAATAACTTAGGCTTGGGAATCAATATTACATTAATAGAGATCTGACTCTTGGCATCCGTGCTGATCAGTGGCTTGAAAGGAAATCCCACTCATACTGTACTTTATCATACTCCGCACCACACATTTAGATGTGTCTGTGCCTTTTAATACTACTTTTCAAGTAAATGAGACTTAGCTGGAAAGATAAAGGAAACCTGTTATGTGACAAAACGCTATTAACCTGTAGATATAGGGTTAATCTGCACATTAATAACACTCTCAACCTGCCCGATAACGGTACTTATACCCCCTCTACGGGAAGGAAATTAACTTTATTTCCCTAGTATTATTTATTCGGGGTTTCAGTCACGGGGGTGGTGCCGGCACGGTTTCCGCCACTGCTTTGTGCATAGAGAGTGGTGACTTTAACTACGCCACCAGCACTTACCGACAGCTCACTCAGCATTAGTGCCGGCTGTCAGTCAGTGCAGAGGGCGCAGTTACAGCCACTTCTCTATATACACAGAGCAGTGACTGATACCGTGCCGGCACCACCCCGTGACTGAAACTCGAACGCTACTGGGAGGAATAAAGTTAATTTCCTCCTCGCCGTGGGGCTCTAAGTACAGGTGCCATGCAGGTTCAGAACACTATTAAACTACAGATTAACCCCATATCTGCAGGTTAATAGCATATTTTTACATGGCAGGTTCACTTTAAGCACAACCACTATTAAATTTAGGTGCTGAGCCTGGTAGACAATGCAGAGAAGGTTACATTTCCCGGAGAACCTGTGTGCCTTCAAGCACCTGGGGATGCCAAGAATCAGACCACCGATCTAATTAACTATCTATCCTAAATGTAGGTACGGAATTTTTTAAAAAATTACATCCCGCTGTTATTAGGACTTTTTTTTATTATTTCATCATATCCATTGCTTTTTAATTCATTGTAAAAAGCTTCACAATTCATTTTTTTCTGTAGGATTTCTCAGCCTAGAGGGGTTTTCATAGGATCAACACTTAATTATTGTCAATCTGATCCTTGTCAATCAAACCCCTGATTTTGATAATGCCCCTTGATCTTGCCTACCCACCACGTTAACCCTGCCTGGGTGATCACCAATCACCATTAAAGAACATCAAATCCAAAGTGGTTCCAGGAAATTCTGCCTTGGTTATATCGGCTAATAATCAGTGCTTAGTTTCAATTTTTCTCCTTTGTTAAGAACAGAATTTCTCTCTTTGCATTATGGAATGGACGAAAGTACAATTTCATAAGTTTACATACTTTAAATGGCAAGGAATCTTTTTTACCAGATTGTCTCCCAGTTGTGACAACATGAAAAAAGAGTGGTGGTGACACACAATGTTACTTTACTTTGATTTCCTGTTATTGGTGACATAGAATTGATGATACCTTCAGCTTTTATACTAATATCGCTGCCTATCATATTCGCTGAAAAAAAAAGTTATAGATATATAAATAATTCTTGAGTTTAACAATGTTAAAAATATATGATTTTGAGATGTAAAGGTTGTCTTGGTTGACTGACAAGTTAATTATAGGTATAAAAAGGTGAAAAAATAAAGGAGGTTTTGACAAAAATTGAATAGTTTACACTGTGCCTGGGATCCAGCTGAAAAGGACATTGGGGAGGATGGATTGTGTGCGGTTCTCAACCAATCACCATCTCTGAGAGCCCTTTCATCAATTCTGATTGGCCAAGAGCAGGCAATTGGCAGGAAGCTGCTCACAAATGTCTTTTAGCAAGATGCCAAGCAAAATATACAATTTATCAAACTGTTGTGCCACAAGCTGTTTAGTGGGACATCTTAGCATCCACTAGCCCAGTACAGACACTTAATGGCAAATGCATATAAAATATTGTACACAGCCTGTCTGTATAATCAGCTGTATGAATACCTGTAAAAACAGAGGGCACTGAAAAGTTACTAAGACCAAGTACGCAAGCTATGGAAGTCACAGAATCCATTACATTTGGAATATTTTGCTGGCATAAAGAAAACACCAAGTTCCTATCTACTAAGTTACAATATATGGGCACTGATCCATGGCAAAACATAATAAAAGCAGCAATGGAAAAATTGGTTAATTGATCATAAAGTAGTTAATGGCTTATAGCACTGATTTTTATATACTGTAAATTCTATCATTTCTGTTCTTTAAATAAAATGAATCATTTTCAGGTGGTGGAGAATTACGTGCTGTGTTGTCATGAACAGGGGCAATGAAAACGGGGGGTACATCTATAACAAATCTTGCTGTCATTTGTTCAAATACATGTAGTGTAGATCTTAATGGGGAATGACCAGTATGGAATAAATTAGGCCACGTGAACACGTTGAGTGTTTGGTCAGTATTTTACATCAGTATTTTTAAGCCAAAACCAGGAGTGGAACAATCAGTATAATAGAAACACGTCACCACTTCTGGATTTTTTACATGCTCCTGATTTTGGCTTACAAATACAGATGTATAAACTCACCAAATACTCAACGTGTGCACGTGGCCTTACTGGTCAGCAAGTCTCCAAGTGCTGGGACCTCCAAACATCCTTAAAACAGCATTGTTGGAAAGCAGAGCTTCGCATTGAATGAAGTGGAGGTTCGCATGCCAAATATGTGTTCTATTCATTGGATTTTCGAAAACAGCACAGCCAAGTACAGACACTCAAGATTAAGGCTATGTGCCCACGTAGCGATTCTGAAGCAGAATAAACCTGAGCAGAATCGCACACCCTGCTCCCAGGAAAATGCATGCGTTTTTTTACGCGCTTTTGTAAGCGTCTGTCAAGCATTTTTGCATGCATTTTCCTAAGCGTTTTTGCCCATATAATGGATGGTATGCGGAATCGCATGCGATTCCGCAAAATTAATGAACATGCTGCGTTTTTAATTTCTAAGCGTTTCCGCAGAGGTTAAAAACGCATCATTATTGGCACAACTTGTGTGTTTTTCATTAAAAATCAATTGGATGCTTTTCTTAAGTGTTTCTGCAGCAGAATCGCTTGTCAAAAAATGCTGCAGAAACGCTTAAAAAAACGCTACGTGGGCACACAGCCTAAGTCTGCGGGAAGATTTTTTTTTTAAACTTATGCTTTTGCAGAGAGTTAAAGTTCCATATCTCAAAAATAAAGCTCTAACTTCTATGAAAGGTAAATTAAAAGGATTGCTCAGAACTAAACTATTAATCACCTATCCAACGGTCTGCCACGTACCACTCACACCAATCAGCTGACAATTGCTCCGGTAGCAGATGGATTTCAGCAAAATGCAAAATGAAATACTGCATCTACATAGTTTACTTAGTGACCATTGATGAATATTGATGGTTATTCGCCAATCAACTGTCAGTAAATACTGTGCGGATCTGCTTTATGGATCCCCTCACATTGCATACCTCTGTCTGCTGCTGGAGCAAATATCAGATGTGGATCTCATAGAGAACCTATGGATTAGTCCTGAATAATGTTGGTACACACCTGTCCTACATATCCCAGGCTCCACTTCCTTCCCCTGGGTCTGCTGCCCTCTGCTGTGCTCCATGTTAGATTTTACAAGTTGTGCGTAGAAGACTAATGTCATCTTTTCCCTAAACCTATTTAAGGCCCATTTAGACACTCACATGTGTCTTCGGATTGAGTCTCTAGGCCAATATTTGGTGTACTCCACCATCTGTGCTGTTTGCGTTTGCATTTCATCTCTGCTGGGTTCCACATCACCCATCTTGCTGCTTCCGAGATTCCTGTGTGTGCCAAGTCATCTCTGCCAACATGCCTTCCTGCTTACCGCATCAGCGTCCGGGGTCCTTCTCCTCACCCGGACCTAAAGCCTAGAGGATCCACCTCATTTGGTGAGCCTTGCAAATCCCTTTTAAGAAATTAATCATTTGAACCGAAACAGGACATTATGATAAAAATTGGGGATGCCCTTTAAGTTTTGCATGAGATTATGAGCTATTGTGAAATGAGTGTTTTAACCAATGTTCATTCACGATTACCTTGCAGTGTAAATGCACCTTTAGTCTGACATCATTTTGATATAAATTGGACTTGATAACAATAATCACAATTTTGAATCGATGGTTGAGATGTGTTTTTTCTCTACTTATTCCATGCAAAATGTTTCCTTTGTTTCATGGAACAATACTTATTTTAGAGCCATGGTACAGCTGATTCCTCAAATGTGCTATTCCTTTGTATCTACCATTCAGCAAAGATCCTTTAGAGTAAATCAGCTTGCTTCTTGCATAGTGAATGCGCAGTCACTCCAACGAATCCTATGAATAACAGCAAGGTCAACCCATTCTAAAGCGTAAGCATCTCGCTTGGGATCAGCTACAAACTTGCTGTCAATACCTGCAAATTGCTGACTTTGTTAGGCTGGTTGTGTGCAATAACAAAGACATGCTTTTACCTTCATCTTTTTTATACACCATGTGAAAGGAGTCTACTCACACGGAAAAAAAAACAAAGTTAAATGTAGCTTTTGATTACTAACAGAGATGCAGGTTGTAAAAGGAAAAAAAGCGCATAAATATATAAAGACACGAAAAACATTCTAAATATCACAAGGCTGTTTATATTGATTGAGATTTCTAAATTCTTCGAAGGTGCCAATGTGCCAGGTCTGGGCCGAATACAGTTATCTCTCCGCATGGTGCCTTCCCTTTAATGGTAGTTATGACTAATCAATGCTCGTTAATTGTTTTCTTCTTTTCAAACACTCAAAACAGCACAAATAACTACAATGTGGAACTTTGTCTTTGTTTTCTTTAAATGTTCGCTGTACTTTCAGCTTGTTCTGCTTTGATAATGTGGTTAATCTGCAAATATCTTTATGTAAAAATGACTTTGTTGATGCCTCCCCCCCCAAAAAAAAAGGTGTGTACACATTGGATTTTTTGTTCACGTTTCTTCTGCGCAGATTTGAGACCAAACATGAAGGATTTCGTAGTACAAGCAAAGAAAATGGGATTCCAGAAGCATCATGCACACGTTACATATTTTTGACTTGTCAATTGTTTCAGGGTTTTTGCGGCAGATTTTACCCATACTAATGAGTGGGGAAAAATCAGGATCCAAGACAAATGTTGAAACGCTTCAAAAATGTACACGTTATATGCTGTGTTTTTCCTGCCAAGAGATGCAGAAAGGGTGCAGAAATATCTGCACCAAATACTTAACATGTGCACATACCCATATCTATCTCAAAGGGGCATAAATGGTTTACAGAAAGTTTACTTTCTGATCTGTTGTTAAACTACATAGAGTATAAGCATAAGTGGGCTGTAGGACAGAAAAGTCATTGGGGTAATGGGAGGAGATATTCAGACTGGGAAGTGAGGGAAAAAGGAAGTTCCAGCACCTATACAGCTTGCAGGATACTGATCAGGAAGATCTGCCCACTCAAAAAGAGAAAAAAGCAAGTTACTGAGAATTGGAACAGTTCTAGGACAGAGAATGGTAACTATTTGTAGAGTTTAGTTACAAATACAATTTTCCCGAGGGGCCACATGAGAGACCAGGACTGTAATGGAGAGCTGAACCAATAGGCAGAAATTAATTCTGATCAATATTAATATTAACATATTAATTACAATTATTTTATATTACTATCTATTGTATCACTTAAAGAGGTTGTGCACAACGTTTCCATTTATGACTTATCATTAGGATAGGTAATAAATGTCTGATCGGTAAAAGTCCGACACCCAGTACTACATCAATCAGTTACTTTTTGCGTCGGCGGAGCAGCAGGCCAGAACTGTTAGATTGCGGAGCTGCTCCTTCTTCTGGTAGTCGTCGCAGCAGGGTAATACACATCCGCCTCCTATTTACATACACCGCTTCATGTGCTGATGAGAAAAATGATTTTTGTTCCACAATGAACAATCCAATCACCCGATGAATGAGCAGCATTTTGCTCGTTAGAAGATTGATGATGACGTTTACACCTATGAATTCTCATTTGCGTTGCCCAGATTTATAGATGTGGATGCTATATGGAGTGCCCCGCAGGGCCTTAGGTTACTCGGTACTTGGCCAGTCAGGCTCTCAAAAGGGGATGTCCTGGTGGCCATGACCCAGTCCGTGGTCCTGGGCGTCCAGTAATTAAAGGATAGTTATGTGGTGTTGAATTGTGACGCCACCTGTGGTGTTCGGCAATGGGTGGCCGACGCTGCGGTTTTGGTCCTCTGGGGCTGATGGTGACGTAGCAAAGATGGTTCAGCTCCCCACGGGTAGAGTGGGGCCCCAGGGCAAATATATTTGATTGTTCAGATGGTGATGAACGTTGGGGTGCAGAGAATAAGTGAAGGACACAGAGAGGTGCAGTTTTCTTTACCTTTTACATGAAAGTAAATGCAATCTGGGGTAAAACATACAGATGATGTATTAAGTCCAGCTTGCCTGGAGGCATTCAGGGGATCCACCCTGCCAGGTGGGGTTGGGGACCCTCCTTCTGTGCTATGTTTTCGGGTCCCTGCTGCTTGTAGCTAAGCTGCGGCCCTCTCCTGCGTGATGATCTCTAACCTGTATGACTGACAGCGTGGGCCTATATCATGGGTACTGTCCTTATCACTGCCAGCCCCGGACTCTTGGTCTGCTGCCATGCCTTTAGGTATTCAGTGTGTCCAAGGAACTTGCAGTCCCCTGTACTCCAGATTCAGCTGTCAGAGCTCCTGCCCAGCTAAGGACTCTGGCGTCCCTTTTTATATCAGCGCTTCACTCTGGGGTCAGCAATACGCAATTTTAGTTCCCCAGAGCCCTTGTCTCTGCTCCTGTCCCTTCCCTCTCCACAGACTAAATCCAACTGTCTTGTCATGAGCTCCAGCTGCTCCCGTTTCCATGACAACTCCCATGTTTACTCCTTCAGCTGACTCACTAACCCCACCTGCTGGCCAGAATTTATAATTTAGCTCCCCTTTCTGACCTGCAGCAGGAATTGTCATGTAACCTGTGTTACCTGGCATGGGGACCCCCCCTCCTGCCTCCAGGCATGACATCACCCCTTAGAGGGAGGAAATATCACTATGGCAACCAGACTCTGGGGTGCCACATATATACATACCGGATGTGACACACACACTGCATGATACACCCATATATACATACCAACACCAATGAATATCAGTGTAACAAGTCCAATATAGAAATAAAATCACAATCTTTATTATAAACAGATGAGGCACGATACAGCTAAAAAGTGACACTACATGAATGGCAATGTATAGTGGGCCACACATGAATAAGTAGTATATACAGTGGGGCAAAAAAGTATTTAGTCAGTCAGCAATAGTGCAAGTTCCACCACTTAAAAAGATGAGAGGCGTCTGTAATTTACATCATAGGTAGACCTCAACTATGGGAGACAAACTGAGAAAAAAAAATCCAGAAAATCACATTGTCTGTTTTTTTTTCATTTTATTTGCATATTATGGTGGAAAATAAGTATTTGGTCAGAAACAAAATTTCATCTCAATACTTTGTGATATATCCTTTGTTGGCAATGACAGAGGTCATACGTTTTCTGTAAGTCTTCACAAGGTTGCCACACACTGTTGTTGGTATGTTGGCCCATTCCTCCATGCAGATCTCCTCTAGAGCAGTGATGTTTTTGGCTTTTCGCTTGGCAACACGGACTTTCAACTCCCTCCAAAGGTTTTCTATAGGGTTGAGATCTGGAGACTGGCTAGGCCACTCCAGGACCTTGAAATGCTTCTTACGAAGCCACTCCTTCGTTGCCCTGGTGGTGTGCTTTGGATCATTGTCATGTTGAAAGACCCAGCCACGTTTCATATTCAATGCCCTTGCTGATGGAAGGAGGTTTGCACTCAAAATCTCACGATACATGGCCCCATTCATTCTTTCATGTACCCGGATCAGTCGTCCTGGCCCCTTTGCAGAGAAACAGCCCCAAAGCATGATGTTTCCACCACCATGCTTTACAGTAGGTATGGTGTTTGATGGATGCAACTCAGTATTCTTTTTCCTCCAAACACGACAAGTTGTGTTTCTACCAAACAGTTCCAGTTTGGTTTCATCAGACCATAGGACATTCTCCCAAAACTCCTCTGGATCATCCAAATGCTCTCTAGCAAACTTCAGATGGGCCCGGACATGTACAGGCTTAAGCAGTGGGACACGTCTGGCACTGCAGGATCTGAGTCCATGGTGGCGTAGTGTGTTACTTATGGTAGGCCTTGTTACATTGGTCCCAGCTCTCTGCAGTTCATTCACTAGGTCCCCCCGCGTGGTTCTGGGATTTTTGCTCACCGTTCTTGTGATCATTCTGACCCCACAGGGTGGGATTTTGCGTGGAGCACCAGATCGAGGGAGATTATCAGTGGTCTTGTATGTCTTCCATTTTCTAATTATTGCTCCCACAGTTGATTTCTTCACTCCAAGCTGGTTGGCTATTGCAGATTCAGTCTTCCCAGCCTGGTGCAGGGCTACAATTTTGTTTCTGGTGTCCTTTGACAGCTCTTTGGTCTTCACCATAGTGGAGTTTGGAGTCATACTGTTTGAGGGTGTGCACAGGTGTCTTTTTATACTGATAACAAGTTTAAACAGGTGCCATTACTACAGGTAATGAGTGGAGGAAAGAGGAGACTCTTAAAGAAGAAGTTACAGGTCTGTGAGAGCCAGAAATCTTGATTGCTTGTTTCTGACCAAATACTTATTTTCCACCATAATATGCAAATAAAATGAAAAAAAAAACAGACAATGTGATTTTCTGGAATTTTTTTTCTCAGTTTGTCTCCCATAGTTGAGGTCTACCTATGATGTAAATTACAGACGCCTCTCATCTTTTTAAGTGGTGGAACTTGCACTATTGCTGACTGACTAAATACTTTTTTGCCCCACTGTATATAGGTAAAGTAACAAGTTGGTATTGTGAACACCAGTGTTGAAAAGGCAAGGATAATATATAGAAAGGCCATCAAAAATGAAGGGAAAAATCCCTGGCTAAACAATCAGGGGTGGAAATATTGCCTAGACATAAGTGGTAAAATCACATACCTATTGAAGTATGCAGCACAGTATACACAGCCGTGCCCCAACGCGCGTTTCGGAAAAGTTCCTTCCTCAGGGGGCGTGTGTAAGGGCCGCTTTTAGTTCAATTTATAGTGTATTAGTAGGGACCATTAGTAATGTCCGGTGTGTATGAGACCATCCCCCCCATCCCGACATGGCAACCGCCGCTGACGCTGACACACAATGGGGCCCCGTGATGTCAGACGCCAGACAGTGGGCGGAAGGGAGGAGGAGACCGGTGACAACATCCGGCGATTGGACCCGCGTATGCGCAGACCGCAATGGATGCAGCCGCGGCCATCTTGGAAAGAGGCATATCAATACAAAAAACAACAACGACATATAGAAACCATATATCGCCTTGCAAAATAGTATAATCAAAAAGCGGATATCTAGGATGCAAATGAGATTACATATAGAGTGACATAAAGGATAATAAAAGTATAAATATATGACCTCATCCTGCACGTCAAGGCCGCGCATGCGCAGACCGCAATAATACAGCCACAGTCATTTAGACAGAAGTAGACCCAAAAAAGATGAGGCAGCATAATAGATAACAGGCAAATATCGTCATAGAACAAAAAGCAAAAAACATCATAAGCAGGTATTAAAGCCAGAGATATATGAATGATAGTGATAAGTAACAAATATCATAAAGAGTCACATTAGTGGAACAAGAATAAGGGCATATTAAATTGATAACCCTTTAAGACCAATGAGTATTATATGAGTATACAAGTAGAAATAGCAGTAAAAACACATTGTATCCACTAAAATAGTCAAAGATATAGTGTAGTATATATCAAGAACGAAGTATACATATTATCACTATCAAAAATATTTATTAATAATAGTAATGCAGAGGACTTAGAAATAATGTCCATAAATATGTTTAATACACCAAAGAACGGTAAACCACGGATTCGGTAAGTGAACTTGGGGAACAAACGAGGGCAGGTGTCTATCAGATCCATCCCAGAATTGAACAGTCATCAGCCAAAATAGAAACAAAGGTTACTAGAATAAAAACACAAAATGATTAAAAAACACACACTAAAAAGTGTCACATAAGTGAATAAGTAGACAAAGGATTATAAAAAAGGAACAAAAGAAAGGCATTCATTAAGTCCATGTGGATGGACTGTCTTGAGCTGCCATATCCATTTAGATTCAAGCTGACCAAGTCGCTTGGATAAGTTACCACCCCTAATATCAATATTTAGGGCATCAATGCCCCTAACTTTCAACTGGGTAGCATCACAAGCGTGATGATCCTTGAAGTGGCGTGGAATGGTCTTTAAAGTGGTAGAGTCCTCATGTGTGCGTGCTGCCAGAATCCCCAGCACATGCTCCAAAACCTATGTGTACAACAAGCACACACATATCTATGCATACACAGAGCACATACACACGTATATCTTCACACATACACATATAATATATATATATATAAATATATATATGTACCGTATTATTCGGATTATAAAACACACTTTTGTTCCCCCAAATTTTTTGGGAAAGTGGAGGGTGCATCTTATAATCCGAATCTGTGTGCTGCTGTGCTATAGAGTGGGGGGGGCAGCTCTGGAGTGGTGTCAGGGGGCTGGGGTGGGCTGGCAGTGGGCTGCAGAGACAGCGGGTGGTCGTGTGCTCCCGCTCATTAGGATCATGCAATATTCACTGCACCCGCTGTCCATCACCTCGGTGCTGAAGCTGCGCCAAGTTGGTAGACAGGGGAGCGGCGCATATTGCATGTGCCTGCACTCTCCCCCCCGCCCCGTCACTATATTCACCTTCCGATGATGGCTCCGTGCGTCCAGCTCCCCAGTGGCTTTTCCTGTGTCTGTGCTGACATCCTCCTCCTGCGAGGATGCGTGGCAGGAGCTGCTCATTCAGGCAGTTCATCATAGCTTCAGGACCTTCCGTCACATGACCAATAGGACCTGCGGTCACGTTACCCCCAGTGTGCACTGCGAGTCACGTGACCACAGGTCCTATCGGTCACATGATGGAAGGTCCTGAAGCTACAATGAAGTGCCAGAATGAGCAGCTCCTGCCGCATGCCCTCGCAGGGGGAGGATGTCAGCACAGACGCAGGAAGAGCCATTTGGGAGCTGGAAGCACGGAGCCATCATCGGAAGGTGAGTTAAGTGTTTGTTATTTTATCATGTGCTTGCCAGCAGGGGGGAATATAGGGACGGGGGGCTGTGTGCATGCCAGCAGTGGGGAATATGGGGACAGGGGGCTGTGTGCATGCCAGCAGGGGGGAATATAGGGATGAGGGGCCCGTGTGCATGCTAGCAGGGGGAACATAGGGACAGGGGGCCCGTGTGCATGCCAGCAGGGGGAAAAATAGGGACGGGAGGTAGTGTGCATGGCAGCAGGGGGGAATATAGGGATGGGGGGCCCATATGCATGCCAGCAAGGAGGAATATAGGGACCCGGGACCCATGTGCATACAAGCAGGGGGGAACATGGGGACGGGGGGCCGTGTGCATGCCAGCAGGGGGGAATATAGGGATGGGGGGCCATATGAATGTCAGCAGAGGGGAATATAGAGACGGGGGCTGTATGCATGCCAGCAGGGGGCATATAAAGAGAGGGGGGCCATGGGAGTGCCAGCAGGGGGGCACATAGTGACCGGGGGGCCATATCCAGGATGGGATGGGGGGGCTATGTGCCAGCACAAGGGGGCAATGTGCCAGGATGGGGGTTATATAGATATCAGGATGAGGGACATATCTATGATTTGAAAGACGGACACTGGCATTATAAGACACAGCTCCATTTAACATAAAAAAACTCTTTTTCTTCACCAAATTTGGGGGGGCATCTTATAATCAGGTGCGTCTTATAAAGCGAAAAATACGTGTGTATATATATATATATATATATATATATACTGTGTATATATATATATATATATATATATATATATAATCTAATATATAAAGCTCAAGTGTGTGTATGTATGTATGTATGTATGTATGTCCGGGATTGGCATCCGCACCGTCGCAGCTACAGCCACAAAATTTGGCACAGTCACATGTCTGAACCCCGAGAGTGTCATAGGCTATGTTGTGAGGCGAAATTTTAACCCCGCGCGTTCCAATTCACCAAACAATTTTGCCCCTATCTACATAATGGGGAAAAAGTGTGTGTGTATCAAGCTCCGCCCCTCATTATGATGTTGTAATAGTTGCCATGGCGATGCTGATGTCATCATAGGTAGCAAGCCCCGCCGCTCATTGTGATGTCATAATGGTTGACTATGGGATGGAGGATATGTGATGGGTATATGGGCACGGGACTATGGGATGGAGGATATGTATGATGGGTATATGGGCACGGGACTATGGGATGGAGGATGTGTGATGGTATATGGGCACTGGACTATGGGATGGAGGATATGTATGACAGGTATATGGGCACGGGACTATGGGATGGCGGATATGTATGATGGGTATATGGGCACGGGACTATGGGATGGAGGATATGTATGATGAGTATATGGGTATGGGACTATGAGATGAAGGATGTGTGATGGGTATATGGGCACTCAACTATGGGATGGAGGATATGTATGATGGGTATATAGGCACGAGCCTATGGGATCGTGGATATGTATGATGGGTATATGGGCACGGGACTATGGGATGGAGGATAATTATAATTTCCTATAACTAACCACAGCTAGTATATACATATATATATATATATAACCTATCCTATGTCATCAATATCATAGGCCTAATTCCCTTTAATATATATATATGCATCATCAAGCATTTGTTTTACTTAAATTTTAATTCATTTTTCAGGAGGTATTAAAAAGGTAGATAATACATGAATGTTTGACTATGAGAACTGGCATATCTAAAGCACTAAAACATCTGCCGGCTCAAAAACTGTAGAAATCCTAATTTCCACTAAAAAAGAATGTTCTATCGAGGCATAGAATAACTAGATAACCAGGTGCCAATACGAAATAGTATTTTTGTGACAAGACCTGTATAACATCACTCCCCAGAATACGTATGTACATTACAATTGGAAGAAAAGAACTGTGAGGATACATTTGCCTACAGCATTAAACTGAACTGAAAACCTGATTGAGCAGTATTGTAAGGGACAAATGAAATGTTAAATGGCAGCGCCATGTCATTTTTATACTCTTCTGTACAATGATCAAAAATTGTATTACTTTTATTACTTTTCATTGCTCCAACTGTACATGAGTGGATCGTTTGAAATTCAAATTTTCCAGCTCCGCTGAATTTTCCCCAAAAATTCGATTTGCATGATAAAAATCAGAGCGCATTGGAATGCTTCTATCTGTTCAGAAAATACATGCAGAGCACTGTTAGGTCCTGATTTATTAAAGCACCAGAATTCTGGAATAAACAACTTTGAGTTACGTAAAATTGTGCAAAAATTTGGTGACTTTTGGTATTTTGAAGCCAGTTTTGTTCAACTCAGCCACAATCAGTTAAGGCGTACCTTACACCAGAAATTTTACTCCAGTCACTGAATGGAGTATGATTCATGGTGAGGTACACGTATGCACACGCCACATGTCAGGCAATCCTGATTCATTTAGAGGCATGTGAGTCATTTATAGGCATCTTCACCTTGACTTGACTCTCTGGACTCCTGACTCTGGACTCAGATCAGCTGGATCTAGTTTTTGATCCCAGATCTCTTCTTGATGATACATCTATTTCATCCTGTAGTTTGTAAGCCTGGTACCAGTCTACAACTTTGGGCTCTGATGCCCGATTTATCCCTGATATTACTCCATCCCAGCCCTTTGAACTCTAAATCTAGAACCTGTAGTGTTGTGTGTGATCACATCAGGAATGAACACAGACAGAAGAGTGCCCCTGTGTAAGAACAATATATGGAGCCTTTTCAGTCCAATGTACAATTTCACCTGCTTTGCAGTTAGATCTTAGCCCCATATCCTCTGCGGCCCCTGTGCAACTGCAAAGGTTGTACCAATGGTAGGTTCATCCTTGGATTCCAGTCCCTGGTCCTTTGGACCCTAAGTCTGGAACTTGCTATACCTCCTTAAATAACTTTACTGTTCCACCTTCTATGGCTACCAGCTACCTATTATTCTGAGGAAAATAAACCGAAGATTCTTCTGCAGTCAAAGGTTGTCCTCCCAACTGGGAATAAAGAGCGATAAATGCAAGAGAATCCCATGGACTCTACTATCCAGGCTGGCCTGCACAAAGCCACCTGCAAATTCTGTTATCTCAGATGAGAATCCTTACTAATGTCAAGTTATACTAAGAATCAATTTATCTGAATGTAAAAAAAGGGGCACTGGGATGGTAGTCTGGACCGAGTTCACCCACTAAACACAATCTTTAGACACCCCGGCCCCTTGTACATGTAAGTTAGGATAGATTTAGACTTTCCCCCAAACAGAGTTACCTTCTCTCCCCGGGCCACTGCAGTCCGGGAAATTAGGAGTCGAGAGATGCAGCTGTATTACAACAGGGAAAACAACTTTTATTTAACATAGGATTATGGATGGACATAAAAGGCAATTTTCAACACTGGATTTCTTGCTCTTGCCCTGACATTTGCTGCAGTCGTACCCAAAATGGCCACAGCAGCCGAGGATCACAGTTGTCCAACCGCTAGAATCTGGGCACCTGACACCCCTTCAGCGTAGACCCCTCCAGAGTCCAGAGGACCTGTGTTGCAGTCCTTTTAATCCTTGGTGCTTAGTCCTCAGTCCTTTGTAGTCTCTGAAACCCCTCTTGAGTCATTTCAAATTACTCTGGGTCCTTAGAGCCTTTAGTTCCTAGTCATTAGACTGGGGCATCAGATTTCTCCCGTCCGGGGGGGGGTCTGTCAGTGCCCCGTCTGTAAATCAGGACTGCGCTGGTAAAAGATCCCATCAGTTCTGAGGAAGCTGCAGCTTCCTTTCACCTCCTGGCTGCAAGCCCAGCCCACCACTGTTAACTATTGCTGTCCCTGAGCTAGCAACAGTACACAACAACATATATACATAGACACATGGCAGAGTACAGCAGAATAAAGGAGAACACATAACATATATATATATATGGGTACAGAAACACCTTCATTACTTAAAGTGCATGGGGGTTCATACAGCAGAAGGAGGGGGTGCAACCGAGGGGACCGGCAATCTCCTTATACTTCCCCCTCCTTAAGCATGGCCATCCTTTACCATGGCAATCTGAATAAAAACAAATAACGTGGCAGTTCAGAATGCGCACATAGTTCTAAAATGTCCGGTCGTCCCTTTAATATGGGCGGCCATTGTCTCTGGAGTGGACCTCACTTAGACCCTTCCTTGTGTAGTGGTCCACATGACCCTGCTCCTTCTGGGGATAGTCCTCCCTTCCATTCTTTCAGTGGACCACGGGCCCTTTTTGACAGTGATGGGCTGCATTTAAACTTGGGGCCAATACAGGGGTAAGAATGGGGACAAAGTTCAGGAGCGGGCAGTCCAACAGTCACATCCAGACTTCACCATCATTAACCCCCATGGGGACTTGGTCCTGTGATCCAGCTAGCGAGGCACCAACGGGTGCAAACAAAACTGGGAGGAGGGAACAATGAACAACTGTGGCCACTATCATGGGGCCACATTAGACACCATTGTCCTTAGACGCCATGCAGGGCTGACTACCCTCTATGGGATGCGGAACAGTCCCTTGTATCTGCTGGGTGCAACTGGCACCTATTAACATTAGTCCTTAAAGGGACCGCATCAATCTGGACACGGCAGCTGCTTTGCATAGTGGGCCGCATGGGGACCCTGTACTACCATGTACACATTGGACAAGGAATCACTGCAGGAGGAAGAATCCCCACTATTCTTCCGGCTCTGCACTCCCTCCAATGGTGGTCCTGCAGCTCCTTGAGCTACTGGCTCTGTGAACACCTCTGCGGCCACCTCACTGCTCCAAGGCACTGCTTGCTTCTGTGCGGCCGGGGCAGCTGCAGCCATAGCTTCCGGCCGTTCCACCTGCGGGGTCCCCTGCGGTGGACTGGTTTCAAAGTCAGAGGCCATCCTTATGGCCACAGCGATCAATGACCACTCATCAAATTCTGCAATAGTGGTGGGCTTTTGTTACACCAGGATTGTTACTCCAATTTGTCATGATCCAGGATGGGGTTTGTATTTGGCCCGCCCTGGTCAGACAGGGGTTAATTGTTTCTGCCTCTCTCTGGCAGAGGGCGGCTATTTAATGCTCACTTGACCTAGGTCCGGTGTCAGTTATACTCCTGCCCTCGCCTGAATTAGTTGACCTCGTGCGTAGGTGTGCCTTGTGCCTGATAACTTGTTGCTTGTTTGGTTTTGATCTGGTTCTGTCCCTGTTATGAGTTCTGCCTGTCCCTCTTATACTGCGCTACCTCTCCGTGTATGACCCTCTGCCTGTGACTTGACTATTCTCTGCTTGTCCCTCTGGTACCGCACAGTCCTCTCCGTGTATGAACCCTCACTTGTCTGACCTGCGTTTTCCTCTCCTCTACAACAGTTTCCCTGCAGTAGGTATATTACATCATCTGCAGCAGTAGGACGCTAAGCCCCGCCCCCTGCAGTCACATGATCGTAGGTCCTGGGCTTCTTACTATTTTCAGTGCCGCAAGTCCTGTCTGCTTGAACCATCACTACAGTATTGGACCCCGCGCTCTCCCATAGTGTGGGTAAGTCACCCTGCTCTGCGTGGCAGTTTGCCGACATTATAACTGACCGTTACCATTTTTTTTTTCTCCGCTCCCCTTCTCCTGTGTGTGTGATGGATCCTATGCACGTTCTTTCTGAGCAGGTAAAGCACCTGACTCCTATGTCTCAGAAACTCCTGGGGGAACAACTAGCCCTGGCTCTGTCTCAGCAGCTGATCGCTGACACTGAGCAGGGGGTTTTATCATCGGGGGTTCGGGATGTTACATTAGTTCCCCCTGAGTCTCCGGTTAAGTTACCGGATACCTTTTCTGGAGATAAAAAGGAATTCAAAGTTTTCAAGGAGGGCTGTAAGCTTTTTTTTTCATTGAGACCACACTCTTCTGGGGATGAAAGTCAGAGAGTGGGGGTCATTATGTCTGTTAAGGGGAGCCCCCCAGGCTTGGGCTTTCTCCCTTCCGACCACTGCCCCTGAGCATATGACTGTGGATGCATTTATTGAGGCCCTGGGGCATATTTATGATGAGCCTGATCGGATGCGTATGGCTGAGGACATGGTGATGAGTGTCTGCCAGAGGAAGCACTCAACCGAGTGGTTTTGCTCAGAGTTCAGACGCTGGGCTGCTGAGGTCTGCTGGAATGATGCCGCCCTCCGGGGCTTGTTCCGTAGAGGCCTGTCTGAACATCTGAAAGATGCCTTGGCTCTCCACCCTCCGCCTGATTCCCTGGAGGAGGCTATGACACAGGCCGTCCGAATGGATCGCAGGCTACGGGCGAGGGGAGTGATGCAGATTGAGACCCCTTTATTCTCCCAAGGAAAGGGAGCTAGACCTACATTGGAAACCATGGAGATGGTAACCATCGACCTCAAGGAGAAAGAAAGGAGACAACGGCGCTTGGGAAAATGCTGTTTTCACTGTGGCGATTCTGGACATTGGAAAAAGGATTGCCCCTGCTGTCCACTGACCAACAAGCGACTGAGCCCGGGTGATTGTCATGGAGGTCACCCAGGCTCTCAGGTACCTTTTTCTCTATTTTCAAAAATGTTGTTTCAAGTGGAACTTTGTTGTGGGAGTGTCTCCACATCCACTTCTGCCTTCGTGGATTGCAGATTATCGTTGAACTTTATTGACTCTGACTTGGTGTCCAGGTGTAAGTTAGGGACAGTTAGGCTAGAGACTCCTATCCATGTTGTTGCCATTGACAAAACACCACTGGCTAAGAATGACATCATATTTCTCACAGAGGAGTTAGTGAGTTCCTTTCACCAGGAACGTATTTCATGCTTTGTTATGGACAACCTGCCTGCGGGATTGGTGTTGGGGTTCCCCTGGTTACAAATACATAATCCTGTGATTAATTGGGAATCTCGGGACATTGTTAAATGGGGTCCCTATTGTTCTGAAAAATGTTTTGCTACTGTGTCTGTGTCGTCCGTTGGTCTGGAAGGTATTCGGGAGTACCTAAAAGACTATACGGATATTTTCTCCAAAAGAGAGGCTGAAGTTTTACCACCACACCGCCCATTTGATTGTGCCATTGACCTGGTTCCAGGTGCTAAATTGCCCAAGGCCCGCTTGTATAACCTTTTGGGTCCCGAGCGGGCTGCTATGAAGGAATACATTTCCGAGAGTCTCCGTAAGGGACACATTCGTCCTTCTGTCTCTCCCGTGGTGGCGGGGTTCTTTTTCGTAAAGACGGTGGTTTGCGCCCATGCCTCGATTTTCGAGAGTTAAATAAGATAACTGTGAGAAATACGTATCCCCTCCCACTTATTCCTGATTTGTGCAACCAGTTGTCCGGAGATAAGTGGTTTTCGAAATTAGATCTATGGGGAGCGTATAATCTTATCCGAGTCCGGGAAAATGAGTGGAAAACTGCTTTTCTCACTACTGAAGGGTTGTTTGAAAATTTGGTCATGCCTTTCGGTCTGACCAATGCTCCAGCGGTCTTCCAAAATTTCATTAATCACGTGTTCTCTGATTTTATTGGACGTTTTATGGTTGTGTATTTGGATGACATACTGATCTACCCACCTGATAAACAGGCTCACATTGGTCATATTCGGGCAGTTCTACAAAGGCTTCGGGAGAACTGTCTCTTTGCTAAAGTAGAGAAATGTTTATTTTTTGTTCAGGAACTGTCTTTTCTGGGATTCATTGTGTCTGCTGAGGGGTATCGCATGGATCCTAATAAGGTGCAGGCCATTGTCGAATGGGTTCAACCTTGTGATTTGAAGGCTCTGCAGCGTTTCCTAGGATTCGCCAATTATTATGGCAAATTTATAAGGGGATTCTCACAGGTGGTTAAACCCCTCACAGACATGACTCAAAAGGGGGCCGATATCAAGAATTGGTCAGCCGCAGCAATAGCAGCATTTCAGTTTTTAAAAAAATGTTTCATGTCTGCATCGGTTCTTATTCGACCGGACCCATCTGAACCATTTATTGTTGAGGTGGACGCCTCTGAGGTGGGAGTGGGGGCGGATTTGTCCCAGGGACACGCCACTTTGACTAATTTGAGACCCTGCACCTTTTTCTCGAAGAAATTCTCCCCTGCGGAGCGAAACTATGATGTTGGGAATCGAGAACTTCTGGCCGTGAAGTTGGCCTTTGAAGAATGGAGGCATTTTTTGGAGGGGGCTGTCCATCCTATAACCGTAATTACGAACCACAAGAACCTAGCTTACATTGAGTCAGCTAAAAGGTTGACTCCTAGACAGGCTAGATGGTCACTTTTGCTTTCCCGATTCCACTTCTCTATCACTTTTCGGCCAGGATCCAAAAATGTCAGAGCTGATGCCTTGTCAAGCAGTCTAGATCCGGTGTTCCCCCCCCGAACATCCATCCTCCATTCTTCAGCCCGGGGTGGTGGTGGCAGATATTTCTAATATTTTGGAACGGGAGATTCGGGAAGCCCAGTCTCTTGCACCTCCAGCTAAGCCGGTGGATAAACTTTTCGTTCCAGCTCAATTTCGTCTCAAGGTCCTCCGGGAGTTCCACGACTCAGTTCTGGGTGGACATCCAGGGATCTCGGCTACCCGGAAGGCCATCGCTAGAATATTCTGGTGGTCTTCTTTAGCCTCTGATGTTGGGGAATATGTGTCTGCTTGTGATGCTTGTGCCCGTGCGAAAACCCCCCATAACCGACCTGCCGGGGAATTGGTACCACTGCCAATTCCTGAGAGACCATGGACTCATTTGTCCATGGATTTCATCACCAACCTTCCCCCCTCCAAGGGTAATACCGTCGTTTGGGTTGTGGTGGACAGGTTTAGTAAGCAGGCACATTTTGTACCCTTGTGGCTCTACCTAATGCGGAAACATTGTCCAGATTGTTTGTTGAGCATGTGGTGCGGTTGCATGGGCTACCCTTGAATGTGGTGTCTGATAGGGGAGTACAATTTGTTTCCAGATTTTGGAGGGCATTTTGTAAGAGGTTGGGTATTGGTCTGTCCTTTTCATCCGCTTACCATCCAGATACTAATGGGCAGACTGAGCGGACCAATCAGTCTCTGGAGCAAATTCATTGCTTGACCTCAGCCCGACAGGATGATTGGTGTACTGCATTACCTTTGGCCGAGTTTGCGTTTAACAACTGCATTAACCAGTCTACGGGTACATCTCCCTTTTTCTGCAACTATGGGTTTCATCCACATTTTGGAGAGTTTTCCCGTTTGGTCTCTCGGTGTCCTGGGGCGGATGAGACTATCCAGCGGTTGGGGGAGGTCCAGAGAAACATTATGAGGGCCCAGGATAAATATAAGTTTTTTGCAGACAAAAACGATCCGTGGGGCCGGTGTTCCAGGTTGGGGATAAGGTATGTTGATCTATCAAGAATATAAGGCTCAAGGTCCCCTCTGCGAAGCTTGGTCCTAAATTTATTGGTCCCTATGAAATTACTGAAGCGGTTAACCCGGTGGCTTTTCGGTTGCATCCCCCGCCATTTCTACGGATCCCCAATGTTTTCCATAGGGCCCTTTTGAAACCTGCGGGGTCCTGTGGGGAGGGATCATCATCTTCCCTGCCACCGGTTTTGGTAGACGGGCAGTCTGAGTACGAGGTGGAACAAATTGTTGACTCTAGATTGGTCCGTGGTGCCCTTCAATATCTTGTACATTGGAAAGGCTACGGTCCTGAAGACCAGTCGTGGGTTCCTGCTCGATCGGTTCATGCGGATCGGTTGGTCCGGGCCTTTCACACCAAGTATCCTGAGAGACCCGGGGGTCCAGTGGCCCCCCTTTGAGAGGAAGGTACTGTCATGATCCAGGATGGGGTTTGTCTTTGGCCCGTCCTGGTCAGACAGGGGTTAATTGTTTCTGCCTCTCTCTGGCAGAGGGCAGCTATTTAATGCTCACTTGACCTAGGTCCGGTGTCAGTTATACTCCTGCCCTTGGCTGAGTTAGTTGACCTTGTGCGTATGTGTGCCTTGTGCCTGATAATTTGTTGCTTGTTTGGTTTTGATCTGGTTCTGTCCCTGTTACGAGTTCTGCCTGTCCCTCTTGTACTGCGCTACCTCCCTGTGTATGACCCTCTGCCTGTGAATTGACTATTCTCTGCTCATCCCTCTGGTACCGCACATCCCTCTCCGTGTACGAACCCTCGCTTGTCTGACCTGCGTTTTCCTCTCCTCTACAACAGTTTCCCTGCAGTAGGTACATTACGTCATCTGCAGCAGTAGGATGCTAAGCCCCGCCCCCTGCAGTCACATGATCGTAGGTCCTGGGACTCCTTACTATTTTCAGTGTCGCAGGTCCTGTCTGCTTGAACCATCACTACAGTATTGGACCCCGCGCTCTCCCATAGTGTGGGTAAGTCACCCTGCTCTGCGTGGCAGTTTGCCGACGCTGACAGGGTCCTGACATTAGAGTCCTGACACAATTACTCTAATAACATTTCTGGAGAGGAGCAAAACACTGATAAGATATGATGAATACATTAAGTGGCATGCTCCCTAATGAATTTGACACATCCTACTTCAAGACTTCAATCATGAAAGTGTTTACACCAGAAAACTGGAATAAAACACTTTTAACAGTGTCATAATTCATGCTCAATGTGTAGTTGAACAAAAATGTTGTGATTTTTGGTGTTTTTGTGCTAGTTTTGCACAGCTCTGGTAAAATGGACAGAGGCTGGGGTGAAGCCAGAGTTGGGAATGGAGTAGCAACTTTAGCCGACAAATTTAGGATACCATTTCACATAGCGACGCACCAGCAATCCTAACAATGATACGACCTGGTAAGGATCGCTGGTGCATCGCTACATGATCACTAGATGGCTGTCAAACAGGCAGACTTACCCAACGACGCAGCAATGATCCAGCGATCCGTATAACGACCTCGGCGGTTGTTGGGACCTTGTCACACAGCAGCGATTCTGACAACTCCCGCCTGCGTCCATGAGTTCTGAGTCGCTACCGAGGTCGCTCATCGGTGTCAAACACAGCGATGTGCGCTGGCCAGCAGGACACCAGCGATCAAAAAATGGCCCGGGACATTTGAGCACGATCAGCGACATCGTAGTGGGGGCCTGGTCGCCGCTACGTGTCACACGTAGCGAGATCGCTGGCGAGGTCGCTGTTGCGTCACAAAATCGGTGACGCTTCAGCGATCTCGCTAGCGATCTCACTATGTGAGACAGGGCCTTTAGAGTCAGCATCTTTTGCTATTGACCTTGGGTTGATATGCACATGTCAGACCAAGCACGTTCATCTCTAGGACACAGAACCTGTCTCCTTCCTGAGCAGTATGATGGCTGGACATTTCTATCTTGTTTGTACTTGCATATAATTGTTTATACAGATGAACGAGGCACCTTCAGGTATCTTGAAATTGTACCCAAGGATGAGCCAGACTTGTGCACAATTCTATTCTTGATATATTGGCTGATTTCTTGAGACCTTCCCATGATGCTACTCAAAGATGCAGTGTGTTTCAGGTGTGCATTAAAATACATCTACAGATGTGTCTCTAATTACGGTAGTTCAGATAGTGTCAAAAAAAACAGAAGCTTCCAAAGACATGATATAATCATATGGGCAGACCAGAATTGTTTAAAGGCACAGTAATCTTAGTGTAAGTAAACAAAATGCCTTAAAATATTCTTTATCTCTCATTATTCTTGCACTTGTCAAATATTAATAATTATGGCAATCCTAATTGACCTAAAACGGGAAAGGTTTTTGCTAATTCCATGCCAGATATTTAGAAAAACCTGAATATGTGTCTTTTATATAGTGCATGGAAACTTCTGGCTTCAGCTTTATCTATCTATTGTCTATCTGAATATCTGTCTTTCTGTCTGTGTCTTTATCTTTCTATCTATTGTACAGCAGCTTTCCAGCTTTCCATCTTCATCTTCTGAGGTTTACTTCTAGAATGAATCTAGGTCGTACACAGGATACAATTCTCCCCAGAAGAGAACAAAGCTTGTCAAACTTTCTGATTGCATTACAGATAAAAAAAAACCTGACAAATGTATACACATCATGTAATTATACATATCCTCTGCACTTCTTGGTTGAACTTTTTCTCTTCCCTTTCTTATCGTTAGGAAAAATGGTAAACTATTAAAGAACTGAGAGTAGATGAATAATTTATTTACCTAAAAGCGGAAACAGCTGCATAATGTGCTCCTCTTGTTATTTTATAAAGAAAGTAAAGGCGGAGGAGACAGTGCGCACTCCCCTCCCCGTCCCTATTTATTACCTTTACCTGACAATGAGGCACATGAACAAAAGATTGACAATTAATGGGAAGTGGTGTTAAATATGTAATTTTCTCACTTTCCGTCTGTAACCCGATGTTCTGCTCTTGCAACTGGCAGAAGTGGGTTTTTTATGGCGCATTTGCAAACAGTTTATTAGTTCTTGCGGCTTAATAAACAGATTTTTATTGAACACATATCAGCATAAAATGGAAGCGCCTCATGTTATAAAACAGACATCTATGATATATAAGCTTTCCAGGGCCCTGTGAACACTATTATTGCCCCTGGCCCTCCCTCTGTCTCCTGCACTGTCAGTTTTGCATTAGAAACGGTACTGCTGTAAGCTTCATTTTTGTTTTTGTGGAACGGCTTCCATGTTTTTGATTAGGCTTTGTAGCTAAAGCAGAAATAAAATAGAAAAACAAAATTTGAATATATATATATATTAGCTCTCGCAGCCGGGATCAATCCTCTGTCTGTCTTTTCAGATTGATGGGTTGAACCAAGTGAGTTCTTTTCTATTAAAAGATATCTAATCTTTTGTTAATTGTAATTACTCTGAAGCTGCTGGAATTACCAAGAAATCAAATCCTTCTTTGGCATTCTTATTTGTGAGGGCAGACTGATCTGGATAGATGGGGATATGTGATGTGCCAGGTCCCCGTCAGTTAATTTATTGGATTCTAAACTAGAAATATAAAGAAACATAAATTGCATTTTTGGATTCTGTAAGCAATAGAACGACCTATGGAAGGAAAATAAAGCTTCCCATATTCCTAAGCATACACATGTCTACTCCTATACGCACATGTAGCGCAACTTGAAGTCCATGTACCCAATGTGTAATATGTCACAGGACCCTCTAAACAACACACTGTAGTGCCGGATGGACAATCCTCCGGCACTAAAACCTACGGTACGTATTTTCTTTGCACCCGTTAGACTTGGTTTAAAAGTAGAAATACAGTATGCTGTGTGATATGAACATTGTAGTGTAACAATGTAACATTAACAATTAACATTAACATCTTGTTAATTAACATTAAAAACATGCTGCAACCACAACAAAATTATTCAGCCGGTTTGAAGCCTCACAGAACTTTTCTTCCATAGGCTTAAATGTAGGTTATGTGCAACTTGTGAACTGCACGTGATTGGTCTACAACTTGGCCAGTTTTTACTTTTATTTTTTTTTTTTTGCAGCCAAATGGCAGCTCTAAAATAATAGCAGAATGCTCAGTTTTTTTTTTATCTGGGCTCACGATTTGTCTGAGAATCACTGTTACGTGACCAGAGTCGCCACTATGTCCATGATTTATAGTAAGTGGGTGTTTCACATTAATGTTTTTTTGCACGAGAAAAGTGGATCAATTTTTATTAGAATTTTTCATCCAATTTTTGATCTGTGTATTCAACATAAGTTGTTTAATACATTTTTTACATTACCCCAAAACAGACTCTAAGCTTTTTTTTTTTTTTACTAAATTAATATAAAAAATAATTTGGCAGCACTTGGATGATACACAGATTGTATGAGTGTGCTGTCCATTGTTTTCATGAACCCATTTACTTAAGTGGATGATTTTGATTTACAAATTGAATAAAACAGTACATCCCCTTTTCTATTTTGCGCTGATAGTCCCCAAAAAACAAGATCATTGTCTCATTAGTTTTAGGGGAAGCTCACACTAGCGCATGAATCAGACAAGTGCAATCCTATAAAAAATTGTTAAAATTGCTTGTTTCATGATTATCTTGCCAAGTAAACAGTCTGTTAATCATCCAGTGAATGAGCAGAATGCTAACTTATGGGGTGAAATGACCTTTTATGCAGCATAAAAGGTCATCGTTCTTGGAGGTACATCATCCACGTAAACAGGAGTGATGTAGTATATAATATAGTATGCGCATTGTTTGCTTAGGTCTGCCTGTGTAAACAGGCTAATAAACGACTGACGATTAGTAAGTGTTTACTGATTGGCAGTCATATCAATCTGCTGATTGGTCCATGTAAATGTTTGCTATATCCTTGGTTTCATGTATAGAACATGTACCCATTTTACTGTTTGTGTATTTTTTTTTACTGATCAATTCTACCCAAAATAAAATAAAGACCTCTCCATTTTTGATCCAAGTCAAACTCGTAAATGCAATTCTAAAAAGCTATGAAAAACTTTCCATATTTATTGCACCCTAGTTGTGTCCTTGGGTTTTCAGTTTTTTCAGAGAAGCTTGAGTTTAATTTTTTGTGTGCATTTAAACAACTGACACCCTGACAAAACACTTGTGAAAATCTAATCTAAAACACTGATAGAAATCAGTCTCCATTTTTCATGTACATGAAAAAAAATAGATATCTGAGTTTAACCTTATGCACACACAGACACATGCAAACATGTACATGTAACGGGGCAGTAGCTGAGGACGAGGTACTCGTATCCCATGTCTCGGTCGTCTATAGGAAAATGGGGTCTTGATTTGGTGTGTGTTCATCCTTGTTTTTGTAATGGACACCTCTCAGCCCTGGTCTGCGACATGCATGCATTGCATGGCTCCGTTTCCCTTCGACCTCAAGATGAGCAAACCAGACCAGTCCATAAAAACAAAATCCTTTTTACTAACAGTTAGTCTTGTGCACATTGAATAGCAGGAGATACGGTTGTCACCTTCCTTGGTATAATACAGTGAAACACTTTTGATAAACATGCTCACTGTCACAGTTGTTCCATGGCAGAGTGAGATTGGGACCTACATACTTTCTGTGTATAGCACCACATTAGGCTATGCTTTTCTCAGTGACAACCCTTTCTTCAACTTCTTGGGAACCACGTACGGACACTCCTCTGGCTATCACCTTACTGAGTGTACCCACAGCCTTGCTGACTCTGTCTCTTTTGCACCTGCAGCTCCAAGGGCTGTAGTCCATTCCCTAGACTCCCTTAGAGACTCCAACAAACTTTCTGGATATATGTTCCCCTGGACTCGCCTGTTAAACATAAGACCGCTGCCACCGATGGGTTTCTTATGAACACTTTCTACTTTCTTCACGACACCACACACACAAGTGGGATGACCACCGATTTTCTGAAGGTGTCTTCTTCTTTCTTCCTATCCCTTCATTCGCTAACTAACTACACAAAACTGAAACTAGCCCACAGGTTCCTATACTCATTCCAAACCATGGGCTGGTCCTACAGTTAACCCTAGTGACGTCTGACTAGCAGGAATTATAGCCTAACATGAGGACAAGAAGAAAACACAGTACATTTTCATACATACAAACATTAGGAGTAGAGATGAGTGAACCCAAACTTAAAAGTTCGGGGTTTGTACTGAACAGTTAGTGTCTGGTGCTAAGTGCCAAACATGGACTTCTCTAAGAAGAAGAAGGAGAGAAAAATATTTTTTTTTTCCAGATCCAAAGTTTGGGTTTCAATTGTTTAAATGGGATTCAGGTTTGGGTACAGTTCTGGTATCCGACTTTGGACTAAAGTTCAGGTCGGATATCAGAAGCCGAGCTTCCACGGGTCCGCTCATCTCTAATCAGCAGAGGAGTTTTCATAGAGGCGGAACGCCATCCTTTTCACCCTCACATACACCCATACGCAGGGAAAGACATATCATTGGTGCAGCCTGTGCAGTCTACAGGGGACCAAGAGGTAATGAGACGACTACCACCTCCAAACCAGGTGGAGTTATGAATAATAATGAACTGTTGCACTGCAAAGGGCCCATATATTCTTGCACAGGGGCCCTCTTCCATCTGTGTTTATCAGTGCCCACACGTGCTGTAAATACACACGTACACACATTAATAGAAAAATACATGCGTCCATAAATATTTATATACAAATATCTACACATACTGACAAACACATAACCTACCCTATATAAACAGACACACACAGACACTTCCATGTTCGGTGACCTAACTTTGGAAGCCTTTGGCATTTTTCCACTGTATTTTACTTTAACTTACGAAAACTGCCACAATAAATAGAAAAAACATTCATTATAACGTTCTTTGTTGATTTACTCTGCAGGATTTCATACACTTCAGCTCGATACATTATTATTACATGACCCTCCAGCCTAAGGAACTAATCATATGGTTCCTCTGACTTATCCATTAGATGGTAGCTCTGGCATTTTAGTATTTTGGCAAAACTGACAATTTAGGGAATTGCATTCTGAGCTTTTCTATAATACATCAAGAAGACACTTCTGTTGCAAACAGAAGTAATCTGATCATAGGGGAGGAATGCTAGAAGGAGCAATGTGTTTCCTTGTAACCTATACATATGGTACACATTCAGTAGGCTATATGCCCTCACCAGACCATAGATTAAAATGGTAAATTTGACTGCCTAATTGGAGGACTTCTTTCCACCCAAACTCCAGTGAGGTATATTAATATTTGGTTTGGTTGACGTATGTAGGTAGGTTACTCACAGGTCTTCCCATCAAAATACACATTTGCTCTGTTGAATTTTTTATGCATTTTGAAGCGGCATTTTTAATGCATTTTTACAGGCTCCCCTTAGGCAATGTTCCCACGTTGAGATTTTGCATTATTTTTTTAAGCAAATTTTAAGCTGCTTTTAAGCTGTTTACAAAAAGCATTTTTTTGCTGTGGTTTTGCTTCTTTTTTTACTGCATTTTTTTTCAGAGTGCATTTGCCTCTTGTGCATGCTGATAACGTTTAGTGCATAAGAAAAAATAATCTGATTCAACCTCTTCAGGTTTTGGCACCAAAAACGCAGCAAAACCTGATACCTGCATTTTTTGCAATGTTTTTGCAGAGCTTTTTGCACCACCCGTTTCTTTACATGGATGAAAAACACTGAAAAAAACGCTGAAAGAAGTGACATGCTGCATTTTGCAAAAACACAGCTCTTTGACAAAACAGTCAGGACGAAAAAAAAAAGGATTGTGCATGTGATTTCTGAAATCTCATAGACATTGCTGGTACTGTTAAACGCTGCAGAAATTTACATAAAAATATGAATGCAAAAAGCTACAAAACGCAACATGTGAATATAGCCTAAGAAGTCTATGGAGAAAAAATGCCCCAAAACAGGCAGTTTTTTGAAATCGCACTTGTTTGAATTAGTAAATGTAGCAAATTTTCAACTCAAACAAAATGCAGTGGATAAGAAATCCTGATCTTAATGTCATATACAATCTTGGACCAAGTTGAAAATTCTAACAATTCTTCTTAAGGCTATGCGCCCACGTATGCAGAAAATTTCTGCTTCAAAACCGGACTCCTTCCCAGGAAATGTGCGTTTTATTTCTGCGTGTTTTTGATGCATTTTTTTCCGCGCGTCTTCTGACTCATAGAAAAAAGCTAAAAACACGGACTTTTCCGCAAAATTAATGAGCATGTTGTGTTTTTTTTTACTGCAAAGCGTTTTTTTCGTGGAAAAAAACGCATCAATATGCACAAAAAGTGCGGAATTCATTTAAAATGAATGGGATGCTTCTTGTATGCGTTTTTGAAGCGTTTTGACTGGGACAAACACTTCAAAAGCGCTTACATGGGCACACAGCCTTACAGTCTGGTTGCGTAATAGAACAAGGGGACAGAAGCTTTTATCTAATGCATTAGCTTACGCTGCACCAATGTCGAAGTTCAAGAGAGAGCACATCAAAGAAGACGGCTCAGACTACTGCACCCGTCGTGATGCCACTATAGGGAAGAAATCGTCTGAAGGCACATTGGTCTCAAATTATTAATTATTCTTACTTGTATTTGATGCCATGTATATCCTTAGATCATTTAACTGATAAAGGTGGAGAGACTGGCTTTCTGGCCCTTGTTGGGTAGTTAAATCAGAATAGCTTTTTTATTGTGTAGGAAAGGACAGGAAACTGCATATTCATTTATAAAAATATATTAGAGGACAAGAGGAGTAGAACTGAGCACAAAGTCTCACATACTGTACACCTGCCACTCCATTCTACAGCACAGAATTCAGCTTCCTTCCTTTCTTTAGTGCCATAGAATGCAGAAACAGGGCACATGCAATACCTACCGCACCTTTCCATTTCTCTGGCCATTTTCCTACAGCCAGAACAAAACAGGACAAGGGACGGACATACGATTGGTGCAACCTGTGCATCTGCACAGGGTCCCAACAAATTAGGGGGGGCCAATGTCATCTAGAAAGCAGTTGTCTTGCAATCAGTTGTATTGCTATTAAATGTCATTGCTTTCAATAAGGGCAGGTGCAGACAAACTTTTTTCTGCATTTGACATAAGCGGTCCGATTGTGCTAATCACACTATGATCAGAGTGGGACCTGATTTTCTCAGAAGTGGAGAGAAAAAAACAGTTTTTCCACCTTCTTCACTATATCAGTCCATGAAAACTGGACCAAACTTAGAAGTAATCCAAGTGCGATGCGATTTTATTTCAAGGACCCATAGACAAGAATGGGCGGGCACCATCTAATTCTCGGAGGCAAAATGTGCATTGCGCCATCTTTTTTCTTCAAACCGCTTAGTCAGAGGAAAAAGTTGGTAGATTGTTAGAGAAGAATAATTAGGTGTTTTATGATGAGATACAGGGTAATAGGAGGCCCTTGCACAGGGGCAGTCTTTTGTTTGTGCCCACCCTTGGAACAGGGGATACAAGTCTCGTGTTCTGTTGATGTGTGTATGGGAGCCACACTGATCTAAGAATTACTTATTACCTTCAGGGGGTAGGTAATAATTTATTTAGCCTGGAATACCCCTTTAACAAGATTTCACAATATAATGTACAACCACCACCTTTAAGGCCTCTTTTACAGCATACCAGAATGCTGTATGTATGTGCCCAATATTCTCTGGAAGGCACAAAAAAGGCATTTTATTATACTCACATACACTTAACCGGTACCTCCCCTCTTCTTATGATCGCGGTCCTCCTTCCCCGCTTTGGGTGGATGACGCATTCTACGTCATCCACAAAGTGTCCTGACTCACCCCGGGGGTCGTGGGGTACCCGGTATCCGGCCCGTTGACTTCAATGGGGGATGGTGTCACAGTGGCTGTGACCCAGTCCATGGCCCCAGGCGGTCAAATGAATAATGTTTTTGTTAGAGTTGTTATTATTGGAGTGTAGTAAAGATGAGAATAAAGTTTATATATGAATACGTGACGCCACCTATGGCATTCTGGTCAGAGGCGACCAGCGCTGCGGTGTTGTTCACCTGAGACTGTTGGTGTGTCGCAGTTGAGGAGAAAATGGCTCTCCACAGGTAGAGCAATAGTCCCAGGGCTGTTGAAAGTTGTTTTTAGGGATTATGCTGTCAGGCGGAGTGATGGATGTAGCAGTGCTGGGTGCTTGGTGCAGAAGGGAGACCAAAGGACTCAGTTGAATGCAGTTTCAAGGGCTTTACTCACAGTCTGGTGCACACAGACGCTCACTTCGGTGCTGAGTCCTTCAGGCAAAGAGGTCCAGTATACTCCCAGGTAGATGAGTACACCCCTCCAACACTCCCTGTCAGTATATTCCTTCCTAGGCCGTCTCCTCAATGCTGCTTTAACTCCTTCCTTCCTATCAGCATCTCACAGTCAGTGTCCCAGGCTAGCTGCCACGGATCCTGTCAGAATTCGTAACTCAGGCGATTTCTTGATCCTACGTGGCAGCCTTTCTGGAGAAGGTAACTGTGGAAGTTCGCTGTGGCCCATACAGTAACCACAGCTGTCAGCTTTCTAGTCTTCACTAGGCTAGGGGCTGAGACCCTTCAGTGACCTAATTTCTTCCCCACCTGATGGCTATCAGCATGGGACTTTAGAAGAATCACTCCTTCCTTCAGGGAGCCTTTCTTTCTAAGCCGATCAGTCCAGCAGCTCCGTCTGACAGGAGCTGCCCCCCAACATGTCCTTGCACTTGCTCTCCCCCTGAGGGAACAACCCCTCTAACTCACTTCAAATCTCCCACTCTTTCTCTAAGCTCCGCCCACTCGCTGTCAATGATTGGCTGCTCTAAATCACTCCACTTTCTAAGCTGCTCCCCTTCTACCTACCTTCCCCACTAACCCCCCAACACCCTTTCCTAGCCAGTCTGGGATGAGGCCATCCTCCCGAAGGGTACACCCAGATGCCCTGACTAACTAATGTGTGTGTTGGGTGCAGTGTTAGGAGTGTGGTAAAGTGCCCCCATCTTACCTGTTTGTGAGATACCACACCTCTGGATGAGGGGCAGTACCTCTGTGGCTACTGGACCCGCAGTGGCGCCACAGTCCTCATTCATACTCCTGCGCACTCACACTTCTAGCTGTCTTGCTGAGGGCACAGCAAAATGGTGTCGTGCGAATGTGCAGACTTTACCTACTGGTCATCGCAGCTCTTTGGCCTTTGCAGGTGCATGCACATTACAGTGCTTTACTCTGCCGACAGAGAGGTGTGATTGCGCAGGAGCGTTATGGGGATATTATTTGGATGACATAGGATGCAACATCCACACAAAGCAGGGGAAAAGAATGTCAAATTCAGGAAGAGAAGAGGCACCGGATCAAGATCAGAGATGCACATCAGACCGGACCGCACTATATAAGATTATAATAAAATGTCTTTTTTCGTGTCTTGCAGAGAGGATTGGGAACATACATACAGCATTCCGATATGCTGTAAAAGAGGGCTTAAAGATGGTGGACATACTTTATATGGATAAAACCTGGTGACTGGTTCTCTTTCATAATCCATACATTATATGATAGAGATAGTCATCAGATGTAGGGTCGTCTTTCCAGCTGCTGTCTGTTTTTCAGTGCGGTAGTGTTCAGATTAGCTGAGATCCCAGTCCAAGTAGAGAATCAGATCAGCAATATTAGATAAATGATCATATGTCTGACACAAACCTATTCAGCCCAGATTAGTGAACTGGTCCCAGACGTCTCTCAGAAAACCATTGTTTTAGTCCATCCATTGTAGTAAAAGAAGAATTGCCCTTTTATCCTTTGTGATTATTTGATTGATGACCCGATAGGGCATTTTTTGCATTTAACAAAGTTCCATATGATCCTATACATCTGACGCTTCTGCATATCTCCTTAGTCTTGTACAATCCTCTCTATAGCAATGGTGATATCACACAGGCACAACATGCGCTGCCTATAAAATATACATTGCACTGAGAGACACTGTATACATGGTGTGCTTGCCATATGCTTCACTTCCAACCGCTTTATTGCTTGTGGCAGATCTACGGCTGTTCATGTGTTTTGTTAATTGTAACATTTTAGGAGACAGCAGAAAATGATTTCTCTCCTTTTTTATTTTATGAACATTGCAGCCTTTGGGATATCTTAGTGCTTTTGATACATTTTCTATTTGTGGTTATTAAATTATACTCGCCAGACATAGCTACATTCATCACTGCTTTCTTCTTCCTTCTCAATACATCCATTCCTTATGGCACGGTGTAAACTATAGATAGAAAGATGGTCAAACTATTCCTTATTTGATATAATGTTACTCATTCCTAAGAACATGGATGGTACAGGCCCATTATTTGATTACACAATCTATTAATTAAAGGGGTTGTCCACTATTCTGACAGGGCAGCACGGTGGCTCAGTGGTTAGCACTGCAGCCTTGCAGCACTGGAGTCCTGGGTTCAAACCCCACCAATGTCAACATCTGCAAGGAGTTTGTATGTTCTCCCAGTGTTTGCGTTGGTTTCCTCCCACACTCTGAAGACATATTGATAGGGAATTTAGATTGTGAGCCCCAATGGTGACAGCGATGATAATGTGTGAAAAACTGTAAAGAGCTGAATCTCTGATCAGTTATAGTATCGTCACTTTCTCTCTCAGGGATCGTGTGACATTATGTCACGTGATCACTGCGGCCAATCAGCTCACATCCTTTGGACAAATTAAGACATCCACAGGAAGTGAGAGGACAACCACAGCTCTCCCTTCCTCTGGATGTCAATTATGTCCATAGGAGAGGAGAGTAAAGTGGCCACTAATTGGCCATAGGGATTGTGTGTCATTATAATGTCATGCGATCCTTGGGAGAGACAGTGCCAACACCGCTGGAATGGCATCACCACCACAGATGAGTATAGCTTTTATTATTTTACTTGGAGGGAAAATTGTTTTGTAAAAATATAATTTTCTCTGGAGCATGAGCTTTAAAAAAATAACTAAGTGATGTTCACCTCATTTGATTCTGTACATGCTACTCTTGGTTTATGCTGACAGAAGAACGATTGTGGCCTATGATTGACTGAAGATATTTTCTTTGAAAACCAGATATTGTAACATTTGAATTTATCAGAGTTTTTATTTTTGGATAATAACCTTTCTGCATGTAATTATGTCACTATGATATTGGGTGCTACTGCTACACATTAGCTTCCATACTCTTTTCATCTTAGGGTCCCGTTTCACAAAGCGACGCACCAGTGATCCCGACAACGATACGACCTGGTAAGGATCGCTGGTGCGTTGTCACACAGCAGCTATTCTGAAGGATTCCAGCCTACGTCCCTGAGTTCTGCATCGCCAACGAGGTCGCTCGTCGGCATTAAACACTAATGCATGCTGACCAGCGGGACACCGACGATAAAAAAATGGCCCAGGACATTCAAGCACGATCAGCGATATCCAGCGGGGGGGCCGGTCGCCGCTATGTGTCACATGTAGCGAGATCGCTGTTGCGTCACAAAATCGGTGACGCATTAACAATCTCGCTAGAGATCTTGCTATGTGAGACGGGGTCTTTACACTCAGACTGTTTGAGGGAGATCAACTGAGGGACAAAGACATTGGAGTAACCCCACCGTGCACTGTAAATTCAATTACACGTGTAAGCATCAATCATGGGTGTCCGGTCTTCTTTTCTGCTTTTTTTTTCAGGTTATTTTTGTTATTCTACTTTCTGTGCGTTATTTTGATAAATTAAGCAGCTATTTCTTTTTATAAGATAAGAGAGTGCTGTTGTCATGCTCTGTAATGTGGGCAGAGGTCACAGTACAGGAAGGAGGAGGAAGTGAGCTGTGATCATCACCTACTGCTGGAAAAGGATTTTATCTGCCTCCAACTCTATAAGTATTATTTTATTGAAATCCTATTAATGATAATAATGAGACGACTACTGAAAAGGGACCTCCTCATTATTGAAAAAGTATCAAACTTTTGAGGCTCAGTGGCCAGAGTGAAAACTGCAAGAGTTATGATTTTTTTTGTTATAGGTAGAGTTGAGCGACTTTGGTCGGATCGGGTTTCATGAAACAAAATTTGAGTTGGATGAAACTGGTCCGACTAGGGCAAAAAAAGTCGGTGTTTCGTCCGAAACCCGACCCCAATGCAAGTCAATGGGGAATAAAAGTCGGCATTGAGTGGATGAATGTCATGCGCTCAATGCCGACTTTTATTCCCCATTGACTTGCATTGGGGTCGGGTTTCGGACGAAACTCTGACTTTTTTTGCCCTAGTCGGACCAGTTTCATCCAACTCAAATTTTGTTTCATGAAACCCGATCCGACCAAAGTCGCTCAACTCTAGTTATAGGGATTGTCCACTTTCACAAAAATTAATTAAATATATGATCATATTATGATTAAATTGCACTTACTAAATACTAATAATAAGGTTCTCTGATCTTCAGCTATCACCTTTGGTCTTGGGTTGGCAGGTCTACTTTGAGCCCAGTGTTCAACGCAGGCAGGGCCGGATTTGCACATGTCTCCGTCCTATGCCAAAGCACAGAATTCTGTGCTCCCCTCAAGAATTTGATTAGATATGTATTGATTTGAAAGTTGTCATGCCCACTTAAAAGAATGTCACCATCAAGTCTTATCAGATTGAAGCTTCCTGAGAATTGAATGCTTTTCATTGCGCTCATATACTTTCTTTTCTCATATAATCTAAACTGTTTTCGCAGTTCTAACAAGTACTTTACTAGTGATTGGAAAATGTCAGCAACTTCCAAAATCTTAATTTTCACGTTTGGCACATACTTGTTCACATGGTGTAATCTGAGCATCACCATTCCCAAAAATTTGCCTTGAACACACATTCTTCTCAACTTAATGAGTACACCTCAAGTTTCTGATTTTTGGATTTCATCACTTTCGAAGTATTTTAGAGCATCAATGATATCAGTAGATTTGTAGAAGACAGGCGATATGAGCATAATTAATCATTTTAAACCACTATTTTAACACAAATTTGGAATTTTCCTTTAACTGGTGGTTTACACTGAGTTGCTGTGAGAGAAATAGCAAATGCTGTTTGCCTGTGACTGAGCAAGTCAGCGCAAGCTGTAGAGATGGGCAACGTAAGTGTACTGCTCAATTTCTTTAACACATATGGATGTAAATTTTTAAAACAGCATTTTGTAAGGCCTATTTGTAATATTTAAACATTTGTAAAAAATTGTTATTTCTTCATTATATAAGCCCCCCAACTGCTGCATCTGCAACAAGCTCCACGTGATCCACAACCTCTTTACGTCCCACAACCTTTCCTTCCTGGCCCTCACTGAGACCTGGCTGACACCCCCTGACACGCCTCCCCGGCCGCACTGAGTTATGGCGACCTCCACTTTACCCACACTCATCGCCCTGGCAAAAGACAAGGTGGAGGAGTGGGTTTCCTCCTTTCTAAAAACTGCTCCTTCAACCCTATCCAACCCCCGCCCTCCCTTATCCTCCGTACTTTTGAGGTTCACTCTGTCAACATTTACTCTCCCTCTAATCTCCAAATGGCTGTCATATACTGACCACTGGGCTCAGCCACTGCCTTCATCGACCAATTCTCCACCTGGCTCCTCCACTTTCTCTCTGCTGACATCCCCACCATCATCATGGGGGACTTCAACATCCCCATTGACACCTCCCAGCCAGCAGGCTCCAAACTCCTGTCACTTACCTCATCCTTTGGTCTCACTCAGTGGTCCTCCACAGCCACCCACACAGATGGACAAACATTAGACCTCATCTTCACCCGCATCTGTTCCCTATCTAATCTCACAACCTCTCCCTATCTGACCACCATCTACTCACCTTCTCATCCTTGTCCTTCTCACCTGCCCCCCATGTCCAGCCACTAGCACATCCTCGCAGAAACCTCGCACAACTAAACATCCACAGACTCTCAGACTCTCTTCTACCTCTGTCCTCCATATCTTCACTCCACAACACGGACAGTGCCACCTCTTTCTACAACGCCACCCTCACATCAGCCATAGACTCAGTCGCTCCTCTCAAGCATGGCAATAGGCAACCCTGGCACAAAAACCTCACCAAAAAACTTCGACAAGCATCCATGGTCGCAGTGCGGCGTTGGAAGAAAACACGCCTGCCAGACGACTTCACTACTTTCAAACAAGCTACACTTGCCTTTAAATCAGCCCTCACCTCTGCTAAACAGACCTATTTCACAAACCTTGTCTCTTCATTATCCCACAACCCAAAACAACTGTTCAGCACATTCAACTCTCTCCTTCGCCCACCACTGCCACCTCCAACTCCCCTCATCTCTGCTGAGGACTTTGCCACCTACTTCAAAACAAGATTGACCAAACAAGGCAAACCTTTACAGTTCCACCACCCCAACCATTCCACATACCAGACCTCTGCCCTTCCCTAATAACCTCCCTCTCCAACATCTCTGAAGGAGAGCTTACTCATCTTCTTTCCAAATCACACCTGTGCACTTGAACCCATCCCTTCACACCTGCTCTCCAACCTCACTAACATGATCATTCCAGCCCTAACCCATCTCTTCAACCTATCCCTATCTTCTGGTACCTTCCCCTCTGCCTTCAAACATTCCACCATAATACCCAGTCTCAAAAAATGAAACCTTGACCCAACTGCTATGCCCAGCTATTGCCCCATATCACTGCTCCCGTTTGCTTCCAAACTCCTTGAACAGCATGTCCATGCTCAACTTTCCTCCCACCTCTCATCTAACTCCCTCCTTGACATCCTGCAATCTGTCTTCCGCCCCACCACTCAACTGAAACTGCCTGACCAAAATTACTAATGACTTACTCACAGCCAAAGCTAACAGACAGCTCTCCATCCTCCTCCTTCTTGACCTGTCTTCTGCCTTTGACACAGTTGACCACTGCCTACTGCTACAGATTCTTTCTTCCCTTGGCATCAAAGACCTTGCCCTGTACTGGATTTCCTCATACCTTTCTGACTGCACATTCAGCATTTCCCACTCCCACACTACCTCCTCATCCCGCCCCATCTCTGTTCGAGTCCCCCAAGGCTCTGTCCTGGGACCCCTACTTTTTTCCATCTATACTCTTGGCCTAGGACTACTCATAAGTCCCATGACTTCCAGTACCACCTGTATGCAGATGACACTCAGATCTACCTCTCTGGCCCAGATGTCACCTCTCTGCTGTCCAGAATCTCGTAGTGTCTTTCAGCCATAGCCTCCTTTTTCATGTCTCGCTTCCTAAAACTCAACGTAGACAAAACTGATCTCATTATCTTTCCTCCATCTCACGTATCTTCCCTACCCAATCTATCTATTATGGTAAATGGCATCACGCTCTCTCCCGCACCTGAAATCCGCTGCCTCGGAGTTACTCTCGACTCTGCCCTGTCCTTCAAATCACATGTCCAATCTCATGCCACCTCCTGTCGCCTCCAACTCAAAAATATTTCCAGAATCCGTCCCTTCATCAGTCCTCAATCTACTAAAGCTCTTGTACATACCCTCATCATCTCCCGCCTTGTCTACTGCAACACTCTCCTCTTCTCCTCTGTGGCCTCCCTGCTAACTCTCTTGCACCACTTCAGTCTGTCCTCAATTCTACTGCCCGACTAATCCACCTCTCTCCTCGCTACTCCCCTGTCTCCCCCCTCTGCAAATCCCTCCATTGGCTCCCAATTCCCCAACGAATCCAGTTAAAACTACTAACACTGACCTACAAAGCTATCCACATCCTTTCCCCTCCCTATATCTCTGAACTAATCCCACAATATCTTCCCTCACATAATCTTCGATCCTCCCAAGGCCTCCTACTCTCCTCCACACTTATTCGCTCCTCACACAACCACCTCCAAGATTTCTCCCGAATATCCCCTATCCTCTCGAATTCCATGCCTCAACACGTCCAATTATCCACCACCCTCGGATCATTCAAACGGAACCTGAAAACCCAACTTTTCAGGAAAGCTTACAGCCTGCAATAACCATTCTGCCACCTCACCACCGCCTGAGCTACCGCCTCATCACCACCAGAGCTGCTGCACCCCCGACCTTCTTTCTCTTCCCCACTATCCTGTGGAATTTAAGTCTGCAAGGACAGGGTCCTCTCCACTCTATACCAGTCTGTCATTGTAAATTTGTTTACTGTTAATGATATCTATATCTTTGTATGTAACCCCCCTTCTCATGTACAGCACCATGGAATTAATGGCGCTATATAAATAAATTCTAATAATAATACACCTCAAGTTTCTGTTTTTTGGGTTTCATCACTTTCAAAGTATTTTAGAGCATCAATGATATCAGTAGATTTGTAGAAGACAGGCGATATGAGCGTAATTAATCATTTTAAACCACTATTTTAACACAAATTTGGAATTTTCCTTTAACTGGTGGTTTACACTGAGTTGGTGAGAGAGAAATAGCAAATGCTGTTTGCCTGTGACTGAGCCAGTCAGTGCAAGCTGTAGAGATGGGCAACGTAAGTGTACTGCTCAATTTCTTTTATATATATATGGATGTAAATTTTAAAAACAGCATTTTGTAAGGCCTATTTGTAATATTTAAACATTTGTAAAAAAAAAATTGTTATTTCTTCATTATATAAGCCCCTCCAACTGCTGCGCCCTAGGTCATGGCCCAGGTTGGCCATATGAGAAATACAACACTGAAAGGTTTTCTTGTGTTGACACATTTTCAGAGCTCTGTGTGAAGATAGCTTGCTGACTATTCATTTTGAGTAGCTAAACCAGCCACCTTCTTTATCAATAACACACCAGAGTAGCAGACTAGTTTAGGTAGTAAAATGATCCAGTCAGCCAGCTCCCTTCACATACAGGTTTGATGAGATGCAGACGTACAAAACTGCAAGTCTGAGACTTACAGCTGAACAAGGAGGAACATGAATAGGTAAAAGTATATTACGAAATTCTTCATAATCGTATTATAAACACATATTAATGCGTTTTTGAAAGTGGACAAACCCTATAATTTAAATGTTGATATGTAATTTGTTTATCAACACAAAACAGAAATCAAGTTCGCAAAATGAGGGACTTGACTCTGCGAAAGATCGACCAATATTTTGGACAAAATTGAACGTCGGATTTTGTCTGAAATTTCAAGACATTTCCATTTATCCTAATTGTTTCGTTTAATAAAAATGTAGGAGAGAAGTTTATGCAATTAAAATGGATAAAATTCACATTTTTAGTTTACCTCTTGATTTATAGATGTTTAGGTAAATCGTAACTTTATGGTATTCCAGTAATACAGTTCTTGTCCAAGGTTTATAGGCTTGAGCACCGTATTCTTGCCTTTATGTCCATATGGAGATTACTCTATGGCACCTGGCATAAGTTGCAATTGAATTGCTTATGGACATTAGGGTAAGACACAAAACCTGCCCTGAAGATTTTACAGATCTGTAAACATGGCACCAATAATGTGATTATTGGAACCTTAGAGGTTAATTAACAGCAATCATAGCAAAGAAAACATTTATTGCGGCACTACGGTCATGTGCGCTTATCCTTGCCGTGTCTACCTCTGATTAATCCAAATTCATCTCAAACCCCCGTGTTGAATGCCATCTGGATCACGCTGTTTATTTTCCTTGTTGATTTCCAAAGTGTTTTCACAATTCTTCTGACAATCTGTAATTACCGAGCTCCGAACCTTCATAGTGCGGCTTCTTATCTACAAGCCAGCCTGTATTCATGTTACCTAATTTTTTTTTTGGCAAAAAAAGTCACTTCCCTATTTTTTAGCTACGATAACAGGATTAATAATATATTATATGTTGCAAAAAACTTATTTTTAATTAAGTGGAGATGGCGAGTACAGTAAACTTATGAAGAAAATGAAAATGTGTGAAAACACCAGCAAAAGAAATAAATGTTACAAAATAGAAGCGTATGTTCTCCCAATATCACACCTTAAACTGACGCATGTTTAGCAACTATTGAAACCTTCTAAGGTCGATGTTCTGTGAATTTCTTGCATTGTGTGTGTTTTCATTTTATTAGCAACATTTCTTGCTTTTCTAGAACTTTTTTAATATAGGTGATGGATCTAGGTCTTTTTTTAACCTATATAACTACATAGAGGATTTAGTTTTACCATTGATTCAGACAGCCTCATTACAATATTACAATTTATTTATATCTTATCTGTAATCTCATTGGGAATATGGAAAAATAAAGTGTATTCTGTATGTAACAGAGACATCATCTGGCGGTAGGACCAGAACCTTGACATAAAGTAACTCAAAAAACAAAAGATATGCTTTGATGCTTCAAATCCATGAGAGAAAAATAAGCAGAATGTGTATAAGATTCCATAAATCTTATTCAGTTTTCTGGTACTTCTTTTTATGACTCACCTTCTACGTTTCCTTACTTGTTGGAATGTCCCTTGATGATAACCTGATCAGTTCTGATTTCAATCCCCAGTGATGGACTGTAATCTGTGAAAAAAATCTGTCAGAATGAGATCAAATTACTACCTATTCAAATCAATCATCTGTGTAATACTGGACAGGACAAATCCTCCGGAGATGGAAGCCTACTTACAGTAACCCTCAACTGTAACCAAGAAATGTTTATTAAAGAAGCACTCACATCAAAGTTTTTATCCCCATAATATATTGTAGTCATCATATTATACAGTACTGTGTACTTACAATTGCTCATTTTGCCTTTCTACCCAGTTAATTCTTCTTTTTTTCTCTGTTCTATGTAGAAACAGGAAGCCTCTATTCCTTGCATGAGTTATTCTCCTCTTCATATTTTGCAGTGACTCATGATTCATGCTAGGAAAATTGACGTCCTGTTTCTATACAGAGGTTAGGATTCAGCTAGTCAGATTTAAATAGCGTGATGTCATAGACCTAATGGAAAAGAGAAGAATTAATGGGGTAGAAAGGCTAAATGAGCAATTGTAAGTACATGGTGCTATATAATATGATGCTTGCAATATATTAAGAGGACATAAACTTTGATGGGAGGAGGAGTGGTTCTTTAACTCAGAATTCCATTATAAGATTTTTGTATGGTGAATGTTTTTCCCAGCAATGTGCGCTCCTGAAGGATGATGATGGAACTTGATATTCAAATTCAAGAATGCTTTTTATTTTTAATTCAAACTAAAACAAAACCGGTTTCAACTTCTTAGAGTCTTCCCAGGTATAATGTCGATGCTTGACATTATACCTGAGGAAGACTTTAACAAGTCGAAACCGGTTTTGTTCTAGTTTGAATTAAAAATAAAAATCATTCTTGAATTTGAATATCAAGTTCCATCATCATCCTTCAGGAGCGCACATTGCTGGGAAAAACATTCACCAAGTGTTATAGCCTATGAAAGCACTGTCCAGTGCTCTCACTAGTTCCCAGATCCTTGCAGCAAACTGAATGGAAAGAGGAATGGAGTGATCCAGGGACTGGATCTACATGCAGTATCTCAAGACACCAAATAGGTGAGTGAATTCACACTGAGTAAATACCTTTGGAAACTAACTACTACACTTAGAAGCTTGTGCTTCCCATTTTTCTTCCTATAATCCCTCTTGTTTCATCAAGATTTTTGAATGAAAAGTTTTTCTAAACTACACCATTAAAGTAAGCAATGTTTTATCAAATTTTATATTCAAAAGTGTGAGTACTTGCTTTTTTTACACTGAAACTCCACTTTTTATTTGTCAAATGTCTCTATTAATAACTGTATAGTATAAATTTGGCCATAAAACAAAATCAAAACTTACATTTTGATTCTAATAATATCAGGAAAAACTTTAGAAACTGCTGCTTGTCTGTCATGTGTCCTTGTGTTCACTGATGATTCCATTCCTTTGTTATAATCTTATCTGAATTACAGCACTGGTGTCATGGTTTGAACAGGGTTCTTGCCCTGCACTCACAGGGTTAAGTGTTCGTGGCCTCTTTCCGGATCTGGGAGGGGTATTTATACTATCTCTTTACCAGGGTTCTCTGTCAGCTATACTGTTGTTCTGGTGTGTCTGACACCTGGTGTGTGTGTATTCTGCGTTGCTTGTTTGCTTCCCGTGTATGATCCGGTCTGTTCCCTCACTCTGTACTCCGTCTCTCGTTTTGGGTACTATTGTCTTTTCTGGTTCTGACCACCTGGCTTGGCTATCGTTACTCCGTTACAGCTTGTCCCTATTTTACCGTCTATTGCTCGTTCTGGTTTTCTGATCTATTGCTACGTCCTGACTATCCATTCTGTCTAACCCTTTGGTACTGTATTGCTATCTCGTGCTTTGACCCAGCTTGATCTTGTTTCTGTCTCTGTCTATGCCCCTTGTTAACATTGCCCTGTAGTTACCTTTCTAGGAGTTTCCCTGCAGCTCCTGGATCTGTGGAGCTGAGGCCATGCCCCCAGCAGTCACGTGCTTCAGGTCCTGTGAGCTTGGAGCATGCATCGTCACCACTGAGACCCCGCTCCGCAGGTATCTTTGGGCACAGTCTTTGTACTCAGGACACACGCACTGGCTCAGTGAGCAAGTGCAGTGCGGTGTTCTTGACAAGTGGATACAGCTCAAATTTGGGCTTCGTGTATGTACATTATGGCTTTTTTCCAATCATTTGCTGAAAGGCTTAGAACTCAATCTCCCGCGGCTTCTAGATTTTCCCTTACCTTGCTAAAATACGGCAGACTTGCCAATTTATCCACATGCTAATTTGTCATTACACAGGAAGCGCAACACACGAGAAGTGCCCAAAAGGGTCTCAGAGGATTTACAGTAGTTTTGTGTTCTATTGCCATCTGGACCGGGCAGTAGTGTCAACAAAAACAGACACTGTTAATGGATCTCATGAGTTTTATAAAATCTTACAGATTTTGTTAAATGTTCATAAAATGCATTAGCATTTAATTCCTATAAAAACATTGTGTCTGCACGCTTCATCATCTTCAGTTATGACCATTTTTTTTGACAAAGTAACACAGACACTTACTTGACTGCTCTTGTCTAGTAGAGATGAGCAGATCTTTTGAAAGTCCAATTTGCCAATTTCACAGAATTTTCACAAAAAACACGATTTGCGCCAAATAAATTTGCACAAATCTAAATACAGGAAAGCTTGTAATTGTTTGAAAAGAGATAGGACACCATAAATCATAAGAGCCTCTACTTTATAGAAGAGAGAGAAGGACTCTGCTTACTAAAAGAGCTAAGACTTTACAGGTGAAAGTGGGGACCCCTCTGACCATAGACCTTACTCTCTACAGGAGACACAGGGGACTCCGCTGACCATAAGAACTTACACTCTACAGGTGAGAGAGGAACCTGCTGACCATAAGAGCTTACATTGCAAAGTTGAGTGAGAGGACCATGCTGACCATAAGAGTTTACACTCTACAGGAGAGACAGGGGACCCCATTGACTATAAGACTACAGATAATGATCCTAAACACACGTCAAAATCCACAATAGACTACCTCAAAAGGCACAAGCTGAAGGTTTTACAATGGCCCTCACAGTCCCCTGATCTGAACATCATTGAAAATCTATGGCTAGACCTCAAAACAGCAGTGCCTGCAAGACAACCCTAGAATATGACAGAAACAGAAGAATATTCAAAGGAAGAATTGATGAAAATCACTCAAACAAGAACTGAAAGACTCTTGGCTGGCTACATAAAGTGTCTATAAGCTGTGATACTTTCAAAAGAAGGTACTACTGGGTACTAACAATGCAGGGTCCCCAAACTTTTGCACTGGACCACTTTCCTATATATGTATATATATATATATTTCTTTTTTGCCTAAAATACAAAGGAAATAAGGAAATGTGTCAACTTTAACTTGAGGCTTTTTAGAGATAATTTCACCTTCAACTTACTTAACTGCTCACAACAACAGTTACTTTGACCAGGGGTGCCCAAACATTTACATGCTGCAATATATTGAAATTAATTATGAACGAGCTTTGTTAGAAAGGATCGTTCATGATTCTCTTGCCATGTAAGCAGGTTGCCGATTTACCGATTAACTTGCAAAACCCTAGTTCACTGTGTGAAATGATCTTTTGTATATTAAGAAATCTAGATGTGGGGAACAGAGCACACAATAGGTTGATACTCTATGGAGGTTATGGAGGGAATGGGTAAGCACTTGGTATTTCTCACTTGATGGAGTTGTGACAGGGGAGAATCCAATATAGACATGAAGAAAAACAGCTCCTGCCGTCCCATGGCTGGTGGATAATTTCTCCAGGAAATATTGGATCCAGTTGGATGAAGCACATTAGATGGTCTGTGCTTATGGAGCAAATTAATTCCTCAAAAATGATGATAATAAGGCTTTTTCATAGTGCATTTCAACACAGTACCAGTGTCTTTATAAAGAGAAAAAAAACAAATTTGGCTCTTTCACTTGATAGAGTCACGGGTAAGACGTTGAAGCGCTCTGTGAATAAAAAACCTTATTATCATCATTGTTGAAGAATCAATTTATTCCAGCAGCACAGCTCATGTTTTATCCAACTGGATCCTTGATTTTTGTGCAGCTTAAAAGAGCATTGTTCTCGGCGGTGCTTCATCCTCTGCAAATAGGGCTTATGCTACCGAGAATAATGGCAGTCTATGCTCATTGATCAATTTAATATGATGTATGTAAGTATAGATCACTCAGTGTGCTTTGTTTCATTGGGATGACCTGTGTAAACAGGCAAATAGAGTTGAGCGACTTTGGTCGGATCGGGTTTCATGAAACAAAATTTGTTTCAGATGAAACTGGTCCGACTAGGGCAAAAAAAGTCGGAGTTTCGTCCAAAACCCGACCCCAATGCAAGTCAATGGGAATAAAAGTCGGCATTGAGTGGATGAATGTCATCCGCTCAATGCCGACTTTTATTTCCTATTAATTTGCATTGGGGTCGTGTTTCGGACGAAACTCCGACTTTATTTGCCCTAGTCGGACCAGTTTAATCTGAAACAAATTTTGTTTCATGAAACCTGATCCGACCAAAGTCGCTCAACTCTACAGGCAAACCATCGCTGATCGGAAGAAAAGTTTACCAAACGGCGGTCGTACCGCACATCGGTCGGTTCATGTAAACAGACCTTTGGACCACAAACCAAATCAAAGGTGAGGTAATCTTTGATGTGGTCATAAATCAAATGAGAACAACTCAAGAAACCACATAAGAGATATAAACCCACAGCAAAAAAAGATCTGTCTGACAGATTGTCAGCGGACTCATTCTGCATCAAGTAAAATGCAGAGACAAAGATCCTGTATGAGCCAAAAATTTTAGATAAATTACAAAAATTGCTTTAGTCCAAAACTTATGCATTTAAGTATAAAAAATAACCTCACAGATGTCCAGAGTACATATCCCTAAATAAATTGTTGATGTTATTATAACTTATTCTACCAGATCGGTGCTTTGTTCTATCTCTCACATGTAGGATTTTTCATCCATCCAAAAATGGATGTACATTTCTTTATGATCGCCATATCATCCAATGCCATCCATATCCATTCAAAAAATGTGATGGAGAAGCATATGGTGAGGTGAGGGATAGCTTGAACTGCTAAACCTGTATAGATATCCGGCCTTACGAAGATGAAACACAAGGTTAATTGGTGCAAAGGAGAAAGGTGAATGTGAAGAAAGTGTAAAAGATGAATAACTGGTAAAGGGGAAAGGTGTTCTGGAGTGAGAGCTTCGAAGCTCAGATGCGAGGAACATTTCAGGAAATTACAATATAAGGGAATCACTGTCATTATGACTCACCCATTCAATGTTCCTAGAAGCCAATAGTTAATTTTTATCAGATCATAATCATATTTTTTTTATATTTATAAGATAATTTCACTTTTATGATTATAGGATTTGATTCAAATGACAACATTGAGATATTCTGTCTTTACTTATAACTTTGCTTTTCTTATCGGCAATGTTAATCCTTGGTAACCATATTTAATGTCTCTTAAATTTACATCATACCCTTTGAGAACCCCATCAATTCCTACAAGGCAGAGGCCACAGACCTGATCAAAAATCAACAGGAATTTACAGCCAGCCCCATTACACCCAATGGAATACAGTCACCCCAAAGTTAAACTAAGCACGTAGTCATATAGGGGATGTGACCTCTTTAAAAGTTGTACCCCTACTTTCTAAATATGTATCTCATCTTTGTGGTGTTTTGCTGTACAGTTAGCTTTTTTTTTCAGACAGTGGAGGGATGACATCAGAGAGGAGAAAAAATTGGAACTGTGCACATATGCTCCAACTTCAACAGTGAAGCATGCAAACTTTCTCTTGAGACTTCTCTGACTTTGACTAGCCACTGCTGCCAATTACCAGAAAGGGAAGCAGAGGGATCCATACTCAGGGGCTCGAATGGTGTGCTGAAGCAGCTCAGCCACTCCATGGATGCACCTTGTTTTTTTTCTCGAGGCTAAGTGTTCTACACAACTATGCGCTTAGTAGTGATGAGCGAGTATACTCGTTGCTGAGGTTTCCCCTAGCATGCTTGGCAGGCCCGGATTGGTAATCTGGCGAGCCGGGCAGATTCTCGGTGGGCCGGCGACTCTGAACTACAAAATGGGCCGCTGGCCCTTTACAACTTCTGACTAGGCCCTGTTGGTGCAGGCGCTGATAAGGGCCGCAGCAGCCCACGTCAGTGTGTGAATGTGGCCGCGGCCCTCATCAGTGCGGGCAAGCAGGAGAGTGCGCGCACACAAGGCCCAGGTCAGAAATGTGAAAAGCGCACACACGACGCCTCTCTGCTTTCCTCCAGGGGCGTCGCTATGAAAGCTCCGGGGCTCTTGTCCTCCTGTGCAGCTGGCTCTGAGGGAGAGAGCCAGCAGCAATCAAAATGAAACACCAGCATAAGGTCAGCACAGATGGCTGCTCCCAGGGAGAGATAAGCTCCTGCAGGTGACAGCTTCTCCTGAGACTGGGAGATGTGCCAGACAGTGCTGCTGTGAGCAAGAGAAGCTGAAGAGCTGCACATGGACACCTGCCTTCTCTGCACCACAGAGGAGAGTATGTGTGAGGCTGTGTATGTTTGTGGCCGTGTGTGAGGCTGTGTGTGGCTGTGTGTATGTGTGTGGCTGTGTATATGTGTGAGGCTGTGTGTAGCTGTGTGCATGTGTGAGGCTGTGTGTGCGTGTGTGTATGTGTGTGTCTGTGTGTATGTGTGTGCATGTGTGTGGCTGTGTGTATGTGTGTGTCTGTGTGTATGTGTGTGCATGTGTGTGGCTGTGTGTATGTGTGAGGCTGTGTGTATGTGTGTGGCTATGTGTGTGGCTGTGTGTGTATGTGTGAGGCTGTGTGTATGTGTGTGGCTATGTGTGTGGCTGTGTGTATGTGTTTGGCTGTGTGTATGTGTGTGTGTATGTGTGTGAGGCTCTGTGTATGTGTGTGCGAGGCTGTGTGGCTGTGTGAGGCTGTGTATGTGTGTGGCTGTGTGTATGTGTGTAGCTGTGTGTGTATGAGTGAGGCTGTGTGTATGTGTGTGGCTATGTGTGTGGCTGTGTGTATGTGTGTGGCTGTGTGTGTATGTGTGAGGCTGTGTGTATGTGTGTGGCTATGTGTGTGGCTGAGTGTATGTGTGTGGCTGTGTGAGGCTGTGTGTATGTGTGTGGCTGTGTGTATGTGTGTGGCTGTGTGTGTGGCTGTGTGAGGCTGTGTGTATGTGTGTGGCTGTGTGTATGTGTGTAGCTGTGTGTGTATGAGTGAGGCTGTGTGTGTGTGGCTATGTGTGTGGCTGTGTGTATGTGTGTGGCTGTGTGTGTATGTGTGAGGCTGTGTGTATGTGTGTGGCTATGTGTGTTGCTGTGTGTATGTGTGTGGCTGTGTGTATGTGTGTGTGTATGTGTGTGAGGCTGTGTGTATGTGTGTGCGAGGCTGTGTATGTGTGTGGCTGTGTGTGTGGCTGTGTGAGGCTGTGTGTATGTGTGTGGCTGTGTGTATGTGTGTAGCTGTGTGTGTATGTGTGAGGCTGTGTGTATGTGTGTGGCTATGTGTGTGGCTGTGTGTATGTGTGTGGCTGTGTGTGTATGTGTGAGGCTATGTGTGTGGCTGTGTGTATGTGTGGCTGTGTGTATGTGTGTGTGTATGTGTGTGAGGCTGTGTGTATGTGTGTGGCTGTGTGTGTGGCTGTGTGAGGCTGTGTGTATGTGTGTGGCTGTGTGTATGTGTGTAGCTGTGTGTGTGTATGAGTGAGGCTGTGTGTATGTGTGTGGCTATGTGTGTGGCTGTGTGTATGTGTGTGGCTGTGTGTGGCTGTGTGAGGCTGTGTGGCTGTGTGTATGTGTGTGGCTGTGTGTGGCTGTGTATATGTGTGTGTATGTGTGCGGTTGTGTATGTGTGTGGCTGTGTATGTGTGTGACTGTGTGTATGTGTGTGGCTGTGTATGTGTGTAGCTGTATGCATCTGGGTAGCTGTGTGTGCATGTGTGGCTGTGTGTATGAGTGTGGCTGTGTGTGGCTATGTGTGTGTATGTGTGTGAGGCTGTGTGATACGTGTGAGCGTGAGCTGTGTGTGTGAGCTGTGTGATATGTGTGAGCGTGAGCTGTGTGATACGTGTGAGCGTGAGCTGTGTGTGTGAGCTGTGTGATATGTGTGAGAGTGAGCTGTGTGTGTGTGAGCTGTGTGATACATGTGTGTGTGAGCGTGAGCTGTGTGTGAGCTGTGTGATATGTGTGAGCGTGAGCTGTGTGATACGTGTGAGCTGTGTGTGTGAGCTGTGTGAGCATGAGCTGTGTGTGTGAGCTGTGTGATACGTTTGAGCATGAGCTGTGTGTGAGCTGTGTGATACATGTGATCGTGAGCTGTGTGTGATACGTGTGAGCATGAGCTGTGTGATACGTGTGAGCGTGAGCTGTGTGATACATGTGAGCGTGAGCTGTGCTTGTGTGAGCTGTGTGATACATGTGAGCGTGAGCTGTGCTTGTGTGAGCTGTGTGATACGTGTGTGTGTGATACGTGTGAGCGTGAGCTGTGTGTGTGAGCTACTTGTGTGTCTGCTGTGTGTGAGAGCCGTGTGATACATGCGTGTGTGAGAGCTGTGTGATACATGCGTGTGTGAGAGCCGTGTGATACATGCGTGTGTGAGAGCTGTGTGATACATGCGTGTGTGAGCTGCATGTGAGTGTGAGCTGTGTATGTGAGCTACGTTTGTCATACATGTGAGCTGTGTGATATGTGTGTGATATACATGTGTGTGAACTGTGTGTGTGAGCTACTTGTGGGTGAGTTGTGTGATACGTGTGTGAGCTATTTGTGTGCGTGAGCTGTGTGATACGTGTGTGTGTGAACGTGAGCTGTTTGTGTGTGAGCGTGAGCTGTGTGATACATGCGTGTGTGAGCGCAAACTGTGTGTGGGCTACTTGTGTGTGTGATACATGCGTGTGAGCTGTGTGATACATGTGTGATACGTGTGAGCATGAGCTGTGTGATACGTGTGTGTGAGTTGTGTGTGTGAGCTACTTGTGTGAGCTGTGTGATATGTGTGTGAGACACGTGTGTGTGTGTGTGTGTGAGCTAAAGCGAAAGTTGGCACAACCTGCCAGTGTTCTATGATTTGGGTGAGGACCTTCATTGTATGTGGGCTGGTGATTTTTTTTTTTGTGCCAGAGCTGCTTTTTGGTCTCAGTCCAGCCCTGATGCTCGGGTGTTCTCAGAGTACTTTGGCTTGCTCGGAGATTTAGTTTTCGTCGCCTCAGCTGCATGATTTGCGGCTGCTGGACAGGCTGAATAGATGTGGAGATTCCCAAACAAACAGGCATTCCTCACATGAGATTGCTGGAGATTACTGTGTGTGTTTGGACTTTTATCCGCCAGGCCAGGGTGGCTTCGTGCAATGGTGTGGTTCCTGCATTCCGAAAGACACTAAGGGGTGAGCTGAAATATTTTTTTTCATATTGAGCAATGAGTATACTCGCTCATCACTAGTACTTAGTTTAAATTGTATTTTGGGGGTGAAAGACACCTTTTAAATGGAGCTGTTGCCTTCAAAATCAGAGATTACAACCTGACTGCGTAGAGGAAAACAAAAAAAATAAATGAATTCTTCATTCTCAGGATTGATAGTGAACGGGGCTCACTAGGGGACCCAGACCGGCACAGATCACAAAGTTATACCATATCTTGCCAATATGTAATAATTCCATTAGTTGGTAGTATCCTAAAAGGACCCAATCATGATACAATAAAGCCGGTGAGAAGAAATAAAAGAAATGAACTAAAATAGATTACATAAAACAGGTTATGTATCATCATATCCAGTCAAAGATCTGTAGCTGTCCACAGGAAAGACAGTCCTTCTAGAAATATTTTTCTTTTTGGATGGTTGGCTAAGATAATCCAAGCTTTCTTTCTTATACCATATCACAGGGTGAGGGGCTCTCATCTATATAATTGTTATCAATTTTCAAGACTTTTAATAGTTTAAAAATAAAGGCAAGACCCTAAGTGGTTTTGCTAATAATGCAGCTATTTATACTGTCAATTGGCCTAGATTAGAAGAGTGAATTCTTGGATCAGGAACTCTAAGAATAATGATATGTTGCTTTTTCAGAATGATTATTTTTGCTTAAATAATGAAATTCTTCCAGGTAAATATACCGTTGATGTGATTGTTTTGGACACGTGTAGCCTTAAGTTACAAAATAACTAGCAAACCGTTTAATTTGCTTCACCTCTGGGTTTACTTACCATAAAAATAGTAATAATGCTTTATAATTTATACTGCATTAGATTCCTATCTCATATATGTGTTTACAGGGCTGTCTATAAAAAGCTGTAACTATTTAATATATTAAATCTACTCACTGTGATTTATTACACAACTGAAGTCTCTGCGGTACGTAGAGATTGGTGCAAACGGTACATCAATGCTTCTGGCAACCTCAACAACACAACTTCATTTTAGTCTAAACCAAAAAAGTAGCTTAAAGGGTTTGTCCGGGACTTTAACATTGATGGTCTACCCTTAGGATAGGTCATCTATGTCTGATCGCCAGTGGTTCCTGGTTCTGGTGTCAGCTGCAGTTGGAACTGCTCAGTTGTGGATCTGCAAATCACAGCCCTGTTGACTCTGGATGTGGCCTGTTACTGCACATCCTCCACTATTCAAATCAATACGATACGAGGTGGAAGTGCAGTACCCAGCTGCAGCCACTATTCTATTGATGGAGCTGTGCAGCTCCGAAACTGAGTAATTCCAGCTGCCGGGAACAGCTGATCGGTGGGGGGGTGTTACGAGTTTCATCCCTATCGATAAGACACTGATGACTTATCCTAAGGAAAGATCATCAATATTTACAGTGGGGAAAAAAAGTATTTAGTCAGTCAGCAATAGTGCAAGTTCCACCACTTAAAAAGATGAGAGGCGTCTGTAGTTTACATCATAGGTAGACCTCAACTATGGGAGACAAACTGAGAAAAAAAAATCCAGAAAATCACATTGTCTGTTTTTTTTAATTTTATTTGCATATTATGGTGGAAAATAAGTATTTGGTCAGAAGCAAAATTTCATCTCAATACTTTGTGATATATCCTTTGTTGGCAATGACAGAGGTCAAACGTTTTCTGTAAGTCTTCACAAGGTTGCCACACACTGTTGTTGGTATGTTGGCCCATTCCTCCATGCAGATCTCCTCTAGAGCAGTGATGTTTTTGGCTTTTCGCTTGGCAACACGGACTTTCAACTCCCTCCAAAGGTTTTCTATAGGGCTGAGATCTGGAGACTGGCTAGGCCACTCCAGGACCTTGAAATGCTTCTTACGAAGCCACTCCTTCATTGCCCTGGCGGTGTGCTTTGGATCATTGTCATGTTGAAAGACCCAGCCACGTTTCATCTTCAAAGCCCTTGCTGATGGAAGGAGGTTTGCACTCAAAATCTCACGATACATGGCCCCATTCATTCTTTCATGTACCCGGATCAGTCGTCCTGGCCCCTTTGCAGAGAAACAGCCCCAAAGCATGATGTTTCCACCACCATGCTTTACAGTAGGTATGGTGTTTGATGGATGCAACTCAGTATTCTTTTTCCTCCAAACACGACAAGTTGTGTTTCTACCAAACAGTTCCAGTTTGGTTTCATCAGACCATAGGACATTCTCCCAAAACTCCTCTGGATCATCCAAATGCTCTCTAGCAAACTTCAGACGGGCCCGGACATGTACAGGCTTAAGCAGTGGGACACGTCTGGCACTGCAGGATCTGAGTCCATGGTGGAGTAGTGTGTTACTTATGGTAGGCCTTGTTACATTGGTCCCAGCTCTCTGCAGTTCATTCACTAGGTCCCCCCGCGTGGTTCTGGGATTTTTGCTCACCGTTCTTATGATCATTCTGACCCCACGGGGTGGGATTTTGCGTGGAGCACCAGATCGAGGGAGATTATCAGTGGTCTTGTATGTCTTCCATTTTCTAATTATTGCTCCCACAGTTGATTTCTTCACTCCAAGCTGGTTGGCTATTGCAGATTCAGTCTTCCCAGCCTGGTGCAGGGCTACAATTTTGTTTCTGGTGTCCTTTGACAGCTCTTTGGTCTTCACCATAGTGGAGTTTGGAGTCAGACTGTTTGAGGGTGTGCACAGGTGTCTTTTTATACTGATAACAAGTTTAAACAGGTGCCATTACTACAGGTAATGAGTGGAGGAAAGAGGAGACTCTTAAAGAAGAAGTTACAGGTCTGTGAGAGCCAGAAATCTTGATTGCTTGTTTCTGACCAAATACTTATTTTCCACCATAATATGCAAATAAAATGAAAACAAAACAGACAATGTGATTTTCTGGATTTTTTTTTCTCCGTTTGTCTCCCATAGTTGAGGTCTACCTATGATGTAAATTACAGACGCCTCTCATCTTTTTAAGTGGTGGAACTTGCACTATTGCTGACTGACTAAATACTTTTTTTCCCCACTGTAAGTCCCAGACCACCCCTTTGAAACCTAAATATACCCCTTAAAAAGACCTTATTGTGCAAATCTAGTAACTTCATTTTTTCCGTAGTCTCGGCCTCAGCTGGTCTAGTATAAGATTCAACTGTTTTCTACACAAAAAAATCGTTTTGCTACATTTAGACAGTTATTCAAATATCCTACTGTTTACCTGCCATAAGCTGTTGTGGGGTCCCCCTTGCTGCTAGCCAGAAAGAATGTGCCACATAGGTGTTGGCGAAATGGCAACAGTTTCAGCTATGTTGGAAGGACAGCAGATGGTGCTGTGTAAGTTTTGGGCTACATGGCGACATGTTCCTTGTCACTACCATTCTTAGAGAAGTCACAGAACCGTGAACATTTATGCAACTGTAGGGTCGGTGGGCCGGACTGGGGGGTGGTCCCTCAATATACCGCGCAGTGACGTACAGACACAAGATGAGGCAGGTTTAGTGTACAACAGGTCCAAGTTTATTCTCTTGCTGTCTGCCTGACGGCCTCCGAAGTACACGGCACTTCAATTTACTTCACTTCACTTATCAGCCCTCCGTTTCCAGGGCCACTTCCCGCACACCGTACTTTACACCGAGGATGTACATATACGCACCGTCCCCTCTTCACTCTTCGACGCTCCTGTCAGATCCGTCACTGTGGCCGCCTTAGGCCCGTAAACCAACAGTATTTTTACTGATCAGTCGTCTCTCTCAATATGGTGTGCTTTACCTCGGTGTCTCGTCTATTCTGCGGTACTCTTGTGTCAGGACCGCCCCCCTGACTTTCTCTCTCCTCAGTCCCCCTGGTTTGGTTTTCCTCACAGTGCACAAACTGTCGTAGTCCTCCTGTCACTTGAGCTCCCCCTGGGGACTGGAACTTTCTGGAACCCTCCTGTCAAATTTATATCTTTCCCAGCTCCCTGTAACTCCGCCCCCCATGACCAACGGTTTCCTAAGCCCTAAGCTGATGTCAAGTCCTTTGCTCACACTCCTCCCTGCCCTCTAATGGTCAACCCAAGGTACTGCACGTCCACTACACTTTCCTAGCTGTTTCCCCACTGTTGTAACTGACACCTGTCTAAACTGTGCAAACCTTCCTTTCTCTATTCTGACAAGTCTGTCCATCCATCACGTCACCTTCCCTACACAACTTGCTGCCATATAAGTATTTTACAGCTGCAATTTTACTGTAAAAACAGCTGAATTGCAATCAAATTGCACGCAAGTCACTGTCGCCTTCAACTTTTATTAAAGCACGTGACAAAAGAGTTGCATGCTAGTTGCATCCAGCGTAATTGAAAACTTTTGCAACTTTGTGTAGCAGTTGCAATACAATGCAATAAGAACTCATTAGTTGGGATTTTCCAATGTGACAGTTCGATCCTAATGTTGTACGACGCGTGTAGTCCTTTCTCTAGACTGTATTGTTTGACCTCTCTCTAATTTGAGTCAGTCTCTTCCTGTTTTCATCCATTGATGATGAAGAAGTGGTGGCTGTATTGCCCAAGTAAAGCAACCAGTTTGTTACGCAGCAATATCTGAGAGCTGAAAGATTCTGCTGAATAGATGAGCAAGTATACTCGTTGCTCGGGTTTTCCCGAGCATGCTCGGGTGTCCTCCGAGTATTTTGTCGTGCTCGGAGATTTAGTTTTTGTCATCTTATCTGCATGATTTGCGGCTGCTAGACAGCTTGAATACATGTGGGAATTCCTTAACAAACAGGCAATCCCCACATGTATTCAAGCTGTCTAGCAGCTGCAAATCATGCAGATAAGACAAAGAAAACGAAATCTCCAAGCACGCCAAAATACTCGGAGGATACCCGAGCATGCTCGGAAAAACCCGAGCAACGAGTATACTCGCTCATCACTACAGCTGAAAGCTGAAATCTACATCAGTAGGCTTCCATCCAGCACTGCTCTCTGCATGTTATTTCTGAAAGCTTTCAAAGCTAAAAATATATTAACATAAATTGTGATTTATGCAAACCACCAAATAGGATGTGTAAAGGAGCTCCAAAAGTGGAATTGGTCGATTTTAAGGAAATTATTTTAGACAGTCTATATGCATAGTCAGTAAATATGTCAAATAATATGTGTTGATTCAGCACATTGAAAAGGCATATAAAGTTGCTGCTCCTGAGGGGGTTCCTGAGATTTGATAAGTATTAATAAGTACGCCTTTATTTTTGCAGTATTTGCAAAGTCGTATGGAGACGTTAATGATTTCATTAGAAGGTTGCATCGAGGTGAAAACTATTTAGTGGTATTAAGCATCTGGAAGGCAATTACCAGCTTACTGCCAGGTTGAAAAGAAAAACACATGAAGAAAAATGTAATCATTTAAAAATGTTCATGCTTCATATCAAACAAGAACATCTTAAAACGTACGTGTTTTCAAAAACTTACTTCAAGAGAGTCACACATAAAAGAAGCAAACTATTTTATGATGACATGTCATAGAAAAATGACAAGGGGTAACACAGTGATTATAGAGCAGGAGATCAGCAGGGGATAACATAAGGGCAGCAGTGCCAGTTTAATGATATCTATAATACACTTGATTGCGAAAAATTTCAAAAATTCCATTTAACAAACGTAAATGTTCACAGTGGTTTCAACTAATGTTGCATACATCAACAGTACGAGTGAATATACAAAACTTTCAAGTATATCTTGTCACAGAAATCTTCTTCATTCTCCACTTCAGTGCCACGTCTTCTTTTAGAACATGCCTCCTGAACTCATGATCCACTCTGAAAAACAGCTCAAATCAATCTTGCTCAATGCCGCACAGACTGCCATCAGATCACAACTTCCAGTGATAAGCTGATACAGGAAGATGGTGCTACAGCTTTCAACAAATGCTTTTCACTTGGGTGCTGGATTTACAGCCACACTGCTCAGTACTGTTGTCTAAAGTTCACGAAGATGCTAGAGAAAGTAGAGAAGGATTCTTCTCCTATGTCCTTGTGTATTGTGTGTGTCGGACACATCATAGTTAAACTCTATGCAGTAAGCAAGAGTCAGCTGAAAATTAGAGAGAGCCTTGAGTAGCTGGAAAAAAATGTAATTCCTCATGAAAAAGTATATGACATGAAAGGTACACTTTAAAACATTTAAAGCATATATGAAATGCAGAAGTCACTTTTCAGATCCTTTAGGGCTCAGGCACATGGCAAAGCCATGTGTACAGATCATTTATGGTACCATGTGGAGTACTCTTTCTGTCTGTACTATAGACACAAAGCCATTTCTTTTGTCATCATTTAGGACCTCCATACTATATGATGATATGTAACCGCTGTGAATATTCAAATAAAATGAACACATGGAGGTATAGTAGGGGCCCATAGCGCTCCATTAACATATGAGACCTTACATGTTATGTACACTTCATGAGTAGAGTTGAGCGACTTTTGGTTTTTTAGGGTCGCGTTTCGTTTCGTGAAACCCGACTTTTCCAAAAGTCGGGTCAAGCAAGATCGTCCGATTATAGGGAAAAGTCGGGGTCGTCCCGAAACACGAAACCCAATGTAAGTCAATGGGGAATAAAAGTCGGCAGTGAGAGGAGGACAGGAAACACACCTACAGTGCCCATTTGAATGCCAAAAGCATCAATTCTTCTTACTTAAGCTTGTCAACCTTAATTAACTTCATAATACAAGTTACGCACTGAAAAATGGGGGTTATTTGGCTAAAGTTGTGGGGGGGGAGGGCTGGCTGCAGGTTTTCATGTGCCCTGGGCGAAAGAGCGCCCCTTTAACACATACCACAACTCATCATTCTCCGATACGGCAGAGAAATAGCGGTATAGTACAATGAAAAATACTTCACTTTTTACATCTCATGACGAGGCCCATCTATTTCTCCATACAGAATCATTGGTCCCTTATAATGTTTGAAACAGTATATGATGAGCTCCACATAATGCTACAGTATATGTTGGTCCCCATGGATGAAGCTCCACTGTCTTATGGGCCCAAATAATGCTCCAAACATAATGGACCCCATTTCTAATGCTCTAGTGTATAATGGGCCCTGTAAATGCTGCTCCAGTGTCTGATGTCCACCTTTGGAATGTTCCAGTGTATGGTGGGCCCCATCTATCATTCTCCAGAGTATAGTGCTCCCCAAAAATTGCTGTCCCAACATTGAAAACAATCAAATAAGTCTCCTCGCTAGGGAATCCCTGTACTTGTCTGGATTCCTCGTCGTCCCCATCTTCCATCTCACTGCACAGTATTTCAACTTTGCAAGTGCTGTGATCCTGAGCAAGCAGGGGGGGCCCACTCGTTGGCGACGGCACTGGCACAGGGCCCCTGATAGTACGGTGGTGTGTCTGATGGCGGGTGGGCCGAACCTGCACTTTCATCTGCAGCTTCCTCTTTGTCACCGTGTAAGATGGAACTGTATATGGGAAGGGTAACCTGAGTTTCATCAGGGTCAGATTCAGGTCGTGTAGCGTGCGAGGGGAATGTAGTGGTCTGGGTCAATGTACCAGCAGATTCATCGAGCAGTGGCTGAGCATCAGTGCACTTGTGTCGCCCCCAGGAATACGGTCGCCACAGTGGCATTACCTTCTTCCTAGGGAGTGTGATGTCATGCTTGGGAGCAACGAAGGATCTCTCTAGCAGGTTAACTGATTGGGCGGCGTTATTCCCACGAGTCATGACCCTCCAAACAGCGTTCATGAAGGCAAAGTGTTTGTTTTACGTGGGCAGTATGGTTGCAAAGCTGAACCTTAAAGGAATGTCCAGAAGGGCACCACCAGGAGTGGAGCCTACGGTTAAATTCGACTCCACCTGGGAAACCTCAACCATGCCAGCTACAGAACAGATGCACACATTGCAAGCTTAATTCCGTTAACGAACGAGACTCCGTCATGCCCCGCAGTCCGAGTCCGGCTTACTAGAGGGACACGTGAGGCTCTGGCACATGAGATTGGCCAATAACTGGTGTGTCATGCCCTTACATGTCCGTGGCTGCATGTGCGCTACACTGAAAAGGCCAGCGTTTGTCGCTTACAGGTGCAGATAACCCGCTGAACAACGTTAGTGATGGGGATCACTGATTACAATTATTACCCGCGAACAATGATTTCCCAGTAAGTGCAGGTCAACCGCAGTTCCGGAATTAGGCCTAACCGTCATTCCTGAAAAAATGAAAAACTTACGTGTGCAAACCACAGGTGCTGTAGCTTGCTTAACAGCTCGCCAGCCGTTCTCACGCCCAGTATGGATTACACGTGATTGCACAAAGGTGAGAAAGGGTACCGTATCCCCGGATAACATGTATGGATAGCGTACACATTCAAAATATATGTCTCAGGAGGCAGGCTCAGACAGTGTTAGGCCCAGTATGGATTGCACGTGATTGCACAAAGGTTAGAAAGGGTACCGTATCCCCGGATAACATGTATGGATAGCGTACACATTCAAAATATATGTCTCATGAGGCAGGCTCAGACGGTGTTAGGCCCAGTATGGATTGCACGTGATTGCACAAAGGTTAGAAAGGGTACCGTATCCCCGGATAACATGTATGGATAGCGTACACATTCAAAATATATGTCTCAGGAGGCAGGCTCAGACGGTGTTAGGCCCAGTATGGATTGCACGTGATTGCACAAAGGTTAGAAAGGGTACCGTATCCCCGGATAACATGTATGGATAGCGTACACATTCAAAATATATGTCTCAGGAGGCAGGCTCAGATGGTGTTAGGCCCAGTATGGATTGCACGTGATTGCACAAAGGTTAGAAAGGGTACCGTATCCCCGGATAACATGTATGGATAGCGTACACATTCAAAATATATGTCTCAGTAGGCAGGCTCAGACGGTGTTAGGCCCAGTATGGATTGCACGTGATTGCACAAAGGTTAGAAAGGGTACCGTATCCCCGGATAACATGTATGGATAGCGTACACATTCAAAATATATGTCTTAGGAGGCAGGCTCAGACGGTGTTAGGCCCAGTATGGATTGCACGTGATTGCACAAAGGTTAGAAAGGGTACCGTTTCCCCGGATAACATGTATGGATAGCGTACACATTCAAAATATATGTCTCAGGAGGCAGGCTCAGACGGTGTCAGGCACAGTATGGATTTGACGGCCCAGACTACACAGCGGAGGAGCAGGGAGAGGTAAAGATTGCAAATGCTGGGGCCCTGCCCAAGCAAGGGGGGCCCACTCGTGGGCGTCGGTACTGGCACTGGGCCCCTCATAGTACGGCGGTGTGTCTGACGGCGGGTGTGCACCACCACCGTCAGAGACACTTGATTGCACTATGAAGGACCCTGTACCAGTGCCCGCGCCCAAGAGTCGGCCTACCCACCTGTCCAGGGCAATGGCACTCGCACGGTGTCGTGCGCTAGGTGGTGACCCCGGCCATGGGGGGGGAGGCAGCACAGTTAGGGAGTTTTAGAAAGTGGCATATGTTGATGTTGGACATTCAGCTGATGCAAAAGGTGAAATAGGTCAAGTCCCAGGAAGAGGTGGACCAAAGCAAGCCATTTTTCTGTCACCCTATGTGTCATCAGAGGAAGGTGGGACAAAATCCTTGGAAACCCATGCGTGGTTCATTTTAATGAAGGTTAGATCATCCACATTTTGGGTTGACAGACGGGTCCTTTTTTCTGTCAGGATTGATCCAGCTGCACTGAAGACTCTTTCCGATAGCACACTTGCAGCTGGGCAAGCGAGCTCCTGTAAGGCATATTGTGCCAATTCAGGCCAGGTGTCCAGTTTAGCGGCCCAATAGTCAAAGGGGAATGACCTGTGTGGGAGAACATCGATATCGGAGGAAAAGTAGTTTGTAACCATAGTTGACAACTGCTGTCTCCTGTCACTTTCCATCGATGCAGTATTACCAGTTGTGTGAGCGGTACTTGAAAAATCAGTCCACAACATTGTCATGAAACCCCTGTATCCAACGCCACTTCTGCTGTGTGCACCACGAACACCTCTGCCGTACGGCTCGTGTGAGAACCATCACCGCTGCTGTGTGCTGGGAATGCCTCAAGCAACCGATTTACCAGAGTTGCTTGTTTATTAGCCAATATTAGGTCAAGGTTCTCCTGTGGCATGATGTTTTGTAATTTGCCTTTATAGCATGGATCCAGGATGCTGGCCAACCAGTAGTCGTCATCGTTCATCATTTTGGCAATGCGTGGGTCCCTTTTTAGGATCTGCAAGGCATAATCTGACATGTGGGCCAATGTTCCCGGTGTCAATGATGCACTGCGAGTGCTGGTTGGAGGAGCACTTTCTGGCAAATCCACATCCCTCCAGTCACGCACAAACCCTGTACCAGACCTTGCCACGCCAACATTTTCACTTGCCCCACGAGATGCATCCTCCTCCCCTAAGTAATCATCCCCATCATCCTCCTCCTCCTCTTCTTCCTCCACCTCGTCCAGGAGAGGTCCCTGAGCAGACAATGGCTGAATGTCATCAAGGATTCCCTCCTCCTCTTCCTCCTCATCAACATTGGCTGCAGACGCCTGCTCCTTAAGGTGCATCAAAGTTTGCATGAGCAGATGCATAAGTGGGATGCTCATGCTTAGGATGGCGTCGTCTGCGCTTACCAGCCGTGTGCATTCCTCAAAACACTGAAGGACTTTACAGAGGTCTTTCAGCTTCGACCACTGCACACCTGTCAACTCCATGTCTGCTCTCAAAGTGCCTGGCCGTGTATCCTCCCACAAATGCATTATGGCCTGCCTCTGCTCGCACAGCCACTCCACCATGTGCAGGGTGGAGTTCCACCTTGTTGCAATGTCGATAATGAGGCGGTGGTTGGGAAGGTGGAGCAATCGCTGCAGCTTCTGCATACAAACGGAGTGTACAGGCGACCGGCGGATGTGCGCGCACAGTCTTCGCACCTTCTGGAGCAGGGCTGTTAACTCCGGATAATTTTTGAGGAAGCACTGCACCACCAGGTTCAAGGTGTGAGCCAAGCAAGGTATATGGCTGAGTTTTGAAAGGGCTATGGCTGCCACAAAATTACGGCCGTTATCACTAACTACCTTGCCTGCCTCAAGATGTACACTGCCCAGCCATGACTCAGTTTGTCGCTTCAAGTACTCGGCCAGCACCTCGGCGGTGTGTCTGTTGCCCAAACACATCATCTGCAACACAGCCTGCTGACGCATTCCACTAGCTGCTCGATAGGGGGACACATCGTGTGCAACAGTGGCAGCTGCAGATGGAGTGCTCGTACGACTGCGCTCTGTGGACGAGCTTTCGCTTCTGGAGGAGGAGGAGGAGGAGAGTCGAACGCCTACAGCCAACTGTTTCCTATACCGTGGGCTAGGCAGCACTGTCCCACCACCGCTGTCCCCTGTGGACCCTGCATCCACCACATTAACCCAGTGCGCAGTGATGGACACGTAACGGCCCTGGCCATGCCGACTGGACCATGCATCAGTTGTGAGGTGCACCTTTCCGCTCACTGACTGCTTGATTGCATGGACAATGCGGTCTTTCACATGATGATGGAGGGCTGGGATGGCTTTGCGAGAGAAGAAGTGGCGACTGGGTAGGTCATAGCGTGGTACTGCATAGGCCATGAGTTCGCGGAAAGCTGTGCTTTCCACCAACCGAAAGGGCATCATCTCAAACGAGATTAGTTTGGCAATGTGGGCGTTCAAACCCAGTTTACGCGGATGAGAGACTGAGTACTTTCTTGACCTACTCATAGTGTCTGGGAGGGTGAGCTGGACTTGAGAGCTGCATATGGTGGAAGTAGCGGTGGACAGGGCGGACTGAGAGAGGGTTGATGATGGTGATGGAGTTGGTGTTCTTTCTGATGGCCTAGAATCAGTCTTTCGTTGATATAACAGTGGGATTCCCTGACTGCTGTGGCCTTGCAACGACACCTCAACATTTGCTGCTGTGCTAACCGGTGGGCTTACAGTGGGGGAAACAATGTAGCGTTGCTGACTACCTTCGTTGTGATCAGTTGCACATGTGGCACTTGAGGTTTGGTGTTGTGTCCACGCTTGCAAGTGCATGCTGGTTAAATGTCTAAGCATGCAACTGGTATTCAAATTTTTCAGATTTTTCCCTCGGCTAAAAGTCTTTGCGCACTTCTTACAGATAACCTTGGCCTGATCATGAGGATTTTGTTCAAAAAAGTGCCACACTGCACTCTTCCTACTTTGGCAGACATTTTGCGGCCTAGCACGCTGTGATCTTTTGACCCTCTGGACAAGCTGTCCAGCAACTCTTTTGATGTTTGGAACCTGTCTTTGGAGTGCTCCGGGCCTTCCAGATAACAGCTGTTGCGATGTCGATGTCTGCTGTGGATGCTCCTCATCTGAGCTATTGGAAGCAGCACCCTCTTCCCCCAATGGATGCCAATCTGGGTCAACAACTGGGTCATCCATCACCTCCTCTTCTATGTCATGTGCACCTTCCTCTGTGTCACCGTGTATGGTGGTATAGTGTGCGGGAAGGGGCATCTGAGTCTCATCAGGGTCAGAATCTGGCTCTGTACACTGCGAGGACAATGTAGTGCTCTGAGTGAATGTACCAGCAGAATCATCCATCAGCGGCTGTGTATCAGTGCACTCCATGTCAGATTCATCTTGGCCTGGGTAATTCACCATTTCACTTGATAATCCAGGCATGGTATGTGAAAACAGCTCCATGGAGTAATCAGTAGTATGGCCTGCGTCATCCTTCAATCTTGGTTGGGGTGAAGGACACAAGGAAAGGTGTGGTTCATGAACATGAGCCTCCAATGACGACTCAGTGCTTTTACTTTTTACAACTGAAGAAGAGGAGGCGATAGAGCTGGAGGCTGAGTCAGCATTCTAAGACAAAACTTTTTTCTGATGCTCTGGCTTTAAAAGCGGTTTGCCAACTCCTAGAAAACTAAGCGTTCGAGGCCTTATGTAGCCAGACGATGACGCAGGCTCAACACCTCCTGCATTCGGTCCTATTTTGCTCTTGCCACTACCATCAGATCCACCACCAACACCATCATTACCAGCTGCCAACCCCCGCCCAATTCCACGGCCTCTTCCACCAGCCTTCCTCATTTTTGGTAGAAATGTAGACAAAATCCAACAAACTATATAGTAATGTAAAACAAGGTACAAGGTGTCTATAGGACAGGGGAGATTTTGAATTTCTGCAGACACTTGTGGACACTGGACACTTTTGGATTGTGTGAGGCCCACTGATATCTGAGCGCTATGTGACAGGCTCGATGGCACAGCTGTGACCAAAGTGACTAGAGGATAAGGGAGATTTTGAATCTCTGCACACACTTTTGGACACTGGACACTTTTGGATTGTGTGAGGCCCAATGAATATCTGAGCGCTATGTGACAGGCTCGATGGCACAGCTGTGACAAAAGTGACTAGAGAATAAGGGAGATTTTGAATCTCTGCACACACTTTTGGACACTGGACACTTTTGGATTGTGTGAAGCCCAATGAATATCTGAGCGCTATGTGACAGGCTCGATGGCACAGCTGTGACCAAAGTGACTAGAGGATAAGGGAGATTTTGAATCTCTGCACACACTTTTGGACACTGGACACTTTTGGATTGTGTGAGGCCCAATGAATATCTGAGCGCTATGTGACAGGCTCGATGGCACAGCTGTGACAAAAGTGACTAGAGGATAAGGGAGATTTTGAATCTCTGCACACACTTTTGGACACTGGACACTTTTGGATTGTGTGAGGCCCAATGAATATCTGAGCGCTATGTGACAGGCTCGATGGCACAGCTGTGACAAAAGTGACTAGAGGATAAGGGAGATTTTGAATCTCTGCACACACTTTTGGACACTGGACACTTTTGGATTGTGTGAGGCCCAATGAATATCTGAGCGCTATGTGACAGGCTCGATGGCACAGCTGTGACAAAAGTGACTAGAGGATAAGGGAGATTTTGAATCTCTGCACACACTTTTGGACACTGGACACTTTTGGATTGTGTGAGGCCCAATGAATATCTGAGCGCTATGTGACAGGCACGATGGCACAGCTGTGACAAAAGTGACTAGAGGATAAGGGAGATTGGATTGCTTTTAAAAAAGCAGTTTGCAGAGCAGTGGGTAAACAGCAATGCCAGCCTGTCAGGAAGCCTTAAAAGGCAGCCCAATAACCAACACCACTGATACACCACAAAATAGCCTCTCCTTGCACTGCACACACAGTGACTGGTGTGTTGTGCAGGTCAAATTGCTAGCAGCAGAAGCAGTTTTTTTTTCTTCTCAGCAGGACAAAAAAAAAAAATTGGGATTGCTTTTAAAAAAGCAGTTTGCGGAGCAGTGGGTAAACAGCAATGCAGGAATGTCAGGAAGCCTTAGAAGGCAGCCCAACAACCAACACCACTGATACACCACTATATAGCCTCCCCTTGCACTGCACACACAGTGACTGGTGTGTTGTGCAGGCCAAATCGCTAGCAGCAGAAGCAGTTTTTTTGTCTTCTTCCCTGCCTAACGCTCTCCCTACAGAATCAGCAGCAACCTCTCCCTATACTGAGATCGGCAGAAGTAAGATGGCGGTCGGCGTGAACGCCCTTTTATACCCCCTGTGACGCCCATCAAAGCAAGCCAATCACTTGCATGCCCTTCTGAAAGATGGTGGTGACCCCTGCCTATGTCATCACGTTGCCCACAGTGTCCGTGGATCCTGATTGGCTGAAAAAGAGCGCAAAACAAACTTTTGAAACGCGACTTTGGCGCGTAAGTCGCCGACCTCGTGGCCGACCTCATCCTAGGGTCGGGTTTCGTTTCATGAAACCCGACTTTGCCAAAAGTCGGCGACTTTTGAAATTTTTCGACCCGTTTCGCTCAACTCTATTCATGAGAGCTAAATACTTTTGTTTCCATTTTTCTTGCATTTCCATCCAAATCTTTCCAAAGCTTGTCCTGTAAAACATGCTCTTTATTGAAATGGACAATATAAAATACAATTTCCTTACTCTATTTCGTCTCAACTTCACATAGTCGCTGGGTAAACCTCTTGACATTTACATTGAAGAAAAGCTGTGACCAATGCCTAACAGCGGCATCCATCACCCATTGGCTATAATGGCATCCATTACCCATAGTCTATAATGGCATCCATTAGGTGTACATGTTCTGAGCTTTTCATGATGTATACTTTAATTGAATGCCTTTACAGCCTATGGGTGATAGATGTCCTCCATTTAATGTATACGTCATGAAAGGCTTATGATATGGATGCCTGTGACAGATGTCATACAGTAGCATCCATTACCATAGGACACCATGTTAAAAAAACATATACCACCCAGAATAAAGTTAATTTACTGGAATAAAGTAGCCTATATAGAATGGAATAGAGTAGTTTGCGATGTGATTACATATCTATGGACGAAGCCAAAATGTCACTTTGGCATCTGTGTGACTATTGGTCTCTTTATGGACAGGATCAACGTTTACATTGGAAGATTTCCTAGTGAACATGCTAAATATATAAAAAAAAAATGGTCCCAGATCACCGCTGTATAGTATGATGGCATAGAGGAAATAAGCCTGCATTGGCTTCCAAGGACAGTCAAAAAGTGTGTTTGTCAATGGAGTAGATGCGTTCTCAGCGTTTCCTATAGATTGAAACTGTAGGACATAACAGATTTATTCAATCCATTTAATTGTCTCTTAACATATGTAAATAACTGGAAGAAACAATACCAATGTGCAATAATAGCCATTCATCACCAACCAACAACATATCTGCAAATATTGTTTCCAGATTCTGATGGAATAACCCAACAATCACACATACAGAAGTGTTATCTAGTGCTTCATTGTTGAAGTCACTTTCACAGGCGTCCACAACTGACTGGATGACGTGCTCTCAAGGTTGTATTAGTCATAAGGCGGAATAGGCTGAAGCCTAGGAGCCCTGCAATGACTATGGGCTTCATAATGGTTTTTTTTGCGAAGGCCGTGTTGCCAGAATCCTTGGACTCAAATGGTTATGGGCACTTTTCACTCTGCTGTAGCAGTACATGTTCATATATATTTGTGGGCAAATAATGTACCAGCGTCACAGTTGAGAAAGGATACCGCTTCCTCCCTTATTGCACCTCCATCAGCTGCATGGCCAAGTCGTGACCTTGCTTAAGTATTTTGAAACCTTTCCATGGGTTGTTTGGATCGGCCAACACAGGTGCTAAGTATAGGGAGGTATAGGGTATATAGCTATGACCATACCAGTGTCAAGCTGTTGTGAGGTGAAAAACTGAAGTGCCACAGGCTACCCAAAATGACTGAAAGCCTAGACCATGAATTAGTATGGTCTTGAGAGTTCCCAACTCTTTAACAAAAGGTTCTTCAGCAGCTAAGATGTGTATGATAAGAAAAATTTACCTCTTACTATAAGTTACTGAGAAGAAAGTCCTCTTGGAACTGCATTACTTGTATAAGTGTTCTAACAGCGCATGCTCATGGAGTGGTGTACAACCTCAGTGGAAGGTCTATTGATCTGTGTGGAGTGTGGAATATGGGCTCATAGACTTTTTATTAAAGAAGCACGCCTATCAAAATGCTATCCTCTTCATATATTGCAGTCATTATGTTATATGGCACTTTGTACTAACAACTGCCCATTTTACCTTTCTACCCAGGTAATTCTTCTCTTTTCTTTGCTCTATGTAGAAAATGAACCATCATAGGGGGATGACTCATGCAGGGAAAAAAGATTTTCTGTTTCGACATAGAGCTTAGAAGGATTCAGCTAGTTAGCTTTTAATCATGTGATGTCACAGACCTGATGAAAAAGAGAAGAATTAGGTGGGTAGAAAGGCAAAATGAGCAATTGTACATACACAGTGCTGTATAATATGATGACTGCAATATATTAAAAAGATGAAAACTTTGATGAAAGTGCTTATTTAAGCCAGGACAGTGCTTTAAACATGCACTCAGGTAGAAACTCAGCACTGCTACCTGCTAAGCAGAGTGCTCCAGAGTGGCTTTTGAATAATCAAGGTACTCTAAAGACGCAAACCCCCACCTTATTGCTGCATATATTTTAAGTAGTACCTATCATTGTAAAACAAATATATAAGTACTCTTTAAGAAACATCCTTCAAACACATATTTTCATCTGTTTAACCATCAGCATGTTGATATACTGCTTGAGAATACCGAAACTTTCTAAACATGTCCATTTGTCTATTGCTTGTACAGTGAAGCAAGATCTACTATCCTCGTCTTCATCTATGCTCCCACATGATGACAGGTGAGCTGGATTGCAATGGGATATCCCAGTTTCTGAAAGTACTATCATGCAAGAACTGCTTGACTCCTCAGGAACGTGGGACTGCCTGCTTACCTCTTTTCTATTACTGCAAATTTTATAGACCGCAAACTATTACAAACTGAGAGAATCTGCTATGATTCCAATTCAGCTAAGTCTTTCAAATTTGGATTGGAAATTTGATATGATTTAATTTTACTTCATGCAAAAACGAATGTGCGTGATCATGTACCAAAGAGCACAATGATGATGGAAGATCGAACCGGAGGGACAGAGCGGTGTAGATAACTAGGGATACTTGGAGGTCAAGGCAAGATATATATATAGTATATATTTTGAACCTCTTCCTGACTGAAAAAAGTGACTCTAGAAAATTGTCAGATGGTCATCGACTATTTTGCTGGATTGGAGCAACTCAAATCACAAAATATTCAGATTTGCACATGTTTAGCACTTTTTCCTTCCAGAAAGCGGTGTTTTAACATGCGAAACGTGCGTCGGGGCATTGCCACCTGGCCCAGGGTCCCACTCCTCAACTCTGGTAAGCACTATTCCTGGATGTGACTTGTATTGACTATTCAGTTTACCTTCCTTCATGCTGTGATTTTTCTCTGGGATGGTTCTTACCAGGGTTTATTTTCTGACACATCAACCCCTTATATATCTTATCGCTGGACACATAGATAGTGTGAAATTATTGTTGCATTTTTGAGTGGTGACCCTGGTGTTTCTTTTCATTCTTGTAGTTTGTCACTAAAATTTCTAATAAAATTTGTATTTTCACCTTATTCACCACACTACTCCTTATTCTCCTATCTTCTATATGAATTTTTTGCAGTTGGTGTGTTCTTCTATATAGGGTGGGTCACTATTTGTGCCACCAAGGTGCATTTAACATGCAACTGAGGCTTTTGCTTTCATGTTTAGGACTTTGACTATAATTTTTGTTTATTTAAGGCTTAGACGGACACTTTTGACAAGAAGCACGTTTAGACAGCTATGTCATAAATCTAGTGACAGTTTTCCTTTAATTTGACTACGCTATTGAAAAAAAAAAACGAGATCAACAAAGATAAATTTTCCGTAATAGTCGGGGACAATGAAGCGTGTAAATAAGTGAGAAATTGTAGCTGGAAAATAGTACACTGAAATAAAGTGAACACTTTGACCTTCAAATAAAAGAATGTATTTTCCTCTGAGCCTGTGAATGAATCATTAATTCACAAAGTACCAGTGAATCTCTCCCGGTAGTCTTAAACTTAGGCATAAAACAACACTATAGTGACTTTCATTGTGTGTAAGGAAGACAAGTAGATTGTATCAAACAGACAGAATGTATTCTGCGGTACATCAGGACGGGAGCGCGGCTTCATGCAGCCAGCCATTGCCTGGGGAAAGTAGATTGACGCTCTAATAAAAGTTATTACATTAAGCAGTACAGTAACCTCGTTTTTGTATGAGGCAGATAGAAAATGCTTAAAAAATGACTGATACATGACTGCCTAAGCAGTGAAATTGGATCTATTTGTATCTATATTCTATTGTTTCAGGTTCATTTGCAGCAATCTGCCGGATATTGTCAGACAAGGACATGAAAGCTGCTCTTACCATACAACGTACATAGGGGGTTATAGATGCAACGCTGCCTCCATCCCACAGGAGCTCATTACAAGGCATGTCACCAGCAATGCAAGTCCGAGATCGCTAGGTGCACGCCAGGCTAAAATATTTAGGGTAGGAAATAATTTTATTGAGTGTAGCCATTCTCTCCGGTAGATCTCACAGAAAGCGAACCAACACTTGGCTGCTTATTTCCTTGAATTAAATCTATTTTCTTGAAACCTGCAGATAATTTTCTCTGACGTCCCATGAAGTTTATGAGACTACTGAAGCAAATAATAGATCAGACTCATATAAAATAAGAAATGTGAGATATCTGTAGGGCGTAATTATTCCTTACGGAGCGGATTACTAAGCAAAATTTAAACGAAGCAGCTGAAAAAAGAAAGCCATGTCATGTAAAAAGCAATCGGGCAATTGGATTGTGGATGGACATTACTGCTCTTAAAGGGAACCTGTCACCCCCTCAGGGCGTTTTTAACTAAAAGAGCCACCTTCAGCAGCACTAAGGGTCCAGTTTCACATAGCGGCGCACCAGCGATCCCGACAACGATACAACCTTTAAGGATCACTGGTGCATCGCTACATGGTCGCTAGTAAGCTGCCAAAGAGGCAGATCTCTTCAACGAAGCAGCAATCCGACGGCGATCCATATAACGACCTCAGCGGTCGTTGGTACCTTGTCACACAGCAGCTTTTCTGATGACTCCCGCCTGCGTCCCTTAGTTCTGCGTCACCAACGAGGTCGCTTGTCGGCATCAAACACAGGGATGCTCGCTGGCCAGCGGGATGCCGACGATGAAAAAATGGCCCAGGACATTTGAGCACGATCAGCGATATCCAGCAAGGGCCTGTTGCCGCTATGTGTCACTCCATACCTATGTGACAGAATGCATGTATGAGGAACTATTTATAAAAGTCTATATTTTGGCGTTAATGGGGGTCAGAAACAGAAGAGCCACCTTCACAGAATGCAGCCTTAGTGCTGCTGAAGGTGGCTCTTTGAGTTAAAAACTCCCTGGGGGATGACAGGTTCCCTTTAAAGTGAATCTGTTTCCTATTTTTTTTAGGAAATTTTTATTGTTTTCATGAAAGATTTTTAAGTAATATGCAATACTGATACGAATATATCCATCTAAAAGTTAATAAATGGCCATAAACACTTTACGAATCTCCTGCTGCCATGGTACTTGCCCATTTCCCCGCTGGTCTATGTTTTTTTCTGGGTTGAGCCTTTTACAGGTCAATAGAGCCAATTGAATCAGAACTCTAAAGTTCAGGGTTCATACCAGAGTCAGAGAGAGAGGGAGAGATTTTCCAGCTCCAAAGTTCAAGTCCACATGTCAATGGTTGACCTTGGGCATAATACAGGTCTTTCTGGTCATAGGGCATTTGGACTAAAGTTCGGCCAAACTTGAACTTACATGGGTCCGCTCATCCCTATTGGTCACTAGTTGTAGTATTGACAAATTTGACCCCATTGAGGTCACTACAATTGATTGGCTGCAGCTGTTATAAGTCAAAGCTGGCAGAAAAAGATTGACAGGAGATCAAGGAAGGGTCCAACACAAGTGCAGTGGAAGATTGGTAAGTTAAGTTTCACTTATTTTATTTTAGAATACTGTAAACAGTGTTTGTTCCTTTTCTATGGCTGGACACCACTTTAAAAACCTACTATAAGCCATAAACTGTGTCGTGTTTAGCTACAGTCAACGATTGTGAGAAGGTTCAGATGGGGAGAAGTTAGCATTTCACTTATTACAGGGACATATATACTAAACCCATATGAGTATACACACATAGATATATTACATCACATTGTTGTGTGTTTCTGTCTGTAATCTGAAAACTCCTGGACAAAGCAGTTCTATGTGAAACGTGTTGGTGTAGTGTATTTTTTTTTGTCCTGCCCCTTATTGATACTCTTCTGTGTACGGGTATTGCTTATATTTATACTTTACTCTATAGTTGAAGCAACTTCTAATATTTATTGTAACCATTTTTGTAACCTTACCCTTTGCATGTATGTGTGTGGTTTTGTAGGTGGCATACTTGGGACTGATTTTGCCTATACCATCCCATTTGTCCCATGTCAGCTCATACATGGTCATACCACGGTGTGACGGACTGGGGAGAGCCTGGGGGGGCATAACTACGTGAACACTGGACTGTTCACTAGAGTCTCTAATGGTAAGGCTAGACTTGGCTCCCAATGAATGCCAGGTGCCACTCCAGGACAGATCAACGGTTGCGCAACAGCTGGACCCAGACAGACAGACTGGTTGGAGCAGCAGGCAGAGCTTGTATCAGAGTGCTGTAAGTAGAGTTCATATCAGAGTGCAGCAGATAGGGTCTGCATCAAAGTGCAGCAGGCAGGATCTTCACCAGAGTGCAGCAGGCAGGATCTTCACCAGAGTGCAGCAGGCAGGATCTTCACCAGAGTGCAGCAGGCAGGATCTGCACCAGAGTGCAGCAGGCAGGATTTGCACCAGAGTGCAGCAAGCAGGATTTGCACTAGAGTGCAGCAGGGACAGGTATGCGACCTTACACAACATAGACTGCAAACAGGAAGGTTGCTCAGGCACCTTCCCAGTGGGGAGGAAGCAATGTATACATAATATCCCATAGCCATTGGCTGGGAAAAAAATAAGAAGTGCACGCACTGACCCTTTGAGAAGGCGGGAGTGCACGTGTGTGTGCATGGCTAGAGGACTAGCTGGAAGCATGCAGAGCATTGGGAAGGGAAGAACAGTCCACAGCATGGGTGAGTAAAGTGACACGCTGGAGACCATGTATTCTATGCACAGTGCCTAAAATCCATAAAGGTGACACTTTGTGATTTTCCCAAACTAAGTTTCCTCCTTCTGACTTAAAGGGAATTTGTTATGTTGGATAATGCTGAAGCGCAGCTCCTGGGAAAACAGAAACTTTATTCCTTCCGGTAGCTGACGACTTTCAGTCATATAGGCGTGCCGGAGCGGCTTCTGTCACGGCTCACAACACTGTGAGAGGCGGTGGTAGGTACACCACGGCACTTTGACTGACGGTTGGCTCTGCGGTCTTTGTGGGTTAAAGTACAGTGCTGTGCAAATTAATTGGGACAAAATGCTTTGTCCCAATTAATTTGCACAGCACTGTAGGTTAATGATATTATTCCAATGTGACAGGTTCCCTTTGTTATGCCATAAATTATAGTGTAAAGTCAGTCGAACCCGACAATATTGGCCTACAATCTAACATGTAAAGAGAGATCATGACTCTCCCTTAACAAATGATGTTGAGAGAAGGATCCGGCACATCAAATTGCTGATCCTTTCAGTCTCAAGGGGGTAAGGCTATGTTCTCAAGTCCAGTAGAACAAATCAAGCAGCAATCTTTTGACCGCAAAGGTGATCAACTTTTTTGTCAACGAATTGCTGCTGGATCCATTCTAACGGACGATTACTGGTCATATGAACATACTCTTAGCTGCAGCCAGAGGATTTGGGCAGGGGCTCTCTAGTCAACACAGCAGCCCTTGGCTAAGTTGCCAATGGGAGACTCAAGAGACAGAGAGAGATATTTGCCATTATTTGGCCAGCACTTATCTAATCTTTATGGGGGCTTTATTCTGTAAATGCTCCTCGTTGTAGATATAAAAGTACAATTTTCAGTGCTTCACTCACAGTGAACAATAACAATTTGAGATAATAATCTCTTACTTTTTTTTACTGTCTTACCCTTCCATATTTCATGTTCTTAAACGGTTTTCATCTACCGATACTCTAATTATGAGATGTTCTCATCAACATACATTTTCCACCCTCATAAATCTGTATTTCTACAATTTGGTCTGGTATAAAAAGCCATGCAAAATAGCTCCAAAATCTTCCTGTGCATGAGCTGCATAACAATGAAGCGATTTTCTGTCTATGCCTATTCTATTGATTGTGCCAGTGGATGTGCGGCTTATATAATGAAAAGCTCCCAATAGACTGTAGCTAGGGGCAAAGCTGTAGATAATAATTAATGCTTGTTGTACAGATACTTTCTGACAAGTTGTTATTGGAGAAATGTAACCAAAACATAGGAAAATTGCGCACGTCATGAATGTGGATAATATCTCACCTCACTTCTTACTAACGACTTTAGCAAAGATGTTTTATTGATTAAGAAATCTTCAATAAATGCTTCTTTCAACATTAATAATCCGTATCCACAGTATAAAACTAATGTCTGACTGTTCTCCATGGATTGATGGGCTACATCGGGCTTAGACATAGTGATTTCTATCATTAAGCATTATTGATAACTTCTATATATAAGAGGTTGTAATGATGGGACACAAAGATTACATAGAATTCCTGTTCTGATCATCGTTCTCACCATGATAAGAATATGTAGATGGAACAGTCCCTAATAGCAGTAATATTAATTATTGTTAATAATAATTAAATATTAATGACATTTTATTCCTACAGCAACCTATTTTGCAGCACTTTACTATTCAGAGGAGACATGTACAAACTATATCAAACTTTAAAGAGTAACACAATAATACAATTCAATCAAGAGGCGTGAAGATCTTGCTCGGAAGCTTACAATCTAGAAGGAAATAGGGAAACACCAAGGGTAAAGTGCTTTCCATGTATGGTCCAGCCATCTTGATAATACATAAGGATACTCAAGTAAAAACTGCATAAAACACTCATCAGACAGAATCTGTCTATGTATAGATGCAAAGTGCTACTAAGTTTATGAAAGCTATGAGAACAGTTGACAGAAGTGACCAGATTCTAAGGAAAATTTAGGAAGGGAATACAGGGAACAGTTAAATTAGTGAGATGAAGGGGTAGACTTGTCTAGAAAGATATGTTTTAGAGCACTCTTAAAACTATGGATACTGGTTAATGAATTCCAGAGAACCGGCACACCACAAGAGAAGTCTTGGACACAGGTGTGAAAGTTTGGATTATGGAGGATGTTAGTCATAGATCATCAGCAGAGAAGAGAGCATGGGTAGGAGAGTAGACAGATGCAGAAGGATTTATGGGGGTGTGCAGGACTGTGAAGAGCTTTATGGGTGAGTGTTATAAGTTTCTGTTGTATTCTGTATCAGGTGGGTAACCAGTGCAATGACTGGCATCGGGTGGAGTCATTGAAGTAGTGGCTAGACAGAAATACAACCCTGGCTGCCACATTCAGGATGGATTAGAGAGGAGAGAGTTCACTTAAGGTGAAGAGCAATTAATAGAAAGTTGCAGTATTATCCATATGAAAATGAATAAGAGTGGCTGACAAAGGTTTTGCAGTTCCAAAGGTAAGAAAAGAATAGATTCTGAAGTTGTTTTCGAGTTGCAGATGACATGAGTAAGGTAGTTTTGGAGTAAGTGGATGTAGGGAGTAAAGGAAAGACCTGAGTGAAATATAATCCCAAAGCAGTAATCGGGCTGCCTGGAAATTATGGTAGAAACACCTACAAAAATGGATATAACAGGTTTAACTAATAGAGAAAGGAGACACAACATATTCGGCTTTAGAAAAAATTTGTTTTAATTAAAGGAAGGATATAATGTTAGAAACAGTTGACAGACAGTCACTGGTTTTATAGGCATTAGCAGAATTTTGCCACAAGTAATTTGGCCCCATGCAAATAGAACACCTCTATGATGGTAGCATTAAGATCAATGTATAAATAATTATCTGGCCACCAAGCTTTTTACAACCTATGATGTATAATTATATACGTCATAGGTCGTGTCCCTGCATTCCATGTGGGCTCCGATGCTGACCCCGCATGTTTTCCAGTACATGTGAGGTGATTTTGTCAGCTGACATGTGCCCCTAACAGCATAGGTTGGATTTCATCAGCTGATATGTGCCCCTAACAGCCTTGGGTGAAATCAACCCATGGCTGTTACCAATATCTGACAATGGCATTTAATATGGTGGTTCCAGAAGTGCTGCACTAATTACGCCCATCCGCATCCGTGTCACATGACTGTGGGGTACCCATGGGTTGGCATAGCAACCAGGGGTCTGCAGGAAACCCTTGTGGTTGTCATTGCTGGTTTGCTGTGAGCACTGCCCAGTGGCTGGCGCACAGCAGATCATCATTTTAGCTACACATAGCAGGGTGCAAGCTTTGCTATGTGTAGCACAGGCAAATGGACCATCACACCTTCTAGTCTTCCATAGAAACTATTGAAGCAAATGAAAAGAGGAAAAAATGTTTTTAAAAATATAAAAAACATTACAAAAATATAAAAGTTCAAATCACCCACCTTTTGCCCCATTCAAAATAAAACAATTAAAAAAAAATTAAAAATACACATATTTGGAATTGTATTCAGAAACGCCGAATCTATCAAAATATAAAAAGAATTAATTTGACAGTAAACGCGTAATGAGAAAAAAAATCTAAACACTAAAATTATGGTTTTTTGGTAGGTACAATATTGCAATAAAATGCCTTACCAGGCGATGAAAACATTGGATGTACCCCAAAATAGTATCATTAAAAACATCAGCTTGGCGCATAAAAAATAAGCCCTCACCCAGCCACAGATTCCATAATATGGCATCATTTTTATTTTTTCTAACTTTGTAATTTTTTTTCACCATTTACATAAAGAAGAATCTACACATGTTTGGCATCTGTGAACTCGCAATGACCTGGCAAATCTTAATAGAAGGTCAGTTTTAGCATTTACTGAACATGATAAAAAACAAAAACAATTTGTTCGGAACTTCACTTTTTTTGTAATTTCACTGCACTTTGAATTTTTTTCCCATTTTCCAGTGCATGATATGATAAAACCAATGATGTTGTTAAAACAAGCCCTCACTCAGCCATATTGACTGAAATATAAAAAAAGATATGGTTCTGGGATGAAGGGGAGCATAAAATGGAAACGGGAAAATGAAAAACTCCAAGGTCTTAAAGGGGTTAAAAAATGCTGCATTTATAGAAACACCCCTCCCCCCTCCAGATTTTTGGGGAAGGGTAGATAGTCCTTTTTAGTGGTCTCTATGTATTTAACTAAATAAAAAAAATAGTGCATCAAAATCTGTTTTGCTTCCACACTTCAAGCGAACAGATGACGGATAACAATACTGTATAAGGTAGTGGTTCTGCCTATGTCATTCTGTAGTGCAGCAAGAAGTCAGGAACATTTGAATTAACTAATTTCCGGTTCATACACAGACTTAAGGGGCTGCCAGTTACCAGACCAAACAATTGACTGATTTCACTTAACAGAATAGGTAGAAAAATGGCAAGAAAAAAAAAGGAGAAAATAAAACCTAAGCTAGATATCACTACTGGAGAGTGCTACACCTAAAAGTTTTTCCTTTAATTTACTTGAAGTCTCATTTAACACCAGACTTAGGTCACATGTTTCAAGACACATTATGTTTCACTGTTCAATCACAGGAACAGACAAAGGGAATTCATATGCAAAAGTGATCTGTTGCATCAGTTACCGTATTTTTCTGACTATAAGGTGCACCAGACAATAAGATGCACCCTAAGTTTAGAAGGGAAAAAGAGGAAAAAAATAAGTTTTAACCTGTCATCAAGGTCAGGCATGTCAGGGGTCAAAGGTGCATCTTATAGTCTGAATGTAGCTTACAGTGGAGCTGGTGGCAATGGAGCGTGGTCACAGGAATAGAGTCACATTTACTTTATATGACAGCAGGAGTCAGGCGATGCTGTGGGCCCTGTACTAAGAGGAGAGTGTGTCCTAGCGGTGCAAGGAAGGAGAGGAGTCCAAGCTGTGCACATTCACCTCGTGGTGTGCTTCACGAAAAAGAAGCCTGTCGGCACATGCGCAAGTTGAGATCTCGACTCATCATTGAGCCAAGATCTAAAAAGGCAGGAAAACAAGAGCAATATAAGTGCCCATCTCTGTTGAACTTCAGAAACTGATGATGGATGGGGGAGCATTTTGAAACATCTGCCTTGGGTGTGAAGAAAGGTTATCATGCTGTTTGGTCATCAATACTTCTGTCATCTTCTCAAAAATTTACAATCTACAGAATTCAGGAGAACACCCAGTGGATTTATTGCTGACACTAAAACCAAATGTGTAGATCTTCAGACTGCGATAGACGATATTTTGGAAATTAATATTGTGCGCATGCACATACAAAACTTGGATGTATAGGAACAGGCTCTCTAGCTTATGAAACCTCAAAAGGTTTACAGTTGACCAGTGCACATGGTCAAGCATTGATTAGAAATGGAATCTGGGCACCAGTAAGTGTGGTCTTGGAAAGGGGTATGGGCTCCTTATAGGTGAAGGCCACAGTCAGCCAATTTCTGACCAGGCTTTACAGGACAAATAATTGGAGTAGGTAAAAGAACTGCAAATTTACGAGCGTTCAGTGTTGTGGAGACCATTCCTATAACATCTCCTTATTTTTATGATTAGGCAGCCAGTGAAATTAAAATGGTATCATTAGACAAGCAATTTCATTTTTGTGATTCAATGTCTTTTTAGTTCCTGTACATTTCTAGATATTTAAATGCAAATGTCTGCTCGCTTCCTGTCTCATTTGCATATGTCTGCATGTTTCTACAGTGGAAGGAAATAAAATAGATTTGGCAAAAGCAAATATTTTTCTTCATAAAATAGCCTTTATAGATTTAAAAACAAAAAATAATCATCAGTAACACCAGATTGTGACCGGTTGATTAGATCGTGGCTCTTTCCTTTACTGGGCTCAAAGAGACCTTTGTCTACTACTCTAATTCTTACTGCTAAAAATATCTCTGGTTATTCTGCAGACTGCGTATAAGGTACTTCCATTTTGTAATTGCATGCAGCAAGCTTCCTTGTAATTCTTTTAGACATCACAGATGTGTCTTCCTGGAGGGGATGTGTACCTGCATGTCATCCACATATTGCAATAAGCCTTAGCGCGAGATAACCCCGTCAGTCTGTTTTGACGTCTTGGATAAAATGGTAGATCTGTTACAAAAACAACTGGTCTGTATAGAGATGGCGAGATTACATTAAAAAAACTTACAGTAGAAAGAGATTATATAATTGCCAATGAAATGTGAATTGTGCCAATGTATTTTACAGATTAAATATATTAAAAATACCCAAGGTCATTAAATAAAAAGCGCACTGGTACAGTACTGCATGTGTGTGAAATTTAATTACCTTCTTCTATGGTATTATCTCTTTGTTACTCACAGCAAGAAGCAAAGAAAATGATAATAATGAAGAATTAGAGTGATAGACCTCTCTGTACACACATATGATACCACCTAAATAAGTCTCCAGACCAAAACCACTGCACATCCAGAAATTTAAAAAAAAATTACTTTACGAGGGGTGCCTGAAAACTTCGAGGCCCACCCATGAAATCTTTTTTGCATAGTCTTGTTTTGCAATGCAATATGTTATTTAGTTAGTTGAATGGTCTCATGAGCAATCTGGATTTATTTTGATTTTTTTTGTTTCCGTTACAGCATTTTAAAGTTGAGTCGCAAAGCTGAAAAATGGAAATGGAGAAGTTGGCAAAGTTCACACATTGGCTGCTGCAATTCACTCCTGTGGTGTCCAACTGCTTCAGCACCCACCCTATTCCCCTGATTTGGCTCCCTCGGACTATCACCTATTCCCACAGATGAAAAAGCACCTTGGTGGAAGGTGGAATTGCAGCCATTGCAACAGCCGATGTGTGAACTTTGCCAACTTCTCCATTTCCATATTTCAGCTTTGCGACCCAACTTTAAAATGCTGTAACGGAAACAAAATAATCAAAATAAATCCAGATTGCTCATGAGACCATTCAACTAACTAAATAACATATTGCATTGCAAAACAAGACCATGCAAAAAAGATTTAATGGGTGGGCTTTGAAGTTTTCAGGCGCCCCTCGTACTACAGTCAAAGTAATATACAGTGCCTTGAAAAAGTATTCATACCTCTTTAACTTTTCCACATTTTTTCACATTACACCCACTCACTTAAAATGCAGTTCACTGGGATTTTATGTAATATACCAACACAAAGTAGCAATATTTGTGATGTGAAAGGAAATTATACATGTTTTCTAACAAATTTAAAACTATAAATCTGAAAATTGTGTCATGTCCGCCATGTCTGTCATGTCCGCTATGTCTGTTTTGCCTCATGACCCCTGGAGCGGTGTGCACGCGCATCTCATGTCTGCTATCCTGCATGTTCCCTAGAGCAGTGTACACACTCACCTCATGACTGAGCTGCGGGATGCCTGCGTTTCTGCTCTGCCTTCTGTGATCATCTCATCATGTCTAGAACCCATGATCATGTGTCCTTCCTATGTTCCAGCAGAGGCTGGTTCAGCATTCATCTCTGCATGTCTGGAATTCTGATCATGTGACCTGCCTAGGTTTCAGCACTGGTTCTGCAGTCATCCCTGCATGTCTGGAATCCTGATCATGTAACTGCTCCCTGTGATCCTGGAGGATCTGAACTGGAAGTTCTCCCCTGGTCCTGACCCGGAAGTGGAGGTGCTATGCCCTATATCAGACCGCCCTTCCTATGCTCAGGGCCTCAGTATTGTGTTGCTTCCCTGCATGGCTGCTTGGTCTGCTGGGTCGCTCCCTCTATTCTGTGCCCTTGAACTTTGTTCTGTCGTGCATCTCTGCACACGCTCTGTGCTCGTACTTCGTCTCTTGTCCCGTGCCTTGTCTTAAGTTTGTCTGTTGTGCCATGTTCGTCCTTGTCCTTCTTGGACTTGCAGTCCTTCTGTTATTCTCTGCCTTGCCTGTTTCTGCCATGTTTTGTCTTCGCTATGCTCTGCCTTGTGTTTTCTCCTCTGTTCTCTGTTTCTGCCTGTTACTCCTGCTCTCTGTTCTACGGTGCTCTCTAGCACATTCCCTAGCTAGTCCCAAGGCTTTACCTTGGCCCGGCTCTGGGCTGCGGCCTACACTCCGCTGCTAGCTCTGTTCCTGCTCTGACCTGATTCCGTGTTTCTGGCTATGCTTCCGTTCCATGTTCCGTACTCTGGTCTTACTCTGCCCTGTGTCTCATCTTGCCTTGCTTTGCTGCTTTGTGCGCCCTTTGCATGCGCCTGGCCTTCCTAGCCTCCTGTTTGTGCCTCAGCCATGCCCGCCCTAGCCGTGCCCGCCTGCTTGTGTCTCAGCCATGCCCGCCCTAGCCGTGCCCGCCTGCTTTTGTCTCAGCCATGCTCGTCGGTCAGTGACAGCTGTGTCGCCTGCAATGCCTCAGCTGGGTTCGCTGGAGTCTTGCCCGTCTGTCAGTGCCGCAGCCCGATTAGCTAGCCAGTGCCCCAGCCGTGCTCTCTGTGCTCCCTTGCACTTCATGCTGTTTCCGCACTGTGCTCTCTAAAGCACGCGCAGGCCCTCGCCTGCCCTTGGCATACCTTCCCGTGCTTCTGTAAAAGTACGCGTAGGCTTTGCCATGTCCCCTGTCATGCCCTCTTGCACACACAGGCCCTAAACCTGTCCTTAAACCCTGACCCTGGCGTGCCTCTCTGCACGTGCAGGACTCTGCCTCGCCTGACCCTGGCGTGCCTCTCTGCACGTGCAGGACTCTGCCTCGCCTGACCCTGGCATACCTCTCTGCACACGCAGGACTCTGCCTCGCCTGACCCTGGGGTGCCTCTCTGCATGCGCAGGGCTCTGTCTTGCCTGACCCTGGCGTATCTCTGCACGCGCAGGACTCTGCCTTGCCTGACCCTGGCATGCCTCTCTGCACGTGCAGGACTCTGCCTTGCCTGACCCTGGCATACCTCTCTGCACACGCAGGACTCTGCCTCGCCTGACCCTGGCGTGCCTCTCTGCATGCGCAGGGCTCTGTCTTGCCTGACCCTGGCGTATCCCTCTGCACGCACAGGCCTCCGTCCTTGAGTCTGACCCTGGCATGTTCCTTAACACGCATTGTGTTGCTAAACTGTCTTGTCTCCTTGCATGGAACCCTGGTTTGCCTGCCAGATGCCCGGAACCTGCCAATCACTGCCAGAGATCGTAAGCCTGATGTCTGCGGCCTGATGTCTGGAGCTGATGTCCGCAGCCTGATGCCCTGATCATGTCGATCATTGCCAGATGTCCGGAGTCCGATGCCAGCGTGCCTTTGCCTACCATCTTGCACATACCATGTCTTAGACCCTGGCGTGTCTCCTACGCACGCACCCTGCCTTGGACCCTGGCGTGTCTCCTAAACACGCACCCTGCCTTGGACCCTGGCGTGTCTCCTAGCGCGCACCCTGTCTTGGACTCTGGCATGTCCTAGAATGCATCCCACCTAGGAACACTGGTGTGATCCCTAACACGTACCCTGCCTTGGACCCTGGTATGATTTCTGCACGAGTTATGTCTGGAACATTTGGCGTGCCCTTGCACGCATCTTGCCGTGTTTCACTGTTTGTGCCCTGCACCTCATTCCCTGTTTATGCCTAGCATCTGAATAAAGTGTGTAACCATGCTTTGCAGAAGAAACCCTGTGACTTCGCTTTGTGTTTTGTATCCTGTCCGTTCTGTTGCCAGACACTCAATAGTGTCTCCCTGAGCCGGCCGTCTGGTCCAGCTGCTGTGGTGGCTCACCCCCTTGGTCTTGCCCCTGACACTCCCTGTATAGGGGGTGGATTCTCAGTAGGTCAGCTCGCCCTAGGTCGGTGGGTGCCACGGCCCAGAGGGTCCACTCTAAAAAATAAAATGACTCGGTGCAAGCTGACGCTCGTCACAAATTATGACATGTATTTGTTTACAGCCCCCTGTAGTCTGATACCCATAAATAAAATGCAGAGTGACCAATGCCCCCGGAAGTCACATAATTAGTAAATTGAGTTCACAAGTGTTTAATTTATTCTCAGCATAACTACCGCTGTTTTGTGAAGGCCTCGGAAGTTTATTTGAGAACATCAAACTACATTATGAAAACTAAGGAACATGCCAGAAGGGTCAGGGATAACATTGTGGAGAAGAGTAAAGCAGAGTTAGGTTATTAAAAAGACATCACATCTCACAGAACACTGTTCAATCCAAAATCCAACAGTGAAATGAGTATGGCACAGCTTTACACTTCACAAATACTTGTGAGTTTGTGTTGGTCTATCACATAAAATCCCAATAAAATAGAATTGTTTGTGGGAGTTACATGAAACAATATGGAAAAGATCATGGGATATGAATACATGTATGAATACTTTTTCAAGGAACTGTATGTTGCAAAGCTACGAGGACAAAAATCACCAAAACACTTAAAAAGCAAAAATAATATCATTAAATATGGAACCAAATTACAATCTATTTTGACCTCCCTCCAATAAAATCAAAATACAAAACAGGACAAAAGTGAAAGAACTAGTGTGAAGGAGAGAATGGCTAATGAAATCAATTATTAACCTTACATAAGCTAGTAATATATGTGGTGTGGCAAGATGGTGTCTACATCCTGGAACTACGTCCTGGAATCCTTGGAATGTGAGGTTGATACACTGATGACCATATATGAAATAGACCTAGCACGGACTTAACACGGACTGATACAATGGCTGTGGAGCTGTGTAACCCACTCTTCCTGTCTGCTACATGATCTTTTGTTTATACTAATAAAGTTCAGTTCTGTGCCAGCTCTTGCTGAGGGAGGAGAACACATCTGACCCTGCGTCCAATGTCTTTCTTCTATGCATGCACTTGGCTCATATTTATCAGGTCAGGGGTAGACAATCCCTAAGATCTCACCTTTAGAGATTATCCCAACAATAGTATGTGTATAATGAAACAATAAAAGTATAAGGAAGAACCACATTTTGCGCTGTAAAGTAACTATAGTAGTATCAAATAAATATCAAATAATAATAATGAGGAGTATGACATACAAATGCTATCATCAGCAGAACAGTGGTGATTATTTTAATGTGTTAATCAAGGTATATAGCTTTTGATAATACATAAAACAATCAATGCACATAGCAATAGATGACTTTCTCCTGATGGAGTGGAACCAGCTCTAATACGTGTTTCAGAGCAAATCTTAATCAGGGGGTGAAGCCAATCAGTTGCTATCACTCTGTGGGGTGTAAATATGGTGATGAGGTGATAGCGGTAGTCCTCTACCTCTCGCTAACAGCTAGATGCTCCAGTTGCTTATGTGACTACACCATGTTTATTCTTACTTATGCCAGTCATGAGTCTGAGTCATGAGTCTTGTTGGTTGAATTGATGTTTGCTGATTTGTTGAATGGCTGCTGATTACCTATTGTATCAGCCCCTACAGCTTATTGTTCTGCTACCATTGAAGAACAAAGTTTCAGGTTAATTGAACAATCAATATTTGTTAATATGTTGATTACCCATTGGATCAGTCCATGCAAATTGCAGAAAACATTAAAGGTCCAAATATGCAGGTTAACTGAACACTCGAACAATGAGAGATGAACTCCTCCCACCATTCCTCCATCTTGTGGAAAAATGCCTAAATAGGAGCTGTGAACTATAAAAGCAAATCTGCCTCTGTTTCCAAAGAGACTTTATAGGACAGCAACCAAGGAACCATGGTACGAACTGGAGTAATACAGATCTGCTCCAATGACCATCACTGAACCCTCAAAGACATTTGGAGAACCCAGGTTGAGACAATCAGATCACCTGGTCACATACCTCAATGCACTCTGTCAGCTTCCTAAGCTTGCTCCTACCTCCTCTCTGTGAGTGCATGCCAAAAGCAAGGTGCCACTGGTTGGAGTTGTTGGCCCTGGGAGCCACAAAGTTGCAGATGTTCTAATTCCCGGCGAGCCAACAGAAGGGTGAGAGTCTGTCATTTGCACTATTTTATGTACTTGCTGGGACTGTACTATATCTTATTGACTGTTCGCGATCCAATAAAGTATCACTCCATTGTGTTACCCTGACCCAGTGTTGTCTGAGTAGTATTTTGCCCATGGGAAAAGAGTATGAGCATTCTGTGGGATGAGCCCTGGTCCTTGCAGTCTTTCTAAAGGCAGCCAGACCAGTGGATAAGAGCATCCACTGACCCTCATGTGTCCACAGCTTAGTTATCTTCTATCTCAGCCATTGCAGCTGGACAGTAGAGGTCATACAGCTGTAATGTCAAGCTTTTTAGACCCTGCACTATAACATGGTATATCAGATTCTAACACAAACTGAGTGATTGTACTGGTAGAAATGAGCAGATCCTTTGAAATTTGTGTTGATTAGCATAGTTTTCTCTAAAAATTGATTTTTGTCTAGAAAATTTTCTACAAATCTCAATACTGGAAATGATAGAGAGCAAGACGTGCAATCAAAATACTCAAGCTTGTTAATTTTCTGTAATGACTAGTATTAATGAAGTGTTTGTATTTTGTCATGGATGTGTTGTTATTTGTTATTTATTATGAAGATACAATGCTCCATCTATTTTATCCAACATTTTTTTATGATGATTCAATTTCTATCTGGAAATCTGGAGGCTTAAATCTATGGGGTAATCCAAAACTAGATAAAAATAATATTGGCTAAGGACTAGCAGAAAATCCTACAATAGTCTAGCAGTTCCTCAAAGACAGTGGAAGTCCATTATAGCTGTCCATGTGTGAATTGTAGCAGTCATCCAAGAATTAGTGTATCATAAAGCAGCCATTTAACAAATTGTTAAATGGATGGAAAGACAGAGGCAAATAGAATGCTTGAGTAAAGTTCACGCTATGAACTGAAACTTCGTCACATAGGAAGTCAAGCCATATAGTTTGCAATATTTTTGAAGTGCTGCCTCCATTTTTTGTTTCTTCATAATATGGATAGACTAGCTGAAGAGCCCGGGGTTGCCCGGGCATAGTAACTAACTACCTCTAATATCCCACATCATCCCGTCAGAGCCACCGGACTACTACCCCAAATATCTCACATCATCCCATCAGAGCCACCGGACTATTACCACTAATATCCCACATCATCCCATCAGAGCCACCGGACAACTACCACTAATATCCCACATCATCCCGTCAGAGCCACCGGACAATTACCACTAATATCCCACATCATCCTGTCAGAGCCACCGGACTACTACCCCTAATATCCCACATCGTCCCATCAGCCAGAGCCACCGGACTACCACCACTAATATCCCACATCATCCCGTCAGCCAGAGCCACTGGACTACTACCCCTAATATCCCACATCATGCTGTCAGCCAGAGCTACCGGACTACTACCATTAATATCCCACATCATCCCATCAGCCAGAGCCACCGGATGACTACCCCTAATATTCCACATCATCCTGTCAGCCAGAGCCACCAGACTACTACCACTAATATCCCACATAATCCTGTCAGCCAGAGCCACCGGACTACTAACACTAATATTCCACATCATCCCATCAGACTGGGGTCAGAACCAGAGTGCTGAGTGGAGATGTCCTAACTTCCATACCGGGGATCCCTTTAAGAGAGGCCTGGGGTCAGAACCAGAGTGCTGAGTGGATTTGCCCTGACTTCCATACCAATGATCCCTTTAATAGAAGCCTGGGGTCAGAATCAGAATGCTGAGGGATTTGCCCTAACTTACATACTGGAGATCCCTTTCAGACAGGCCTGGGGTCAGTACCAAAGCACATAGTGGATTTGCCATCACTTCCATACCGGGGATCCCTTTAAGAGGGGCCTGGGGTCAGAACCAGAGTGCAGAGTGGATTTGCCCTAACTTCCATACCAGAGATCCCTTTAATAAGGAAGATGTGCCTATGGGACTATGGGATGGAGGATGTGTGATGGGTATATGGGCAGGGAGGGGGTGATTCATTTCTGTCATGTGCTCTCTGCTTCTTTCTGGGGGCAGACAATGGCTGGGAGCTTATGTTCCCAAGGATGCTAGATTTCTCCCATCCGGTCAGTGTCTGCTGAGGTGTTGTGGAGTGGGAAAACTGTTGCTCATAGCAACCAATCACAGCTCAGCTTCTTTTAAACAGCTGTGGTGAAATGAAAGATGCTATGGGGAGTGGGCGTGGCCGATACACACATACATACACACATACATTCATTTTTTTATATATATAGATAGATTCATTTTTAAATGACAGATAGACAGACAAATAGCTTATCCTTAAAAAATTAAATTCAGACTATAAACAGAATATATGCCTTATAAAATATGTGTAATTAACATCTTACTTTGAGTAAACTGCGGAGAGTTTTGTTGTGTAAGTAATTTGCATATTAATTGATTTATTTGTAGAGACAGAGTAAGAAATAGAGAATCTTTTATAATTTATTAGATCTAAAAGATCATGAATATCGAAGCTGAAAAGCATAAAAAAGCAAGCAAAATAATTACCATTAGAAAGAAGCACCTAGTAATTATTTATAATTGTTTTTGTACAGCTAATTTCCATATTTCAGAATTGATATGGGTAGAAAATGTAGCTTTTGTTCAGAGTTGCAACCTTTACTTCTGTCGTAGGTCAGCCATGAAAGCCGGCAAGGGTTGATGCTCTTAGCGCTAAGTTTGTTTCTTATTTTGCTTTCTTATTATTGAATGTTAGAATTCAATTATATTTTATGCCATAAGAGACCAGTAATGCTTGTCATATCCTGTGCTGTCACCGTTAGATCTTGATTAAAGTTTATATCATCCTTCAAAGTGAAAAATAAACTTATCTGTATCTAAAGTATGTCTTAAAGGGGCTGGCCATTTTCTCTTGTTTTTCCAGCTTTCCTCAGAAACTTACTAGCATTTCTGTCAATTGGTGCAGATGGAGGAACATGTGACCAGATGAGTCCATCATCATCCTCCAATATAGGAGCTGCTTTCACACATGATGTGTTTCAGATTGGGTGGAGACTGATGGTCTGTTTGAAAGGAAATGCAAGAGAAAGTGATCAACTGCTTAAAGTTTGGTGGATCATATGGTCTTAAACACAAAAACTGATGCCAAAAGTATATCCAATTTACTAAAGGGGCATAGATTAGAGAATTAACCCCTCTGCACATTTAGACATGAATAAATATCCTGGGCAGTGGCCCGCAAGTGTGAAGGAGGCTTATGATATCTCTCAACATGTGATAGATGCCGGCTATGTTACATAGCCAGCGCTTGTGCCTAACAGCAGTGGCCAGAGCTGAGTGAACCATTAAGATGCCTCTGTCAATATCCTGACAGTGGCATTGTGATTGTTAGTGGTCCGATATGATCAATCACGAGTACTGATGGTTTACCCTGGCAGACTGGGGTCTATTGTTGGCCCCATGGATGTCATCTTGGTACCTTTGTGAAGCTCAGTCATGAAGGAGGCTATGATGTTTCCTAAAGACGGCAATATATAGTGGAAGTTATCAGATTACTGCAGGTTCAAGTCCCCTAAAGTCACTAACAAACAACTTAAAAATTAAAAAAGAATAAAAGGTTTTAAAATATATATATATATATATATATATACATTTAAAAAAATATGAAGATTCGAATCACCCCACCTTTTCCTTAGTTAAAAATAAAGAAAAGGGAAAACAAATTGAAAACAAAAACATATTTGGTATTGACACAGCCTGGTCTTTAAAGTATTAAATTAATTAACCAATATGGTGAACACCGTAAAGAGAATAAAAAATAAAATGGCAACATTGTGATTTTTGGTCAAGTCACCTCCAAAAAATACATTAAAACGTGATAAAAAGTAATGTATGTTCTTCAAATTAGTATCAATAAAAACACTGGCTACTATATCAGCTCCATCAGTAGTAAAATTAAAATGTTATAGATCTTATAACATGACAATACAATGACAATAAAACATGACAATACAAAGCCCAACATTTTTTTTTTAATTCTGAGCATTTTACTTAATAAACGGAAAAAGAATTAATGTAAGTTTGATAATGCTGCAATCGTACTGATCTGGACAACCATGTTTCCAGGATATTTTTAACACACAATGAAAGCAAAACCCCAAAAACAATGGCAGAAGTGTTTTCACTATTTCAACCCACTTGGAATAATTTTTTTTTTTCGTTTTTTTAGTAAATTGTTACAATGAATACTGTCATTCAAAATTACAGCAAAATACAAGCCTTCCTAATTCAATGATTAAAAAATAAAAAAAGTTAAGATTCTTGGAAAGGCAAGGGGAAAATGAAGGTGCAAAAATAAAAAATTAAATCTGATCTCTAAAGGGTTAATTAATATGTATATGTAAAATAACTAATAATATTAGTGTGCGCTTGGAACACTCAAAGAAGAGGGAAATCTAAATTGGGTGGTTATAGAGAAAAAAAAAAAAAAAAAAAAAAAACCTCTTATAAGTACTCTTTATGTAGCTGGATAATAGCGAGAAAATAGCAATTAGTAATAGTCAATTGTAAGACCTCAGAAGAAGTGCTTAAGGGAAAAAGAATATATATAGATGCTGGTGGCAATCTTAGTTCCAACCTGAACAAGTCACAAACTAAAAAGGCATGAGTGAGGGTAAAAACCTGAAATCACTGAACAGGTTATATACTGCAGGGTAATTCTCCCTGATAGTAGCTTAAAAAAAAAGAAAAAAAAAAAAAAGTCAAAGTCAAATTGCAGCCTGTGAACGGCTGTGCAGAGTAGCCGCAATAGTAAATGCACAAGTCAGAGAGTGGTACCTGTAAAGATAATGCGATGCGAAGTCCTCACTCCAGTAAGCGGTGCAAGTTAAAATCGCGCTTTTTGCTCCAGCGCTTGGAAAAGGAGGAAGAAGACAGTTAGTCTTTGAAACATGTTGGAAAGTCCATTGGTCCCCGTCGCAACCACCAGCAAGTGAAACTGACGTGGTCATGTGTTGACTCACATCACGAAGGTCCTGTATACCTGGAGCAGCTCACAGACGCCGGGAGCACGAGAGGCCGCTCACATCTGCTCCACAGCTAGAGGTACACTGACAGGAGGCTGACACCGGCCGGGGCAGCCCCTGTAACTCGTCTATACCCCAGTGTACAAACCCCCCCCTCCTTTTCCAAGCGCTATTGTAGTCTTACAATTGACTATTACTAATTGCTATTTTCTCACTATTATCCAGCTACATAAAGAGCACTTATAAGAGGTTTTTTTTTTTGTTTTTTGTTTTTTTTTTCTATAACCACCCAATTTAGATTTCCCTCTTCTTTGAGTGTTCCAAGCGCACACTAATATTATTAGTCATTTTACCTTATTTCTTTGACACCCTTGTGACAGGTGTCTTAGTGTTTGCTGCTGGAATTACACTCATACACAAGCGCCACTGAATCTCCATTTGTAATATGTATATGTGGTTCTTTCAATTATATTCTTGATTTAAGGTTAGCACCATTTCCTTTTCTTCCAGTTTAAGATGTTTATCATTTGAAAAATTTATACTTTAAAGTAGGGAGGTGACTGTATTCCAACTGAACGACTCTTCCGACTGATCTGTCAAATTGATTTTTAAGAGGATGTTAACTTTTTTGGCTTTTTACTTTGGGATTGATCTAATTGTATACTTTGGAACTGTTATAACCATTGACTTAAAATCTAGAAAAATAAAAGATTCCTTTAAAAATATATTTTTTTGAGAAAAGTTTTTATTCTTAAAAGTAAGAAAACCACTGAATTGTTAATCTCTGGGTGTTTTTAGATCTCTTTTTGCTTTTCTAGAAAAGAAAATCTGTCCCAAGCGTAAGTATGTGTGAACTTGGCCTGAAAGGGAAAAACATTGCTTAGCACCATTTCCAAGGATGCGACACATTCCAATGCATTTGGAAGAAGCAGTCGAAGTGCATTGACACATCCCTTGTGCAATTAAACCTGATTTGCATATGGCTTATATGCTAAATTTTCTATGATCTATTGAAAAACGTGAATGCTCCCAATGAGATGAAACAAGTGCATCACAATAGTAACAGTTATTGTTAGGTTCTTTAGAAGGACGCAGATCTGGGGATTTATTCTGACAGAATTTCATAGGCTGAACTGGATGGACTAATGTCTTTTTTCGGCCTTACTATGTTACTATGTTACTAAATTGTCAAGCCAATACCAGTATGACAATCACAATGAGTAAAACCTACGCTGAAGACTTAGTAGACAAGTATTCAGTTTGAATGTTAATGTTGGGTGAAGGTGGAACTGTTGATGTAACTGTACGTGACTCTAGTATCTGTTCTTTCTTGTGGTTTTTCTTTATTGTCACATTTGATGCTTTTTAACTTTTCAAAATTGTAAATCCCGAATAACAGTAAAACAAAACGTGCTTTGGTTATAAATTAATGGGGTAAAAAACAAAACATAAAAGATTTCAACAGATTCATCAGATACATTAGAAAGGGTCAGACCACATCCATTATATTGAGCTTGTTACAGAAAATTCATCATATGTTTCGTGGTTTCTGAAAAATGCAACCCAGCATGCCACACTTTATTTCCTGCTTCTCTTCTTAATGCATTCCAACAGTCTCATGACGAACTTCTGAAAAGACGTGAACTTCACAAATGGACTTTTTACAACATTTTACCCCTCCCCAAACAATTCAAGTCTTGAAAAAGGTTATCAAATGAACTGAAATGTCACTGAGCCCCAATGGGCTATTAAATCACTTTTTAATTTTTCTTTAAATGGAGTGCTGCCGCCATTTTTTTGAACTGTTTGGAGGATTGGCGATTGCCTGGAAGGCTTGGCAGCAGGATTAAACATTTGCTAGTGCTGCTTTATTTTTATATTTTCTAGATACAGTAGATAGATGATTTAAAAATGTACTTTAAAAAACATTTTAGGTACAAATTTGATTTAAGCAGTTCATCTCCTGTTTCTTCAGATTATGAATTCACTTTAAGACTAAATTTACTGTAATTTTTTTGAGAGCAAATTTGAATTTTCCAAAACTCTGTACACTAGCACAGTGCTCCTAAAACATCATATCCTCACGGTTTACTTCTGATAGCTCCTTTCTACCAAGAAGTCCCCACTGTGTACATTTCTTTTTACCATTTTTTTCTTCTAAAGAAAATGCAGTCATTGGAAATCAATACTATCCATTACCGCAAAACTAAAGCAATTGAATTTTAATTGAATCATACAATAGTATAAATGTATTTTCTAGAACACGTTGTTCTGTATGTGCCTGGCAGCTGTATAAAAACTATTGAAAAACCATATACATTATTAAAGTCAAACAAGGCAGACATTATATATGTTGTTTAGCTTTAGTCAAAACTCGATTTCCATTTCACACATGTCCACATCCAAAATGCCAGGACGTCAATCCGTACGCCTCAGCTGATGAGTGAGGGGATATTAAAAGTCATATACGTGAACCCTCAGTTTCCTAATTTTACTATTTGTGACCCTGTTGAATTTAATTGATTCTGGTATAAATATCAGCTCTTCTCGCACAAATATACTTTCTCTGATTCAAAAGCTTTAAATCTTTTTGGTCTTTTCGTCATTGACATTTCTACTGAGGTGTTAAAGAAAAGGCATTTGTTATCTTGGATCTAAAATGCTTCCTGTAGACACCTCCTGATTTGCAGCACACTATTGATTTTCAGACAGAAGATCTATGGTAACACAAACTGATGGCAAATGGTGATACCAGAGAATTGCTACTGACATTCATTACTGGTGTGAGCAGGGTCCAATAGTTTTAAAGGTATGAACAGTATGTTAACCATGTATGTATGTGTTGTAGACCAAGGCTCCTGGTAAATACTGGGTACAGTTCAGCTTCTATTGCATGTCAATCATTCTCAGTTATGGTAGGAAAATTGTTTTGTGAAGTATTTGAAGCATTTCTCCCAGAAAATTATTGCCATCACGCGTTTTCTTATACACATCTTTATTTCCTTTGTGTATTGGAACAACTGAAAAAAAACTACTATATAATCATCTACTTCTGTCTGTCTGTTTGTAACGGAAATCCCACGTCGCTGATTGGTAGCAGCCGGCCGCGGCCAGTCAGCGACAGGCGCAGTACGGAATTCGAAGGACGCATGCCACCGCTACCATCGGGAGATCAGCGAGGGTCATCTCTGGCCGCACTGACTTCAGCGGCGATGCAGCCGGGAGATGACCAGGTCCGGAGGAGAGGAGACTCCTCCGGACCCTGGGTACCATAAACCTGTAAAAGCTAGAATTAAAATAAAAAATAGTGATATGCTTACCTTCCGACAGCCCCCGGACTCTTTCCTTCCTCTCCATGCGCCCAACATCTTCCGTTCCCAGTAAGAAGATGACGGGCACGTGATCTATGATTCTATGATTCTATGAGAGGAAGGAAAGAGTCAGGGGGCCGTCGGAAGGTGAGAATAACCTTTTTTTCATTTTTTTTATTCTTTTTTACATTCTATCTTTTGTGTAAAAAAAGAATATTACTCCTTCTCCAAAATTAAACGAACCACAATTATATTAAAAACATGAAACTTTATTAAACAAAATAAAGACATTTAAAATTGGCTATAAAGTTACATGTTTTTAATATAATTGTAGTTCGCTTCATTTTGGATAAGAAGGAGTAATATTCATGCGAATTGGCCATATTCTAGAATACCCGATGCGTTAGAATTGGGCCACCATCTAGTAGATAATAAAAGGCAAATTGGAAAATTGGACATAATTTCACAGTAAACCCCCAAAATGGGCCAAACAAAACAATTGGCACCTATTCAAAATTGTGGGTAAACAACTTTTTTTAAGCATGTGATGCTCATTTAAATTCACCTTTGGCAAGTAACAGTTGTGGGCAATATGAAAATTGCACCTGAAATCAGATAAAAAGGGGAGAAGTTGACTCACACAGCTGCTATTATCCCGTCGAGTCAGCAGAAGAATGAGACTCTGTAAAGTGCACCATCTTGGGTACTGTGCTGGAACTGTTCTATGTGTTATCTGCCTGTTTTGTGGTTCAAGCATTGCCACACTGTTTTACCCTCACCCTGTGTTGTCTGAATAGCGTTATACCCATGCTAAAGAGAGCGCGGGTGTTTGGCGGAACAATCCCTGGTCCATGTGATTCCGGCTAGCGGACCCGGGGCGCCCACCAATCCCCTGTGTCTCCACATTGATGATTATAGGAAGCGATTGATTGCAGTTATTTATTCCAAACGGTAAGGAACCAAATATTATATTGAGGGTACCAAACATTTTGCCTGGACCATTTTGGGGGTTTTGTGTGAAATTATGTCCAATTTGCCTTTTATTCTCTGTTTCTTTGTGTTCTAATTCACACAAAGAAAATAAACATGTGTATAACAAAACATGTGAAATGCAATAATTTTGCAATGGAAGTACTTCATTTTCTGAAAAAATTTCATGGATGCCAACACACTTTTGGCCATGACTGTATAGGTATGAAAAAGTCCAATTGTATCAAATTATTTAAAATAGTCTTGTTTTGTTAAATAATGGAGTTTAAAGAACGGCTTTCTAATTTTTTTTCTTTTGGAAGAACTTTCCATCTGGGAAAAATAAACACATTCCCGATTTAGCTTCCTTAGTCAAATAATCCTTCCTGTTTATTTGCTAAAAATACTCCTCCTCCACCTATTTAATAATATTAAAATCCGTCTTCTATTCATAATCAATCGTTTGTCAGCCCATCACTTGCTGGTTTTCACATTTCTTGTAACTTCCCTTCAAGTTTACGATAACATTGTAATATTCACATTTATAGCTTCCATACCTCTTTAAAGTGCATCCATCCTCTGCTTCTTGTTCCATAGATATGTTTTCTTTTGTTTTGTTTTTTTCTTCCTAACTTTGTGCAGATAAAATTTCACAATTTACTCTGCTAGCTATGTGTATTCTCATTGTTATAATTGCTTTGCTTATATTTCTTGTTCTCAATAAATAATTAAACAAGAAACACAAACATGGAATTCATGAGCTACACATGTAAATTACAGATTGGATGGATAGATCAATGCAAATAAAAAAGCTAAGATCAAGCACACTATAGATCTGGTAGAAAATTAAAGAAGCTCTACCATCAAATTTTTCATCCTCTTAATATATTGCAGTCATCATATTATATAGCACTATATACTTCCAATTGCTCATTTTGCCTTTCTACCCAGCTAATTCTTCTGTTTTACATTAGATCTATGGCGTCATGTGATTAAAAGCTGACTAGCTGAATCCTTCTAAACTCTATGTAGAAACAGGAGGTCAATTTTATCTGCACAAGTCATAAGTCGATGGAAAAGTCCCTGGTAGGGGGCAAAAGGAGCAACTGGGTCAGAAGTTGAACAGGGTAATGATAGATGCAGGGAAAAGAGACTTCCTGTTTCTACATAGAACAGAGAAAAAAGAAAAAATAGCTGGGTAGAAAGGAGAAAAGAGCAACTGTAAGTACACTGTGCTGTATAATATGATGACTGCAACATATTAAGAGGACAAAAACTTTAATGGGAGGAGTGCTTCTTTAATGATGAATTAAAAAGGAACAGGATTACTGATTAGAGATGAGCGAATATTTCAATATTCGCTTTGGCTCACAATCGCTAAATTTGCAATATTCGCGATTTAATAGTCGCCGAACATAGCCGAACATACACAGCACAAAAGCTGGTGTTTCCCACGCTGTGTGACAGTGTGGGTAACACCTGTGTAGTGATTCTGATCGGCGGTGAAATCATCCTCACCGGGTGAGAGAGCAACGGTTCCCATGCTGTCAGAAGAGAGCTTGAGCACTCAGCAGTGATCAGAGGTATAAAGTTTACCTCCGTTAACTGGTGTCAGCTGATGGGACAACAACTCTCATTAACTGACACCTGCTGCTGTTAATAACAGTGACAGCAGAAGCAGCTGATGGATGTATTCATCAGCCACTCCTGCGCTGTAAATAATTAATAAAAAAACCTGCATGGGTTCTCCTGTATTTTTGATAGCCAGCCAAGCAAACCTCACAGCTAGAGGCTGCAACCCTCAGCTGTCAGCTTCAGCAAGTCTGCAAATTAGGAATATAGGGGTTCCCGCGCCTTATTTTTAATTATTTAAATACATAATTTAAAAAAACAATGTGGGCTCCCCCCCATTTTTGACAACCAACCTTGCTAAAGCTCACAGCTGGGGGATCGTATTCGCAGGCTGGTAAGGGGTCATGGATATTGGCCCCCCAGCCTAAACATAGCAGCCCCCAGCTGCCCAGAAAAAGCAGATCTAGTAGATGCGCCAATTCTGGTGCTTTGCTCGACGCTTCCCACTTGCCCTGTAGCGGTGGCAAGTGGGGATCATATTTGTGGGGTTGATAATACCTTTGTATTTTCCGGTGACATCAAGCCCATGGGGTTAATGAATTAGATACGTCTATAAGACACTTATCCTTTACTAATCCTATAGTTGTATGGTAAATAAAGACACAGCCAGAAAAAAAGTCAACTATTAGAAATAAGACTAAACACACTTTTTCATTTTATTTAAAAATAAATACAAGCATACCTAACGCCTAATTCCACCAAAGCCCTTGTTCTCCTGTAATAAAACTAAAATAAAAAAGCAACAATATCCTTCACCTGTCGGTTGTTCTGTCCCACGCCATAAACCATGTCTGCGGGATTGATAGTTTTTAACCTGAACGGTGCTAAGATACAACCATCCAGGCTGAGAAACACTGGTGACTGAACTGCTGCGAGTGCAGCATCAGTGACCGGGGTTGACGTCATCAAGGTGTCTGTGTTTTCATACAATGTGACTATGAGGTTAGTAATGGGGGCATCTTATTAGCACCTCAATTACTAACCTCATGGCTTGATATCACCTGACAATACAAAGGTGACTTCAACCCCCCAACTATCACCCCATTTACCACCGCTACAGGGCAAGTGGGAAGAGCAAGGCTAAGTACCAGAATTGGCACATCATAGAAATGTGCCTTTTCTGGGATGGCTGAGAGCTGAAGTTTTTAGCATGGGGGGCAGTATCCATGGTCCCTTCCTAGGCTATTAATATCAGCCCGCAGCTGTCTGCATAGCCTCTGCTGGTTATTAACTATAGGGGAACCTTACGTCATTATTTTAGGGTTCCACATTTTAATAGCCAGTAAAGGCTAAGTATACAGTTGTGAGCTGATATTAATAGCCTGGGAAGCTCCATAGGTTTTACCCCTTTCCCAAGCTATAAACATCGGCCCCCAGCCACCGGCTTTCGCTCTACTAATTATAAAAATTACCCAGGAGCCCACGCCATTTTTTTCAGAAAAATAATTAATTAAATACATGTACACTAAGCTGTACACAAACTGTACTAATTATATTTGTCACAGACATCTGTATATCTACCTATTCAATTTGTATTTACTGTATGTAATCCATCTCTTCTATCACGTCGGCTCCTGTAGTGATTTTACACTTCCCCCCTTGCTAATTGCCAGCTTTTCTTAAGATAAGATAAGATAAAATAATCCTTTAATCGTCCCACCATGGGGAAATTCAGAGCATTACAGCAGCAAGGCAGGAACAAGTACAGATACAGATGCATAAAGGCATTACATTGACAGTAGGTAGGTACATATACGAAAAAAAGATATAACCGGACTATCACAACTTTGGATCTATCAGTTCACTGTTTGGGTCGTTCTCCGTTTTGGACAGTGCTGGTTATACAGCCTAACTGCAGCAGGAAGGAAGGACTTTCGATAGCGCTCCCTCTCACATTTAGGATGAAGTAGCCGGTAACTGACAGTACTGAACATCTTTGTCATGGTCTCATGCATGGGTTGGGAATCATTCTGCACCATGTAGCTCACCTTGGCCAGTATCCTCCTGTCGCCTACTTCCTGAACTGGATCAAGGGGGCATCCCAGGACAGAGCTGGCCCTTCTAATCAGTTTGTCCAGCCTATTCCTGTCCCTGGTTGATATGCCACTACCCCAGCACGCCACACCAAAGAAGATGACTGATGCCACAACAGAGTTGAAGAAGGATGCAAGGATTCCCCCCCTAACTCCGAAGGCTCTCAGCCTTCTGAGCAGATAAAGCCTACTGTGACCCTTCCTGTACACTGCATCCAAGTGATGGGCCCAGTCAAGGTTATTATTGAGGATCACACCAAGGTACTTATAGGTGTCGACTATCTCAATGTCATTTCCCTGAATGTTCACCACTACTGGTGGATTTTTTCCCTTGCGAAAGTCCACCACCAATTCCTTGGTCTTCCCGGAATTAATCCTAAGGTGGTTCCTCTGACACCACTCCACAAAAGCTTGGTTAGTATCTCTGTACTCTCTTTCATCTTCTCCTGTGATGAGGCCTACTATTGCAGAGTCATCAGAATACTTCTGCAAATAGCAGCTAGATGAGTTGCACTTAAAATCCGCAGTGGACAGTGTGAAGAGAAAAGGGGCAAGAACTGTACCTTGAGGTGCCCCTGTATTGCAGATCACCATGTCTGACACACTGTCCCGAACCTTTACAAACTGAGGTCGGTTCGTGAGGTAGTTATGGATCCAGGTGGAGAGTTGGAGGTCCTCGCCAACAAGGCCCAGCTTGTCTCTCAGTAGACCTGGCTGTATGGTATTAAAAGCACTATAGAAATCGAAGAACATTATTCTCACAGTGTTCCCAGGTTTCTCCAGGTGAGAGAGAGTCCTATCTAGAAGGTGGATAATGGCATCATCCACACCAATGCCCGGCCTGTAGGCAAACTGGAGAGGGTCCATATTCGAGCTCACTAGAGAACGGAGACGTGTGAGAACCAATCTCTCTAGTACCTTCATCAGGTGTGATGTCAATGCTACAAGTCTATAGTCATTAAGGTCTTTCGGATAAGGTGTCTTCGGAACTGGTACCACACACGATAATTTCCACAGTTGTGGTACTATACCTATTCTCAGGCTCATATTGAACAGATATGTAATGATCTCACTCAGCTGGTGCCCGCAGGTTTTGATTAGCCTTGCACTGATGCCGTCAGGACTTGCAGCCTTCAAAACTTTGATCTTATCCAGTTCTTTTGCAACCTGGGTACTTGTGAAGAACTGATCCTGGCTCAGTTGACAAGTTGCAGCAGGAGGTGAGGTTATTGTAGCAGAGAGGTGTGAATGGTATGCAGGGGCAGGAGCAGCCAGTGTGTGATTAAATCTGTTAAAGAATAGATTAAGTTCATTAAGTCCCTCTTTATCTACAACCATCCTGGAGGCAGTCTGTCTATGCCCAGATATAGACTTTAGACCCTCCCAGACTTCATGAATCCTTTTCTGTGACAATTTCAGTTCAATCTTTCTCTTATAATTTGCCTTTCCCTGCCTGATTAGATTCTTCAGATCTTTCTGCACCTCTCTCAGCCTGCCCTTGTCACCTGATCCGAAGGCCAACTTCTTCTCTTTGAGAAGAGCCTTTATTCCGGGGCTGATCCATGGTTTATTGTTAGAGAAGCACCTCACTACTTTTGTGGGTACCGTGTTGTCTACACAGAAATTAATGTAGTCCGTTATACAGTGTGTGAGACCATCCATGTCATCACCATAGTAATCTTGCAGCACATCCCAAGTATTTGTTTCAAAGCAGTCTCTCAGAGCATCATCACTCTCCTCAGTCCATATCCTCACTGTGCGAGTGACAGCAGGTTCTCTCTGTACAAGTGGCTTGTATACGGGTTGGAGGTGCACTAGGTTGTGATCCGATCTTCCAAGGGGCAGTAGGGCTGACGAGGCATATGCCCCTCTCACATTGGCAAAGAACAAGTCCAATATTTTGTTGTCTCTAGTGAGGCAAGTAACATACTGTGTGCAACCGGGTAGTATGGATGCTGGAGACACATGATTGAAATCTCCTGAAACCAGAAGGAGTGCTTGGGGGTGAAGGGACTGCATCATGCTCACTGTGGATTGTAGGACCTCAGTGGCGGCATCAGCTTTCGCAGAAGGGGTGACATATGCAGCTATCATGATTACATGTGATAGTTCCCTCGGTAAATAAAAAGGTCTCATGCCCACAGCTAATAGCTCAATGTCTTTACAGCATGTTTGCTCTTTGACCGCGATATGCCTAGAGTCACACCATCTATCATTCACAAATATCGCCAGCCCTCCGCCTTTCTCTTACCACTCTCCCTTGTCCTGTCCGCGCGAATGAGTTTAAAGCCATCCAACGAGACAACAGTGTCCGGAGTACCTTCGGTGAGCCAGGTCTCTGTAAACAGCAACATACTGCACTCCCTTAATTCCCGATGATGTCTGGTCAGCGCCGACAGTTCGTCCATCTTATTCCCGAGTGACCTCACATTGCCCATAATGACGGAGGGAAGAGCAGGTCTATGGCGCCTTCTTCTAGCTTTCCTGAGGGCTCCAGCTCTGCAACCCCTTCTCTTAGTCCTCCTTATTTCTGGTAGAATGTCCTCTGGTCTATTAGCAGCATGCTGCCTTGCTGTATCCCTAAGCAGCAGTATAGCTTCTCTGGAGTAGACAATAGGGTCTTTTTCAGTTCCTGGATTTCCCAACACAATAGATCCAAGTAAAAACAAGGTAAAAAGTCCATTGAAGGTCCAGGTCCTCTTATGGTTTTCCATAGTGCAATGTCCTTTGGAGTAACAATAAAAAAGAGAAAGGAAAAAATAGAAAAAATAGAGAAAATAGGAGAGTAAAGAAGGAGCTACTGTAACAGGCTGCCACTCCAGCGGTGCCAGGAAGTGATCTACAGTATGTGTGTAATATATATGCATACTGTATATATGTGTGTCACTGACATCTATTTAGCTATTTATTTAGCATTTATTTTACATTTAGCTATGTATTCTATGTGTATACATCTATTCTATTCAAACCTGTCAAGCTGTAATATTACTGTACACGGCAGATGAATTGCTGTCTTTTCTTCTATCTGCTTGTATCTATCTATGTAATATACTGTATATACATATATATGTGTGTGTCACTGACATCTATACATCTGTGTATTTTATGTGTATATCTATTCTATCTATTCTGTTCTAACCTGTCACGCTGTGATTTTACTGAACGCGGCACATGAATTGTCGGGTTTTATTCTATCGTTTACCAAATGTTACTGACTTTTTCTGATTTTAAGAAAAATGCTTGTGTTACAGATCACAAATCCAAATTTACCATATTCATGCTGAATTTATATTTGTTGATCATTTTCTGAACATATTCGCTCATCTCTATATTACACATATAAATTACACAGATAGATGTAGGTAGTGTAGATGGATAGGTAGATAGGATAAAAAAGTATGACCTCAATTCATCTTCATCTTGGCTCCTGTTTTTTTTCTAGTTGCGTGTTTTGTGCCTTTTTTTTTGCTTCCCACTTAATTTATTATTCTACATGCAGCTTTTTTAAGTCTATTTTATTTTTGCTGACCTGCTTTTTTTTAAGTTTTCACTTTTAATTCCAAATGTTTTCAGCTGATTCGTCAATTGCGACTTTTTAAGAATTACCAAATTGTGGCGCTACTCTACTCCAGTTCTACCCCTCCCCCTGCGTGGTTTTATATTCATCTTCCAAAGTTGTATGTTCAGCAACATTTTAGAAAGTGTGACTTTTTGCTGAAATAAGTTTCAGAAATGGTTAATAACAGGAAAGAAGACACTTTTTTGACTTTGCGTCAAATGCATGAACTGGGTGGGAAAAGTTGATGAATTTGGTGCAATAAATCTCAGTGAATACTTAAAAAAGGGAATGTGACCTTAAAACAAAAATGCAAATGATAGTGATAAATTAAATTAATGATAGATAACTCGAATTGAATAGATGATAGATAGATAGATAGATATTATAGAAGTATTTTTTGATTTATTTCAAGTTTTGCCTTTTCCTTCTTGTTGACTTATGGCCAAATTTTATATATGTATTTTTTTTTTTACAAATTCCCAGCATTAAATAAATCAAATAGACTAATGAGTGTTCTCCATGTCTAGGGGCTTTGCTTTAAATATAAATCAAAACTAATTGGCTCTATATGAAAGAAGGCTAATGGCAGAGACACAATCGCTTGTCAGCATCCATGCAGATGTTTGCTAAGTTTCCGCTACTGATGGAGATCCCCCAGGCATCCCTGGCGTTATCTTATGGTCATTGGCACTGTGTCCTCAGCTGTATTTTCCTTCAATACTCACCGTGGGCCCAGTTTAGACTTTTGCTAAACAAGCACAGAAATAGTGCTGGCATAAAAATATTAGCATGTTGCCAACGCAATTTCTAAGTTTACAATGCAAATTAGGTTTAGACACCACCGAGCTGCAAGCATCTGGTCTTAAAAATATTCTAGGGACTGTTTAGATGTGTGCGACTGTTCATGCACTGGTTTTACATCTGTCACAGGCATGTTTGCCGAATTTAAACCGACAATGTACCAAGACATTTTTTTTTTGCAAAAAAATAAGCTTTAAAAAGCAAAACATTCAATATTTTAATTCCATTTTTGGATATAGAATTTACTGACCACCAATGTTGAATATTTACTTTAACTACTGTCTAAAATGTGCAACTGACCCAAAGGAGCCAACATGTAAAGCAATTACATTACAGTAGTTGACCATTGGGCCACAAAGCGTTATGTTTGAATCTGCATTGTAAATACAAGCAGGACTACAGGATGTCGATGATGCAACATTTCAAAACATATTAATTTGTAGGCTTTTAGCCTGGAGGAGGCACGTTTGATGAATTTTAGATTTAGGGATCCATCAAAGAAAGGTATGCCTTGTCGTGGCTGATGGGCTCTCATGAATTGGCCAATTTATGCACTAATTACCTTAATTGTTATAAGTATATTCTATATAGCAAAAATGCAGTTCAAATGTCATAAATTTAATATTTGTACATCTTAGTGCTTATAGAGTGCTTCTATATTCTTTTATTTGTATATTATGCAGCCATTGCAGTTTGTATCTGTTTGCACTTGCTTTATTCTGTTTGGAGGTGCTGGTCAATTTTTTTTTGTATAGACATAAATGTGCATTAACACAACTACAACTCACATATAGGAGGGGAGAAAAGTCTAAAAGCCCCCATGCACCATTGGTTAGCTGTTGGCTGAATATTCATTTGCCAGACAACTATACCTCCCAACTCCCCCTTATACGGGATTGCTCAATTTTGCATGAATGCAGGAAAATAGCAGGTAGACGACTGCCATCTTTCTAAATTATTTATATGGCCAGTAAGACAATAAATAAAAAAATAAAAAAATGTAATGCTTATTTGACTTAAGCTATATTGCTCATTTGTCCCGTTTCCAGTGCCTGATCTTGCTCCAGTAGGCTATGGCAGGCTCCTTCTGTACTAGGCAGCCCTTGGTTTCGATGATAAGTAAATAATCATCTCTTATGTCATCATCCAAAGCCTTTTAAGGCCTCCTTAAGGTGTGACAGCCATGAATTAACTGAGTATTCATTAAATATGGCACCTTGCTACAATGTGCTTTTGTAGGAGTCAGCTTCATCTTCTTCCAAACCAGCCAACCATCTTCCCTGCAACATACAGTTGTGGCCAAAAGTATTGACACCCCTGCAATTCTGTCAGATAATACTCAGTTTCTTCCTGAAAATGATTGCAAACACAAATTCTTTGTTATTTTTATCTTCATTTAATTTGTCTTAAATGAAAAAACACAAAAAGAATTGTCCTAAAGCCAAATTGGATATAATTCCACACCAAACATAAAAAAGAGGGTGGACAAAAGTATTGGCACTGTTCAAAAAATCATGTGATGCTTCTCTAATTTGTGTAATTAACAGCACCTGTAACTTACCTGTGGCACCTAACAGGTGTTGGCAATAACTAAATCACACTTGCAGTCAGTTGACATGAATTAAAAATGACTCAACCTCTGTCCTGCGTCCTTGTGTGTACCACATTGAGCATGGAGAAAAGAAAGACCAAAGAACTGTCTGAGGACTTGAGAAACCAAATTGTGAGGAAGCATGAGCAATCTCAAGGCTACAAGTCCATCTCCAAAGACCAGAATGTTCCTGTGTCTACCGTGCGCAGTGTCATCAAGAAGTTTAAAGCCCATGGCACTGTGGCTAACCTCCCTAGATGTGGACGGGAAAGAAAAATTGACAAGAGATTTCAATGCAAGATTGTGCGGATGTTGGATAAAGAACCTCGACTAACATCCAAACAAGTTCAAGCTGCCCTGCAGTCCGAGGGTACAACAGTGTCAAACCGTACTATCCGTCGGCGTCTGAATGAAAAGGGACTGTATGGTAGGAGACCCAGGAAGACCCCACTTCTTACCCCGAGACATAAAAAAGCCAGGCTGGAGTTTGCCAAAACTTACCTGAAAAAGCCTAAAACGTTTTGGAAGAATGTTCTTTGGTCAGATGAGACAAAAGTAGATCTTTTTGGGCAAAGGCATCAACATAGAGTTTACAGGAGAAAAAAAGAGGCAATCAAAGAAAAGAACATGGTCCCTACAGTCAAACATGGCGGAGGTTCCCTGATTTTTTTTGGTTGCTTTGCTGCCTCTGGCACTGGACTGCTTGACCGTGTGCATGGTATTATCAATTCTGAAGACTACCAGCAAATTTTGCAGCATAATGTAGGGCCCAGTGTGAGAAAGCTGGTTCTCCCTCAGAGGTCATGGGTCTTCCAGTAGGACAATGACCCAAAACACACTTCAAAAAGCACTAGAAAATGGTTTGAGAGAAAGCACTGGAGACTTCTAAGGTGGCCAGCAATGAGTCCAGACCTGAATCCCATAGAACACCTGTGGAGAGATCTAAACATGGCAGTTTGGAGAAGGCACCCTTCAAATATCAGGGACCTGGAGCAGTTTGCCAAAGAAGAATGGTCTAAAATTCCAGCAGAGCATTGTAAGAAACTCATTGATGGTTACCGGAAGCGGTTGGTCACAGTTATTTTGGCTAAAGGTTGTGCAACCAAGTATTAGGCTGAGGGTGCCAATACTTTTGTCTGGCCCATTTTTGGAGTTTTGTGTGAAATGATCAATGTTTTGCTTTTTGCTTCATTCTCTTTTGTGTTTTTTCATTTAAGACAAGTTAAATGAAGATAATAATACCAAAGAATTTGTGTTTACAATCATTTTCAGGAGGAAACTGAATATTATCTGACAGAATTGCAGGGGTGTCAATACTTTTGGCCACAACTGTACCTATGTGCATCCAACTACTACTTCATTGCTCAGTCTAGTGAGAATTCATATTCTTCTCTGCTGTTCTTGTCTGTAACTGTCCTCCACCTTGCCCATCTGCCATCCTGAATATCCAACTTCCCTCATCCTCACTGATCCACATTCTGTTTAACAAGTTCAGTTCCACTGCATAATTGCCTCCAGTCCTTGCTTCTCACCCTGACCTATGGCTTAGCGAATCCACGCCACCAGAGAACCTATAACAGACCTTCAATTTACTCCTTAAAGCACCTGTGCTGAAAATTATCTGGTCTTCAGTTCTTCTGGCACTGAGGCAAAAGCGGTCATGTTGGGGATGATGCATATCACTGACCTCAATGACATGCTGTACCCCCAATGTGAATGCATGGTACTCCGCGCTGATAGAACTGAAGTCCCGTGTCATGATCCAGGCTGGATTATGACAGATTTTGCACTAGTAACCTTTTTTTCCTTAAGCTGTGTGCTTAAAGATAGTTTTGCCCCCGGTGGCCGTTAGGGTCATTGCACTCTGGTTACTATAGTTTAGTGCACGTGATTATAAAGCAGGTGTGAATCCTCTGGCTCGGCTATAAAAGAGTGTCAGGTGTTGCAATCACTGTTGGTGATATTGATCATTTCCAACCAAGTCTGGTGGAGGAAGGAACTACAGAGAGGAGTTCCTTGCAGCTCAGGCAGAGCTCTGGTGTAGTAGCTTCAGGTGGAAGCTGAATTCTGGTGGTGTACTCTGTTGCTGGGAGCAAGAGCAACAGAGCAAACCAAAGTGGTGTTACCCCTGTTTTGTAACTTTCCTTTCGTGTGTTTCAGTGCAGTGGTGGGATTAGTTTCTGCACCGTCCATTTCACTAGAAAGGGCTAGGTGCAGGGCGAGCTAGAGTTTTTAGGTTCCTGATCGGCGCCCGGTGCGGAACCGGCCTAGGGATCGTTAGGAGTGTAGAGACACTGACTCAGGGGAGTGCAGGAGGTCTCCATGTCCCCGTTCCCTATTGCAGGGCCCTCCATTGTATCAGTTTCCCTGGTGTTTACTTTTATTATTTAAATTCGCCCTGCTGGAGACGGTGTATCCAGTTATACGTGTAATCCTGAAATTCGCCTGCTGCAGGCGGTGTGTCCAGCTGCACGTTATATTATTTAAATTTGCCCTGCTGGAGGCGGTGTATCCAGGGTCACGTGTGCCATAGAAATTCGCCCTGCTGTCACACGTTGACCATCACATCCCGTACAGAAGAACAGGGAAGCTGCAGAGCCAGTGTGAGTCACCAGGAGAAAGCCTAGAGCAGGTGAGTACAAGGTTTTCTTTCTTTACTCAGCTCATATTAAAAATATTTTCACATAAATTGAGGCACTTTTTTATTTAGACCAAAGTGAAAATAACAGCTGGTTAAAGCGAATATGTCCTGATAAAAAAAAAGTCAATCACTTGTAGACTTTTCTCCTCTTTATCATGAGTAAGATAAGGTGCATACTCATAATAAAATGGAAGTGCTGGATCCACCACTCAATCCCATAGCGCATTTTGAATAGGGCTTTTCCATTGGTATGAATACTTTATTGGTGCACTTCTAACCATGTTACAAATTTGGAAATCATATAATTTTGTTTTCTTTTTCTAGTTGACTCCCTATGATATGAATCTGTCTATTACTAACCACTACTTTGTATTATTATTATTCAATAAAAATAGGTTTTTTTTTTACACATTCTTGTTGTTCTTGGTAGATTGATACTTCTTTTGGTAGTCCAGTCTTTGTGATTATATTACCATATCTTCCTAAGTCATAACAGCAAGATATTGAAAGGATATAATATACGTGATGGATTCTAATAGTCATTTCATAATTTTTTTTCTTTATATTTATACCATATATTTTTTATCAAATGTATTGGTAACTAGGGATGAGCGATATTGCCCAATATCGTATTGGAATTCCGATTTCCGATATTGAAAAAATATCGGATATCGGAATTTCTGATTTCCGATATCAATGCAAGTCAATGGGAGAAAAAAATCAGAATTACAAAATGACCACTACAATGCTATATAATGGATAAAATGGAGGGGAAACACCTCGGGATAACGGGGAAGGAGTTTGCAGAGGCAGAGGAGCAAAAAAAATCACTAGAAAAATGCACAGAGCGAAAGCTGTAGCAGGAAAACTGGTCACCATCTTCTTAACAGCGGTGTTTTTTCTTTGGGTTAGGATTAGTTGGGGTAGGGTTAGGGTTTATGGTTAGTAGAGTAAGGTTTATGGTTTAGGGTTAGGGTTAGGGGTTATGGTTAGTTAGGGTTATGGTTAGGGTTAGTAGGGTTAGGGTAAGGGTTAGGGGTTAAGGTTAGTTAGGTTTAGGGTTATGCTTATGGATAGTAGGGTTAGGGTTTAGGGTTAGGGTTAGTTAGAGTTAGGGTTTTGCTTATGGTTAGTAGGGTTAGGGGTTAGGATTAGTATGGTTATGGTTAGGGGTTAGGGTAAGGGTTAGGGGTTGGGTTAGTTAGGGTTAGTAGAGTCAGGGTTTACGGTTAGGGTTATGCTTATAGTTAGTAGGGTTAGGGTTTAGGGTTATGCTTATGATTAGTAAGGTTAGGGGTTAGGGTTAGTAGGGTTAGGGTTATGGTTATACTTATGGTTATCAGGGTTAGGGTTTAGGGTTAGTAGGGTTAGGGGTTAGGGTTAGTGGTTAGGGTTAGTTAGGGTTAGGGTTAGTGATAAGGGTTAAGGGTTAGGGGTTAGGGATAGTTAGGGTTAGGGTTAGTGATTTTACATTATTAAATTAAAACTGCCAGTGGTGGTGTCAATATGCCCTTTGACTGACATGTATCTGCGTTCAGCTCACCTTGCTTTGCAGGGAGTTTCCAGGAGCACCACATGGAGGAACGGATACACTCCCTTTAAACCATGCTTAGTCTTCTTCTGCTTTCTGATTTCCGATGTGAAAAAAATATCGGAATCGGAAATTGGAATTCCGATATCGCAAATATCGGGCCGATTTCTGATATTTCAATATTGGAAAGCTCATCCCTATTGGTAACATAAGGAGCATATGTTCCTGAGCTGGAATGTTTCCATTTTTTCAGGTTTGGTATATAAACAGCTAGTACTACTGTGTGAAATAGAGTAGTAGACCACCGCATGCCATCTTATGGTACCAATCTAAAAAAAGTTAGGTAGATGAATTTAATTTGTTTCATCATCGCAGGCATCTATAACATAAGCATGCCTGGGTATACAGCATATAAAGTCCATAGACGTGATGCGATTAAAGCTCATTTAACCATAAGACTCATTAAGCCAAAACGCACTACTCCTATAAATAAGACTTTAGAAATAGAAACTGTTAGAAACCGCAGATTGTAGAAGCCGTAAATATCCTGGACATAGTTTAAAAAACTAAAAGTGCAAAAAATATGATAATCGGACAGTTTATATTTGCCAGTCATATTGGATCGCCTGAATATTCCCGCCATGGCATGGTCACATAAACCCCATTTTTTTCGGATGACTGTATCTCGCCTGCACTGTTCTATCATTCCGCTCAGTTGCTTTCTAAACAGAGTAAATTATACGTTTTATGTGTTTTACAAAACTACACACCTGTGATCATTTCTCTCCAGTCACTGTTAATGTGCGCTCTGATTGGGACACCAGGAATTAGGTTTGCTATGGAGATTGTATTTCTATATGAAGTCAAATTCTGAAATCTGCAGCCAAGTTGATGTAATTGTGCACAAAGAGCTTTTATGCTTCTCATTTCTGGAAAGAAAAAGGCTGATTACTAATATTTGTATAAAGTACAATCTTTAAAAACAGTGTGATGTATGTAGGTAGAATTTAAAGGCCTAGATAGCAAAACTTAATGGGTTCTGTTCACTGTTGTAACATCTCACACGCTCGTCAGTGCCTGTAATCCGCTGCGGATTTTACTCTCACGTATCGGCAAATTCCCTCCCATGTGTATCATCCTATTTGCGTAGCTGAGCTCCCACAAGGAACAGGAAAACACCTGTAAACTTCAGATTCTGTCCTAGCTGTTAACATATGTTAAAATTAAAAAGCGTTTATAGAGAAAATCATATAAAAAATAAATGTAAAAAATTAAAAATTTTTTGTAATGGCTTTTCTGGACCCATACTAAAGTCACAAGTCACAAGTCCTGACTCCATTGCAATTTTAAAAGGAAATCCGTCAGCAGGTTTTTACTGTACTATCTGAAGGCAGCATGATGTGATTGCAGCAATGTGTCACTTTGTTTACTGGATGCTGCAGTTGTAATAGAATCCCTGTTTTCTCTGCTGCACATCTAGCAGCACTCAGAATGCTGAGCTATGTATAACCCTGCCCACACCACTGATTGGCAGCTTTCTGTGTACATTTTAAATTGACAGAAAACTTCTAATCAATGCTAGGAGCAGTTGGACCAGGAGGCACGAGGACAGTTGTCCTGTAGTGATGGTCTCCTTCTGATAAAACACTGATTTTTATTAAAACCTGCAAAACACAGCCTAGTAAGCGATACATTGCAGAAGACAAGGTCTCTGCCCTTGTATCATGCTGCTATGAGATTAAATAGAAAAACCTGCCGACAGATTCCTATGATTGTTTATTTACTTTGTAAGACTTGTAGTTGGGTTGGACTTAATGGCTTTAAAATGGAATGGAATTGGGCTCATTTTCCTAATCCTAGGATTACATTTAAATCACATTTCTGCATGACAATATATATAAATAGTACATTGAGAAATGCTCACAGGCTTCTTTTAGAGCAATGCATTGGAAGAAATGTCCTTTTGGAATACATTTGGCTGTCATAGAGAAGTATATCTTTGTTTTCACTGCATTTGGTTGATAGCTATTCATTCTGACCACCCCACCGCCAAAGGCACGTTTGGGTCGGTCAAGTGTTCATCAATTCTTAGGAAGGAAAGTGGAGTTCTGGTGGTGACTTAACACCACACAGAACCAAAAGGATCAGGTATTGGAGTTTAATATGCCTGATCCTTCTCTCCTCCCGACATCTGTCAAGGAAAGTCGAAAGTCCCCCAATACTCATTAGATGGTTGGCAGATCCCACTGAAATTTGCCTATGCAGCCAACTAGAAAGATGTATGTACACACTTTATAGCAATGTGCAAAGTCTATGGATGACATGAGAAACATTCTCCTGGCCTGATATTAAAGCTTTCAGTTTTCCTCTTCAGTAATGGCACATCGAATTATTCATGTGAAATAGTTCTTTGCCTAATACCTACAAATTATACCCAGAAATCCTAAGGCATGAAGCTCCAATTATAAATACTGTGCAAGCGTTAGATAATGTGCAGTGTGCTGAATGTAATGTAAGATCATAATGAGTAATCCATAGTGACAAATTCTATTTACGCTCTATCATGGCGACTTTAGTTACAGTATGCACAGTATGTACAATGCAGTACTATCATTTAATCAGTAATAATTGCCCGTACAAGTCATGAACTATTGAACAGTCTGTGTTTTTTCTTTATTTCTCCACTTCATCTCCGGGAGCAGCATCCCAGCAAATTTCTGTATTCGGAAGCAAAGCCATTTGTCAAGGCCACAGGCATTCCCCTAGTCATTGTTAGAGTGTGGAAATTGCAAGATGTAGGTGGAAAATTTCCCATAGGAAGCAAAAGTTTTGCTTTGTGTCAGCTTTAGTTTAAATATGCCCCAGGTTGTAGATTTCTCAAACACAAGGTGAGTAAGCAGTAACACTACATATAAGCAAATGCCTTTCCCCGTTATGTGTTTTGCATGAAGTCAGACTAAGTTCACTGGTTATCTGTTCTCCTCTGCTAAACTGCTGCTCTATGTCATGCAGATGACTTCAGAGGATTGATGTCACTGACCCTAGACTATAGCTCTCGGGATATCAAACCGTACATCTTCCAGCAGCCCTACTTGTTCAATGTCTGTACAGAGAATGATCTTTAGGGATGTGTTGTGAGAAATGTCTGACATGTAATAGTATGCCAAAATCTTCATCCTCCACTAGAATAAAAGAGTATTTTCTATAATGGACATTATCCCCTATCCATAAAAGAGGGCATCATTTACCGTCATTGTGGGTTCAACCACTGGGATGCCCACTGTGATGGGTTGTCTTCAGAGCAGGCAGGGACAGCAGGCCAGTGAACAATCCAAAAGCTCTTTAATAAGACTGAGAGAACATAAGACGAAACATAGATATGATTCCTTAGAGTCTGCAATGTGGCTCAAACAAAAGGAACAAATCCAAGGGCACCATCCAGTAATCTGATGCCAAGAAAGATGCAACAGTAGTTCTTAGATTAATTCCTGAAATCCAGCAAGGTGAGCAAAACATCACAATCCCACGTGGCAACTGATCTCCAATCTCCATACAAGGCACCAGGATCTAGCCTCAGCAACAGATCATTGCCCTTCACAAGACACAGCACCAGCTCATGAACCAAACATGTGACTAAAGACCCCCTTACATTTAGTGATGCACCAGCGATCCCGACAACGATACGACCCGGTCAGGATCGCTGGTGCATCGCTAAATGGTCGCTAGTGAGCTGCCAAACAGGCAGATCTCACAGCGATGCAGCGACACAGCAGCGGTCATTACTTACCTTTCAGACGCAGCGATCATGACATCCTCCCGCCCACGTCCACGCGTCGCTCGTCGGCGCCAGCAGGAAGCGGCCGACGAGAAATGGACGTGGACGATCTTGCGCAATCAGCGATAGTCAGCGGGGGAGCTGGTCGGAGGTAAGTATCACACATAGCGTTATCACTAGCAATATCGCTGCTGCATCACAAAATCGATGACGCTTTAGCAATATTCCTAGCGATATCGCTATATGTAAAGCCCCCTTTATTGTCCACCTCTCTTGGGATCAGCCCCCCCTTGTTGGGCAGAGATACTCACACCCCAATCCCTTAAACATGGCTCAAAGGATGAAGAAGCTTCCAGAAGCCCAGTCTTAGCCTGTCTGTAGGTTTTCTGCAGAGATGAACAAAGACACACATACCCCCACCAGATGAATGACAAGGGATGCTAATATAGGCCTGATTACTGTATGGTCAATGAAAACAGGCTGGGGGTAAAGGGCCCATTACACACAGCGATCTCGCTGGTGAGATTGCTGATTTTGTGACACATCAGCGATCTCTCCAGCGAGATCGCTGTGTGTGACATCCAGCAGCAATCGTCCCCCCGCGGGGTATCGCTGATCGTGCTGGATCGTCCTGGCCCATTTTTTCATTGCTGGTCTCCCACTGGCCCTTAGAAACCCGATGATTACCCTAGATACCAGCGTGCACTGCAGGCAGGGTGGGAGGTGGAGGCAGAGCGGCGAACAGACCGGAGTAGCTCTGCTATCTGCTTCTCCAGTCTGTCAGACCGGAGTAGCAGATAGCAGAGCTACGCCGGTCTGTCTGCACAGCTCTGCCTCCACCTCCCGCCCTGCCTGCACGCTGGTATCTAAGGTAAACATCGGGTTTCTAAGGGCCCAGCGGCCCATAGAAACCTGATGTTTACATTGGTAACCAGCGTGCTCGCTGGTCCTGATAGCTGGAGGGGCTGTCTATGTGACAGCTCACCAGCAATCAGCTAACAATGTCCCAGCGATCCCATCCACATCGGATCGTTGGTGGGATCGCTGTGACATCGTTATGTGTAACAGTACCCTAACACTCTGCTACAACCACCAATCCCGAAAACTGGTCTATCAAGAACCTCACATGAGCAAAGTATGGGAGTGCCAGAAAGCAGCCAAACGCATTGCTTGTCTATTTCCATTAGTCCCATTTGGAATCAACGACCATCGTTCTGTTCACATGAGCCCAGTTCTCAAGATTGGTGGGGGTCCCAGTGGTGTTAGCGATGTTAGTCTCAGAGATCAGGAAGTGATCCCCTATCCACTGGATTCATCTTTAGTGAAACACAGATAAGCTGTTGGGTGTGGTTTTGTCAGCACAGTACTGACTTCTGCTGAGGGCAAAATTAAAAATGCTGCTCAGTGCTGATTGCCTATATTTACTCCACTACTTGTTACTGTACCTGTTTAATTTCTAAAGGTGTCTCATCAATAATTGTAGGAGCTGATTTGATAAAAAAAAATTATTTCACAACATGTGCATTATGTTAATTATAATTTAGAGTCAAGGAGGTGGAGCCACTTGAGAGAAAATTCAAGGGCCCCTATGCGCAAGACTCTAAGAGGGTTAAACTAGCTTTAAACTAGAACAACATGGGAAGGGAAGCAAAAGACCAGGAAAAGCCATACACCTGACAAATGCTATTGAGAACTCTGCTATTAGAAGTGGAAAGGAAGAACAAAGACAAAAGAATCTAATTAATAAAAATATTGGAGAAAGAGAAACCAATCACAAACTAAAATGTTTCTATACTAATGCACAAAGCATGGGCAACAAACAAGGAGAATTGGAACTACTAACGCAGGAAAAGAAATATGATGTCATTGGAATCACTGAAACTTGGTGGGACAATACACATGATTGGAATACAAGACTAGAAGGATACAACTTATTTGCAAGAAACAGACTTGATAAACGAGGAGGAGGTGTCGCATTGTATGTTAGAAACGCGTATATCTGCACAGAGATTGAAGCTTCAGAAACTGGGAGTTCTGTGGAAACTGTTTGGGTAAGAATACAAGGACAGAACAATGGAAAGGACACCATTGTAGGCATTTACTACAGGCCGCCTGTGCAAGCTGAAGATATGGATGAACTCTTTATGCATCAAATGGCCAAGTTCTCCAAAAAATATGACATAGTTGTCATGGGAGATTTCAACTATCCAGACATTTGTTGGGAATCTCTCTCAGGCAAAACTAACAGGTCAAGGAAATTCTTATCCTCTCTTGCTGACAACTTTATCTTCCAAAAGGTAGGGGAGAAAACAAGGGGAGCTACTACCTTGGATCTAATCCTTATAAACAGGGAGGAAATGGTTGAGGAGGTAAAAGTGGCTGGGACCCTAGGAGGTAGCGACCATGCTATTTTAGAATTTTGGATAACTAGAGGAGGAAGACCTGTGAAGACTCAGACGTCAAGGTTAGATTTCAGAAAGGCAGATTTTAAGGGATTCAGAAAGAGAATTGGAGGGATCCAATGGCTGGATATCCTTAAAGACAAAAATGTCCAGGAAGGATGGGAAATCTTGAAAAATGAAATTCTCAAAGCACAGTTGTTAACAATTCCGAAAAGAGGGAAGAATAGGATGCATTTAAGGAAACCAGGATGGATGAACTCAGAACTTAAGCACATGCTAAAAAGGAATAAAAAAATGTTTATAAAATGGAAAGAGGGAGGCATATCTAAAGAAGAATATAATGCTGTCTGCAGAACCTGCAGGGCACAAATCAGATTATCTAAAGCTGAAAATGAATTGAGGCTTGCAAGAGATGTCAAAAGCAATAATAAAGGATTTTGGGATATGTCAAAAGTAAAAGAAAAGTCAAAGATGCTATAGGATTTTTACAGGATGAAAATGATGAAATGGTAAGACAGGATGTTGAGAAGGCTGAACTTTTAAATTCCTATTTTGCATCTGTTTTCTCTCAGAAAGGAAATGTAACATCAACTGTTCTTCACTGTCCTATTAAGGGAATAGAAGAATCCAGGATATCTATAAACAGAAAGATAGTGAGGAAACACTTAGCTAACCTAAATGAATTCAAGTCTCCAGGTCCAGATGAATTACACCCCAGAGTACTGAAGGCGATAGCAGAAGAAATTTTTCAACCCCTCTCCATAATCTTTGAAAATTCTTGGAGAACAGGAGAAGTGCCAGAAGACTGGAGAAGAGCAAATGTTGTTCCTATCTTCAAAAAGGGGAAGAAGGTGGACCCAGGCAACTATAGGCCAGTGAGTCTGACTTCTATACCAGGAAAGATCTTTGAACAAATTATTAAACAACATGTATGTCAGTACCTGGATAAGAATGAAGTGATTAAACAGAGTCAGCATAGGTTTGTAACTAATAAGTCATGTCAGACTAACTTAATTTCCTTCTATGATGGAATCACTGATTGGGTGGATCAAGGAAATTCTGTAGATATAGTATATCTTGACTTCAGCAAAGCATTTGACAAAGTCTCTCATACAATCCTTATGGAAAAAATGACTAAGTATGGAATGGACAAGGCAACTGTTAGGTGGATTCATAACTGGCTTAGTGATCGGACCCAAAGAGTGGTCGTAAATGGCTGTACATCCAGTTGGAAGAATGTCTCAAGTGGGGTACCACAGGGCTCTGTCCTGGGCCCTGTATTGTTCAACATCTTTGTCAACGATTTAGATGAAGGAATTGAGGGTAAGCTGATTAAATTTGCTGATGACACAAAGCTAGGAGGGATAGCTAATACTAGAGAAGAGAGAGAGGATTCAAAAAGATATAAATAAACTGGAGAAGTGGACAGCAACTAGCAGAATGGTTTTTAACAGGGAGAAATGCAAAGTACTACATCTGGGCAATAAAAATGAAAAAAGCATATACAGAATGGGAGGAATAGGGCTGTGACAGCACATGTGAAAAAGACTTGGGTATACTAATAGATCACAGACTGAATATGAGTCAACAGTGTGATGCAGCAGCAAAAAAGGCAAATGCAATTCTAGGATGTATTAACAGAAGCATACAGTCTAGATCACGTGAAGTCATTATTTCCCTTTACTCCTCTTTGGTCAGACCTCATCTGGAATATTGTGTCCAGTTTTGGGCACCACATTTTAAAAAAGACATCAACAAACTGGAGCAAGTTCAGAAAAGAGCGACCAGAATGGTGACCGGTCTGCAAACCCTGTCTTATGAGGAAAGGTTGCAGGATTTGGGAATGTTTAGTTTGCAAAAGAGAAGACTGAGAGGAGACTTAATAGCTGTCTACAAATATCTAAAGGGCTGTCACATTGTAGAAGGATCAACTTTATTCTCATTTGCACGAGGAAAGACTAGAAGCAATGGGATGAAACTGAATGGGAGGAGACACAGATTAGATATTAGAAAAACTTTTTGACAGTTAGAGTGATCAATGAGTGGAACAGGCTGCCACGAGAAGTGGTGAGTTCTCCTTCAATGGAAGTCTTCAAACAGAGGCTGGACAGACATCTGACTGGGATGATTTAGCAAATCCTGCTTTGAGCAGGGGGTTGGACCAGATGGCCCAGGAGGTCCCTTCCAACTCTACGATTCTATGATTCTATGATTCTATGAAAATGAACCAAGGCAATTATCCTGTTGCCATAGACTGGCTCATTTAAGTTGACCTGTTTGTAGCTCCTAAACCTCTCCTATTCTTGTTATTGCTCTTTTAATGTTCATTGTCAACATTATTGGCAGGGGTTAGTCCTTATGTATGCTTCACTTAGCAAAATAATGTTGATTGCACTTGGTGTGTTTTGTGTCTGAAGGAATAGGCGAGTGTGGTTATGAAGCTGTTGGAGCAATCAGGGGTTACACACCCTAGTTGAGCTAGGTTTTACAAATGTTTACTGGGTGAGAGTTCTGTGCATCAGGGTCAGTTGCAGAGGGCATTACTGGCAGGTTAGTTAGTCTTCCTTCTCTTGAAGAGTATGGGAATTGATGGTGTGAGACCGACATATTTGTGAGACTATGTCATGGAAGAAACATTGCCTCTGAGACTATGCTATGTAGATGAATTTGATCAGATCAAAAGAGTGGTGGAGAAAACCTCTTTATTAAATGATCTGCCAGTGACCAAAGTAAGAAATCGGAAAGTACAGAGACTTGCCAAAGTGTCTCAAGAAGGATGTAAGAAGAAATGCAATGCAAGTTATAGACTTGGCACTTCAAAATAGATTAAAAAAGATTCTTTGTTTATTTCATTTCGTACAGGCAATCCCCTGTATTTGTCATGAGGTTTCGGCCCATTGGTAGGTCTTCATCGGAACAGATTGCAATACAGGGTGTCAATGATGTATAAGGCAATGTAAGTGCTGGCAGCGCATCAGGAGTAAGCACTTCAGTGCTGTGGGTATTTACTCCTGAAGCATTGCCTTTTACATAAATGACAGTGTATTGCAATCTTTTCTGATGAAGGCCTACCAATTGGCCGAAGCCTCATGATAAATACAGTGGATTGCCTGTGCAAAATCAAATAAACATAAAGATTCTTATATTTATTTTTGAATGCCAATTCTATAATTTGCATTACATTTGGAATGGAATCCCACTTGACCACCAAGCAGAAAAAAGGGGTGCTGGGTAGATTTTTTACTAATCTGAGAAGAAATGGAGTCATGAGGAGTGGAGAATAATTAACAAAAGTTTGGCAATGACCTCCACTCAAAGGCGCTGATGAGTAAAAAGCCGGTATGGCAGAGTCCTATACTCAGAAGATTAAGATATTGGTATACTTTAATGTCACCAAAATTGGTGAAGTTATAGGTAGTGGTCATTTTGGATATGAAAAGAAAAACGTATTGACAGGTTCCCTTTAAGTTTCTTAGTAGTGTACAATCAATTTCTCGGTTACTAAAATAACACGAGGTTGACATTTCCAGAAAAAGAAAACTGTATTAGGACAGTGTTAGGCAGGCTGATGTGCTGACAACAGTAAGGTGGTCCCTCAGTAGTTTGAGAGCTACTTTTGACTATCAGGTTGTCCAGTGGCTTCTTATCTATTCCACACTGGTGAGACCCGGCTACAGACTATTAAGCATTAATTATACCAATAATGATTTTAGAATAGCATTACTAGGCTGTGTGCCCATGATGAGGTTTTTGTGAGGTTTTGACACTGTGTATGGTCTTACAGTTCAAACAATGTGAATGAAATTTATAGAAACCTCAAGGTTACGGAGCTTCAATTTGCTCTCTGTAGACTGATTTGCAGTGCGTGTTTCAAAACTGCAACATGTCAATTTCTTTGGCTGGTCTGCTAAGTTTTATGTGCAGATTTTTCCCATAGATATATCAGATGTGAAAAATCCACAGGAAAAAAATACACATACAGTATGTGACTTTAAGTGCATGTCCGTAGTGGAAACACAAAAAAAGCATGTAATCCACATATGACTGTATCAGTAAAGATTTGTAAAGTCAAATACCAGGCAGGATCAAAGTCAAAGCCGCTTTGATTAAAACATTACATATAAACTAGAAGCAAAAAATGCAGCATCTAAAATACGATAAAAAAGCATGGAAATAAATGCAGTAAAAAATGAAAAGTAACCTAATTTACCTAATATATGCAGAAATGGTGCAGAAAATCTGCAACATCAAGAAATCATTGTGGGAATATAATCTTAGAACTTGGTACCAAGATGCAAAATTAGATCTTAACACATAAACGTTTTCCCTCTTAATATTCAATGTGGCTCAATGCCCTCTTTGGTTTTTGATAATGGTCGAGAAACCTAGAAAAAGTTGGAAACCTCTGAGCTAAGATAAAACTTTTGTTGTGGTCATAAATCAACCAGATATGTCATCATCACTTTTTTAAAAATCTGTAAAAGAGAAGAAACCTTTAAATCGATGTTCTTTTAACAAAGAAAGGTAGATGATTAATTTCCTTAAAGCTTTTTATGGGTAGCACTGTCCCAATTTTAACACCAAGTATTTAATCTAATGACTTATTGTGAAGCGAAGTATTTTTATAGGAAGCATCACAAAAATAACTAACACATTGATAAAATGGTTCAATTTCCTCTTCCCAAACACAGCTCTGTCACTGTGTAGAGGAGCGCGTGGTGAGTGCAATTCCGGTAAAGTAGGACATGAGAAAACTGCTACAGTCTTTGGCAAAATGTTTGTCTCTGTAATAGCTTGCTGGTCCATGGGGAACGTGACGAATTGTTTTATTCTAGATAGCTATGCCCTCAGTGGCTACTGGAGAATTTGTCAAAAGGGCCATTGAAACATTCCAGTGACTCTGCCCATGGGGGACGACATAAGTACAGACCTGCATTTATTTGAGTTAAGCATAGCTGCTGAATTGTGCCTCTGTGTCTAATGAAGATGTCAAATTCTCTGACATAATGCAATATTGCAGATCATATTAGGCGGGCTCCTTTTTATCATCTGTTATTAGATATTCTAGAGACACTTAGCTTTACATGTTCTATCCCTCTTATTATATTACCATCCTTACTGCCTTATTCACATGCACAAGCTCCTATAAAAATACAACTTGTCATAAAACTACCTACTGATCTCGGATCAGATCGTTTATGTATGTGGTTTTACATACCAATTAAATTCAAATTAAAATATCTATGAAAAAATATAGCATTTCATTTAATGGTATATATTCTTTGGTAAAATATAACTGTATAAAAACTTTTTCAGTCTATGATGGGGGGTTCAGATAAGTTTCCTTTGCATATAAAGCACATCTCTTTACAGTTATGTATCATCTTGATGTTCATGAGTTCACTGCTCTCCTGCCTACCAGCTTCCTGCTTATCCTGGGTGTAGGGGAGTTACTCCTTGTTTGATTGACAGCTCAGGCCAGTGACATAGTTGCACTACTGACCCAAACTGTGCTCTCACCAGTGCTGTAAGCAAAGGCAGCTTTGTCTGTGTATCATCAGAGGAATGTAAAGATCTTGAATAGGGATGGGCAAACACGAATGGTAAAGTTTGGGGTCCGTACCAAACACCTAGTGTCCGTGCATTGAACTCGAACAGGGATTTCTCTAGGAAGTCCATGTTACTGTTCGGGTTCGGCAGCCCAAACAAAGTGTGTTGAAAGGCTTGGACAAGGTTTACTGTGTGGGCACTTCCGGCTCAATCACAGCCATGTCAAGTATTGGCATAGCTGTTATTGGCAAGCGCACATCGTGTAAAAAAAGGGGTGCGATCTCGTCTAGTTTTTATAACGAACCCAGGCAAAACCCAGAGCTGCAGGTTGCAATCCTAGCTGTTGTGAGTTCATTTTCCCCTCCGTCACTGAGGCCTGGTGAACTCCCTATTCTAGTGAAGGAAGGTAGTGAGCCTGATTATCAGGCACCTGGGACTAATGAAGACGATTGGCTGAGTGGAGTCACTGACTGGATATAAGGCAGCCTACGCCCTTTCTGCCCTGCGGGTGATTTCTCTGTGGACTCTTGGACACCAGTCTGATGCCTGCTCTCCTAAAGCTAAGTTCTCTGCCTTGCCTTTTTGCATTTAAGATTTGTTTTTGTTTTTCTTGCTTTTTGGATTCTGCCACTCCCTGCAGGAGTGTGCAGTATTCCGTTAGCTCTGTCTTCTGAAAGTACCTGAGTGCTGATTTAGTTTTTGAAGCTTAGTTGCTTCAGGGCCATTTTTATATCAGCTTGTTGGCTTTTGTCTCTGATAGGGTTTTGGCAGATTGCAGACAGCAGCCTTCCTATCCGTTCCTATCTAGGTAGTTTTTGGCCCCGTCTTTGCTCAGTCTGTCTTTCTGTCTGTGTAAGTGTTTTCATCTTGCTTCACCTTCATTATATGTGGGGGGCTGCCTATTGCTTTGGGGTCTGCTCTGGGGCAGTTAGATTTCCCCTTTCCTTCTTTAGGCCTATGTATCTCTCCGGCTGTGATCGAGGGGTCTAGGGCATCGTAGGAACCCCCCACGGCTACCGCTAGTTGTGTTGAAAGGTTCAGGGGTCTGCAATCTGATAGTTGCCAACTTCTCTGGTTTTCTGGACTTAGCTAGCATTTCTGTTTTTGCCTCCTACGGTGACTCAATCATAACACCTAGCTGTAAGCGTTATATTGTCTGGTTATCACAAATAGAGTACATTGTGGTCTCCCTGACATTTTTTTAAATTATTTAAATAAATAATTTAAAAAATGGATCTCCCCTACTTTTGATAACCAGCCAAGCAAAAGCAGACAGCTGGGGACTCATATTTACAGACTGGGAAGTGGCCTTAATATAGCAGCTCGCATCCACCCAAAAAAGGAGCATCCAATAGATGCGCCAATTCTAGCGCTTTGCCTGGCTCTTTCCAGATGCCCTGGTGCAAGGCTCATGTGTAATAAAAACAGCATGTGAGCCCCAGGATCTCGAGTGCTAGCACTAATGGAACAGTGCTGGCACGGAAGGTAAGTATAAGTGTTTTTATTTTAAAGGAGGAAAACATTCAAATTGAAAAGGGGTTGTCCTCGTAGCAAACAGCCCCTTTAAAAGCAAAAAATCTGAATGTTTTTTCAAACTAACATTTCGCACAGATATATTTTTTTCTATCTTATATTTTTATTAGTTTTGTTATCACCTTAGTGACCAGTAATACGTCTTTTTACAGACCTGAGATATAAGAGAATAGAATCCCCATACAGGTGACAATCCAGCAGCTGTCGGCTGTACACTATAGCTGACAACTTGCTGCATCAGCCACGATCAGTGTTGGCACCGTCCATATCTGCTAAACCCCTTGGATGCTGCTGTCAATAGTGACTACATCATATAAATGGTTAACAGAGTATGGTTGCTCCCTCTTTAACCTTATTGGCACCCTGAGATCATGATTGTGTGGTCCTGATGCTTACCATGGCAGTTCTTGGGCAAATAGCGGCATTAGCGTCTCCCGGCTACAGTGGCCTGTTCAAAAGTTAGCGACATTTAGGTGGTAAAAATACACTTTTTCATTCCTGTCATGCCACTTTGCATGAATTCCTGAAAATCACCTGAAGGGTTAATAAACCACCTGAAAGCAATTTTCAATATGTCGGGGGTGCTGTTTTTAAAATGGTATCACTTTTGGGGGCTTTCCAAAATATAGGATAAATTTTGTAAATTTCCCTGAAAAAATGAACAATTACTATTTTGTTTTGAAACCTCCTAAAAGGCTAACAAAATAAAATAACATTTTACAAATAGTGCCGATGTAAAGCAGACATAAGGGAAATGTTATTTAGTAATGTTTTTCTGTGGTATGACTATCGGGATTAAAGGGATAATCATTCAAAGTTTGAGAATTGCAATTTTTTTTTACTTTGTCAAATTTCTGATTTTTTTTGTAAATAAACACAACATATCGACCTAAATTTACCATTATCATAAATTATACTGTGCCATGAAAAAACAATCTCAGAATCACTGGAATATGTTGACGCGTTCCAGAGTTATTATTTTATTACCGCATAAAGTGACACTGGTCAGATTGAAAAAAAATTTGTCCTAAGGGGTTATAGCTCATAAATGCTTCCAATGCTAATTATGTCTATTTTTTGTAAAAATAATTAACTTTGCAAGTTTTAAACTTGGAAACCTGCAGTCACTTGTTTGGATTGTTAATTCCTTAGAATTAATATGTTGCACTCAAAAGAATGATTTATTTCAGTTTAAATAGGCATGGCTTAATTGGCTCATACCCGCAGCAGAGCTGGAGGCCGGCAATGGTAACGCATGAGCCCATGGGGAAGGGAGGTGTGTATTAACCCACAGAACCACCCACATGCTGAGGTCACTATTGACAATAGCATCTAATTGGTTAAATGTCAAGATTACTCATCAGTTACTGAATTCTGAATTTTAAGCGGCAATTTTATTTAATATACTACATTAAATTTTGTTGTTGTTTTTAGAGAAAACAGTCTCACCCTGCTATGTTTCACAAACACATCAGGCAGTAACCAGCGCCAGTCTGTTTCTGGGGTTATAAATCCCTGCTTAAGGTATTAGTTATGCTCTGCTTATTAGCGCCCAAAACACTTACATTAATATACTATATGCTTATGTTTTGATTGCGCTCATGTTCTTTGGTGCCCCCTTGATTAATCAGTTCATGTCACCACTAGGACCTATCTTTGTATCCCATTTTTCCACGTTCCTTCAGGGATGACAGTAAAGAATGTTTTGCAGAGAATCATACAAATTTATATTGTCTTTAGCTTCCTCAGCAATCTGATCTATCCCAAGCATGAGTAAGTCAATTATGAAAATAATCAAGAAAGAATGCTAATATGTTAGCCAGAAATGTACGGCTCTCAGTTGCCGCTTTCCTTTGAATAAAGTGTTTGAATATCGGATTCAATCATTTTGAAAAGGATTTTCTATTGGGAAAAAAATATATTAAAATGTGTTTGAAACAGAAATATATACAATGTAATAGAATACTTGAATTAAGAGAGGCACCTCAATCTCTAGATATTAGCATGGTTTCCAGGTCCTGGTAAATCCACTTCTAGTTTGGTTTGACACAGGGGAGAACTTATTTTGTTAGTACATCACCATTAACATGTAAGATGGGGGCTGGTTGACTACTTATCGGTTACCGATACCTAGTAAATTCCCAGAATACATTGGATAAAACTGATATTGCATTTTGGGTTGTGAAAATGGAGGCTCCAGTTTGAGACAATTTTTGAAGGGATTTCCTTAACCTCTTGGCAAACGCTGCTGTACATTTACTGTATAGAAGAAAGGCCCATCACTACATGGAGAGTATTTCAGTTTACTAACAGTGCAGGTGACAGCTGTGTTTCACAGCTGGTATCTGAGTGGAACTGATGCAATCAGAGATAAGCCCAATAAAAAACTGTTTAATTGTGTAAATGCCACTGTTACACATGACAGTGATATCTAAAAGACTTGAGCATGGATTATCTCCACTCTGATTCCCCTACAAGACCCAATTGCAGGGTGCCAATGTGTTATCATTACAGCTGGAGGTCTATTTAAGGCTGATATGTCGCCATGGTAGAATTCATTTGAAGCCATAGGAGAATGTCAATTTTACAATACAATTCAATAGTACAATAATTCATCGTATTGCATAGGTGATCAAGCAAGTACCATAAGTCAACCAATTAAAGATAGAAGAAAGTATTTATCCTATATAAAAAAAGTAAACTAAAGTAGACTAAATTAGACTAAAAAAAGAAAAAATAATTTTCTAATAAGGTTAACTCTAAAGCAAAAATGTAAACAAAATGTCAGAATAGTTTTTTTCAATCTTTACGCTTCCCCTAAAAAATACAATGAAAAATTAATATATCAGTATTTGTACCCTACAATGGTACCACTAAAACGGTAAGTAAAAAGCCCTCACACAGATCTACTGACTAAAGAATAAAATGTCTCTGGTCTCAGAAAATGGTCTTGTCACTCCAGGTCCCACATTGTGAATCAGAACAGAGAGCCAATCCTTTTGCACAGATGGTAATTTATTGAATTGGCTGCTAATTTAGCAGAAATGGCTTCTCATGGCATCATAAATAACTGCAAACCCTTCTCAGAGGATGGCAATCCAGACAAATGTTAAAATATTCTATCTTCATGAGACAACTCCTTTAGACCTGTCTCACATCCTCCGGTCCCCTTCACTCGGCCTCTTAAAAAAAATGTAGGACTGAGACGGGTCTGTTTTTACTATCATTGTGGTTTTCCGTGTGTACCACCCATGTGACATGTACCGGAATAGAATACAGAATAGAAATACAGATTTCTTTGTGTTAAAGATGTGCAAAGATATAGATGGATAGATAGATAGATAGATAGATAGATATCCATGAGATAGTTTGAGCCTTGCATGTGTAGTAGCTGTGTCATGATCCAGGCGTGGATCTGTCAGATTAAATGGATAAAGTGAACGTTTTTTCCTTTGGCAAGGTGACGTGATTGCCCCCGGTGGCCATTGGAATTATCACATGTGGTGTCATTCATTCTGAGTTGCCCCGGTGGTGGTTAGTGGTATCGCACGATAGTTTGGGTTTAATATGTACGTAATTATGAATCAGGTGTGGGGCTTTATAAATGAGTCTCAGGGTGTGCAATCACTGCTGGTGATATTCATTCATTGATTGTGTTCATTTGACAAGGAAGCCTGGGTGAACATGGAGCTGAACATGAGTCCTGCGCAGTCAGCCAGTGGGGATGAGTGGCAGCTAATGGTGTCTGCAGGAATTGCTGGCATGGCGTGGAGGAGTCGCAGTTTATGGTGTCGGCGGGAAGTGCGTGCATGGCTTGGTGGAGTGGCAACTATGGAGAGAGTTGCACTCGGCATGCTCGACTTGGTTGCCGAGAGCTGGACTCAAGCATGCTTAGATTCTTGGCAGAGGCTGACTCATCCTTGGGACTCTGTTACTGGACTGCTGCAATTGGTGGTGGACTCTGCTCCAAGGCTGCACTACGGTGAAGGATCCGGGATGGTGATGGATCCGGGTGGAGGAGAAGATGCACGCAGGTGGTGGGCTCTGTTGCTAGAAGCGTATGCAACAGAGCAAAGCTAAGTGGTGTTTCCCCTGTATTGTCGTCTTTCCTCATGTGTGTTTAGTGCAATGGAGGGATTAGTTTCCGCACCAACCAATTCCCTAGTGAGGGTTTAGGGTCAGGGTGAGCAAGGGTTTTAAGGTACGCGTGCGGCACCCGGTGCGGAACCGACATAGGGAACGTTAGGAGTGCAGGGACACTGGCTCAGGGGAGTTCAGGAGGTCTCCACTTCCCTATTCCCTATTGCAGGGCCCACCATTGTTAATGTTACCCAGGTCCCCCTTATTATTTAAATTCGCCTTACTGGAGGCGGGGTTTCCAGAATGTATGTATAACGTGTAATTCCTAAATTCGCCAGGTGGAGGCAGCGTATCCATCTGCACGTTTTATTATGTAAATTCGCCCCACTGGAGGCGCTGTATCCAGGGTCACGTGTGTCATTTGGGTTGCCTTGCGGTAACCGCTGCATCCAGACACACGTGACCGTGACAAGCTGTACATCTTTTAACCTAATTAATAAATAAATGAAAAACGATGTGGGTCCCCCATTTTTAGTAACCAGCAAAGGAAAAGCAGACAGCTGTGGGCTGATATTATCAAGCTGGGAAGGTCCATTGTTACTGGGCTCTTAAGACCCTTCTTAAAATACAAGCCCACAGTTACCCCAGAAGTGGCACGTTACATGAGATGCTCCAATTCTGGCACTTTGCCATGGCGCATCCTGATACCCTGGTGTGTTGGCAATCGGGGTAACGGTAGTTAGGGTTGATGTCAACTGTAAATTGTCCAAAAACACAAATAGCATCAAGCCCTGGTGTTAGTAATGGAGAGCTGTCTATCAGAGACCCCCATTACTAACACAGGAAAAAAAATCTCATCTATTCTCCCTCTATCTATCTATCCGTGTCCTGTTCGTATCTATACAGGCTCAGGGACTTGTATTGGCCTTGGTCATCCATGCTGCTGAAAAAAAAAGACGTCTACATGTAAGTCACATGGACATGTGCGCAGCCCCAAAGGCTATAATGAGTATGTGTGGATATACATCTCCAGTAAGTGTAAAAACGAATGCCACATGCACCGGAGACAAATGCATGTGAAGAGGGCCTTACTGTGCGCTATGCTGACCACTGTGTCAGGGTTTCCATCTGAGTCACTGAAAAATGGAATTAGTCCGGTGCTCCCAATGAAACCCCAATTGGGCAATTCACTATAAAAAGACAGTCACTTTATATTCCATTTTTTTTGAGGGAGCCAAAAATTGGATATTTTTTGGGGAGATTTAGATAGAAATCCCAGCTCGGTGATCACCGAAGAGCATAGTTACAAAGTGGCCTTTGATGTAATTTCAAGTTTTTTGTGTATAGAACAATACACTATAGTAAACTATCAGGGACAGGAGAGAAAATGTAGGTGAAGATGTATTTCCCTACAAGAATTAACTTGATGGCATACATCCCTTTCCATCGGTTTCCATTCATGTCTAATTACATAAATCCCCTTTAAGGTATCATAAAGGAAGCTAAAACGTCTTTTGCAATTTCCAGAAAAAAATAGAAGGTTGTGAGGGTCTCTGAGAATGCTTTGTTAAGAATGAATTAACCAAGTATTATATCCTTATTGGCTGCCAGCTATCCATTAACAGCAGTAGCTCATGCCTTGGTTTACTCTTCTCCGGAGGCAGATAAAGAGAAGGCAGCATTAGCAGTAGAGGGAATGGAAACCTCTTCAGAAGAGTATGTTTCTCCCTGTTCCATCAAAACTTCATTATTGCTCTGAAAATAAGATGACAAGCTTTTCTGTGCGTATGCTTTTTGTATAACTAATTGTAATTCGTTGGCCGAGACGGAGGATGAAAAATAACCTGTGTGTATTTGGCTTCTTTTTTTTCCAGTGGAAGATAATAGCCTGTCACTCAAAGCAAAGGTATCGCTACAAGATTTGGTCAGTGGAGAGTTTGCAATCCACGATACGGAGGCTAAATGGATAAATGGTAAGTGTAATGCCACGCTGCGGAACTTTGTCTATCAATCTTTCTATTAGTTTTTCCAAGTAGATAATGAAAGCAGCTTTATTATATCCTTGGCTAATAACCCCATGCATTAAGATTGATGGACTTTTCTGGATGATGCAGTGCCTACTATTTAATACACTCCAAGTTTCATTTTTTTTCCGTTGTCTTTTCATGTTAACCTGTTTATCTTCGCTAGTGATGGAAGAAAGAGAGAAAAGTAAAGTACTAAAAATAAAAATAAAAAAATCAGTAAATGCATCTAGCTATGAAATGAAGCATTTACCCAGGAATGGCCAAAATAGTGTTCGGAATCATAGTAATACATAGTTATTAAGGTTGAAGGGAGACTTTAAGTCCATCTAGTTCAACCCATATCCTGTCCTAACTTGCCCTAACGTTGATCCAGAGGAAGGCAAAAAAAAACCCATGTGGCAAACAGTAAGCTTCACATTGGAGAAAAAAATTCCTTCCCGACTCCACATAAAATCAGTGTCCTTTTGGCATATTTTAGATCAAAACTTTTGGAATACTTTTTTTTTGCTCTACAGGAAAGTGTAGTCTTCTGCTCTTTCCTATACAGAAGAATGATGTAAAACAAATTTTAGGATGAGATATACAGTGGGGAAAAAAAGTATTTAGTCAGTCAGCAATAGTGCAAGTTCCACCACTTAAAAAGATGAGAGGCGTCTGTAATTTACATCATAGGTAGACCTCAACTATGGGAGACAAACTGAGAAAAAAAAATCCAGAAAATCACATTGTCTGTTTTTTTCATTTTATTTGCATATTATGGTGGAAAATAAGTATTTGGTCAGAAACAAGCAATCAAGATTTCTGGCTCTCACAGACCTGTAACTTCTTCTTTAAGAGTCTCCTCTTTCCTCCACTCATTACCTGTAGTAATGGCACCTGTTTAAACTTGTTATCAGTATAAAAAGACACCTGTGCACACCCTCAAACAGTCTGACTCCAAACTCCACTATGGTGAAGACCAAAGAGCTGTCAAAGGACACCAGAAACAAAATTGTAGCCCTGCACCAGGCTGGGAAGACTGAATCTGCAATAGCCAACCAGCTTGGAGTGAAGAAATCAACTGTGGGAGCAATAATTAGAAAATGGAAGACATACAAGACCACTGATAATCTCTCTCGATCTGGTGCTCCACGCAAAATCCCACCCCGTGGGGTCAGAATGATCACAAGAACGGTGAGCAAAAATCCCAGAACCACGCGGGGGGACCTAGTGAATGAACTGCAGAGAGCTGGGACCAATGTAACAAGGCCTACCATAAGTAACACACTACGCCACCATGGACTCAGATCCTGCAGTGCCAGACGTGTCCCACTGCTTAAGCCTGTACATGTCCGGGCCCGTCTGAAGTTTGCTAGAGAGCATTTGGATGATCCAGAGGAGTTTTGGGAGAATGTCCTATGGTCTGATGAAACCAAACTGGAACTGTTTGGTAGAAATACAACTTGTCGTGTTTGGAGGAAAAAGAATACTGAGTTGCATCCATCAAACACCATACCTACTGTAAAGCATGGTGGTGGAAACATCATGCTTTGGAGCTGTTTCTCTGCAAAGGGGCCAGGACGACTGATCCGGGTACATGAAAGAATGAATGGGGCCATGTATCGTGAGATTTTGAGTGCAAACCTCCTTCCATCAGCAAGGGCATTGAAGATGAAACATGGCTGGGTCTTTCAACATGACAATGATCCAAAGCACACCGCCAGGGCAATGAAGGAGTGGCTTCGTAAGAAGCATTTCAAGGTCCTGGAGTGGCCTAGCCAGTCTCCAGATCTCAACCCTATAGAAAACCTTTGGAGGGAGTTGAAAGTCCGTGTTGCCAAGCGAAAAGCCAAAAACATCACTGCTCTAGAGGAGATCTGCATGGAGAAATGGGCCAACATACCAACAACAGTGTGTGGCAACCTTGTGAAGACTTACAGAAAACGTTTGACCTCTGTCATTGCCAACAAAGGATATATCACAAAGTATTGAGATGAAATTTTGTTTCTGACCAAATACTTATTTTCCACCATAATATGCAAATAAAATGAAAAAAAAAAACAGACAATGTGATTTTCTGGATTTTTTTTCTCAGTTTGTCTCCCATAGTTGAGGTCTACCTATGATGTAAATTACAGACGCCTCTCATCTTTTTAAGTGGTGGAACTTGCACTATTGCTGACTGACTAAATACTTTTTTTCCCCACTGTACATATTTTTTTTTTACAATGAGTCAATGGTATTCACAGCCTAAAAATAAAGCCTGGAGAATTCTCATGCCCTATACCTAATATAACTCTAATGCAAGGAAGAACTTTAATGTTAAAAGGAACCTGTTAAATGATACATGGTGACCATACTGTGGACAGCATGTATCAGCCACTGTCTGTACACTCACAGCCATGTATGTTTGTCACAAACTCTGTGTTGTTTCAGAGAAAAACATACTTTTAATAGCTGACCAGGATCGTGCCTTGTGGATGACTAGTCAGTGGGTGTGATAACACGATTTTGAAGAGCCGCTGTCATCGCCTGCTCTCTGCAAATTTCACCCATGGTGGGTGACGACTTTCTTACCTACATGTCATTGCTCCTCTGAAGCTGAGTGTACGTTTCCAGGCTTCAGAGACACACTTCACATGTCCAGAAGCAAAGAAGACAGCAGACGCCCATAGAGGAGCAAAAGATCAGCTACTGGAACAGATAATTTTCACTTCTAGACATGCGCAGTACGCCTCTGAAGATGGGAAGACGGGAAGCCCAGAAGCGTAAACCCGAATTCAGAGGAGCAAAGATTTGCAGAGAGCAGGTGATGACTATGGCTTTCATAAATCATGTCCTCACACCCACAGGAACATGATAGCATGCTAAGTGGGACAACTAGTCTGGAGAAGGAAGGAAACGCCCCATCGACTGGTCGAAAGGAAATTTGCATATTAAAAGTGGATTGTAAAAATACTTTTTTAAACATCTGTTTATGTGTGAAATACTATAAAGAGCTTGTTAGGCAGGGTATTTAGAAAGTAAAATTCAAATGCTGATGGGTTAGAGGGCATGGGAGACCTGTCTGTTTCCCTCTAAGAAGTCTGAGGTGTGGAGTTATGAAGAGGTAGAACAATTGCCAATTGTCTCCATGCTTCCTTCTATATTCATTTGTAAAACAGTAATTCGTATGTGTTAAAGGGTGTAGAAAATGGTGCAACCTTAGAAGAAGATATGGAATAAAATTAAGTGCAATTACAGGAATTATAGAGCAGATGGATATTAATATGACTACAGGTTCAGACTGCACAGATTGTGTATGTAGTCTGTTACCATGGAAACAGGACTACTTGCAAAACCTTTTCTTTTTTCCTTCTAGAAACATCAGAAAATTGAAAAAAGAATCTTTGGAGCATTCACATAATTACATAGGTTCAAAAAAGACTTAAGTCTTTCTCCACCAATTATACATTTTTTTCACTAAATTAACTATAATCCACAATGTTATATGTAGTGAGGAAATCATTCAGCCCTTATATAAAAGCTGTTGTAGTGTCTGCCATTACTATTTCTTGTGGTTGGCATTCTACAGTCTGACTGCTCTAACTGTAAAGAACCCTTCCCTATTTAGCTGCTGGAATTGGCTTTTTTTAACCTTAGTATGGTCCTTGGAAGGAATAAGTCATGTACCAGTCATATAAATGACATCTCCTCTGAGGCTTCTTTTTTCTAATCTGAACCAGCCCAACTTTTCCAACCATTCATCATATGAGAGGCCTTCCATCCCTTGCAATAATGTAGTCCCTGCTTTTGAACTGATTCTAACTTCTGAATATCATTTTTAAAAAGTGGAGCCAAAAACTGGATCCCATATTCTAGATGTGGCCTCACCAGTGTTTTTTATTGGGTCGAAACAATGCGTTGGGATCATGGGATTTCATCTCTCTTTTTACATACCCTAAAATCTTGTTTGCTTTTGCAGCTGCTGCTTGACCTTGAGTACGGCTGCTCAGCTTACTTGTAACCAGAATACCGAAGTTCTTCTCCTGTTCTTTAGTCCCGAGTATACTCCCATTTAATGTATATGCAGCTATAGGATTGCTTCATCCCAGGTGCATTACTCTACATTTATCTACATTAAATCTCATTTGCCAAGTGTTTGCCCATTCAGACGTCTTATCCAGATCATTTTGTAATATTTTAATGTCAAGGTCAGATTTTGATATCCTACATAGTTTGGTGTCATCAGGAAGGATTGACACTTTACTCTTAATCTCATGGTCATTAATAAAGAGATAAAAAAGAATTGTTCCTAGCACAGATCCCTGCCACCACAGGCTGAGCTTTATAGAATGACTAAGGGTCCAATTACATTTAGCGATGCAGCAGCGATCCCGACAATGATACGATGTGGTCAGGATCGCTGGTGCATCGCTAAAAGGTTGCTAGTGAGCTGCCAAACAGGCAGATCTCACCAGCGATGCAGCAACGATAGAGCGATGCTCGGCGGTCACTCCTCCCTCTCACATGGCAGCGATGATGATGACTTCAGCCTGCATTCATGCGTCGCTAGTCAGCGCCAGCAGGACGCCAATGAGGAGAAAATGGCCCAGGACGTTCGAGCGCGATCAGCGATATCCAGCGGGGGGCCGGTCGGAGGTACGTGTCACATGTAGCGAGATCGCTAGAGATATTGCTGTTGCGTCACAAAATCGGTGACGCTTTAGCGATATGGCTAGCGATCTCGCTATGTGTAAAAGGCCCTTAAGATGGCAGATATTTTAGCTTTCAATAAACCTCTGACTGCCATGATAAGCAATCAGCACTCTGCTGTAGCAATCATATAATTTAAACACTGCTATCAGTGATTGACTGTGGCATTTAAACAGAAAAGAGCACAAGTGTTCAGAGCTATATCCAGTTGCTGCTAGTGATGGGTGAACCTCTGGATGTTCGGGTCCTGCGTGTTCGGAAGAACATGTAAAAAAAATTTGGTTCGGGTAACAGAACAATACCTGAAACCAAACCTGGACCCCATTCAGATGAATGGGAGGCCCAAACATCCATTATTTGCCATGCTGTCATCTGCATGACAACGTGGCAAACACTGCCTCTGATCAGGGTTAAAGTTTACCTCCGGTCACAGAGGTGTAGACTGATGAGAGAGTACTACTACCATCTGCCACTAATAACAGTGAGAGCAAGCACTGCTAATGGGAGTATTCATCGGTCTGCACTATATAAATAAATTAAAAAAGTTGTGTGGGGTCCGTTCTATTCTTGATAACCAGCATGGCAAAACTGACAGCTGCAGGTTGCAAACCTCAGCTGTCAGCTTTATCATGGTTGGTTATCAAAAATGGATAGGTCCCCACGCTATATTTTTAAATTATTTAAATAAATAATTTAAAAAACGGCCACCCCCCTTTTTGACAGCCAGCAAAACTAAAGCAAACAACTTTGGACTGGTATTTTCAGACTGGTAAAAGGCCATGGATATTGCCCCTCAGCCTAAAAATAGCACCCTGCAGCTGCCCCAGAAAAGGTGCATCAATTATATGGCGGTGGCAAGTGGGGTTACTATTTGTGGGGTTGATGTAATTTTTTTATTGTCAGGTGACATCAAGCCCACAGGTTAGTAATGGAGAAGTGTCTATAAGATGCCTATGCATTACTAACTCCATAGCAATATTGTTAATAAAAAGCACCCAGAATAAAGTCCTTTACCAATAGATAGAAAATATGGATAAATGCTGGAATAAATACAGTAGTGAAGTTAGGATTGATGTAGGATTTGGTCAAGCTTACATGGCAAGGACCAATTTGTAAAGTATGATGGGAAGCATTTTGTAATTGATGATAGGGATGCATATCATGGGGGAATATCACTGAACAGTTACATAGAGGGGTAGTTAGGTTTGCAGGTTAACACATTTTCTTATGTGGTCAATCTTGCTCTTCAAATAGGGGGCAAAGTCCTCACACTAAGATGAGGGATGTGAGAAGGAGTCTGGATTATAAAGTATTAAATAGCTGTTTTGGGTTATGTGACAAATAAGAGGCCAAAGTAGTAAAAAGCCCTGTGTAGCATTAGTGATAGAAAATTTTAAATAATTAACTTGGTTCAGATTTATGGTATAGTCTTCTTCCGGCAGCTCTGCAACACCAGAAGCTTGCCTTATCATTTTTATCAGGTTGGTGGGCCAGGTTTGGCTATTGATTAGCCATGCTCAGCTATGCACTACAGTGGAGACCGAGCCAAGTGATGAGGTGATTGTGGCATTGTAGAAATCCATAGTTGGGTTTTTATTATGGGCTGAATATATGATGGAGTATGGTTAAAAAGTCAGAGAGGTTAGGCATGATGCATGAGAGAATGTAATATTTGTCCATCATTTTCCATCATTTTCTACACACTATAGAGACTATCGTGCATTGAAAATTCTACGATATTAGTTTCCAAAGATTCTGAAGCCCAGAAAATTACCTTAATGCTCTAGGTCTCTAAACACAAGTCTCTACCTGGGTTACTACCCGCCATGTGCCAGTTGTAATACGGATATCTACACTGGTTGTAGAGGGGTTTATTAGCCTCAATGCCAGAAATTTTACTGGGGTAGAAGCCTCTACTAATACACCCACTTTATGATTTCCTGTGTTCACACCACTTTCCATGCTACAAAATGTCAGTCACTCAGGTCAAATTTCTTCTCCATTCTGGAATATTGTCTGAGCCGTGGCACAACCGCTTGGTTGTAAGATTATGCACAGTTGCAGTCGCCACTGCCACCGGGCCCAGGGGAAGTCAGGGGCCCGACAGGTCAGACCATATCTCCCTCCCAACCGTCCCGATTCTCGTGGGACAGTCCCGTTTTTGACCCCCCCACCGCATCCCACCTGGGAGTCTATTCTTCCTGCACTGCACTGAGCCGCCATGCCCCCCCATCCTTGCCCTCCCAGATAGACCCACGGCAGCCCCTTACAGCCTGCAATAATGTTGCTAGGCTGTGTTCTCTTCTGTGGCACAGGACCTGTGACGAGGTCACTGGAGGGGAGGAGCCAGGGGTCACATGATCAGGAGCCTTGTGTATGCAGGACACTGCTGTGCTGGTTGTCATAGTGCTGGATGAGGTTAAGTTTCTGTGTGGGGTCAGGAGGGGTTTACAGTGTAGATATAGCAGAGCCGTGTGTGTACAATTTTGGACGGAGCAGAGCAGTGTGTGTACGAGGTGTACGGAGCAGAGCCGCATGTGTACGAGGTGTACAGAGCAGAGCCGCGTGTGTACGAGGTGTACGGAGTGGAGCCGGGTGTGTACAAGGTGTACGGAGCAGAGCCAGGTGTGTACGAGGTGTACGGAGTGGACCCGGGTGTGTAAGAGGTGTACGGAGCGGAGCCGGGTGTGTACGAGGTGTATGGAGCGGACCCGGGTGTGTACGAGGTGGATGGAGAGGAGCTACTCGTGTACGAGGTGTACAGAGCGGAGATGTGTGTGTATTTTGGCATGGGTGGCCCCATTTGAAAGTTCTCACCGGGGCCCATAACTTTGTAGTTATGCCACTGGTTGCTGCAATATAGTTGACTACCATTACATATTAAGGAGGTATACAAAGTAACCTCATATAACACAAAATATACATTTCTTTTCAGAGAAACAAAACAGTTGGGGGTTAATTATTTCATTCTAACGTTCTGAACTCTTTATTTGAAGTGTTACATAGTTTTACTGTTTTTGATTTTCTATTTTCTATTGGGCCAACTTTTACAGTTAAAAAGAATGAACATCTGCAACACCAGAACAAGTGCTCTACTTCCTTTCAATTTTTGGATTATTAAAATGCTACTGGTAATTTGATCAGTTTGTTTTAAAAGGAATCAAGACACCAAAGCGCTTAGATTCAATTAATAGAGCATACTTAATATTATTTAGTTTTTTTATTATATCATTGACAATCAGGTGTTCATTTCTTTTTTTTTTTATTCGAGCTGTTACAGATAGTATTCCTACTCCATGAAACTGTGAACCAAATATTGTGCATTATATTAAATAATGAACATCAAATATTTATTTTATTTTACTCATTTATATAGCACCATTAATTCCACAGCGCTTTACAGACATTATTGGCACTGTCCCCGATGGGGCTCACAATCTAGATTCCCTACCAGTATGACTTTGGGATGTGGGAGGAAGCCGGAGAACCCGGAGAAAGCCCTCGCAAACACGGGGAGAACATACAAACTCCTTGCAGATGTTGTCTCTGAAGGCCTTATGATTAGACATGTAACTACTTCCAATATGGTATTTCTATAGTCTTGTAATTTGAAGCCTTTAGTCTGATCACGCATTATTGTGACACATTTGGATATTTCATTTCCTAAGGTTGTATATTCTTTATTCTTTTATTTACTAATGTACAATTCTGAGCATAAATGAGTGCACTCCCTTTAGTATTGTAATCAATATCTCAATGTATACAAGAACAATTTACAAAATTTTTGACAAGACTGAATTTCATTGAACATTTTTTATCTCGTAACATGAAATCAAGGTTAATAATATTACTTTCATTACAAAATCTTCAGTTATTTCTGAAATTAGTTGATGCAAAATTTAATACACCCCACATCAATAACTACTGCATATAGTAGTTTGTATGACCTCCATGATTTTTTCAGTACAGGACTAAGTCTTTTAGGCATGGATTGAAACATTTGGTGACATATTGCAAAATCTATCTTTTTCCATTCTTCAAGAACGACTTCTTTTAGAGCCAGAATGCTGGATGGAGAGTAATGAAAAAAGAAAGATGTCGCAATAAGTCGCTAACTCATTTATTTCATGTCTAGAAGACTTGGAAATCATGGAAGCCATAGAAAATACTAGATTAAATTTGATCAAAACTGAATATTTTGTAATAAAAGTTGTATTTTTAACCTAACTTTCATATTATGGGTTAAAAAATGTTCTATGAAACTCAGTTTTGTCAAACTTTGATAAGCAAGTTTAAATCAATATCTCACTGAATACAAGAACAATTTCCAAAAGTTTGACAAAACTGAGTTTTGTAGAACATTTTCAACTCATAACATGAAAGTTATGGGTTAAAAGAGGTTGTACTTATTGATGCTGAGCACTGTGTTTTTTCAGAGGCTGGTATATATCCATAGAAATTAAGGGATTAATTCCATCTCATGAAAGTGGTCTTCTAAAAATACACAAATAGATTTATTAATTTGTGCCAATATGTGCAAAACGGTTTCATCTTGCACGTTACCCTCCAAAAGATGTCCCTTCAGGCTTTATTTACCCTCCAATTGCCTATGGAACCGCCCGCTGTAGTTTTAATGCTCATGAATGATCATGCGAAGCCCAGTCTCTTTTATCTACCTTCCTGCCAGAAAAGCTCTGCTGTGCCCGAGCACTGACATGGAGTGTAGTCAACTATATAATACACTTATCACTCCAGTACGCTGTCTGTTCCTGTACTTTACCCTGCCTGACTGCTTTTTTTTCTTCTGCCATCTACATCACTATAGCTGCGTATGTGGTTTTACATCATTGCTAGCTGGTTTCTCTCAGAGCTCAATTCTCCTGTACTCCTCCAAAGCGGAGCTTGTAATTACTAAACAGTGCAGAGGTAAGCTGTGTTTGTTGCCTGTTGCCGACAGATTGGCGACATGAAATGACAAATTCTGCTCTGATGATGCATATGGCAGAAGATAAACATCAACAGATGAGCATCTGTATTTTCACAGCATCCACCTGCAGCAGCAGGTAACAAACCAAACTCAAACGGCCTAGTAATTACAAACTCTTAAGGAGGAGTACAGAGGAATTGAACATTGAGAGAAAATTAGGTAACAATTATGTAAAAACACACAGGTATACTAATATAGATGGTGGAAGCTAAAATCAGTCAGTCATACAGGAGCAGAGAGTGTACTGAAGCATAATGTGAAATTTACCTTGATGATAACTCAGAGAGTTTGGGCTTGTGAGAAACACACAGGAGAGATATACAATAAAGGGGTCTGAAGCACTGGGAAGAAGCAAGGTGCTTCTGAGAAATATAGGTTTAGCAATGCAAAATTAGGAACATACACTCACTGGCCACTTTATTAGGTACACCATGCTAGTAAGGGGTTGGACCCCCTTTTTCCTTCAGAACTGCCTCAATTCTTCGTGGCAGAGATTCAACAAGGTGCTGGAAGCATTCCTCAGAGATTTTGGACCATATTGACATGATGGCATCACACAGTTGGCGCAGATTTGTCGGCTGCACATCCCTGATGCGAATCTCCCGTTCCACCACATCCCAAAGATGCTCTATTGGATTGAGATCTGGTGACTGAGGAGGCCATTTGAGTACAGTAAACTCATTGTCATGTTCAAGAAACCAATCTGAGATGATTCGAGCTTTATGACATGGCGCATTATCCTGCTGAAAGTAGCCATCAGATGTTGGGTACATTGTGGTCATAAAGGGATGGACATGGTCAGCAACAATACTCAGGTAGGCTGTGGCGTTGCAACGATGCTCAATTGGTACCAAGGGGCCCAAAGAGTGCCCAGAAAAAATTCCCCACACCATGACACCACCACCACCAGCCTGAACCGTTGATACAAGGCAGGATGGATCCATGCTTTCATGTTGTTTACGCCAAATTCTGACCCTACCATCCCAATGTCGCAGCAGAAATCGAGACTCATCAGACCAGGCAACGTTTTTCCAATCTTCTACTGTCCAATTTTGATGAGCTTGTGCAAATTGTAGCCTCAGTTTCCTGTTCTTAGCTGAGAGGAGTGGTGCCCAGTGTGGTCTTCTGCTGCTGTAGCCCATCTGCCTCAAAGTTCGACGCACTGTGCGTTCAGAGATGCTCTTCTGCCTACCTTGGTTGTAACGGGTGGCAATTTGAGTCACTGTTGCCTTTCTATCAGCTCGAACCAGTCTGCCCATTCTCCTCTGACCTCTGGCATCAACATGGCATTTCCGGCCACAGAACTGCCGCTCACTGGATTTTTTTTCTTTTTCGGACCATTCTCTGTAAACCCTAGAGATGGTTGTGCGTGAAAATCCCAGTAGATCAGCAGTTTCTGAAATTCTCAGACCAGCCCTTCTGGCACCAACAATCATGCCACGTTCAAAGGCACTCAAATCACCTTTCTTCCCCATACTGATGCTCGGTTTGAACTGCAGGAGATTGTCTTGACCATGTCTACATGCCTAAATGCACTGAGTTGCCGCCATGTGATTGGCTGATTAGAAATTAAGTCTTAACACACTGTTGGACAGGTGTACCTAATAAAGTGGCCAGTGAGTGTACATTTAGGTCTGTGAAGATGAATGCACAGAGGGGCAGGTAGAGGTGAAAAAGATACAACTTCAGTTGAAATAAAAGTTGGGACACTGTGTAAGGTGTGAAAAAAACAAGAATGGATATTTTTTATAGCCATATTATATTTACAACAGAACACATAGTAAAAGTTAAATAATTTTCCATTTCATTTGAAAAAAAAACTCATTAAGAATTTGATAGCAGCAACACAGTTGAAATATTCTGGACAGGGTCATGTCTACAATTGCATAGCATTCCTCTTCTTTGTAAAACAGTCTGTAAGGCTAGCTTCACACTAGCATTTTGGGCCGCAGCGCATGGCCATCGCTAAGCCCTGCCCCCTGCCACCCCCTCCGGTCATCTCCGCCTAGTATCGCACACGGCTGCATGCGATCTGCACACTCTATCTTTAGAATAGGGTGCGCAGATCGCGCGCTGACCATGCGATAGTAGAATTTTGTGTGCGCTGCGCCCTTTTGATGGTGCTCCGAGCGCACCAAAATGCAACATGGTGCATTCGGCGCACACCAGCGCACCGTAAAAAGGGCCCAGCACACGCAAAATTCTACTAGCGCATGGTCAGTGCGCGGTCTGCGCACCCTATGCTAAAGATAGGGTGTGCAGATTGCATGCAGCCGTGTGCGATACTAGGCGGAGATGACCGGAGGGGGCGGGCAGGGGGCGGGGCTTAGCGGCGGCCGTGCGCTGCGGCCCAAAATGCTAGTGTGAAGCTAGCCTAAATGTCTTGAAAGTGAGGCGACCAATTGTTGGAGTTTTGATAAAGGAACGCTGTCCCATTCTTGTCTCATGCAGGATTCTAGTTTCTGAACATTCCTGGGTCTTCTTGGCTGATTTTTTAATTTTATGGACAGGACCAAAGAAAAAAAAAAAAGCCAATTCTTTGTAATAAGTGAATAGTAATAGTATAGGTAAATAAAATAGGGTTGTTAGTTAAATCAATTTTGATGAAAAAAATGAATAAAGCCTTCCAAGCACGACAATTTGTACCCAATCGGGACAGTAGGTAACTCTTGGAGTTCACCTCACTATGTGCCAGCAGACATTCAAATAGATAAATGCAGAGCAGGAATGTGATAGTGAAGTTTTAGAACAGCATGCTACCATCCAGACTTCTAGTTCCGGAAAGTCCTTGCACATTTCAGCAAGACGTTGTTAAACCACATACTGCATCTATAACAAGAACATAGCTTCGCGGAAGAGTTGAGGTGATAAACGGGTTGCCTCCAATATAGACCATTCACCAATAGAAAATATTTAGCGCATTATGAAATAAAAAATAGCTGATGGTTGTCTGATATTTGACACGTTGGTATCCTGCTGAATTAATACAATGGAATGTGTACTAATTAATATGTCATAATCACGGCTTGCATTGACTTGTGACATTTGACACATTGGCCTGGGCTACCATTCTTAAAACATTGCACTGGTAAAATCTGCGCCAAATCTGTCAATAAAGTGCAATATTTGATACATTTTTGGTGCAAGTTATGCAATTTTTTATAAATTGGATCCTCTGTCTCTGAAGATTATTTGGTATGCCTGGGCAAAGTTAGGCTTCACATAAGCAAAGTATTGATATAGTTACGGCCTTCTTTGAGCAATAGCAGAGCATAACATCTCTTTGCCTCTATGTGCTACAAAGCTCAGTTAGCATAATATGGGCTCAATCTAGCTCAATATGGAAGAATAAGACTACATGTCTCACGTTTTGGTACCAATGGCTCATTAAGCACACAGTATGACATATATAGGAAAAGAATGTCATTCAGAGAAATGTAATGTGCATTATTGATCTGAGCAATGTATCCATATGCAGCTTTTTTATATACAAAAAAATTAAGATTCCTTTTTTACTACTTTACGCCGACCTCAGATAAGGCAGGATGGACCTGGTGACAGGTTCCCTGGATGCTAGCTGAAAATAGCCCACAAAAGATGTTAAATATAATATATGCGACCTAATGCTAAACCTGCAAGAGATGCTGCTCCATGTGAATAAGCATATTATATGTTAGTTAAGTATATATCTACTTCCTTTGAAAGCTTTGCTTTTATCACAGCACTATGCATCATATATAATGAGAATAGTATTAAAAAAATAAAAAATAATCCAGTTTATCGTACGTTCGAGAACCCAAACTCCTGTTGTTTTCATTACAGTGAAATTATAGCTCAATGGAATATCACATACTGTAGCTATGTTCTTGTTATAGATGCAGTATGCGGTTTAACAACGTCTTGCTGAAATATACAAGGACTTTCCTGAACTAGATGTGGTCTGGATGGTAGCACGTTGTTCTAAAACCTCAATATCATGCTCAGCATTGACCTTTCAAGATATATAAGCTATCCATGCCATAGGCACTAATGCAACCCCATACCATCTGAGACACAGGCTTTTGAACTGAGCACTGATATCATGATGGATGGTCCCAACATTTGACCAAGAGAAGATGGCAGCATATCTGGATTTTGTTTATCTTTAACTTCCATTAGTTGACTGCACCTCTGACCACCTTTGCTTCTGAGAGACTCTGCCTCTCTAACATGCTCTATTTATACACAATCATGTGACTTAGTTAAAAATCCTCCCTTTAGCTGTTTTTCATTAGTAACTCTTACTTTTCAAGTTTTTTTAACTTTGTCTTAATTACTTTGAGATGCATTGCTGACATCAATTTCTAATTTTTTTTTTAATCAAATAGAAAAATGTCAAAAGCTAGAACCAAACTAACATATGGCATTGGATGCGAGAGCGTCAAATGCGATATGCTAATAACCCTCGGGTCCAGCTCTGCTGTGAGCGTGTGCAGAGTGTCATGCTACTGTGCTCCGATTCTGTCGCATGAGAGTATCATAGCACAGGTGCAGAGGAGACGGAGAAAGTAATTCCTAAATCTCCTCCATGACTCGATAAATATCGAACTGCACTGAGATGACATCTGAGTGCAGTCCGATGTTTCACACGCACCCACAGACTTGTATGGGTGTGTGTGAGCAGAGTCTCACTGCCAATGGCGGCATGCTGCTATTGTTCTCTCATACCGAATTGGCATGAGAAAATAATCACAGATCCGAGCTGCCCAACAGAAAAACAATGGGCTGAGGGCAATGCGATGTTTTATATAAGTGTAACCCCTACCTAACTTTCAATTTCTGATCTGTGTTCTATTTCCTGTTGTGCATAAAATTTAGTTACAAGAGATTTCCGAATCATTGCATTCTTGTTTTATTTACATTTTATAGTGTTCCATCAGTTTTACAATTGTGGTTGTACAAGAAAGAAATGTTATGGTATGTCTGTAGACAAAGCTATGTTCATACATGGCGAAAAATCTACGCTGCAGATTTAGTTACAAATCCGTGACCAAATCAGTGATAAATCTGCAAGTAACACATTTTGCTGCTGATTTGGCTGCAGAGTTCTCTCTGCTCTATTTACCAAACATTGAATAGGGTGAAAGCTGTAATAAAACCCGTAAAATAATGAGCTTGCTGCAGATTTGAAATCCGCACCATACTTCATTTTTGTGCAGCTTTTTACCCTCAACATGTTGAAAAACCCATTCGCTTGTGCTATACTGTAAATTGTGGCAGAATTCGCACCGCAAATCTGCTACAAATCCAGTTCTGAACTTTTTTAGTATACTTCATTATCTTATTTTGCCTCCTGCCCTGCGCCTTTTCAGTGCCCAGTTTAAAAGCTTTTCTCACCTGCTTCTTAGCAAGATCCGTATTTAAACAGTCTGTGCATGAGACTTTCCTGTCTTCGCCTTTCTCCCGCCCACACACTGCACTCTGATTGAATATAGTGTATGAATCTTTGCGGAGCAGCAGATGAACTGAGCTTCTAAACAAGCACGAACCACGCGGAAAAACAGCTCTACAGTATAACGTTTAGTCGCCCAATTGAGACTCACAAAGAGCCTCAGAAAAGAGCATAAACTCTTGAATCAAAAATATCAAAGTTTATTAATCAATCAATTAAAAATATTTGCATCATTAAATTACAAGGTACAAGAACAAATTGTAAGTGACACACCAGCTCCATCATATTAGTAGATATTACTGCATGGTATGTGGCATTGCAACATCTCATTATTGAAAAAACCGCCTATAGGATATAATTTTACCTGTGTAAAAACAATCACCCCCGTACATTACTGTGTACAAATACAAGTAAGATAATACAGCACGGGGGTTTACAACAGGGAAAGGGGCATCATGAACTCACTACATGCCCACTCCATTACTCAGAAATTTTTTCCTAAGATATTACTAGTGGGGATTAAGGCCGTGGTCCAAAACGCCCGTATAACTACATGGCAGTTAGAAATCAGAAAAAATGAGAGGCTACTAAGCCCACATTACCTGGATCCTTGCAGCTTGAAAAACAATGGACAGGAACTTGGTCACCCAACCCCGACGCGCACGTTTCGCCCTGCTTCCTCGTGGGGCGTGTATAACGTTTAGATAAGAACAATGCACAATAAAGTAGTGATTCATAAAGTAAAATTCCAAAAATTGAAAAATTTACAATGCCTGAAGAATGCTATAGATTTAAAAAAGTTAAATTACTCTTTAAAAGTTTAGTAGATTTGTATTTTTTACTTATTATAGAGACCATTTATAACAAAGTGCCGGGCAGAAAAAATAAGCAATAAAATGGATAACTTATGACAAAAATAGTCTAAAAGGCACAAAATTATAAATAATCCAACACAATAGACAAAAATGACAAGTGAGAAGTGTTGACAAGTGAGATGAAGAGGAAAAATAGCCCATTACACGAGGTAATGTCCGGTCGGCAGATAGCAGATTCTGTTCCACTCAGTAGGGAATCCCCCATGACCACCACTCTCATTTTATTTTATTTTTCACCACAGAGCTTCTTTTTCTCCCTTCAAGAGGCTTCTGATTTCTTACTGAGGTGTTCTTTGTGGGCAAAGCAGTTTTTTGATGTACATCTTCATACTTGTCCTGCGCGATAGCCTGGTACCGCTTCTTCAGCAGTATGGGTGCTGACTACCTCCTCATCCTACTGCTTCTTTGGGCTACATGCTTCCATTGAATGTTTCTCCTCTTTGAACAATCTGAATAGTTATTTCTACTCTGTCATTAGCTTCTGGAGGAACACTGAACATTTTTCTCTTGCAATGTTCTGAAGAGATTCTTCTGCTCTGTCAAGGAAGTCCCCATCTTCTTTGAGGAGCTTCAGTGTAGATATTCTCTCCTGAAGACTTTGCACCTTTTCCTCTAACAGAGTCACAAGCTTGCATTTCTGACACTTAGTTTGTCTTTTCCTCTGACAAGTCTGTAAACTACCCTGCCTGCCTGTGAGATGAAAGCGGCAGCTGAGAGGAACCTGCAAATGTGTCAGGAATAATCACACTCAGCTTTGCAGTGAGATCAGGAGAGCAGAGAGCGACCATCACACATCACACTGGTAACTCCCCCTTTATGTAAAATAATCTCTGGAGGCAGAGTTATCTTTCAGGCAGTTTACTCCTCAGAGCCTGGAAGAGGTAATTTACATAAAGTGACAAAAGATAATTTATCAACATCAAGGTATTGGATATGAGGCATATAGGTAGGACTTTTTCAGCAGTCTATAACCTGTATGCCTATATTAATACACTGCTTAAAAAAATAAAGGGAACACTCAAATAACACCCTAGATCTGAATGAATGAAATATTCTCTTTTAATCTTTGTTCTGTACAAAGTTGAATGTGCTGACAAGAAAATCACACAAAAATCATCAATGGAAATCAAATTTATTAACCAATGGAGGCCTGGATTTGGAGTCACACACAAAATTAAAGGGGAATGTAATGTCCTAAAAACAAGTCAAAATGATGCTCAGTATTGTGTGTGGCCTCCACGTGCCTGTATGACCTCCCTACCACACCTGGGCATGCTCCTGATGAGATTGCAGATGGTCTCCTGAGGGATCTCCTCTCAGACCTGGACTAAAGCATCTGCCAACTCCTGGACAGTGTGGTGCAATGTGACGTTGGTGGATGGAGCGAGACATGATGTCCCAGATGTGCTCAATCGGATTCATGTCTGGGAAACAGGTGGGCGAGTCCATAACTTCAATGCCTTCATCCCACAGGAACTGCTGACACACTCCAGCCACATGAGGTCTGGCATTGTCCTGCATTAGGAGGAACCCAGGGCCAACCGCAGCAGCATATGGTCTCACAAGGGGTCTGAGGATCTCATCTTGGTACCTAATGGCAGTCAGGCTACCTCTGGCAAGCATATAGAGGGCTGTGCGGCCCTCCAAAGAAATGCCACCTGACACAATTACTGACCCACTGCCAAACCAGTCATGCTGAAGGATGTTGCAGGAAGCAGATCGTTCTCCACAGTGTCTCCAGACTCTGTCACGTCTGTCACATGTGCTCAGTGTGAACCTGCTTTCATCTGTGAAGAGCACAGGGCACCAGTGGCGAATTTGCCAATCCTGGTGTTCTGTGGCAAATGCCAAGCATCCTGCATGGTGTTGGGCTGTGAGCATAACCTCCATCTGTTTACGTCTGGCACTCAGACCATCCTCATGGAGTCAGTTTCTAACTGTTTGTGCATACACATGCACATTTGTGGCCTGCTGGAGGTCATTTTGCAGAGGTCTGGAAGTGCTCCTCCTGTTCCTCCTTGCACAAAGGCTGAGGTAGCGGTCCTACTGCTGGGTTGTTGCCCTCCTATGGCCCCCTCCACGTCTCCTGGTTTACTGGCCTGTCTCCAGGTAGCGCCTCCAGCCTCTGGACACTACGCTGACAGACACAGCAAACCTTCTTGCCACAGCTCACATTGATGTGCCATCCTGGATGAGCTGCACTACCTGAGCCACTTGTGTGGGTTGTAGAGTCCATCTCATGCTACCACGAGTGTGAAAGCACAACCAACATCCAAAAGTGACCAAAACATCAGCCAGAAAGCATTGGTACTGAAATGTGGTCTGTGGTCCCCACCTGCAGAACCTCTCCTTTATTGAGTGTCTTGATAATTGCCAATAATTTCCATCTGTTGTCTATTCCATTTGCGCAACAGCATGTGAAATTGATTGTCAATCAGTGTTGCTTCCTAAGTGGACAGCTTGATTTCACAGAAGTTTGATTTACTTGGAGTTATATTCTGTTGTTTAAGTGTTCCCTTTATTTTTTTGAGCAGTGTACATAGGTCAAATGTGGTGAAAGAGTACCTTTAAAGTGAATCTGTCATAAAGCTTTTGCTATATTATCTAAAAGCAGCATGATGTAGGGGCTGAGACCCTGATTCCAGCTATGTGTCACTTGCTGGTCTGCATGCTGTTACTTTGTTACCATTGTTTTCTCTGCTTTAGATACAGCAGAGCTCAGAATATTGAGCCGCGTATAACCCCAGCCAGACCAATGATTTGCAGCTCTCTTTGCACACTGTAAGTTGACAGAAAACTGACAATCAGTGATTACACATAGGAACTAACTAGAAGGCACAAAACACGTAGTTCTGTAGTGATAATCTCCTGCTGATAAAACACTGAGTTTATTGAAATAGCAAAACAAAGCCTAGTAAGCAACACATTTCAGGAATCAGGGTCTCAGCCACTATATCTTGCTGCTCTCGGATTACTTAGCAAAAAATTTGCAGATGAACGCCTTTTAAAGAAAATTGCCAGTAAGCAAAATATATTATGGAACCAATAATCTGTCATAGGAAATCTGATCTGGATAATGGGTGGTCTTTTCAACGAGATGGTCTTTTAAAAGTGATTAAAAAAATTTCCAATTTAGGCAAGCTGAAGCAAAAAAAGATTTCATAAAATAAACGCTTGCCCTTTCAGACAAGTAACCTATTGTCGGTCATGGATTATCTTGCACATTTCTTGTCGAGGAGAGGTTATAATTTTTACTATTGGAGCAATCATTTACCACTGAGCAGTAAAGTGAACCTAACCATTAAATCACAGTAATAAAGAGTAAACGCCTGTATGAGGTATTTAATCAGACGTTATGGTAATGAAATTGTTCTGCCCTTTTCATCACACCCGTTCCTTTTGTACATACTGTGCTATTTTTTTCCATTGCTTTGAGTTTCCCCACTTGTGTTTGATATGGATATTAAATCCTGCCTAGCACAATGCTACAAGTGCTCGGCACAGTTTCCTTGGCTGACTATTATTATTTTATTGCTTTATTTCTTTTAACAGCATGAAAAGAAAAGATAATCAAGTGTTGGCCAAATTCAATTCCTATATAAATAAATATATAAACATATATCCAATGCTTTGTCTTGTCTATTCATCTGCCATGGTGCACTGTGTTTTTTGTATCATTTCAGGGGTTTTTTTTGTTATCTTTCTGATATCTGGTTGAGTCCTTGGAGCTCATGGGTTTCATTTGAATAGCTTTTCAATTCTTTTTCATTATTTCATTAGCTCATTCCATATAAATGGTCTTTTGCCTTTGGAATCTCTCATCTTTTGCAGCTTCTCTGCATTTAATTAGACCTTTGCCACTTTTTTCTTTCATTCGGCGTGATAGCATCCGCTGTCATTGTGACATTGATCGTATTTATGCTTCCCCCTCAAACTCTTTTTAGAACGGTGATTTTCTCCACAGCCTGTTGTTTGCTATTGTGTAAGCATTGTAACATCTCCAATGATCCATCTTACTTTGTCAGTTTTGGTACCGTACGTGTCGGATGATTTATATGTCTTTTAGACGTGTTTCCTACCTACTGCTTCCTTATTACACAGTTTATTTTCTAACTCCGCTAATTTAATGGATGAGCTGCTTGTTTGATACGTAATGATGTCATGTAGCCTTTGATCTCCTTGTTTAGTCCTTAAGTGCTTTGTAGGTATTTAATGACCTGAAATGATAGTCAACCTATTACTCTAATGTTCTCTTTTTAAAGACATTGTGTAATCAGAAACGACTTAGTGTATGATTGAATTCTTACGTGAAACAGATTTTCTTACGAATCTTTGTTTGTTTTTTTTTAATAATCCAGTTTATTGGACTTTGAAGAGGCCAAACTTTTGTTTTCGATACAATCCGATTTGCTACTGGAAAGATTTGTAAAACAAGAGAACAATCATTGTTCTATATTACTCTTCTCTGCTGGCCATCGTTCTAGAATGCGGCCAACACAAAATCTAAAATAAGAAGAAACAGTGGATGAAGGAGAACTTGCTTCTATGGATATACTACGCTGTCCATTGCATACAAATAGAGTCACAGTCAACTCCCTCGTTCCGTCGAGAAAAGAAAAACTAAAAAGTAAAAGGTTTGAGAAATATGGTTGGAAAAATAAAACATACTTTATTATGTCTTCTTGTTAAAAAAATCACATAGTGGGGCAGTCGAAAAGCTGACGTGTTTCAACCATCCAACAGTCTTAGTCATAACAGTTGCGACTAAGACCAGAGGACATGAAATGTATGTAAAATAGGGGTGCTAAAAAAAGCTGTGCAAGAATGGGGATACAAGAAGGAAAAGTGCACACCCAATATTTAATCAATAAGCTTGATTTACTTAATAGAAAAATGATGCTGACAAACAATTCACGACAATTAAAAACTATTTAACAATCCCAAAACATCAGGCGCAAATAGATATAAGTAAGAATATCCCCATGACTGAACAAAAATGTGTATGTAAGAAATAAAGAATAGGCCCAGGTACAGGTAAATTAAAGGGAATCCGTCACCCCATTTATTATTACTATTTATTATTATTTATTTATATAGCGCCATTAATTCCATGGTGCTGTACATGAGAAGGGGGTTACATACAAAGTTATAGATATCGTTAACAGTAAACAAATTTACAATGACAGACTGGTATAGAGTGGAGAGGACCCTGTCCTTGCGGACATAAATTCTACGGGATAGTGGGGAAGAGACAGAAGGTCGGGGGTGCAGCAGCTCTGGTGGTGATGAGGCGGCAGCTCAGGCGGTGGTGAGGCAGCAGAATGGTTATTGCAGGCTGTAAGCTTTCCTGAAAAGATGGGTTTTCAGGTTCCGTTTGAATGATCCGAGGGTGGTGGATAATCGGACGTGTTGAGGCATGGAATTCCAGAGGATAGGGGATATTCGGGAGAAATCATTGAGGCGGTTGTGTGAGGAACGAATAAGTGTGGAGGAGAGTAGGAGGTCTTGGTAGGATCGAAGATTATGTGAGGGAAGATATTGGGAGATTTGTTCAGAGATATAGGGAGGGAAAAGGTTGTGGATAGCTTTGTAGGTCAGTGCTAGTAGTTTTAACTGGATTCGTTGGGGAATTGGGAGCCAATGGAGGGATTTGCAGAGGGGGGAGACAGGGGAGTTGCGAGGAGAGAGGTGGATTAGTCGGGCAGCAGAATTGAGGACAAAGTGAAGTGGTGCAAGAGAGTTAGCAGGGAGGCCATGGAGGAGAGTGTTGCAGTAGACAAGGCGGGAGATGATGAGGGCATGTACAAGAGCTTTAGTAGATTGAGGACTGATGAAGGGACGGATTCTGGAAATATTTTTGAGTTGGAGGCGACAGGAGGTGGCAAGAGATTGGACGTGTGGTTTGATGGACAGGGCAGAGTCGAGAGTAACTCCGAGGTAGCGGATTTCAGGTGCGGGAGAGAGCGTGATGCCGTTTACCATAATAGATAGATCGGGTAGGGAAGATACGTGAGATGAAGGAAAGATAATGAGTTCAGTTTTGTCTATGTTGAGTTTTAGGAAGCGAGAGGTGAAAAAGGAGGATATGGCTGATAGACACTCCATTATTCTGGACATCAGAAAGGTGACATCTGGGCCAGAGAGGTAGATCTGAGTGTCATCTGCATACAGGTGGTACTGGAAACCATGGGACTTTATGAGTTGTCCTAGGCCAAGAGTATAGATGGAAAAAAGTAGGGGCCCCAGGACAGAGCCTTGGGGGACTCCAACAGAGAGGGGGCGGGATGAGGAGGTAGTGTGGGAGTGGGAAACGCTGAATGTGCGGTCAGAAAGGTATGAGGACCGCGACACCCACCGCATCGGACCGCCCCCCGGTGAGTATAATCTAACTCGTTTTTCTTATCTTTCAGATTACATCGGGGGCTTAGCTACAGCATTCTGTAATGCTGTAGATAAGCCCCTGATGGCTGTGGCCACATCTTATAGGCCAAAAATGGGGTGATAGATTCCCTTTAAATGAGGTCAAAGTATAGATGAAGACAATAAATAAATAAATTAGCAGGGAATATAGGTAACAGCATAAAGCAATGATTTAAGCAAATACATGCAAAGATAGAAACTGCAAATAAAACCTGCAGGTTAAGCGCCAATGTATCAATGCAACTATTTGAAATCGGAGGAACATGCAAAAGTAAGATAAAGTACCTGATCGAAGAAGCCCCACGCGTGTAGCTTAATCAGGGGTATTCTGGCAAATGATAGGTAAGAATTATATATATATATATCACGTAAGATAACTTACATCATAGTACTGAGCACGTGGCCGACACCTTGGTAAAGTGTCGGCCAAGGATCATGGAGATATGTCCAGAAAAACAACGGCGCATATGCAGGAACCATGAATTGGACGTGGTTATGCGTTTCACGACAAGGAAGTCAAATGTGAGTTCCATAGTGGGGGAGAAACATTAATGAGTCCCATGTCATGCGTTTCACAGTAAGGAAGTCAGTTATGCGTTCCATATTGGGAGAGATATGTAAAGGGGTCTCAAATCATGGGGAACTTACAGTACAAAAAAAGGGTAATGCATTTTGGGACAAGTAGTACATGATGAAAGATAATATATGATTAAGTGAATATACCACCAAAACAATCAATGTAATGAGTATGGCTATTTTATATGTCACATTACAATTCAAAAGACAAAGAAAAGTCTAATAAACTAAATATATAAATTATAAACTAAAAAGGTTAAAAAAAACCTAAGTGCAGGGGCAAGTGTGAGAAAAAACAAGTAAAAATAAATAACAAATTAGTACGGTAATAAGAAAGATGTACGGTATACAAAAATCAAAAATAATGAAAATAAGAAAATATGAATTAAGAAAATACAAAATAGGCATGTCAAAGAACTACAAAGACATTTAAATGAAGCACATATATACAATGATACACAGTATGTGAATAAAAATCCACACAAACAAAAATATATAATAAACAGAATAAAATAAATGATAAATAAAATTGACAAGCGTTATAACTAAGATCATTCCATGCTAGAAACGCATCTGAATATCTGTTGCCCCATTAAGGGATTTTTTTTTAACATGAAGACATAATAAAGTAAGTTTTTAATTTTACAGTCACATTTGTCAAACCTTTACTTTTTAAAATAAAATAAAAACAACAAAAATATGTTTAACATTGCGCCGCCAACATCAACATTCTAGAACGATAACAACACAGGATCAGAAGAGTAATGCAGACCAATGAATGGTCTTTTGCTATAGAAATCTTTTCAGTAGCAAATCAGAATGAAATCATTTCAGACCGATGCTTCTTATCCAATAATTGTGTCTATGTGATATTCCATAAAGCTATAATTTCACTGTAATGAAAAGAACAGGAGTTTGGGTTCTCGAACGTACGATAAACTGGATTATTTTTTATTTTTTTTTGTAATATTCTCATTAGTGCTGTGATAAAGGCAAAGCTTTCAAAGGAAATACATATACAGTGCCTTGCGAAAGTATTCGGCCCCCTGGAACTTATCAACCTTTTCCCACTTATCATGCATCAAATATAAAATATACCAAATGTAAATTTTTTGGAAGAATCAACAAGTGGGACACAATTGTGAAGTTAATCGAAATTTATTGGTTATTTTACATTTTTTTGGAAATTCAAAAACTGAAAAGTGGGGCATGTAATATTTTTCCGTCCCTTTACTTTCAGTGCATCAAACTCACTCCAGAAGTTCATTGTGGATCTCTGAATGATCCAATGTTGTCCTAAATGACTAATGATGATAAATATAATCCACCTGTGTGTAATAAAATCTCCATATAAATGCACCTGCTCTGTGATAGTCTCAGGGTTCTGTTTGAAGCACAGAGAGCATCATGAAGACCAAGGAACACAACAGGCAGGTCCGTGATAGTGTTGTGAAGTTTAAAGCTGGATTTGGATACAAAATGATTTCCAAAACTTTAAGCATCCCAAGGAGCACTGTGCAAGCGATCATATTGAAATGGAAGGAGTATCATACCACTGCAAATCTACCAAGACCCAGCCGTCCCTCTAAACTGTCAACTCAAACAAGGAAAAGACTGATCAGAGATGCAGCCAAGAGGCCCATGATCATTCTCGATGAACTGCAGAGATCTACAGCTGAGGTGGGACAGTCTGTCCATAGGACAACAATCAGTCGTACACTGCACAAATCTGGCCTTTATGGAAGAGTGGCAGAAAGAAAGCCATTTATCAAAAATATCCATAAAAGTCGTAGTTACTCACCGGTTAACGGTATTTTTTGGAGTCCATGACAGCACCTCCTGAGAGAGGGGATCTGCCCTCCAGGAACAGGAAATCCTACAGATACATAAGCGCGGCACCTCTCCCATGCATCAGTTGGTTTACAGAGCACAAAGAGGACCACCAAGGTTAATAGCATAATTTACGTACAATACTCTATACAACTATTTATTACCAGTGTACATATAAGAGGAAGAAGTGCACACCCAAATTTAAACTAAAGAGAGGGAATATACGGGTGCTGTCATGGACTCCGAAAAATACCGTTAACCGGTGAGTAACTACAACTTTATTCGGTCGTCCATGACAGTACCACCTGAGAGAATTACATAGAGTAATAATTACTTTAGGGAGGGACTACAGCCTGCAGAACCCTGACACCAAAGGAGAGGTCTGAGGAAGCACCCAGGTCTAGTCTATAATGGTTGTAAAAGGTGCTCGGAGAGGACCAAGTAGCTGCCTTACATATTTGGTCGATCGATACTTCCAATCTCTCTGCCCACGAGGTTGCCATGGCCCTGGTGGAATGCGCCCTCAGCTTGCCAGGAGCCGATTTGCCCTTAGAGGTGTATGCTAACGCAATGGTCTCCCTATTCCACCTCACTAGCGAGCTTTTTGAAGCCCTAAAGGGCCCATTACACTAAGCGATATCGCTAGCAATATCGCTATAACGTCACTAGTTTTGTGACGCAGCAGCAATATTGCTAGTGATATCGCTATGTGTGATGCTTACCTCCGACCGGCTCCCCCGCTGGTTATCGCTAATCGCGTGAGAACGTCCTGTGCCATTTCTCGTCGGCCACTTCCTGCTGGGCTTCCTGCTGTGGCGACGAGCGATGCATGGACACGGGCGGGAGGACATCAGGATCGCCTCGTCTGACAGGTAAGTAGCGACCCCCGACCGCTGCTATGTCGCTGGTAAGATCTGCCTGTTTGGCAGCTCACTAGCGACCACTTAGAGATGCACCAGCGTACTGATCCTTTATCAGTACCTTTTTATGGCATAGGTCATGGATTTCGGTCTCTAGGGCAGTCTGTTCCGACAGGCAAGACCTGAGCGGGGTGACCTTAAAAATGTTCCGGGGGGCACAGGAAAATTCTAGCCTTAGACCTGAGGCTACGAACCCCAGAATCCAGATACTGCTTGAGATCAGTGACCAGGCTTGATAGAAGGCCAATAGTCTAACTCCCACCGGAGCCGCTAGTCATTGGGGAGGTTTCTTGGTCTCACAGGATGCTTCCTGGCGTCCCCCTCCAAACATAAACCCGGTACCTTTTTTCCTTTTATCTTCCCATCTGCCCCGCTCTCTGGATGATCTTCTACAAAAAAATCTCTTCCTAGCGAAGGGACGTCTATAGGAAGGGGTTGGCAGGGAAGGGAATTTCTTTTTATCATTGCCGGCTTTCTCCAGCAGTTCATCTACGACTGGACCAAATAGATATTCTCCCTCACTTGGGATGGAGCAAAGCCGGGATCTGGCCTGGATATCTCTGGGCCAGCACTTTAGCCATATAGCCCTTCGGGCTGCATTTGATAGACCTGCGGCTTTGGAGGCTAAAGTCTGCAGCATTCTGGATGGTAGGTAGAGTCTTCAAGATAGATTCTCTTGAGGCTCTGTCCTCTAACTGTGACTCCAGCTGGTCCAGCCAGACCATCATAGATCTGGCTGTGCAGGTAGCCGCTACTGCCGGCCTCACGGCGCCAGCTGACATTTCCCATGTCCCTTTCAGGTAGGAGTGTGCCTTTTAATCCAACGGATCTTTCAAGGAAGCCATGTCGTCAAAGGGAATAGCAGATTTTTTGTACACTTTAGCTACTGCTGCGTCCAATTTCGGGGCTTATGCCATTTGTTCACCAAGGGGTCCTCAAAGGGATACCGTCGCTTAAAAGCCGGTGGTAGGGAGCCTTATCTTTCTGTTTTTTTCCATTCCCTATTGATCAGGTTTTGGACCTTGTTGTTTAACGGGAACGATTTACGTTTCCTGGGGTCTAAACCGCCGAACATTAGGTCCTGCGCTGACCGTTCTGGTATTGCGTCTGTTACCCCCATGGTGGCCCTAACTGCCTTAACCAACTTATCCACTTGTTCTAGACTTAAGCAGAAACGACTGGCATCTTCCTCTGAGGAGGTCGAGGGCTCTGAGGAATCCTCATTTCCTTTAGGGTCAGCTGAGGAGTCCGACCCTGAGAAACTTGCTCTCTTTCTTTTCTTTGATGATTCCCCTTGGGATATGGACTTTAGAGCTTTATCTTCTGTCCTGATAATTTCCCTTAGACTCGTAGCGAAGTCAGGGGTTTCTTCCGCCACCAGTAGGAGTGGGGAAATGTAAGGGAGTATGTATGGTAATCTTTTGGGATTACTCCCTTTTTCCTTTTTTTTTTTCCTACCTTCTGCCGTATACATAACTGACACAGTTTTTTAGGGTAGGCGTCTGGCAAGTGACAATTGCAAAGGGCGCACTCCCTGTTTTTCGCTTTATCAGCACACTTCTTCCCCTACAGGAGAAAATAATATAAGGGCTACACTGCATCAGGGCACATTCATGAAGATCTCTTACCCTGAGCAGAAGGCGCAGGTACCAGATCACGGGGGGCGGCAAGCTGGATTCTTCGGCCTGGAGGAACTTCTATGGCTGGATTGTCCAGTCCGTTTTTTTCTTTTGCTGGGAGCTTGTCTGGGACCTCTCTGAGGTACGTTCCTGCTCTTGGTCCAGCTGGGCCACGGGAGCATCTGGCTCATCCATTGATGTACCTGGGCCAAAGCAGCCCTGCAGCGATTCTGTAGCCTTTTATCCTCCCCAGAAATTCAGGTTAGCAGGTGTCATGGTCAGGGGCTTAGTTTCCCCCCCTTCACCCTCCTGAGACGTCCATGGACTCCACCCCCGTGCCTTGCCCCCCCGCCGGCCACGCCGCTATGCCGGTGCCTGCGCTGCCACGCCCGGTGACACACACAGGAGAAAAGCCTGCCGGCATCTGACTTCCGGTCCGGCGCCACTGGCTCTGCCCCCGATGGCCGCGTCACTTCCGGCCTCCGTGAACACGCAGGGATGCGCAGGCTGCCAGCAACACGGCACCGCCCGACCCGGCACGGCACTCCCTGTCCGCCACCAAGCCACAGCAGCCGGCCCCGGACCGTGGGGAGACCGCACAAGGAGGGCCAGGAATCGGGGTCTGGGGGGAGACTCTACATACCTGCCAGCGCCAGCCCTGGAGACGGGCATCCTCCGGACCCCACTCCCACCTGCTCTGCACACAGTTGTGGAGCCCTGCCCGGGCCCACTGTGGCACCTCCAGGGGACCCTGTACTGCCCGAGGTAGGAGACCCCCCGGCCTGGGGAGTCCTCGTCCATGATAGTAAGCTCTGTAGGGAATCCTGTCCTCCAGGAATAGGAAACCAACTGATGCGTGGGAGAGGTGCCGCCCTTATGTATCTGTAGGATTTCCTGTTCCTGGAGGGTGGATCCCCTCTCTCAGGTGGTGCTGTCATGGATGACCGAATAAAAGTGTTGTTTAAAGTTTGCAACAAGCCACCTGGAAGACACACCTAACATGTGGAAGAAGGTGCTCTGGTCAGATGAAACCAAAATCGTACTTTTTGGCAACAATGCCAAACGATATGTTTGGCATAAAGTCAACACAGCTCATCACCCTGAACACACCATCCCCACTGTCAAACATGGTGGTGGCAGCATCATGGTTTGGGCCTGCTTTTCTTCAGCAGGGACAGGGAAGATGGCTAAAATTGATGGTAAGATGGATGGAGCCAAATACAGGACCATTCTTGAAGAAAACATGTTGGAGTCTGCAAAAGACCTGAGACTGGGACAGAGATTTGTCTTCCAATAAGACAATGATCCCAAACATAAAGCTAAATCTACAATGGAATGGTTCACAAATAAACATATCCAGGTGTTAGAATGGCCAAGTCAAAGTCCAGACCTGAATCCAATCGAGAATCTGTGGAAAGAGCTGAAAACTGCTGTTCACAAACGATCTCCATCAAACCTCACTGAGCTTGAGCTGTTTGCCAAGGGAGAATGGGCAAGAATTTCAGTCTCTCGATGTTCAAAACTGATAGAGACATACCCCAAGCGACTTTCAACTGTATTCGCAGCAAAAGGAGGCGCAACAAAGTATTAAGTTAAAGGGGCCGAATAATATTGCATGCCCCACTTTTCAGTTTTTGAATTTCCACAAAGATATAAAATAACCAATAAATTTAGCTCAACTTCACAATTGTGTCCCACTTGTTGTTGATTCTTCACCAAAAATTTACATTTGGTATCTTTATGTTTGAAGCATGATATGTGGGAAAACGTTGAAACGTTCCAGGGGTCCGAATACTTTCGCACGGCAGTGTATACATAACATATAATATGAGATTATTCACATGGAGCAGCATTTCTTGCTTGTTTAGCATTACGTTGCATCTTACATTGTTTAGCATTACATTTAACATCTTTTGTGGTATATTTTAAGCTAGCATCCAGGGAACCTGTTACCAGGTCCATCCTGCCTTTTCTGAGGGCTTTGTAAAGTAGTAAAAAAGAGGAATCTTACATTTTTTTGTATACACTATAATTTAGCTTTTATGTACAGCATATGGATACATTGCTCAGATCAATAATGCACATTACATTTCCCTGAATGACATTCTTTTCCTATATATGTCATACTGTGTGCTTAATGAGACAATTGGTACCAGAACGTTAGTCCACCCAAATGGAGACATGTAGTCTTATACTTCCATATTGAGCTAGATTGAGCCCATATTAGGCTAACGGAGCAATACTTTGCCGCTACTGAAGTCCTATTCTTCCATGGACTCATTGACTTCCAATGCCGTAGGACCATTCAAACCTCAGATGCAATTCGAGAGTCTGTCTGAGGAAACAAATCGGACACGTGCACAGCTCCATAGAATAATATTGGTCCGAGTGCAATCCAATGTTTTGTCGTATTACATTTGGATCCAAAATATGGTCATCTTCATGAGCCCTTAGGATAAGTCATCAATATATCAGTGGTGGTGACATCCAGCACCTCCACCAATCAGCTGTTCCCACTGCAGCTGGATGTGATCAACTGTGGAGCAGGAAAGCAGAACTCTGTCAACTGCACAGTGGCATCAGCGGGGACTGCAGATTGAGCCCTATTCATTTTTCTATTCCTTTTTTTAAAACTGCTATGACCCGCCTGGAATATATAATAGTTTTGAAATTTTTATAAAGAAATGCACTTGCAAATATATGGTACTTCAATCCTATAATTTAAAGGGGTTATTTATTGATAGAATAGGTCATCAATATGAGAACAGTGGGGTTCTCAAACCCTACATTCTCAATAGTGACTGTACAATAGTGCTCCATTGAATACATGCAGTGAACCCAAGAGCTGCTCTAGAGCATAGGAATTGTTCTGCAGTACCTGGCAGCGGGAACTACTGTACAGTGCAGCTCAATGTTTACATCCAATTGTCACCTGCCCTACAGAAGTTGAATGGGGGAATGTAGGGGTTCCTCCTAAGTTTAGCTTATCAATATCTTGTGACTTGACTAACCCTATAATGATGCCCCTTTTCTGGTCATTTTTAAGTTCATACCTAGGTGTTAAACATGGTGTAATAAAGGGTATGTATCATTGACAGATATGGCTTAAAATGAAATGCTGCAATTTGCATAAATTTGGCAAAAACCTAAATGATCAAACATTCCTACCTTGTCCACTTATTGCAATCACAGCATGCAATATATTTCATAGATTATTGGGAATTAAAGCATTGCCTATTTATTGCCTACAGTACCCAGGTAAAACAAGAGATATTGTTTAGAATTTAGCAACATGATTAACAGGACCCTGGTCCTATGTACATGTCAGTGGTCTGTGGTTGTGAGACAAGGGCACTGCAAAGTACCTACTTCTGCCATCCCTGGCTGAGCCGACTCCTTTTCTGATAAATAAGCCCATGCAACGTCAGGCAACCTTTACTAATCAGAAGAGGGGTTGTAGATGATACAGTTAGTAGAAGGTGCGAGGTGCTCAAGTTATAAAAAGCACAAACTACTGATGTAGCCGTTGGACTAGTCCTGAGAATCTTTTTTACTCAATTTTAATACTGATAACATAATAAGACATTGTTAAGTTAATGGTTTACTAATTTCTTTTAAAAAATTGGATATATCTGGTCCTTAAGATGCTGTGAACTTCTCACCCGCAGAAGCCCTCGTTATATTTTATTCTACAACCACGATGTCTTAAATCGCAGTATTCAATATGTTTTCATCAGCCATATATAACAGACAATCTGTTTCTATTAAGCGCCGAGCCAATAAACTTATTGTGAGACGGTCAGATTTAGAAGATATGAATTTGGTTTATTTCTTCTTGTTTAGTAAACAGACATTTATAGATCTTTATCCTAACGTGTTAAAAGGCCGCACATCTCACCAATGTTTTACTGTCAAGTAACGCAATACATCTTGTTTTAGAAAAACAGATTATTATCTTTTCCAAGTTGGCAAATAATGTCGTGAATAAACAAGGAAGAAATGACTGCAGTAAAATTGCAAGCAACAAACAAGACTTTCTAATCCATTTTAAATACCGTCTCCTCATCTGCATCCATTCAAGATCTACAGTCTGTGTCAGTAAATGTGCTCACAGACATGGGGGTCCTTTGAATGCCCTAATACAATTTATTCTCACAAAATACTGTATTCTATTAGAAGACAAAAAAATTACGTTTTTAGCTTTTCCACTGATCTCAAGTTAAAGCAGTTGTCTCTTTAAGATGTGAGCAGGTTGCGGGATGCAGTGATGGACAGGAGGCAGAGCAAGAGTTAACAGATTTATTACAGGGAACACTCCACTCAGGGAGGTAATGGGTTAAGCAGGGATTATTGGGAGTGAGATAAAGAAAAGAACAACTGGTCATGAAACAAGTAAACCTATCAGTCCACTGGCTTCCTGGCTGTAGAGGCTTGAAATCCCACGGTGGCGCTCACGGGAGAGGAGTGTGAAGTCCCTGGCATGGTCCTGAAAAAGTTGAGGATCTGGCTTCCGACGAAGAAGGTGTATCCAGGCTGTCCCAAGCGAGGTCCTGCATTCCCGGTTCGTCATCCAGAATGCGGCACAGTCTGAAACACCGCCGGAGCATGACTCGGTTTGGCGGTGGAGGCGGGTGAGGAACAACCCGGTTTAGTATGAGTCACCAGGTTAGTCTTAGGTGGCATGCTCACAACAATCACCAGGACGGTACGAGTCGGCTTCCCTAGTCACAGGAGTGAGCGGGCACGCAGCAGCTTGCTGCTCACAGTCAGTGTGCTCGAATGTCCGGTATCTACAGCACAGGCCTGTGCTATTGCATTGCTCTAAGGAGGGAGCACAAACCTTCCCCTGCTGCACGCTCTGTCTTCCCTCCAAGACTGTCGCTTTCCCATGCACGGCCCCTTTTATCCCTGACACACCCCCTGCTGTCAATTTTAGAGGTCAGTCCAGGTCAGAAAGCTTTCCCCCCGGCAGCAAAGGTGACATCCCCGACAGTTCCAGGACCGGCTCAAGAGAGGTACCGCCGGTCTGGTCTACATCAACTTAATAAACAGAAGCCATGACATAGAGAAGGTCTAACACCTATTACCTGCAGTGGTCAAATGTTATTGCCAGGCAACTCGCCATCTGCAATAGAGTTGATGATACATGAGTTGGGTGACACCAATCTTGTGTATGGAGAGCTTTACTCAAGCACATTATCAAATTATTATTTTTTTCATACATAATTAGTTACCTCCAAGTAGGTCCTACAATTTTGACTACAGGAAAACATAAAATTCTTGCAGTAATTCAATCTAGAATGCAAATTTCATGACCATCAGGCTATGCTATGATGATCTTAATTTAACTTTCTTAGAGCCTGGTGAAGTCAATCGTCCATGCAACAAAAATGGGGATGGCACGTCACTTTCTGGTGTTTGTCCAACCATTACAAGGTTTTCTGTGTTGTGATCTGACCAAAGCACTGTATAAAGGTGCCTGACTGCTCATTTCAGTAGCTAAACCAGCCCCATTTTCAGTTATAGCTGATACTTATAGTGAGAAGAGGACTGGCCCAGCTATTGAAAGAAGCAAATTGCCAGTCACCTCCACATACAGCTCTGGTCATATTGTAACGTGACGCGGGCCACCACTTAAAATTAAACTGTCTTTCGGGAAAAGTATGTACAGTGGATAGTGGGCACAAATCTTCATGGACATTTTTCTTAACGCAAGGCTCATCTTCATACACATTCTCTCTTTTTCCTACCTATACTCACTTGGCTCTATCTCAGTCATTTCCTCTGCCTTCATTGCAACCCAGAACAGTGCTTTGGAAGCTTCCTGTGTGCCCAATAATGGCACTACAGTACAGTAAGTGAGAGTCCTATTGCTCAATCCGCAGTTCCACATCCTTTCCCCCTTATGAGAGCTTCTTCTGCCACTATGCCCATTACTTAGCTTCTCTGCTTACTGACGCCTTGGGATTACCACATGGAGCATGCTCTTCATCTCGCGTTCCTTGCTATGTTTTATCCCCCTAAACTCCCTGTCGCAGATCCCTTCTCCAGAGAATCACTCTCTGCTTCTATCACTTTTCCTCATCTCCACTCTGGATCACACTATACATTGCTTCAGTCTCCTCTCACTTGAGGGACATCCACTTCATGCGACTCTACTCGCTAGTCAGACTATAGGTCTGCCCTATCTGTCTTCCTGACAGGAAACTCTCTCTGTCCCTTCACTTTAGACCCTCCCACTGTGGGCTATTCACAAACATTAACCCTGACTGTTCCTAATACCTCCTTTTGCTGGGCAGACTACAACCGTATTACTAATAAGAAATGTCGCTCAAAACATCACACATTGAAATGCATTATAACAATACACGTGTCTTCAAGTGGGAATGTGGGCAAAACTCCCATCTTCTTACATTATGACAGCACAGAAAACCCTGTAAAGATATGTTCACATGCAGAATTTTTGCCATGTTTTCTACTGCTTTTTTTATGAAAATTTAAAATTGCTTTTAACTACACCAGCAAAAAGTATGAGATTTCAGAAAGCTCATGCATACGCTTGCATTTTTATTTTGGCTGACTGAATTTGAGAACTGCAACATTTTTAAAATCTGCAGCATGTCAATTCTTTCAGCGTTTTGCGGCATATGTTTCACCCATATAAAGCAAGGAGAAAGTTATAAAACACTGCAAAAACGTTATTAAACATACATTGTTGACAAAGCATTATATAATTCGCACGCACCCAAAAAATGCTGTAAAAAAGTAACAAAATTGCAGCAAAAACGCTAAATAACGGGAGTTTTGAATGCAGGGTTTTTACCGCCAAGGGAGCAGGTTTTGGCTGCAGGAAAAAACTCTACAAAAATGCTATGTGTGTATACATAGCCTAAGGTGTCAGACACAAGCTAAAAAAGGACCTTCCATTTGTAGATCAGGACATCTTTGTTACATAAGGAAATGAGAAGGTTGTACATCTTAAATTAATTTTTTGTTGTAATGAACAAGTTATTTGAGAGAATAATGAAAAGTGAAAAAAATTTGAATTAAAAAGGAAATGTTTATTTTTAAAGGAATAATCTTTAGTTAATTATTGTTCATGTTAGTTGGTACAGGACTTGCACACTGATCCACAGATTGGATTTGTATTATGTTTGGATTTGTTTTCGACTGTCATAGATGCTGTAAGCAAAGTCAACATTCTAAATATCACCATAAATAATCTAGGATGTGATTTCTTGTCTTGTCAAATAGTTGTCTTTGCCTACTGACAGGATGAGTAATCTCTGTGCTGTCATGGCGGTACATTGGAGATGGCTCGAGGCTTAGTTTGTGGCAATACGTATGGGCCTTTATTACCTGTTTGCAATCAGAATCCTTGAAAGCCTCTTATCCTGGCCTGGAGGCGGTCCAGGGGCTGAGCAGGGGACTTTATTTCAATACGAATCCTCTTCAGAGGACAATGACACTAGTACATCAAATGCAATTTTATTATTCTGTTGACTATAACTGATAGTGGTTGACTATGAGTATCACAAATCCAATATTACATGTTCTCTAAAGATCCAGCTATGCATTTGGATGTACTGTTAGAAAAATGTCAACGATCTAGAACATGATAACTTTCCTTTAACGCAGGTATTACTGGTCCATCTAGGGGTTATAGAAAAAGCGAAAGGTATTCCAGCTCCTCGTTAAAATTCACTGTGCTTTAAGATATTAAAAATACATGACAAGGGACAGAAAACAAAAAGCTACGTGTTTCGAATGTTATCCGGAGGTTCTTTGTCAAACCAGTGACAAAAAAGGCCGGGTGGCATTCGAAACACATAGCTTTCCATTTTCTGTTCCTTGCCAGGTATTCTTGAAGGACATTTTTAAATCTTTTAACCAGGAGCTGGAACACCTTTGTCTTTTTTCCTACTATCCACACAACTGGTCAGATCTTGGTTCCGAGCACTGGACTCTTATTTCAACAACTGGTGAGCTGGCCTCTTTTTCCTACTTTTTGACATATAGGGGTTATACAGAGCCACACTTTCCTATTAAGAGGTGAAAGGCGCTGATGACATGGCAATAGCCTCTCCTATCCAATAGCATGCTACTGTCCTATAAATTAATAATAAAAAGTTGGATAGGATAAATAGGGTAAAATAGAATGCACGATACCTGACGTGAGTTTATAAACTTTGGTATGCTGCCGTCACTAGCACTTCAGCAGCACGTCTGACCTCCAAATGCAGACTTGAGAGATGTTCATTAACCTTGTTAATGACCTTTAATATGCCATTTTATACATAAGTTGGCCTTATTGTACAATGTAGTGTCCTATGAACCCCATAAATCTATTGAATAAAATCTTAGCCCCTTCTCTAATGGCTGGGATTGATGGAACCTCTGATATCAGTTATTTACCCATTTGTTGCAGCTTTGAAGGACATCAACATTATGGAATAGAGTTCCTTCTTAGACCTCAGTCCAGAGCCTCTCACCTAGCCAAGTCAGTTCTCATACTTTGCACTGACGAGGGCCAATAGCCTGAAACACCGTGTCTGCAAATTGAGATTCTGATTTGGCTTTTATCCTAAGTCATATTACAAGCCTCGTTAAAGGGTTGATTGTGGCTTGTAGAATCGCTACTACCAACAGGTGGCACTATAGAGTTCAAGTCCTCTTTCTCTCTGAAGAGGCAATTTGCATATTAAATTTCCCAGAGGAGCATTGCATGGCGAATAAGCCTCCTTACCTTGACAAACTAGAGCTGGTATGTCACTCTCCACAAGGAGAAACCTTACTCCTTAGATCTCAGTCCAGAGCCTCTCATCTGGCCAAATCAGTTATCATACTTTGTATTGATGAGAGCCAATAGCCCGAAACAACGTATCTGCAAATTGAGATTCTGATTTGACTTTTATCCTAAGTCATATTACAAGACTCATTAAAGGGTTGATTGTGGCTTGTAGGATCACTACTACCAACAGGTGGCGCTATAGAGTTCAAGTCCTCTTCCTCTCTGAAGAAGCAATTTGCATATACTTTGATGTAGTCATTGCATAGTCAGCCTTGGGTACCTAGAAAAGTAAATGTTGCCCTTAGGCTAGAGTCACATGATCGTATCATCGCCATCCGTCCGATTATGCTAATCACACTATGATCACAGTTTGATCAGAGTGTGATCAGAGTATGATCCAATTTTCCCAGAAGGGGTGAAAAAAAGGTTGCCCCACCTTTTTTATATTGTGAGTCCATACAAATCTGACCGCTCTTGAATGTCATCCGAGTATGGTCTGATTTTTTTTCCACAGACCATTGAGTTGAATGGACAAGTACCACCCGATTGTCAGAGACAAATCATGCATGCTGGGATTTATTCCTTTGACCGAAAAAATCGGACATTTGCACAGCCCAATTGAATAACATATGGCCGAGTGCTCTCCATGCAAATGATGGATAGCACTCCTCCGATTTTTATGGTCATCTGCAGGAGCCTTAACATTAGTCTGTGTCATAGTACCACAGTAGACAATGTTTTACTACACAGAAGTACACCAGAAATTTTAAATCAAAAATAGTCAACTAAGATAAGAAATGTAATAAAAAATAAAAATTACTTAAAAAAAGGTCTACAATTCTAAAAAAAACTAGCTGAAGAGCCCGGCGCTGCCCAGGCATAGTAACTAACTGTGGTTAGTTATAGCAAATTATAATTATCCTCCATCCCATAGTCCCGTGCCCATATACCCATCATACATATCCACGATCCCATAGGCCCGTGCCCATATACCCATCATATATATCCTCCATCCCATAGTCCCATGCCCGTATACCCATTATACATATTCGCCATCCCATAGTCGAGTGCCCATATACCTATCACACATCCTTCATCCCATAGTCTCGTGCCCATATACCCATCATACATATCCTCCATCCCATAGTCCAGTGCCCATATACCCATCACACATCCTCCATCCCATAGTCCCGTGCTCATATAACCATCATACATATCCTCCATCCCATAGTCAACCATTATGACCTCATAATGAGCGTCCAGGCTTGCAACCTATGATGACATCAGTGTCACCATGGCAACCATTATGACATCATAATGAGGGGCGGGGCTTGATACACACACACTTTTTCCCCATTATGTAGATAGGGGCAAAATTGTTTGGTGAATTGGAATGCGCTGGGTTAAAATTTCACCTCACAACATAGCCTAGGACTCTCTCGGGGTCCAGATGTGTGACTGTGCCAAATTTTGTGGCTGTAGCTGCGACGGTGCGGATGCCAATCCCGGACACACACACATACATACATACATACATGCATACACACACTTGAGCTTTATTATAAAAAAATTAAGTAAGCCATATTTTAGTTTAACATACAATATCCATGTATTGAATAAGTATAAAATATCTGTAACTTTTAGTCACTCAGGCAAGCGTACTAACTGGAACAATTAGCTTTGTGACAAACATGAACTTTATAAAAAAAATTTTTTTTAGCAATTTCTAATTTAAAAAATAAAAATATCAGAATTAAAGTACTACAAGTGTTGTCAATAAGGGGTTAAAGAACTGAGCAATCCAAAACTTATAATCGCACCTTTAGACAAGTAAGATGAAGTTTCTTGAAGAAAATACAAGTTGAGACTATTTCTCCAGAATATAAAGTATATTAAGAGACAGCTAACAGCAGGTTCACTCCTGATTATGTGCAGAGGAAACATCTCCCACAGTGATGGAAAAATCAACTCTTCCAAATATATGTTTCCATAGCGTGCATGTCTTAAGGCAATATAGCTTTGTCAGTAGGCGTTGTGTCATTCAAACAACTCAAAATCACAGCCTAACTAAAGTCATAGTGCACATCTGAAATAGCTCGTAAGTCCGGACCGTTGACTTTTTAGCACCGTTACTCTACATATTGTTTACATTGCGTCTATAGACAGTGCTGTATACCTTTGCCAAATAGTAATGCCGCCATAGATGTTCCATAAATGTTTTCTTTGACTGTAAAGTATGAACACTGTGCAAATGTCCTGTGCATTAATTCTGCCGTGCGCCACTTTGTATGCCTAGTGCAGCTGGGTGTGGGCACCCATGCTATGTCAGTCATATGTGGCTATAATCATGCCTGTAGCAACACAATTTAAAAGGTAAAGGCTCAGTTATACACCACATGTGGAAGTGGTTTTGGCTGCCAATGGCTGTTGCAGCAGTAATACCCAGCATTAACTTTTAAAGAAAATCTGTCAGCAGGTGTTTGCTATGTAATCAGACAGCAGCAGCTCTCTGTGTTGCAGATCTAGTAGAGATCAGACTGTTGATCTGTGTATAACCCTGCCCTCACCACTGATTGGCCGCTAATCATTTGCTGGGGGGTGGGGAACAAGGAAGCTTGTCCTGTAGTGGCCAAATATATACCTTTCTACGTAGTGGAAGGGTTGGATGGGATTACAAATATGAGGCAGGTAAGAAAGACGGGTAATGTCCTGGAAACTGTTTCTGTTTCTAGAAAAGTGTTAAGTGAAGCATTGCCCTTTTTTAAACTTGTACAATTTGTTAATGGAAACGTTAAAAAAGAAACAAAGAAATAAATTCTAAACAATCTAATTAACAAGGAAAGCCCTTCAGGCACGCATTAATAAAGGGGACATAACGCTTACTATAATCCTTAGTATTGAGAAAGGAAGAAAAACCCTGAAAAGAACCTGCTAATATTTAAAGCAACAGCTCCTTTGTCCGGCTTCTATGGCATTGTTAGGTTGTATAAGGAAAACAGAAGAAAATATATAGAGGGCACCTAAGGAAATTGAATATTCCAAACTAAATTAGGCTGGGGTCACACTGCGTTAGGCAGTCTGTTTAACGGACTGCGTTACACCGCGGTATAACGTGGTGTAACGCAGTCTGTTAACGTTGCCATAAACCCCCATTAGTGCATCGCGACATATGCCGTAAAGCGGCACGCGTTTGCGATGTGCCGTCATTCACTGACTGAGCTTCTGACGCGGGCTGCAGAGTCTGAGGCTCCGTCACCGCTAGCGCTGATAATTCATCAGCGCTAGCGGTATAGCATAACGCATATCGCATTATGCTATCGCGTCAACGCAGCCTGTTGAACGGGCTGTGTTAACGCTATGTGAACCTGCCTTAGTGCATTACATGGGTGCCCAAACACAAACAATCCAGAACTAATAAACACACCAACAATCTTCTTGCATAACCCTCTCAAGAGAATAAATTATATATATACTGTATATATAAATAATCTCAACCCTCCGTAAAAGTTTAAAAGATGACCATAGAAGTGGTTACACCCAGAATATGCTGGATTTTTAATAAATTAACTAACAATTTATACGCAATTTAGGGGTTATAAGTTATTTCTAAGGCATTTTTTGCTTAAGTAATTGATTAATTAAGGTATATACTGGAAACTGATCGAGTGGGTGAATGTTATATGTATTTTTATATGAATCTTTTGTTATTTTCTGTGGGTCTGTAAGAAATTTTCGATTTAGGAGTACACTGATAAATGAGCTTGTGCTACTGTTGAAATCTTTTTATACTGAGAAGGAGACAGGAACCAACGCTTCGTATAAACTTTCCACATTCTGTTTCTAATCAATACATATTCTGAATTAGAGTCTAGGTAAAATCCTATTATTATGGCGGACTGTAACCTTAAGAGTAAATTCATCTGGCTGTAAAAGAGTTGTTTGTGCTGCGTCTCTCCATTGAGATATTTGTACGAGATATTTCATTGGCTAAGTGAATTAAAATAGAGGATTGAAGTATCACGAATCTGCAATAATGAAAATAATGGCTGAAGAGTCAGGAAATATTAAACAATAGTCTTTTCCATTTATCCTTATAAATCCAATAGACGGTGCCCAGGACTGACCTTTTATGACCATGCTGATTCTAGAAAGATTAAATGCACTTAACAATATTGGTCAAGTTCAAGGTAAAGTTACCACTTCAGCTGTCAACTTTCTAAAAAAAAAAATAAAAACATTTTAACATTATTGGAAATGTGTTGGAGAAAATATTTTCTTGACAAAGTAAATACGATTTCTACTGGGTTTACTCTATAAAGTCAGTATTATATAGTTGGGGAAATAAAATCCCCAGTTTATTTATTATGCATTTCTTATGCAACGCCATTAATTCCACAGTGCTTTACATACATTATTATCACTGTCTTTGGAAAGTGAGAGGAAACTAGAGAACTCAGAGGAAACCCACGCGAACACGGGGAGAACATATAAAGTCCTTTCAGATGTTGTACTTGGTGGGATTTGACTCCAGAGCTGCAAAGCAACAGTGCTAACCACTGAGCCATGATGTCACTAGTGGCTCATTGGTTATTTTGTTACCTCCATGTTTAAACTGATGCCAGGAAATTTAATCTAGTAACACAGCCGAACCTTTTTAAAAGGTACAATGTGATTTGATTAATGCAGCCCAAACCACAGGCAGCATGAATCAGAGCCGGGCTACACAAAGACAGCCAGATATGTTTTTCTCTCAGACGGAGAAAGCAAAGTCTGAAGAGCTAGTTGGGGAATATGGAGAGAGATGTACCAAGTCCTGTGCCGCCCCAGTCTGTCTTCTTCCTGCACCACTCAAGTTGATTGACTGGATTTTCTTGTGTGTGTACATAGGGAGAGACCTCTCAATCACCTGGAGTGGAGCTGGGAAAAGCTGGCCAGGTTACCTGCCAGTGAAGTCAGGTTTATCCTTTTAGTCTCTGACCGGCTCTTGAAAGAAAGTCCGCTCTGAAACATCAGATAAAAAAAAACATACGTGGCATGCGTCCATGCAGTCAGGATCTGATTCATGCTGCCTGTGGTTTGGACAGCATGAATCAAGTGACGAGTTATTGATAAAGCATCATTTATCAGGTAACTTTTCAGTAATTTGTCCAGTGTGTGCACATGTGGAATAATACTATTTCAATTCATTCTATTCTTTGTATTATTCACCTATATTCATTCTGTGCAGACACTAGCTTAGGAGCGCTATCTCCTCTTCTGCGCACTCCCACGCTGGTCCACGCACATGCAGTGCCGCCGATGCCATTTTGTGGGAGACATAATTTTTTTTTCAAACGAAATAAACTACTGCTCATGCACAATATTTACTATAGTAGGTAGGCCACTGATGGGTCAGTAACCTGTCATTCAACTAAGAGGCAGGCGTAAGGGCCAGAGCAAGAAGAAAAGAGACTGCCCAAAGTCCTGCCCCATAGTCCCACCCCGATGCACGAAGACATGATTATAGCAAAGTTTTGAACATTCATTACACAAGAACAAACAAAATGGATTTCTTCATTGCACGTATGATTTCAATCAGTATTACAGCACCAATATAGCCCTCAAACCCACATATGAAAACGAGTGCACACAAAGGTCTCATAAAAGCTAACAATTTATTAAATGTAATTTAACAAGATTTTTTTTAAATACAAAAGACATATATAGACCAAACTAAAATGTTCCTAGAAGTGGCACCAGTAACATGTACAAAGTAAAAGATGTAAAGTAACACGACAGATTCCAAATAGGACAAAGAACCCCATCTATGCAATAATTCAAGTCAACTAACAAGTGTCATGACTGGTACTAAGTAATTTAGTGAAAAAATGCATAAGGTAAGTACTTACACAAAAGATAGTGTCAGTGAAATGGGGTCTAGTACATGTGTCCTGATCCACCTGCCCCAACGCACGTTTCACCCAGAGGCTTCATCACGCCCCGATACATTGTATTCTGTGTTTTCCAAGTTACACAATTTCTAATATACATTTTGTATTAATTGCTGATGGCTTTTCAGACCTCTGCTAGCAGTATTACAAGAGAAACGTCACTGTTTACATCTTCATATTTCTAGGTGTATGTTGTATTGCACTCAAAGGAGAATTATTCAATTTGTTTCCTTTGTGAATATCATTGGGACAGCTTTCTATCCCTTACTAATATAATTGGAGGGAACAGTTATTGGAAGCCATAAAAAAGCATATTAGAATGTTTTGTAAAACCTGATGTGCCGGATCAGGTTTTCTGCCGGATCCGTCTTGTTCTTGACAGACAAAACCGGATCCGTCTCATCCGGTTCATCCGTTTTTCTATCCGTTTTTCGACGGATTACGCCGGATCCGGTTTTTAAAATTGACCCTTGTGGCCTTCCGAACGGGATTGGCTACTGGAAAACTATATATAGCATGTTCCTACAGCCCTTCTTTGACAGGTTGTAGAGAAGAAAGTGCAGGTTGGAGAGAAGAGCAAGTTACTGGCGAAGATGGATGTTGTCATTGGAAATATTACCACTAGAAGTTCTGTGACGGTTTCAGTAATGAGGGACAATTTTGCACTATACTTTATGTCACCTCAAGGCAGAGTACACTGGCAGGATGACAGAGTGTGAAAGATTTGTGCCCTAACCAAACTTGTGTACCTTCTGGACCAACAGTATATACCTTTGCCAACCAAAGTTGGCTATCTTGTCATGGTCTTACTATTTTTAGCTTTAGGCCACAGGTGTGTACCTGGTTGTGTTTTATGCAAAGTATTTCACCTTTTAACAAAAGTTGTGTACATTGTTAGGAAATCACCAACAATAAACACAACTTTTTAGGTGAAATACTTTGCTTCAAACACAACCAGGAACACAACTGTGGCAAAAAGCTAAAATTTACCCACAGTTATATACCTGGTTTTGAATACCTTTTTACCTTTGAAATACCCTGTATTTAACCTTTTGTTTAAACATAGTTCGCCGCAGAAAGAAATGACAGACAACCATTGTGAAACGATAATTTAACTTTTATTTAAAAATTTTTTTTTTTTGTAAAATGTTTTTAAAGTGCAAAAAACTTTTTTAATAAAGGTTTTAAACCCAATGGGCATTTTTATTAAAAAACACACATTACAAATCTGTGTAGTGTGGGGTGGAAATACTGCTGGAGGGGCTGCGGGACACTTCGACACTGGGTGTGTGGAGAGAGGACTGGGATCGTGGTGGGGAAGGAACAGTTAGAGGTGAAGGTGTGGAAAAAGCTACAGAATGGGTGGACATGTGGGAGGCAGAAGAGGTGGTGGGCGGTGGAGTGGAGGGTTGGGCAGGGACTGTAGGAGCAGATGATGTTGATGGAAAGTTGTATGGGGAAGGAGTTTGGTACGGGGAAGGAGTTTGGTACGGGGAAGGAGTTTGGTACGGGGCAGGTTGCTGGAAGTGGGGAGATGTCTGGTACTGGGGAGGTTGCTGGTACTGGTGAGGTTGCTGGTATGTAATAGGAGGGGGAGGATGGAAAGTGGCTGGAGGGGGTGCAGATGTAATAGGAGGGGGAGGATGGAAAGTGGCTGGAGGGGGTGCAGATGTAATAGGAGGGGGAGGATGGAAAGTGGCTGGAGGGGGTGCAGGTGGAGGAACTACAGTGGTGGGAGGTGGAGGTTGGGAGGTAACCTGCTGTAGAGCACCGTGGCACGAATGCATTACATGCATCTGCTGGGTAGGAGATAGTGTTGCCATGCGCTCCACAACAGACCTGAAAAAGGTGTGGTTTGGCGAAGATCTTGCTTCTGAATGCATGGTTTGCAGAAGTGTCTTCACCTCCAGAATGCTGGAGTTGATCTGCTGAAAGCCTGCGGAGATTTGCTCTGACAAGACTTTTAGACAGTTCTGGAAAGATGCATTCAGATGCAAGAACTCTTGCGCATAACTCTTTTCCTGACCCCTCTGCCGCTGTCGCCCAGTACCCGCAGGTGTACTAGAGGTGGCAGGGGCAGAAGGGTGGGGTAAAGGGAAAGCGATCTCCTCACCAGCAGCTTCATGTAATGTAGGCGGCCACGATGCTCCTGTGCTGGTGGATGGGACAGATGGGTCGAATGTGTGGGAAGGCTGGGAAGGTGCAGATGTACCGGGGCGGTCGAAGTGTCCCTCGGTGCCGGTCTCCTCAGGGATCGCCTCAGAAGGGTCCAATCGTGCAGGCTCCCGAGTGCTGCTCACCGTGCTGTGGAATAAAGAGAAAAAAAAACAATTAAAATACTGACATGGTATGGCCCTGGCTGAAAAAAAAAAGTTACATCTAACATTTTTTTTCACATGTGGTGTGTAATATTTACCTTCTAGTGACCATTGTTTCCCGGAGGAACGACAGGGCTTCTGCGTACTTGTACTTGCTCCTGCGTCCTCCAGATCCACTCGGGGCCCGCATCTCTTTATTGAACTCCTTCTTGAAACGATCCCTCACAGACCGCCACCGATTCACAATTCTGTTCCCTGAAACGAGAAAGGAGTGGTTAGTATACAACATCAGTGTTTCACAAACTCCAGTCCTCATGGTCCCCAGGGGTCATGTTTTCAGGATTTCCATAGTAAATAGAAATCCTGAACACATGATCCGTGGGGACCACGAGGACTGGAGTTTGGGAAACACTGGTTTACATCAAGCAACCGGTACTGTATATACTTACGCTCTTTAATCTGGGCCCGAACATCGAGGTCCTCCCAGTGGCCCACAAGGAGCGAACAGATTTCCTCCCAGAGTCGTCGGGTAACGATAAGGTCAGCGTGGCGGCGGTCAGCCATATTCCAGAGCGGCTCCCTTTCTCTGACGAGATCGATGAGGTGGTCCACATCGAGTCCTCCATCCTCACCGTCAGAGTCGGGAGCACGCTGTGAAGGCTGTTAAAGAAAAAGACAAAAATAACATAATTAGGCTCCACAAAAGAAATGAAATAAAAAGTGCAAAAAAACAAAGCAAAAATATTTATACTTACACGCTGGTGACCGCCACGTTGCTGTCGCCGACGACCCTGGGAGGCACTGCGAGGACCTCTTGGCCGAGCACCAGATTGGGAAGACTAGAGAAGAAAACAAAAAATGTTATGTCTTTGGATGTAGGCATTTGTTTGCTGTGTGTGGTCTGCAGAACATTGTTTTCTATGTGTTGTGTGTAGTGTGATGTTGTGTTTCTGCGTTTGATGCAAAAAACTTACCAATTGTGAGCCCACTCCAGGTGTCTGTCCACCCCTTCTTTCTTCTTCTGGGAGCTCCTCTTCATCTTGTGATTCCTGTTTTGAAATAAAAGGCAATGAATAGACATATATTACAGAGATGATGGATTTTGGAAATAAAAACTTACCGTCAAACGCTGACGATGCGAGGGAGGGCTCCCAGAAGAAGATGTGCTGTCCTGTTGATGGCCAGACTCCATGGCTGTGGGTATTGCTGCTGCTGTTGCTGCTGCCAGTGATGCCATTTCTGCTGCTGCTGCTGCTGCTGCATCTCTTGGGCGGCTGTTGAATAAAGAGAAACAAAGGGCCAATGAATATCTTGATATTCCATGGCCCTAGTTTGGAGGAATGGGGGATTTGATAATTACCGTCTCTCATCTGCTGCTGGACTCCCCTCCTCAGCATGTTCCATTTGCTGCTCCATTTGGGGTGGTGGTGGTGCTGATGGTGCTGCAGTGGTCTCCTGCCTTCTCCTGCTGCGCTTCGTTGCTTTCTTGGGTGGCATGTTGGGTGTGGCTGTGGGTCCCACTGTCTTGCTTTTATATATGTCTTGTGGGCAGAGCTACTGAGCATGCCCAGACGAAAAAAAACGGATCCGGCCACCGGATCCGGCTTTCGCCTGATCAGGCGCATTGCGGCGCTCATAGGCTTTCATTGTGTGAAAAAGCCGGACCCGCCGGATCCGGCGGGTCCGGCTTTTTCGCCGGAGACAAAAAAGTTACAGTAGCCGTTTTTTCCAGATGCCGGATCGCGACACATTGCCGGATCCGGCGAAAACCGGATGAAACGCATGGCCATCCGGCGCGATCCGGCGCAAATGCAAGTCAATGGGGGGGAAACCGGATCCGGCATTGCATTTCGCCGGATCCGGTTTCTGTCAAAAGCGCCGGATCACGCCTGACGGCGAAAACCTGATGTGTGAAAGAGGCCTAACCGACGCAAAATACGGTCAGTTTTTTACATGCGTAATACGGATGAATGACCCCTAAACAGTGCTCCGTATGTCATCCGTAATCAAGGTGTGGTCGCGTATTTTGCACATGTAAGCATCCGTATGTAATCCGTATGGCATCCGTATGGCGAGATTTTCTCGCAGGCTTTCAAAATGGACATATAATGGAGCCCTATGACAGGGTTTCTAACAGAAACCAAAGAATAGATATAGACACATAGAATGCATATATATATATATATATATATATATATATATGTATTCTATGTGTCTATATCTATTTTTTCGTTTCTTTATTAAACCTGTCAGTGTGAGTTTACTGCATAGCGCACTGAATTGCCAGCTTTGCTAAAAGACACCTGGTGCGTATTTCTCGCAGGTCACACGTCTGGTCCGTGTGTAATCCGTATTTTTTGTGCACCCATAGACTTGCATTGGCGTACTACGGCCGTAGTACGCTGACAATCGCAGCATGCTGCGATTGGCACGGAGCGTAGAATGCGGATGAGAAATATACGGCTGGTGCAAGGGACCCCATAGAGAATCATTGGTCCGTGTCTAATGCGTGCTTTTAGCGCCTCTCACTCGGCCGTATTCATCGCCAGTGTGACCCCGGCCTAACTCTATTTACCTCCACACTAAACCGTTATCTGCAGGTAAATAGCATTTTAACGTGTTACAGGTCCATTTAAGTGTGGCATGGAGAAGAAATATTCATATTCCTAAAGATTATAATGACTAAGGGCACTATAGGGCACTAGCCCCATCAGTTCTTACGTCTGAACCTCTGCATTATGTGATTATGACGTATGCACCAACGGAGACAGACTATAAGGCCGGGATCACACACAGCGAGATACGGCCGAGTCTCGCAGGTTAAAACCAAGCTCTGGCGCCGGCACTCCGGAGTGGAGCGTGCAGCCGCACAGCAATACATGGAGCTGCACACTCCGCTACGGAGTACCGGTGCCAGAGCTTGGTTTTAACCTGAGAGACATGGCCGTATCTCGCTGTAGTGTGACTCCGGCCTAATGGTGTGAATGTGGGCTCTGACATGCATCATTTTCTAGCGTATATGCCTACTGGAGCCGGACACTATGATGTTGCATGTGTTCACCTACAGTAGGTTACATGCCTGAAAATGATGCATGTCAGAGTGCACATTTGTTCTGTTGGTACCATTATAGTCTATGGCCCAGTTGGCACATAAATCCGAATTCCTTTTTGCCAGGGTTCAGATATAAGCCCTGAAGAGGCCACCAAATGGGGTGCCTGAATGCAGTGTGAAAGCACCCTAATGGGCTTTTCTGATAGTCTATGTAAGAAAAATTTTTACAATCAGAGGAGTAATGCAATAAACTGAACCAGTGCTCAGCTTTCCCTGCTGTCGGCAGCTTTCCATAGATGCACCAGTCTGCTTACAGCCTGCAATGGTGATGTCACGAGAACAGTGCGAGCTGCAGCGAATCGCTGGGATCAATGGTTCAGTACACATCACGAGCAGCTGAGTTTAGTGATTGGCTGCAGTGGTGATGTGCACTGTGGTCATGATGTCACAATTGCAGCCTATAAGGCTATGTGCACACGTAATTTTTTGAGCTGCGGATTTTTCCGCGCAGATTTGGAAAAATCCGCAGCTCAAAAAGACCTGCGGTTTACCTGCAGTTTAGGCTGCGGTTTAGCCCTGCAGTTTCACACCTCTACAATGGTGAAGGTGTGAAACCGCAGCGGATTTCACACAAAGAATTGACATGCTGTGGATTGTAACCCGCAGCAAATCTGCGCGGAAAAATCTGCAGCACGTGCACAGCGTTTTTCAGTTTACCATTGAAAGCAATGGTACTGTGCAATGCACCTAAGGCTGCTGCGGACCCGCAGGGCCAGAAACGCTGCGGATCCGCAGCAGAATCCGCACCGTGTGCACATAGCCTAAACACTGACTGGCGCAGGGATATAGCGCTTCCACTGGATACGCTCACTTTACTGTTGCAACCCTCTGCTAGCTTGTGGCAGAATAACGTTAGAATCAAAAACTCCGTAAAACAGACCAGATCTAACAGACAAGACTGTAAGGCTATTGAGTTTTTGCAGTATTTTTTATCTGATCTCTTGGCATTAAGGAAGCTGCTTACAAAAAGCTGGTTTTGCTGCTTTTTTTGGTGCGATTTTGTGTTTTTTGCTACATTTTTCTGTGGTGCAGATAAAATGTGTAATTTTTCTACTGTACATTCTTAATAAAGATAGTTTAATTCACCAAAAATGCTTCAGAAATGCAGCAAAACTGCTTGGTTGTGGGTTTTTTTTTTGCAATGCTTTTGTACTTTCTCATTGATTTTTATGGGAGAAAAAAAAACACTGTAAAAATGCTGATAGAAACAACATGCTGCAGATTTTAAAAAAAGCCGCAGTTTTCCAATTCCAGTCAGGGAAAAGAAAAACAAGCATGCACATGAAATTTCTGAAATCTCATAGCTTTTGCCGGTACTGTGAAAAGCTGCTTTTAATTTGCACAAAAAGGAAATACTACATGTGCTCAATATTCCACAGCGCTTTACAGACATCATCATCACTGTCCCCATAGGGAATGTAGACTGTGAGTCCCAATCAGTATGTCTTTGCAGTGTGGGAGGAAACCAGAGAACATAGAGGAAACCCATGGGGAGACCATACAACTGGCAGATGTTGTCCTTAATGGGTTTTGACCCTAGTGCTGCAAAGCAACATTGCTAACCACTGAACCACCACTCTGCCCATATTCATAGCCTATGATCATCCCATGCTGCCCATGTTTATAGCCCAGTGGTCTATGTATAAGGCCTTATGAACACAAACATTTTTCTTTATATAAAAATAGCCAGCATATCAGACCCTACACATGAGTAAGGACATTGACGCATATGATTTTTGTTATTTTTTTTTTCAAATAGACCAAAGGGCCCAGACAGCGAGAACTCAATGCATGGTAAATTTTTCTCAATGTTTGAGAATCAAACGTGACCATTCAAGTTTATAGGAGGGGAAAAAAAATCTCATAAACTCAATAATAAAACCATGCTCTCCTTTTTTCATGTAGCAGTATTTTTTTGCTAATGCCAAAAATAGGCGCAGTGATATACCGGTAAATCAGACCTAAATTAAGGATAATTTTAGCAAAACACTTAAAAAAGTGTCTTTAATTCCCTGCTCAGACTATTGCTTTCCTTTGACAACTTCTAAAGGATAGAACTTCTTTTTTCTCCTGACCGGCTTTGATCACAGGCATCTTCTGCTTTCGGTGTGCGCTGATAGGAGGTAAAGGAAGGCTTGGTGGACTTGGTGGGTGTTAATTTTTCCGTGAGGCCTCATGCTGACAACAGACATTGCCCCCACTTACTGCTGCTGCTGTAGCAGCCAACCGCACAATAACATGAAAGCTTTTCTTTTTATTGTGTGGTTGTGTGGAAAATACAATCGAGAGGCACGGACCAGAACTTATCTTAAGATATATTGAAGGGAAAAATAAAAAAAAAAATATATAGTTTTTATGAGGATAGAATAAAGTCCTCTGTGATTATTTTGGTCACATTTTTAGAAGCACATTCACTGTAAAATAAGGAAAAAGCTTTAAGAAATACAAATGAATAAAAATTGTTCTAGTTTAGTTCATTTATGGACTTGCATTCAGTTTCTGTCACATTGGGAATGGCAAGTTTTTTTAGTTGCAATGGTAGGGTTTACATTTCCATTAGGTTGGGTTCACATAACGTTATGGCAGTCCGTGAAACGGATTGCGGGACACTGCGGCATTAACTCGATGTAAAGCATCTGTTAACGCTATCATAGACTCCCATAACGTGGCGCATCGCTAACGCATGTCAAAATCGGCATGCGTTAGCGATGTGCCGTCATGCTGTGACGGATCCTCGGACGTGGTCTGCCGCATTCGGGGGTCCGTCACAGCTAGCGCAGATAGAGAAGCTGCGCTAGCATGATCGGTAACGAGATCACAATATGACAGTAGCGTTAACGCAGTCCATCAACGCTATGCTTTGAATGGACTGCATTAACGCAATGTGGAAATGGCCTTACTAAAGAAAAATCTTCTCTCCCAATTTTGAGCCGTCGTTTCCCACGTGTTGTAAGCAGGAAACATGGGCAGGGATTTTCGGAGTTGGAGCAACAGCTGTAGCTATGCTGGAGGAACTACACATGACATTGTGGGAACTCTTAGGTTAAGTTCTCATGATGAGATTTTAATCCTGCAAAATTTTATCTGAGCAAAAAGTGCAAGAGCCCTTCAGTTCTAGTAAAGTGAATGGGATTTGTAGAAACCTCGGGCCCACTGTGCTCTTTTTTATGCTGCATAAACTGACCTGCGGTGCGTGAAATCTGCAACATGTCAATGTCTCTTGCGGGCGCGCTGAGTTTTATGTGCAGAAATTCCACATAGACTTGCATTAGATGCAGAAATTCCGCAGGTAAAAAATGCACATGCGTTTTTAGTGCGTTTCCACTGTGGAAACACACTAAAAGCGCATGGAATAAGCACATGACTAAATCTGTAAAATGTTGTTAAAGCCAAATATCAAGCGGAATCATCAACAAATCAGCTTTATTTAAATAAAGGAAATTAAAACCATAGCGTCAAAAACACATGTAAAAAATACATGCAAAAAAGGCACTCAAAAATGAATGAAAAAATACAAGTAACCTATATTAGTTAAATGGTGCAGAAAATCTGAACATAACATACATACAGCATTTTTGCTGTTTTTTTTTCTACAGCTAAAATCTGCTCTCTTGGCTGTGTTCAAAACTCCTATTGTCCACATTGTAGCGGCATTTTTGACACTTTTCTTTTGCAAAATTTGTTATGGTGTGGATTACATGTGTGCATGTTAATAGGATTGGTTTAATTCAACAAAAATACTTCAAAAACACCAAGAAAATGCCACAAAAAGGGGTTTGCATTTTTTTTACTTTCTCATTGCTTTCTAAGGCTGGTTTCACACTTGCGTTTTTTTGCGCTGTATTTTAGCGCTAAAAAACGCATGCGCTTTTTTTCCCTATATTTTGCATGGGATGCGCTTATGTGCGCATACACATGCGTTTGTATGCGTTTTTACGCGCATGCGTTTTTTTGTGGTGTGCGCTCGGGCGCACAAAATGCATCCTGTTGCATTTTTTGGGCGTCCGACTTGCCTCAAAAAAACGCATGCGCGCGCAATGCTTTTTTTTACAGCAAGACACCCATTATAAGTCTATGGGTGCGCATATGTACGCATTGGCATGCTCATGTATGCGTTTTTTTGCGCATGCATTTTTTTGTTGACCATTGGTTAGACAATGGAAATTAGGGGTTTGGGTTAGAGTTAGGGTTAGTTAAGGGGGTTTAGGGTTAGGGTTAGGGTTTGGGTTAGGGTTAGTATAGTTTGGTTAAGCGTTAGGGTTTAGGGTTAGTATGGTTTGGTTAAGGGTTAGGGTCAGGGTTAGGGTTAGGGTATGGTTTGTTTAAGGGTTAGGGTTATGGTTAGTAAAGTCATGGTTTGGGTTAGTGTGAGGGGCCAACTAATGTTGGAAAGAAACGCAAATGCGGTAAAAATGCATACAAACGCATAAAAACGCTGCGTTTTTTTCATGCATGCTCATAAAAATGCTTGAAAAAAACGCAGCATTTGTATGCGTTTGTATGCATTTTTTCCATGCGGTTTTTTGCGGGGAAAACGCGCTGCATAACAAAGCAAGTGTGAAAGTAGCCTAAGGGTAAAGAAATGCTGCAAAAATGCTGCAAACACCCTCACAAAATAGACATGCCACAGATTTAGAAAAACAAGCATGTGAACAAGATTTCTGAAATCTCATAATTTTTGCTTGTACTGTAAAAAGCAGCTATTAATTTTCGTGTGAACCTGGCTTAAGGCTGCATTCCCACAATGAGCTTTTGGTGCGTTTTTGATGCTGCTGTCTATTTTTGCTGTCTTACTGTCTTTCAATTCCAGCAAAGTGGATGGGATTTATAGAGATCTCCTGCCCACTGTACAATTATTTTACTCAGCATAAACTGACCTGCGGTACGTGTTTCAAATCCACAGAATTTCAATTTCTTTTTTGATACTCTTAGTTTTCTGTATGGAGTTTCCCTATAGGCTTGCATTAAATGCAAAAAATCTGCAGGCAAAAATGCACATGTATTTTTAGTGCATTAACGCAGAAGGAACGCATCAAAACTGCATGCACTCAGCACCTAAGTGTAGCAATAAAGTGAATAAAGGTTTGTCAAAGCCAAATACCAGGAAGTATCAAAAATAAAGCAGCCTTATTTAAAGAATAACTCACCAAAAAGAGACAAATCACAGCGTCAAGGATGTAATAAAAACTCATGTGTGCATCAGAACTGGACCATGGAGCAAGTGTACAATGGCCTTTTGGGCTTTTTAGGGGCCCATCATCTTTAATACCCAGAGGCTGAGATCACTGTCCTGCTATTCCTGAAGGATTATTTCAAAATTTACCCTCCCAGAGCCATAAAAAAAAAGGCCACTTTGATATAGACGATTTTACGTTGAATACGTTACATTAACTTTGCTGTTGCTACCAAGAGAAACACATCTCAAATGATGTGCTAACAGGCATAATCCGATTTATTCATTAGTGAGAGTGCCGCTTCAGGAATCTCATATGATAATATGGTAGGCTATAATTACATTATGGCACCCATTTTACATTATGGGAAGTAAACAACTTCCTTAACGTTCTATGGGAGACAACAATTAACCTCACTCAGCGGATTTGTAGGATTATAATGTGCTCCGTCGTGTGATAATGCTGCTGTGGAGAGTGTTAGCGCGGCCATATGTATCTAACGCTCTATAAATAGTAGAATCAACTTTTGATATTTGCAGAGAATCAGGCCTGCTTCCTGGAATGAAGAGAATTTGTAAAGATTTTCTTGTCTTTATCAAGCTGTGCATAAAATAAATGTCAGACTGCTTATTCTATTAATGATTTACATATAAAAATCATTTTAATAGGATATTTCCCTGTTTAGTACTATAAGAGATAGCAGAAGGAGAAGAATAGCAATTACTACAGCCAAAGCTTGTCAAGTCCTTGGGCTCAGATCTACTACCGGACATTATTATAGGAATAAATGTTCTTCACATGGTTTTGGCCTAAAAGTACATTTATGGATTAGAATGGTGGTAATGTTAGGAATTGTGGTTCTGTGCTCCCACCTGGGAATGGATAGAGTCTGGGGCTACGATACTCCGGTCGCAAGTGGCACCATTGTCTTGACCCTGGAGGCAGAGCTACCACGTGCACAGGGAAACCATCCCAATCTTATGGAGCATTGCGTTCTTGTGTAGTATGATGTGTGAGAATGAGGGACGCCATGTTTCCCATGGATTTCACTGAAAATGAGACGCTGTGTGACCCAGTTGCCAAGCAATGCATGACAATGCTGTGTCTTGTATTAGGCAGTGGTGGGATTGTGTCCAACCTTACATTTTTTCTGTGCATTGCAATAGTATAATTCATGTATTCATTAATCACAGTGCATATACACTCACTGGCCACTTTATTAGGTACACCATGCTAGTAAGGGGTTGGACCCCCTTTTGCCTTCAGAACTGCCTCAATTCTTCGTGGCAGAGATTCAACAAGGTGCTGGAAGCATTCCTCAGAGATTTTGGACCATATTGACATGATGGCATCACACAGTTGGCGCAGATTTGTCGGCTGCACATCCCTGATGCGAATCTCCCGTTCCACCACATCCCAAAGATGCTCTATTGGATTGAGATCTGGTGACTGAGGAGGCCATTTGAGTACAGTAAACTCATTGTCATGTTCAAGAAACCAATCTGAGATGATTCGAGCTTTATGACATGGCGCATTATCCTGCTGAAAGTAGCCATCAGATGTTGGGTACATTGTGGTCATAAAGGGATGGACATGGTCAGCAACAATACTCAGGTAGGCTGTGGCATTGCAACGATGCTCAATTGGTACCAAGGGGCCCAAAGAGTGCCCAGAAAAAATTCCCCACACCATGACACCACCACCACCAGCCTGAACCGTTGATACAAGGCAGGATGGATCCATGCTTTCATGTTGTTTACGCCAAATTCTGACCCTACCATCCGAATGTCGCAGCAGAAATCGAGACTCATCAGACCAGGCAACGTTTTTCCAATCTTCTACTGTCCAATTTCGATGAGCTTGTGCAAATTGTAGCCTCAGTTTCCTGTTCTTAGCTGAGAGGAGTGGTACCCAGTGTGGTCTTCTGCTGCTGTAGCCCATCTGCCTCAAAGTTCGACGCACTGTGCGTTCAGAGATGCTCTTCTGCCTACCTTGGTTGTAACGGGTGGCAATTTGAGTCACTGTTGCCTTTCTATCAGCTCGAACCAGTCTGCCCATTCTCCTCTGACCTCTGGCATCAACATGGCATTTCCGGCCACAGAACTGCCGCTCACTGGATTTTTTTTCTTTTTCGGACCATTCTCTGTAAACCCTAGAGATGGTTGTGCGTGAAAATCCCAGTAGATCAGCAGTTTCTGAAATTCTCAGACCAGCCCTTCTGGCACCAACAATCATGCCACGTTCAAAGGCACTCAAATCACCTTTCTTCCCCATACTGATGCTCGGTTTGGACTGCAGGAGATTGTCTTGACCATGTCTACATGCCTAAATGCACTGAGTTGCCGCCATGTGATTGGCTGATTAGAAATTAAGTCTTAACACACAGTTGGACAGGTGTACCTAATAAAGTGGCCAGTGAGTGTATATATATAATATAATTGTCCCATGGAAGCACTAGTCAGGCGCAAAACGGCCATCGTCAAGTTTCTGCCCACTCCCATCCTCACTCCCCCGGCCAACATGCTTTTTAATTGCTAATAAAGAGCGGAATATTCCTCAAAGACCGGTGAGTGCTATCTGCTTTTCTTTGGAAGATTACCTGTGTTTTCTTGGACATGCACCCGAGGTCATGAGGCGAAGCCTGCAGCATGGTATGATACCGGCAGCATATGATTTCAGCAGTACTGGCGGTGCCGTCCGTCTTTTCCGTTGCAGCCCAGTGCATATATATATATATATATATATATATATATGTATGTTTGTACATTGACCACAGTATTTTGTGGGCACCTGCGTATTAATTTAATAAGAAAGGTGCATTTTTTGCTGTTGTAGCTTCCAATGGTGCAGCGGTACAGCATGGCTCCACAGCAGTCTATGGAAGCACATAATGGCTGTATACAATTTGGAGGTTGTACAGTGCCATAGGCAGAAAATTTGCTTTAGCCCTAAAATAAAACTCACATTCTCCTCTCTCATCATGACAGGATTCAAGTTAGAAGTAAGATATAATTTCTCTTCCTTGTCTATTCATCAGAGGAATTCTTTATTTGGCACTGTATATTCAGAACTGACATGGAGAGGACAAGATGGCCACCAATGGATATTTTTACCATAATAGTGGCTTCTATAAACCCCTTCTTTCTTATTCAGAAAAATGAGCTCGACTTCCAGTTTACCCTGCTGAAAGCATCTCATATCTCAAACCAGTGCATTTAAGGGAAAATTGGAGACATTCCAGTGTTAAAATTCTTTGCACATCAGCGTCTACAATACGGGTCATTTTTCCCTGCTGTATTTTTTTATGTAATTGCAGATCGCTTTGTTCTCTTCCAAGTTTTTTTATTTACAGTTCTCTGGTCTGATACACGTCCGGTTGTACAATGATATTACTACACACTACATACATAATATATTGCTCCCTTCAGGGCAGAACTGCCGGTACCAATCCAGGAAACAGACTTTTAAAATTAAAGAACCATCATGGACACTAGGGTGACCGCAAAAAAATCGATGTCAGAATTTTGTCCTTCTGGACCCCACAAAACGATTCCCCTTTCCAGATATTGAGATAGCCAAAATTTGAGCTCGATCAAATGACGTTAACCCGTGCCGCTCGTCACTCAAAGTTTTAAAAAATCCAAATTGAGGTATTTTAAGATTTAGGTATTTTGCATAGTCTGTTAGACTATAAAGAATGTGACAACACATTGCAAAATACCTAAATCTTAAAATACCTCAATTTGGATTTTTTTAAACTTTGAGTGACGAGCGGCACGGGTTAACGTCGTTTGATCGAGCTCAAATTTTGGCTATCTCAATATCTGGAAAGGGGAATCGTTTTGTGGGGTCCAGACGAACAAGATTCTGACATTTTTTTCCCCCCCATATGAGATCCGGTCACCCTAATGGACACAGTGCACTTCAATGCAAATAGTAGGAATGATAGAATTCTTTGTTTTTTTTCATTGCTATTTCTATAAATATACAGAATATATTTTTTACCTTTTCAAAGGAAACATCATAGAGTGTTCCCATCATTGTATGGCTGTAAGTGAAGAATTGTTAATTCACTGGAATATTAATTTTGACTCCAGTTTAGGCTTGCTGCTATGAGGTTGGCAATATAGATGCAACCTATGTGAGTGCCACTCTCCAAATGAGTATCTCATCGGGCAGCGTGCCTACAGCCCAGTTTCTAGGTAAATGACCATGTTTCACAGGCCAACTTCACAGAACAGCAGATCACAATGTGGTCATTTAGACTTGCTAGGCAGGAAATATTTTGATTGCTTAAAGTACAATTAGCTAAATTAAGCCCATGTAAAAGAATATGATAGAAACCTGCTTTTGCCAAAATAAAAAAGACTATACAACATGGTCGTTAAAATACAGTTAATTTTAATCGTCTGTATCAAAAAAAGCTCATTATTTACTGAACTTTTTCCTTTTGATAATTTTTTATTCTATTTTTTTATCTTTTTTTTAAGATTAAGATTTGCAAATGAAGGTTCTGTTCACACTGTTGTCAAGGTTTATGCTTCTTGCTAGCATAATCCAATATGGAAGATTAATGTATTCCATTGACTTTAATGAAGTCCATCAAATTTTCATTTTTTGGGGGGGTTCAGTTTCATACAGTGTTCTCTTTATTGAAGGAAGTTCCTATGCACTAATAACTGTATACCCATTATGATTGAGTTTTTCTATTGAAGTAGAACCAGGTACTAAATTGCACCAAGTTAGAACAGATTTTCTTTTTGCATAAACTGTAAATTGTGGTTAAATATTTAGCAGTCCTATTGGATAACTTACAGCCCAGATCATTATCACGTAAAGCCAGACTTATCGATCTGCAAGCCCATAGGGTTGCATCTCACAGTATCTAGTGATTTTGAAAAGTGAAGCCAACTAAGATTTTCAGCGCAGCTAAGGCTGCTTTCACATATTTGTAAGACACTTCCAAGAGATGGCCATTATTTTTGTCTCATTAGTCCATACACACATCAGTTTTAAAAGCTTCTCCGCGTCTCCGGTCCATGAGGCGCAGCATGTCCTATTCTCATCCATCAGACTCGGCCATTAAAGTATAAGGGGATCCATATAAAACAGACACACAGAAGACATATTTTGTACAGTTTTCCATCCTTTCTAATTGATCCATTGCCAAGAATCAATGAAAAAAAGTTCAGTCTACCTTCTTCAGTAAAAAAAAAATATGTTTGAGAGAAAAACTAAGCAACTAAAATGACACCTGAGGAAAAAAAAGTCCATTCTCTCTAATGGTAACACTCACGGATATGTCAATGTATTTTCAGACTGAGTTCACACGAGCGTATAAAAAATCATCCTATTTTCATTCAGAAAAAAACAACTATCTTTCACCCATATAGCACTTGTATGGCATCCATATGTCATCAGTTTTTATACATCAGCAGTGAATAACATTTACAAGATCAAAAAGTTTCCTATGTCAATAGAACTGCAATGTATCCTTAAAAACTGGATGCTATACGATTGAACTGTGTGGGATCTGATGCTTTTATGCTACTATAGACTTGAATATACCAACAAAGCCTGAAAATGGGTCATTCTCAGGAATAAAGAATTGAGACCTGAAATAGAGTGGTTAAATATATTATATACTAGCTGAAGAGCCCAGCGCTGCCCGGGCATAGTAACTAACTGTGGTTAGTTATAGCAAATTATAATTATCCTCTATTCCATAGTCCCGTGCCCATATACCCATCATACATATCCACCATCCCATAGGCCTGTGCCCATAAACCCATCATACATATCCTCCATCCCATAGTCCCATCCCCATACACCCATCATACATATTCTCCATCCCATAGTCCCATGCCCATATACCCATCATACATATTTGCCATCCCATAGTCGAGTGCCCATATACCCATCACACATCCTTCATCTCATAGTCCCATACCCATATATCCATCATATATATCCTCCATCCCATAGTCCCGTGCCCATATACCCATCATACATATCCGCCATCCCATAGTCCCGTGCCCTTATACCCGTCATACATATCCTTCATCCCATAGTCCAGTTCCCATATACCCATCACACATCCTCCATCCCATAGTCCTGTGCCCATATACCCGTCATACATATTCTCCATCCCATAGTCCTGTGCCCATATACCGTCATACATATCCTCCTTCCCATAGTCCAGTGCCCATATACCCATCACACATCCTCCATCCCACAGTCCTGTGCCCATATACCCATCACACATCCTCCATCCCATAGTCAACCATTGCGACATCATAATGAGGGGCAGGGCTTGATGCGCACACACTTTTTCCCCATTATGTAGACAGGGGCAAAATTGTTTGGTGAATTGGAACGTGCGTGGTTAAAATTTTGCCTCACAACATAGCTTAGGACGCTCTCGGGGTCCAGACGTGTGACTGTGCCAAATTTTGTGGCTGTAGCTGTGACGGTGCGGATGCCTATCCAAGACATACACACACACACACATACACACACATACACACATACATACATACATACACACTTTGAGCTTTATATATTAGATTGAACAATAATCAGAAAAACAGATTCAAATCACAAAGGTGCCTGAAGAAAGGGGCGAGACGTGCGTCGGGGAGAAGGGATGTGGGGCCTGATTAGTGTGTGGCCGATACAGATTTATTCAATAAGGTAAAACCTTACGTTTATGTTTTCACTAAAACTGGCTGCAAACTTACTACATTGACTATGTTGGTCATGGTTGTTTATATCAGAAAACTGCTGTTACTCATTGTTAGGTTGATAGTTGATACCATTCTATTTCTTCCAAAATATGAGAGAGTATAGTGCAAACTGCAATTTTCTTCATATGGACATTCGGTTCATGTGGAAAAAAACGGTCATCTAAAGAGTCCAATTGATTAACATTGGTACTATTGCTTTCCTTTTTAATCCATGGACAGAACTTGGACCATGTGAACATAGCCTAAAGAAAATACATGCTTTACTAGCCAAACATGCAGATGTAGCAAATGTCACCTCTTCAATCAAAAGTGTGCTACTTCATTATTGCAGAAAACCTGTGTTAATTGTGCAACAATCTCATTTATCCACTTTTTATTAGGCTAAAGTCACTTGACAGTATTTTCTCACTTCCAAGAGAATTGGGCCAGTTATGCCAATCACACTTTGATCAAACTCTGACCAGTGTTTGATCAGAGTGTGATCATAGTGTGAGCTGATGTTTTTTGGATAAGGAAAAGATGGGAAAAAAATCGGACTGCATTCAGATGTTATCTGTGTGCTGTCCAATTTTTTCCATGGACTCATTGACTTGCATGGCTGAGTGCCATTTGAATATTGGCTCAAACTCGGGCATGCTGTGATTTATTTCCTCAGTCAGACTCTGTCCCATGAAAAAAACTGATCATGTGCATGGCTCCATAGTCTAACAATGGTGCAAGTGTGATCTAGGGCAGCACGGGGGCTCAGTGGTTAGCACTGTAGCCTTGCAGCGCTGGAGCCCTGGGTTCGAATCCCACCAAGGACAACATCTGCAAGGAGTTTGTATGTTCTCCCCGTGTTTGCATGGGTTTCCTCCCACATTCCAAAGACATACTGATAGGGAATTTAGATTGTGAGCCCCATTGGGGACAGTGATGATAATGTGTGCAAACTGTAAAGCGCTGTGGAATATGTTAGCGCTATATAAAGATTATTATCTGATATTTTGTCAGATTGCACGAGGACTAAAAATATGGTTGTCTGCACAAGCCCTTAGAATGGTCATGCTATGAAAATAGTGAAGAGTGCAAGGGTAGAATACCATGTTAAAAGTGTAGTGCACCAGCTGTAGATTTAAGGCTTGCTGCTAGGGCTGGGTGGACCCGTTGATATGTGCGGGTCCATAGGGTTCAGCCAAACTATATAAAAAAATAAGTTTGGTTCGGGTAACAGAAGTCTATCCTATTAAAATGAATGGGGGTACCTAACATCCGGCGGTTGCCATGCTGTCATTTGTGTGATAGCGTGAGAAACAATGGCTCTGACCGGCAGTAACCTTACACATGTTACCACCAGTCAAAGCACTTCGGTTACCGCGTTGTCACACAGCTTACCGTCGGTCAGGCGTCGGCTGATGACTACTACTCTCATTAGTGTATGTGTGGTCTCGTTGATAGCAGCGAGAGCAGACATATGCTGATGAGAATATTCACCAGCAGGTGCCTGAGCATAGTGAGAAACATGTCAGTTGGGTAATTAGTGCAGTATTGTATTTACCAAATAAATAAGAAATGGTGTGTTGCCCCCCTTATTTTTTACTAACTAGATGAGGGAAAGCAGACAGCTGGGGCTGGTGTTGTTATTCTGGGAAGGGGCCAATATCCATGAAGCTTCCCAGGCTGTTAATATTCAGCTATCTGTGAGGGTATGCTCTATATTTAATACCAGAAAAGGCTAAACAGACAGCTGCAGGCTGATGTTATTAGGCTTTGAAGGGGTCATGGATATTGACTGCTTTCCAGATTAATTACATCAGGCCTCAGCCGCCAAAGAAATGGCACATCCAATACATGCACCAATTTTGGTGCTTAGTCTCGGCTCTTCCTACTTGTCCTGGTGTGTTGGCAAGTGAGGTAATGGTTTTGGGGTTGATGTCAGCTGTTTTATGTCCACTGATATTAAGTCCAGGGGTTAGTAATAGAGAAGCATCTACAAGATACCACATTACTAACCCCATAATTTTAAGTAAAAAACACACACAGAGCAAAGTCCTTTATTTGGCCAAAACACTCCCCGACCCTCTTTTACCCATTTGTTAAAGTAAAAATTAAAGTTATACTCACCTGTCCATTAATAATCCAAAATGTTGATATCTCACAGTGACCCCCAAATCTGCTACATCTGGTTGTATTGCTGAGTGGGGAAATCAATAATGCTACTGCTCAACCCGAAATACTTGCTGGGAAGTGTTTTTCAATTAAAGGACTTTTTTCTGTGTGTCTTTATTACTTTTGACTTGCTTGGCTAGCAATGGGGATGTCTGATAGACACCTCTCCATTATTAACCACCGGGCTTGATGTCAGAATTTGTGCATCTAATGGATGCATAATTTCTAGGGCAGATGAGGGCTGATGTTATTAGCCTGGGAGAGGGCCATTTATACATGGCTCTTCCCAATTGCTCTGGCACATTGGCAAGTGTAATGTTTGGGATTCGTTGTCAACTGACATCAAGCCCAGGGGTTAATAATGGTGAGGCATCTATCAGACACACCCATTACTAATCCCGTAGTGAAAATGAATAAAAATAAACACAGAAAAAAAATCCTTTTATTGAACACAATACTCCCCCAGGAGTCCCCTCTTTTCCCATTTATTAACATAAAAAATAAAAGCAATCCTTAACTGTCTGCCGATAATCCATAATGCTGATGTCCCACGATGAGCTCCAACTCTTCTACATCTGGTTGCATTACGGAGTGGTGACAGCCAAATAACACTGAAGTGATCTTGGAAATGCAGGTGCGTGTGACTAGAGGTAACCTTAATGATGTCACTGAAAGTCACTGAGCGCAAGAATGCAGCTGCATGCTACCTTTGAGCTGGTTGCTGGCTGAGCAGTAGCATTACTGATGTTTGTTCAGCAATTCAACCAGATGTAGCAGTTCCCAATGCACAAGGGCATGTGGGAAGAGCTTGGCAAAGCAGCAGAATTGGCACATCTAATGGATGTGCCTTTTCTGGGGAGGCTGAAGGTTGCTATTTTTAAGCTGGGGACGGCCAGTATACATGACCCCTTCCCAGCTTGAGATTTCCAGCCCCCATCTGTCTGATTTAGCTTGGCTGGGTATCAAAAATGAAGGGAACCCCATGCCGTTTTTTTTAAATATTTACTTAAATAATTTAAAAACAGCATGGGGACCCCTCTATTTTTGACAACCAGCCAAGAGAAAGCTTATAGCTGAGGGCTGCAGCCCACTGCTGTCAGTTTTACCTATCCCTGTTAACAATAGGGGAGACCTCATGCTTTTTTTTTTTACACAGTGCAGCGGCCTATCACAGCCATGCCAATACTTGACATGGCATTGATGGGGCTAGAAGTGCCCACACAGGAAAAACTTATTGATTGATCTGCAGCCTATCGACAAACTTTGCCGAACCTGAACAGCAAGTCACAGGGGAGACATGTCGGGTAATGAATCGCAGGTCTTCTTTAGAGATTGTGTGATTTGTGTCCCATATTATATGGATTTATTTTCTTCTGGTGCTGAAGAGGATAACGACCCTTTCTATGCTGGTCAGAAACATGCAGCTCCATTTCAGCTGCTTTTAATCTGGTCATTACCTCTACCTATATAAACTAGTCAGACCTTCATGATCCTGCCAGTGAAAGTTTGTCTTCCTGTGCTGTGTGCTAAAGCTAAGTAGTTGAATTACAGTTGTTGTAGAAGTGTTCTGTGGTTTATGCAGTATGTGTGTGTTTATCTGCTGGTACCTGTTGCCATTTAGTTTATTCCTCTCTGTCCCTATCCTTTTCCCTATTGTCGGTTAGTGCTTTTGTATGATAGAGGTTTTCTTTTGTCCCTGTCTTGTTTTGTGTCTTGTTTACATTACATTTCTATCCCATGCCTCATGGAGTGGAGGACGGGACAGATCAGGGTTTAACAGGTGCATAGTAAGGTTGGAGAATTGGGCCTCTCTACCTTCAAGAGTTCCCCCGGGACAGGGATAGTTAGGGTTCCAGGGATAGTTTGAGGCCCGCCTTCCTTACCAAAGACCATCACAGTGTGACATTGTAACATCGACTTCTGGGAGAATTCCATGTTTGGGGTCCATGGACGTACACTAGGTGTCCGGTATGGATACCAGAACCTTACTATTCAGGTTCATCCATCTCTACTTACTGTGTCTGTATGCTCTGTCAGTATATATGTGGCTAATATGCTGATTAATTAATAGAATGTGAAAGTGTAGGAATGTAAGTATGTTTGGAAGGTATGACAAGATGTGATCGATTGAGCAAAACTTACAGCAAAAAAAAAAGGAATGTGGGAAGTAGTTATAAGTGTTTGCCTGTAGTAGTAAATACAAGTAAACAGCAAAAACAAACATATAAAGCAATTTAGTTGTTGCATCATGTAGCCATCAATGGAACCCCCATATATTGGCAGATTAGGGCCGTCACTTTAGAAAGCAGGAGATGTGGTGAAAAGGTGGCCAACTGGTCATAAATCAGTGTGGCTACCTTCCTTGTAACTTAGTAGTAGTAAATACTCATCAACTCATTTTCTTTTCCGAAGTGTGGACAGCACAGGAGAAAAGATGACCCCCTCATTAGAAGGAAAACTAGCAACTATTGGACATTTATTGCATAGACATCAGCAATGACATGATTGTTCCAGATGATAGCACCAGTTTGTTTCTGTCCTTGGGAATGGTTTGATATGACAATGTGGCCCAAGGACCTAACAAGGTTGTGCACCCCTGCAGTAGACACCTCTGTTATCTCACTTACATTTGACTTGAAAGCAAAGAAAAAATAAAGCAATGACATCTTTTGCCTTGAGACAGATTTTATAACCGCTGATGAGGACTACAAATAATACACCGTAGGATAAAATCATAAAGATTAGCAATGACTTGGTTATGAAATACCTCCTCCTGATCACACCAAGCCTATTCCATTAGAGAAGCGTCATAAGCCAGCTCCAATTAAGGTGTCCCTGGCAAGCTTAAAAAATTGACAGGTTGCAATTTATCTGTTCCCTTGTGACAAACTAACAAACAAAAGGTTCATGATCCCAGTACTCCTGAACCTTTTAATAGAGCTGTATCTGACAGGGGCCACGTGGGTGGTTATAGGTTGAATATAATCAGTCTTTTCATAGCGTCTCTGTTTCACAGTTTCAAACATAAGGCAGACAAAGGATCTGTCATATATAGTATCATGTGTTCTGATTTTACCTTTTAGTCATTTATATTTGTAATTTGCTGCTAACAGACAAAGAAGATATGTATAATTGTCACTATTGCATCTGTATTTCTGCACATGAAAAGACTAGTACTGTTGGGTAGCAGCAAACCTGCATTATTATAACAGTATTGCGGGAACAATTTTTCTTCTAATTTGTAAAAATCAGTTTGTATTGGCATCACTGTAATGTCTGTGCCCGTCGCATTCATATTTTTTCCCCTCCTCCACTCACACGGGATGCCGACATACTCACTGCCCCGGCCACATCAGCACACCAGAATTTTCTTCTGTCACATTCTGACCATATTTCTGGTGGATCTTTGGTTCTACTCCTCACTTGGTGACTGTGAACTAGGAAGGCTTATACATTTTTGCATTGGTGACCTAATACCCTAGTCAAGCCAGTGCCAAAGTGATACAGTGATATGTGACATATCCAAGAAGGCACAACTCTACCCACAAACCTACAGTAATTACCGTATTAATCTGTTTGGCATCTCTCATTCTCTAGTATGCTGCCAATGCAGTACCTGACAAGGCTAAAATCAAAAGGTAGTCCACATTATCTTATTTGTAAGAAGAACTTTAGTAACATAGTAACATAGTTATTAAGGTTGAAGGAAGACTTTATGTCCATCTAGTTCAACCCATATCCTATCCTAACTTGCCCTAACATGTTGATCCAGAAGATGCAAAAAAAACCCATGTGGCAAACAGTAAGCTTCACACTGGGGAAAACAATTCCTTCCCGATTCCACATACGGCAATCAGACTAGCTCCCTGGATCAACGCAATATTAAGGAAACTAGTGTATATACCCTGTAATATTATACTTTTCAAGAAAGGCATCCAGTCCCTTCTTAAATGTTAGTGGGGAATCACTCATTACAACATCATATGGCAGAGAATTCCATAGTCTCACTGCTCTTACAGTAAAGAATCTGCATCTGTGAGTATGCTTAAACCTTCTTTCCTCCACATGTAGAGGATGCCCCCTTGTCCCCGTCACAGGTCTAATAGTAAAAAGATCATTAGAAAGGTCTTTGTACTGTTCCCGCATATATTTATACATTGTAATAAGATCACCCCTAAGCCTTCGATTTTCCAAACTAAATAACCCCAAGTGTAATAACCTGTCTTGGTATTGCAGACCCCCTAGTTCCCTAATAACCTTGGTCGCTCTTCTCTGCACCCGCTCCAGTTCACCTATGTCTTTCTTATACACCGGAGACCAGAACTGTACACAGCATTCTAAGTGTGGTCGCACTATTGACTTATATAGAGGTAAAATTATGTTCTCATGAGCATCTATGCCTCTTTTAATGCATCCCATTATTTTATTTGCCTTTGCAGCAGCTGCCTGACACTGGCCACTAGAGTTGAGCGACTTTTGGTTTTTTAGGGTCGCGTTTCGTTTCGTGAAACCCGACTTTTCCAAAAGTCGGGTCGAGCAAGATCGTCCGATTATAGGGAAAAGTCGGGGTCGTCCCGAAACACGAAACCCAATGTAAGTCAATGGGGAATAAAAGTCGGCAGTGAGAGGAGGACAGGAAACACACCTACAGTGCCCATTTGAATGCCAAAAGCATCAATTCTTCTTACTTAAGCTTGTCAACCTTAATTAACTTCATAATACAAGTTACGCACTGAAAAATGGGGGTTATTTGGCTAAATTTGTGGGGGGGGAGGGCTGGCTGCAGGTTTTCATGTGCCCTGGGCGAAAGAGCGCCCCTTTAACACATACCACAACTCATCATGCTCCGATACGGCAGAGAAATAGAGGTATAGTACAATGAAAAATACCTCACTTTTTACATCTCATGACGAGGCCCATCTATTTCTCCATACAAAATCATTGGTCCCATATAATGTTTGAAACAGTATATGATGAGCTCCACATAATGCTACAGTATATGTTGGTCCCCATGGATGAAGCTCCACTGTCTTATGGGCCCAAATAATGCTCCAAACATAATGGGCCCCATTTCTAATGCTCTAGTGTATAATGGGCCCTGTAAATGCTGCTCCAGTGTCTGATGTCCACCTTTGGAATGTTCCAGTGTATGGTGGGCCCCATCTATCATTCTCCAGAGTATAGTGCTCCCCAAAAATTGCTGTCCCAACATAGAAAACAATCAAATAAGTCTCCTCGCTAGGGAATCCCTGTACTTGTCTGGACAGGTGCTGTAGCTTGCTTAACAGCTCGCCAGCCGTTCTCACGCCCAGTATGGATTGCACGTGATTGCACAAAGGTTAGAAAGGGTACCGTATCAATGGATAACATGTATGGATAGCGTACACATTCAAAATATTTGTCTATACAGCATGAGGCAGGCTCAGACGGTGTTAGGCCCAGTAAGGATTGCACGTCATTGCACAAAGGTTAGAAGGGGTACCGTATCCCCGGATAACATGTATGGATAGCGTACACATTCAAAATATATGTCTATACAGCATGAGGCAGGCTCAGACGGTGTTAGGCCCAGTATGGATTGCACGTGATTGCACAAAGGTTAGAAAGGGTACCGTATCCCCGGATAACATGTATGGATAGCGTACACATTCAAAATATATGTCTATACAGCATGAGGCAGGCTCAGACGGTGTTAGGCCCAGTATGGATTGCACGTCATTGCACAAAGGTTAGAAAGGGTACCGTATCCCCGGATAACATGTATGGATAGCGTACACATTCAAAATATATGTCTATACAGCATGAGGCAGGCTCAGACGGTGTTAGGCCCAGTATGGATTGCACGTCATTGCACAAAGGTTAGAAGGGGTACCGTATCCCCGGATAACATGTATGGATAGCGTACACATTCAAAATATATGTCTATACAGCATGAGGCAGGCTCAGACGGTGTTAGGCCCAGTATGGATTGCACGTCATTGCACAAAGGTTAGAAAGGGTACCGTATCCCCGGATAACATGTATGGACAGCGTACACATTCAAAATATATGTCTATACAGCATGAGGCAGGCTCAGACGGTGTTAGGCCCAGTATGGATTGCACGTCATTGCACAAAGGTTAGAAGGGGTACCGTATCCCTGGATAACATGTATGGATAGCGTACACATTCAAAATATATGTCTATACAGCATGAGGCAGGCTCAGACGGTGTTAGGCCCAGTATGGATTGCACGTCATTGCACAAAGGTTAGAAGGGGTACCGTATCCCCGGATAACATGTATGGATAGCGTACACATTCAAAATATATGTCTATACAGCATGAGGCAGGCTCAGACGGTGTTAGGCCCAGTATGGATTGCACGTCATTGCACAAAGGTTAGAAAGGGTACCGTATCCCCGGATAACATGTATGGATAGCGTACACATTCAAAATATATGTCTATACAGCATGAGGCAGGCTCAGACGGTGTTAGGCCCAGTATGGATTGCACGTCATTGCACAAAGGTTAGAAGGGGTACCGTATCCCCGGATAACATGTATGGATAGCGTACACATTCAAAATATATGTCTATACAGCATGAGGCAGGCTCAGACGGTGTTAGGCCCAGTATGGATTGCACGTCATTGCACAAAGGTTAGAAGGGGTACCGTATCCCCGGATAACATGTATGGATAGCGTACACATTCAAAATATATGTCTATACAGCATGAGGCAGGCTCAGACGGTGTTAGGCCCAGTATGGATTGCACGTCATTGCACAAAGGTTAGAAGGGGTACCGTATCCCCGGATAACATGTATGGATAGCGTACACATTCAAAATATATGTCTATACAGCATGAGGCAGGCTCAGACGGTGTTAGGCCCAGTATGGATTGCACGTCATTGCACAAAGGTTAGAAGGGGTACCGTATCCACGGATAACATGTATGGATAGCGTACACATTCAAAATATATGTCTATACAGCATGAGGCAGGCTCAGACGGTGTTAGGCCCAGTATGGATTGCACGTCATTGCACAAAGGTTAGAAGGGGTACCGTATCCCCGGATAACATGTATGGATAGCGTACACATTCAAAATATATGTCTATACAGCATGAGGCAGGCTCAGACGGTGTTAGGCCCAGTATGGATTGCACGTCATTGCACAAAGGTTAGAAGGGGTACCGTATCCCCGGATAACATGTATGGATAGCGTACACATTCAAAATATATGTCTATACAGCATGAGGCAGGCTCAGACGGTGTTAGGCCCAGTATGGATTGCACGTCATTGCACAAAGGTTAGAAAGGGTACCGTATCCCCGGATAACATGTATGGATAGCGTACACATTCAAAATATATGTCTATACAGCATGAGGCATGCTCAGACGGTGTTAGGCCCAGTATGGATTGCACGTCATTGCACAAAGGTTAGAAGGGGTACCGTATCCCCGGATAACATGTATGGATAGCGTACACATTCAAAATATATGTCTATACAGCATGAGGCAGGCTCAGACGGTGTTAGGCCCAGTATGGATTGCACGTCATTGCACAAAGGTTAGAAGGGGTACCGTATCCACGGATAACATGTATGGATAGCGTACACATTCAAAATATATGTCTATACAGCATGAGGCAGGCTCAGACGGTGTTAGGCCCAGTATGGATTGCACGTGATTGCACAAAGGTTAGAAAGGGTACCGTATCCCTGGATAACATGTATGGATAGCGTACACATTCAAAATATATGTCTCAGGAGGCAGGCTCAGACGGTGTCAGGCACAGTATGGATTTGACGGCCCAGATTACACAGCGGAGGAGCAGGGAGAGGTAAAGATTGCAAATGCTGGGGCCCTGGCCAAGCAAGGGGGGCCCACTCGTGGGCGTCGGTACTGGCACTGGGCCCCTCATAGTACAGCGGTGTGTCTGACGGCGGGTGTGCACCACCACCGTCAGAGACACTTGATTGCACTATGAGGGACCCTGTGCCAGTGCCCGCGCCCAAGAGTCGGCCTACCCACCTGTCCAGGGCAACGGCACTCGCACGGTGTCGTGCGCTAGGTGGTGACCCTGGCCATGGGGGGGAGGCAGCACAGTTAGGGAGATTTAGAAAGTGGCATATGTTGATGTTGGACATTCAACTGATGCAAAAGGCGAAATAGGTGAAGTACCAGGAAGAGGTGGACCAAAGCAAGCCATTTTTCTGTCACCCTATGTGTCATCAGGGGAAGGTGGGACAAAATCCTTGGAAACCCATGCGTGGTTCATTTTAATGAAGGTTAGATCATCCACATTTTGGGTTGACAGACGGGTCCTTTTTTCTGTCAGGATTGATCCAGCTGCACTGAAGACTCTTTCCGATAGCACACTTGCAGCTGGGCAAGCGAGCTCCTGTAAGGCATATTGTGCCAATTCAGGCCAGGTGTCCAGTTTAGCGGCCCAATAGTCAAAGGGGAATGACCTGTGTGGGAGAACATCGATATGGGAGGAAAAGTAGTTTGTAACCATAGTTGACAACTGCTGTCTCCTGTCACTTTCCATCGATGCAGTATTACCAGTTGTGTGAGCGGTATTTGAAAAATCAGTCCACAACATTGTCATGAAACCCCTGTCTCCAACGCCACTTCTGCTGTGTGCACCACGAACACCTCTGCCAAGCTGCCCCCGGCCCGTACGGCTCGTGTGAGAACCATCACCGCTGCTGTGTGCTGGGAATGCCTCAAGCAACCGATTTACCAGAGTTGCTTGTTTATTAGCCAATATTAGGTCAAGGTTCTCCTGTGGCATGATGTTTTGTAATTTGCCTTTATAGCGTGGATCCAGGATGCTGGCCAACCAGTAGTCGTCATCGTTCATCATTTTGGCAATGCGGGGGTCCCTTTTTAGGATCCGCAAGGCATAATCTGACATGTGGGCCAATGTACCCGGTGTCAATGATGCACTGCGAGTGCTGGGTGGAGGAGCACTTTCTGGCAAATCCACATCCCTCCAGTCACGCACAAACCCTGTACCAGACCTTGCCACGCCAACATTTTCACTTGCCCCACGAGATGCATCCTCCTCCCCTAAGTAATCATCCCCATCATCCTCCTCCTCCTCCTCCTCTTCTTCCTCCACCTCGTCCAGGAGCGGTCCCTGAGCAGACAATGGCTGAATGTCATCAAGGATTCCCTCCTCCTCTTCCTCCTCATCAACATTGGCTGCAGACGCCTGCTCCTTAAGGTGCGTCAAAGTTTGCATGAGCAGACGCATAAGTGGGATGCTCATGCTTAGGATGGCGTCGTCTGCGCTTACCAGCCGTGTGCATTCCTCAAAACACTGAAGGACTTTACAAAGGTCTTTCAGCTTCGACCACTGCACGCCTGTCAACTCCATGTCTGCTCTCAAAGTGCCTGGCCGTGTATCCTCCCACAAATGCATTATGGCCTGCCTCTGCTCGCACAGCCGCTCCACCATGTGCAGGGTGGAGTTCCACCTTGTTGCAATGTCGATAATGAGGCGGTGGTTGGGAAGGTGGAGCAATCGCTGCAGCTTCTGCATACGAACGGAGTGTACAGGCGACCGGCGGATGTGCGCGCACAGTCTTCGCACCTTCTGGAGCAGGGCTGTTAACTCCGGATAATTTTTGAGGAAGCACTGCACCACCAGGTTCAAGGTGTGAGCCAAGCAAGGTATGTGGCTGAGTTTTGAAAGGGCTATGGCTGCCACAAAATTACGGCCGTTATCACTAACTACCTTGCCTGCCTCAAGATGTACACTGCCCAGCCATGACTCAGTTTGTCGCTTCAAGTACTCGGCCAGCACCTCGGCGGTGTGTCTGTCGCCCAAACACATCATCTGCAACACAGCCTGCTGACGCTTTCCACTAGCTGCTCGATAGGGGGACACATCGTGTGCAACAGTGGCAGCTGCAGATGGAGTGCTCGTACGACTGCACTCTGTGGACGAGCTGTCGCTTCTGGAGGAGGAGGAGGAGGAGGAGGGTCGAACGCCTACAGCCAACTGTTTCCTATACCGTGGGCTAGGCAGCACTGTCCCACCACCGCTGTCCCCTGTGGACCCTGCATCCACCACATTAACCCAGTGCGCAGTGATGGACACGTAACAGCCCTGGCCATGCCGACTGGACCATGCATCAGTTGTGAGGTGCACCGTTCCGCTCACTGACTGCTTGAGTGCATGGACAATGCGGTCTTTCACATGATGGTGGAGGGCTGGGATGGCTTTGCGAGAGAAGAAGTGGCGACTGGGTAGGTCATAGCGTGGTACTGCATAGGCCATGAGTCCGCGGAAAGCTGTGCTTTCCACCAACCGAAAGGGCATCATCTCAAACGAGATTAGTTTGGCAATGTGGGCGTTCAAACCCAGTGTACACGGATGAGAGACTGAGTACTTTCTTGACCTACTCATAGTGTCTGGGAGGGTGAGCTGGACTTGAGAGCTGCATATGGTGGAAGTAGCGGTGGACAGGGCGGACTGAGAGAGGGTTGATGATGGTGATGGAGTTGTTGTTCTTTCTGATGGCCTAGAATCAGTCTTTCGTTGATATAACAGTGGGATTCCCTGACTGCTGTGGCCTTGCAACGACACCTCAACATTTGCTGCTGTGCTAACCGGTGGGCTTACAGTGGGGGAAACAATGTAGCGTTGCTGACTACCTTCGTTGTGATCAGTTGCACATGTGGCACTTGAGGTTTGGTGTTGTGTCCACGCTTGCAAGTGCATGCTGGTTAAATGTCTAAGCATGCAACTGGTATTCAAATTTTTCAGATTTTTCCCTCGGCTAAAGGTCTTTGCGCACTTCTTACAGATAACCTTGGCCTGATCATGAGGATTTTGTTCAAAAAACTGCCACACTGCACTCTTCCTACTTTGGCAGACATTTTGCGGCCTAGCACGCTGTGATCTTTTGACCCTCTGGACAAGCTGTCCAGCAACTCTTTTGATGTTTGGAACCTGTCTTTGGAGTGCTCCGGGCCTGCCAGATAACAGCTGTTGCGATGTCGATGTCTGCTGTGGATGCTCCTCATCTGAGCTATTGGAAGCAGCACCCTCTTCCCCCAATGGATGCCAATCTGGGTCAACAACTGGGTCATCCATCACCTCCTCTTCTATGTCATGTGCACCTTTCTCTGTGTCACCGTGTATGGTGGTATAGTGTGCGGGAAGGGGCACCTGAGTCTCATCAGGGTCAAAATCTGGCTCTGTACACTGCGAGGACAATGTAGTGCTCTGAGTGAATGTACCAGCAGAATCATCCATCAGCGGCTGTGCATCAGTGCACTCCATGTCAGATTCATCTTGGCCTGGGTAATTCACCATTTGACTTGATAATCCAGGCATGGTATGTGAAAACAGCTCCATGGAGTAATCAGTAGTATGGCCTGCATCATCCTTCAATCTTGGTTGGGGTGAAGGACACAAGGAAAGGTGTGGTTCATGAACATGAGCCTCCAATGACGACTCAGTGCTTTTACTTTTTACAACTGAAGAAGAGGAGGCGATAGAGCTGGAGGCTGAGTCAGCAATGTAAGACAAAACTTTTTCCTGATGCTCTGCCTTTAAAAGCGGTTTGCCAACTCCTAGAAAACTAAGCGTTCGAGTCCTTATGTAGCCAGAAGATGACGCAGGGTCAGCACCTCCTGCATTCGGTCCTATTTTGCTCTTGCCACTACCATCAGATCCACCACCAACACCATCATTACCAGCTGCCAACCCCCGCCCAATTCCACGGCCTCTTCCACCAGCCTTCCTCATTTTTGGTAGAAATGTAGACAAAATCCAACAAACTATATAGTAATGTAAAACAAGGTACAAGGTGTCTATAGGACAGGGGAGTTTTAGAATTTCTGCACACACTTGTGGACAGTGGACACTTGTGGATTGTGTGCGGCCCACTGATATCTGAGCGCTATGTGACACGCTCGATGGCACAGCTGCCTGTGACCAAAGTGACGAGAGGATAATGGAGATTTTGAATCTCTGCGTACACTTGTGGACAGTGGACACTTGTGGATTGTGTGCGGCCCACTGATATCTGAGCGCTATGTGACACGCTCGATGGCACAGCTGCCTGTGACCAAAGTGACGAGAGGATAATGGAGATTTTGAATCTCTGCGCACACTTTTGGACACTGGACACTTGTGGATTGTGTGCGGCCCACTGATATCTGAGCGCTATGTGACACGCTCGATGGCACAGCTGCCTGTGACCAAAGTGACGAGAGGATAATGGAGATTTTGAATCTCTGCGTACACTTGTGGACAGTGGACACTTGTGGATTGTGTGCGGCCCACTGATATCTGAGCGCTATGTGACACGCTCGATGGCACAGCTGCCTGTGACCAAAGTGACGAGAGGATAATGGAGATTTTGAATCTCTGCGTACACTTGTTGACAGTGGACACTTGTGGATTGTGTGCGGCCCACTGATATCTGAGCGCTATGTGACACGCTCGATGGCACAGCTGCCTGTGACCAAAGTGACGAGAGGATAATGGAGATTTTGAATCTCTGCGTACACTTTTGGACACTGGACACTTGTGGATTGTGTGCGGCCCACTGATATCTGAGCGCTATGTGACACGCTCGATGGCACAGCTGCCTGTGACCAAAGTGACGAGAGGATAATGGAGATTTTGAATCTCTGCGTACACTTTTGGACACTGGACACTTGTGGATTGTGTGCGGCCCACTGATATCTGAGCGCTATGTGACACGCTCGATGGCACAGCTGCCTGTGACCAAAGTGACGAGAGGATAATGGAGATTTTGAATCTCTGCGCACACTTTTGGACACTGGACACTTGTGGATTGTGTGCGGCCCACTGATATCTGAGCGCTATGTGACACGCTCGATGGCACAGCTGCCTGTGACCAAAGTGACGAGAGGATAATGGAGATTTTGAATCTCTGCGTACACTTGTGGACAGTGGACACTTGTGGATTGTGTGCGGCCCACTGATATCTGAGCGCTATGTGACACGCTCGATGGCACAGCTGCCTGTGACCAAAGTGACGAGAGGATAATGGAGATTTTGAATCTCTGCGTACACTTGTTGACAGTGGACACTTGTGGATTGTGTGCGGCCCACTGATATCTGAGCGCTATGTGACACGCTCGATGGCACAGCTGCCTGTGACCAAAGTGACGAGAGGATAATGGAGATTTTGAATCTCTGCGTACACTTTTGGACACTGGACACTTGTGGATTGTGTGCGGCCCACTGATATCTGAGCGCTATGTGACACGCTCGATGGCACAGCTGCCTGTGACCAAAGTGACGAGAGGATAATGGAGATTTTGAATCTCTGCGTACACTTTTGGACACTGGACACTTGTGGATTGTGTGCGGCCCACTGATATCTGAGCGCTATGTGACACGCTCGATGGCACAGCTGCCTGTGACCAAAGTGACGAGAGGATAATGGAGATTTTGAATCTCTGCGTACACTTGTGGACAGTGGACACTTGTGGATTGTGTGCGGCCCACTGATATCTGAGCACTATGTGACACGCTCGATGGCACAGCTGCCTGTGACCAAAGTGACGAGAGGATAATGGAGATTTTGAATCTCTGCGCACACTTTTGGACACTGGACACTTGTGGATTGTGTGCGGCCCACTGATATCTGAGCGCTATGTGACACGCTCGATGGCACAGCTGCCTGTGACCAAAGTGACGAGAGGATAATGGAGATTTTGAATCTCTGCGTACACTTGTGGACAGTGGACACTTGTGGATTGTGTGCGGCCCACTGATATCTGAGCGCTATGTGACACGCTCGATGGCACAGCTGCCTGTGACCAAAGTGACGAGAGGATAATGGAGATTTTGAATCTCTGCGTACACTTGTTGACAGTGGACACTTGTGGATTGTGTGCGGCCCACTGATATCTGAGCGCTATGTGACACGCTCGATGGCACAGCTGCCTGTGACCAAAGTGACGAGAGGATAATGGAGATTTTGAATCTCTGCGTACACTTTTGGACACTGGACACTTGTGGATTGTGTGCGGCCCACTGATATCTGAGCGCTATGTGACACGCTCGATGGCACAGCTGCCTGTGACCAAAGTGACGAGAGGATAATGGAGATTTTGAATCTCTGCGTACACTTTTGGACACTGGACACTTGTGGATTGTGTGCGGCCCACTGATATCTGAGCGCTATGTGACACGCTCGATGGCACAGCTGCCTGTGACCAAAGTGACGAGAGGATAATGGAGATTTTGAATCTCTGCGTACACTTTTGGACACTGGACACTTGTGGATTGTGTGCGGCCCACTGATATCTGAGCGCTATGTGACACGCTCGATGGCACAGCTGCCTGTGACCAAAGTGACGAGAGGATAATGGAGATTTTGAATCTCTGCGTACACTTGTGGACAGTGGACACTTGTGGATTGTGTGCGGCCCACTGATATCTGAGCGCTATGTGACACGCTCGATGGCACAGCTGCCTGTGACCAAAGTGACGAGAGGATAATGGAGATTTTGAATCTCTGCGTACACTTTTGGACACTGGACACTTGTGGATTGTGTGCGGCCCACTGATATCTGAGCGCTATGTGACACGCTCGATGGCACAGCTGCCTGTGACCAAAGTGACGAGAGGATAATGGAGATTTTGAATCTCTGCGTACACTTTTGGACACTGGACACTTGTGGATTGTGTGCGGCCCACTTATATCTGAGCGCTATGTGACACGCTCGATGGCACAGCTGCCTGTGACCAAAGTGACGAGAGGATAATGGAGATTTTGAATCTCTGCGTACACTTGTGGACAGTGGACACTTGTGGATTGTGTGCGGCCCACTGATATCTGAGCGCTATGTGACACGCTCGATGGCACAGCTGCCTGTGACCAAAGTGACGAGAGGATAATGGAGATTTTGAATCTCTGCGTACACTTTTGGACACTGGACACTTGTGGATTGTGTGCGGCCCACTGATATCTGAGCGCTATGTGACACGCTCGATGGCACAGCTGCCTGTGACCAAAGTGACGAGAGGATAATGGAGATTTTGAATCTCTGCGTACACTTTTGGACACTGGACACTTGTGGATTGTGTGCGGCCCACTGATATCTGAGCGCTATGTGACACGCTCGATGGCACAGCTGCCTGTGACCAAAGTGACGAGAGGATAATGGAGATTTTGAATCTCTGCGTACACTTGTGGACAGTGGACACTTGTGGATTGTGTGCGGCCCACTGATATCTGAGCACTATGTGACACGCTCGATGGCACAGCTGCCTGTGACCAAAGTGACGAGAGGATAATGGAGATTTTGAATCTCTGCGCACACTTTTGGACACTGGACACTTGTGGATTGTGTGCGGCCCACTGATATCTGAGCGCTATGTGACACGCTCGATGGCACAGCTGCCTGTGACCAAAGTGACGAGAGGATAATGGAGATTTTGAATCTCTGCGTACACTTGTGGACAGTGGACACTTGTGGATTGTGTGCGGCCCACTGATATCTGAGCGCTATGTGACACGCTCGATGGCACAGCTGCCTGTGACCAAAGTGACGAGAGGATAATGGAGATTTTGAATCTCTGCGTACACTTGTTGACAGTGGACACTTGTGGATTGTGTGCGGCCCACTGATATCTGAGCGCTATGTGACACGCTCGATGGCACAGCTGCCTGTGACCAAAGTGACGAGAGGATAATGGAGATTTTGAATCTCTGCGTACACTTTTGGACACTGGACACTTGTGGATTGTGTGCGGCCCACTGATATCTGAGCGCTATGTGACACGCTCGATGGCACAGCTGCCTGTGACCAAAGTGACGAGAGGATAATGGAGATTTTGAATCTCTGCGTACACTTTTGGACACTGGACACTTGTGGATTGTGTGCGGCCCACTGATATCTGAGCGCTATGTGACACGCTCGATGGCACAGCTGCCTGTGACCAAAGTGACGAGAGGATAATGGAGATTTTGAATCTCTGCGTACACTTTTGGACACTGGACACTTGTGGATTGTGTGCGGCCCACTGATATCTGAGCGCTATGTGACACGCTCGATGGCACAGCTGCCTGTGACCAAAGTGACGAGAGGATAATGGAGATTTTGAATCTCTGCGTACACTTGTGGACAGTGGACACTTGTGGATTGTGTGCGGCCCACTGATATCTGAGCGCTATGTGACACGCTCGATGGCACAGCTGCCTGTGACCAAAGTGACGAGAGGATAATGGAGATTTTGAATCTCTGCGTACACTTTTGGACACTGGACACTTGTGGATTGTGTGCGGCCCACTGATATCTGAGCGCTATGTGACACGCTCGATGGCACAGCTGCCTGTGACCAAAGTGACGAGAGGATAATGGAGATTTTGAATCTCTGCGTACACTTTTGGACACTGGACACTTGTGGATTGTGTGCGGCCCACTTATATCTGAGCGCTATGTGACACGCTCGATGGCACAGCTGCCTGTGACCAAAGTGACGAGAGGATAATGGAGATTTTGAATCTCTGCGTACACTTTTGGACACTGGACACTTGTGGATTGTGTGCGGCCCACTGATATCTGAGCGCTATGTGACACGCTCGATGGCACAGCTGCCTGTGACCAAAGTGACGAGAGGATAAGGGAGATTGGATTGCTTTTAAAAAAGCAGTTTGCGGAGCAGTGGGTAAACAGCAATGCCAGCCTGTCAGGAAACCTTAAAAGGCAGCCCAACAACCAACACCACTGATACACCACAATATAGCCTCCCCTTGCACTGCACACACAGTGACTTGTGTGTTGTGCAGGCCAAATCGCTAGCAGCAGAAGCAGTTTTTTTGTCTTCTTCCCTGCCTAACGCTCTCCCTACAGAATCAGCAGCAACCTCTCCCTATACTAAGATCGGCAGAAGTAAGATGGCGGTCGGCATGCACGCCCTTTTATACCCCCTGTGACGCCCACCAAAGCAAGCCAATCACTTGCAGGCCCTTCTGAAAGATGGTGGTGACCCGTGCCTATGTCATCACGTTGCCCACAGTGTCCGTGGATCCTGATTGGCTGAAAAAGAGCGCAAAACAAACTTTTGAAACGCGACTTTGGCGCGTAAGTCGCCGACCTCGTGGCCGACCTCATCCTAGGGTCGGGTTTCGTTTCATGAAACCCGACTTTGCCAAAAGTCGGCGACTTTTGAATTTTTTCGACCCGTTTCGCTCAACTCTACTGGCCACTAAATGTGAGTTTGTCGTCCACCCATACACCCAGGTTTTTTTCAGTGACAGTTTTGCCCAGTGTTTTACAATTAAGCACGTAATTATACATCTTGTTCGTTCTACCCAAGTGCATGACCTTACATTTATCCCCATTAAAGCTCATTTGCCATTTATCAGCCCAAGCTTCATACATAAATCCTCCTGTAATATAAAATTGTCCTCCTCTGTATTGATTACCCTGCAGAGTTTAGTGTCATCTGCAAATATTGAAATTGTACTCTCTATGCCCCCTACAAGGTCATTAATAAATATGTTAAAAAGAAGCGGGCCCAAAACTGACCCCTGTGGTACCCCACTGCTAAATGTGACCCAGTCCAAGTGTGCTCCATTAATAACCACCCTTTGTTTCCTATCCCTGAGCCAGCTCTTAACCCACTTACACATATTTTCCCTTATCCCCATTGTTCTCATTTTATGTATCAACTTTTTGTGTGGCACCGTATCAAAAGCTTTTGAAAAGTCCATGTACACCACGTCCACTGCATGCTCTTGGTTCAGTCCAGAACTTACCTCTTCATAAAAGCTTATTAGATTAGTCTGACAGGAACGGTCCTTTGTAAACCCATGTTGATATTGGGTCATGAGTTTATTCTTCTTCAGATACTCCAGTATAGTATCTCTTAGAAAACACTCCAGGATTTTACCCACAGTTGAGGTTAAATTAACTGGCCGATAATTTTCAAGTTCGGTTTTTGTCCCCTTTTTGAATACTGGCACCACATTTGCTATACGCCAGTCCTGTGGTACAGACCCTGAAATTATGGAATCTTTAAAGATTAAAAATAATGGTCTATCTATGACTGTGCTTAATTCCTGCAGTACTCGGGGGTGTATCCCATCTGGGCCCAGGGATTTGTCAATTTTAGTTATTTTTAGACGCCGCCGTACTTCCTGCTGGGTTAAGCAGGTGACATTTAATGGAGAATTTTTATCCTTGATCATGTTATCCGTCATGGGATTTTCTTGTGTAAATACTGTTGAAAAAAAGTCATTTAGCATAATGGCTTATTCCTCATCCTCATCCATTTCACCCAGACTATTTTTAAGGGGACCAACACTATCATTTTTTAGCTTCTTACTATTTATGTGTCATGATCCATGCTGGATCATGACAGATAAAAAGCACTGGTAACCTTTTTTTTTCCTTAAGCTGTGTGCTTAAGTTTGGTTTTGCCCCCAGTGGCCATTAGGATTATTATATAGTGGTGTCTTTTGTTCTAGTTTGCCCCCGGTGGTGGTGAGCATCATTGCACTCTGGTTTCTTTAGTTTAGTGTATGTGATTATAAAGCAGGTGTGGTTGCTCTGGCTCTGCTATAAAAGAGTGTCAGGTGTTGCAATCAGTGTTGGTGATAGTGTTCATTTCAACCATCCTTGGTGGAGGAAGGAGCTGGAGAGCATTCCTTGCAGTACATTCAGAGTCCTGGTTGGAAGGAGTCACTGAAGGGATTTCCTTGCAGCTCTGACAGAGCTTGGTGGCAGCTATTCAGGTGGAAAGCTGCATTCTGGTGCTGGGAGCAGTATGAGATTCAATGGCTAGCACAAGATAGGTACGGGGGTATGGTGCTAGTGAAGGAGGCTCATGAGTCCCACATAAATGTCTATTAGAATCACTGCACACATACACTTAAGGAGTATTTGCTTATTAGTGAAATTTATTGAAAACAAGTGCTCTTATAGTGATTGCGACAGAATGACGTTTCGGTCATTCAAGACCTTGATCACATTAGTCGCTGAAAAAAAACGGAGATATATACAATCAGGTGTTGTTGTTACATGCATTACATATTTACATTATATTTACAACATAATATATATGTCCAGTATATCCATGTCTGACATCTGGTGATGCTCATAGGAGGAATGCCAAGACTATGGTAAATGTGAAAGTGTTAACATATAAGTACTGAGAGAGAGATCGGAGGGCACAGATAATTGCATCATTATACAAAGTCAATAGTGTGGAAAAAATATTGAAGCATAAAATAAGAGGACATGCATACCCTTGAACAATGTAGTGGTTCATGAAGGATGTGGTCCTTATGATCAAAATAGAGACAGCGAGTATGCCTGGATAGAGGTATTTGTATGTTTAAATTAGAATGAATGGTTACTTAAAATGCCTGGTGATAAAATTTTTTTGCTAAATATACCGTATTTTTCGCTTTATAAGACGCACCTGATTATAAGACGCACCCCCAAATGTGGTGAAGGAATAGAGAATTTTTTAATAAATGGGGTCCGTCTTATAATGCCAGTGTCCGTCAAACAAATCATATAGGGTATATGTCCCTCATAGCCCCCCCATCCTAAAATTAGCCCCCTTAATCTGGATATGGCCACCTTATATTGAATATAGCCCCCTTGTGCTGGCACACGGGCCCCCTGTAGCTGACACACGGCCCCCTGTGGCTGGCACACTGGCCCACTGTGGCTGACACACTGGCCCCCTGTGGCTGACACACTGGCCCCCTGTGGCTGACACACTGGCCCCCTGTGGCTGGCACACTGGCCCCCTGTGGCTGACACACTGGCCCCCTGTGGCTGACACACTGGCCCCCTGTGGCTGACACACGGCCCCCTGTGGCTGACACACTGGCCCCCTGTGGCTGGCACACTGGCCCCCTGTGGCTGACACACTGGCCCCCTGTGGCTGACACACGGCCCCCTGTGGCTGACACACGGCCCCCTGTGGCTGGCACACTGGCCCCCTGTGGCTGACACACTGGCCCCCTGTGGCTGGCACACTGGCCCCCTGTGGCTGACACACTGGCCCCCTGTGGCTGACACACGGCCCCCTGTGGCTGACACACGGCCCCCTGTGGCTGGCCCACTGTGACTGACACACTGGCCCCCTGTGGCTGACACACTGGCCCCCTGTGGCTGACACACTGGCCCCCTGTGGCTGACACACGGCCCACTGTGGCTGACACACGGCCCCCTGTGGCTGGCACACTGGCCCACTGTGGCTGACACACTGGCCCCCTGTGGCTGACACACTGGCCCCCTGTGGCTGACACACTGGCCCCCTGTGGCTGACACACTGGCCCCCTGTGGCTGACACACGGCCCCCTGTGGCTGACACACGGCCCCCTGTGTTAGATATCGCCTCCATGCTGCTGCGTTTAGTAAAATAAACTCTTTCCTTACCTTCTCAGCGCTGTCCCTCCTCGTGTCTCCCTCAGTGTGGTTGAGCTCCTCCTCCACTTCCTGGTTCTCAGTGCCGGTCATGTGATCAGCACAGCAGAGTGATATCATCTCTGCGTGCCTGATGACAGCGGCAGCCGAGACACTGGGAGATCAGCGCTGGAGGAGGTAAGGAAAGAGTTTTTTATTTTACTATGGGCAGCAGCATGGGGGAGATATCTAACACAGGGGATCATGTGCGATCAAAGGAAGGCGCAGGCAGCTATAATATGCGCCGCTCCCCCAGCCACCTCCCCTGGACCCTGCAGTATATATATATATATATACACCCCCCCTCCCCCGTATATTCGGATTATAAGACGCACCCCCTACTTTCCCCCAAAATTTGGGGGAACAAAAGTGCGTCTTATAAAGCGAAAAATACGGTAAGTGACTAATAGCATGGTTGTTTTTAAAACCCTGTGGTGTCATAGAACCGTTTAGAAAAATCTAGTATCATCCCCATTGGTGAAAATGGTATAGTGATAAGGTTATAAATATTTACCCGTAGTAGTTCTGAACTAAGGGCTGTCCTGAATAAGGTAATGGTCACTTATGCCTTTAGGTTAGCCAGGGTCAGAGCGGTCACTCTATGTGGCTGTGGAAGTAAGTTGCATAAACATTAGCCTGTGTAAATAGGTGGAAAAAATGTACTTAATTTAATTGACTGGGTTCACTCACGGTGGTGGCGAGACGGTGGAGTGTGTTAACACTCAGTTGTAGCAAGGAGGAGTGACTAGGAGCAATGTTCATAGCTCCTTTTAAACATGTTTTGTCCATGTGACAGGAAATGACAATTGCTGGTCTCAGGACAGGATGTGACATCACAGCACATGCTCAGATGAAGTGTGAGGCTCATGGTGGCGGCCATGTTTTTGGTTGAAAAAGTCATGTGATCGCAACGGGTCACATGACTATGTGATGATAAAAAACTTATTTTATCATAGTATAGTCTTAATAACAATGTTGTTAAGGGGATAATGGTTAATTAGGAATGTAACACCAAAGTGTTACAAGGTAACAGTCGTCCGATTGTGGGATTTGTTATACATTTAAGGTTGAATGAAACACTCAAAGCCATGATGTTAGACTGTGATTCAAATAGTGTGTGACAATGGTTCAACAACATTGAACCAGTGTTGTGGTCAATATAAGCTAAAATACAATATGTATCGGCCATAAAGATGTTACTGGGTATGGATGCTAGTATGCCGAGGGTCTGATGATATATATGATATATGTTGAGTACAGTGTATATGATGATAGATATTGTGATCATAATACATCAGAAAACAAGTAGGAGTCCAAACTTAAGGTTAAAGGAAAGCAATCAAAGAAAGGGAAAGGAAACTTATGGCCAAAATACTAATGGTATGCTTCATCTTACCATAGGGTTATGTCGTGCCCTGTTATTTGTATACATTAGGTGACCTAGGAAAGAATGTCAATTGTTAGTTATGCCACTCTATTTCACGATTAAGACCCCTAGGAGCAAGGGTGTCGAGTGTGTATATCCAATAAGTTTCACGCTCTTTCAAGAGTTTGATGTGGTTACCCCCTCTTCTGGGTCTATGTACTTTTTCTAACACTTGGAAGCGTAATTGTGAGATGGGAGCAAGAGCAACAGAGCAAAGCTAAGTGGTGTTTCCCTGTTTGTATTTTTCCCTGGTGTGTATTAGTACAGTGGTGGGGCCAGTGCCTGCACCACCCAGCTCCCTTGCAAGGGATAGGTGTAGGGTGTGCTAGGGTGACAGGTATCCTGATCGGCGCCCGGTGCGGAACTGGCATAGGGAACGTTAGGAGTCTTAGGGACACTGACTCAGGGGAGTGCAGGCGGTCTCCACGTCCCCGTTCCCTATCGCAGGGCCCACCGTTGTAACTGTTTCCCCTTCCCCCGTGTCTTTTTGCTTTAGTTACCGGCCTGCGGGTCGTGTCACACAGGACAGTTTCACGTGCCGTGTCATGTCGTTTCAGTTACCTGCCTGCGGGTCAGGTCACACAGGACGTGTCCACATGACATTATGTAGTTAAAGAATATTTTGTGATTATTTTTACTTTCTCTGACAATGAGTCTCTCTGTCTCGATCTTTGCTGTCTTGATTTGCTTTTTACAGAATTTATTTAATTTTCTGTATTTATTTAATGCCTCATCACTACCTACTTGCTGTAATTCTCTAAATGCTTTATTTTTGTCACTTATTTCGCCCCTTACAGCTCTATTTAACCATAGTGGTTTCCTCCTATTTCTAGCATGTTTATTCCCATACTGTATATATTGTGCACAGGTCCTATTCAGGATGCTAATAAACATCCCCCATTTTCTTTGTTTATTTTTATGCCTCAGGATATCGTCCCAGTTAATTGCACCAAGATCATCTCTCATCTGTTGGAAATTTGCCTTCCTGAAGTTTAGAGTCCTTGTAACCCCTCTACTACAAATTTTATTAAAGGATACATGAAAACTTATTATTTTGTGATCACTATTACCCAAGTGACTCTCAACCCTTATATTTGATATGCGGTCTGGCCTGTTGGTTAATATTAGGTCTAGCAGTACCCCCCCTCTTGTTGGGTCCTGAACCAGTTGTGAAATGTAATTGTGTCTCATAATTGTCAAAAACCTATTACCTTTGCTGGAACTGGAGGTTTCGGTTCCCCAATGTATTTCAGGGTAGTTGAAGTCCCCCATAATAATGACTTCTTGAGTCGCAGCTTCATCTATTTGCTTTATGAGGATATTCTCTGTTGCTTCCATTATTTTTGGAGACTTATAACAAACCCCTATCAGTAATTTATTATTTTTTCCCACTCCCCTTATCTCTACCCATAGAGATTCTACATTTTCATTAGATTCATATATATTATCACGCAGGATGGGTTTTAAGGATGATTTTACATATAAACACACGCCTCCCCCCTCGCTTATTTGTACGGTCATTTCTGAACAGACTATAGCCCTGTAAATTAACCGCCCAGTCATTGCTCTCATCCAGTCATGTCTCAGATATCCCCACCATGTCATAATTATGTTCCAACAACATTAACTCCAATTCCTTCATTTTGATGGCGAGGCTTCTGGCATTAGTATACATGCACTTTATGTATCTCTCTGTACCTCTATTCTTTCTTAAATTATTAACTGTTCTAACCCCACCCCCCAAGCCACCCCCACCCCCAATTTCATTATTAGTGCCCAGGTCTCTATCTGCACTGCCTTCCCCTCCTATAAATACCCTCCCCTCCATCCCTAGTTTAAACACTGCTCTAACCTTCTAGCCATTTTCTCCCTCAGCACAGCTGCACCCTCCCCATTGAGGTGCAGCCCGTCCCTAGCGTAGAACCTGTAGCCAACTGAGAAGTCGGCCCAGTTCTCCAGGAGCTCAAACCCCTCCTTTCTACACCAATTCCTGAGCCACTTATTAACCTCCCTATTCTTCCGTTGCCTCTCTGGCGTGGCACGTTGTACAGATAGTATTTCCGAAAATACTACCTTGGAGGTCCTTGCATTAAGCTTGCAGCCTAATTCCCTGAAATCATCTTTAAGGACCTTCCACCTACCCCAAACTTTGTCATTTGTGCCAATGTGCACCATGACTGCTGGATCCTCACCAGCCCCTCACAGTAATCTGTCAACCCGATCAGCGATGTGTCAAACTCGAGTGCCAGGTAGGCAGCACACCGTTCGACAATCCCTGTCTTTGTGACAGATTGCCCTATCTCTTCCCCTAATAATTGAGTCTCCCATTACCAGCACCTGTCTGGCCTGCCATGCTCTCCCATTTCCCCCCTTACTGGAGCAGACACTCCTCCTGCTTTCAGAGGACATGCCTTGCTGCAGCAGTGCTACTCCTGCACTAACACTCCCCTCATCTGCCAATTTAGCAAACTTTTTGGGGTGTGCCAGATCAGGACTAGCCTCCCTGGCGCTTTTCCCTCTACCCCGCCTTCTGTCACCCAGCTAGCTGCTTGATTGTCCTGCAGCTCCAACCTAGCATCCCCTCCTCATCTATCCCATTGAGCGTCTGCTCAGTGAGCAGAAGACTCCTTTCCATATTGTCTATGGATCTCAGCGTTGCTAGCTGCACATTTAGATCCAGCATCTGGGCTTCCAAATGCACAACGTGCTCACATCTCGCACAGCAGTATGCACCCTCGATCTGCTGTTCAAGGATTTCATACATGCGGCAAGACGTGCACTGGATGGCATTGGCAATAGTGGAGCACATCCTAATGGGGATTGCACCAGACAGAAAAGATAAGTAAAAACAATAAATAAATAAAATAGAATAAAAAGTATTAATAAAATATAACAGTAAATAAGTAATACCTCCCTTGGAAACTCCCTGTATCCAAAGTCACTGAATCACAAGTCACACACTTACCACAGTTTGCACTTACGCTCAGGTCACACTCAGCTCATTCACACTCGCGCAGGCAGAAGATTTAAAGTGATTTTTTTTCCCTATTACCAGCACACCACCCTGCTGCTCAATGCACTTCCAAGTTGAAGTTTCTCCAACAAGGGACATTTCCACAGTGATGCGCCACTTACATTCCATTAGTTTTTTCTTGGGATTCAGATTGAACCCAGATGGAGCCATAGTGTACAATAAAACAAAGTTCAAATGGATGATGCCATTTGTGATTTTTCTTGGTGGTGTCTGTCTTCAATGGGTACAAGAATTTTGTCTACCACATTATCTTAAAAGATGGACACCACAAAAAGAAAACACAAATGGAGTCTCTTCCACCTCACTTTGTCACATTGCACTCATTGGTTCCACCAGAAGTCCCTTTTGAATCCTGTATTTCAGGAATTTAGATGCCAAAACACAATGTGAATAACCCTTTAGACTTATGTAATAAAATCCATACCTTTGAGTTGTAGTAGGAAACCTATTGGTGATCTTAAAGATAATCTGTTAGATATGGGCAACCATGTATTAATTAGGATGTTGTTAACTGTACTGATGAAAGTTTCTGAGCGCTAAATACCAAGACCAGTGCCAGTGTCTTTAAACCAGTTTTATTGAGACAATGTGGCACACACAATAAGCACAACTCAAAATGATGCATGTATTTATAATACAGCTATAAGGATTTTAAGAGCTGAATTTGGAGATTTTGCTGTTTGCATAACATTCAAGTTTATTAATTAGGTTCAGCATTTTCATAAAATGATCCTAGAGTTCACACGGATGGATATTTGAAAAGTGTGATATATACAACCCCTGGCAAAAATTATGGAATCACCAGCCTTGGAGGATGTTCATTCAGTTGTTTAATTTTGTAGAAAAAAAAGCAGATCACAGACATGGCACAAAAGTCATTTCAATTGGCAACTTTCTGGCTTTAAGAAACAAAAAATGTGGTAGTCAGTAATGGTTACTTTTTTAGACCAAGCAGAGGGGAAAAATTATGAAATTATGAAAAACAAACAAACAAAAAAAACACTCCAAAACATCACTAGTACGTATTTTGTTGCACTACCTCTGGCTTTTATAACAGCTTGCAGTCTCTGAAGCATGGACTTAATGAGTGTCAAACAGTACTCTTCATCAATCTGGCTCCAACTTTCTCTGATTGCTGTTGCCAGATCAGCTTTAAAGGTTGGAGCCTTGTCATGGACCATTTTCTTCAACTTCCACCAAAGATTTTCAATTGGATTGAGATCCGGACTATTTGCAGGTCATGACATTGACCTTGTGTCTTTTTTCAAGGAATGTTTGCACTGTTTTTGCTCTATGGCAGAATGAATTATCATCTTGAAAAATGATTTCATCATCCCCAAACATCCTTTCAATTGATGGGATAAGAAAAGTGTCTAAAATATCAGCATAAACTTGTGCATTTATTGAAGATGTAATGACAGCCATCTCCCCAGTGCCTTTACCTGTCATGCAGCCCCATATAATCAATGACTGTGGAAATTTGAGATCCACCAAACAAAAGTTCCAGCATCATCACCTTGCCCAATGTAGATTCGCGATTCATCACTGAATATGACTTTCATCCAGTCATCCACAGTCCACGATTGCTTTTCCTTAGCCCATTGTAACCTTGTTTTTTTTATTTAGGTGTTAATTATGGCTTTCGTTTAGCTTTTCTGTATGCAAATCCCATTTCCTTTAGGTGGTTTCTTACAGTTCGGTCACAGACGTTGACTCCAGTTTCCACCCATTCGTTCCTCATTTGTTTTGTTGTGCATTTCCTGTTTTGGAGACATATTGCCTTAAGTTTCCAGTCTTGATGCTTTGACGTCTTCCTTGGTCTGCCAGTATGTTTGCGTTTACCAACCTTCCCATGTTGTTTGTATTTGGTCCAGATTTTAGACACCAACAACCAACATCTTTTGCAACATTGCGTGATGATTTACCCTCTTTCAAGAGTTTGATAATCCTCTCCTTTGTTTCAATTGACATTTCTCCTGTTGGAGCCATGATTCATGTCAGTCCACTTGGTACAACAGCTCTCCAAAGTGTGATCACTCCTTTTCAGATGCAGATTAACGAGCAGGTCTAATTTGATGCAGGTGTTAGTTTTGGGAATGAAAATTTACAGGGTGATTCCATAATTTTTTCCCTCAGAATTGAGTGATTCCATAATTTTTCCCCTTTGCTTGGTTAAAAAATGTAACCATTACTGACTACCACATTTTTTGTTCTTGATTTCTTTTAGTGTTTCTTAAAGCCAGAAAGTTGCCATTTGAAATGACTTTAGTTTTGTGCCATGTCTGTGATCTGCTTTTTTTTCTACAAAATTAAACACCTGAATAAACATCCTCCAAGGCCGGTGATTCCATAATTTTTGCCAGGGGTTGTACAACATATACCATGTCCATTGTAGATATTCTCTTTAGCAAGATATTAGGGTTTATTGATGACACACTAAAATCTAATGCAGAAAATTCACATTCCATTACTCAAAATGATTACATGAATGTATATCTATAGCGTATAGTTCTCGCGCAACTGCAAACATTTATGTTATCGATGGAAGTGAATTTTGGCATAATGCACTTCATATATGTGATTTGGATGTGGGTATAACAGCTGTGTCTATGCAATCACTATTGTGATTTTCAGTTATGTTATCTACTAGAGCAGGCATCCCCAACCTGTGGCGCAGGAGCCAAACGTGACTCACAGGCCCATGACATTTAGCTCACGGCTGGCTGCCAGCTTGATGCATTAGCACCAGGTCTAGCAAACAGTTATGAAGAGCTGATCACCAGATTTTTGACTTTTGAGAGTAGCCCCATACAGAAGACTAGATCTGAATGAGCAGATATTGGCTTTGAGTTTGGAAAGATGAATCAAGTAAGTTCTAAGCTAGATATGGGATGATCCTGCCAGATAGAAGGGGTGCCTCAAGCTGGAATTGATAGCGTGGTGGGAGTTCTTGGTGAAAAAAAAACGAATGAAGGTCACGTGATCCCACCTAGATGCAAGTATACTGCCATTTGTGATTTCTGTGGGGAGACTTTGGTTGTCATTATACCCATAATATGGGAAGCAGAAGTTGGATGTCACTATTTGGGGGTGGTTGTGGATGTGACTTGTGACCCTTTCTAAGAGCTGAATGTGAAAGGTTGGGGATTCACTTTAATAGGGTAAAACTCACTAACAGATCCAATAACATTTCATCTGTACAGGCAAAAATAATTTTCTCACTTTAAAATTAACATGTATAATAAAGACTTGGCAATTGCTCCTGCAAACAGGAAATCATATTATATACAGGTGTGACAAGCACCACCATTACCATCAAATTGACAACTTATTAGCTCTGCAGTTTGTACGGCGTGTTTGTTGATTACCTTCATGATCATTGATGGTATATTCTATTAACACTTATTCTTACTTAGACTTTGACTTCACTACTCTTCCCTCTCACCACATACTGTATGTATTTGCACTTAGCAACTTGCTAGAATATTTTTTATTATCTGTGACTGGAGACAGTATGTTTGAATAGTTGACTAATTATAATCACATACTTGTATATTTTAGTTCCTTTGTGCACCTTTTTCATTTTTTTCAAATCTTTTGAGTGTTCTTGACCATTTTAAAATAATGTGGCATACATTTGAAATCATCTTTCTATGTACAATTCTTATTCTTGACTTGCTTACCATTACTATCCTGCAGCCATGGTGTAGTGTGCCTATGCTATATGTGCATTTTTCAAAGGTATATCATGCACAAATGAAACAATGGAGAGCCAAATCAATAGATGTAGCGAGCTGAAAGTTTGTTTGCTCGCTGTGTCTGTGAACACTTAATAATGATAGCTGAAAAATACAATATCTTAAAAATAAGGCTTCACAAAGACAGATTAATAAACAAATGACTAATAGAATTCTGGGAGTAAAAAATAAAATTCCATTGGTCCTTAAGGTCAAAATTTTCTCAGCCATTAAGGGGTTAATGACAGAAGCCTCTTGACACATCAGACTTGTTATACACGAACCCTACTGTGTTTGTCAAGAACTCGCTGTACATTGCTATAATTGGCAGCTTTGACAGAGGTTGCAGCTTTTCTGCTTTGTTACGAATTGCAAAGTATGCTGTTTTGTTAGAATGAGATATGTGATATATGTGTATGTATGTATATATGTATGTGTATGTATATACAACATGTGTGTGTATGTATAGATAATGTGTATATATGTATGCATATAATGTGTGTATATCTATGTATATAATGTGTGTATATATGTATGATATAATGTTTATGTATATATAATGTATGTGCGTATATGTATGTATATATAACGTGTGTTTGTGTATGTATAGATAATGTGTGTATAGGTATACAGTGCTGTGGGAATTAATTGGGACAAAGCATTTTTTTAAGTAAAATTGTACGTTGATTACCAGTCAGTGATTCAAACCAGTTTTAACTGCTTTAACCCCTAAATGTTCAATGACGGACACAGTCCGTCATCAGACATTTCCCCTGCTTTGATGAGGGCTCCGGTGCTGAGCCCGCATCAAAGCCGGGACATGTCAGCTGTTATGAACAGCTGACATGTGCCCGCAATAGGCGCGAGCGGAATCGCCGTCCGCCCGCGCCTATTAAATAGTTAAATGCCGCTGTCAAAGCTGACAGCGGGCATTTAAATAGCATTTCCGGCCGCCGGGCCGGAAAAGACCTCCTCGCCGACCCCCCGTCACGTGATCGGGGGTCGGCGTCATGTTGCCTGGACAACCAGAGGTCTCTATGAGACCTCTATGGTTGTTCCAGGCATATGGCTTTCAGCGCCACCCGGTGGTAGGCACTGAAAGCACAGCAGTAAATCTGCTACATATGGGCGATCTGCTCATCGCCCATATGTAGCAGAGCCGATCGGGTTGCGCAACTTCTAGCCTCCTATGGAGGCTATTGAAGCTTGCCAAAAGTAAAAAAAAAAAATGTTTAAAAATAAAAAAAAAATTAAAAACACCTAAAAGTCCAAATCACCCCCCTTTCGCGCCAATCAAAATAAAACAGTAAAAAAAAATCCCACATACACATATTAGGTATCACCGCATTCAGAATTGCCCGATCTATCAATAAAAAAAAGCATTAACCCGATTGCTAAACGGCGTAGCGAGAAAAAAATTCAAAACGCCAGAATTACGTTTTTTTGGTCACCAAGACATTGCATTAAAATGCAATAACGGGTGATCAAAAGAACATATCTGCACAAAGGTGGTATCATTAAAAACATCAGTCCGGCACGGAAAAAATAAGCCCTCACCCGACCCCAGATCATGAAAAATGGAGACGCTACGGGTCTTGGAAAATTGCGCAAATTTTTTTTTTTTTTTAGCAAATTTTGGAATTTTTTTTCACCACTTAGATAAAAGAGGACATAGACATGTTTGGTGTCTATGAACTCGTAATGACCTGGAGAATCATAATGGCAGGTCAGATTTAGCATCTAGTGAACCTAACAAAAAAGCCAAGCAAAAAACAAGTGTGGGATTGCACTTTTTTTGCAATTTCACCGCACTTGGAATTTTTTTCCCGTTTTCGAGTACATGACATGGTAAAACCAATTGTGTCCTTTAAAAGTACAACTCATCCCGCAAAAAATAAGCCCTCACATGGCCATATAAACGGAAAAGTAAAAAAGTTATGGGTTTGGAAAGAAGGGGAGGGAAAAATGAAAATGTAAAACCAAAAATACCCCTTGTCGTTAGGGGGTTAAACAGAGGGTCAATGGGTTGTTCAAGTTATTTATAGGATTTCACACTGACTTTAGCATGTGGCATCCTAAAATTGCATAATGTTATGTTAGGATTTGGCTTCCTTTTACACTCCCATTGCTCCTCTCATGGTATCTCATATGCTAATTGCATAAAGATGATCAGTAACTGGCTGTTAAAACAGACGAATCCCAACAGCAACTCAATGGGGGAAAAACCGATCCGCCAAAAAAAATGGCGGATCCGTTCTTTCAAAAACTGGCGGATTTTGACTGATGGTCAAAAACGGAAGTGTGAAACAGGCCTAAAGTGACAAATAAAGCAAAAGAAAATCGCTCTCTTCGCTAACCCATGGAAGGATTGTTTTCTCGTTACTCAGAGGTACATTCTGATACCCCTTGTCTGAGCTTGGGCATTAAAAAATACATTTTTGAAATCTGAGGCCTTTTCCCGCCATTTTACTGCAAGGTGACATCATTTTGAACCGTGAGTGAAAAAATCCTTTCCCTCCTCCCTCCATTACCCACCTACTGTCATTGTCCTCAGAAAAAGTATCTCCATGCTTGTCTACCACATTTCAAAGATTTTTATTGTCTTTTGGAGATATTTTTTTACAAAAATCCTGTCATATACCAGCTGATTGGCAGAAGGATACAAAATAGTCCCTACCCTGTTCCTAATCTGACAGGATTTTTCTTGTTGCATAAATAAAAGACATTGACTTTTTTTTTGGAATCGCCTCTTGTCTGTTTTAGACCCTTTGGAAGTCCCAGGGTGTCCTAATTTAGCTATATTCCCCTGCTTTGTGCGAGGCTGTGGGAGCTATAACGGCGGCGGAGGGAACGCTTTCATCTCAACGTCCTATCTCAAGTACGCCATTTTCCTGTCATAACAGATCTGTGAGGCGGAAGGACACAAAATAGTCCGTGATTTGTGCCTATTTCTATGTTACCTCCGCTCCCCACCGCTCCTGTGTGGCTCCACTGGGGTGATCTGCGTTTCTTCAGCGGTGCCGTGTATCAGCTGCCGGCTCCCCTGTTGCATATTTTATGAGCGGGGACTGACGTCACTGAGCCCTGTGTGAAGACTAGCCGCCTGTCATGGCTGCATTTAAAGTCACAGGGAGCGCATCTACTGTATATCGGCACGCAGTTAATAAAGGATTTTACTGTATGCATCATACAATATTAAAAGTGCCATCTGATTCTGTGGTGTATCTCATTCCTCACGGTCCCTTTTATAAAAAGGCATAGGAAGATGTAGTGTCGGTGGTGGGGTGCCGAGCTGGGGGGGGTGGTCCTACTTTTATACCGCGCAGAGATAACAACAGAGACACGATGGAGGCAGATTCTGGGTGCAACAGGTCCAAGTTTATTTCTTCACTTGCCGTCCGACTGACGGCACACCTCGCGGCCCTCCGTTTCCAGAGCCGCTTCTCACACCGTACACTGGAGACGTGTCTGCACACAACGTCCCCTCCTTTACTGTCGACGCTCCTGACAGTTCCGTCACTGTGGCCGCCTTAGGCCCATTAACCAACAGCGCTTCTACTGCTCAGTCGTCGTGTCACATACGGTGTCTTACACCCAGTACCTCGTCTCAACTGCGGTCCTTTCCTGTCAGGACCACCCCCCTGACGTCCTCTCTCCTCAGTCCCCCTGGTCTGGATTCTCCTCAGAGTGCACAGACTGGCGTAGTCCTCCTGTCACCTGGGCTCCCCCTGGGGACTGGAACCTTCTGGAACCCTCCCTCAGTATTTATAACTCCCCCGGTTCCTGAAACTGTCACTAACTGTCACCACGCCCCCCATGACCAACGGTTTCTAAAGTCCTAAGCTGCTGTAAAGTCCTTTGCTCACACTCCACCCTGCCATCTAATGGTCATCCCAAGGTACTGCACGTCCACTACACTTTCCTAGTTGTTTCCCCACTGTAATCACTGACTCCTACCTACACTGTGCAAACCTATCTTTCTTCACTCTGACTAGTCCGTCCGTCCGTCAGGTCACCTTCCCTACACTCCCCCTTCCTTTGTCCATTGTCGTCCTCGACAATCGTCATCCCTGCCTTCGTCGTTCTGAATCTACACCTACATTCTGTTGTCGGACCAGAAGTTGAGCCAAGCCCACTATCTGCAGGGGCCGAACTATACTGGGAGCACTATGCTCTGAGCAGCCTACTGCTACTCACCAGCGCGCACGCCACATGACAACGTCATTCAAATTGGGCAAGGTACACCCGTATTCTCTCTACGGCGTGTATCTTTCCCCTACTCTCCCCTACTGTTACCTTTCACTATCCGGTACGCCATGATCGAGGCCACTCACCTACCAGATCATTGCCGGCGCCCGCCTTTCCTTCTTCAGGGGTGTCCGTGGTGTTGGGGACCTGACCTAGGACGGCTGTCTTTCTCACGTCTTCCAACTCATTTTCCTTCTTTCAATTACATGTCATGGTCGGCGTCCCGGTCTCCCAGACCTCAACTCTTAGATCCCTACCGGATCTCACACTTTCCTTTGGTCCCGCAGACCTTCCCTTACCCGGACCTGTTGCATTTTACTTTGCATATTATACATCAAACAACTTTATAATAGCACAAGTACCCATTTTTATATTATTTTTTTTTTCATTTTCTTTTGCTTTAAAACTCAACGTTCAACAATAAACATCGCCAGTACTCCTTTTCCCTCCCCCTTCCTTGGACATGAACACTCCCTCTTGTCTTCGCATCCCCGTTCTGTCAAGTTTCCAAATCAGTAAAATAACATCCTGTAAGAGGAACATTCTAAAAAAAAACAGCTTAATCACATAAAACATTTTTTTTTTTAAAACTAGAACTGTTCTTTCAGACTGACAGTCCAGGCCATCTCCTGATGGCCGGTAGCAAGGGGCCCACAGCCGTGGAACTCCTGGGGTGAAGGGAGTGTCCAATACAGTCCTCTTTACGGGGGTTCGCGTTCCTCAGGTACCGCCAGTACCGCCACCGCATAATACCCGCGGGGGCAGTATTCTTTATAATAAGAGACAAAGTCCCCTATTTCCAGGGCACGGCCGTGGCGTATGGAGGCTACGTTCACGTATACCTTCTGACCAGTCTGATCACATATGAAGCCATACCCCCGGGCCACATTGGTGTACACCAGCCGCCCCCGGGATCTTTCCACCGCCATGCCAGCCTCCCCTTTTGAATGAAGCAGGCTCCATACCTCCTCCTCTCGAACCTTCTTTTGTTTTACCACCTCCGCAACCCAAACGGAGGGTACCGCGCCAGTCCCAGAGTCCGGTGGGCGGGACCTTGCCGAGAAAGGGCGTGGGGTAGAGGCGGCCGATGATATCTGTGGCCCAGCAGCCGCTGGGGCCGGGTAGCGGATGGGAGCAGCCGTGACTCCGGAGGGCTGGTCCACAGGGCCCGATAAACAGACCCCAGCCGGTTCCAATACTGGCTTCACCGCGGCCACAGGGTAGGCCGCATCCACAACTCCCAGCAAAGCCGGAGTAACGGCCGGTTCGGGTGATGAGACTGACACCGGCCGAGGGAGCGCAACCGCGCCTTCTGTAAATAAGCACCGCCCTGGTGACTCCGGGCGAGGAGATTTGGGAACGGAAGCTAGGGCCTTGCTCAATTCTACGTATAGCATAGGGCCCTCCGCAGCCGGGCCTTCCGGTACACTGGAGACTGCGTGTTGTGGCAAAATGATAGGGGCCGCTTGTGAAGCCGCCGGCAGGGCCGGGGGAACTCTCACCTTCCCCGGCGCCACGGCCTCCGTCACACCACCGCACGGCTCATCCCGCAGCCTCCGCTCTCCAACTCGCTGCACAGCGGGCCCAGCTTCCAGGCTCAGGGGCTCCGCGGGGAGACTCTCCGCCGGTATCAATGGCGGCCGCTCCTTCTGGTTCCGCAGGGGCTCCGCACAGATTTCTCTTCTTGCCCATGGACCCGAAGATGACGTCTTCTGTCTCAGTTCGTTCTCCTGCCGCCACTGCCATTCTAGGCGGCCAATACCCCGACTTCCGCAGCGTCTCATACCGTCCGGTGGGCAGCAATCGAATGGCGCCAAACAGTCGCTCCCAGGCTTTTCTTCGGTGTCACTCCCTCTCTGGGGTGGGGCGTTGGCAGGCCTCTCCACCCACCTGTCAGGGTCCAATTTTTGGAAACGTCGGCCTCCGGGCACATACTGCTGTCCACGGGGGAACGTTGGAGGGGGTCCCAGTCCATTCAACACGACTGCAAACACCCGGACCTCTCCTCTGCGCTGAAGCAACACCGCCATACTGCACAGTACCTGGTACCGCCCCGGATCCTCTGCTGGCCACACAGATCCGCCACAGCGCTTCCCATTTGTATTCCACAGGTAGGTCATTTGTAATCCACAGGTAATTGTAATCCAAACAGAGTAGTCCAAGTCCTTTTCCATTCTTTGAGGCAGGTCTGCCGCAGAAGATGAGGTATTAGCGGCGGCGATCCTGCCGACTACGCCAAATGTAGTGTCGGTGGTGGGGTGCCGAGCTGGGGGGGTGGTCCTACTTTTATACCGCGCAGAGATGACAACAGAGACACGATGGAGGCAGATTCTGGGTGCAACAGGTCCAAGTTTATTTCTTCACTTGCCGTCCGACTGACGGCACACCTCGCGGCCCTCCGTTTCCAGATCCGCTTCTCACACCGTACACTGGAGACGTGTCTGCACACAACGTCCCCTCCTTTACTGTCGACGCTCCTGACAGTTCCGTCACTGTGGCCGCCTTAGGCCCATTAACCAACAGCGCTTCTACTGCTCAGTCGTCGTGTCACATACGGTGTCTTACACCCAGTACCTCGTCTCAACTGCAGTCCTTTCCTGTCAGGACCACCCCCCCTGACGTCCTCTCTCCTCAGTCCCCCTGGTTTGGATTCTCCTCAGAGTGCACAGACTGGCGTAGTCCTCCTGTCACCTGGGCTCCCCCTGGGGACTGGAACCTTCTGGAACCCTCCCTCAGTATTTATAACTCCCCCGGTTCCTTGAAACTGTCACTAACTGTCACCACGCCCCCCATGACCAACGGTTTCTAAAGCCCTAAGCTGCTGTAAAGTCCTTTGCTCACACTCCACCCTGCCATCTAATGGTCATCCCAAGGTACTGCACGTCCACTACACTTTCCTAGTTGTTTCCCCACTGTAATCACTGACTCCTACCTACACTGTGCAAACCTATCTTTCTTCACTCTGACTAGTCCGTCCGTCCGTCAGGTCACCTTCCCTACAAAGACACAAGAATTTCCTATATTTTTAACGTTTATTCAGTATAAACATGACCAATAATATCAATTCTCTCTAATATAATCCCTGCAAGGCAGGATTCAAAAAAGGGCACAAGATGAGTCACAAGGCTACTCCAGTGTCCAAATCAAAGAAAGTGTCTAATACGACTCCTCAAAAAGCACAAAAATTTATGGATTCTTACAATCCTCACTTTAAAGATCAAGTGGATATCGTTAACCCATTTAAGGCTAGATCTCCTCATAAAGAGGTCATGGATACATCTCTCTCATCAAAAAGGAAAAATCCTGGTAAAACTTCTGAAAAATTCACATCGCCAGTCGACGCTTCAAGTCCTGAGTCTGGAGATAATTCACCAAACTTTTCGCCGGAAAGGTCAAAATTTAAGATGGATAACACCAATCCTTCTCCTTCCCAAAATCTGGATGTTATATCCATACACTCTTACATGGATACTCTCGCCCAGAAAATCACGTCCAGTATGTCTCAATCATTTGAAAACCAAAATAAAATTTTACAGTCCACCTTGGATAAATTTAGCAGCAGGTTAGACAACCACGAAAAACAGCTAACTGTAGTGGAAGAACACACTGATGATTTATCAAAAGACACCCATGACCTCAAATCTGAATTTCACAGACTTAAAATTAAAGTTGCGGATATAGAAGACAGGAACAGACAAAACGACTTTAAAATAAGAGGCATACAAGAATCTATCTCACCGGATAAACTGGAAGACTTCGTCAAGACAATTTTCAAAAAATTACTACCAGCACTTACAGACCAGGATCTCATCATAGATAGGATCCACAGACTTCCCAAACCACGGAATATCGATAAATATCTACCTAGAGATACCATCTTAAGGGTACACTTCTTCAAGATCAAGGAAAAAATTCAAAAATCGGTTAAAGATCTAGGAGGTTTTCCAGAACCCTATGCTCAACTTCAGCTATTCACGGATCTTTCAAAGGAAACGATTGAAGGAAGAAAATCTTTTATGCCAGTCACCTCCACCTTGAGGGAAAATAATATCCCCTATAAATGGGGCTTTCCACTTAAACTTTTGGTATTCTACAAAAGAAAGATGACCGTCCTATTCTCGCCTTATGAAGGATGAGATTTCCTGTCCTACTGCAGGATACCCGATCGCCATAGAAACTCTAACTCTCAAGACCCAAGGCCCTCTTCAGAGATGGGATGATCCATACACTTTTTGATTATTTGTGATGATCCATACACTTTTTGATTATTTGTTCAGTGTATTTCTCTGCTTATTATTCTTCTTTGCACAGGTTTTCTTACTTCTCTACTTGTTTATGGATTCATATATCACATGAGATTATTTTCCTTCTAGAAACAGTGCAGTTATGATTGACAGCTAAAGGATGCCTCTAAAGGAATCCTTACACAAACTTTCCCCACTAATGAATTAGAGCCTACCAGCTAGGCTCTTTCTGAAGGACAATTTTGTTCTTACTGTTTTGTGCTTTTCTGTTTTTGGTTTTAAACAGGTCTTCAGTTTTAGTTTTTTTTTTTTTGTTAACTAAGTTCTTCAAAGGTAGGTGCTCTCTGGTTTCCTTATTTCATCTACTCCACTTCATACAGTCCTTGCCACTCTTGTAACATGAAAATAAAAGTTGTGTCTTATAATGTCAGGGGGCTAATTAGCCCTTGGAAAAGATTTTCCATTGTTAAAGAAATTAACGGGTTACATCCTGAGGTTGTATGCCTCCAAGAAACTAAGTTCCAAAAAGACAACCACCCTTCTATAAATCTCAAAAATTTCCCATTTGAATTTGAGTCTTGCGGCCCACGAAAGAAAGCTGGGGTTTTAACCCTGATTGGTAAATCAATTTCATTTGAATTTTCTCTGAAGTCAAGGACGTAAAAGGTCACTATCATATTCTCCTATGCAAATTGAGTTGCCACACCTTCACTATAGTTAATACTTATGTTCCCACAAACAGACAACTTAGCTTCCTAAATAAGCTAATGAAAAAAATCGACACCTTACACTCAGGAACTCTACTTTTATTAGGTGACTTTAATATCATGCCAGATAATACACTAGACTCCACCTCCCCCAGCAGACAAAGATCGCAATCCTTGAACAGCTGGATTTATAATCACAAGCTATTCGACTCATTCCGCTGTTTGAACACCACATATTGAGAATTTACTCATTTTTCTGATAGCCATCAGTCGGCCTCTAGAATAGAATTGATACTCACAGATGTCTTCTCCTTGCTAAGGTTCTCCTCCGTCTCCATTCTTAAATCTATTTCAGATCATTCTCCGGTAACTGCAGAATTGACAATAAGGCCTCCAACTCACCCCCAATTCATGTGGAAATTCAACTCCTCTTTGCTTCATAACCCCTCCACCAAATCTGAAATCAGCTCAGCCTTACAGAATTATTTTAGTGAAAACGACTCCGTCCTAAATCCATTTTCATGTTGGAACGCTCACAAGGCGGTATTGAGGGGAGTTTTGATCCAAATTTCCTCCAAACAAAAAAAAGTTAACAGAGATAAAATCCTTACCCTACAACATTCAATTAAATCTAAAGAAGAGGAACTTTGTCGATCCTCTGTTTCCTCTAGCAAACAAGCTGTATTATCAGAACTTACCGATCTTAGAATGCAATTAAGGAAACTCATATTCAATTTTTACGATTCAGCTATTAGATCAGCAAAATGCAAGCATTACTTATCTATAAATCGCCCTTCAAAATACATGTCAAACAGAATTAAAAATATACGGAAATGGAATAGAATTGACACTATAACTTCCTCTAATGGTACATCCCTGGTCCACCCTAAAGATATTGTAAAGGCTTTTGCCGATTATTACAAAAATATTAATCAGGATAACCCTAATTTGCAGCCAACTACCTCAGAGATTGAATCATTCCTTTCCAGTATGAACCTTCCAAAACTCAACTCTGAAGACTTATCTTTTTTGTCATCTGCCTTCACTGAACAAGAAGACCTGGAAACTATAAAAAACTTAAAACATTTAAATCACCCGGACCAGACGGGTTTAGTAATGATTATTTCAAGTCTTTTAGTAATTTATTGGCCCCTCACCTTGTAAAAGTATTTAATTCAGCTTTCCAATCAGGTCAATTTCCCAAAGAGATGCTGGAAGCGACCATTGTCGCAATCCCTAAACCAAATTCTGACACTAGCCAAGTTTTTAATTATAGACCTATATCCCTCATCAACACAGACGTAATAATTTACGCAAAAATCTTGGCTAATAGACTAAATCAATTTCTCTCGACACTAATTTCCAATGATCAGATAGGCTTCATTAAAGGAAGACAATCCATAGATGGTATGAGAAGGCTCATTAACATAATTAAGCTCATTTCCTCGAAAAACCTCAAAGCCACTGTTATCTCTCTTGATGCTGAGAAAGCGTTTGACCGCCTTAATTGGCCTTATCTCGAAGCAACTCTCAAAATATTTGGAATGAATTCTCGACTCACGGGAGGTATCATGGCTTTGTACTCCGGCCCTGGGGCGAGGGTATATTCCAACAATCATCTTTCCCCTAAGTTTAATATAGCTAATGGGACTAGACAGGGTTGCCCCTTGTAACCATTGCTTTTCGCATTGGCCATTGAACCTCTGGCCCAATTAATCAGGAATAGTACAAAGATCTCAGGAATTAAAACCTTGCATAGAGATTTTAAAATAGTGTTACATGCAGATGATATAATTCTTACCCTTACCGATCCAAGCAACTCTATCACTGCCTTACAAACTCTAATCCAGACTTTTTCCAAGGTCTCTTATTTTAAAATAAACGACTCTAAATCCAAAATACTTGGCTTTAACCTGGGAATAGACCAAGGAAAAATTGAGGGCCTCTCGCCTTGAGGTTGGGCTACTGATGGGCTGACATACCTAAGCCTAAAATTTGTCAAAAATATAAACTCTCTTATGAAATTAAACTTAGAGATTCTTACCAAAAAGCTTTTTAATGAATTTCGTATATCTAGAGATGATGGACTCTCTTGGTGGGGAAGAATCATAATGGTTAAATCATACATCTTCCCAAAAATCCTACAGTATATCTACTTCGCTCTCTTCCTTTAAAAGTTCCCACTTCTTCTCTTACACATCTCCAAGCCTCATTGAATTCCTTTATATGGAATAACAAAAGACCCAGAATAGCAAAAAACATTCTCTACAATCATAGATCTTATGGTGGAGCTGGTTCCCCAAATATCACGGCTTATTACACTGCAAATTTAGTCAAACAAAGCGCATTCTGGTGGCCACATGATAAGACACCAGCTTGGCATGAACTAGAATTGTCTTTTAACAATTATGAACCTCTTCACCTACTAATTCTGAACCATCTCTTTCATAAAAAATTAATTGAAAACTCTCATCCAATTTTTCAAGCTATTTCTGAAGCTTGGAAAAAATTTTCTGTTCCAAAAAGAGACTCTAATAAAGAAGTCACATTAAAAAATTTGACCTTATCAATTATTTTTCAAGCATCCAATCAGACTATTGACCCCGTTTGGTCTGCACTTGGTCTCAAAAGACTCAAAGATTTATACGATGGTGCTCTTTGTACACCTTATAACAAACTCAAGAATAGATTTCAATCTACTACTCCTGCTTTCTTACAATATTTCATCCTTAAAGACAAACTCCATGAGTTCCTTGCTATTTCACCAAGAATTTCAGAACCAGCAGTTAATCTTATTTGCAATATAGACCATAATATTTTCTGGAGTTTTGAGTATACTTACAAGTGGTGTAATAATAGCTTTGCAGTGGTCAAGACTCAAAATATTATCAAATGGGAAAACGAATTACATACAATAATTGACCCTCCTGACCTTAAACAGGCATGCTCCCTCTCGTACGCCTCCACCATTTCCTTATCACTACAAGAGACCCACTTCAAACTTTTAACGAGATGGTATTATACCCCTGTAAAGCCCCTGTTACACACTGCGATATCGCTAGCAATATCGCTGTAAAGTCACCGATTTTGTGACGTTGCAGCGATATTGCTAGCGATATCGCTGCATGTGATACTTACCTCCGACCGGCTCCCCCGCTGCTCATAGTTGGTCGCGCGAGAAGCTCCTGGATCATTTCTCGTCTGGCGCTTCCTGCTGGGCTTCCTGTGGCGCCGACGAGCGACGCGTGGAGCCGGGCGGGAGGACGCAGGATCCCTACGTCTGACAGGTAAGTAGCGATCCCCGACCCCTGCTATGTCGCTGGTGAGATCTGCCTGTGTGGCAGCTCACTAGCGACTACTTAGCGATGCACCAGCGATCCTGACCGCGTCATATCGCTGGTCGGGATCGCTGGTGCATCGCTAGGTGTAACGGTACCCTTAGACTCAATAGAATCAACCCTGACAATTCTCCGCTCTATTGGAGGGGTTGTGGAAGGCCAGGAAATATTTTGCATATATTTTGGCAATGTCCCAAAATTGTTCCCTTTTGGAGAAAGGTTTCAAATCTTATCGATTTTATCTTAGGAACGCGACTTATTTTGTCTCCTCCTCTGGCCCTTCTTTCTCTAGACGCTGACAAAATTGACCCTACTAACAGGCTGTTGATTATGCACATTTTACTAGTTTCCAAACACAATATCACTTTCCTTTGGAAAAATCCCAAACCTCCAAAAATTAACGATATTATAGACAAAATTAGCCTTCATCATTCCTTTGAACTAAAATTTGCACATATGCATGATCAAATTGCCAAACATGCTAGGAAATAGTCTAGATGGCTGGAGCTGTTCTCTTAAGGTCTTCAACCAGAGTTCGCCTGCCTAGGCCCCTTTGGGGTTAGGTCTTTGGCTTGGAACAAATTTAATATATGCATAAATACTTACCTTTGTAATAGTTCATTGCATAATATGCTTCTGCATTAACATGTTACATTTTATGTATTCTTTACATTTGGACATTGTTGTCCTTCCTCTTTTCCTTCTTTTCCTTTTCATCTTTTCTTCCCTCCCCTACACCTTCTTACCCATTTATTAAAACTCCAATAAAACGTTTGGAAAACAAAAAAAAAACAAAAAAAAATGCTTTGTCCCAATTAATTTGCACAGCACTGTATAATGTGTGTATATGTATGTAATGTGTGTGTATATGTTTGTCTATGTATATATAATGTGTGTGTGTATATATATATTTATATTTGTATTGTACAAGGTGTCACCACACTATAGGTAACTGTTCTCACTCATAGATTGCAGAAGAACAAAGAGAAGCTGGAATGTAAGGCATCGTCCAAATGTTGTCACTATAGCAACTTGCAATGTGTACAGGATATGAGCAGAACGATCAGTGTTAATTTGTAGATGAATACGATTGATACAAAGCAATAGAAAAGACATCTCTAAAATATCGCTGCCTGCTCACATTTTAAGAAACACATCTGTTTTTAAAAAAAAGATGCAATTTTAGATAACACTTCATTAAGCCTGGCAAACAAGTATTGAAAATGTTATTTTTACTTTTTTTTTTAAGGGAATCTGTCACCATGTTTTTGCTCTCCCATTTGAGAGCTTTCTGTGTAGCCTCTGCATAGGCAGAAAGCTGCCAATCAGTGGTGTAGGCGGGGTTACACAGAGATAGTGAATATGGAGGACCACATGGCAGCAGGTTTACTAGTCCTCTGGCGATAATGTACTGAAAAAACTATTATTTTTTAAAAACAAAAACCCGCTGTGCAGACGCTGCGGAATGTTCCGCGCAGATTTGCTGCAGTTTCAAAACCGCAGAAAGAATTGACATGTCAATTCTTTCTGCGGATTCTGCTGCGGTTTGCCATCTCCTCCATTGTGGAGATGAAAAACCGCAGGGCAAAACCGCAGGTCTTTTGACCTGCAGATTTACCTGCGGATTTTACAAAATCCGCGCGGCCAAATTCGGAGAGCTTTCCGCAGCGTGTGCACATACCCTTACACTGACAGTCAGCTGATGCATCAAGTGACCTTTTAAAGAATGGTGGGAGTGGTCACCACCTGCATCAGCAAATTCAGCAGCAATGTAATTGCACCAGTGGCCACCGGGGGGAAAAACAGACATCATCCCCCGATGGCCTGAAATGAAAAAAGTTTATATGTGAGAATCCAGATCTGCCACAGATCCAAAAATGGATCGTAACACAATGACCTCCATTTCACACATCCTGCATCACATATTTTTCTTAAGAGTTGAAATATTGTTCATAGTTGGGTCTCAACTTCTCGAGCAGTAATTAATGCCACTCAATCAAAATGGAACCAAATGCCGATCCATCATGAAAATTCTTGTAGGTCATCCTTGAATTTTTGGAAAATTGATGTAAATTGTCAAATGATTTTAAATGCTTTCATGAGTCTATTAACAATTAATAGTCTATTTACACATCTAAGCATTTAATAGCCAATGCGATGTTGATGGAAGATGTTTAAGAGGTCACGTAAAAGATATTTCATAAGAGCTTCTGATGGGCGTTCTGTGACCCAACGACAACCACTACGTGAAACTTTACCCTATTACAAACAGTTCATGATATCTCAAATTGGCACATCTGTAAGGCTTCTTCTATGGAGATCTTCAATTTTATAATTTATGTGAATGACACGATTTCATGTTTGGAACCCTCCTAACCCAGTGTTGAAAGATTTGTTCATCTCCTTGATCCCCAACTTTTCTTATTAACTATTCTGGATATGAGCCCTCTCATCTGCTCTTATGTGCTTTAGACTTATGTAAGAATGACCAAGCTGACAATTCCCTTCCTATCAGAGCCATGCAGTCTGCTCACACATTGAGTTTATAGACCACATTTATATCTTTCATTTACAGATCCAGAAGTCAAGCAAATAAGGACAAACAAATGAAAGATCATGTCAAGAAGCCTTTAATATGTCCATGAAACTGAAAGGATGAACTAAGTAAAATCCAGGCTAAACATTTAGTCCAGTAAGAAGCAATAGATGGAGAGGAAATGTGTTATTAGTTTTCCAAATCTTTCTTTTGACTTTCCTAGTGAAATAGCAGAAAAATAAGAGCCTAGAGAATACACGGTGCTGCAGGCTACAAAATAACAAAATACTAAGAAGATTCTTCATCTCAGCTGCGCATCAAACAAGCCGAGACGTGCCAGATGCTCAGCATCTCCAAGTTAGAGCATTTTGTTTTTAGTTGTTTTTTTATGATTATATCTTTCTCAGCCTTTTTATTTTACTATTTTTTTTATAATTTTATTTTCATAAGAAGATCTTGAGAAATCCAAATTAAATTTTTGTCCCGCTAAAACATTATTAGCAACAGATTTTCATTTGCATTGAGAAAACAAGAAAAGAATGTATAAGCACCAAGTCCTGGGACTGTGTAACTTCTAGTAGACCTCTAATCTTGCAGTTAAGCCTCTTATTATCCAAATCATCAAATGATTAACATAGAAAATAGATACTTGGGTTTTAGAGTTCAGCAGGATCTGTACGACTATATTGCTGTATGAGACATTGCAATAAATTTATACTGTAATCCAGCTGTTCCACATGTACTTGAGAAGCTTAATATTTAACCTCTTCCACACAAGAGACTTACATCACAGATCAGCTGTCAAAACAAATAGTGGCTGATAGTAACCAGAACCCCATTTAATAACACAAAGCTATGACAAACTTTTCATACTTTATTTTATTAAAAAATCTTCAAAAATTATCTCTCTTAATTGTTTGTGACCAGTCAGACCGTTCTTTATGGAACACTAATTTAAGCTTATGGTGTCACTGCCAGAGGTAACATCATCCTGCTGTGACTATGATGACTAATGTGCCATTTATTCCATTTTCCCTCTTATTTCTCCCCACTAATAAGTTTTCTGGAGGTAAATGAGGTAAATTATGTATCTAAATTTGATAATAATACTTTTCAGAAGGCTGGTACCAATGTTGGTGGTTGCTTTTGCATAGATGGTACCGTGGCGATGAGTTGATTGATCTGTGAAGGATCCACTTTGAGTCAAATTTGCTGAAATTTGCAGATCCCGGCACATTTAAACTTTGACAATGGATTTGCAACGATCGGTCCAAAAAAATTTAAGGCGCCATTTCACACAGTGCTCAAAACTCAAAAAGTGGGCTAATGGCATTCAGCAAGATTGCATGGGCTTCCTTCAGCTATCACATCACATTGCATGGTCTAGCACAGGCAGCCAGAGGGCTATTAAAGCAGTATAAAAATGGGGGTTGATCAAAGAGAGCCATTCCATGCATGTGAAGTGTACAGATAGAAAAAACTACAACAGAGTGACTTTAAAATTCATACTTCATACCTTCTCCACCAAAAAAGTCTGAATATTATGCAAAACTTACACAGCGCTGCCCTGTTACACGCTACCTTTTAATAATAACTTTTTTAAAACTTTACTTTCTCCAAAGAAATAGATTGTGATGTAGTATGAGGATTCTGTTGGGATTCGTCTGTTTTAACAGCCAGTTACTGATCATCTTTATGCAATTAGCATATGAGAGACCATGAGAGGAGCAATGGGAGTGTAAAAGGAAGCCAAATCCTAACATAACATTATGCAATTTTAGGATGCCACATGCTAAAGTCAGTGTGAAATCCTATAAATAACTTGAACAACCCATTGACCCATCTTCAGAATGTTGGGCTGGTAAGGGCTTATTTTTTGCACCCTGAGCTTACGCTTTCATTGATACCATTTTGGGGGTAGATACAGTGTTTTGAACGCCTCTTATTGCATTTTTTTTGCAATATTCCAGTAGCCAAAAAAACTTAAGTCTGGGGTTTCGATTTTTTTTTCTTGTTATGCTGTTTACCAATCAGATACATTTATTTTATATTTTGATAGCTGGGACTTTTATGAACACAGTGAAACCAAATATGTGTATTTTTTAAATTGCTTGGTTTTTAATAGGGGAAAAGGGGGTTTATTTGAACTTTTATATTTTTTATATTTTTTTTCATATTTTTAAAAATAATTTAACTTTTTACTGCTTTTTTTAGTCCCGTTAGCTCCCCTATACACAGTTTAATGCCCTCCAAAACCAGAAACACAGCACTAACCTGCTACGTTGCTCATCTGCTGTCCAGTCCTGTTGCTTGAAGCTCCTCTTCGGTGGGCATGAGCAGAGACAGGTGCACTCTGTGACGTCACTTCAGCAGACACAGCCACGTCTGCCATTCTATGATGAGACTAGGTCCACAAGCCCACCAATTTAAATAAATAATGTCAGCTCGGCCACTAAAGCAGTAGGTGGCCGGGCAATGTGAAGCAGCTGCTAGAGGACCAGCTCGGAAGCATACGCCTCTTTGCTCCCTGGCTGAACCCACCCCTGCTGAACAGATCAGACTGTAGGCTTTGATACAGTTGGATAGCCAATTGGATCAGCAAGGATCAGAGGAGCTGTATACTCTGAATAACATGGGGCTGGACATACACTTTGAAATAGGAAGGTCAAAAGTGTTGACAGCACTTTGAAGAGGCAAGACAGTGTGTAGAGTCAGGCATCTAAGAGGCAAATTGCCAAGTAGCCTCCTTGATGTAGCAAAGCCAAATGTGCAGAAAGCAATTTGGTACAGCAGAGCTCAGTTGGCAAGTACCTTGATGATGATTATTATTTTAAAGCATCATCAATTCTAAGGGTTTTGAAAAGGGTCATAAACATAATGCATATATGATATATAACTACAGTACAGAACCTCACAACGACAGACTAGTACAGAGGGGGAGGAAGCCTGCCTTCATGGGCTTACTGTCTACAAGCAGAATCTTGGTATAGCAGAGACTAGTTGGAAAGCAGAAAATTAATGTAGCAAATCTTAGTTTCAGACAACACCTTGGAACAGCAGAGCTGTGATGTTAGACAGGTACTTTTATGAAGCAAGACCCAGCAATAGCAGAGCTGTCAGCATGTGTTAGCAGTATGGGATGCTGCATACATTTTCAGGACCTGCAAGCCTTACAAGGCCTACAGACTTTCTATCAGACTTTTGTACCTAATTACAATGGTAACCCGATAAACACAGAAACAGATTATCAATCACTCATACACTACCTCTGTATAAGAACCAAAAAATAGATGCCAAAAAAGGGAAGAGAAGTCAGGACAATTCACCCTTTTACTGAATTATGGAGGCAAAAATGTATTAGGCTACACAAGGTCTGTAAAGTGAGTTATACAAAATTATCAAGATGTTTCGCAGCAATGGCTTCATCAGGAGATTGTGTTTTCTACAAGATAGCTGAAACTACAATATAGAACTCCAAAAAGTTCCTGCTGATACTGATGAAATGGAATATTGGAAATGATCGAGGCTGCTACACACCAAACGTATTATTGATAATAACAGCAGGAAAACAGTTCAAGAAGCAAATGCAGAATTGGAAAAATAAAGACCTGATAGGTGTGTACAGTATAAATCCTCAATCTAAATACTTTCCTTGAATGAGAATATGCTCTGGGATACTGTTCTTTGACCTTCTTTCGCCTCATTATTATAAGCAATACGCCTCATGAATTAAAGGATTTTAATGAAACTGCATGAAAAGGTCAATGTCTTACAGAATCTACAGAAGTCACCTCTCCCTAAGCACATTTTACTTCTTATTGAAGATAAGCTTACATGGTTCAGGATGAATGGAGCCATCTTTCAGACCCTTTGATTGCAATAGTAAAGTTTCTAAGAATGATTTTAAAATAGTAACCATCATTTTATTTTTTTCTTCAAGTACACATGAAAATAAGCAACTTTGCAATATATTGTCAGGATCTTGCCAGCGCCGGCGTGCAGCCTTCGCTGAGCAGGGACTCACCCGCACTGTAGTGGGGCCCGGGGTCAGGTACAGCCGGAAAGTACAGATGCACAGGACATGTGGACGCTGAAGTTTAGCAAGCAGTGAAGGACCTACGGTCATGTGACTGCAAGGGGGCGGGGCTTAGCGTGCTGCTCAGAGATGGCAGGACACTATACAGAAATCCTCAGAGTCAGGCAAAATGGAGGTCATACACAGAGATAGCAGTAAAGTACCAGGAACGAGACACAACGGATAGTCGGGGCCAAGCAGGGGTCAAAACCAAACAGGCATAGAAGGTACCAAGCAGAATCCAACAAGCAATATCCAGAGAACAGACCGAGTCGTACACAGAGTATCAAGCAACCAGAACACAGCACAAACACACTCAGGGGTCACCACACAATGCCAAGGGCGAAAGTATAACTGATGGGGGATGGGAGATTCCTGGGGCAATAAGAAGCTTTACCAGAACCAATGAGAGGCCACCATAATAAGTCACAGGTGTGCAGGTAAGAGTCTGCACTGAGATCAAACCATTAACCCCAGAAGTGTCGGTCCACCAGCACTGGTATCATGACATATATTTTACTAGCCCTAGTTCCCAGTCTCTCTCCTCCTCACGTTCCGTTCTTATCTATCTTCCTTCTGAACAACTGATCCTTCTTTCTTCCTATTTCCTTGCTAACAGTTGCAGTTCACAGGGAGCTGCTGCAGCACGTCCTCTCTCCATCCTTCCCCCAAAGGGGAACTGACTAACTTCCTGTCAGCTTTCCCCTCTAGTGTTTCTAAGCTCCACCCAGCACCTTTCATGAACTGAAGCAGCAGCCATAAAGGGTGCTCTGCTGTTCTAAGGTGTCTGTGCTGGATGTAGGTGCTGGAGTCTTGTCAGTTGTTACCACCTTACATGGGAAGTGGGATACTACACCTCAGGAGGAAGTGCAGTACCTGTGTGGTGATTGAATCCTCAGGGGCCCCACATGTATATGGGCACGGGAGGGCTCATTTCTGTCATGTGCTCTGCTCCTTTCTGGGGGGCAGACAATGACTGGGAGCTTACTGTATGTTCCCAGGGATGCTAGATTTCTCCCACCATGTCAGTGTTTGCTGAGGTGTTGTCAAATGGGAAAACTTGCTCATAGCAACCAATCACAGCTCAGCTTCTTTTAAACAGCTCTGGTGAAATGAAAGATGCTTCGTGATTGGTTGGTGATACACACATACATACTGTACATACATTCAGTTTTATATATAGAGATAAGTGAAATCTACGTTTTTTCTCATTACTGAAATAGGAGATGACAGTTAAACTTTACGGTGGTAGGAAGAGCTTGAGGCAGAGAGATCTTCAACTTCTAGTTCCATAGAAGTTTATGAGCACCAACTGTCATCCACTATCTCAGCAATGGGAAAGTCTCTATTCCATAAAGACAGATTTTACCTGTGAATTGAAAATTTTGAAAATGAATACTCAGTCCTGGAGAAGAAAGAAGATTTTTCTAATAAGATTTAGTACAAAGTAAATCAATGGATATTCTTTAAGTTTCATCATACTATAAAATGGAGTAACCTCTGAGCAGCTTTTAAATTAAATCCTGTAGAATTTTCAGGCTGGATTACCCCATATGCCCCAACGGCCTACTGTTGATACAGATTCATTAAAGCCCATATAGTGGAAAGTCATAGTATTATCACTAAACACAGGTTCTAAGAACAAAAATTTTGCCCTCGCAAACAAGACCACAAATGAGTGAGGGTTAGGCCATATTCACACTTTCAGTTTTTTTTGCCTGTATTTTATATCAGTATTTGTAATCCAAAGTCAGGAGTGGGTGAAAAATGCAGACGTGATGGCATGTTTACATTCTACTTTTCCCGATTGTTCCACTCCTGATTTTGGTTACAATTACAAATACTGATGCAAAATATTGACCAAATACCGAACTTGTGAATGTGACCTTATACTAATTTGGATCAATGGTCTCTTTTTACGATGTACAATGCTACTCTCGTACGTTACATTTTTTTTACCACAGCTGCAGCAATATAGAACCATAATATGTGAACGCGGCCTAAAAGTTTTGGAAATTGGACATTCAGTTGTTGGTAAATTATTACAATAAATTTGCAATCCTCCAAACAAAATGATGCTATCCGAGCAATGAACCACAAGCGGCATTTAAAGAGAAAGTGCTGACTAATAGTGCGAATATAATCTGTTGCCAATGAGGTGCCAGCAGATATTGGCTTTAGAATGGCTTTGTTATGTGTCTGATTGTCACGGCTTACGTATAGTGTTTCATCATTTCCAGGCAAACACTCATTTGGGAACCAGCTTTGCATTTTTTACCATATCATTGGATTACCAAGTCTAGTTCTTTCATTACGAGGGCTATTTTATATACTGTTTTTACAATGTTTATAAATTCTTGTAAAAAAAACCTGTTTGTTTCAAGTATCTTTATTGGTATTTTCCCGGAATTTTCTAAAGAAAAACCTATAAGAAAAATAAATAAAAAAAAATGCACAGTGCAGAACTCTTGATTCATTTTAAAAGATACGCCATGAGCCACAAAAACACTTTGTACAGTATGTAGACTTAATTTCCTACATAAAGGGACATGAAAAGGAACATCTGTCCAAAGGGTTTTTAACCAAAAAATCCCACCGCCAAATACACTGACAAAAAAGCACACAATGCTGCAACATGCTGTGTGCATATCCAGCCTTAAGGTATAGTACTTTGAAAAAAAATCAATAATTTTTCTTTACATCGTCACTTGGCCCGTAGAATCGACGTAGCAAAGCCAAGAGCCAGAAATTATATCTCTTTTTATATTTAATATGAATCAGATGGATACAAAATTATTCTTTCTTGCATTAACACATCAGGAAATCCCGCAAAACATATGGGAAATTAAGTCAGATTTGCTTTTTAGGAGGAAGAAAGCAAATTTATATTTATTAGGTGCCTCAGTCTGAATTGTTGATTCTCGTAATTGTGCAAATATGGGATATTTGATGTTATGTTGTCATATACATCAGCCTGTTATGTAAAGCTACTAATTAAGATGTGATTGCAATAAGTGATTTAATTAGTTTATTACTGCTTGCAGTTGCGTAGAGTTTTGTACAGCCTCGCTGCAGATAATGAGCTCATTACTCCTGTAATAATATGTATTTTAAAGATACTGTGTCAGTAAGATAAATCTCCAAAAACTGCATATATTGGCATGCTTAAATCCATCCACACCTATCTTCTATTTGTTGCTGCCGAGTAATTAACATTTTAATTCATATGTAAAAAAGGCATGAAATACTCTGGGGATGGAAAACACTTGCTGAACTTCTGCCTCCTGAGGTTGTTTCTCCATCCATCATTAGCCTCTTTTGCTTGATTGATAGTTCATGGTCTGTGTGACATCAGAAGCCAAGCAAGGATATCAGGCATTGAGCTATCAATCAACCTAAAGAGGCTGATGCTGGGCAAGGGAACAACCTCAAGAGCCAGATGATTGTTAAGTGCTCTGTCAGGCCATGAGCACTCTGCACCTAATTTGCATCTGAATTAACTCTGGAGCAGTTCAACATATCCAAGTGATTCTGAGAATGTTTGTTTTTTCATGACACATTGTACTTTATAGCAGTGGTAAATTTAAGTTGATATGTTTTGCTTTTATTTGGTGAAAATGTCACAATTCTCAAACTTTCAGATTGTGTGCCCTTAAAGTAGAGAGTTATATCACACAAAATAGTTAAAAAAATAACATTTACCACGTGTACTTTACATCACCATAATTTTTTAAATATTGTTTTTGTTAGGAAGTTAAAAGGACTGAAAGTTGACCAACAATTTCTCATTTTTCCAACAAAAGTTACAAAACCATTTTTATAGAACCCACATAACAATTGAAGTGACTGAGGGGCCTATGTGACAAAATATAGTAAAAAAGCGACACCATTTTAAAAATTGCAGCACTCAAAGTGCTCAAAACCACATAGAGAAGTGTATTAATCTTTCAGGTGCTTCATAGGAATTAGTGCAATGTGAAAAAAAATGAATATATAAAATTTTCCCACAAAAATATAGTTTTAGCCCCAAATTTTTCATTTTTACAAGAGTAACAGGAGAAAATGGATCCCAAAATTTGCTTTGCATTTTCTCCTGAGCACGGCGATATCCCATATGTGGGGGAAAACTACTGTTTGGGCACACGGCAGGGCATGGAATGGAAGAAGCATAATATGACTGTTTGCTTGAAACAGATAGTGGCTGCCATGTCGTGTTTACAGAGCCCCTTATGTGCCTAAACAGTGGTGACCCTCCCATTTTGTAAACTAAACCCCTCAAGGATTTTTTCTAGAGGTGTGCTGAGCTCTGTGAACCCACAGGTGCTTCACGGAATTTGATACTGTTGAGCTGTGAAAATGAAAAAAAAAAAATACATTTTTCCAACAAAAATGTTGCTTTTGTCCCAAAATGTTTCATTTTCACAAGGGTAATAGGTGAAAATGAAGTGTTATCAGTACCTTGAATCAACAGGTGCTTCACAGAATTTGATAGCATTGAGCTATGAAAATGAAAAAAATAGTTTTTCCCACAAAAATATTGTCTTGATCTCAAATTATTCCTTTTCCCAGGCATAAAAGTAGAAAATGGAGGCCATAAATTGCTGTGCTGCTCCTGAGTACACCAATACCCCATATGTGGTGGAAATCTACTGTTTGGGCACACGGCAGGCCTTGTAAGGGATGGATCACCATTTGACTTTTGAAGTGCAAAATTGTCTGGAATAGATATTGGACGTCATGTGGCATTTGTAGCATCCCTTATGTGCTTAGCCAGTGACCCTATTTTGGTAACTATACCCCTCAAGGAATTTAACTAGAGAAGTAGTGAGAAACACAGGTGCTTCACAAATACATGATAACGTTGAGCCGTGAAAATGAAAAAAAAAAGATTTTCAAAAATAGATAAAAATGGCATCAAAATTTGGTACACAATTTTTCCTGAACGTGGCGATATCTCATATATGTCTGTACCGTACTGCTGATTATCCACATGGTGAGACCTGGGACGGAAGGAGTGCTATTTGATTCTTGGAGCACAAATTTTTCTAGAATGATTTGTGGAAACCATATACAGAGCTCTTGATGTCTGCTTTGAATCTCCCAGGGCTCGCATGACATTATGTTATATGAGCCCAGCAGCCAATCTGTGGTCACTAATTGGCAGCTTCACTTTCATTTCCTTCAGACTAAAATGACAACTGGAGGAAGTGTGAACTGCTCCTGCTCTATCACTTCCTCTGGAATTCAATTTTGTCTGATGGAAGTGAAAGTGAAGCTGCCCGTTAGCAGCCGCTGATTGGCTGCATAACAGACTCAATGCCAACATTGCTTGAATTGCGCCAGCTCTGGAGGGGACTACAAGCTGTTTATTTTACATGGGGGAATCTAGTAATTGATCAGGGATTGTCTGAGTTGTGCACAATCATTTATGCCCATCTTAAGCTGGAGTCGCACATAGCGACTCACCAGCGATCCCGACAACGATATCAACGTGTCAGGATCGCTGGTAAGTCGCTATGTGATCACTGGTGAGCTGTCAAACAGACAGCTTCACCAGCGATCAGCACAGCGACGCCGAGCGCGCGGCGTCGCTGTGTTCGTTAGTTACCGACGCGCTGATGCAGGGAGCTGGTAACTAATGTACACATCGGGTATCCAAGGGACATGCATCCCTTAGATAACCGATGTGTACATTAGTTACCACCTCCCTGCATCAGCGCGCTGGTAACTAATGTACACATTGGGTATCCAAGGGACACACGTCCCTTGGATACCCGATGTGTACGCTAGTTGCCAGCTGATCGCTGGTCTCCCGCCTGTCACACGCAGCGATGCGTGCTGGCCAGCGGGATACCAGCGATGGAAGAAATGTTCAGCGGTTTCCAAGAGCGATCAGCGATACTGGCAGGAGGGCCGGTCGCTGATCGCTGTCACACACAGTGATCTCGCTGGTGAGATCGCTGTTGTGTCACAAAACTTGTGACTCAGCAGCTATCTCGCTAGCGAGATCGCTATGTGTGACGGGACCTTTAGACTGTGCCTGAGTATTCAACTACTTAATATTCCTGCCACAATATCCCTGGCCATTTCAATTTATTTGCTGACTGGCTATATTCAGTTTCCATTACTGTTTTGCTCAGCTGTGCTGCATTCAATCACAAACACTTTCTTACTCATTTCTGCTTCATCCAGTCACTTTTTCACTTTTACTCATATTTTGATTTACTCTGTTACTCAGTTCTGCTTCATCTAGTTTTCCGCTACTCTATTACTTAGCTCTGCTTCATCAAGTTACTACTTGTCCTTTGGCGAGTTCTTTTTCGTCAAGTCACCACTACCTTGGTACTCAGCTCTCCTACATCAAAGTTTCCATTACACAAGTTCTGCTGCTCAACTCTGCTTACCCAATACTCCACTTCTTCTGTCCATTTTTGCTACATCCAAGTCTCAACTAGTCGTCTTCCGCTGTTCAGCTCTGCTACACTTCAGCTCAAGCTTCACTCCCCCAATTCAGCTCATTAGTAAAGCAGATTCTATCTATAATGACATTTCCATTAGATACTTTTACTTATTCATGTCCGGAAAGCCGCTTTCGTTTTACAACTTGTGTACAACGTTTTAGACTTTTGTATCCTAAAAATGTACTTGCTGCAAAGCATCTGTCTATTTGCCATTTTCTAACTTTGGCACCTAGTCAATAAAAGTTTCAAAATTATTTTATAAATGTGCCTGTGTCTTTCTATTCCCCATTATTGCCGAGTCAAATTCTTTTTTTTGTTGTATTGGATTCTTACTTTATCTTTTTTTAAGAAAAATCCAATTTCTCATTTGATTAAACTGATGTAAAGTTTACACAATTGAATTAACAACAATTTGCAATTTCATTTTTGTCTTCTGAGACCAGACCGGGACACAAATTGCCAGCATTTTTTCTTCCCCGTTTTGTATTTATGAGCCAGCTGTTAGTGGCATTTTCTGCAAGTCTAATATCATAATATCTATTATGCAACCAAAAAGTGAATTTATGCACGAATGTTACAATTTTCAGCATCATTTACGCTAAACCACACAGGAAGGCAGATATATAACTTGATATTCAATGATGACCTTTATTAGAAGATGTGACAGCTATAAAGCAGGGTAGAAATACCGCAGCTCAGAGAATAGAATTCATTACAAGGAAGAGACTTCTGTTATTCTTATGTATTAAATTTAGCTTAGTGGTATTTGCATTGGAGCTGCTCCCTTGACAGACAGCCTTTCAACACTGGATGAAAAATAGGTTTTGTTCCTCGGGGGGTTGACAATCATATTCTGTAAATGTACACCTTTATGCTGTGTGCGGTGTATTCGTCTGAGGTTTTTGTGTACACTGATGTCTGTAATCTTTCACGTGACGTGAACAGAATAATTTTTCTTTTGGCTTTTCCATTGGGTATTACCTAGTGCTATGCTATTGATGAAGCCATGAACTGAACGCAGAATATTTACCGCAGTGGTAAATTGATCCAACATTCCTGAGGATTAATACATAGAAAATCACAAGAATGTACTATTACATCTTCAAAATACCACGTAGACGTAGGGATTACGAGAACGGATTTCGCTTCTTGTGGAGGTCTTTCTTCCCTATCCATATTTAGAAGTCGTTTTGCTTCAGGAGACTATGAGATATCATTATCTGTCCATCTACCCTACATAGAATTGCATGTGGTTACAGTGATCAAAAAAATTCTAACTTTCTTTGTTCCTTTTTTGTGACCTTTAATTTATGTAAAACTATAGGGAAAACAATTCTATCATAAAGGAGCGGAGAAGGCAATGCCTAAGGCAATCTTTTCCATACAGCATCAGAGGAACGGCTTTAGATTTGTAAATTTAATTTCTGTCAATTTTTTGTTTAGTTAGTTAGGCTTTATTAATAAATCACAATAATATATTTGTTTTGCTCACAGAAACAACGATATATCATTTTGCATGTTATACTGAGATATGAAGCTCCATAACAATATGGCTGCCTGATAGTGGCATTTGTACCATGTTGCAACACAATTCTTCATCACATTAAAATCATTTTTAATAATTATGTGCACAGCATTACCAGTCTACCAATTTTCACCGGTTACTAATCAATTATAGCTCATAGATGCAATGGATATTAACGAGTTACTGACAGCACATAGACTTTATATAGTCCACAGTCTAATCTGTATGGATATTCTAGAATGTCAATGCAGAGTAAGCTTCTTGCATGAGGTCCTGTATTAATAGAGGTGTAGAGTCTGCCTTCAAACACCGCCAACTCCACACAGAAAAGTCACAATTTACTACCATATCTAACTCCTCCATTGCTGTGTATTCAATGCAGAACAAGCACTAGGTATATAGATTAGGAAGCACTGACAGTGCTTCCTCCTCTGAACCCAGTGATCATGTGAAGATAAGGAGCAGTAGCTGCTGGGTTCTAGGAAACCAACTCAGCTCTGCTTTGCTGCCAGGAGGCTAAAATTCCACTCTGGAGTTAATATATCAGGTCCAGTCACAGATGAAATCAGCAATAAAAATGTATAACAATTTTTAAAAGCCCCCCCAAAGGTCTTTTAGGATGTGAAATAAATAAAAAAAATAAATAAATTAAAAACAGAAAAATAAAATTGAAAAAATATGCCCAATATATGCAAATAATTTATCATGCTGGCAGTCACAGGACACTCAGCATGCGGTGCAAGGTGCAAGGAAGGCCCTTGCAATAGGAAAAAGTGTTACCTCCTAAAGACTCCTGAGTCAGATCCCTGCACTCCTATTGTCCTTAGACAGGTCCTCCCCCCATGTGTGACCAAGTGCTAAAGCCGTCGCTGGTCCTAAACTTACCCTGTCTAGTGCATAGGCCAGCGAGACTCTAGTCCCATTACTACAATAAGACAACACAAAGAAGGCAAAATACAGTGGGAAAAGACCCAAGAAATAACACTCCTCAGCTTCTCCAAGAAACATTACTGCTGAAACAGAACAAACACCACAGCATATTCAGAGACAGGCTCAGTCAAGGAGGTCAGTATAGATGAATTATAACCGGCAAGGAATGAAGCTAGCAGTGGGTTTATACAGTAGAAGGGAGTCATCACAAGGTGCTGCAGCTGAGTACTCACGCTGCAAGTTCACAGCCAGAAGGGAAAGGGTCCTTAACTCTTTCAGCACCGAATGTAAGTAAATCCACTCCAATTAAGGTAAACAACAAACGGGCACCAAAGAGGATCTGCGATCTATTAAACATTGTGACGTTCTAATCCCAGATGTTTCAAGAGTCAGATCAGGGTGTGACACACCCATGACTTAATTTGTGCAAAAAATTGAACAAAACTTAATTGTTTTTTAGCAGTCATAAAAAACATGAAAAATAGACACATATTCCTATTTTTCCCCTAATATCACCAAAAAAATACAAAAGTGATGTAGAAAATTAAAGAGGCAAAAATATTTGAATACATTGATGAGAAAAAATTCTAGAGCTGTTAACAGCACATATAAGATAAAACTAGAAAATAAGCTTCTAAAAAAAGGGGGAAATGGACCTATCCTGAACTGGTTAATTTAATATCTATTGAAATAATTTACATCAAATTGTGATTCCTGCAGCTACTGGGCAATTACATGTACCCGCTATTAAAGAGAATAAATATTCACAGCTTTCCACTCACATAGGTGTGGGGAGCAGTGAAGATTCTTTTTCTTTATTTGCGGGCACACATGGTCACCCTGCAGCTACAGGAGTCGGCTGCTGCAACTAACAGTGTACCAGCTATTAAACAGGATGAAAATTCTCTGCTCTCCATGCCCATAGCCTCTCTTACCTCTCAGTGCTGACTTTAGTGCATAGAGGTGGGAGGGACTATGGGAGTGGGGAGCAGTGAATATTTATTCTCTAACAAGCTGCCACATGTGTTACTTGCAGTCCACCGACTATAAAATGCACCCCCACATTGCTCCAAAATTTTGGAGGAAGAAAGTGCATCTTATAGTCTGAAAAATATGGTAGATAATATAAGCAATGGGTGATGACTACACCATGCTGTGAAAGTATAGACTTTTCTGGAAATAGGAGGACTTATTTGTATTGTAGAGAGGAACATGGTAATAACCAAGATCAGGAAAGCAGCTCAGATGCCACATGTTGGAGGATGAGATGGCGATGTATTCATTTTGGCCAGGGATCAGACAGAGGTGTAGGATTATAGGTATCAGGTGAGAAGCCCAAGAGGTGAGATAAAGGAATAATCTAGACAAAATACCAAGGTGAGAATCAGAGTCACAGAGTAGCAAAACAAGGTCAAGTCAAAGGATTCATCTTTATATGCCACCAAGAAACATGGCAGACTCGCTTTTAAAAAGGTCACTGGACCAGATGCTATCACTAGCTGACAATCATCACAACAAACCAATTTGGTCCAGTAGCTTCAACCAAAGAGTTACAAATGCATGTACAGAGGTACAAATGTAGCTAGCAGGGGGAAATGTGGTTGACTATCAATCTGACACAGCCAGTAGTGGGAGTCATACTTGGCACTCGAAGGGGGAGATGAGACTCACAATTATTTGCTTTTATCTATTTTCATTTTGGTCCTACACAATTCTGTGGAAAGCATCAATTGAATCATAGTCCAAATTTGGACTAGAAAAACGTAACAGTGTAAAGGTTAGGGTCCAAGTAATTGTCAATTTTTGTAAATTTAATGACATATTTTAGTGACCCACGGATCAACTTTTCCAATCCACTAATAGTAGTGTGCCTAAATGCATTGATGACCCGATATGTTTGAGATTGGTAAGTGAAAATTTTAGTATATTTGATCCAGTTTGCTCTTCTTGGCTTATTAGATGCCATCACTGTTATTTTCCAGTCTGTAGAAAATACTTCATCACATTTTTATTTACATTTTCTTCAGTACTGAAATCAACAGACCATAAGGTGATTTTTTTTTTGCTATTGGACACTGTCGTTACACTTATCAGATGACAGATTAACAGGATCTACCTTTTTTGTGCAAAGCTTCTACTTGTTTACATAAAAAATAACTGCTTGAAATGTTAGAATGTCTCACTCTCGAATGTGATACTTGGAAGGTGACACTGTCGATATTAATAAAGAAAAAAGTTGACAATCTAATGTTATCTCTCTAAATATTTGATAACTTAAGGTAATAAATTTAGTAACTTGGAGAAAAAAAAATCTACTTCTTTTTGTATTACCCTCCAAAGTAGACAATCTATTTATGGCCACGGTTGCAAACTACATATGTATCCTTGCAGTTATATGTTAGTGTTTATAAGGGTCAAATTTGCTTTGAATTCCTTTTTACTAAGAAAATGCTAAACAGCGAATTCTTACTATATTCTTTTGGATTTTGAAGCAGATTTTGTTGCAAATTCCCAGCCGATTTCACATAAAAAAACAAATCTGTAATAAAAAAATGGCATGCTGCAAATTTTACAAGCTTCAGAGGATCAATTTCCAAATGGCAAATTTCCACAGCATATGAATGAGATTTGTAAAATGTCATTTACTTTCTTGCTCCTTTATTTGGATTTTATCTGCCCAAATATACATTTAGTAGGTAAAATTCTCTGTTATTTCATTTCAGGTGAACTCACTCTTACACCATCAAATCTTTTCTCTTCTAATGTTTTTAAGTGGAAGTGATCACATCGGACTAAATTCAGATGCAACAAATCATAAAATTTTACAGGGAAATTTAATTTATAGTGACTTTATACTCTGAGTTGAATTCTTCTTATTGTGCTCTGGGATCTGCAGAGACTACATGGCATCATAAACATAAGGTGTGTAAAAAAAAAAACCTATAGTCACCTCACTGCTCACCTCCACCCCTTACTGGTACCCTTAACATACTTGGCACTTCTTAGGCCTCTTTCACACATCAGGTTTTCGCCGTCAGGCGCGATCCGGCGCTTTTGACAGAAACCGGATCCGGCAAAATGCAATGCCGGATCCGGTTTCCCCCCCATTGACTTGCATTTGCGCCAGATCGCGCCGGATGGCCATGCGTTTCATCCGGTTTTCGCCGGATCCGGCAATGTGTCGCGATCCGGCGTCTGGAAAAAACGGAGACTGTAACGTTTTTTGTCTCCGGCGAAAAAGCCGGACACGCCGGATCCGGCGCATCCGGCTTTTTCACACAATGAAAGCCTATGAGCGCCGCAATGCGCCGGATCCGGCGAAAGCCGGATCCGGTGGCCGGATCCGGTTTTTTTGGTCTGAGCATGCTCAGTAGCTCTGCCCACAAGACATATATAAAAGCAAGACAGTGGGACCCACAGCCACACCCAACATGCCACCCAAGAAAGCAACCAAGCGCAGCAGGAGAAGGCAGGAGACCACTGCAGCACCATCAGCACCACCACCACCCCAAATGGAGCAGCAAATGGAACATGCTGAGGAGGGGAGGCCAGCTGCAGATGAGAGACGGTAATTATCAAATCCCCCATTCCTCCAAACTAGGGCTATTGAATATCAAGATATTCATTGGCCCTTTGTTTCTCTTTATTCAACAGCCGCCCAATAGATGCAGCAGCAGCAGCAATGGCAGCAGGTGGAACACCACCCACAGGCATGGAGTGTGGCCACCAGGAAGACAGCACATCATCTTCTGGGAGCCCTCCCTCGCATCGTCAGCGTTTGACGGTAAGTTTTTATTTCCAAAATCCATCATCTCTGTAATATATGTCTATTCATTGCCTTTTATTTCAAAACAGGATTCACAAGATGAAGAGGAGCTCCCAGAAGAAGAAGGAAGGGGTGGACAGACACTTGGAGTGGGCTCACAATTGGTAAGTTTTTTGCATCAAACGCAGAAACACAACATCACACTACACACAACACATAGAAAACAATGTTCTGCAGACCACACACAGCAAACAAATGCCTACATCCAAAGACATAACATTTTTTGTTTTCTTCTCTAGTCTTCCCAATCTGGTGCTCAGCCAAGAGGTCCTCGCAGTGCCTCCCAGGGTCGTCGGCGACAGCAACGCGGCGGTCACCAGCGTGTAAGTATAAATATTTTTGCTTTTTTTTTTGCACTTTTTATTTCATTTCTTTTGTGGAGGCTAATTATGTTATTTTTGTCTTTTTCTTTAACAGCCTTCACAGCGTGCTCCCGACTCTGACGGTGAGGATGGAGGACTCGATGTGGACCACCTCATCGATCTCATCAGAGAAAGGGAGCCGCTCTGGAATATGGCTGACCGCCGCCACGCTGACCTTATCGTTACCCGACGACTCTGGGAGGAAATCTGTTCGCTCCTTGTGGGCCGCTGGGAGGACCTCGATGTTTGGGCCCAGATTAAAGAGCGTAAGTACATACAGTACCGGTTGCTTGATGTAAACCAGTGTTTCCCGAACTCCAGTCCTCGTGGTCCCCACGGATCATGTGTTCAGGATTTCTATTTACTATGGAAATCCTGAAAACATGACCCCTGGGGACCATGAGGACTGGAGTTTGGGAAACACTGATGTTTTATACTAACCACTTTGTCCTTTCTCGTTTCAGGGAACAGAATTGTGAATCGGTGGCGGTCTGTGAGGGATCGTTTCAAGAAGGAGTTTAATAAAGAGATGCGGGCCCCGAGTGGATCTGGAGGACGCAGGAGCAAGTACAAGTACGCAGAAGCCCTGTCGTTCCTCCGGGAAACAATGGTCACTAGAAGGTAAATATTACACACCACATGTGAAAAAAAATGTTAGATGTAACTTTTTTTTTTCAGCCAGGGCCATACCATGTCAGTATTTTAATTGTTTTTTTTTTCTCTTTATTCCACAGCACGGTGAGCAGCACTCGGGAGCCTGCACGATTGGACCCTTCTGAGGCGATCCCTGAGGAGACCGGCACCGAGGGACACTTCGACCGCCCCGGTACATCTGCACCTTCCCAGCCTTCCCACACATTCGACCCATCTGTCCCATCCACCAGCACAGGAGCATCGTGGCCGCCTACATTACATGAAGCTGCTGGTGAGGAGATCACTTTCCCTTTACCCCACCCTTCTGCCCCTGCCACCTCTAGTACACCTGCGGGTACTGGGCGGCAGCGGCAGAGGGGTCAGGAAAAGACTTATGCGCCAGAGTTCTTGCATCTGAATGCATCTTTCCAGAACTGTCTAAAAGTCTTGTCAGAGCAAATCTCCGCAGGCTATCAGCAGATCAACTCCAGCATTCTGGAGGTGAAGACACTTCTGCAAACCATGCATTCAGAAGCAAGATCTTCGCCAAACCACACCTTTTTCAGGTCTGTTGTGGAGCGCATGGAAATGCTCTCTCCTGCCCAGCAGATGCATGTAATGCATTCATGCCACGCTGCTCTCCAGCAAGTTACCTCCCAACCTCCTCCTCCCACCACAGTAGTTCCTCCACCTGCACCCCCTCCAGCCACTTTCCATCCTCCCCCTCCTATTACATCTACACCCCCTCCAGCCACTTTCCATCCTCCCCCTCCTATTACATCTACACCCCCTCCAGCCACTTTCCATCCTCCCCCTCCTATTACATACCATCCACCTCCCCAGCACCATCCACCTCCCCAGCACCAGCAACCTCCCCAGCACCAGCAACCTCCCCAGCACCAGCAACCTCCCCAGTACCAGCAACCTCCCCAGTACCAGCAACCTCCCCAGTACCAGCAACCTCCCCAGTACCAGCAACCTCCCCAGTACCTGCAAACTCCCCAGCACCAGCAACCTCCCCAGTACCAGACATCTCCCCACTTCCAGCAACCTGCCCCGTACCAGACATCTCCCCACTTCCAGCAACCTGCCCCGTACCAGACATCTCCCCACTTCCAGCAACCTGCCCCGTACCAGACATCTCCCCACTTCCAGCAACCTGCCCCGTACCAGACATCTCCCCACTTCCAGCAACCTGCCCCGTACCAGACATCTCCCCACTTCCAGCAACCTGCCCCGTACCAAACTCCTTCCCCATACAACTTGCCATCAACATCATCTGCTCCTACAGTCCCTGCCCAACCCTCCACTCCACCACCCACCACCTCTTCTGCTTCCCACATGTCCACCCATTCTGTAGTTTTTTCCACACCTTCACCTCTAACTGTTCCTTCCCCACCACGATCCCAGTCCTCTCTCCACACTCCCAGTGTTGAAGTGTCCCGCAGCCCCTCCAGCAGTATTTCCACCACACACTACACAGATTTATAATGTGTGTATTTAAATAAAAATGACCAGTTTTATGGTTTCAAAGCTTTATTAAACAAGTTTATTAAAATTTTAAAAAAGTTTACTAAAAAAAACATTTTTCAATAAAAGTTAAATTATTTTACACTGGTTGTCTGTCATTTCTTTCTGCGGCAAAAAAGGTTAAATACAGGGTATTTAAAAGGTGAAATGGTATTCAAAACTAGGTATATAACTGTGGGTAAATTTTAGCTTTTTGCCACAGTTGTGTTCCTGGTTGTGTTTGAAGCAAAGTATTTCACCTAAAAAGTTGTGTTTATTGTTGGTGATTTCCTAACAATGTACACAACTTTTGTTAAAAGGTGAAATACTTTGCATAAAACACAACCAGGTACACACCTGTGGCCTAAAGCTAAAAATAGTAAGACCATGACAAGATAGCCAACTTTGGTTGGCAAAGGTATATACTGTTGGTCCAGAAGGTACACAAGTTTTGTTAGGGCACAAATCTTTCACACTCTGTCATCCTGCCAGTGTACTCTGCCTTGAGGTGACATAAAGTATATTGCAAAATTGTCCCTCATTACTGAAACCGTCACAGAACTTCTAGTGGTAATGTCATGGTAATCTTGCAAGGTGGTTTCTTCAGAGGTGTCCTCAATGGAAATGGGTTCCTTGCAGATAACAAAATTGTGGAGTACCACGCACGCTTTGATCACCTCGTCCACAGTTTCTGTCTTGAGGTTGATCGCAGTCAATAGGACCCGCCATTTGGCTGTCAGAATACCAAAGGTACATTCAACCATTCTTCTTGCTCTTGTGAGGCGGTAATTAAAAATGCGTTTTGGTCTTGTCAATCCTCTGCTAGAGTATGGTTTCAAAAGGTGTTCTGACAGCTGGAAGGCTTCATCCCCTACACAGACAAATGGCATAGGTGGACCAGATGTTTGCGGCAGCGGTCTAGGTGGTGGGAACTGGAAGGTGTTTCCATACAGTTTACGCCCCATGGCAGACAGTTTGAAAACTTGAGAGTCATTGGAGCGGCCATAGGCCCCAATATCAACCGCAATAAATTTGTATTCCGCGTCAGCGATGGCCATGAGGACAATTGAAAAATATTTCTTGTAATTGAAATATTCCGATCCCGATCCAGCTGGCTTTACAATGCGGATATGTTTCCCGTCCACAGCGCCCAAGCAGTTTGGAAACTGACATATCTGTTGAAACTTGTCAGCAATTTCAATCCACCTCTCTGTTGTGGGCTCTGGTAAAAACTCTTCAGCTAAGGAGTCCCACAGTGCACGGCATGTGTACTTCACAATTCCAGATATGGTGGAAATCCCGAGTCTGTACTGGAAATGCAGTGACGAAAGGGATTCTCCAGTTGCAAGAAATCTGTGGGGAATTAAAAAACAATAAATTAGTTTTAAATCACAGCATTACATACCAAAACTGACCTATAACACTTGGAGATACAAACTACCACCAACAAGATTGCAGTGAAAGTGTGCTCTGATGCGAGCATATCCAATAAATGTGGCTTACCTTAAAGTCACCATCAGACGCTCTGCGGGTGAAACAGAGAAGCGGCAATAGGTGTCCGCTTTTCTTATGAGGTGTGCAATGCGCTCCACCAAGTAATCAGAATTCTCCATTTTCATCCTAACATATCCAAAAAATTTATCCGGGTTTCGTCGAAGGTCCATGCAGAGTGTAGAATAGACCCCACGCGTCATTCTCTTGGCTGTGATGGGGTGGATCCACAAACGTCGTCTACGATGCCTGATGCGCTGCTGTCTCGCTCTCTCCTTCTCCAGAACAATCACCCTCAAACGATTCGCCTCCGCTATAAAATCCGCCAAATTCTTCAAAATATTTCCAATGACAACATCCATCTTCGCCAGTAACTTGCTCTTCTCTCCAACCTGCACTTTCTCCTCTACAACCTGTCAAAGAAGGGCTGTAGGAACATGCTATATATAGTTTTCCAGTAGCCAATCCCGTTCGGAAGGCCACAAGGGTCAATTTTAAAAACCGGATCCGGCGTAATCCGTCGAAAAACGGATAGAAAAACGGATGAACCGGATGAGACGGATCCGGTTTTGTCTGTCAAGAAAAAGACGGATCCGGCAGAAAACCGGATCCGTCACATCCGGTTTTACGAAACATTTGCCGGATCCAGTGTTCCGGCACGACGCCGGATCGCGCCTGACGCCGAAAACCTGATGTGTGAAAGTAGCCTTACCCCTGCCACACACTGAAATCTTGGACAACTTCATGTTAAGCCATTAATTCTGGCCATGAGTAGGACTAGTCTCAGATGAATATCCCTGTCTACAGCATCTCATTAAGTATTTTGGCACGCTTAGAGATCACCAAGGCCTAATTGCAGACGGAAGACCAAGCCTAGAGTGTGAGTTGCATGTCATGATGCACACTATACTGTACGTTATGATGAACCCTCTTGGTCAGGACTTTCAGCCTCAACTAGGCGCAGGGATATCCTGCATCTAGTCCCAGCAACAAATTTTAGCCTAGCGTGAAGATGCATGGGGTTTCAGTGTGCGGAAGTGATAAAAAGGGGAGCCAATAACCATAAGACGGAGAGCAAGCAGCAGGGGATGGCCAGACAGTTAAGCAGTGAGGTATTCATTTTTTTAATGTTTATTCAAAGCCTAATTTGCATGGAGCGAATTACAAAACAATCGCAGGGTGGATTTTGGTAGAATTCGATTAGACTTCAATCCCACTCAAAAAACAATTTCCCAACTCTATTTGTAAAATAACAAAAGCATGGCTTAATAAGGCGTCACTCAAGGTTGACTTTATACTTTATACTAAACCTACAAAAGACAAAATGCGAAAAAATCCTGCTGTAATTAAATAAATAAAAAGCAAAGGTGCATTTAAGTAATACAGAGTCCTTAGTAATACTTTATTTGATCAAATATACCATAAAAGCTGTCCCACCGTCGACAAGGTGACTGTGGTCGGGGCGGTCCTACACTGTCTAATATTAAAAACCTTATCATGTGTCAAAGTTAACGTAAATGTGGGAATAATGGCAGACAAGGACCGGGTCCCAACCAGTGGACACCAGTCAGGTGAAGCCTTTCAATACCATTTCCAGCTCAGGAGAGGGAGGCCACACCCCAGCTTGCACAGAATGCAAAAATACAAAGAAAAAAACACAAAAATTGAACTTGGTTTAAGTTGGTATACATGCAGAATATAAACGCATGTTCACATTGGCCATAAAGCATACAAAACCTACAAGAGATAAAATGAGAAAAACCCTGCTGCAATTACATAAATAAAAAGCAAAAGTGCATCTAAATAATATTGTCGACTGTGGGTCGGCTTTTACATTTGCTACATTTGATCAAATACATTATTACTAAGAAATCTGTATGATTTAAATGCACTTTTGCTTTTTATTTACTTAATTACAGCAGGGTTTTTGTTTTACAGGGTTTGGTATTACTTGCGGTTCTTTGTGAAAAAAAATCAGAAATTTGTTACAAAAATTTTCAAAATGTTGCAATTTTCAAACTTACTTTTTATGCCCTTAAATCAGAAAGTTGTGTCACACAAAACTGCTAATAAATAACATTTCCCACATGTCTACTTTACATCAGCACAATTTTTAAACTTATTTTTTTTGTTAGAAAGATAGAAGGGTTATAATTTGACCAGAGATTTCTCATTTTTCGAGCAAAATTTACACAACCATTTTTTCAGGGACCACATCACATTTGAAGTGACTTTGAGGGGCTTGTATGACAGATAATACCCCACAGTGACAACATTCTAAAAAACGCACTCCTCAAGGTGCTCAAAACCAGATTCAATAAGCTTATTAACCTTTCAGATGCTTCACAGGAATTGATGGAATGTGGAAGAAAACATTAACATTTAACTTTTTTTTCACAAAAATTTTATTTTAGACCCAATTTTTTTATATGTGCAGTTTCTCCTGAGCATAGTGATACCCCATTATGAGGAGGAAAACTACTGTATGGGCACATGGCAAAGCTCAGAAGGGAAGGAGTGCCATTTGACTTTTGAATGTAAATACTGGTGGAATAATTAGCGGATGCCAAGTCGCATTTGGAGAGCCCCTGATGTGCCTAAACAGTAGTAAAGACCCACAAGTGATACCATTTTGGAAACTAGACCCCTCAGATGTGTGTGAGCACCTTGAACCCTCAGGTATTTCACAGAAGTTTATAACATTATTTGAGACGTGAAAATAAAAAAAAAAATCACATTTTTCACCCAAAATTGTTTTTAGCCTGAAATTTTACATATTCACAAGGATAACAGGAGAAATGTCACCATATAATTTGTTGTTTCCCCCATATGTGAGGGGAAAACTACTGTTTGGGCACACGGCAGGGCGCTAAGGAAAGAAGCACCATTTGACTTTTTGAACTCTAAAATAGCTGGAATCAAGAGTGGAAGCTGTGTCGCATTTTGGAGAGCCCCTGATTTGCCTAAACAGTGGACACCCCCCAAAAGTGACCCCATGATAGAAACGAGACCCCTCAAGGAATGTATATAGATGTGTGGTGAGCATCCTGATGCTTCACAGATGTTAAAAATGTAGAGCTGAAAAATGTAAAAAAAACATTTCCACAAAAATGTTTTTTAGCCCCCTATTTTTTTTACAAGAGTAACAGGAGAAATTGCACCATACAATTTGTTGTGCAGTTTCTCCTGAATACGCCGATCCCCCATATTTGGGGAAAAACTACTGTTTGGGAGCATGGCAGAGCTCAGAAAGGATGGAGCACCATTAGACATTTTGAATGTAAAATTTGCTGGAATAGTTAGTGGACACCATGTTGCGTTTGGAGAGCCCCTGAGGTGCCTAAACAGTGAAAACCCCACACAAGTTACCCCAGTTTTGAAACTAGACCCCTCAAGGGTATCTCAATATGTAGTGAGCACCTTGAACCCCCAGGTGATCTCAGAAGCTTATTACGTCGTGTTAGGAGTGGCGGAAGGCACTAAATAAAAAATAAAGTGCCTTCGCCACTCGGGGTCCACCATGCGGCGGATGGAAAAACCGCTGCAGGCATAAACAATACAGAAAATGCTGTGTCTGTTCAAGGTCACAGACTTCAGCGATGCAGTCACGGTATCCTTAGTCACAGGATTAGCCTTAGACGTCAGGACTACTCCGTCTAGACCTACCGTAAAAATAATGTGTGTGGTGTCGCAACTGCGAACGCCCAGCAGAACTGCAAACGCAGTGCGGCATCAACTGAGCCACAGATATGGCACCGCTAAATCGCAAGCGTGATGCAGGACATTAGCTGCTGAGATAGATGGAGCATATGCACGCTGGTGCTAGCACTGCTACTGGCTGAACCCAAACTCTCACACAATCGTATTATCAGAGGAAAGGGGTTTCTTAATAAGTCAGTCACCAGTCCACGCATCCATCACCATACATACAGCAGCAAGTATGAAATACTAGCGCATGGCGGAACATATTTTTATACCAAACGGGACCTTCCGGAAATCACCAAGGCTCCAGGAGGAGCCAATAGGATTCGACACAGGACCTGAGCACGTGACTCCCGAACTCCAATGGGAGCTCGTCCCATGAGCATCATGCCCAGTGGAGGGAACAGAGGACTTAGCCTCTGGAGAGAGTTGCCCCAAGGCACTCTCCTTTGCAATCTCCTCTACCGCAGATGAAACGCAGGAGACTGCAGAATGCAAGGATCTAGATTTCATCATAGGAGAGGAAGAAATCAGACTCCTAACATTAGCCCTCTCCTAGGGCCCCCTCCTCCCTGAGCCTTCCGGACCATCAACCTGGGCTCAAACTCAATCGAATGCGAGTTTGGTGTCCTGGTAGGTGTTACAGTAAAGCGGAACACCTGGAAGGCATCAGTGGAAGCAAGGTCACCAGGTTTCAAAAGAGACACCTGGGAGATGGCAGGAGCAGGCGATGTAACTGAATGCCGCCGCGAATCAGCGACCGTCACCACTCTCCGCTTAGGAGAGTTGACCTGGGCACATGAAGTGCAAGTCTGGATAAATTTTTTAATGTCCCAAGCTCTATGGGGCCACCAATATGCTCCGGCCAAGAGCTTCGAGATTTGCATGTAGCCTCGATGATGAGGCGCATGGGGGGCGTGCACCCATGCGAGAACTTGAGCCCTAAGATGAGAAGGGATGAAGGTCTCGATGACCGGTTCATTCTCTGACCATTGAGGGGAGCTGGTTTCCGGAGAAACCGCACATACATGGGGACAACCGCAAATGGATTCGTGGTCTGAGTCTGTGTTAAGATTGGCACGAGACACCTCCATGGGCTCAGGGGGTATAACCTCTGGCTCAGACAGCTCAGGAAGTACAAAAAATTTAGGAGCCGAGACAGCTCTTCGCTTGGAGTGAGCCCGCTCCATACCGCGCTCCGAGAAACGGAGATCGATACTTGAGGAGACGGATATTAGCTCCTTCAAGCTGGTGGGGATCTCTCTAGTGGAGAGAGCATCCTTCACGTGCTCCGCTAGACCTCGCCAAAAAATGGGGATAAGAGCTTTGTCGGACCATTCCAACTCGGACGCCAGTGTCCGAAAACGGACGGCATACTGGCTAACCGAGAGTGACCTCTGAGTAAGGGCGAGTAGTTGCAGAGACGTATCATGCGTGACCCGGGGACCGAGAAATACTTGCTTGATGGCTATTAGCAAGTTGGCCGCGGTCCGAATCTCGAGGTCACCACGTTCCCATACAGGCATAGCCCATTCCAAGGCCTTACCCGACAGTAGGGAGTTAATAAAGGTCACCTTAGCCCGCTCTGTAGGGAATTGCGCAGCCAGCAGCTCCAGGTGTATTGAGCACTGGCTGATGAAACCCCTGCAGGAGGCGCCATCCCCAGAGAATTTTTCGGGCAACGAGAGGCGGGCAACTGTCGGCACAAGGGAGGACATGGACATGCGCACTACCCCATCTGTGAGTGCCTGAACAGCAGCGTCTGTGGCCTGCGCAGCTGCGAGCGACCTCTCAAGGGTGGCAAAACGAGCCTCGAGCTGTCGCACACACTGCACTAGTTGCTGCTGATCTGCCATCTCTAGCCAGACCCTGGCGCTAGTATTATGTTAGAAGTGGCGGAAGGCACTAAATAAAAAATAAGTAAAGTGCCTTCGCCACTCGGGGTCCACTGTGCGGCGGATGGAAAAACTGCTGCTAGAAGAGGCTGAGCACTATGGTGGTATTGTGCACAGGGTTAAACTGCACCACTGTGCACTGGAGCAAGCTCTGTTATTTGCACAGAGCTGCAGGCATAAGCAATACAGAAAACGCTGTGTCTGTTCAAGGTCACAGACCCAAGTGATTCAGTCATGGTATCCTTAGTCACAGGAGTAGCCTTAGACGTCAGGACTACTCCGTCTAGACCTACCGTAAAAATAATGTGCGTGGTGTCGCAACTGCGAACGCCCAGCAGAACTGCAAATGCAGTGCGGCGTCAACTAAGCCACAGATATGGCACCGCTAAATCGCAAGCACGATGCAGGATGCTAGCTGCTGAGGTAGATGGAGCATATGCGCGCTGGCGCTAGCACTGCTACTGGCTGAACCCAAACTCTCACACAATCGTATTATCAGAGGGAAGGGGGTTTCTTAATAAGTCAGTCACCAGTCCAAGCATCCATCACCATACATACAGCAGCAAGTATGAAATACTATCGCATGGCGGAACAGCCATGCACGCTTTTTATACCAAACGAGACCTTCCGGAAATCTCCAAGGCTCCAGGAGGAGCCAATAGAATTCGACACAGGACCTGAGCACGTGACTCCCGAACTCCAATGGGAGCTCGTCCCATGAGCATGCTCAGTGGAGGGAACAGAGGACTTAGCCTCTGGAGATAGTTGCTGCAAGGCACTCTCCTCTGCAATCTCCTCTACCGCAGATGAAACGCAGGAGACTGCAGAATGCAAGGGTCTAGATTTCATCATAGCAGAGGAAGAAATCAGACTCCTAACATGTCGAGCCATAAAAATAAAATTAAGCATGATTTATCACATTTGCTAGAGCTTGGTGACCTGGATGTCATCAGGATCACATTGGGTTACCATGGCAACTATGCTGCTCTCAGATTATATATCAAAAACTGCTGACAGATTCCCCTTAATGGAGAGAATATTGTAGAAGCATACATTTTGAACTGGTCTCGCACAAACAAAATCTATTTCTTAGCTTATAGATAGCTAATGTCATGAAATTAGTTGGGGTTCACTGATCATTAGGGGGACCAGAATAGCTAAGAAATCAACTGAGAGGAGTAATGGGGGACTCACAACATAGTACTAGTGACTGGTGGGTTTCCAGGAGTGAAGCCCCTAGTAATCTCACATTTTCTGAATATTTCACATGTAATTAGACATTAAAAAAATGTTTACTTCATGCAAGAAAAATCCTGATCTATTAGAAACAATTTAGGGTTCATGGTTCTATTTTCATATTCATGTGTTAGTATTCAATTCCTGTTCATGGTTATATATTCTAAAGAAAACAATGGAGAAAGCCACTCACAATGTGTTATCAAGCAATTTGCAATGAAGGGATATTATTTTTAACATTTGTGAATTCATTTTTTTAAAACAGTCAAGTCTTTGACTTTCCTGAAGATGGGAAAGATATTTGGAAGGTGATTGATTTTATTTCATGAAAGTTACTTTGGAGATAGTTTTCATAGTTTATCAATATTTCTCTTCTACCTTCTAGCACATGTGAACAATTCAGACGAAGAGCCGAACGTTTCTTCAAAGCCTCATTATATAATGTTTTCTGTATTGAGCTGCGTTGCGCATTCTGTGTTTTTCTGTAAACTTTTATCTGCCTGGTTACATCTCTTTTTGATGAGTGCAAAAACATGTAAACAAATAGAAAAAGTGACTTGACAATGTTCTTTTATCTTTTAAGGGCTTTGATCATTAGGTCTCTCAGTGGTTATAGGCCTCTTGTGGTCTTTAGATTATTATTTTATTTTACAACAATCGATTATTGCGGTTTTAATATTAAGAGATCTCATTAACATGCGTTCTTCACATAGGAAATGAATATTCACAGGAATGGATTACCACACTGGACTAAGTCTTGAATATAGAAATAATACATAAATTCTTATAAATTTTATAACTTTAGATATTTTATACGATATGGAACATCGGTGCTGTTTTCTGCCCTGACGACTACTCCACTGCGGCTCCTTTCACTGCCGTGATTGGCTGAGTTGGCTTTGTGATTTGATCTTGATCTTTCCACCTCTAACATGCAATAAGTAGGACTCAGGAACGGACACAGACAAAAGAGGGCCCCTGTGCAAGAACAATATATTGCAGACCAATAGCTCATCGTAATGCTCTGGAGGTGGAAATGGGCCCCCTTACCTCTTGGCTGCACAGGTTGCATCAATTGTATGTCCACCCCCCGAGGTCCCTTCTATGGTAATGCTGCTTTTATTTCTATGTAATCTTATTCTATTTGTGATTTTTTTTTAATTGATTGCTGCCCATCCTGAGTTGTATTTTTTTCCTATGGCCCTGTAAAAGTCTCTGCTGTTGCTTTAAGAGACTGCACCAGGGGCTGAGTTCCTATAAGACACAGTACTAGGTATAGTTCTATAACTATGAAGGGAACCCTTTATTTAGCTGGTGTACCTGAAATCCCGCTGATGCAATGTCGATGACCCATTTAAAACGTAGGCTTTGGTTATTACAGCATAGAAAAACCTTTTTATTCAGACTTCCATTAGACAGGGTGACAAGAGGTTGTTGCAACAAACTGTTAGGTCACAAGAGTAGCATAGAGGGGGTTGCCAATGCCTTGGGTGAGTCAAGAATTTCGTCTCCCCTAATGCATAAAATACATGACATTTTAAAAATAAAGTAATTTTTGCTAGCGATGAACAAATTTATTCTAGTAGAATGGAGTAGTACTTGAATTTTGCAAAAAATCTGTATTCCCTGGAATATGGATTTTTCTTCTTTTTGTTATTCGGTCCTCACAAATAAAGCAAAATAGAGTCCATCTGTAAGCCATTTTGCTGTGCCCTAAGGGTCCGGTAAAAGGTTAAAAAAGCATAAAATAACATTCACCTATCTGGCTGCCTGCACTGCCCACTGCCAACTGTCTGATTCTGAATGCCTCTTCTCTCCAACGTCACACGTCATATCTTTAGTGTCTTCTCTCTAGGCCTCAGAGGTTACTGTGTGTCATAACATCGTGATGTGCGATGTGAACCACATTGGCACGACATGCAGGGATATCTGAGGCCTGGCCACATTCGGAAGACCTGCCTTATAGTTAAAGTACCAGAGATGCAGCATGCAACAAAGAAAAGAAGAGGCAACAAGGACTAGGCAGCAGACAGTGAGCAGTGGGGGCAATCAGACAGATAAGCATTGAGTTTAATATTAGGTTTTTATAAATTTAAGGGACAGCAGGTCTCTGTTTCTACTCTCCATACTCTCCCAAAATGACAAGTAAGAAGAGAGGCAGGGAGCTGTGGGAGAGCACAGCGCCACTTTTGTAATCTCAGTTGCTGCCAATGCAGAGCACAGCAGTCAAGATTAGAATGTTATTAGATTTTGTGCTCTGCATGCGCAACGACTGGGATGATAAAGCTTACGTTATCATACTGAAAGCTTTATTACCTCAGAGACCGCTTATGCAGAGCAGAGCAGTTGAGATGAGCGCGTGATCGGTGGCTGTGCTCTGCATAGGTTGCGACTGGGATGACCAAGTTCACTTCATCATACTAAGTGTTTTCTTATGTTAGTTGCTGGCTGCAGAATGTAACAGTCATTGTCATGCTCTGCATAGGCAGCAACCTAGCTGACAAAGCTTTCTTTATTTTACTGAGAGCTTTGTTATCTCAGTCAGTAGTACGTATGCAAAACACACCAGATGCTGTCAGCAAAATCCGACTGCTGCACTCTGCTTTAATAATCTACTTTGTCTCCGGCCAGGTGGGCACTCACTGCATCCCTGTCACTCTAAGGAGAAGTGAGAGTGTGGCAGGGTGCGAGATTTTACACTCCCATAGAATTTGGTGCGTATGGCAACCACACCTATGAATTTAGCATTGGATGTGAACAGGGTAAAATAAAAATAGAACTCAAACCAGTTATACAAAGTAAAGATCTGAAAAGTTACCCAACATTTATGTAAATATAAATTATCCCTGTAAAAGTTCAGTTTTTGCTTTAAAAAGCAGCTCTCAGCAGGTTGCAAAAAAATATTACATTCCCCATTGTTGCTCTTGAAATCTGTCACTAGGTGCATTGTTCAGGAATCAGATATCCTGGAAAATTCTTCTCTTCGGGTGGTTGTTATTACTGAATTGTGACATATAAATGACAACCTGCCCAAAATATTCTACATGAGTAATTCAAGTGTTCCCATTGTAGCCTTTTAAGAGCAAATATGTTTGCATTATTCTAAGCAAAAACTCTGCATGCATTGATGTGTTTTGCAACAATAGACAAAAAAATATTCGATCATTAGTTTGCTAGTTGAAAAATAAAATGTGCGCTTCAAGTAGAAATGAAGTCTGAACTAAACTATACCCCTGTGGTCCATATCAACCAGTCATAGCTCAGCCTTCACGTATATTATGGCATCTTTAGAGTAAATGTACATAATGCATATTTAGTGCCGATGTTACGCGTGGATTCCTGTGCACAAATTCTGCAGCGTAATACCGTGCAAGCTAAATAGATGCCATCTACATGTTGCTGAAAATTTCTGCACAGAAATCGACATGAAGTGCAGAATTTAAATTTTGTACTGCGTTTATTCTTTCCCCTGTGGAAATAGAATGGGAGAAATCTGTGTCAAATCTGCAAAGCAAATTGTGGCAAATTCTGCATTAAATGTTCTGATAGTGCTGGTGATAGGATGCAGAAACACTGTAGAAAAAAATCAGCAAATAGGCAAATTGTGAAATTACCCTTAGGGCAGGTGCAGACAAGAGTATTTTCAGTCTAAGTGCGATCCGGCCAAACATCAGATCGCACTCAAACCAATGTTACTCTATGGGGCCGGGCACATATCAGTGCACGGTCGTAAGAAAAAATGTCTGCGTGCCCAAGTTTGATCTGATATTCGGATCGCACTCGGACATGCAAGTCAATGAGTGCTTGGAAAAGATTGGACTGCACTCTGGTGACATTTGAGCACAAGCGGATTTCCACAGACTAACAGATTGGAGAAGATGGAGATATTTTTTTTCTTATCTTCTCGTCATCCGAGAAAATTGGACCACACTATGCTGACCCTTTGATCAGAGTTTGATCAGAGTGCAATTTGCATCATCATCTCGATTCTCTCAGGTGATAGAATACAAGGTCGTCTGCACCTGAATTACTCAGTTAATTTTCATTGGCAACAAAGACACTTTTTGGTTGATTCATCTTTTCTACACTCAAAATACTTGAAGTAACCATAGGCCAAAATTTCACGTCTATGTCCAACTTAAAAGGGTTGTATCAAATGCATGCAATGTAGCAGCGCACAGTAAAGACTTGGCTTAGGTTCCAGAGATCTCACAATTTAGTTTGATTTCTCAATAGTCTTTCTCCAAATCATTAACTTCAGATTGCAGTTATCAGCCACAGCTTTAGCCTAGGAGTTATCTTCCCCTCCATAGTCAAAAAGGAAAAATGCAAAGGTAGAAAGAAACCTCTGACGATGGAAGCTATGTGGCAACCAATTCAGAACACCAAAACATTATTTTACAATTTGGACAAAGCCAGAGCATAAAGTCGAGCTGGGCTACGGAAGCTTGTATTACATGAATGTTTTTCAACTGTGCTTTTTAGAATTCCTATAAGTAGACGTTTGTGACAAGTATTGGTTGTCATAGTGCTCCACTAATGGAGGCTTCTGTCTAGGAATTTCCTGCTTGTATTGCGAACTAAGGGTATGGTGCACACAATGTCATTCATAGGCGGATTTTGCATCATGGATAAGATTTAGATTTCTCCAAAGTTTACATTCAGTTCACATCTGTATGGTTTCCATTTATAATGGAAGCCACTGGTACAATTCTGGATGTCATGATCCAGGTTGGATTATGACAGATAAATGCACTAGTAACCTTTTTATTCCTTAAGCTGTGTGCTTAAAGTTATTTTTGCCCCCGGTGGCCATTAAGGTCATTGCACTGTGGTGGTTTCAGTTTTAGTTTTGCCCCCGGTGGCCGTTAGGGCCATTGCACTCTGGTTACTTTAGTGCACGTGATTATAAAGCAGGTGTGATTGCTCTGGCTCTGACCTATAAAAGAGTGTCAGGTGTTGCAATCACTGTTGGTGATATTGGTCATTTCAACCATCCTTGGTGGAGGAAGGAGCTAGAGAGAGTTCCTTGCAGCACAGTCAGAGTCCTGGTGTGGAAGGACCCATAGTGAGGAGTTCCTTGCAGCTCTGACAACGCTTGGTAACGTTGCAGCTATTCAGGAGGAAAGCTGCATTCTGGTGCTGGTCTGTTGCTGGGAGCAAGAGCAACAGAGCAAAGCTAAGTGGTGTTATCCCTGTTTGTACCTTTCCTTTTGTGTGTTTTAGTGCAGTGGTGGGATTAGTTTCTGCACTGTCCATTTCACTAGAAAGGGCTAGGTGCAGGGCGAGCTAGGGTTTTTAGGTATCCTGCTCGGCGACAGGTGCGGAGCCTGTATAGAGACTGTTAGGAGTGTAGAGACACTGACTCAGGGGAGTGTAGGAGGTCTCCACGTCCCCGTTCCCTATCGCAGGGCCCTCCATTGTATCGGTTTCCCTCGTGTTTCCCTTTATTATTTAAATTCGCCCTGCTGGAGGCGGTGTATCTAGTTACACGTGTAATTCTGAAATTCGCCTGCTGGAGGCAGTGTATCCGGCTGCACGTGATATTATTTAAATTCACCCTGCTGGAGGCGGTGTGTCCAGTCACACGTGACCATCACATGGATCTGTCAGATAACACTTACTTCTTGTGCTTGATGGACTACATTGACGTACAAGGAAATCTGTTGGATTTTTTGATGGTGTCAGATGTTTTGCAAGGAAAATTAGCACTGGATGTAGCACTAGTTCTCCTCTCTGCTATGATGAAATTTGCAATGGAAGCTCAGACTTCTGCCTCCATTAAAAATGTTAACATAATCTTCGGGTTTTCATACTGCATTTAGAATATACTTACACTTTTAACTTTAAAATTGCAACATAAAGAAGGAGCAGTTGCAGAATTCTCGAAATTCCAATATTGACAGATATGTCAATGATATGCAAATGTTGAAAACATGGATTTTGAAAATATTTAGATTAATTAGGCATTGAATGTGAGTGTGACATACATGAATACCGTCAATTACACACCTTGTCTGTAATCAATGAGGTTATTGATGGTTGTGTTAGGAATGTTCTGCAAATCATCAAAATCTTCTTCTGGCAGCTCCCTTTGCAGTTGCCGAACAATGATATCCCAGATGTGCTTGAAGGGAGATAAGTCTGGAGACACTGCAAGCCTTGAAGCATGTTTAGGCCACACAGGCTGCTTATTTTGACTTGGTTTGGAAAGGTTGACATTTCTCAGACAATCATTAATAACCTCATTGATAGCAGCCAATAATATTTCCATTTCTTCGTCATTTGCACATCAATAACATGTATATCAGTACTGTGGTTTCTATAATTCCATGACTTATCTTTCTTGGTGTTGCAATTTCAAAATTGAAGAATGTAGTGTAGTGTGGCTAATGGTCACATAGACGATGGGAGGTATGTGTCACAGAGATGGCTTGTCTCTGTGATGTAACCCGGAGTATTTTCTCTAGTGCATGAAAGCACTAAGAGGTTTGTTTGTTACACCTGGGTCCGGGTTGCGGGTAGCTATGAGAGATGGGCTGGTCTGGCTACCCACATACCTCACATGTGGGTGTGGTTACAGCCTATATAATGGATGTTGTTGTTTGCCACGTGATCAGTGCATTTTGAAGGAGAAGGCCTCCTTTGTATGTGACTCCAGACCGAGCCTGAGTACTGGACATTACTCCAGCCTGTGTGCCCTGCTATGGAGATTTGTACTTTGATTGCCTTATCTAAAGGCTGTTTACTTTCTGTTTTTGCTTCTGGGTTTATGAAGCAATAAACCCACATGAACTTTTAAAGGAACAAGGCTCCTGCTTTCCTCCCATCGTACCCAAGTGAGTAGAACCCCTACAGTACATACAAATTTCATATTTTCTTAACCGCAGTGAAAAAAGGGCCTTTTGTGAGGGTGGTACATGCTGGTATACCTTTTTATAGCTGCATAGAAATGTACAGATGACTACATAAAGAGGCATGATGTAAAAATATATACGAAGTATATATACATTTTGCAACATGGTATGTTATAGGTTACTTAGGGCCTATCCAGCAGCATACCTCTGAGATATCAGTCATGAGGATTTGCAGATGTCTACCTCTCACGAGTATCAAGAACAAGTGTTATGATTGAGTCACCGTAGGAGGCAAAAATAGAAATGCTAGCTAAGTCCAGAAAACCAGAGAAGTTGGCAGCTATCGGATTGCAGACCCCTGAACCTATCAACACAACTAGCAGTAGCCGTGGGGGGCTCCTACGATGCCCTAGGCCCCTCGATCACAGCCGGAGGACTACATAGCCTAAAGACAGAAAGGGAAATCTAAACTGCCCCAGAGCAGACCCCAAAGTAAAAGGCAGCCCCCCACATATAATGATGGTGAAGCAAGAAGAAAGAACAAAACACAGACAGAAAGATAGACTGAGCAAAGATGGGGCCCACGCTAGCTTAGATAGGAAAGGACAGGAAGGCTGCTGTCTGCAATCCGTGAAAACCCCTATGAAAATAAGAGCCAACAAACTGACAGTAAAAAAGGCCCTGAAGACGCTAGGCTTCAAAAAAGCTATGTCAGTACTCAGGAATATTCTGAAGTCAGAGCAACAGGCAAAAGGAGATTCAGCTCACCCCAGCAGGGAATGGCAGAATCCAGAAAAGCAAGGAAAACAAAACACTAATGCAAAAAGGCAAAGCAGAAATCTTAGCTTTAGATGAGCAGGAATCAGACTGGTTTCCTAGAAGTCCACAGAGAAAACACCCGCAGGCCAGAAGGGCGTCGGCAGCCTTATATCCAGTCATTAACTCCACTCAGCCAGTCATCATCATCAGCCCCAGGTGTTTGACAATCAGGCTCACTACCTTTCTTCACCAAAAGAGGGAGTTCCTCGGGCCTCAGAAGTGAAGGGGAAAATGAACTCACAATAAACAAGTATTCATGATAGTCGGGCAGTGTACTCAGGTTGACTGTCAAGCACGTGAAGAATAAATAAAGTGCTTGCTCAGCAGGTGAAATTACTTTGAAGTGGCTTAAAATTCATTGTTCTTTGCAGCACATCTTCCTGCGTAAACTGCTCATGAGCTGCCGAGAACAATTCTACTCTATGATCAGAGAGCGATCTGTTAATGATCGGTCTGTGTGTGTCAGAAATTCTGATGACTTGTCTAAATAGGTGATTGAGCGACCATCAAATCAGGAAACATGTAACCAATCGGAGGTCGTTTTTGGCTGCATATCTTGCAATATGGATGGACACCCACACTGCTAACGCTTTGTTCAAAAGCTTTGAATGCCTTACACAAAAGCATTGTACAGGTCTAAAAAGAAAAGTTCCTAGCAACTACATATAAAATAAGCTTAGCTGCACTTGTGCATTTGTTTAACTAATGATTTCAAGACATGCTGGATGGAAGCAATTACATTGTCAGTTTGCTTGAGTTAAGTAGTCGGTAATGAGTTGACAGATTGCGATTGAGCAATTATGGTAATCTGTTATGAAAAACAAAATGGCTTTTATTTGTTCATGTAATTCCTCTATCAGGTTATCTATTAAGGAAATGTCACTATGTTACATTTAGTGTGCCTATAAAACTGTTACCAATGGCAGTGAGCAGGAACACGAGTGTTAAATCCATTGTCACCTCAATTGACCCATCTGGTGAAAAGAACATAAACACAGAAAATACAATCTCGGAGACACTATGTGCTCCAGAGTGGACAATTACTATAAGCTGTAAGAACTACCATCGAGCTCGGCTCATCACTGGCTTCATACTGGGAATAATACTTATGAAAATAGGTTACAGATAATTGCCTTTTAAAAATACATAGTTATTTCTAGACTATAAAAGGGTTCTCAAGAGTGTCGATTTACATCTTACATGGATTATCTTGTATATAACGCAAAGTCAACAAGGGGATGCCAGCTTTTATACGCATGGGGGATTTTTGCATTTGGTCATGCTGTGATGTGTTCAGTGTATGGAAACTAGACCTATCAACAAATCCCATTAAAGTCCCTTTATTTTAAGGTCTAAACCCGCTACTCGTTACTCAAGAAAGTAACAGAAATGTTTAAGTTTTGCCAATAACGTATTGTTCATTGAAGCTTATATATACAGCAATAATGGTGTGCAATGTATAAACAATAATTTGTGTTAAAGAGGTTGTACACTAATTGAACATTGATGGCCTATCCTTAGAATAGGCCATCCATGTCTGATCGGTGGGGGTACATCACCCTGCAAGCCAACCAATCAGCTGATCCCAGTGCCGATGATGGCCGTAACTGACCAGTTATGGAGGTGCACAGCTGGATACTGTACATCTGCCCCCTATTGATTTAAATAGAGGGCGGATGTGCAGTACGAGAGCAGCTGATCGTCGGGGGTGCCTGGTGTCGCTGCCCCACCGATCAGATATTGATGAAGGCAATTCTTTGGAATGCACTTCCCAGGTCAATACGATTAGTCCCCAATCCCTACAATTTTAAGCGTGACCTGAAAACGCATTTATTCAGACTGGCCTATCGCCTCAACACATTAACCTAACCTATCCCTGTGTGGCAGAGCCAAAAGTTTTACCATAACCAGGTTCCCAGCATCATGTTCCCACATGCTTTATGCATCCATTAGCCCTCTGTGTCTGTACTGTTACACACTTAACATTATGGCTGGTCCATACAATCAGAGCAACTGTTACCACCCACCTTTCGTGTCTACCTCTTTCCTCATAGACTGTAAGCTTGCGAGCAGGGCCCTCACTCCTCTTGTTATTTGTTATAATCTACTGTATGTGATTATTGTTATGCTGTAATGTCTATTGTCTGTACAAATCCCCTCTGAAATGTAAAGTGCTGCGGAATATGTCGGCGCTATAAAAATAAAATTTATTATTATTATTATTATTATCCTAAGGCTGGTTTCACATTTGCGTTTTTTAGCGCTGGAAAAAAACGCACACCTGCGCATGCGTTTTTTCCCCTATATTTAACATGGGTGCGCATACCTGCGCGCTGGTAAGCGCATGTATGCGATTTTCATGCGCTGCGTTTTTTTGGGGTGTGCGTTGGGATTTTCCAGACGCAGCATGTTGCATTTTTTGGCCCTGCAAAAAAGCGCATGCGCACATATGCGCACGTTTTGCGCTAAAAATGGCCATTATAGCCTATGGATGCGCATATGTGCGCACTGGCATGCTCATGTATGCGTTTTTTTGCATATGCGTTTTTTTTTTAAACCATGGAATTTAGGGGTTTGGGTTAGAGTTAGGGTTAGTTAAGGGGGTTTAGGGTTAGGGTTATGGTCAGGGTCAGGGTTAGGGTTGGGGTTTGGGTCAGGGTTAGGGTTAAGTATGGTTTTGTTAAGGATTAGGGTCATGGTTAGGGTCAGGATTAGGGTTAAGTATGGTTTTGTTAAGGGTTAGGGTCAGGGTTAGGGTTAGGGTTAGGGTTAGGGTCAGGGTTAGGGTTAGGGTTAGGGTCAGGATTAGGGTTAAGTATGGTTTTGTTAAGGATTAGGGTCAGGGTTAGGGTCAGGATTAGGGTTAAGTATGGTTTTGTTAAGGGTTAGGGTCAGGGTTAGGGTTAGGGTTAGGGTCAGGGTTAGGGTTAGGGTTAGGGTCAGGGTTAGGGTTAGGGTCAGGGTTAGGGTTAAGTATGGTTTTGTTAAGGATTAGGGTCAGGGTTAGGGTCAGGATTAGGGTTAAGTATGGTTTTGTTAAGGGTTAGGGTCAGGGTTAGGGTTAGGGTTAGGGTCAGGGTTAGGGTCAGGATTAGGGTTAAGTATGGTTTGGTTAAGGGTTAGGGTCAGGGTTAGGGTTAGGGTCAGGGTTAGGGTTAGGGTTAGGGTTAGGGTTAGGGTCAGGGTTAGGGTTAGGGTTAGGGTTAGTTAGGGTTTAGGGTTTGGGTTAGGGTTAAGTATGATTTGGTTAAGGGTTAGGGTCAGGGTTAGGGTTAGGGTTAGGGTCAGGGTTAGGGTTAGGGTTAGGGTCAGGGTTAGGGTTAGTAAAGTCATGGTTTGGGTAGTGTGAGGGGCCACCTAAAAATGTTGGAAAAAAACGCAAACGCGGTAAAAACGCGCTAAAAACGCATACAAACGCATAAAAACGCTGCGTTTTTTTCATGCATGCTCATAAAAATGCTTGAAAAAAACGCAGCAGTTGTATGCTTATGTATGCGTTTTTTCAATGCGTTTTTTTGCGGGAAAAACGCGCTGCAAAAAAAAGTGTGAAACTAGCCTAAGCATAGACCATCAATGTTAAAGCAGTGGACAACTACACTGTGTCCGTAATGTTTTGGTGCACTTTTGACCAGTGACAGGAAAGTATACAGTATACAATAAATCCCTGGATCTGACGCCCTTAGACTTTTCCTTTTGGGGTTATGTGAAGCAACATGTGTTCATTGAACGTATCATCGACATTAATCACATAAAACAGAGAATCACAGACGTTATTCACTGTTACCCCAGATTTTCTTACCCGTGTGTGCCAAGAACTTTCCTATCATTTGGATGTGTGTAGGGCAACAAATGGAGCCCACATCAGAATGCACTGAATAGGAATGAAACTGGGAGAGTTTTTCTTTTATTTGGAGCAGATTTCACATTTCTATCTTCTTTTGTTGCTTTCCAGTTTACTGGTCAAAAGGGTACTATGACTTTACGGACACACTTTACTTTAGGTACTTGCCCATTGAGCTTTTCATTTCTCGTATGAGAGACCACCATTTGAGAAAATGTAACTAAGGAAGTCAGTTCACATGAAGTTTCTTGTGCTATGCAGCACACTGCTTCTTTTTGTTAGGTTAGGGTCAGCCCACCATATTTACTCTCATCCAAAAGAATTGGGCCGATTATGATATCACACTCTAATCAAATTTTGATCAGAGTGTAATCATAGTGTGATCCAATTTTCTTAGAAGAGGATAAGATGAGGAAAAAAAATTCTTCATCTTCTCCATTATGTCAGTCCATAATATGACCCACTCAGATCCAAATGGGGTCCAATGTTTTTTCATGGACTCATTGACTGCATCACCAAGTGCGATCAAATATTTGGATCCAATTTGGACAGGCTGAAATTTTTACTTCGGACCACTTCGGTTCGAGGGAAAAAAGAAATCAGACTTGTACACGGTTTCATAGAATAATATTAGTCCAAGTGCGATCCAATGTTTTTAATTTTCTGAGGTTGTCTACTTTAGAACGTTTATATTAGATATAGTGAATGGAGGTCAATTGTGAAAAATATACTAATAGTCAATAACATTTCCCAATGTAAAAAAAAGTGTACCCAGAAGGAACCCTGCACATCCAAATAAGGCTGCATTATTTTTTGGATGTACAGTCCTCCTTTTACACGCACTTTTTGCTTCCCATTGGTTCATTTTATATGCTTAAGCACTCGATTCATATTTAGTGTTGTGCCGACCACAATTTCTCTCTTCCTCAATGCCATTTTCCAGGACATAAAGGGTTTTGTCCAGAACTAGTCTTTTCTTTATCTTAGGCAAATATATAATTCACTGCTTGATATTTAAATACCTCTCAAAAGGCAAAATGATTTGTTAGCTCGCCACTGACATCCAGCACTAGGGAAACATGCTGTGGTGGCATCTCAAACCTTAAACAGCTATGGCTCTGTGTAGACCAAAGATAAGACTACATACATTTGGAGCCTATCCTGTGGATTTGTGGGATTAGTGTATACTGTGCCTAATACAGACACCTTCTATTACATTCTTAGGGCCCCGTCACACATAGCGATCACCAGCGATCCTGACAACGATATCAACGTGTCAGGAAGGATCGCTGGTGAGTCGCTACATGATCGCTGGTGAGCTGTCAAACAGGCAGCTTCACCAGCGATCAGGACCAGCGACGCCGAGCGCGCGGCGTCGCTGTGTACTTTAGTTACCAGCACGCTGATGCAGGGAGCTGGTAATTAAGGTACACATCGAGTTTCTAAGGGACGTGCGTCACTTCGAAACCCGATGTGTACCTTAGTTACCAGCTCCCTGCATCAGCGCGCTGGTAACTAAGGTACATAGAGGGTTTCTAAGCACAGCGCCGTGCTTAGAAACCCTGCGTTTACCTTAGATACCAGCTGATCGCTGGTCTCCCGCCTGTCACACGCAGCGATGCGTGGTGGTCAGCGGGAGACCAGCGACCAAAAAAATGTCCAGGGCTTTGCAACAGCGATCAGCGATACCAGCAGGGGGGCCGGTCACTGATCGCTGTCACACATAGCGATCTTGCTGGTGAGATCGCTGTTACATCACAAAACTTGTGACTCAGCAGCGATCTCGCTAGCGAGATCACTATGTGTGACGGGGCCCTTAGCCTACACCTTATCTTTTCCCAGTCCAAAGGCAAAATTGAAAAATGAGCCTCAGAAGACTGGAAACTTAAACTGGAATATTTCAATATTTTTCTACGAAAATGTATACAACCGTACTAAAGAAGATGAAAATTGGCTCCTCGCATTTTTGTTCTGGTGCCTGATTCTTTTCTGGTAAAATGCTTGCCAGTAATTTGTATAGTCTTATAGTTATATGTTGAGCTTTTTTTATGTATGAAGAAAGAATGGAAATGGAGCAAATGCAGTAATTACTTGACGCCATAAATATGTTGGGAGCATTTTGGTCATTTCAAAAAGAGACATGAAAAAATGTGGGGCATTGTCATGGTAGCAGCATGGCGGCTCAGTGGTTAGCATTGCAGCGCTGGGGTCCTGGGTTCACATCCCACCAAGCACAACATCTGCAAGGAGTTTACATGTTCTCCCTGTGTTTGCGTGGGTTTCCTCTGGGTTTTCTGGTTTCCTTCCACACTCCAAAGACATACTGATAGGGAGTTTAGATTGTGAGCCCCAGTGGGGACAGCAATGATAATGTCTGTAAAGCGCTGTGGAATATGATAGTGTTATATAAGCAAAGCATAATAAATAAATAGTAGTCCATTCAATAAGTAGATCTCCATTCCTATTGCTTCATAAAGCCATGCATATGGTGGACACGGTATATATATAGAGAGTAGGTTAGCCATATAGGGTTATTTCAGAGAAAGTAATTATGTATAATTAGAACAACTTTAGCATGCTGCCTACATTCCAAAATCTGCACATTTAAGCTCCAACCACATGATCCCCCCCCCAGATCATATCTCTAAAAAGTTCACAGCAGTTGAATATTTGAAATTAGCGTTTTGGTTGAAGAGGGAATAATTCTTTACATATGGTAGTAGCAAATTCAATTCAGTTTTTTCCTATTCTGAAAAAAAACTCAGTAGGTTTGAGATCAGAGACGCAATGCGAAATCTGTAAAGGTGCCCTTATCATACATGTGCCATTTATAACAAGGATTTTGAATGGTAGCGGGTTTGAGTCCCCTTAGGGTCTAGGTGTGAAAGCTATCTTTGGTAGCGTTGATCGAGTACTGAAATGCCCGAGTGCTCGACGCTCAAATCGAGGACATCAGATGCTCGGATGACTCGAGTAGCGAGCAAAATGGAAGTGAATGGCAATCTCTCTCTCTTTCTCTAGCTCTCTCCCCGGCTCAGATAATTCACCTCTGAGGATTCGAGCAGTGCCGAGCACACTCGCCCATCGCTAATCTTTGACCATTATTAAAGTTGATACAGACATATTTATAAGCACAGAGTTAAAGAAGAAAATAATACATGATTTGGTCAGAAAATGTTGTAATGCCAAAAGTTGGTTTAAATGTCAGTATTGATTTGGAAGGAGAAATGGAGGAAGGGCGGTGCGGCGCATGATTAGGAAGTAATTATAGCGGTCAAAACAATTTAAACATGATTAGAATAATAAACCTGGCAAAGGGCACACAAATGATTTGTCAAAGGCAGCTCTTACATCTGGGTTTCCAAAATGACATTTTTTTGTCAAATGGAAACCCTTGTATCAGACCTGCTGAATTATTTATTACCTGCCTTACTAAACACCTGTATTTTCTGTTTTCCTCTCTGCATTTTAGCAGCCATTAACTTATTTTTTTATGTGTGTCTCAATTATACAGGAAAAGAGATTTCAGACATTTTTTCATTTTTTTAAACCATTTATACTTCACACTGAATAATTGAAAATTATTTTGTCAGGTTTTTAGAGCTGTGTGAATCTTATACAGAGTACATGCAGGAAAACGTATACAAATTAATTTTATTTTTTTTACTGTTCTAAATGATTTTTTCTTTCTTTTTTCTCTTAAGGAAATATAATTTGACATGCTTATTTTAAATTTAGAATGTTTTAACTCCTATACACTGATGCATTATAATCTTCTCTGTGCCACTATGATATTGGCTGATATTGTTAAGGCATCACTTAAAGAGAATTTGTCGGCAGGTTTTTGCTATATAATCTGAGAGCAGCATAACACTGGGCAAGAGAGCCTGATTTCAGGGATGTATAACTTACTGGGCTGCTTGCTATAATTTTGGTAGAATCTTTGTTTGATGTAAAGTTAGCAGAGCTAAGACTTTTGGACTGTGCATAGCCCTGCCCACACCCCTGACTGGCAGCATCCTGTACACTGTGAATCGTCAGCAATCAGCTAATCATTGGTAGGAAGTTGGATAGTAGTTCTGTATTATCTCCTGCTGATAAAATACAAACTGTACGGGAAAAAACAACACACAGTCAAAGAAGTGATGTATCCTTTTAATCAGGCTCTTGTGCCCTGTATTATGCTACTCTTAGATTACATAGCAAAATCCTGCTGACAGATTCCCTTTAAAGGGTTGTTCTCAACATAAATTTTGAGAAGTGCATTGTTCCAAGCATTTTGACTTCATTCTTACAAAGGGGTGGTGTTCTCCTGATGATTTAGGCTATGTGCCTATGATCAGGAATAGCAGTGTTTTTGGACGCAACTCCCCTGTGCTGTGCCCAAAATGCTGCGGTCTACATTAGAAGCACGGTGGATGGGATTTATAGAAATCCGATGCCCACTGTTCTTCTATTTAATGCTATGTAAACTCACCAGCGGTTCACATTTACGAGCCACAGCATGTCAATTATCTGTTGTTTCACCAAAGTCATTTATTAGATTCGGTAAATTTGCATGGTTCCCTGAACACATGCAGGTATAAAAGCGTGACTATTTCCAGATCGTGGGTAAATAGCCTAACACTCCCAAAAAGCAGCATGGTTGTGTCGCCGTTTCAAACATTGCACCAAGCGGAGGCAACTTTGACTTTGCAGCAGTGGAATACAGATGAATCCACTCAGTGTCCCCACGATATGGACAGCTCTAGAGCAGTGCTTGCAAGCTTTATAGCTGTGTTTCCCAAACTCCAGTCCTCACGGCCCCCAACAAGTCACGTTTTCAAGATTTCCTCAGTATTGCGTCAAAATGCTGCATTCTAATCAGTCTGAACCTTCCTTTTTCCAACCTTGTCTGTCCACAGTGTTGGAAACCTCCTATAGATATTAGATGTTTGACTAGTCCTCTGAAAATAAGAAGTTCAGCTGAATTTTTTTCCTTTGCATGGTGTCAGGTAGTGCAGACACTCCTTAGTGTGTAACCAATCCTTGGACCCAGTTTTGGTTCTCAGGGATAACTGCACGAGGGTCTCCCAGTCCCCAATCATCTCATTGGGAAACACAAACAAAAGGGGTGCCATGGTCACGCCTTGATGCAGCACTCAAGGGTTACACATCTAAGATCTGCCATTATTTGACAGACAAGCACCTTTTCAATGTATTGGTAATAATAAAAGGGTTAACCGAGACTAATTATTTTTTGCTATGGGGCTGCCGGCATAGAGACGTCACAGACGGCACATGCCGGCGATTCATTAGGTTCTACTGACATCACACTAACAGAAGAGTGGCTTCTCTTCCTCTCTGCTCTGTTGATGGGGTGTGACTGCCGACATCATACTGATTGACAGCTGGCTCACGGCTGCCTAACTGCAGTGAATTGACTGTCAATCAGCATGACATCGGCTGTCACGTCCTGTCAACAAAGCAGACTGGAAGTGCTGCTCTGTTGACGTGGAGCAACTGAATCGCCAGTGGTTTATGACTGCTCTGTGCATGTGTCGGGTAGAACAGACAGGTAATTAACAACTATCTGCTTGTTAGTTTTTAGGCCAGTAGAAAAAAAAGTCTTAGATACCCTCTTTAAGGGTTTGCGTATTGGGAATTCCATGCTTTTATCTTAAATTGAGGTTTACGTTAAACTAAAAAAAATCTTGGGTAGAAGTAGAATTTAGATTGAGTGGAAGTAGATTTAACGACATTTACCGTATACCAAAAAGAAAAATGATTCTCAGTCAGTGAACTACAGGTTAAATTTGATGAGTTTCATTGTACATTGAAACATATTTTTTTCTGCTGACATATTATGCGCTTTTCTGTAATGATTGATGAAAATCATAAGAGAATGTTAAGGGTTCAAAAACATCTAACAAGCAAACTGTGAAATAAAAGTTGCCTAAAGCGTATATTTCATTATAGGCTCGAAACAGTTCATTGTGAAAGCGTGAACCGAATCTATTCATTCTTAGGGTGAAAACAAGCGCTGTTCACATGCAGTCCGTACATGCTTACACGATGTGATATACTATGAGCGTCTCACAAGCGATGATTTGTCGATAAACAAGACAGATAGAAAAATACTTAGTAGTCACTGACTAACTGCTATAGAATTGATTGTATTCCATAAATGACAACAGTCCACGAAGCAAAGCAACTAAGTATAGAACTTAAATGCCGAACACGTAGCTTCCTCTGCTTTTTTTTTTTCATACGTTTATATGAAACGCTCCGGGATGTTCTCGTAACATCAATATATCAATATGTCATAGCGGCTCTAAAATGTTTCTAAAATTACCATGTCAATAAATGGAGCTCACTACATTTGACCAGAAACAAGTACTTATGTTTGTGTAGTCATTAAAAAAAGGATTATTTGGACCCAACTCTGTAGAAACCCTAAAAAGGCATCTCTGAGATATAAACATGGCCTTGATAATAGTGCAAAATATTTTTTTGAGGAAAGATCCTCTATATACATTAACTTGGAACTTAATATTTACATTTTTTGCTTAATATGTATATATACTAGATGGTGGCCCGATTCTAACGCATCGGGTATTCTAGAATATGTATGTAGTTTATTTATGAAGATTCCGCGTCAATATTGTTGATTGCGGCAAATCCGTGCGGCAGGAGATGATCCGTGGCAACCGTCGGGAGATAGTGGTGGCGTGTGGCGTTCGAATTCCGCGCCAATTCGTGGCCGGACTGCGCCTGTCGCTGATTGGTCGCGCCCGGCCGGCCGCGACCAATCAGCGACGCAGGATTTCCGTTACAAGCAGAGAGACGAACAGACTGAATATATATATATATTTTTCTCCTCATACAGACGTGTATATATATATATATATATTTCTCCTCATACAGACTTGTACATTTATATATATATTTCTCCTCATACAGATGCATATATATATATATATTTCTCCTCATACAGACGTGTATATATATGTATATTTCTCCTCATACAGACGTGTATATATTTATTTCTCCTCATACAGACGTGTATATATATATATATATATATATATATATATATATATATATATATTTCTCCTCATACAGACGTGTATCTAATATATAAAGCTCAGTGTGTGTGTGTGTGTGTGTGTGTGTGTGTGTGTGTGTGTGTGTGTGTGTGTGTATGTATGTCCGGGATTGGCATCTGCACCGTCGCAGCTACAGCCACAAAATTTTGCACAGTCACACGTCTGGACCCCACGAGCGTCATAGGCTATGTTGTGAGGTGAAATTTTAACCCCGTGTGTTCCAATTCACCAAACAATTTTTGCCTATTTATTCTTATCATTTCTATGGTGTTATCGTCCTTCTGTAAAGCGCTAAATAACACAATTTATTACCGTGCCAACACAGACCACCCTCTGACACAGACTGCAGGGGGAGCCCAGTATCACACAGGATAGGATTAGATACACAGCTCAGCAGTCAGTATGACACAGGATAGGATTAGATACACAGCTCAGCAGTCAGTATGACACAGGATAGGATTAGATACACAGCTCAGCAGTCAGTATCACACAGGAGAGGATTAGACACATGGCTCAGCAGACAGTATCACACAGGAGAGGATTAGATACACAGCTCAGCTGTCTGTATCACACAAGATAGGATTAGATACACAGCTCAGCTGCCAGTATCACACAAGATAGGATTAGATACACAGCTCAGCTGTCAGTATCACACAAGATAGGATTAGATACATGGCTCAGCAGTCAGTATCACACAGGATAGGATTAGATACACAGCTCAGCAGTCAGTATCACACAGGAGAGGATTAGACACATGGCTCAGCAGTCAGTATCACACAGGATAGGATTAGATGCACAGCACAGCAGTCAGTATCATACAGGATAGGATTAGATACACAGCTCAGCAGTCAGTATCACACAGGAGAGGATTAGACACACGACTCAGCAGCCAGTATCACACAGGATAAGATTAGATACACAGCTCAGCTGTCAGTATCACACAAGATAGGAATAGATACACGGTTCAGCAGACAGTATCACACATGATAGGATTAGAAACACAGCTCAGCACACAGTATTATTATTATTATTTTTAGACCTTTTATTATTAGACCTATCCATCAATGTCAATGGCTGCTCTCTATCCCCAGTCCCGCACGCTCGGTGCCTCGGGGTGATCCTCGACTCTGCGCTCCCTTTCAAACCACATATCAAAGCCCTTGCCTCTTCCTGCCACCTCAAACTCAAAAATATTTCCCGGATCCGCTCATTCTTCAACCACGAAACCACAAAAACACTAGTGCATGCTCTTATCATCTCCCGCCTCGATGACTGCAACCTCCTACTCTCTGGCCTCCCCTCTAGCACTCTGGCACCACTCCAGTCCATCCTTCACTCTGCTGCCCGACTAATCCACCTGTCTCTCCGCTATTCCCCAGCCTCCCCCCTATGCCAGGCCCTTCACTGGCTTCCTACTGCCCAGAGGCTCCAATTCAAAACCCTAACCATGACATACAAAGCCATACACAACCTGTCTCCTCCATACATCTGTGACATGGTCTCCAGTTACCTACCCACATGCAACCTTCGATCATCTCAAGATCTCCTTCTCTACTCCCCCCTTATCTCTTCTTCCCACAACCGCATACAAGACTTCTCCCGTGCTTCCCCCATAATCTGGAACTCTCTGCCACAACACATCAGACTCTCACCATCAATGGAAACCTTCAAGAAGAACCTGAAGACCCACCTGTTCCGACAAGCCTACAGCCTGCATTGATCCTCGGTCTACTGAACCACACACAATAGGATTAGATACACAGCTCAGCAGACATTATCACACAGGATAGGGTTAGATACACAGATACACATGTTGTTTATCAAAAGGCTCTTGAATGAGTTGAAAATAAAATACTATCAATACTTGTATAATCATTTAGTTAATTTGTGTTGCAAAACTGTAGTGTTGAATATATGATGTGAAATGTTTTTATGTGCAAAATGATCATTATAGTTTGTTATAACTAACCACAGTTGGTTACTATGCCCAGGCAACGTCGGGCTCTTCAGCTAGTATATATATATTTCTCCTCATACAGACGTGTATATATATTTCTCCTCATACAGACGTATATTTATATAGATTTCTCCTCATACAGACGTGTATCTACTATATAATCGTCTAATTCTGTCTGTCTGTCTCTCTGTAACGGAAATCCCGCCTGTTGCTGATTGGTCACGGCCTAGATGGTGGCCGTCCGCGACCAATCAGCGGCAGGCACAGCTTACAGTTACAAAGAGCTGCGCCTTTCGCTGATTGGTTGCGGCTTGGCGGCCGCGACCAATCAGCGACGCAGGATTTCGGTTACAGACAGACAGACAGAATAAGACAATTATATAGTAGATATGTATGAGACTAGACAATTGAAAGACACTGCAGCTGCAACTTTTTCCCTTTCGTAGACCAAGCTCCAGTTCCAGACATGGGCAAATGAGTCGCAATCTTTAGAAAAAATGCTTGTTTTTTTGTTTTTTTTTAATCACACATCTTGGAAGGGATGACTTTACAATTATGTGGATGTAGTCACAGCCTAATTGATTTCCTGCAGGAGGACCACTGATATTTTACCACTGTGCATTTGCACATTGTGAATGTTTGGGGGTCCCAAAGGTGGAGAATCGTTTTATTTTTCCTCTAAGGCCATGTTCACACATTCTGTATTGGGTCAGTATTTGCAAGCCAAACCAGGAGTGGATGAAAAATGCAGAAGTGGTGACGTGTTTCTATTATACTTTTTCTCTGATTGTTCCTCTCCTGGTTTTGGCTTACAAATACTGATGTAAAATACTGAGTGTGGTCTACAATTGCAAATAGCTGAGCTCAGGTCATCATATATAATGAGAATACTCATACTATAAGAAAAATACCTTTGTGTTTGGAAATTCTGAAGGAAAAAGTGGACAGATAAAAATAGTCTCAATGCTTTCACAGAGCAAAAGTTATGTATTAACCATAAGAAGAGTTTTCTTGGATTTTTATAACTAGCCAAAGATCAGGGAATGTTAAACATAAATAGGCATTACTTCCTCTGAATCCCCTGTCAATTCCAGTGCTGCCACTTCTATGGTGCCACAGCTTCCAGTACCGACCCTGATGACAATTCCTTTAGGAGCTGTGTTAGAAGCTGTGGGCCGACGTTGGTGTCACTCACGGCTTCAATCTCTGTCCTTTGATGATGACTTGTTTTTCATAAACAGAGATAGAAGCAGAGTGCCAGCGCTGCACTCACATCTCCCGTAGCTTCTATCACCATGGATCCAGGACATCTTCAGAGGGTGGCACTGCAAGAAACTGTAGTAAGTACCTGCAGCGCTGCCCCTGTAAATACCTGTTCTAGGAGGGGAGATAGACTCTGCAGGGAAGTGAGTGCATTCCCAGTCTCATGTGAAGTCCTATTTGAAGTTTCTCTCAAATGAAAAACTACAGGAAGTGAAGTAAAAAAAAAAACACATTTAGAGATTAGCAGGATAGGCAGAAGTGTACGGCATTGTCTACAAAAGGCAAATTGGAAACGTTTTTAGGGTCTAAAGATAGATTTTTTGAAACTATATTTTAGGTAGGAGACCAACCTTTTAAACCTCCACTAGGCAATACGCAATGTACAATCGCTTGTGTCTAAAGAGTAAAGCTAAGTACACACTACATTTTTCACCATTTTTAGGCACATATGCTCAAGAGGTATGCACCTGAGAATGATTAGTGTCTTGATTGATACAAAGGCACCTATCCATTATTGGGCCATTGTAAAGAAACGTATGACGCTCAGGATATGTTTCTTTTCTTTTCTTCTGTATAAGAAAGTGCAGTCTGCTGTGCTTTTCTATAGTTTAACAAATGGCAAGTGCATATAACAACCAGAAGGAGACTGAAGGAACACACTTCTGGCCTCTGTCTCGTGAATGGAGGCCTATGACAATGTTAGAGTATATATTGGGAACATCTAACCATACTGTAGACTTATCCATATATCCACATTTCTACCATTATTCTCAATTAACTTCATTTTTGGGTATTTAATTATATTGTTAGCAAATGATTTGTCTAGATTTGATCTGCGTAGAGCTTTTCTGCTCGGTCAAGTTTTTAGACTCTTGTATTAGTACAAAAACCCTTGATATTTTTTTTTGCCAACTCAACTCTGATTTCCTTTCCAGGTAAAGAACTATTGTTTAGAACCCAGCAAGGCAATGTGGTGAAGCTAAATGTGGAGAAGAACGAGTCAACATTACTGATAGAGAAGAAAATGTTTGTAAGTAGAATTTATGTGACTTTCATCACATGTGGTGCCTGCCATATTCATTAGGAATTTTTCTTTTGTTCCTGTTCCTCTCCAAGATATGACCCACTCTTCGCTGTATTTATATTTAGTCTTGTTAGCCAAGCAGGAGTGTTCATTAAGAAGAATAGTTGAGGACTACTCCCAGTTGGATAGTAAGATTGGATTTACATTTAAGGAAGAAGAATCCATATCTCAGTAGCTCAGAGGATCAGAAGCTAAAAAAAGGAGAAGAGCATTTAGACCAGGTTAAAAAAACCCACAAATATGGCAAATGTCAAGTCCTTTTCAACAAAGTTGCCTAACCTGTACAATGATTATGCTGCATTCACATTACGCCGGTAAATGCCTATAACTAGAAAGTGAGTGTGGTGTTAAGATGTTAAAGACTTGACACAAGCTTCTCTCTCAGGGATTTCCATTTCAAGGTCATTAATATTTGATTTCATGGGAGGGAATAATTTCTTTAAAAAAAAAAAAACCTGCTAAAGACTCTAGACGTGCACATCAAAGACAGCCGATACTATAAAATCCCCATAATTAAAGGAGCAGAATGTTCGAGCAGTAGATCCGCTGTGATCCTCTCGATCCATGCCTTTGTTACTAGCAGCACGTTCGACAGAGAACTGCTTGCAAGTTGACAACATATCCAAATAGAATATGATAAAAGATTTTCCACTCATTTATCAAAGTCTCCTATTGTTGCTTTGTTACTACATAAACAATGGACTTTATTATAAGTTTTGTGTCTGATGAGAAATGTTAGACTTCCCAACTCCACATCCGCTCCGTGCACTGTACCTGATGTCTGGTCCAGAATTTCAAAGCCCTGGATCTGTTTGAACAGAGAACTGTGCTGCTCTTCAACTTTACGATTAAAAGACTACATTTGCAGCTCCTGTCGAATGCTGTAAAACTGTGGATTTCCACTAACGTTACACTATGAACAAGAGCAGACCTCAAGACTGGGACATAAGCAAAACTGGGTTTTTAGATTGTAATGTTTTATCCAGATGCCACTAAGTGAGTCGAAAAAGGGGGTTTGTGGGAACAAAAGGTGAAAAGATTGTAAAGCTTCTGTCAACGTGGCTGAAAAAACCTAATCATCTATTGGCAAATATTGTTCAAGCAAAACAGAAAGAAATTAATTGGAGTATTAGTTGGTTACTAGTAATGAGCGAGTATACTCGTTGCTTGGGTTTTTCCGAGCATGTTCGGATGTCCTCCAAGTATTTTGTTGTGCTTGGAGATTTAGTTTTCCTCGTCTCAGCTGCATGATTTGTGACTTGTACTTATACTCGCTCATCACTATTTGTTACGTGCAACATGTACTGTAGGAGCATGTTCACACTGGCCATTAAACAGACAAAAGCAAAGACAGAAACAAAATGAACATATACCCTGCTAGATGTAAATAAATATTAACAGTGCATGAAAATAATATAGGGTACTTAACAAGTGTAAAAGCCATCCCTCAAGGTGACCCTAATCAAAACAGTCCTAGCCTCTAGTATTAAAGTGAACCTGTCAGCAGAGCAATAACTTTTTTATTTTTCCTTCAATATGGCCATGTGAGGGATTGTTTTTTGTAGGACGAGCTGTACTTTTGAATGACATCATTAGTTTTACCATGTCATGTACTAGAAAATGGGAAAAAATTCCAAGTGCAGTGAAATTGCAAAAAAAATGCAATCCCACACTTGTTTTTTATTTGGCTTTTTTACTAGGTTCAATAAATGCTAAAACTGACCAGCCATTATGATTCTCCAGGTCATTATTAGTTCATAGACACTAAACATGTCTAGGTTCTTTTTTATCTAAGTGGTGAAAAAAATTCCAAACTTTAATTAAAAAAAAAAAATTTGCGCCATATATCGATACCCGATGAGAAACTGGGTCTGAGCAGAAAAAGTAAATTAATGTGCATGCAAGATGTAATTGCATATGAACACATGACCTTTACACAGAGAAAACCAAAAGCAAAACACAAAACAAATATCCTGGAATAAAAAAGTAGAAAAAAAAGTAAAAAAATATATTGCAAAAATTGCATGAGGGTAGTAATAATGGTAATAATAAGGGTATTTAGTTAACATAATTTTGATCAAAATAATGTAGAAGCCATCCCGCCACGTCACGGCAACCCTTGTGGGACAGTCCTAACTCTTGTATTTAAAACCTTTCCACTTGTCAAGTGACGTAAATGTGAACAAGGACAGAGGGACTGAACCACCAGTAATAGTGTAGGCCAGACAGGATGGATTTTCCAACTCAGAAACAGGGCGGTCACACCCTTATATGCACAGAATGCACAATGAAACAAATGAGAAACTGGGTCTGAGCAGAAAAAGTAAATTAATGTGCATGCAAGATGTAATTGCATATGAACACATGACCTTTACACAGAGAAAACCAAAAGCAAAACACAAAACAAATATCCTGGAATAAAAAAGTAAAAAAAAGTAAAAAAATATATTGCAAAAATTGCATGAGGGTAGTAATAATGGTAATAATAAGGGTATTTAGTTAACATAATTTTGATCAAAATAATGTAGAAGCCATCGCGCCACGTCACGTATCGATACCCGTAGTGTCTCCATTTTTTGTGATCTCGGGTTGGGTGAGGGCTTATTTTTTGTGTGCTGAGCTGACGTTTTTAATGATTCCAGTTTGGTGCAGATACAATCTTTGGATCTCCCGTTATTGCATTTTCATGCAACGTCGTGGCGACCAAACAAAAGTAATTCTGGCTTTTTTACTTTTTTTCTCGCAAAGCCATTTAGCGATCAGGTTAATCTTCTTTTGTATTGATAGATCACACAATTCTGAATGCAGCAATACCAAATATGTGTATGTTTGATTTTATTTTTGCTTTATTTAGAATTTTTAAACACTTTTTTACTTTTGGCATGCTTCAATAGTCTCCATGGGAGACTAGAAGCTGGCACAACTCGATCGGCTCTGCTGCATATAGGTGATGGTCAGATTGCCTCTATGTAGTAGAATTATTCACTTGCTATGAGTGGCGACAACTGGGTGGCGCTCACAGCAATCTGGTTCTGACAACCATAGAGGTCTCCAGGAGACCTCTGGTTGTCATGCCGATGCACCAGAGATCCGCGATCACGTGACGCGGGTCACCGGTGTTTGTATTTCTGACGCGATTGCCGGAAGCGCTTGTTAAATGCCGCTGTCAGAGTTTGACAGCAGCATTTAACTGGTTAATAGCCACGGGTGGATCACGATTCCACCCGCGGCTATTGCACTCACATGTCAGCTGTTCAAAACAGCTGGTATGTCCTGGGAAAGATGTGGACTCACCGCCAGAGCCCCCATCAAAGGGAGGGAGTCTAACATTGACGTAAATGTACACCCGATGTAGGAAAGGAGTTAAAATGATAACTTGGTTGATAAAATCCATCTTGTGGTTGTTGTTTAATCTGTACATGCAGTTTTCAGTCAATGAACTTCTCGTGCTATGGGGCGGGGCTATGGGTGGGGCTTTATGTGATGCTCTGCTCACATATTCATCCTTATGGGCTTATGACAGGTCACTGATCCATCACTGACCTGCCCCCTATTTTACATAATACATAGAATATTGTGGAGCTAGAAAAAAAATGACATCCAGCAAAATGGCATCGTGGTGGCGCTTGCGCAGTAGCATCTATCACTTGAACCAGGGCTTGCACATAAAATGGATTTCATCAATCATTTTAACCAGTGTTACGGCACCAACCTGACAGTGTCTGTTGCTTAGTTTGCAAAATCCTATGTACGGGTTTGCTTTAAAACCTTACTATATGTCAAATGACATAAAAGTGAAAAGGAGTCAAGCAGGACTGGGGTCCAACTATGAACACACATCCATGGGAAGCTATATAAATATAATGCCGAGATCAAAGAAAGGGAGGCTACTCCCTTGCGCACACTGAGTGCGAGAACCTAAAGCAAAGCTGAAAAATTCTGTGGGTACACAAAAAAATTAACTGGAATATATATACTATTGCATGTTACTTACTTTCTTTCTGCAGGGCATATGTTCAGTTTGCTTCTATCTTAGGTTTTGTCTTGTACAAGTAAGTTTACGTTCACACAATCAAATTTATAGTCTGAGTGCTGTCCATGGAAAAAGCTGGCAGTACTACCAAGAATACAAATAGAAAGAAGTGGAACAGCATCTGCATCCAGGTGAAAAATTCTGTAGTTTTATTCTGCCATCATCAGATACAACGTTTCGACCCCTATGAGGCCTTTATCAAGTACAAACTTATGACAAAAGGAGCGGCCATATACACTCACTGGCCACTTTATTAGGTACACCTGTCCAACTGTGTGTTAAGACTTAATTTCTAATCAGCCAATCACATGGCGGCAACTCAGTGCATTTAGGCATGTAGACATGGTCAAGACAATCTCCTGCAGTTCAAACCGAGCATCAGTATGGGGAAGAAAGGTGATTTGAGTGCCTTTGAACGTGGCATGATTGTTGGTGCCAGAAGGGCTGGTCTGAGTATTTCAGAAACTGCTGATCTACTGGGATTTTCACGCACAACCATCTCTAGGGTTTACAGAGAATGGTCCGAAAAAGAAAAAAAATCCATTGAGCGGCAGTTCTGTGGCCGGAAATGCCTTGTTGATGCCAGAGGTCAGAGGAGAATGGGCATACTGGTTCGAGCTGATAGAAAGGCAACAGTGACTCAAATTGCCACCCGTTACAACCAAGGTAGGCAGAAGAGCATCTCTGAACGCACAGTGCGTCGAACTTTGAGGCAGATGGGCTACAGCAGCAGAAGACCACACTGGGTACCACTCCTCTCAGCTAAGAACAGGCATCTGATGGCTACTTTCAGCAGGATAATGCGCCATGTCATAAAGCTCGATTCATCTCAGATTGGTTTCTTGAACATGACAATGAGTTCATTGTACTCAAATGGCCTCCTCAGTCACCAGATCTCAATCCAATAGAGCATCTTTGGGATGTGGTGGAACGGGAGATTCGCATCAGGGATGTGCAGCCGACAAATCTGCGCCAACTGTGTGATGCCATCATGTCAATATGGTCCAAAATCTCTGAGGAATGCTTCCAGCACCTTGTTGAATCTCTGCCACGAAGAATTGAGGCAGTTCTGAAGGCAAAAGGGGGTCCAACCCGTTACTAGCATGGTGTACCTAATAAAGTGGCCAGTGAGTGTATAGTGTGGAAAAACCAATCACCATTCTGGCTACGCCCCCACATATAAAATACATAAAAAAATGGTCCAAAAAACATCAAGAATATAAAATAGAAAGTTCATTACATGCAAAAGCTCACAGAGATACATAAATGCAAAATTGCTGTTATACAAATAAGCACCAGTATTCATAAACACAGGCCATGTGTAAATGGCCCAATCACCTTATTGTGTATCTGTCACCATGGTGATAATTCACCAATCATTGTCTCTCTCTTATGTAGTAAACCCCTAAACCAATAAAAACGCTATATGGCGTTTGCGCCAAAACCGTAGCCACTAACCTCACACAGCACAGATGATATAAGCCACACTGACCAATCCAGTGTCTACATGTTAACTCACGTTTGACTTGCAGTGGCACCGTGCGGCCGAGAAGGGAGGCGGGGAGCGGGCGAAGTCCCACGACGTATCACCGCCAGAAATCCCGCGCATGCGCGCGGTACCACCGTCGGGACACAATCCACCAAGGCAACGCTCAGCCCCAACCCCACCTAATGGCACATGCGCAGAAATCCACACGTTCGGCAATAAGCCCAGTATATGTCCCAGTCATATCGGCCTAACACGGGGGCCAATCAGCTAGGGGAGCATGTCACATGACAGGTCACATGACCTGCCATGTAAACAGAACATCCCACCGCCGACCGGCAACCACCGCCAAACGGGAGTTAACATGTAGACACTAGATTGATCAGTGTGGCTTATATCATCTGTGCTGTGTGCGGTTAGTGGCTACGGTTTTGGCGCAAACTGCACCATCTCCATCTCCTGCTATTCTTTGTCTCCCCCTAGTGGCCAAACTCGGTCCTACACCATCTCTTTCTGATCCCAGCTGTTTCCCCACACGTATATACAATTTCACGTCAAGTATATTTACTGCCCTTCTTACACTCACCGTTCCTCTTCAGACAGGTCCATAGGTCAGTCCACTTCCCTACACTATCATAGATAAGCTTTGCTATATTTCTGATGACAGCAGAGTGGTACTGATTGAGATACAACCGGGAGTGAAGCCGATGTGTTATGATGGTCTTTTTTCCTGGGCTGTTCTATCCATGCTTTTCACAGATAGAATACGAACCTCCTATACTCTATGGGGCTGTCACGTGTCTACCTTTTTGTTGTCAACCACCAAGTGTCTTAAAAAAAAACCACACAAGACGTGTCCGATTTTGATTCAAGTCACTGATCAAACTCTCCCATTCTAATCAATTGATTTGTGATAATAAATGGGCAGCACATGGATGCCGAGTGATGCTGTCTTTATGATTTCAGCCTGGGGCTGAATAGAAACTTTGACATGGGTTACATTGCCAAAGATCACTATGTGCTGTTGCAATTTCACAGTGTAATGGGGTTTTATTGTAATCTTTAGTGTACCATGACTGTGACAGGCAAGTTGAAAAAAAATCCAACTGGTTCCATCTTTTTTTTGCAACCTGCTTTCACAACTCCACCAAAGTCTGCTTTTCTGACATCCAATTCTATTACCAGGCGCCACCGTATTCATTTCGTGGGCAGCTCTGTTGATAGATCATATGTTGGAACAAGAAGCTCTTAACGGAGCAGGCTCTATCCAGCCACCAAGGTTAGGGTGGTTGTGATCTATAGTGCTGTTCAGTCTGATAGTGCGGCTGTGTGTGTTGTTCAGCTGAAGCTACCAGCTCCTTGCTTCAGCCAATTGGAAATAATCAACCCTTCTTAGGCTTCCAGCTTAGTGCTGGAAGCTGCTAGATAAAGCTATCTGCTTTTATGGTTTTGGTCTATGTTTTCTGCTCCTGATTGTATTTGTGTTTTCCTGGTTTGATCTCTGCTTGTTTTCTGATGTTTCTGCTGCCTGACGATTTTGTACCTTTGCGGCACTCTTGGTTTTCACCTGGCTACCTGACTGTCTTTCTTACCAGCTTGCCTTACCGAACAGCAGCTGAGTCTGTGGTCCTTGCCCAGGGACTCCTGTGTAAGTCCTGATCCCTGTATAGTGGTTAATGGGTGAAGGCCAGGGCAACCCCAGGGCTTTAGGAAAAGGAGTGGCTTGTGCTAAGCCGGTTCACGATACTGTAGATATTTTAGACCTGCCAGGTGACCACTGACAGAGCCTCCTTACACCTGCTTGTTGCAAAACCATATTGGTTGCAATGTGGCCCCATTTGCCTGAATCACGCTGTGATGTAGCAGTTACGTAGTGCAATCTTAAACTGTGTGACGCATGTTGCTGCCAAATTTTCATTTAGTTCCAACTTTGTTAGTAGTATAAGCTTGGAAATTTGATTTACCGTAGTTTTACATATGAGCAAAACAGATGAAACACTGATGGAAAAATGGACGCTATGATCAAAAATGGATGAAAATCAGATCCATCACACTGATACAAAATGTAAAAGAAAAATGTTTCTCATGTGCAAAAAACAAAAAAAATCTGAATGAGACCAAAGGGTTGTGTAGATTCTGCAACGTTTGCAAAGTAAAGGGTGAAATATGGAGTTTAACTTCATGGTTCTCGGTCACAAGTATGTAGAGGTGATGATTCTGCTGTCCTTCATTGTGAAGGTTTCCAGCGTTCACGTATTCTGATTATAAGGTCATCCCGGGTTTTTCTGTTTGATATTGTTAGGGAACTCATCGTGTGAAAAGGGTGAAACTTTGTAAGATGAAACTTGATTCAAAAACTTGATTAAAGAAAGAGGCTTTGATTATATCTTCCACTGGGAACCAAGCATATTTGTCAATGAGGACTGCCAAATATTCCGTGTAATGGTCCATGGAAATCAATACTTGCATTACCTTTGTTACATTACATTAGGCAAGTCTGACATTTTCTATGGCTCCCTACAGGCATCGAGTGTTGTACTTGTGTATGCAGTACAGCATCGGCTAGTGTTTTTTGCCCGTTGATCTATCAAGAAAAACATTTTGCCTCCTGTAATCTCTCCGTGTTTGATACCTTGATGGCCGCTATGTGCTGGGAATTACACTCGCTGTAGCAGCAAAGTTTACTTTCTGATTCTACAGACCGGAACAATTGCTCTGCGAGGTTTTTTTCTCCAAAGCCTCAAATCCTCTTGTATTTATACAGTTCCACTTTAAAGTGTGAAACACACCATTGTATTTGGTGGCTGAAATGATATTTTGTACTTTTTGCTATGGATAATGCTTTTTAAATGACATTACAGAAGGTTTATTGAACTCAATTCTTCCATCTGCTATAGAAAGAGAATCTTCACTATTGTTATGTGTTTAGAAAAGTCACCATAATCCCCCCGATGATAAAAGTTACTCTACTGAATTGAAATATGTAGATGACATTTTATATCCAAGTCTTGAAAATTTTATATATTTTTTATGTCTATTGGAAGGCCTTCAGTCCTTAATTTATGCACAGACCGGGCATAAACTACAGTGTCAATTGTCACAAAGGAGCACACATTTTATTTTTCTTTTATTCATAATTTATTTACTATATTCATAATTTATTATTTACGTTATGTAAATTTAATTATATCCATGTGTTTGTCCTATATAGATGGTACAGCTGTGATCAAAGCCATGAAATATTACAGTGGAATAGCAAAAAAACAACAAGGGAGTCAGCGTACTATTCTTGGCCTAATTTCGCAGGCAGATAATGGTTTATCGTCATAAACCTTAAAGCAAAAATCAGTTTATGGTTATACAGACACCATGACGTTACTGACAGAGGCTTGTATGTAGTAAATATACACTCACTGGCCACTTTATTAGGTACACCTGTCCAACTGTGTGTTAAGACTTAATTTCTAATCAGCCAATCACATGGCGGCAACTCAGTGCATTTAGGCATGTAGACATGGTCAAGACAATCTCCTGCATTTCAAACCGAGCATCAGTATGGGGAAGAAAGGTGATTTGAGTGCCTTTGAACTTGGCATGATTGTTGGTGCCAGAAGGGCTTGTCTGAGTATTTCAGAAACTGCTGATCTACTGGGATTTTCACGCACAACCATCTCTAGGGTTTACAGAGAATGGTCCGAAAAAGAAAAAAAATCCATTGAGCGGCAGTTCTGTGGCCGGAAATGCCTTGTTGATGCCAGAGGTCAGAGGAGAATGGGCATACTGGTTCGAGCTGATAGAAAGGCAACAGTGACTCAAATTGCCACCCGTTACAACCAAGGTAGGCAGAAGAGCATCTCTGAACGCACAGTGCGTCGAACTTTGAGGCAGATGGGCTACAGCAGCAGAAGACCACACTGGGTACCACTCCTCTCAGCTAAGAACAGGAAACTGAGGCTACAATTTGCACAAGCTCATCGAAATTGGACAGTAGAAGATTGGAAAAACGTTGCCTGGTCTGATGAGTCTCGATTTCTGCTGCGATATTCGGATGGTAGGGTCAGAATTTGGCGTAAACAACATGAAAGCATGGATCCATCCAGCCTTGTCTCAACGGTTCAGGCTGGTGGTGGTGGTGTCATGGTGTGGGGAATTTTTTCTTGGCACTCTTTGGGCCCCTTGGTACCAATTGAGCATCGTTGCAACGCCACAGCCTACCTGAGTATTGTTGCTGACCATGTCCATCCCTTTATGACCACAATGTACCCAACATCTGATGGCTACTTTCAGCAGGATAATGCGCCATGTCATAAAGCTCGAATCATCTCAGATTGGTTTCTTGAACATGACAATGAGTTCACTGTACTCAAATGGCCTCCTCAGTCACCAGATCTCAATCCAATAGAGCATCTTTGGGATGTGGTGGAACGGGAGATTCGCATCAGGGATGTGCAGCCGACAAATCTGCGCCAACTGTGTGATGCCATCATGTCAATATGGTCCAAAATCTCTGAGGAATGCTTCCAGCACCTTGTTGAATCTCTGCCACGAAGAATTGAGGCAGTTCTGAAGGCAAAAGGGGGTCCAACCCGTTACTAGCATGGTGTACCTAATAAAGTGGCCAGTGAGTGTATATAACTAAAAAAGAATACTTCTCATATCGGGAACATAGTGGCTCATAATACCTTAAAAGCAGCAAATAATAATGGGGCATCATAGCAAAAACTGAAATATTGTTTCATCCACAGTATCGGCAGATATCTTCTGCTACTACTGCTAATATTTGCCGTTTTCCACAAACATGTAAAGCGGGGTCAGGATTCCAACTACCTCAGGAACCCCTATCAACATTTTGTGATAAACCAAAAGACCTCCATTCACATTCGATAAATATTAGCCATTTTAGATGGTTTCCAACCATGTAATGTGTTTGGGGGCCTCCTGTCTGTCCCTAGATAGATTATGTTGGGAGTCATAAGGTTTGGGTGGTTGAGAATTCAATCACCAAATTTTTACTGATTGGTGAGAAATGAGAATCATCTGTCAGAGGTTCTCATGGATGACAATGCAGCAATCATCTGAGCCGAGCATTCCGGTGAATGTGTGATTTGGTCCAAGATAGCTGCCCAGGCAAAACATATTTTGCACGATGGCTACCTAACGTGCAAGCAAGAGCGATGTATGGGGCTCACATCGCTTGCTCCATCAATACGTCTAGTGTGGGTGTGTAGTGGTCATTTTATGGGGAATATCGCTGTTCCTATATAGGTTACTTTGCCACTACACCAATATACCACATGTTCATTCACCCAAAAAGTCTCAGCTGGATAGACGTTGCCAGATATTAGGATAGATATTCTCTCTGCCCACACTCCTTAGTAGATTCTAAGGACAGATATCTGTTGTGAGTTCATTTTCCCCTTCACCGTTGATGTCTGATGAACTCCCTCTGCTGGTGAAGAGAGGTAGTGAAATTGATTGGGTTGGGAAGAACCTGTCATCTGAACAGGTGGAGCCTGATTGGACACCCGGAATCACTGAGTGGATATAAGGCAGCCGACGCCCTACAGGGGTGCTGGTGATCCTTTCTGCTCTGAGCTCTTGCAAACCAGTTCAGTACCTGTCTTCTGAAAGCTAAGTGTTTGCTCTCTTATTTTTCCATGAGATATTGTCTGTTTACTTAGTGTTTGTGTTCTGCCTGCCCTTGTTGGTACAGGCTGAGCTCCATTTTTGTCTATGGTCAAGTTGATCTTTTGCTCAGTCTTCAGAATATACCTGAGTGCTGATATAGTGTTTTTGAAGTCTAGTGACTTCAGGGCCTTTTTTCTATCAGACGTGTTGGACATTATTTTGGCAGTATTTTTGCGGATTGCAGCCAACATCCTTTCTGTCCTTTCCTATTTAGTTAGTTGGGCCCCATCGTTTGCTCAACCTGTCTTTCTGTCTGTGTTTGTGTTTTCATCTGCTTTTCACCGACAATACATGTTGGGGGCTGTCTATTGCTTTGGGGTCTGCTCTGGGGTAGTTTAGATTTCCCCTTTCTTTCTTTAGGCTTATTTAGATCTCCGGCTGTGAACGAGGGGTCTAGGGCACCGTAGGAACCCCCCACGGCTACTGTTAGTTGTGTGAATAGGATCAGGGGTCTGCAATCCGATAGCTACCAACCTCTCCGGTTTTCTGGACTAAGGCCTGTTTCACACTTGCTTTTTTTTGCAGCGCGTTTTTCCTGCAAAAAGACGCATTGAAAAACGCATACAAAAGCATACAACTGCTGCGTTTTTTTCAAGCATTTTTATGAGCATGCATGAAAAAAACACAGCGTTTTTATGCATTTGTATGCGTTTTTAGTGCGTTTTTACCGCGTTTGCGTTTTTTTCCAACATTAGGTGGCCCCTCACACTAACCCAAACCATGACCCTAACCCTAACCCTAACCCTGACCCTAACCCTTAACCAAACCATACTTAACCCTAACCCTGACCCTAACCCTAACCCTTAACCAAACCATACTTAACCCTGACCCTAACCCTAACCCTGACCCTAACCCTAACCCTAACCCTTAACCAAACCATACTTAACCCTAACCCTGACCCTAACCCTGACCCTAACCCTAACCCTAACCCTTAACCAAACCATACTTAACCCTAACCCTGACCCTAACCCTAACCCTAACCCTGACCCTAACCCTAACCCTTAACCAAACCATACTTAACCCTAACCCTGACCCTAACCCTGACCCTAACCCTAACCCTAACCCTGACCCTAACCCTTAACCAAACCATACTTAACCCTAACCCTAACCCTGACCCTAACCCTTAACCAAACCATACTTAACCCTAACCCTGACCCTAACCCTAACCCTTAACCAAACCATACTTAACCCTAACCCTGACCCTAACCTTAACCCTAACCCTGACCCTAACCCTAACCCCTAACCAAACCATACTTAACCCTAACCCTGACCCTAACCCTAACCCTAACCCTAACCCTGACCCTAACCCTTAACCAAACCATACTTAACCCTAACCCTGACCCTAACCCTAACCCTAACCCTGACCCTAACCCTAACCCTAACCCTTAACCAAACCATACTTAACCCTAACCCTGACCCTAACCCTGACCCTAACCCTAACCCTAACCCTGACCCTAACCCTTAACCAAACCATACTTAACCCTAACCCTGACCCTAACCATAACCCTAACCCTAACCCTAACCCTGACCCTAACCCTTAACCAAACCATACTTAACCCTAACCCTGACCCTAACCCTAACCCTGACCCTAACCCTAACCCTAAACCCCCTTAACTAACCCTAACTCTAACCCAAACCCCTAAATTCCATGGTTAACAAAAAAAAACGCATGTGCAAAAAAACGCATACATAAGCATGCCAATGCGCACATATGCGCACCCATAGACTTACATTGGGTGTCTTGCTGTAAAAAACCGCATTGCGCGCGCATGCGTTTTTTTGAGGCAAATCGGACGCACAAAAAATGCAACAAGTTGCATTTTGTGCGCCCGAGCGCATACCGCAAAAAAACGCATGCGCGGTAAAACGCGTACAAACGCATGTGTATGCGCACATAAGCGCATCCCATGCAAAGTATAGGAAAAAAAACGCATGCGCTATTTAGCGCTAAATTACCCCAAAAAAAAACGCAAATGTGAAACCAGCCTTAGCTTGTATTTTTGTCTTTTCCTCCTTTGGTGACTCATTCATAACAGATATCCTCTCTGTACACAATTCTAAATCAGTTCCTGACTGAGAGGACTATCCTCTACGTCCACACTTTTTAGTTGTTTCCTAGGCTAATTATATTCTATGAACAAACTTCTTTAGCCTAACCGCATCTCCTGATCCCTGGTCTGTCTTTTGTGTGCTGAATAAGATATGCTACTCTTTCTGCACTTGCAGCATGTCTCTCTGTACATGAGGTTACTTTCACACTATTCCTGCTTTCTTCTATGGAATCTGTCACCACATTTGACCTATATAACCTATTAATAACGGCATACAGGTTATAGACAGCTAAAAAAAATCCTCCCTGAATGTCTCATATCAGATGCCTTGTTGTTGATAAAGCATCTTTTATCACTTTATATAAATGACCCCTTCCAGGCTCTGGGGGGATACTTCCTGGAAGATAATTCTGCCTCCAGAGATTATCTTACATATAGGGAGTTACTAGTATGATGTGTGATGGCTGTTCTTGCCTCTCCTGATCTCACTGCAGAACTGTGTGTGATTATACCTGACCAGGGTCGGACAGGCCCACTGGAGAACTGGAGGATTCTCCGGTGGGCCCAGGCACTGACACCTAATGCCATACAGGGCCAGAAGTTGTCTAGGGCCCCATCTGATCCAGGGGCCCCCAGCCAGTGGCGTGTCGCTAATAGCGGCACACCATGCAGCTGCTATTGGGGCCCCAGGTGCCAGCGGAGCAGCAGCTGGTGATGGGAGGCAGAAACTGGCTGCTGCGGTTAAAGCCTGTCCCCGCTGCTAAAAGGAAATGAATATTCACTCTTTCCCATGCCCCCAGGGGTGTGGAGAGAGGTGAATATTCATTTCACTTTAATAGCAGGCAGTGTTAGCCGCAGGGTGCAGCTAACACTTCCTGCTATCAAAGCTCCTCGCTCCCCCAGCCCACGCGGTTGCTATGGGGCTGTAAGCCAGGGGGGCCCGGCGCCAGCACCGCCCCTTAGTGCACGCTGTATTCAACTGTATCGGCATCATAAAGCAATAATGGAGCAATAATAGAGGAGAGAGCATCAAATGATGCTCCCTCTTTCATCATTCCCCTCTGCCTCTGACACAGCCGGTGCGCGATGATGTCACTTCATACCGTACCCGCTGTGTGTCGGGCAGAAATAGAGCCGAAATCAGAGTGGGAGCGAGTAGAAGAGACGAGTATTGTGTTTGCTTTTTTATACACAGCTCTGGCAAAATTTAAGAGACCATTTTCAATTGTTCAGTTTGTCTGATTTTTCTCTTAATAGGTATATTTGAGTTAAATGTAAAGTGCTCTTTTATTCTACAACCCCTGGCAAAAATTATGGAACCACCGGCCTTGGAGGTGTTCATTCAGTTGTTTAATTTTGTAGAAAAAAAGCAGATCACAGACATGGCACAAAACTAAAGTAATTTCAAATGGCAACTTTCTGGCTTTAAGAAACACTAAAAGAAATCAAGAACAAAAAATGAGGTAGTCAGTAATGGTTACTTTTTTAGACCAAGCAGAAAGGAAAAATTATGGAATCACTCAATTCTTTGGACTGTTTTCACATTCTATAACCTGTTTGCCTATATTAATCTAATATATAAAGCTAAATGTGTGTGTGTGTGTATGTGCAGGTATGTCTGGGATTGGCATCTGCACCGTCGCAGCTACAGCCACAAAATTTTGCACAGTCACACGTCTGAACCCCGAGAGCATCATAGGCTATGTTGTGAGGTGAAATTTTAACCCCGTGCGTTCCAATTCACCAAACAATTTGGCCCATTATTCTTATCATTTCTATGGTGTTATCGTCCTTCTGTAAAGCTGGAAATAACACAATTTATTACCGTGCCAACACAGACACAATCTGACACAGACTGCAGGGGGAGCCCAGTATCACACAGGAGAGGATTAGATACACGGCTCAGCAGTCAGTATCACACAGGATAGGATTAGATAACGGCTCAGCAGACAGTATCACACATAATAGTATTAGATACACAGCTCAGCAGACAGTATCACACAGGATAGGATTAGATACACGGCTCAGCAGACAGTATCACACAGAATAGAATTAACATCACGAAACAATCACAGACCTCAGGGAGACCAGTCAAAGGAAACACTGCGGCAGCCGGCAAGGGCGCTCAATCAGTGAAATCCTAGGTGCAATGCTCCCTGGGAAATACAAATATGCAAATAAAGTCTCATTTAAGAGTCTCAAACACGGGACTAGCCAGATCTTCCTCCAGGGAAGGACCCAGCCAAGGGGTGGCTCCTTTTGGAATCCACCATTACCACAATATTAAGTGGCCCTTTAGGTCAATATCCAGCTCTTTAGGCCTCTTTCACACTTCAGTTTTTTTGCATCAGTTCAAATCCGCCAAAAAGGCAGACAAGCGGATCCGTTCTGAACTGATGTGAACGGATGGCACAGGATCCGTTTGTAGACGGATCCTGAAAATGAGGAAATGTAAAGAAACCGGAGAGAGAGAGAGAGATTTTTGTCCGGCACCCAGAAAGAATTTCGGGTTAAATGAGTGTCTGGAGGATCCGCCGGAGAAAAAAACGTTACAAGCTCCATTTTGAAATCTTTGAGGATGGTGACGGACAGCAACTTTTGGCGGATCCTCAAAAAAAACGGATGCAGCGGACGGCAATCCGTCACAATCCACCATTAATGCAAGTCAATGGGAAAAAAACGGATCCTCAAAAAAAAAATGAGGATCCGTTTTTTTTCAAAACCTGGCGGATTGTGACTGATTGTAAAAAACTGAAGTGTGAAAGAGGCCTTACGAGTTTACAGATGTGACAAGGGAAATACCAAGGCCAGGTATCCATCCACAGACAGCTGTTTCGGGGTGTTGCCCCTCATCAGTGTGGAGTAGGATTCTGGCTAGGTGGGAGCAATGCCTAGTAGACCAACATCACGAAACAATCACTGACCTCAGAGAGACCCTGGAGGAAGATCTGGCTAGTCCTGTGTTTGAGATTCTTAAATGAGGCTCCACAGACTTTATTTACAGAATAGGATTAGATACACGGCTCAGCAGTCAGTATCACATAGGATAAGATTAGATACACAGCTCAGCAGTCAGTATCACACAGAATAGGATTAGATACACGGCTCAGCAGACAGTATCACACAGAATAGGATTAGATACACAGCTCAGCAGTCAGTATCACACAGAATAGGATTAGATACACGGCTCAGCAGACAGTATCACACAGAATAGGATTAGATACACAGCTCAGCAGTCAGTATCACACAGAATAGGATTAGATACACGGCTTAGCAGTCAGTATCACACAGGATAGGATTAGATACACGGCTCAGCAGTCAGTATCACACAGGATAGGATTAGATACACAGCTCAGCAGACAGTATCACACAGAATAGGATTAGATACACGGCTCAGCAGACAGTATCACACAGAATAGGATTAAATACACGGCTCAGCAGTATCACACAGAATAGGATTAGATACACGGCTCAGCCGACAGTATCACACAGAATAGGATTAGATACACAGCTCAGCAGACAGTATCACACAGAATAGGATTAGATACGCAGCTCAGCACACAGTATCACACAGAATAGGATTAGATACACAGCTCAGCAGTCAGTATCACCCAGAATAGGATTAGATACACGGCTCAGCAGACAGTATCACACAGAATAGGATTAGATACACGGCTCAGCAGACAGTATCACACAGGATAGGATTAGATACACAGCTCAGCAGTCAGTATCACACAGGATAGGATTAGATACACGGCTCAACAGTCAGTATCACACAGGATAGGATTAGATACACGGCTCAGCAGTCAGTATCACACAGGATAGGATTAGATACACGGCTCAGCAGTCAGTATCACACAGGATAGGATTAGATACACAGCTCAGCAGACAGTATCACACAGGATAGGATTAGATACGCAGCTCAGCACACAGTATCACACAGGATAGGATTAGATACATGGCTCAGCAGACAGTATCACACAGAATAGGATTAGATACACGGCTCAACAGACAGTATCACACAGGATAGGATTAGATACACAGCTCAGCAGTCAGTATCACACAGGATAGGATTAGATACATGGCTCAGCAGAAAGTATTACACAGGATAGGATTAGATACGCAGCTCAGCACACAGTAACACACAGAATAGTATTAGACACATGGCTCAGCAGTCAGTATCACACAGGATAGGATTAGATATGCAGCTCAGCACACAGTATCACACAGAATAGGATTAGATACATGGCTCAGCAGTCAGTATCACACAGAATAGGATTAGATGCACGGCTCAGCAGACAGTATCACACAGAATAGGATTAGATACGCAGCTCAGCACACAGTATCACACAGAATAGGATTAGACACACGGCTCAGCAGACAGTATCACACAGGATAGGATTAGATACACGGCTCAGCAGACAGTATCACACAGGATAGGATTAGATGCACGGTTTTTGTGCAATATAATCATTATAATTTGCTATAACTAACCACAGTTGGTTACTATTCTCAGGCAACGCCGGGCTCTTCAGCTAGTAGTTTATATAGGTAAGATGTGGTGCCAGATTCCCTTTAAAACACTTCCGCACACTCCTCCTGCTGACAGTACCATGGGCAGCACTCAGCACCATAACACTTTGTCACACAACGTATGTGGAAAAATGGCCCGATTATTCAGATTAGACTTTGATTCGATTTTGTTCAAAGTGGCATCAGCTTTTCTCATATGTGGAAAGAAAAAGCAAAGTTTCTCCATCTTCTTCATGCTATCAGTCTGTGAAAACTGAACCGGACTCTGATATCATCCGAGTGAGGTCCGATTTTTTTTTTCTCAAACCCATAGACTTGAATTGCCAATTTTGATCCAACCCCTCGGATCAAAATTGGGCCGGTCTCCAAATTTTTCCTCAGACTGCCCAGTTTTAGGAGAAAAATAAGACATACACAACCCCGTCGAATATCATAAGCACAATTGCTATCCATGAAAACCATTAATAACACTTGTACAAAAAAATTGGTTGTGTGTATGAGCCTTTGTGCTGAGCTCTTCTTCCTGCTGACTGAAATCTGGGAAACTGCCTGTGTCTGCTTGTGTTTGGCACTTTAGTTTGACAGATATGACACAAGCGGGAAAGTCACTTTATAGGGACAACAGGTGGGGAAGCAAGACGGTCAAATACAAGAATAAACTGAGGGAAAGACTGAAAGCAAATTCAAACATTATTAGGGAGAAAAAGTGAAAAATCTATCATGTTGTTATAGCGCTAATATGCAGCTATCTCCCCCTAGTGGTGGCTGCATGTAGCCACAGTTATATCATTTAAAGTGGTAGCTCACACCTTGGACAATTACTTCTTAAATGTAACAGCGCTCCATGTAAAATAAAAACAACATCTTCATCTCGTGGCACCTTCCACAAAATATTGGTGCTAGGTCTGCTGACATTCGCATAACATTACCATGATAGGCACGCGAAGGGCGGCACACAGTGTCAATCTCTCTGTAACTGTTGCATTTATTTAGAGGTTGTCCAGGTAGTGGATCACCATTTTAAAACCAGAAAAGCTACTTTATGTAAATAATTAGCTCAGCATTTTGGGTCCTAGAATAAAATGGTGTACAATAAATTTACCAAATACTGTATGTAGTCAGCTTAGCAGAGCTGTCAGTGGGAATGTAGCTTATCATGCTTTGCCATGGAACGCTATGATTTCTTTCTGCGGCATCTTCTGCTGCTGTCACGATCCATTTTTGGATTTGTGGCAGATCTGGATTCTCGCATATAATCTTTTTTCCTTTCAGGCCATCAGGGGTTAATGTCTGTTTTCCCCCCGGTGGCCGCTGGTGTAATTACATTGCTGCTGAGTTTGCTGATGCAGGTGGTGACCACTCCCACCATCCTTTAAAAGGTCAACTGATGCATCAAGATGATGGTTAGTGCTAGAGGTCATTCTGCAGTGACCACACTAGGAGAAGGAGCTTGCTGGGAGCGGTGGTGTCTCATGGTGTATCTGGTGTCGGGATCCTGCTGTGCAGTGCTTTATGGCAGAAAGCGAAGTGTTGTTTGTCTTTACCCTGTTCCTTTTACTGTCTGTCTATCCTTACCCTGTGTTGTATTAGTGCAGCGGTGGGACCAGTGTCTTCACTTGCCAGTTCCCTACTTAGGGATAGGTGCAGGGCAAGTGAGGGCTAAGGTATCCTGCTTAGCGACAGGTTGAAAGAACCTGTACAGGGACGTCCGGTAGATCAGGGCAAATCCATAGGAGAATGCAGGAGGTGTCCATTTCCCCATTCCCTATCGCAGGGCCCACCGTTGTAATTGTATCCCTGGTGTTCCCTTGTTTGTTTGGTGACCGACCAATCGTTGGGTCATGTCGCACTGGTCAGTCACGCCGTGACAGCTGCATGCTTTGGACTTTTAGTCCCCCACAGGACTTTACTAACGTTATCCTTCTTTTTCTCCTTTTTCCTAAAAACTTAATTTATCACTCTGACTCCCTCTTCTCCAAATGAATTAATTTCCAACAACAATTTATGGTCCGTTACCTCCTATACACATTCAGCTGCTCAGCCTTATTGCAGCTGGTGAAACTGCTACATTAGTGGTTACAGCCCAAACAATTACTATGATTAATGTAGTGTTGTCCATAACTAAAAATAAGGTAAAATCCAATCCCTGCACACAACATACCCTTAGGTCTGATGCATGTGACAGATCTGGAATACAATAGTAATGCATTTCTATGGAGACTTACCCTTAGGCTGAGTGCAGACGGAGTTTTGAGCCCTGCGGATTTTTCCGTGCAGAATGGAAGAAAACCGCAGGTCAAATGACCTGCATTTTTCCTGCGGATTTCTTCCATTTTTCACGCGGTTTTCATGCGGTTTTCCATTGCGGTCTTCCCCCTGCGGATTTGGTAACAGGGGAGATAGAAAACCGCACAAAAGAAGTAACATGCTGCGGATTTTGTACCGCAGGAAAACCACGCGGAAAAATCCGCAGCGTCTGCAGAGCGTTTTTTTTTTTTCATTCATTTTAATGGTACTGTACATCACAATGCGGATATGCAACGTTTCTGCGCGGTAAAATCCGCTGCGGAAACGCTGCAAATCTGCATCGTGTGCACATGGCCTTATACTGCTGTATATGACATGTTTCATTATTCTACATTGACTGTTGTACATGGGACCATATTCATCTCTGGAGCAATATTTCAGTGATTCTAGATTGGAAACTATCTAATATTCCGAACACACAAGTAGGCCACAGATCTATATTGTGCACTGTATTAAGTTCAGAATGCACAGTAATGTTCACTGTATGGACACAAATATTGGGACACCTGCATATTACGCCTACAGAAGTTTTCATTATATCTGATTCTAAATCCATATCCATTAATATAGAGTTTGTTGGTCACAGCGGTAACTTGCATGCCTCCTCAGTGCCACCCTATTCACCGTGGTCCTCATGCGGCTTCTCCTTGTATCAGGCTGTCTCACTGAGTTTGCCTCTTAGGCCGGGGTCACACTAACCGACGCAAAATACGGTCAGTATTTTACATGCGTAATACGGATGAATGGCCCCTAAACAGTGCTCCGTATGTCATCCGTAATCAAGGTGTGGTCGCGTATTTTGGGCATGTCAGCATCCGTATGTAATCCGTATGGCGAGATTTTCTCGCAGGCTTGCAAAATGGACATATAATGGAGCCCTATGACAGGGTTTCTAAACAGAAACCAAAGAATAGATATAGACACATAGAATGCATATATATAGATAGATATATATATACTGTACTACAGAACGCCAGTGACTGTCTGTCCGCAGTCTCCAATATCATGTCCGCTCTCTATCTGAAACTCAACCTCTCCAAAACTGAACTTCTTCTGCTCCCGCCGTCTACTAACCTCCCTAAATCTGACATTTCCCTCTCCGTGGGTGGTACCACAATAACACCCCGGCAGCAGGCGCACTGTCTGGGTGTTATGTTTGACACCAATCTCTCCTTCACATCCCATATACAATCCCTTGCCCGCTCTTGCCCCTTACACCTAAAGAACATCTCTAGAATCCACCCTTTTCTCACTATGGAAACAACAAAAACCCTCACTGTTGCATTGATCCACTCTCGCCTGGATTACTGCAACGCTCTATTAATTGGCCTCCCCGTCACTCGACTATCCCCTCTCCAGTCCATACTTAATGCAGCGGTCAGGATCGTCCATCTGGGTAATCGGTACTCGGACGCGTCCGCTCTTCGCCAGTCCTTACATTGGCTGCCCATTCATTATAGGATCCAATTCAAAGTACTTGTTCTCACCCACAAAGCTCTCCACAGTGCGGCACCCCCTTACATCTCTTCTCTCATTTCTGTCTATCGGCCTAGCCGATCGCTGCGCTCTGCAAACGACTTTCGACTAACCTCTGCACTAATCCGTACCTCCCACTCCCGACTCCAAGACTTCTCCCGTGCTGCTCCTATCCTCTGGAATGCTCTACCCCAAGAAATCAGGACTATCCACAATTTGCATAGTTTTAGGCGCTCCCTCAAAACACACCTGTTCAGAGCGGCCTATCACATTCACTAATCAAAGTCATTCTCTGTGTAAGTGTGCGTGTGTAGCCCATTCACTATCTCCATCCATCCTTCACTCCTGCAAGATGGCTGGATCTTCATTGTAATTACACCATTGTAAATACACACCTGTACTCTGTATCTCCCTCACCTCATTGTAGATTGTACGCTCTCACGAGCAGGGTCGTCTTATTTCGTCTTATTTTGCTTTAATTATTGTATTGTTAACATTGTTACTTATGATTTGTGTTTTGAAACTGTTAAACTGTAAAGCGCTGCGGAATATGTTGGCGCTATATAAATAAAGATTATTATTATTATTATTATTATTATATATATATATATGTATTCTATGTGTCTATATCTATTCTTTCATTTCTTTATTAAACCTGTCAGTGTGAGTTTACTGTATCTCGCACTGAATTGCCGGCTTTGCTAAAAGACACCTGGTGCGTATTTCTCGCAAGTCACATGTGTGGTCCGTGTGTAATCCGTATATTTTGCGCACCCATAGACTTGCATTGGCGTATTACGGCCGTAGTACGCTGACAATCGCAGCATGCTGCGGATACGGATGAGAATACGGATGAGAATTATACGGCTGTTGGGAGCTGCCCCATAGAGAATCATTGGTCCGTGTCTAATGCGTGCTTTTAGCGCCTCTCACTCGGCCGTATTCCTCGCCAGTGTTACCCCGGCCTTACAGCACTCCTCAGCACTGTTGGATCTGCTTGCTGTTTCCATTTGACTTTAAGAATGTGTGTTTGGTTTCTGTCAGAATTTATCCTTACAGATATTAGATTCACCGGCCTGTCCCGTGCCAGCAAGATATATATTAAGTAGCTCCTCCCACTACTCCTTACTCGAACGTTGGTTCCGAGCCTGCTAATACCTAGTTCATGCATACCTTTGCATTGTCTCATTACCAACCCAGCCTGTTTACCCACTTTGCTTGACATCTCCATTCATTAATCTGACTTTGAATATTGAACCTGTGTTTCCTGCCCCAGTTTCGGACTGTCTGATTATGCTTCATTCTTGCTCTACTGTACCTTGTATTCATCTGGTCAGCTGCTGCAGTCCTGGGGACTGCCCTGGAGTGATACCTGCTGTCTAATGGCAGCCCAGCCTATCCTCACCATCAGTGGCCCTAGCGAATAACTTAGTCATGCCCTTCCAGGGTAAGCCTGGCACACCCACAAGAATTACATGGTCCCCACTTTGCAACTAAAACAGCTTCCACTTTTCTGGGAAGGCTTTCTTCAAGATTTTGGAGAGTGTCTGGTTAGCCATCTCTATTCTAGTTAATCTCAAAGGTGTTGGATGGGATTGAGGTCAAGGCTCTGTGCAGCTGATCATGCTCTTCCATAGCAAGCCACTCAACTATGTCTTCAGCGTGCCATTCCGGAACAGAAAGGAGTCTTCTCCAAACTGTTCCAACAAAGTTGAAAGCATACAATTGTTCAAAATGTCTTAGTGTGCTGAGGCTTTAAGATTTTCTCCACTGAAATGAAGGGGCCTGAGTCAACTCCTGAAAAACAACCTGATAGCTTTATCCCTCCTCCACCAAACTTTACAGTTGGCACAATGCTGCCAAACAGGTAATGTTCTCCTGGTATTTACCAAATCCAGACTTGTCCATCAAATACCAGATATACAGTAGAAGTGTGATCATCACTGCACAGAACAAGTTTCCTCTGCTCCAGAGTCCAGTGGCTGCTTCTTCTACACCTTTGGAGTCGACACTTGGAATTTAAAGTGACTTGGTGATTTAAGGATTACATGCAGTTTCTCTGCTACGAAGCTCCCAGCCCACAGTTTTTAATCTGATGTTAATACCAGAGGAGGTTTGCATTTTGCAGTTATGTAGTCAGCAGAGTGTTGGCTATCTTTATGCACTATGCAACTTCGGCTATGTGCACACGGTGCGGATTCTGCTGCGGATCCGCAGCGTTTCAGGCTCTGCGGGTCCGCAGCAGGTTTAGGTGCATTGTACAGTACCATTGCTTTCAATGGTAAACTGGAAAACGCAGTGCACATGCTGCGGATTTTTCCGCGCGAATTTGCTGAGGGTTCAAATCCGCAGCATGTCAACTGTTTGTGCGGATTCCGCTGCGGTTTCACACCTTCTCCATTGTAGAGGTGTGAAACCGCAGGGCTAAACCGCTGGCTAATCCGCAGGTCTTTTGATCTGAGATTTTACCTGCGGATTTTTACAAATCCGAGCGGAAAAATCCGCAGGACCAAAATCTACGTGTGCACATAGCCTTAGCAATTCATTACCTCGATTTGTAACTTTACATGGTCTACACTTCGTGGCTAAGTTGCTGCAGTACCTTACACTTTTCAGCAATACCAGTCACCGTTGACAGTGAAACTTTTAGGAATGATCTGACCTGATACTGGTGACATCCTAATCTAGGGCCGCGCTCTTTTTCGTTGAGCTCTATGAAATGACCCATTCTTTCAGAAGTGTTAATAAAGGCAGACGGCAGGCGAGAGGCTGGATTTTATTCACCTAGGACAGCGAGACTGAACGAAAAAACCTGAACTCAATGAATCTATCTTTTTAATATAATTATTTTGCCTATGAGACATCATCCCCATAACTCTGCTCCTCGTGTATTTTTCTACAGTGACTTTTCAATTTGCCTTTGACGTTCTACATTAATCCTAGTGTTTGCTACAATAGGAGCCATATAATCTTTTGTCAGCACAATCCAGGTATAACTCTCTGTGTCAGAACTGCGCATCCACAGCTCTGGCATATTTCACCTGTCAAACAGTTGAAGTTTTTTCAAGGAAAGTGCAGAAGATTCCGTCACAGATTTAAACAAAGGAAATCTTTCTGGATTGAGTACATTTATAACGCCGACCATAAGCACTGCAAATCTCTCAGGAGCTCTATTTCTCCATGAAAAATGTAGTTTTGTATCTAAAAAAAAAAGCCAAAAGCATTTCTGGTAAGAAGATTCTCTTCATCAAATTTCATGACTGTATCAAAGTAACTTCCAAATGGGAAGTAAATTAATGGGGGGAAAAAAATAAACCGGTGACAGATTGATAGACAAATCATTGCAGGTTACTTGTGATGCTAAGAATAAAATCCACAATGAGAAAATGCAACATAAAATCTGCACTGCCGGTCAATTTGTATTCGGATTGGTAGAAATCCAAAACGGCGCTCAGAATCCAATCAACCAATCAGCCAATATGGCAAGAGAAAAAAAAAATGTTTTTGTCCTCATATAAAACTTTCCAAGGGGCCAGCAGTGCAATCTGATCGATGGAAAAAAAAATTCTCCATATTCTCCATTCTGTCAGTCCGTGAAAATCAGACTGCACTCAGATGTCATCCGAGAGCAGTCCGATTTTTCTTTTTATGAACCCATTGCTTTGCATGGCTGTGTGCGATCTGATATATGCCAGCAAATCATGCATGCTGCAATTCTTTTTCTTGCACAGACTCGGTTGGATCATACTCGGATAAAAATGCGGTCAGCACCAGCCCTTATCTAAATTAATTTATTCACCTTTTTTTTCATTGTGCTTTATTTTACATGATTATTTATAACATTTTTGACCACACGACGTTTGTTTCCTTTTTGTCATGTTGTAAATAAAGCTTTTTTTAATACTTTTTGGTATTTGGCTTTGACAAAAACATTTCGTGGTAACTTACAAATGAACTGTCACCAGGTCAAAAGTGGCCAGTTTTAGATTTTATCTCAATCCAGGGTTGCTTTTTTTTAACATCTGCCATAAGGTTTCAGAAATATAGGCCATTTTACTTGGAAAATCTTCGAGACATTCCCCCGTGGCAGAGACCATAAATATTAGCCCTAAATGAAAAGACCTATTTCTCTGGAACCCTATGTAGGATGCTAAAAGAAAAAAGCAGATTACTCAGACGATCAGTGGAAATAAAATAAGAGCAAACACCAGCCACTTTTGACCTGTTAACAAGTCATCTTTAACAGGCATGTCCCAAACATTTTCACTTAGATGTTCACATCTGACTCCTACAGGAGACTCATTCCGTTTACTTACTAGCAGGCTGCTGTTTTTTCATATTCTTATTCACTCTTATTTACATACATATATATACATAACATGACATGGGGGCAGAGACCCTGATTCCAGTGATGTATCACTTGCTGGCCTCCAGCTGCAGTTCTGATAAAATGACTATTTTATCTTCAGCAGATCTAGAAGTTCTCAAATGCTGAGCTCTGTATAACCTCACCCACACCACTGATTGGCAGCTTTCTGTGTACACTGTGCATAGGCAGAAAATTGCCAATCAGTGGTGGGGGTGAGGTTATACAGAGCTCATAAATATGGAAGACTACACGGCGGCTGCATTACTAGTCTTCTAGTGATAATCTTCTGATGATAAAACAGTGATTTTATCAAAACTACATCAGCCCAGTAAGAGATACCACGCTGGAATAAGGGTCTCTGTCTCTTCATTATGATGCTCTCAGGCTAGGTGTAAAAAACCTGGAGACAGATTCCCTTTAAACATAAGAAAACAAAACATAATTCATATCACTGTGAACCCAGAGAATAAAGAGAACATGATATTTATGGGTAAAGAGTGTAAATTGAAACAAAAAAAAACAATGATAGAATAGCTAATAACAAAAAAATAATAAAAACTATGTTTTAGCTACCCCAGAACAGTTCCAACACAACTCACCCAGAAGAAAAAAATAGGCCCCCATACAGCTATGGAAATAAAGTAAAATAATAAAAATGTAGCAATGAAAATATGAAGTAATAGGCTTGATAATAAAAAGGAGGGGGATAAACCTTACAATAATGAAGTGGCTAAAAGCATAAAGAGACAGATTTATGAAAGCTGTCTAATTTTTCGACAGTGCAAATTTTGATTAGACAGTGTTAGAAAGAACCAAGTTTATCATACAGTTTGCTAAATCTACTGTTAGGCCATGTGCACACGATGCGGATATCCAGCGGATCCGCAGCGGATTTTACCGCGCAGAAGCGTTGCATATCCGCATTGTGATGTACAGTAGCATTTAAAGCAATGAAAAAAAAACTGCTGTGCTGACGCTGCGGATTTTTCCGCCCGGTTTTCCTGCGGTACAAAATCCGCAGCGTGTTACTTCTTTTGTGCGGTTTTCCACCTCCCCTGTCTCCAAATCCGCAGGGGAAAAACCCGCATGAAAAATGGAAGAAATCCGCAGGAAAAATGCAGGTCATTTGACCTGCGGATTTCTTCAAATAATAATAATCTTTATTTTTATATAGCGCTAACATATTCTGCAGCGCATTACAGTTTGCACACATTTCATCACTGTCCCCGATGGGGCTCACAATCTGAATTCCCTATCAGTATGTCTTTGGAGTGTGGGAGGAAACCCACGCAAACACGGGGAGAGCATACAAACTCCTTGCAGATGTTGTCCTTGGTGGGATTCGAACCCACTGAGCCACCGTGCTGCCTGTTCTGCGAGGAAAAATCTGCAGGGCCAAAAAGTATGTCTGCACTCAGCCTTAAGACTACGTTTGTACCACCTGTAAGTCTGCACCACCTATACATTTGCCCCACCTATAAGTTGGCTTATTTTGTGCTAGGAATGTGAGCTACAACACAATTTCAGCACATTTTTTGGCACCTTGCTTTGCATGATGAGGCACGCTCTTATCCCATATGCCACACCCTTTCAGCAAGGCCCCTACCCCTGGTCAGACATCGTAAAAAAGGTCTCACACACATAATGAGTAAGGTGCAAGTCAGGAGAGACAAATTTTAATGCAAATTACGCCAGAATGCTGGCACATTTATCTGAGCTAAATATGTGTAGATGTGACAAAAAGAAATATACCTAAAAGAGTGACAAACATGAAAAAATATGCTTTATGTATATGCCCTATTAGTGGATACCATCTACCTCCTCAGTGGCATCTACCTGATGAAATCCTGCACATACCGCATGTGTCTCAACAAAGCTTGGTCTATAGCTCATAGATAGAAGATTAAAGATTTCATTTTATATTTTACATCAACACATTATTCAATTTTTTAAGAGGACCTACCATTTGGAAAAAAAAATTGAGTGAAGTACCTTGGAAAAATACCCTTGCTCCCCTGATTCTTCTGTTTTTTTTCCGTTTTGAGACATGTCGCTCCATTGCAGATATATTCACATTTGTTGCTTTTGGAGCGCAGTATGTGAAATCTCTGCTTGCAAACCAACTAGGTGTTTCTTCAGAGTCTTCTCTGGGGGATGTGTGGTTGCCCTCCTCCTTCCCAAACTCTGCCAGTTATAGGTCAGAAGCTGATATAACAGTTCAACAACTCAAGTTCTGCCAAGCAGAGAACTGTAGTGCCTGGGATGGAGAGGTGGATGCGCACGCCCCAAGTGAAAACTCTCAAGAAATGGCAAGTTGAACTGCAAGCAGAGATTTCACACAAACCATGACTAAGAATATGTTATGAGTGGCGGAAGGCACTAAACAAAATAAATAAAGTGCCTTCGCCACTCGGGGTCCACCGTGCGGCAGATGGCAAAACCGCTGCTAAGGGAGGCAGTGCACTACAGCGGTAGTGTGCACAGGGTTCTAAATCACCCAAGTGCAAAAGAGGCAGTCTCTGTTATGGGACACAGAGCTGCACAGAAAAATAATAAAGAAAAGGTAACGCTGAGCCTGTTAAACGCACAGGGACACAGCGGCACACGTACGGTAGCCGAGCACAGGAGTAGTTAAAGTAGCACTACAACCAAACGGACTTACCGTGAATGAGCGTGTGCACGGCGTCGCAACTGCGAACGCCACAGAAGTCTGCAACCGCAATAACGCAAGCGCGATGCAGGACGCTTTGCTGCTGAGATGGCTGAAGCTTGAGCGCGCTGGCGCTGCTACTGGCTGACCCAATCACTCACACACTCGTAATAACAGAGGGAAGGGGTTTCATAATAAGTCATACACCAGACCAAGCATCCATCAACAAACATACAGCAGCAAATATCAGAAAATACTAGCGCATGTCATAACGGCCATGCGCACTTTTTATAGTGACCGGGACCTTCCGGAAATCTCCAGAGACCTGAGCTGAACCAATAGAATCAGGAGCAGGACCTGAGCACCTGACTCCTGAACTCCAATGGGAGCTCATTCCAGGAGCATGCTCACAAGCTGGCAGAAAGGACTTAGCCTCTGGAGATGAATGAGAGGATCTGGATCTCTGCATTAGTATGGCAGGACACAGATTCCTAACAGAATATCTCTGTATTAGAGCATGGCAGCGCAAAATGAAAGGTAGTGGCAGAATCAGAAGGGCTCACAGGTTTCTATAAGGTATTAAAGTCAACAGGAAAATAAATTATGCGCTACATAATTACACCCCAGGGTTGCCGACTTGATTTTTTAAATTTTTTTTCTGGACTGCTTATCAAAAAATAACAGCCAACAGTTTTTACAGACACATTGGAAAACCATAATAAATCATTAAGATTATAAGTGACACATGTCTACCGCCTATAGCTCTGACATGAATACATTATTTGCATTCACTGTGAATTGTAAAATGATGATAATTACAGTCATAAAGAATCTGAACAAGCTTCTCTAGTTTCCCTAAATGTCATGACTCTGCTGTTACGTGTCCCCAACGCTAGGGGTGTCCTAGCTCGCCCTGTTCCCCATACTACTTCTGATAATGAAGATGTCGGGGCCACGTATTTTGTCATAGCTCCTGAATCCACCCTCAGTATGTACCCTACCCCAACCCAGGAAAAAGGGGAGTAATAGTATACCATAATACACCAACCAGAATAGCAAGGTAGTATGAACAGGGATAAAGGAAAAATACCAAACACACAAATATACACACATAAACAGAGGTTATCACCGGGGAGTGGAGGATGGGATTAAACCAAACAGTCAGATAAATCGACCAAACACCTTCTCCAATAACCACCAACAACCTCCAGCCATGCAGCAAAAGCTAGCTTTAACAATGAGTCTTAAGGCCCTTTTACATTTAGCGATGCACCAGCGATCCAACCAGCGATCCGACCCGGTCAGGATCGCTGGTGCATCGCTAAATGATCGCTAGTGAGCTTTCATACAGAAAGATCTCACAGCGATGCAGCAGCGACGCAGCGCACGATACTTACCATTCACACACAGCGATCCTGCGTCCTCCCGCCCGCCTCCACGCGTCGCTGGACGTCACAGCAGGAAGCCCAGCAGGAAGCGCCCGACGAGAAATGGAGCCAGACATTCTCGCGCAATCAGCGATGAGCAGCGGGGGAGCTGGTCGGAGGTAAGTATCACACATAGCGATATCGCTAGCAATATCGCTATAACGTCACAAAACCAGTGACGTTTTAGCGATATTGCTAGCGATATTGCTTACTGTAAAACCCCCTTTAGCCAGGACCAAGACTATATAGGAGATGGAAGTGGCTAACAATTCACAGCTGAGCGCTTTAACACGGGAACGTTTCCAGATGCTATCAAAGGAGCAGATTAACCCCTGCACTGCTGAAAGAAACTTACACCATTTAACATGAAGGTGAATTGCTTCTAATCAGCGCAGGAGTAGGAGAAATCCGATGCTGCGGTCTTCTGACTCCTCTCCGTCATGACAAACCCGTGACACCAATATGATGGACATATCAAATTTTTTTTACAGACAGGAGAAAAAAATCCCCTGTTTTTATAGGCTGTCCAGGAATTTCTGGTCAGTCGGAAATCCTGTGCCAGCCATTATGAACAGTAGACATACCGATTGTATCACATTACTAGAATACATGGGAGTATGTACTTTATCTTTCCCCTTTGTTCATGTAAATTATGAAATAAAATCTTTTTATAGACTGAACTCTGCTAAGTAAAACCCTTACGACTTTTCAATTATTATGTGCTTTGGCACAGATGTATTATTGTGGTCGTGACAGTAGTCGAGTCTGTGCCAGCGTGCATTAAGAAGAAAGGTAGAAAAGGCTGACTGTAGTCCAGACCTTCATTTGAGTCATTTCCGCAGTTCCGATTTGCAGCCAGGAGATGACCCAGTTTTGTGTATAATATCATTTCTACCATTACAAAGGTTAGGTAGAAGTATTCAGCTCCACGTTCATGGCCCTATTCAACTGTTGGGTTCCTAGGTGCCCGACTGCTGGTAACTATATTTTTAGTAGTAATTCTAAAATTGCTATAAAAATAACATAAAAAAATAAAAGAAGAACTGTGTCACGGATGAAAAAGACCTGAAAAAAAAAAAGTTATAGGATGCTGGTTTCTGATGCGATATTCACATACCGTTTTAATCAGGCTCATTTTCCAGGGTATCTGCCAAATCACAAAGGTAAATGCAGGTTGGTTTTATGGGGACATTTCCAAAGAGTGTGAAATGTGCTTGGCAGACAAGTATAGGCTTCGGCACACATAAAGTAGAACCATACATAAATGACCCTCATTGTCAGATTATAGTGTACGATGAAGCAAAAAAGAGCAAAACAAGCGAAATTTGAGATTTTCAATAGAAGTAGAATAATCCCACAGCTAGGTACTCATTTACCTTCTAAATGTGTCGAGAATACACTACAGGTGTCTGAGCTGGGGACTGTGTAACATGCATAATTGAAATTACATTGCTCTCTTCTCCTACACATTTACAAATCCATTTGAAATCATGGATTTAGACTTCTGATTATGTGGTGCATAATAATTTTTCAAACCCTTTGTGTTATTTCAAAGCCAGCTGTGATTTTAAATGCCCAAGACAATATGTTACTATTTCATTTAATCTAGCGAAGTACTAGAGGGGGGGCAATTAATAAAGCTACATCGCTCTGGTAAAGTCATTGAGGATACAATCAACCCCCCTTAAAGTGTAAATGTCGTTTCAGGTGGCTTTCACAACAGGCTGTACATGAGAAATAAACACTATTTCTGATTTATAATATGATTTATGTTCTGCTTATTTTGCACAGTTTTCTCCATCCCTCTCTGCCTCTAGATCCTTTCTACTCCCGCCACCTTCCCTCTCCATAGACTTTCATAGGCAGCTGTAGTCTAATCCACCAACCTGATAAATGTAAGGTTATACACATGGGAAGAAGGAATCAATATCACCATTACACACTGAACAGTAAACCACTGGGTAAATCTGACATGGAGAAGGACTTGGGGATCCTAGTTAATGATAAACTTACCTGGAGCAGCCAGTGCCAGGCAGCGGCTGCCCAGGCAAACAGGATCATGGGGTGCATTAAAAAAGGTCTGGATACTAGAGTTGAGCGAAACGGGTCGAAAAATTTCAAAAGTCGCCGACTTTTGGCAAAGTCGGGTTTCATGAAACGAAACCCGACCCTAGGATGAGGTCGGCCACGAGGTCGGCGCCAAAGTCGCGTTTCAAAAGTTTGTTTTGCGCTCTTTTTCAGCCAATCAGGATCCACGGACACTGTGGGCAACGTGATGACATAGGCAGGGGTCACCACCATCTTTCAGAAGGTCATGCAAGTGATTGGCTTGCTTTGGTGGGCGTCACAGGGGTTATAAAAGGGCGTGCACGCCGACCGCCATCTTACTTCTGCTGATCTTAGCATAGGGAGAGGTTGCTGCTGCTGATTCTGTAGGGAGAGCGTTAGGCAGGGAAGAAAAAAAAACTGCTTCTGCTGCTAGCGATTTTGCCTGTACAACACACCAGTCACTGTGTGTGCAGTGCAAGGGGAGGCTATATTGTGGTGGATCAGCGGTGTTGGTTGTTAGGCTGCCTTCTAAGGCTTCCTGACAGCTGCATTGCTGTTTACCCACTGCTCTGCAAACTGCTTTTTTAAAAGCAATCCCAATTTTTTTTTTTTTGTCCTGCTGAGGTACTGAGCGTGCATTTTTTCACACCATACAGCGGTGTACGCTCCTCACACAGTACCGTGTAACGGCTGTTATCACAGCCACAGTGAAGCTATCTGTGTGTCACTCTGTGAGAATAAGTCGAGGACATGTTCCGTTCTTACAGACCTGCACCTACTAGTTTTGTCTAGTTTTGAAACAGTTAAATATATTTGCTGTTTGATCAAATTCAAAACTATAGAGAGACAGCGTGTGTCAGTCCGTATACTTAAAAAAACACGGAGCTTGACAATTTACGTACACCGGATAGCCGTGTACGTGCACGCTCCTCGAAGTACCGTGTAACGGCTGTTATCACGGCCACAGTGAAGCTCTGTGTGTCACTCTGTGAGAATAAGTCGAGGACATGTTCCGTTCTTACAGACCTGCACCTACTAGTTTTGTCTAGCTTTCAAACAGTTAAATATATTTGCTGTTTGATCACATTCAAAACTATAGAGAGACAGCGTGTGTCTGTCCGTATACTTAAAAAACACGGAGCTTGACAATTTTACGTACACCGGACAGCCGTGTACGTGCACGCTCCTCTCAGTACCGTGTAACGGCTGTTATCACAGCCACAGTGAAGCTATCTGTGTGTCACTGTGGAAGGATAAGTGGAGGACTTGTTCCGTTCTTACAGACCTACACTCTAGGGAGATTCCTATTCTGCCCAATTCTACATACACCTTGTAGTTTGTGATACACTAGCCAATTTCTGCCTGTGACATAGCGCTCTGATATTCAGTGGGCCTCACACAATCCAAAAGTGTCCAGTGTCCACTAGTGTGTGCAGAAATTCAAAATCTCCCTTATCCTGTAGTCACTTTTTTCACACCTGTGCCATCGAGCCTGTGACATAGCGCTCTGATATTCAGTGGGCCTCACACAATCCAAAAGTGTCCAGTGTCCACTAGTGTGTGCAGAAATTCAAAATCTCCCCTGTCCTATAGACACCTTGTACCTTGTTTTACATTACTATATAGTTTGTTGGATTTTGTCTACATTTCTACAAAAAATGAGGAAGGCTGGTGGAAGAGGACGTGGAATTGGGCGGGGGTTGGCAGCTGGTAATGATGGTGTTGGTGGTGGATTCGATGGTAGTGGCAAGAGCAAAATAGGACCGAATGCAGGAGGTGTTGAGCCTGCGTCATCGTCTGGCTCCATAAGGCTTCGAAGGCTTAGTTTTCTAGGAGTTGGCAAACCGCTTTTAAAGCCAGAGCATCAGGAAAAAGTTTTGTCTTACATTGCTGACTCAGCCTCCAGCTCTATCGCCTCCTCTTCTGAAGTGGTAAAAAGTAAAAGCACTGAGTCGTCATTGGAGGCTCATGTTCATGAACCACACCTTTCCTTGCGTCCTTCACCACAACCAAGATTGAAGGATGACGCAGGCCATACTACTGATTACTCCATGGAGCTGTTTTCACATACCATGCCTGGATTATCAAGTGAAATGGTGAATTACCCAGGCCAAGATGAATCTGACATGGAGTGCACTGATGCACAGCCGCTGATAGATGATTCTGCTGGTACATTCACTCAGAGCACTACATTGTCCTCGCAGTGTACAGAGCCAGATTCTGACCCTGATGAGACTCAGGTGCCCCTTCCCGCACACTATACCACCATACACGGTGACACAGAGGAAGGTGCACATGACATTGAAGAGGAGGTGATGGATGACCCAGTTGTTGACCCAGATTGGCATCCATTGGGCGAAGAGGGTGCTGCTTCCAATAGCTCAGATGAGGAGCATCCACAGCAGACATCGACATCGCAACAGCTGTTATCTGGCAGGCCCGGAGCACTCCAAAGACAGGTTCCAAAAATCAAGAGTTGCTGGACAGCTTGTCCAGAGGGTCAAAAGATCACAGCGTGCTAGGCCGCAAAATGTCTGCCAAAGTAGGAAGAGTGCAGTGTGGCAATTTTTTGACCAAAATCCTCATGATCAGGCCAAGGTTATCGGTAAGAAGTGCGCAAAGACCTTTAGCCGAGGGAAAAATCTGAAAAATTTGAATACCAGTTGCATGCTTAGACATTTAACCAGCATGCAGTTGCAAGCGTGGACACAACACCAAACCTCAAGTGCCACATGTGCAACTGATCACAAAGAAGGTAGTCAGCAACGCTACATTGTTTCCCCCACTGTAAGCCCACCGGTTAGCACAGCAGCAAATGTTGAGGTGTCGTTGCAAGGCCACAGCAGTCAGGGAATCCCACTGTTATATCAACGAAATACTGAATCTAGGCCATCAGAAAGAACACCAACTCCATCACCATCATCAACCCTCTCTCAGTCCGCCCTGTCCACCGCTACTTCCACCATATGCAGCTCTCAAGTCCAGCTCACCCTCCCAGACACTATGAGTAGGTCAAGAAAGTACTCAGTCTCTCATCCGCGTACACTGGGTTTGAACGCCCACATTGCCAAACTAATCTCGTTTGAGATGATGCCCTATCGGTTGGTGGAAAGCGCAGCTTTCCGCGAACTCATGGCCTATGCAGTACCACGCTATGACCTACCCAGTCGCTACTTCTTCTCTCGCAAAGCCATCCCAGCCCTCCACCATCATGTAAAAGATCGCATAGTCCATGCACTCAAGCAGTCAGTGAGTGGAAAGGTGCACCTCACAACTGATGCATGGTCCAGTCGGCATGGCCAGGGCCGTTACGTGTCCATCATTGCGCACTGGGTTAAGGTGGTGGATGCAGGGTCCACAGGGGACAGCGGTGGTGGGACAGTGCTGCCTAGCCCACGGTATAGGAAACAGTTGGCTGTAGGCGTTCGACCCTCCTCCTCCAGAAGCGAAAGCTCATCTACAGAGCGCAGTCATACGAGCACTCCATCTGCAGCTGCCACTGTTGCACACGAGGTGTCCCCCTATCGAGCAGCTAGTGGAAAGCGTCAGCAGGCTGTGTTGCAGATGATGTGTTTGACACACCGCCGAGGTGCTGGCCGAGTACTTGAAGCGACAAACTGAGTCATGGCTGGGCAGTGTACATCTTGAGGCAGGCAAGGTAGTTAGTGATAACGGCCGTAATTTTGTGGCAGCCATAGCCCTTTCAAAACTCAGCCACATACCTTGCTTGGCTCACACCTTGAACCTGGTGGTGCAGTGCTTCCTCAAAAATTATCCGGAGTTAACAGCCCTGCTCCAGAAGGTGCGAAGACTGTGCGCGCACATCCGCCGGTCGCCTGTACACTCCGTTCGTATGCAGAAGCTGCAGCGATTGCTCCACCTTCCCAACCACCGCCTCATTATCAACATTGCAACAAGGTGGAACTCCACCCTGCACATGGTGGAGCGGCAGTGCGAGCAGAGGCAGGCCATAATGCATTTGTGGGAGGATACACGGCCAGGCACTTTGAGAGCAGACATGGAGTTGACAGGTGTGCAGTGGTCGAATCTGAAAGACCTCTGTAAAGTCCATCAGTGTTTTGAGGAATGCACACGGCTGGTAAGCGCAGACGACGCCATCCTAAGCATGAGCATCCCACTTATGCATCTGCTCATGCAAACTTTGACGCACCTTAAGGAGCAGGCGTCTGCAGCCAACGTTGATGAGGAGGAAGGGGAGGAGGGAATCCTTGATGACATTCAGCCATTGTCTGCTCAGGGACCTCTACTGGACGAGGTGGAGGAAGAAGAGGAGGAGGAGGATGATGATGGGGATGATTACTTAGGGGAGGAGGATGCATCTCGTGGGGCAAGTGAAAATGTTGGCGTGGCAAGGTCTGGTACAGGGTTTGTGCATGACTGGAGGGATGTGGATTTGCCAGAAAGTGCTCCTCCAACCAGCACTCGCAGTGCATCATTGACACCGGGAACATTGGCCCACATGTCAGATTATGCCTTGCAGATCCTAAAAAGGGACCCCCGCATTGCCAAAATGATGAACGATGACAACTACTGGTTGGCCAGCATCCTGGATCCACGCTATAAAGGCAAATTACAAAACATCATGCCACAGGAGAACCTTGACCTAATATTGGCTAATAAACAAGCAACTCTGGTAAATCGGTTGCTTGAGGCATTCCCAGCACACAGCAGCGGTGATGGTTCTCACACGAGCCATACGGGCTGGGGGCAGCTTGGCAGAGGTGTTCATGGTGCACACAGCAGAAGTGGCGTTGGAGACAGGGGTTTCATGACAATGTTGTGGACTGATTTTTCAAGTACCGATCACACAACTGGTAATACTGCATCGATGGAAAGTGACAGGAGACAGCAGTTGTCAACTATGGTTACAAACTACTTTTCCTCCCATATTGATGTTCTCCCACACAGGTCATTCCCCTTTGACTATTGGGCTGCTAAACTGGACACCTGGCCTGAATTGGCACAATATGCCTTACAGGAGCTCGCTTGCCCAGCTGCAAGTGTGCTATCGGAAAGAGTCTTCAATGCAGCTGGATCAATCCTGACAGTAAAAAGGACCCGTCTGTCAACCCAAAATGTGGATGATCTAACCTTCATTAAAATGAACCATGCATGGGTTTCCAAGGATTCTGTCCCACCTTCCCCTGATGACACATAGGGTAACAGAAAAATGGCTTGCTTGGTCCACCTCTTCCTGGGACTTGACCTATTTCGCCTTTTGCATCAGCTGAATGTCCAACATCAACATATGCCACTTTCTAAAACTCCCTAACTGTGCTGCCTCCCCCCCCATGGCCGGGGTCACCACCTAGCGCACGACACTGTGCGAGTGCCGTTGCCCTGGACAGGTGGGTAGGCCGACTCTTGGGTGCGGGCACTGGCACAGGGTCCCTCATAGTGCAATCAAGTGTCTCTGACGGTGGTGGTGCACACCCGCCGTCAGACACACCGCCGTACTATGAGGGGCCCAGTGCCAGTACCGACGCCCATGAGTGGGCCCCCCTTGCTTGGGCAGGGCCCCAGCATTTGCAATCTTTACCTCTCCCTGCTCCTCCGCTGTGTAGTCTGGGCCGTCAAATCCATACTGTGCCTGACACCGTTTGAGCCTGCCTCCTGATGTATAGGCATATATTTTGAATGTGTACGCTATCCATACATGTTATCCGGGGATACGGTACCCTTTCTCACCTTTGTGCAATCCATACTGGGCCTAACACCGTCTGAGCCTGCCTCCTGATGTATAGACATATATTTTGAATGTGTACGCTATCCATACATGTTATCCGGGGATACGGTATCCTTTCTCACCTTTGTGCAATCACGTGCAAGCCATACTGGGCCTAACACCGTCTGAGCCTGCCTCCTGATGTATTGACATATATTTTGAATGTGTACGCTATCCATACATGTTATCCGGGGATATGGAACCCATTCTCACCTTTGTGCAATCACGTGTAATCCATACTGGGCGTGAGAACGGCTGGCGAGCTGTTAAGCAAGCTACAGCACCTGTGGTTTGCACACGTAAGTTTTTCATTTTTTCAGGAATGACGGTTAGGCCTAATTCCGGAACTGCGGTTGACCTGCACTTACTGGGAAATCATCGTTCGTGGGTAATAATTGTAATCAGTGATCCCCATCACTAACGTTGTTCAGCGGGTTATCTGCACCTGTAAGCGACAAACGCTGGCCTTTGCAGTGTAGCGCACATGCAGCCACGGACATGTAAGGGCATGACACACCAGTTATTGGCCAATCTCATGTGCCAGAGCCTCACGTGTCCCTCTAGTAAGCCAGACTCGGACCGCGGGGCATGACGGAGTCTCGTTCGTTAACGGAATTAAGCTTGCAATGTGTGCATCTTTTCTGTAGCTGGCATGGTTGAGGTTTCCCAGGTGGAGTCGAATTTAACCGTAGGCTCCACTCCTGGTGGTGCCCTTCTGGACATTCCTTTAAGGTTCAGCTTTGCAACCATACTGCCCACGTAAAACAAACACTTTGCCTTCATGAACGCTGTTTGGAGGGTCATGACTCGTGGGAATAACGCCGCCCAATCAGTTAACCTGCTAGAGAGATCCTTCGTTGCTCCCAAGCATGACATCACACTCCCTAGGAGGAAGGTAATGCCACTGTGGCGACCGTACTCCTGGGGGCGACACAAGTGCACTGATGCCCAGCCACTGCTCGATGAATCTGCTGGTACATTGACCCAGACCACTACATTCCCCTCGCACGCTACACGGCCTGAATCTGACCCTGATGAAACTCAGGTTACCCTTCCCATATACAGTTCCATCTTACACGGTGACAAAGAGGAAGCTGCAGATGAAAGTGCAGGTTCGGCCCACCTGCCATCAGACACACCACCGTACTATCAGGGGCCCTGTGCCAGTGCCGTCGCCAACAAGTGGGCCCCCCCTGCTTGCTCAGGATCACAGCACTTGCAAGGTTGAAATACTGTGCAGTGAGATGGAAGATGGGGACGACAAAGAGTCCAGACTACTACAGGGATTCCCTAGCGTGGAGACTTATTTGATTGTTTTCAATGTTGGGACAGCAATTTTTGGGGAGCACTATACTCTGGAGAATGATAGATGGGGCCCACCATACACTGGAACATTCCAAAGGTGGACATCAGACACTGGAGCAGCATTTACAGGGCCCATTATACACTAGAGCATTAGAAATGGGGCCCATTATGTTTGGAGCATTATTTGGGCCCATAAGACAGTGGAGCTTCATCCATGGGGACCAACATATACTGTGGCATTATGTGGAGCTCATCATATACTGTTTCAAACATTATATGGGACCAATGATTCTGTATGGAGAAATAGATGGGCCTCGTCATGAGATGTAAAAAGTGAAGTATTTTTCATTGTAATATACCGCTATTTCTCTGCCGTATCGGAGCATGATGAGTTGTGGTATGTGTTAAAGGGGCGCTCTTTCGCCCAGGGCACATGAAAACCTGGAGCCAGCCCTACCCCCCCACAACTTTAGCCAAATAACCCCCATTTTTCAGTGCGTAACTTGTATTATGAAGTTAATTAAGGTTGACAAGCTTAAGTAAGAAGAATTGATGCTTTTGGCATTCAATTGGGCACTGTAGGTGTGTTTCCTGTCCTCCTCTCACTGCCGACTTTTATTCCTCATTGACTTACATTGGGTTTCGTGTTTCGGGACGACCCCGACTTTTCCCTATAATCGGCTGATCTTGCTCAACCCGACTTTTGGAAAAGTCGGGTTTCACGAAACGAAACTCGACCCTAAAAAAACAAAAGTTGCGCAACTATACTGGATACACATGATGAGAGCATTATACTGCCTCTGTACAAATCTCTGGTTAGACCGCACATGGAGTACTGTGTACAGTTTTGGGCACCGGTGCTCAGGAAGGATATAATGGAACTAGAGTGCGTACAAAGGAGGGCAACAAAATTAAGAAAGGGGAGGGGGAACTACAATACCCAGAGAGATTAGCAAAATTATGATTATTTAGGCTGAGTTCACACGTGGCGTTTTTTTCGCGTTTCCGCGGCGGTTTTAACCGCTCGATTTTGCCGCGAAAACGCGCAAAATAAGCATCCCATGCATTCCTATGGGATTCCGCAATGCTGTGCTAATGCTGCAGTTTTTACCGTGGCGGAATCGCTTCACGGTAAAAACCGCAGCATGCTCATTAATTTTGCGGAAACGCGGCGATCCCGCACCTATAGGAATGCATTGTTCCGCTTACTTCCCGCATGTGGCTATGCACACCATGCGGAAAGTAAGCAGAAGATTTACGGATGGTACCCACGGTCTGGAGGAGAGGAGACTGTCCTCCGGGCTTTGGGTACCATATCCCTGTAAAAAATAGAATTTAAGATAAAAAATATTGTTATTCTCACCTTCCGGCGTCCAGCGCAGCCTTCCTGCCTCTCTCCACGCTCTCGTTCCCAGTAATCCTTAGCGAAAATGCCCGCGATGGCGGCCATTCTCACGGGATCGCGAAGTCTACCGGTCATTCGCGCAAAGTCATCGCGAATTACCGCGAGACATCGCGATCCCGCGAGAACGGACGTCATCGCGGGCATTTTCGCAAAGGATTACTGGGAACGGCTGCGCGGGACGTCGGAAGGTAAGAATAACACCATTTTTTATTTTTTTTACATTTTATCTTTTACTACTGACGCTGCATAGGCGGCCTCAGTAGTAAAAAGTTGGTCACACTTGTCAAACACTATGTTTGACGAGTGTGACCAACCTGTCAATCAGTTCTCCAAGCGATGCTACAGATCGCTTGGAAAACGCTAGCATTTTGCAAGCTAAATACGCTTGCAAAATGCTAGTTTTTCCGCAGGAAAATCGCGGGAATTTAAAATGCGATTTTCCCGCGGAATGGAATTCCCGCGGTAATTTCCGTGAGAGTTCCGGTACGTGTGAACTTAGCCTTAGTCTAGAAAAAAGACGAATGAGGGGCGATCTAATATCCATGTAGAAGTATATAAGGGGACAGCACAAATATCTCTCCGAGGATCTGTTTATACCAAGGAAGGTGACGGTCACAAGGGGGCATTCTCTGCGTCTGGAGGAGAAAAGGTTTTTCCACCAACATAGAAGAGGATTCTTTGCTGTTAGGGCAGTGAGAATCTGGAATTCCCTGCCTGAGGAGGTGGTGATGGCGAACTCAGTCGAAGGGTTCAAGAGAGGCCTGGATGTTTTCCTGGAGCGTAACAATATTGTATCTTACAGTTATTGTTAGGTTCTTTAGAAGGACGTAGATCTGGGGATTTATTCTGACAGAATTTTATAGGCTGAACTGGATGGACTAATGTCTTTTTTCGGCCTTACTAACTATGTTACTATAATAATAATAATAATAATCTTTATTTTTATATAGCGCTAACATATTCCGCAGCGCTTTACAATTTGCACATATTATCATCACTGTCCCCGATGGGGCTCACAATCTAAATTCCCTATCAGTATGTCTTTAGAATGTGGGAGGAAACCGGAGTACCCGGAGGAAACCCACGCAAACACGGGGAGAACATACAAACTCCTTGCAGATGTTGTCCTTGGTGGGCTAACCACTGAGCCACCGTGCCACCCGTATTACTATGTTAACCTGTCTTTACTGAAGACAGATTTGAGCTTTGGGAAGAGTTTCAAAGAAGTCAGCCACTAGGTTTTTATTACCCCATCTGAGAGCAGCATGATGTAGGAGCAGAGACCCCTATTCCAGTGATACAGTTGTGCTCAAAAGTTTACATACCCCGGCAGAATTTTTGCTTTCTTGACCTTTTTTCAGAGATTTGAATGATAACACCAAAACTTTGTCTCCACTCCTGGTTAGTGGTTGGGTGAAGGCATTTATTGTCAAACTATTGTGTTTTCTCTTTTTAAATCATAATGACAACTCAAAACATCCAAATGACCCTGATCAAAAGTTTACTTACCCCATTTCTTACTACCTTGTATAGCCCCCTCTAACATCAATGACAGTTTGAAGTCTTTTGTAGTAGTTGTGGATAAGGTTCTTTATTTTCTCAGATGGTAAAGCTGCCCACTCTTCTTGGCAAAAAAAGCCTCCAGTTCCTGTAAATTCCTTGGCTGTATAGCATGAACTGCGTGATTGAGATCTCCCCAGAGTGGCTCAATGATATTGAGGTCAGGAGACTGAGATGGCCACTCCAGAACCTTCACTTTCTTCTGCTGTAGCCAATGACAGGTCGACTTGGCCTTGTGTTTTGGATCATTGTCATGTTGGAACATCCAAGTACGTCCCATGCGCAGCTTCCGGCTGATGTGTGGAAATTTGCATCCAGTGCTTGCTGATAACTTGCTGCATTCATCTTTCCTTCAAATTTGACCAAGTTTCCTGTGCCTTTGTAGCTCATATATCCCCGAAACATCAGTGATCCACTTCCAAGATTTACAGTAGGAATGGTGTTCCTTTCATCGTAGGCCTTGTTGACCTCTCTCCAAACGTAACTTTTATGGTTGTGGCCAAAAAGTAAAATTTTTGTCTCATCACTCCAAATTACCTTGTTCCAGAAGTTTTGAGACCTGTCTCTGTGCTCTTTTGTGTATTGTAGGCGAGATACTTTGTGGCATTTGTGCAGTAATGGCTTTCTTTTGGTGACTCGACCATGCAGCCCATTTTTCTTCAAGTGTCTCTTTATAGTACATTTTGAAACAGCCACACCCCTAGTTTTCAGAGAGTCCAGTATTTCAGCTGATGTAATTTGTGGGTTTTTCTTTGCATCCCGAACAATTTTCCAGGCAGTTGTGGACAAAATTTTTGTTGGTCTACCTCACCGTAGTTTTGTTTTTACAGAGCCCCTGATTTTTCATGTTAATCAGTTTGAACGGTGCTGACTGGCATTATCAATTCCTTAAATATCTTTTTGTATCCCTTTCCTGTTTTATACAGTTAAACTACCTTTTCCCATAGATCCATTGACAATTCTTTGCTTTCCCCATGACTCACAATCCAGAGACATCAGTGGCTGGATGAAAGATGCAAGAGTCTGTCTGAATCCAAGAAACTCACTCAGCTTTTATGCGCACACAATGATAACAAGCAAACAGGTCACAGGTGAGGATGTTACCTTTAGTAGTAACCCATTTGTGTCAACTTCTGTGCATGGTATCAGGCCAAAATCACCAGGGTATGTAAACTTTTGATCGGGCTAATTTGGATGTTTTGGGTTGTCATGATTTAAAAAGAGAAAATACAGTAGTTTGACAATAAATGGCTACACCCAACCACTAACCATGAGTGGAGAAAAAGTTTTGGTGTTAACATTGATATTCTCTGAAAAAAAGGCCAAGAAAGCAAAATTTCTGCTGGTGTATGTAAGCTTTTGAGCACAACTGTACACTGCTTACTTTACTGAATGCTGCAATTTTGATTAAAAACTGTTTTCTCTGCTACTGATCTACCAGTTCTCTCACTGCTAAGCTGTGTATGACCCCTCCCACATCACTGATTGGCAGCTTTCTGTGTACACTGTGTATAGGCAGAAAGCTGCCAATTAGTGGTGGGGGTGGGGTTGAACTACCTGACAGCAAACCAAAGAGTCCTGTTAGTGATGATCTCCTGCTGATAAAATAAAGAGTTTATAAAAGCTACAGCAAGCAGCCTAATCAGTGGTACATCACGGTAATCAGGGTCCATGACCCTACATTATGCTGCACTTAGATTAGGCAGAAAAAACCTACTGAAAGATTCAAGAAGTTTTAGAGAACAAAGACTTTAAAAGGCTATGTATGAGTTTTTGGTTTGAGAAATGTAACTGTAGTGACGATTACATGAAAATGGAGTCAACAAACAAGCAAAGTAGCCTGATCATATAACTCTTAAGAAGACTAATCATTACCCATGTAAACCATGTATTTGTATGGTAATCTTACATTTACCTAGCTATATACCTCCTATATCTGTGGATGGTTATTCTCTCTGACTTCTCCATACACATTCCCTCTTGGTTTGAAAAAAGTTTTATTGTGTTCTCAATGAAGAGAGATGAATATGCAGGCAACAGACCTCTATTGGTGGCTTATGTCCCTGGAGTAAAAAAAAAGAACAGGTTTTGACAATCAACATGTCCAAATCTTTTTTTCTCAGACTAACTTTCCTCTATGTACAGTACAGTCATATGTAAAAGTTTGGGCACCCCTATTAATGTTAACCTTTTTTCTTTATAACAATTTTGGTTTTTGCAACAGCTATTTCAGTTTCATATATCTAATAACTGATGGACTCAGTTATATTTCTGGATTCAAATGAGGTTTATTGTACTAACAGAAAATGTGCAATCTGCATTTAAACAAAATTTGACCGGTGCAAAAGTATGGGCACCCTTATCATTTTCTTGATTTGAACACTCCTAACTACTTTTTACTGACTTCCTGAAGCACTAAATTGGTTTTGTAACCTCATTGAGCTTTGAACTTCATAGCCAGGTGTATCAAATCATGAGAAAAGGTATTTAAGGTGGCCACTTGCAAGTAGTTCTCCTATTTGATTCTCCTATGAAGAGTGGCATCATGGGCTCCTCAAAACAACTCTCAAATGATCTGAAAACAAAAATTATTCAGCATAGCTTTTCAGGGGAAGGATACAAAAAGTTGTCTCAGAGATTTAACCTGTCAGTTTCCACTGTGAGGAACATAGTAAGGAAATGGAAGAACACAGGTACAGTTCTTGTTAAGCCCAGAAGTGGCAGACCAAGAAAAATATCAGAAAGGCAGAGAAGAAGAATGGTGAGAACAGTCAAGGACAATCCACAGACCACCTCCAAAGACCTGCAGCATCATCTTGCTGCAGATGGTGTCACTGTGCATCGGTCAACAATACAGCGCACTTTGCACAAGGAGAAGCTGTATGGGAGAGTGATGCGAAAGAAGCCGTTTCTGCAAGCACGCCACAAACAGAGTCGCCTGAGGTATGCAAAAGCACATTAGAACAAGCCAGTTACATTTTGGAAGAAGGTCCTGTGGACTGATGAAACAAAGATTGAGTTGTTTGGTCATACAAAAAGGCATTATGCATGCGCTGTATTGTTGACCGATGCACAGTGACACCATCTGCAGCAAGATGATGCTGCAGGTCTTTGGAGGTGGTCTGTGGATTGTCCTTGACTGTTCTCACCATTCTTCTTCTCTGCCTTTCTGATATTTTTCTTGGCCTGTCACTTCTGGGCTTAACAAGAACTGTACCTGTGTTCTTCCATTTCCTTACTATGTTCCTCACAGTGGAAACTGACAGGTTAAATCTCTGAGACAACTTTTTGCATCCTTCCCCTGAAAAGCTATGTTGAATAATCTTTGTTTTCAGATCATTTGGGAGTTGTTTTGAGGAGCCCATGATGCCACTCTTCATAGGAGAATCAAATAGGAGAACTACTTGCAAGTGGCCACTTTAAATACCTTTTCTCATGATTTGATACACCTGGCTATGAAGTTCAAAGCTCAATGAGGTTACAAAACCAATTTAGTTCTTCAGGAAGTCAGAAAAAAGTAGTTAGGAGTGTTCAAATCAAGAAAATGATAAGGGTGCCCATACTTTTGCACCAGTCAAATTTTGTTTAAATGCAGATTGCACATTTTCTGTTAGCACAATAAACCTCATTTGAATCCAGAAATATAACTGAGTTCATCAGTTATTAGATATGTGAAACTGAAATACCTGTTGCAAAAACCAAAATTGTTATAAAGAAAAAAGGATAACATTAATAGGGGTGCCCAAACTTTTACATATGACTGTATATTGGTGTCTTTGATGTGCATGTGTAGTGAAACTACTTTTAAAAAATCATGTCCTTGATGCCATGACCAGTAATTTTCCACATAGCATGACCTAGGCAAAAGAATTGGTATCTGTACTTATTTAGGGCAAATTTTTGCTGAAACCAAGATGACTATTTTATTTGCCTCCTGACAACGTTTGAGTGAAATGCATGTTGGGGAAACAGGATGTAGTGCTAAGATATTAATGACCATCGGGAATCCATATTGATAGCCAGTCTTTAAAGGCCCCCTTTAAGATATTAGACAGTAATAGTGTAGCTTTGTATTTTCTGTAATTTTCTCAACACATGGGCTGCATAGTTTCTAGTGAGAATATGCATGCTTATAGTATTCATCCAATTGTCACATAGTTCTTTTATAACTGTTTGGTGAGAACAGTGTATGTTTAAATTTTTCAGTGGGAAAGTGTATGTTTATAATTGTTGCATATAGAGTTGAGTGAAACGGGTTGGTCAAATTCAAAAGTCGGCGACCCAACCATAGCGTGAGGTCGGCCACGAGGTCGGCGACCAGAGCGCCAAAGTCGCGTTTCAAATGATGCTTCCAGCGCCCTTTTTCAGCCAATGATGGAGGACGCACACTGTGGGCAACGCGATGACATAGGCATGGGTCACCACCATATTTGAGAAGGGCATGCAAGTGATTGGCTGGCTTTGTGTGGCGTCACAGGGGCTATAAAAGGGCGTGCACGCCGACCGCCATCTTACTTCTGCCGAACTTCGCATTAGGGAGAGGTTGCTGCTGCTGATTCAGAATAAGGAAGAGCGTTAGGCAGGGAAGAAGAACCAAAAAACTGCTTCTGCTGTTAGCGATTTCCACTTACAACACAACACTTTGTGTGCAGTGACAGGGGAGACTATACTTTTGTGCATCAGCTCTGTTGGTTATTAGGCTGCCTTATGAGGCTCCCTGATAGCTGCATTGCTGTTTGCACACTGCTGTGCAAACTGCTATTTTGAAAGTAAAAATACTTTTCTTCCTCTTTTCTGCACAGTTACCAAGCGTTCATTTTTCCACCCTTTTGTGTGCAGCAGTCCTGCTTATTAGGCTGCCTGCGTCCATACTTGGACTGAGAGCATCATTGTCAGCCTCTTAAAATCTCTAGTGAGATCCAAATTCTCACCCATACTATAGACACCCTCCACTTTGTCATACACCATCCAATTTCAGCCTGTTACATTGAGGTGTAATCTCTACTGGCCCTGAGATACTAGTTCAGCGTCCTCAAATCTATAGTGAGATTCAAATTCTCACCAATACTATATACGCCCTCCACCTTATCATACACCATCCAATTTCAGCCTGTTACATTGAGGTGTAATCTCTACTGGCCCTGAGATACTAGTTCAGCATCCTCAAATCTATAGTGAGATTCAAATTCTCACCAATACTATATACGCCCTCCACCTTGTCATACACCATCCAATTTCAGCCTGTTACATTGAGGTGTAATCTCTACTGGGCCTGAGACAATAGTTCAGCGTCCTCAAATCTCTAGTGAGATTTAAATTCTCACCAATACTATATACACCTTCTACCTTGTTTTACAGTACCATATAGCTGGTGGTATTGTTGGTACTTTTTCACAAAAATGAGGAAGTATGGTGGAAGAGGCCATGGAAGTGGGTGGGGGTTGCCAGCTGGTCCTGATGGTGGTGGTGCTGGTGGTGCATCTGTTGGTAGTGGCAAAAGCACAATAGCACCTAAGGCAGGAGGTGCTGAGCCTGTGTCATCGTCTGGCTCCACTAGGCCTCGTAGGCTCTCTTTTCTGGGAGTAGGTAAACCGCTTTTAAAGCCGGAGCTTCAGGAACAAGTTTTGGCTTACATTGCTGACACAGCCTCCAGCTTTCTCGCCTCCTCTTCTGAAGTTTCAAAAAATAAAAGCACTGAGTCATCATTGGAGGCTCCTGGTCAGGAACAACACCTTTCCTTGTGTCCTTCTCCCCTACCAAAAGTGAAGGATGCGGCAGGCCACACTACAGATTACTCCATGGAGCTCTTTTCACATACCATGCCTGGGTTATCAAGTCAAATCATGAATTCCCCAGTCCAAGATGAATCTGACATGGAGTGCACTGATGCTCAGCTACTGCTAGATTTTTCTGCTGGTACATTCACTCAGAACACTACATTGTCCTCGCAGTGTACTGAGGCAGAATCAGACCCTGATGAAATTCAGGTGCCCCTTCCTGTATACTATACCACCTTACACGGTGACACAGAGGAAGGTGCACATGAAATTGAAGAGGAGGTGATGGATGACCCAGTTGTTGACCCAGATTGGCATCCATTGGGGAAGAGGGTGCTGCTGCCAATAGCTCAGAAGAGGAGGAGGAGGATCCACAGCAGGCAACGACATCACAACAGCTGTTATCTGGCAGGACCGTAGCAGTCCAAAAATGTGTTACAAAAGCCAAAAGAGTTGCAGGACAGCTTGGCCAGATGGTCAAATTAGCACAGCGTGCAAGGCCTCAAAATGTCTTCCATAGTAGGAAGAGTGCAGTGTGGCACTTTTTTGAGCAAAATCCTAATGATCAGGCAAAAGTTATCTGTAAGAAGTGCGCAAAGACCTTTAGCAGAGGGAAAAATCTGAGAAATCTGAATAGCAGTTGCATGCTTAGACATTTAACCACCATGCACTTGCAAGCGTGGACGGACTACCAAACCTCACGTACCACATGTGCACCTGCTCCGAATGAATGTAGTCAGCAACGCTACATCGCTTCCCCCACTGTAAGCCCACTGGTTAGCACACCACCAGCAGCAAATGTCGAGGTGTCGTCGCAAGGGCAAAGCAGTCATGGAATCACAATGTTATTGCTATGAAAGACTGAATCTAGGCCATCAGCAACAGCACTAACACCATCACCATCACCAACCCTCTCTCAGTCCACCATGTCCACCGCTAGTTCCACCATATGCAGCTCTCAAGTCCAGCTCACCCTACCAGAGACTCTGAGTAGTACAAGAAAGTACTCATCCTCTCATCCGCGTACACTGGCTTTGAACGCGCACATTGCCAAACTAATCTCGTTAGAGATGATGCCCTACCGGTTGGTTGAAAGCAAAGCTTTCCACGAGCTCATGGCCTATGCAGTACTACGCTATGACCTAACCAGTCGGCACTTCTTTTCATGAAAAGCCATCCCAGCCCTCCACGTGCATGTGAAAGACCGCATTGTCCATGCACTCAAGCAATCAGTGAGTGGAAAGGTGCACCTCACAACAGATGCATGGTCCAGTAGGCATGGCCAGGGCCGTTACGTGTCTATCACTGCGCACTGGGTTAATGTGGTGGATGCAGGGTCCACAGGGGACAGCAGCGGTGGGACAGTGCTGCCTAGCCCACGGTATAGGAAACAGTTGGCTGTAGGCATTCGACCCTCCTCCTCCAGAAGCGAAAGCTCGTCCACAGAGCACAGTCGCACGAGCACTCCATCTGCAGCTGCCAGTGTTGCACACGAGGTGTCCCACTATCGAGCAGCTAGTGGTAAGCGTCAGCAGGCTGTGTTGAAGATGATGTGTTTGGACGACAACAGACACACCGCGGAGGTACTGGCCAACTACTTGCAGCGACAAACTGAGTCATGGCTCGGCAGTCTACATCTTGAGGTAGACATGGTAGTTAGTGATAACCGCCGGAATTTTGTGGCAGCCATAGCCCTTACAATACTCAGACACATACCTTGCCTGGCTCACACCTTGAACCTGGTGGTGCAGTGCTTCCTCAATAATTATCCGGTGTTAACAGCCCTGCTCCATAAGGTGCGAAGACTGTGCTCGCACATCCGCCGGTCGCCGGTACACTCCAGTCGTATGCAGAAGCTGCAGCGATTGCTCCACCTTCCCAAGCACCGCCTAATTATCGACGTTGCAACAAGGTGGAACTCCACCCTGCACATGGTTCAGAGGCTGTGCGAACAGAGGCAGGCTGTAATTCATTTGTGGGAGGATACACGGTCAGGCAGTTTGCGGGCAGACATGGAGTTGTCTGGTGTGCAGTGGTCGAAGCTGAAAGACTTCTGCAAAGTCCTTCAGTGTTTTGAGGAATGCACATGGCTGGTAAGTGCAGATGACGCCATCATAAGCATGAGCATCCGACTTATGCATCTGCTCATGCAAACTTTGATGCACATTAAGGAGCAGGCGTCTGCAGCCGAGGAGGAGCAAAGCCTTGATGACAGTCAGCCATTGTCTGCTCAGGGAAGTCTCGTGGACGAGGTGGAGGAAGAAGAGGAAGAGGAGGAGGATGATGGAGATGATTATTTTGGGGAGGAGGATGCTTCTCAGGGGGCAAGAAAAAATGTTGGCGTGGCAAGGTCAGGTACAGGGTTTGTGCGTGACTGGAGGGATGTTAATTTGCCAGAAAGTGCTCCTCCACCCAGCACTGGCAGTGCATCATTGACACCTGGAACATTGGCCCACATGCCTTGCAGATCCTAAAAAGGGACCCCTGCATTGCCAAAATGATGAACAATGACGACTACTGGTTGGCCAGCATCCTGGATCCACGCTATAAAGGCAAATTCCAAAACATCATGCCACAGGAGAACGTAGAGCTAATATTGGCTAACAAACAAGCAACTCTGGTAAACCGTTTGTTTGAGGCATTCCCAGCACACAGCAGCGGTGATGTTTCTCCCACAAGCCGTAGGGGGCAACATGGAAGAGGTGTTCGTGGTGCACACAGCCGAAGTGGCATTGGACACTATGGTAACAAACTACTTCTCCTCCCATATCGATGTTCTCCCTCACCGGTCATTCCCCTTTGACTATTGGGCCAGTAAACTTGACACCTGGCCTGAACTGGCACAATATGCCTTACAGGAGCTTGCTTGCCCTTCTGCTAGTGTGTTATCCGAAAGAGTCTTCAATGCGGCTGGATCAATCCTGACAGTAAAAAGGACCCGTCTGTTGACCCAAAATGTTGATGATCTAACCTTCATTAAAATGAACCATGCATGGGTTTCAAAGGATTTTGTCCCACCCTCCCCTGCTGACACGTAGATTGCCAGAAAAATGGCTCGCTTTTGTCCTCCTCTTCCGCGGACTTCTCCAATTACTCCATTTGCAGCTGCTGAATGTTCAACATCAACATATGCCATTTTTTCCACCTCCCTAACTGGGCTGCCTCCCCCCACAGGGCCGGGGTCACCACCTGGCGCACGCACCCGTGCGAGTGCCGTTGCCCTGGACAGGTGGTCGGGCCCACTCTTGGGCAACGGCACTGGCACAGGGTCCCTCATGGTACAATCAAGTGTCTCTGATGGTGGGGGTGCACACCCGCCATCAGACACACCGGCGTACTATGAGGGGCCCTGTGCCAGTGCCATCGCCAGCGAGTGGGCCCCCCCTGCTTGCTCAGGATCACAGCACTTGCAAAGTTGAAATACTTACCTCTCCCTGCTCTTCCGCGTTTCCTGACAATGACGTTCTGGTCAGAGAGTGCGATGACATCACGCCTGTATGCCCTCTGTCTAAACAGTCCAAGTGCAGTGAGATGGAAGATGGGGACGACGAGGAGTCCAGACTAGTACAGGGATTCCCTAGCGAGGAGACTTATTTAATTGTTTTCAAAGTTGGGACAGCAATTTTTGGGGAGCACTATACTCTGGAGAATGATATATGAGGCCCACCATACACTGGAGGATTCCAAAGGTGGATATCAGACACTGGAGCAGCATTTACAGGGCCCATTATACACTGGAGCATTAGAAATGGGGCCCATTATGTATGGAGCATTATTTGGGCCCATAAGACAGTGGAGCTTCATCCATGGGGACCAACATATACTGTAGCATTATGTGGAGCTCATCATATACTGTTTCAAATATTATATGGGACCAATGATTCTGTATGGAGAAATATATGGGCCTCATTACTCTGTATAGCGCACTATGCGGTGGCCATAATACTGTATGGAGTAATATACTGTCCGTTTTTGGAGCTATTGGAGAATTTAAAATGGATATCAGTCATGAGATTTAAGAAGTGAAGTATTTTTCATTGTACAATGCCGCTATTTCTCTGCCGTATCAGAGGATCATTAATTGTGGCATGTGTTAAAGGAGCCCAGTGACACTCTTTGGCCCAGGGCCCACAAAAATGTGGAGCCAGCCCTACCCCCCCCACAACTTTAGCCAAATAACCCCCAGTTTTCAATGTCTAACTATTATTATAAAGTAAATTAAGGTTGACAAGCTTAAGTAATAAGAATTGATGTTTTTGGCATTAAAATGGGTACTGTAGGTGTGTTTCCTGTCCTCCACTCACTGCCTACCTTGGTTCCCCATTGACTTGCATTGGGTTTCGTTTTTCAGTCAGCCTTCGACTTTTCACGATAATCGGCCGATTGCGTTCGACCCGACTTTTGAGAAAGTCTGGTTTCAGGAAACTCGAGCCGAAAAAAGGCAAAGTTGCCCATCTCTAGTTGCATAGTTTCGCTATTAATGTTTGGTGAGAAATGTTGTGTTTATAATATGGTGGAACATCTGGTACCAGGAGTTTTTTTGGCTTGTCATATCCGGTGATGTACTGTATTTGTCCAGTGTAGTTTGACATCTCAAGAGCTGGCCACTCAGAAGAGGGATATTATATTGGACAAATAGAATTTGCTAGTTTGTGTAACACTTGGTTGCGCAAGCATTGTTTTTTTTCTAAACAATGCATAAGCTGGGGAAGACTGCAGCTAAGACAGAAGCCTGTTAACCTGTAGACTGGAGGGGATGCCCGTGTGTGTCTACAGTGAGGATATTCCAGTAATTTCTCTGTCTTCACCATTCTGCTTCTCACGGTTGATGTTTCCGGGCAGAAGACGTTGCTACTTCTGGTGAAGTTTTGCTTTTTGCTTATGTAGTGTGCAATGTAATTACTTTACCTTTGTGATTTATATTATGCAAAAGTGTACGCAATATCACACTATTTCCTGTTTTCTGTAAACATTTAAATATTGTAACAAAATTAATTGCCTTCTTTAAAGCTGTATCCGAGCCCTTAAAGTACTTGGCACAACACAGGACCATAGGTTACCCCACCTCTCTGTTTGCATTTTTGTTCTGCCATAATGGTTGAACAGTCTGATATTAAACAGCATTGGTCATTTTGAGCATTGAGCTCTATTGGGTTTCTCTGTCTCGGTATTTATGCTATTTATTATTTTTTAATTATTAAATTCAACTTTATATTTTATGAGATCATGCACCTTTTCATTTTTCTTGAAATTTTTTTCTGCTAGAGGTGTATAAGTGCAAGATTTTGATATCACTCTGCTCTTCAGTGTTTGTTCTATGTTATTTGCCTCCCAACCTTTTTCTAACAGTTGAGTTTTGAATTTCAACCCCTAATCCTTTGCTTCTGATGTCTGTTGATGGCTTATTCCACTCTCCCCTTGAAAGGGAATCTGTTAGGCTTTTGCTATATAATCTGAGGACAGCCTGGGACACTGAGTTCAACTATGTGTCACATTTCAAGCTCTGTGCTGTTGTTTACTTACACCGATGGTTTTAACACCTAGCGATTATCATTGCTGTGACTAGCTGGTGCACAGGCACTTGGCTGACTCTGCCCCCTCTTGTGATAAGCAGCTCACTGTCTATAAACAATGTACATACAGAGTCTGCTGGGGGCGGGATTAGCCTTATGAGTAGTGTTGAGCATTCCGATACCGCAAGTATCGGGTATCGGCCGATACTTGCTGTATCGGAATTCCGATACCGACTTCCGATATTTTTTCAATATCGGAATTCGGCATCGGAATCGGAAGTTCAGTTGATTGACGGCCTGACGTCATCATGATGCGCGGTGTGTGCGCATCATGATGCGCCGTCATTTCAGGCCTTCCGGGGGTCTCTGCCGGCCTGCCGGGGGGCTGTGCCGGCCTGCCGGGGGGCTGTGTGGACTGCCCGGGGTCTCTGCCGGCCTGCCGGGGGGCTGTGCCGGCCTGCCGGGGGGCTGTGCACCCTGTGGGGGTCTGTACCGGCCTGCCGGGGGGCTGTGCCGGCCTGCCGGGGGGCTGTGCTGATGTCCGGGGGTCTGTGCAAGCATCGTCCGATGGGACTACAAGTCCCATCGGGCGATGCCTGCTACCATGACAGTGATTGACACATTAGCCAATGATGGGACAGTAGTAGTCCCATCATCCGGCTAATGTGTTAAATGTTAAAAAAAAAAAAAAAAAAAAAAAAAAAATACTACATACATACTACATGCTACATACATACTACATATATACTACATACATACTACATACATACTACATACATACTACATGCATGCTACATACATACTACATATATACTACATACATACTGCATGCTACATACATACTACATACATACTACATACATACTACATGCATGCTACATATATACTACATGCTACATACATACCACATACATACTACATGCATGCTACATATATACTACATGCATGCTACATACATACTACATATATACTACATGCATGCTACATACATACTACATGCTACATGCATGCTACATACATACTACATACATGCTACATATATACTACATACATACTACATATATACTACATGCATGCTACATATATACTACATACATACTACATATATACTACATGCATGCTACATATATACTACATACATACTACATATATACTACATACATGCTACATATATACTACATACATACTACATATATACTACATACATGCTACATACATACTACATACATACTACATATATACTACATGCATGCTACATATATACTACATGCTACATACATACCACATACATACTACATACATGCTACATATATACTACATGCATGCTACATACATACTACATATATACTACATGCATGCTACATACATACTACATATATACTACATGCATGCTACATACATACTACATATATACTACATACATACTGCATGCTACATACATACTACATACATACTACATACATACTACATGCATGCTACATATATACTACATGCTACATACATACCACATACATACTACATGCATGCTACATATATACTACATGCATGCTACATACATACTACATATATACTACATGCATGCTACATACATACTACATGCTACATGCATGCTACATACATACTACATACATGCTACATATATACTACATACATACTACATATATACTACATGCATGCTACATATATACTACATACATACTACATATATACTACATGCATGCTACATATATACTACATACATACTACATATATACTACATACATGCTACATATATACTACATACATACTACATATATACTACATACATGCTACATACATACTACATACATACTACATATATACTACATGCATGCTACATATATACTACATGCTACATACATACCACATACATACTACATACATGCTACATATATACTACATGCATGCTACATACATACTACATATATACTACATGCATGCTACATACATACTACATGCTACATGCATGCTACATACATACTACATACATACTACATGCTACATACATACCACATATATACTACATACATACAATACATTCATACAATACATACATAGACATACAGTACATATAACATAGAGTAACATACTTACCAATACTTGTCACATTGTTCCCCGAAGCCATTGTCTTTCCGGAATAAATATTAACATAACAAACCACAAAAATACTCACCCACGATCCGAAGCAGTCCACGAGTGTGTCCCACGACGATCTTGGGTAGAGAACTGCAGCATCAGATGATGCTGCCGTTCTCTACGGGCTGCAGGAATCCAATGACGGAAGGTAGGTATCCTTCCGCACTGTATTCCTCCGCCACTTAAAAAAAAAAAAGTCCCTAGTCTCACTTTATGCCATTGCTGTGTGGGAAATTCCCACACAGCAATGGCATAAAGTGAGACTAGGGACTTTTTTTTTTTTTTAAGTGGCGGAGGAATACAGTGCGGAAGGATACCTACCTTCCGTCATTGGATTCCTGCAGCCCGTAGAGAACGGCAGCATCAGCTGATGCTGCAGTTCTCTACCCAAGATCGTCGTGGGACACACTCGTGGACTGCTTCGGATCGTGGGTGAGTATTTTTGTGGTTTGTTATGTTAATATTTATTCCGTAGACGACAATGGCTTCGGGGAACAATGTGACAAGTATTGGTAAGTATGTTACTCTATGTTATATGTACTGTATGTCTATGTATGTATTGTATGAATGTATTGTATGTATGTAGTATATATGTGGTATGTATGTAGCATGTAGTATGTATGTAGCATGCATGTAGCATGTAGTATGTATGTAGCATGCATGTAGTATATATGTAGTATGTATGTAGCATGCATGTAGTATATATGTAGCATGCATGTAGTATGTATGTGGTATGTATGTAGTATATATGTAGCATGTATGTAGTATGTATGTAGCATGCATGTAGCATGTAGTATGTATGTAGCATGCATGTAGTATATATGTAGTATGTATGTAGCATGCATGTAGTATATATGTAGTATGTATGTAGTATATATGTAGCATGTATGTAGTATATATGTAGCATGCATGTAGCATGTAGTATGTATGTAGCATGCATGTAGTATATATGTAGTATGTATGTAGCATGCATGTAGTATATATGTAGCATGCATGTAGTATATATGTAGTATGTATGTAGTATATATGTAGCATGTATGTAGTATGTATGTAGCATGCATGTAGCATGTAGTATGTATGTAGCATGCATGTAGTATATATGTAGTATGTATGTAGCATGCATGTAGTATATATGTAGTATGTATCATGTAGTATGTATGTAGCATGCATGTAGTATATATGTAGTATGTATGTTGCATGTAGTATGAATGTAGCATGTATGTAGTATGTAGTATGAATGTAGCATGTATGTAGTATGTAGTATGAATGTAGCATGTAATTTTTTTTTTTTTTTTTTTTTTTTACATTTAACACATTAGCCGGATGATGGGACTACTACTGTCCCATCATTGGCTAATGTGTCAATCACTGTCATGGTAGCAGGCATCGCCAGATGGGACTTGTAGTCCCATCGGACGATGCCTGCACAGACCCCCGGAGCCTGCACAGACCACCGGCAGGCCGGCACAGCCCCCCGGCAGGCCGGCACAGCCCCCCGGCAGGCCGGCACAGCCCCCCAGAGCCTGCACAGACCACCGGCAGGCCGGCACAGACCACCGGAGCCTGCACAGACCCCCTGGCAGGCCGGCACAGCCCCCCGGCAGGCCGGCACAGCCCCCCGGAGCCTGCACAGACCACCGGCAGGCCGGCACAGACCACCGGAGCCTGCACAGACCCCCTGGCAGGCCGGCACAGCCCCCCGAAAGGCCCGTACAGACCCCAGAGAGGCTGTACAAGGGCAGGAAAGGGTTTTTCTTATTCCGATACCGGAAGTCCCATAGACTTGAATGGGACTTCCGGTATCGGAATCGGCGATACCGATACTTTTTTTAAAGATCGGCCGATACCATCCGATACGATACTTTGAAGTATCGGATGGTATCGCTCAACTCTACTTATGAGCGCTGCTGCATTGCTAAATCAAAAATCTCTGATTGTGGCAGAACTGCTGCACCCAGCAAACTAAATGATTCATCACTGGATTCAAAGTCTCTTTCTCTATATCATGCTGCTCTCAGATGAGATAGCAAAAACCTGCTGACATATTCCGTTTAAGAACAAATGCATACACGGCAGAACTGAACATGCATGTATATAGTGAAGTCAATAGAAAGAGCATATAAGAGCTGTGGCCAGTTTACACAGTATACTGTATATAAGCTAAATTATCTATCATTATTGAGTGATTGTTTTTAAAATGGTTGTCCAGGCTTGTGATAAAAGTCTGCAGTCACTTTATGTAACTGCAGACTTCTGAATCCTCAGTGTGCTCAACGCTGTCAAGATTTTTCAGTGCCAGGCTAGAGCGGGCGGTCACATGACCATAATTTCATACATGTGGTCATGTGCCAACTAGACTTGTGTGGCCTCACTCAATTCACTTGTATTAAGCGAGGCCGCACATGTCTAGCTGGCATGTGGCTAGGAGTATGCATATAGCATACTTGCATTCACATGACCTCCAACACTCACCATCGGAACCGGAGAATCCATTGAGTACACTATGAGAATTCAAAAGTCTGTAGTCATACAGAGTGATTGCAGACTTTTATCACAAGCCTGGACAACCCCTTTAAAACAATTACTGTCAGCCATGATGCAGATAACTTAAGATATAGACACCGTGTAAAGCTGGTAATACACCTTTGCAGTGCATAAGTTGTGAGGAGTCAAAGCTCTGCAGTGACATAGAGTGACTGCAGACTGTCATCACAAGCCTGGAAAGACCCTTTAACACTTTTTGGTGATCTGGATCACTTGGTTCCACTCACCAAACAGTGCCAGCTCTCTTGGAACCTAAATGGATCCCTATGAAATATGTGTTCAACCTTAAGTGAACACACATTTAAAGATTAAATTAACTCAGCAAAACCCCACCCACTCATGCCTACTTTCAGCCAGCCAATGAAATTAATGAATGGGAGGGTCATTGTTTCTTTGGGCGGAGTTACGTCCACCAGACATGGTCATTTTATGCCCAGTAAGAGCCATTCAGATAATTTAGTAGTTTCCACTGGGGTGTCTGCTCCCATCATTCCCAGCAGGGAGCCGGCTCTTTGTCTCAGATTGGTTGTGCGCGACCCATCGCTATTTAAGACCTGCCAATATCTCTACCCTCTCTTTAGCCATACTTACTATCATCATGTTTGATGATCATTCTGTTTCATACACTGCTCCCCATCTTTGCAGGGTAATGAGTAAGTGGGTTAGTGTAGTTCCGGTATAATGTGTGTTTGTATGAGACATCCAAATGTTTTGTGTGTTTCTTTTAAGTGCGTGCTTCAGTCTTCTAGGCAGAAACACAATGAGTTAGTTTTACTGTATAATAGAACAGGAAATGAAAGAGCTCCATTATTCTTATTATAAGAACAGCATGAGTCAGGGAGATCAGCACTTAAAGTTTCATTATAGTCCACACTGACATATACATAATAAAGAAGAAATATTGCATCATGGCTGCTCATTAAGGACTCTGAGGATTTTACTGCAAACACCATTACTATCTTGTGAATCTTATTATGTGTTTGTGTCTGATGTGCATGAGTTCTCAATACCTGAACATCTGCTATTGTTATTGGCATTAAAACTTGCATTGTAGCGTTGAAATAGAACATAAAGTCAGTATATTACTAGATTTGATTCAGTCTCGTGTTCACAGGGCACAAGTTACCCCCAGGCTCAGTTTAGTAAACTTTGTGCACATTTTAAAACTTTTTGACTATTTTCTTCCTTGGAAGTAATCCAGAGATAAGCTGTGCTAATAATTGGTCTCCAAAAACAGTTGCTTTTATATGAATATGGATGTTAAAGAACAAAATAATTATTCATAGTTGTATCTTAGAGATCCTAAGCCCAATTCCAAAATCTAATTTTTAAACTGACGCGGTAGAGCTATGTCACACTTGCGGACTTTGACAGTTGGGTTTCTAGAATGTAAATGTTTTTTTTCACATGACCACGTCTCCTTTTAATTCCTCATCACAGCTATTCTTACTCTCTCCATGTCCTGTTCCCCACCCCTTAAATGGAATTACTCCGTCAATCTGCATCGCGCAGAGGAAATCTTCCAGTATTTCTTGTTTCTGGTAGGTTACTGATATCCAAGAAGTATCATTTCTCCTTGTGGAGAATGACATGCTAAGCATGCCGAGATGAGGAGACTCCTCTGGGAATTATGCAAATTGTCTCTTCAGAGAGGAAGAGGACTAGAACTCTAGTGCCACCTATTGGAAGTAGCAATCCTAAATGTCAATGTCGATCCTTTAGCAAGCCTTGTTACATGACTTAGGGTACCATTACACATAACGATGTCCCAGCGATCCCACCAACGATCCGACATGGATGGGATCGCTGGGACATTGTTAGCTGATCACTGGTGAGCTGTCACATATACAGCCCCTCCAGCGATCAGGACCAGCGAGCACGCTGGTTACCAATGTAAACATCGGGTTTCTAAGGGCTGCGGGGCCCTTAGAAACCCGATGTTTACCCTAGATACCAGCGTGCATTGCAGGCAGGGCGGGAGGTGGAGGCAGAGTGGCGCACACAGACCGGCATAGCTCTGCTATCTGCTACTCCGGTCTGACAGACTGGAGTAGCAGATAGCAGAGCTACTCCGGTCTGTGCGCCGCTCTGTCTCCACCTCCCGCTCTGCAGTGCACGCTGCTATCTATGGTAAATATCGGGTTTCTAAGGCCGGTTTCACATTTGCGCATTATAGCGCAGCAACGGCCTGCGCACGGCCGCCGCTAAGCCCCACCCCCTGCTGGCTCCCTGCCCGCCCCTTCCGGTCATCGCCGCCTAATAGCGCACATGGACGCTTGCGATCTGCGCACCCTATCTTTAGCATAGGGTGCGCAGATCGTGCGCTGGCCGTGCGCTAGCAGGATTTTGCCGTGCGCTGCGCACTTTTGAAGGTGCGCCCGTGTGCGCCGGACGCAGCATGTTGCATTTCGGCGTGCACGGCGCACCTTCAAAAGTGCACAGCGCACGGCAAAATCCTGCTAGCGCACGGCCAGCACACGATCTGCGCACCCTATGCTAAAGATAGGGTGCGCAGATCGCAAGCGTCCATGTGCGCTAGTAGGAGGCGATGACCGGATGGGGCGCGCAGGTAACCGGCAGGGGGCGGGGCTTAGCGGCGGCCATGCGCAGGCCGTCGCTGCGCTATAAAGCGCAAATGTGAAACCGGCCTAAGGGCCCTGCAGCCCTTAGAAACCCGATGTTTACATTGGTAACCAGCGTACAGCGTCCCTCATCGCTGGCTCCCGCTGCCACACGCAGCGATGCGCGCTAGCCAGCGGGAGACCAGCGATGAAAAAAAGGCCCAGTACGATCCAGCATGATCAGCGATACACGGCAGGGGGGCCGATCGCTGCTGGATGTCACACACCGCGATCTCGCTGGAGAGATCGCTGATGTGTCACAAAATCAGCGATCTTGCCAGCAAGATCACTGTGTGTAACGGGCCCTTTAGGCTAAAAGCCAAAACCAGAATCTCAATGGTAGGTTGCTAGAAACTTAAGGCAGTGACTGAGAAATGTGTCAACTCTAATGGGGCCTAGCCCACTGATTTCTATTTGGCAATTAGCTGTTAATCTCATTCTCTTAGTTCCTGACAAGTTACTGTTATAAATCTTGCAAAATCACCAGACCCCAGCAAGGTCTGCTTTCAGAGCAACTCTCCTAATCAGGGCTCTCACTGTTCTGAGCTTTGTGCTTGCTCAAAGTTCTGTAGGAAAATACAGTGATATCAGAGTACATTCCATAACAAGCTACTAATATGTGAATGTGTAATTGCAGAACTTATGCTGAGCTTTATAGTTCTACTAATAATACGGTTCTGTTACTCACCAGAATTTTCACTCAAGGGAGGGGGAGTGTCCAATAACAAGGAAGTGAGGAGACTGAAAGGAGACTGCATAGCTCTGAGCTCCTCAATAGACAATTTAGTAAAAATCCTTTAAGTCTAGCCATTCTACCATATTTCTGAGAGTAAGCATCTAAGTGTTGACTACAATCCATATTCTGTTTTTAGATATAAGCTGCTTATTTTCTGAAACATTCATTCAGTTTGTGAGAACACCCTTTTTCCAGGTTTCTATGCATTTTTGCTAATCTGCAGCATGACTAAACAAACTGTCTACATCATTTACAGGGTTAAACACAGAGCTAGTCCTATCTGTGTCTACATTAGATACAGGCTGAGGCAGGGATGCAGTGCTTGCACATTTCATTGACTTCACCAGAAAGCAGCATTTATGGAAGATTTCTTGTTCATGATACTGCGATACACCGTCATCACACTGCATCTACAACTAAGCGCACTTTCAATGGGGTGGGAAATAGGGCATGCAGGGGACATAAAAGGAACAGAGGAGAGGGGGGACATGACATTTATCCATGGCGTTTTGTTGAGTGGGAAACATTCTCTTAATTGATAATACCTCCAGGAAAATGCTTCAATGAAAGTATGAGATATATCAGCCACAGCAATTACACATTTATCACCATTCCTATGGATGAGTGATAAATGTTTTTCATGGGAAAACCCCTTTGATATGATTTTCTATCATTTTGATGCACATAGAATGGATAAAAACTCTGCAGTCGCTAATAAACAACTACTGTATAACAATTCACATTATGATTGCAAACTAATATACCTATACATTATATTATAGAACAAATATTAGTAAATTGAGCCAATACACATTTTAAATTATTGTATGTGTAAATTGCTTTTTATTTATATTATGCCACCTTTGTGAAATAGGGGACATAAAAAACTTAATTTGCACATTTCACAATAATAGATTATAGCGATACCAGGGATAATCTATGATCTTCGCATTGATTGGAGAATTGCGCAATGACAATATACGGTACGGTGTTTATTAGGAGAGAGCAATAATGAGGCACTTCAGCTCTGTACAGCTGCTGATCCATAGATTCCAAGTAATTAGTATAGACATGCTGTGTTGGCTCATGCTTCCGGCCATTCTGTTCGGTACACATGACTTTGAGTCCCTGACAGATGTGACTTTTTTTTTAACAGATCCTTTCCTTTTAATATACACACAAATTTCTTATTTCCCCTTAAGCACAATTATTCAATCTGTGCATTTTTCCCTGGCATACCCTTTTACCTTAGCTGGCTCTGCTGCAATAAATGTCAGATCAGCTTAGAGGCAAATTGTAGATAAAAAGCTGGTTGTGTGATTTGATCTATTGTCAATCACAGAGGTCAGCTCTGCCAGTCACTACTGCCACAGCACTTGGCAGAGCATGATGAGAGCTGTCCTTAAATGCAGCTAAAAAGATTCAGTTTGACTACTTCTGTACTGTAGATCTAGTAATGGTTTAGAAGGGGGACATTGACTTGTACTGACCTCCGTCTATATGGAGCAATATCACTACCCAATCATACTAAGTTGTATCAAGTCATTTTATTCTTACTCTTTTGAAACCATATAAAAAAGTTTTAAGCCCGTGTACAGTGGGAACGGAAAGTATTCAGACCCATTTACATTTTTCACTCTTTGTTTCATTGCAGCCATTTGGTAAATTCAAAAAAGTTCATTTTTTTCTCATTAATGTACACTCTGCGCCCAATCTTGACTGAAAAAACAGAAATGTAGAAATTTTTGCAAATTTATTAAAAAAGAAAAACTGAAATATCACATGGTCATAAGTATTCAGACTCTTTGCTCAGTATTGAGTAGAAGCACCCTTTTGAGCTAGTACAGCCGTGAGTCTTCTTGGGAATGATGCAACAAGTTTGTTACACTGGGATTTGGGGTTCCTCTGCAATTCTTCCTTGCAGATCCTCTCCAGTTCCGTCAGGTTGGATGGTGAACGTTGGTGGACAGCCATTTTCAGGTCTCTCCAGAGATAGTCAATTGGGTTTAGGTCAGGGCTCTGGCTGGGCCAGTCAAGAATGGTCACAGAGTTTTTCTGAAGCCACTTCTTTATTGTTTTAGCTGTGTGCTTAGGGTCATTGTCTTGTTGGAAGGAGAACCTTCAGCCACGTCTGAGGTCCAGAGCACTCTGGAAGAGGTTTTCATCCAGGATATCTCTGTACTTGGTCACATTCATGTTTCCTTCAATTGCAACCAGTCGCCCTGTCCCTACAGCTGAAAAACACACCCATAGCATAATGCTGCCACCATCATGTTTCACTGTTGGGATTGTATTGGGCAGGTGATGAGCAGTGCCTGGTTTTCTCCACACATACCGCGTAGAATTATCACCAAAAATTTCTATCTTCATCTCATCAGACCACAGAATCTTATTTCTCATATTCTGGGAGTCCTTCATGTGTTTTTTTAGTAAACGCTATGCGGCCTTTCATATGTCTTGCACTGAGGAGAAGCTTCCGTCAGGCCACTGTCATGGTTTACTAGGAGGTCAGGGTAGGTGTGGTAAGGGTTAACATGGAAAGCCTCTCTGTGGATCCAGGGAGGGTTCTTATAGCCTCATGATAGAGCCGTCCCCTGTCGTTTATACTCTTAGCTGAGTGTGCATGACCCTGTTCTGTTTGTGCTTCATGCCAATCGTTGTTTGTCTGCTTGGTGTTTGATCCAGTCCCGTCATGGTTTACGTCTCTTGTCTGCTGATTCTGTACCTCGCTGCCCGTTCTGTGTATGACCTTTGGCTATGTTTGACCCTCCTTTGAGTATCCCTCCTGTACGTCGTTGCCCACCCCGTGTATGACCTTATTGCCTGCCTGACTATTGTTATTTCTCTGCGCTGCTTCTTTACCAGTGTTGTCATCTGTGCTGCAGGAGCTTGGCTGTAGCCCCGCCCAGCCCTCTGATGTGCGGTCATGTGGCCGCAGGTCCTACGGGCATCGAGCGCTTCACTATTGCTCCGCCCTCCCCGCAGGTCCTGGAGCTAGATTACTCATACCCGCGCTGTGCTCCTGCCTCTCATCGTTGTGGGTAAAGAGCCTCCACATACTTGCTATTGGTGTCCTGGTCACCTGGATAGCAGGGCGGTTACTCTGTCCTTGACAGCCACTCTGCCATAAAGACTCGACTGGTAGAGGGCTGCAGTGATAGTTGACTTGGTGGAACTATCTCCCTACTGCAACTGTGGAGCTCAGCCACAGTGATCTTGGGATTCTTCTTTACCTCTCTCACCAAGGCTCTTCTTCCACAATTGTTCCTTTTGGCTGGATGACCAGATCTAGGAAGACTTCTGGTGGGCCCAAACTTCTTCTGTTTACGGATTATGGAGGCCACTGTGCACTTGGGAACCTTGAGTACTGCAGATTTTCTTTTGTAACCTTGGCCAGATCTGTACCTTGCCACAATTCTGTCTCTGAGCTCCTTGGCCAGTTCTTTTGACCTCATGATTCTCATTTGGTCTGACATGCACTGTGAGCTGTGAGATCTTATGTAGACAGGTGTGCGCCTTTACAAATAAAGTCCTATCAGTTTAATTAAACACAGCTGGACTCCAATGAAGGAGTCGAACCAACTCAATGAGAATCACAAGGAAATGGACAGCATGTGACTTAAATATGAGTGTCTGAGCAAAGGGTCTAAATACTTATGACCATGAGATATTTCCGTTTTTCTTTTTTAATATGCAAAAAATTCTACATTTCTGTTTTTTTCAGTCAAAATGGGGTGCAGAGTGTACATTAATGAGGAAAAAAATAAACTTTGTTGAATTTACCAAATGGCTGCAATGAAACAAAGAGTGAAAACTTTTAAGGGGTCTGAATACTTTCTGTACCCACTGCACCTTATATGTGTATGGTGGCTTTATTCGGAAGGTCCTTTCTTCTATTTGGGTTATCATCACACAACTTGGCATTGTATCAATGCAGTCTGTTTTTTTTGATACTTATGAGTCCTTTCTTACCTTTCTCTTGGCTGGAGATATCTTGAAATAGGTGTCATGAGATTACCAGCATTGGTTACAAAAATATGATTATCTGATACTCTGTTTGGAGATGTTTATGCTACTGTATATGCATCTATTTTTTTTGTGTGCACATTTGGGATGTGCTTTGCAGGCTTTTGAGGGTTTTGCTACTATGTCATGATATTGTATAGATATTGTTTTACGGGCATTAGAATCGTTAAAGGGGTATGTTTATGTTGTTTTTAGCTCTTTAGTTAGCATGAAAATAAGCAAAGAAGGGTGGCATTCATCGTCCATATAAAACATTCTTTTATTTCAAGTCGTTAAAACATTACAGCAAGAGAATGAATTGGACACTTCATGTTCATGAAATGTCCAATCCATTCTCTCACTGTAATGTTTTCAGGACTTGAAATAAAGAATGTTTTATACAGACGATGAGTGCCACCTTTCTTTTCCTATTTTGGACATAGGTTTACCTTTTTTCTGGTATGCACCCGAGTTCCTCTTTTGACCAGTGTTTTTGTACTGTCCCATGAGGCGTAACTAAATGGCAGTATCAAGGGATTTCATGCCAGTTTCCTCCTCTACAATTTTAAGAAAAATAAGCAAATTTGCAACTAACTTGCTCTTTCTATCAATTGTCAATCTTAATGCAATGAGAATGACAATTCCCTGCAATGAGAGCTTTTATCTTACATAGAGTACAGCTTGTTACGTTCCAGGAGAAGAGTTAAATCCTAACATCCCAGACAGTTAAAATAGGAAACATTCAGCAGTACCATCCGAGATAAAATCTTCAAGTTTATTTACAATTTGTTAAAACCTTGGATTCATAATTAACACTGATGCGTTTCAGGCAACACAATGTTCTTAGTCATAGAAAGGCTAAAGGCACTGCATTGCCAGAAACACATCAGTTTTAATTGCTTTCCATGAATCCAAGGTTTTAACAAGTTGTGAATAAATTTCAAGATTTTATCCTGAATGGTAGTACTGAATATTTCCTATTTCACCTACGTGTCTTGCTTTGCTGTACTAGCTGAACATGGCACTCTTTAGACACTGGGATCTCGGTTTTTGAATTTTGGCAAGCGTGGTGAGCTGCTATATTTTTTTATCTTCCTAATATCCCAGTCAACTCTTTAGAAACCATTGATTTTTCTACAGTAGTTAGCTGCTCATCTCCATTCCTATCCCTCTCAGCTCCAGACAGGGCTTTTATTAGTGTTGTAGAATCACAATCCTCCAGCCCCTAGCATCATAATTTCCAAAGCTGTTCTGCTAATCATGGCTCACTTTCTTAAGCTGTGTGTTTATTCAAATCCCTGTTATTTATACAGGGTGGTCCATTTATATGGATACACCTAAATAAAATGGGAATGGTTGGTGCACTGAATTTGCAGAATGGGCAAAACAAAGCAAAAATTGGAACAGGACCCTCAGTTTACACAGACCATTATGTTCAGTGATGAGGCAAACTTTTTTGGGTGGGCCATTTACATGGATACACCTAAATAAAATGGGAATGGTGACAGTTTTCTTGCGTAGGGTGTCTTGCATTGAAATCTGCTGCAATGACCCAGGTACTGCGTTCACCAGACATCAACACAATTTCTATTCGCTCCTCACGTGTTAACCTCTGTGACATGTCAATAGCTGTAAACAAAGAGAAACTTGCAAATAACTCATGAAAGGATAAAGCTACATTAAAATCAGGCACACTATTGTTTTTCTTGTGAAATTCTCAATAAGTTTGATGTGTCCCGTGACCCTCTTCCCATTGAAAAAAAATAAAGTTGGATCCAAAATGGCCAACTTCAAAATGGCTGCCATGGTCACCACCCATCTTGAAAAGTTTCCCCCTCCCATATACTAATGTGCCATAAACAGGAAGTTGATATCACCAACCATTCCCATTTTATTTAGGTGTATCCATATAAATGGCCCACCCTGTATATTCCTTTTTTTACTACATCCATAGCTGTTTTAAAGTCACAACATGAATAATCCTTTTAACAAAATTTGAGGAAACGTATAAGGTGGACACATCTGTACATCAACAACAACAAGCTTCCATCTATGGGTCTCTTGACACTGATTTTTTTTTTTTTTTTTTGGTGCAGAAACTGAGCGGAAATTCCAAGGAATAGCAATTTGCTACAAAAACTCAAACTCATTTTGAACATACCCTAATATGTCTGAAATAAGGGAAGACTCATTAATTCCTTTGAAAAGTGTCAACTACAAGAGCTGTACAAGGATACATGAGATGAGAAAATTACTTTATGCAACCCCGGTCTGTGGTCAAAGTCAGTGCTTTCAAGCCATGGACAGGAGCTGCACAAATTTCTCTATCTTCTGGTATCCCAGGCTCAGTTTATGATTAGCTAGGCTGGCGAGACGCTATCTAAACACAACGAAGTGACGTCACGCTAGGCTGGCAAAATCAAGTGCCACGCTGGGGAATCTGGAAGCTCAGGAAATTTTCACTGTTCCTGTCCACACCCAAAGACCACTGACTCGGAACATGGACCAGAGTCAAGTGAAATGATCCGTTCATACCTCAAGGGTTCAACTCTAGTATGATACATGATGATAAGTAGAGGAGTTGTCCTATCATTGACATCTGTGAAATGTCATAAGCTAATTGTACAAATGTCTGATAAATGGGAGTCTGAAACTTGGTGCCTGTTAAACTGAAGTGGCAATGGCACTGGAAATTGGCCATGTTATTTTGTCTCGCTTCATCTCGGTTCGACTTTGGTCCTCCAGAACCACCCATTGCCTACTCCATGCCAAAATAGTGACATTTTTTACCAGGCCTTACACATTGCTACTTCTTATACATGAGTTTTCCTTTAACCTTTTGAACTCATGTCTTTTGAAACCTTACTGTATTTCCTATTAACATATACCAAGAGTGGGCAATTAATTTTCCCATTGAGCCACATGACTGTTGTGGACGGTCGAACCAATAGGCGGAAATCAATTCTACTCAATATAAATATTAACACATTTTATAATTATTAGTTTATATTAATTTCATTGCTTAATATTGAGCATAATTAAGTATGCTGACTCACTTCTACTGCTAATAGATGTTATGATAGGGCTTCTTGTAAACTGTATTATGATCAGTGGAAGCTAATCAAACCCTAGAATTTACTGGTTTTTGTAAAGTTTGTAAAAAGCTGTAAATCATACTGCACCAATTATTCAACCCTTTTACCTTGATCAACAGCTTTCTCCATGCGGTACAATATCTCTCCAGCTCCTCAAACCATCTGATGTCTCCACAACCATCCCACACACATAGTATGATGTCCCACAGTCTCCCTCACACACAATATGGTGCCCCCAATCTCCCACACAATATGATGGACTCCACAGCATCCAACACAGTATAGTATATCCCAAAATTCTTCACAAAGTATGATCCAAAAAAGCCTCTCAATACAATATGATGGTCCCACACAGCACAGTATGATAATCCTTACAGCCCCCTACACAGTATGATCCCCCACAGTCTACTAAACAGTATGATAACTGCTCAGCCCCTTAAATGTGTGATGTCACAATAGCCCTCAAACAGTATGGTCCCCTTCAGCCTTCCATACAATATAATAGTCCCAACAGCTCCCCAAATAGTATGATGTGCTCACCACCCTACCTCACACAAAGTATAATGAAAGACAGTTTGATGCATCTTACAGCTTCTTCACACACAGTATTATTTTCTCATACACAGTATAATGCCCCCACACAGTATAATGAACCTACCACCGTCTCCCACAAGGTATTATATCCCCACAGCCCCCAACAGTTTGTTGGCGCCAACAACTCTCCACTCACTGTATATTGGCCAGTATGATGGACCCCACATCCCCCATACACTGTATTATAAGCCATCAAAGCTTCCCACACAGTATAATGGTGCCCACAAAGTATGATGACCCCACTAGTAAATCTCAATTAAAAAAAAAAAACTTCTCACCTCATCCTTGTTCTCCTTGTTCACTGCTCCAGTCTTTGCTGTGTGCAGACTGAGGCTCTGCACAACAGTTGTGATCTAGTGACGTCATCACAGTGCTGAGGCTGAGCATGCAGATGTCCCGTCAGTGGAGATAAAAGACCGGCACTGCTGTGGCACCTGTAGCCTAATTCCAGCTGAATATGATTGACACCTTGCCCCTGAAATCTCGGGTGCCCAACATGGAAAAAAGCATGTTTGTTAAGTGTTGTAGTAAATTGTAACACTGCTCTTGCTCGTAGCCTTATGGGAGTGTATTTATGGTAATTCTATGACGTGTGGGATGGGGGTGGATCCCCAGTTACCTGTATGTATAAGCTCCCCGTCACTTCTGCTGTATCACAGGACCCATTGAAGCGTAGGAGGCATGAAACGGCCATCTTTCATTGTGCACCACATGAACACCTTCCTGCTGGCATGTTTTAAAAGGTGAACCAATAAAAGGAACTTTTTTAAGGAACGGTGAATGCCACCTTTTTTCTTTCACAGACACTGAGCATACATGCAACAATAAAATCAAGACACTAGAGAAGGTCACAAGGAATGGACAAAGGGCCGAATGTGGCCTGCGGTCTGCATTTTGGTTAAATCTGACATGTACTATGTTGTCTTTTAGAATAAGTACCACCACCTTATGCACACCAAATGTTCTGATTCAGATTTTCAGTTTTTCTACTTTTTATCGTCATTTTATAGATCACTTTTCAATGCAATTTTAAGTGGTCATCTCAAAAAAGTTTGGCCAGCAATAGTCAATTATTAATATTACTTATATCAATGCAGCGGGATGATTTTTATTCTGAGTTTCCTAATTATATACTCCAAAATGCATGTGTTTGATGATTATTACAGAATATCTTCACGCCGCTGGAAGCTTTGTTTAACAATGGAAGCCAAGTGCGCATCTCTTCATTGTCTCTGGAAGCCTGTGCCGCACGTATAAATTTCAGCGCCACTGGGCTATTTATTGTTTTATATTTCACGATGTTAATAGTCCCTGTGATACAACAAATGTAATGAAGGCTTCATTTTCTTCATCTGTTTCTTGAATAAAATTGATAAGAGACCGTAACCGAAAAGATTATATTATAATTAAATACAGTGCAGTCTTTCGAACAACCTCCTTGTAAAAGAAGTGCCCACAGCTTTATGGGTTTAAAATGAAATTAACTTCATTTCATGTGTCCGGCCTTATAATTCCTAAATTAATAATTAGATTATTTCATTGCAATGGAGAAAACAAAAGTTCACCTATCTCACACATTTTCATTTTATGAGCATGTCCACTGCATTAACTAGAATATTCTAAGAATGGTTTTATATTTTTATAAACCTCTATGATGGGAATTTCACCAGACGGATATTTGTCTGCATTGGCTTGTAAAAAAAAAGATTCTGCAGTGTCTGTCAAATATGTTCATAGAGCAGGACCATAGCTTTAACTTAATGATTGGCAGTTTTTGACGGAGAAGTGATAAGCCTAGTTCAGACCTAGATTTCGTAAAAAGTCCCTACTATGGTAAATTTCTAGTCGATAGGTTCAAAGGGTAAGTTTGGGTGTTCAGCCTTCCTACCATTTGGCTAGTTTTCCATCAAGTTAGGCTATGTGCCCACGTTGCAGAAATGCTGCAGAAATGTCCACAGCATTTACGCAACTCCCTGCTGCGGGTAAAATGCATGCTGAATTCGCATGCGTTTTGCAAACGTTTTGAAGCATCACTTGGAAAAGTGATTGACAGGTCGATCACACTTGTCAAGCATAGTGCTTGACATGTGTGACCAACTTTTTACTATTGATGTTGCCTATGCGTCATCAATAGTAAAAGATAGAATGTTAAAATAATTAAATAATTTAAAAAATAAAAAATAGGGATATACTTACCCTCCAACGGCCCCCCCAGGAGTCGTCCCGCCTCTCAGCCACGCTGTCAGCATCTTCCATTCCCAGGGATGCCTTGCGACAAATGACCTCTAATGACGTAGCATCATGCGAGACCGCTACGTCATCAGAGGTCATTCGCGCAATGCATCCCTGGGAACGGAAGATGCTGGCAGCGTGGCTGAGAGGCGGGAGGACTCCGGGGGCCGACAGAGGGTAAGTTTATACTTTTTTTTTAATTCTATTTTTTACAGGAATATGGTACCCAGGGCATGGAGGAGAGTCTCCTCTCCTCCTGACTCTGGGTACCATCCGCACATGAAGCGCTCAATTTACACATGGTGGGCATAGCCACATGCATAAATTGAGCGTTTCAATGCAATCCTATGGTGGTGGAATCGCCGCGATTCCGCAGAAATAATGGACATGCTGCGAATTTTACCGCTATGCGATTCTGCAGAGGAAAAATCCGCAGCATGGGCACAACAAATGCGGTGGAAACACATACAAAACACAACATGGGCACACAGCCTTAGACACATTTACAAATCCAAGGTTAGAGATAGATCTGGTTGGTAATTATAGTTAGGGTTAGGCATTTAAGCTTAGACTAGGCACACTAAAAATGTGCCACAAATAAAGTAACATGTACTGTTTAATAAATTTTGTATATCTGTTGATGCCTTATGCAACTTTGTCCCAAAATTGCGGAGCAAATTAGATTATCAATCTAGGCCGCCTTTCTGGTAGAGGGCATAACTTGAGAGTTATTTTAATGTACAACTGTGCAATGTTGGGTAATTTAACTAATCTTTTCTGTATTTAACATACCGACATGCCACCATTACCTTTGCTTGAATAGTATATCTATAATTTTTAATACTACCTCACATGTGCAGCAGAATGGTGGAGGTTTGGGTCCATTAAGGACCACCGAAATCCATTTTGCAATACAGACTCAAACTTTTTCAATACTCTGTGTGCATAATCAGATAGTAGCTCAGTGCCTCTCTTCTGAAGAGTGTGCAGTAGAGCATTCTCAGGACCCAGACCCCCAATAATCTGCAACACATTTTATTAAAAATTAAAAAATATTTAAATGATTTGTACTTTATATGGATTCACACATCAAATTCAATACATTGTTGTGAGATACTATCAAAACATTTGTCAGGCTGCTAATCACCTAACAACCAATGGATGCACATTTAGATACATACACACATACTGTACGGTATAACAGAGATCTCTCAATAGGGTATCAGGAAGTTATGATTCACAAAGGACACATACAGTTCTGTGAAAAAGTGTTTGCCCCTTCTTGATTTTTTTATTCTTTTGCATGTTTGTCACACCTAAATGTTTCAGATCACCAAAGAAAGTTAAATATTAGACAAAGATAATTCAAGAAAACATAAAATGCAGTTTTTAAATGAAGGTCTTTTATTATTAAGGAAAAAAGAAATCCAAACCTACAGGGCCCTGTGTGATAAAGTGATTGCCTCCTTTAAAACATAAATTAACTGTGGTCTATCACATCTTTGGGAAGCTGAGCACAAATTCCCTAGCCACACACAGGCGTCATTACTGCCACACCTGTTCTCAATCAAGAAATCACTTAAATAGGACCTGCCTGACAAAGTGAAGTAGCCCAAAAGATCCTCAAAAGCTAGACATCAGGCCACGGTCCAAAGAAATTCTGGAACAAATGAGAAACAAAGTAATTGAGATCTTCCAGTCTGGAGAAGGGTTTAAAACCATTTCTCAAGCTTTGAGACTCCAGTTAACCACAGTGAGAGCCATTATCCACAAATGGTGAAAACATGGAACTGTGGTGAACCTTCCCAGATGTGGCCGGCCAGCCAAAATTACCCCATGTCAACATCCAAAGAACCACAAGCCTCACTTGCCTCAGTTAAGGTTAGTGTTCATGACTCATAAGAAACAGAGTGCGTAAAAATGGCCTGCATGGCAGAGTTCCAAGAAAAAACTACTGCTGAGAAATGAAAACATAAAGGTTCATCTCAGTTTTGCCAGAAAACATCTTGCTGATCCCCAAGACTTTTTTGAGAATTCTCTGTAGACTAATGAGACAAACGTTGAACTTTTTGGAATGTGTACAGTATATCCCATTACATCTGGAGTAGAAGTAAAACAGCATTTCAGCAAAGGATCATCATACCAACAGTAAAATATGGTGGTGGTGGTTTAATGGTCTGGGGCTGTTTTGCTGCTTCAGGACCTGGAAGACTTGCTGTGGTAAACGGAACCATGAATTCTGCTGTCTATGAAAAAATCCTGAGGAAGAATGTTTGGACATCTGTTTGTGACCTCAAGCTGAAGCACAATTAGATTATGCAAAAGGACAATTATCCAAAACACACTAGCAAGTCCACCTCTGAATTGCTTAGGAAAAACAAAATTAAGACTTTTGAATGGCCAAGTCATAGTCATGAACTTAATGGCTGAATTACAACAATTCTGTAAAGATAAGTGGCCAATATTCCTCCAGAGCAGAGCATTGTGAAAGACTCTTTGCCAGTTATTTGCAAATGCAGATATGGCTGCTAAGGGTGGCCCAACCAGTTACTAGATTTAGAGGGCAATCACTTTTTCACACAGGACCCTGTAGGTTTGGATTTCTTTGTTCCTTAATAAAAAGACCTTCAATTAAAAGCTGTATTTTGTGTTTATTTGTGTTATCTTTGTCTAAAATGTAAATATTTGTTAGGTGAGCTGAAACGTTGAAGTGTGACAAACATGCAAAAGAATTAGAAAACAGGAAGGGGGCACATACTTTTTCACCCAACTCTATGTAAATAAAATGCTGTTAAACAGAGAGTGAATACAGGGTGGAAAAAATATCTGTTTAAAAATGTCTCACACCTTTTAATCCACTTTATTAATAAATGGCATATTACAAAATTGTATAAAGAGTTTCTAAAAATTTTATTCATAACTCAAAGAAATCATGCGGTCAATGCTGTTGAGAAATGTGACAGTGAAATTCTGTAGCCCTTTAGAATGATTTGTAAAAAGATGACATTTTGTTATTCACATTTTATAATATAAATTCTATATAAAAGGAGTATTCCCACAATCTATTTTACAGAAAGCCAAGGACTCTCAAAACTGCTGTACAGACCAAGACTAAAATGAACATATCTTATCATTCTTTATTTTTTTAGTCTATTTCAGTTCCTTTTTGCTCCTATGAGCATCCTCCTACACAAAGCTAAATAGGTGGTTCTGCTTCTTACAGTTGAGACCACAGTTCCCAGAAGCACACAGCTTCTCCTCTGGACTACAGTCACCATCCTTTTATTTCTGTGCACTACCTAAATTGACTCCCTTCCAAGAGAACATCTACTGCCATGATCATTGCAAAGCAGAAAAGATGGTAGTCTCACATTTTCATCAATGCTATTTGCACGTCTCTATATACAGTATATAAAAAAAGTGAGTGCACCCCTCACATTTTTGTAAATATTTTATATCTTTTCATGGGACAACACTGAAGATCTCACACTTTGACACAATGTAAAGTAGTCAGTGTACAGCTTGCTAAACAGTGAAAAATTGGCGTGCACGTTAAATAACTCAATATATAGCCATTATTGTTTAAACCGCTGACATCAAAAGTGAAAATGGCCAAATTGTGCCCAATTAGTCATTTTTCCTCCCTGGTGCAGTGTGACTCATTAGTGTTGCAAGGTGTCAGGTGTGAATGGGGAGCAGGTGTGTTAATGTGGTGTTATCACTCTCACACGCTCTCATACTGGTCACTGGAAGTTCAATCTCATGGCAAAGAACTCTCTGAGGATCTAAAAAAAAGAATTGTTGGTTTACATAAAGATGGCCAAGACTATAAGAAGATAGCCAACATCCTAAAACACTCAGCTGCGGCATGGTGGCCAAGACCATACAGTGGTGTAACAAGACAGGCTCCACTCAACCAGAGAAATTGAGTGCTCGTGTTCAGTATCGTCTCCAGAGGTTGTCATATTAAAATGGATGTATGAGTGCTGCTAGCTTTGCTGCAGAGGTTAAAGGTGTGGGGGGTCAACCTGTCAGTGCTTAGACCATACACTGAACACAGCATCAAATTAGTCTGCATGGCTGTCATCCCAGAAGGAAGCCTCTTCTAAGGATGATGCACAAGAAAGCCTGCTGAAGACAAGCAGACTAGGGACATGAATTACTAGAGCCATGTCCTGGGGTCTGATGAGACCAAGAGAAACTTATTTGGTTCAGATGGTGTCAAACGTGTGTTGCGGCAACCAGGTGAGGAGTACAAAGACAAGTGTGTTCTGCCTACAGTCAAGCATGGTGGTGGGAGTGTCATGGTTTGGGGCTTCATGAGTGCTGCTGGCTGTGGAGAACTACAGTTCAGTTAGGAAACCATTAATGCCAACATGTACTGTGACATACTGAATTAGAGCATATCCACTCCTTTCAGACACTGGGCTGCAGGGCAGTATTCTACATAGTAACAACCCCAAACACACCTCCAAGGCTACCACTGCCTTGATTAAAGAATCTGAGGGTAAAAGTGCTGGACTGGCCAAGCATGTCTCTAGACCTAAACCCTATTAAACATCAGTGGGTTATCCTCAAATGGAAGGTGGAGGAGCGCAAGGTCTCTAACATCTCTGTGATGTTGTCATGGAGGAGTAGAAGAAGATTCCAGTGGCAACCTGTGAAGCTCTAGCAAACTCAATGCCCAAAAGCGTTAAGGCACTGCTGGAAAAAAAATGGTGGCCACACAAAATATTGACACTTGTGGCAAAATTTGCTCATTTTCACTTAGTGTGTATTTGATTATATTGCCAGCAATTTAAACATTGACTGTGTGTTGTGTTATTTTGAGGGCACACCAAATTTACACTGTTCTACAAGCAGTACACTGACTACTTTACATTGTATCAAAGTGTCATATCTTCAGTATTGTCCCACAAAAAGATATAAAATATTTACAAAAATATATGGGGTGTACTCACTTTTGTGATATACTGTAACTAATGTTTAAGTGATATGTATGAAAACTTTTTGTCAGTAGGTGAAAAAGTTGGAAGGAGTAGATGGAAAAGGAACTGTGCATGCATAGATGAGAAAGGTAAGCCGGACATGCACGGTTTCTCGGAAGGATGTAACAATAAGTTAGAGAAGGAGCTGCACATGCTCGGCCACAGCTGAAGGTACTAGGTCGAGCATCGACAGTTTCTTGGCACAGTATTACAGTAGAAGTTAGAAAAGAAGCTTGGCCTAAGCCAAGAATGGTAAGTTAAGCTTGTGCAGTTTCTCGGCTAAACATAATAGTTGAAGTGAATGTTAGAATAGGAGTTATGCATGCTCGGCCAGAGCTGAGGATAAGCTGAGCATGCACGGCTTCAGTGACAGTGAATAGTAGAAGTTAGAGAAGGAGCTGCACATGCTCAGCCAGATCTGAGAATGGTACAGTAAGTTGAGCATGCGCAGTTTCTCGGCAGGGTATTACAGTGACGGTGAATGGTAAAAGTTAGAATAGGAGCTATACATGCTTGACCAAAGTTGAGGTTGGTAAGTTGAGCATGCACAGTTTCTTGGAAAGGCAATGACATAGCAGTGAATGGATGACGATAGAGAAGAATCTGAACATGTTCAACCGACACAGGAGAACTACAGGAGATATCTCTACTAGTCTAGCATCAGAAGGTAAGTAGACATTGGCATAGATCTTGGCCAGGGTTCTACTAGGGCAGTGATGACTGAGAAATGGAACACGTTGGAAAATTAGGAGTACTTGTAAAGACGGATGTGTTTTAGTTTTCAGCACACCGATCCTCCTTTTCGATTCAAAGAATACCCCGATTAGTAATATCACTTTAAACTTCTGTAAGTGCTTTCTAATTCTTACTGTAATTGTGCCTAAACCATCTCAGATAAATCAACCTGCTGGCCTTTTGTTTTTGGAAAAGTAACAAAAGAAAAACCTGCTCACCTAATGTGAGAAAGCTGCACATGTCCAATCATTTGCTGCCTTTGTGTTGTTGTTCAGTGAACCTTTGCTTGTTTGCTTCGCCACAGTGATTTGACAATTTGCTAATTAAAAAAAGGATTTAGCGATTTGCTCAACAAATAAAACTCAGCAATCTACTTGGCCCTGCTGGCATGGCTGCAGCGTGTCTTTTACGGTGGCGTACATCAGCACCTGGGCTCTCTTCTTTAAGCACATATTTTGGTCGCAGCTTATATTCCGCGGTCTCGTGCTGGGCTTTGACATGTCACAGTCTGTTGTACAAGGTACTTTTAGCACTGTTCCAATTACATATCAGAAGTAACAAACAATTGCTACTGAGATAATTAGAAATAATAATTATGATGGAGGCGGCAGCTCTCTGCTACTGCAGCTCCCTCAGTGGTCATTTGTTATTCCAAACTTAGTTTATGAAATGTACTAAAAATGATTGAGATTCCATTTTTCCAAGTCACTGGTTCTCTGTCAAACCCATAGCTTTAATTTCTTGAACTAGTTCTGCTGCCACATATCAAATGGAAAGTCTCGTCTCATTTTTTACTGTCCTTGAAATAAATGGCCCACATTTGGACCAATGCTATTCAATGGGGCAGTTCAGATGACGAAACCGCATGTGAAAAATATCATAGCATGCTGCAATTTCACTCTGAAATCAGATGAGACTCACCCATTCAAGTCTATGGGTGCAAGAAAAAAATCGGAGGCCATACTGTGCCATGTGTTTTTTACAATACATTCCAATTCTGTAACATAGGAAACGGTAAATGATTAACAGCTGCTACTCTAAAAAATGGATCATAGAAAAGTAAACAAAATCATCCCACTTTTCTGGATGAAACTGAACAATTTTTTTATACGCACTTGTGAACCTACAGTTATACATATAGTTTGTTGAAGTACCCTTTCAACTTATGACAGCATTCAGTCTTTTTGAGTAGGAGTCTATCAGCATGGCACATCTAAGATTAGCAATCTTTGCCCACTCTTCCTTGTATTAGTGCAACAAATCTGTCAGGCTGTCAGGTCATCTGTGTATGGTGCTCTTTGCAGGTCAACACATAGATTTTTCAATTGGATTCTGGTCTGAGCTTTGGTTTGGCTATTTGAAACTACAATCATCTTCTGGTGAAGCCATTATTTTGTTGATTTGGAGGTATGTTTAGTGTTATTATTGTGCTGAAAGGTGAAATTCCTCTTTAGCTTTTTAGCACAGGCCTGGAGATTTTTTTTTTTTGCAAAATTGACTGATATTTTAAACTTGGATAAATTTGGATAAAATTAATCTCCCAGTTCCAGCTGCTGAAAAGCATAATGCCTCTACCATGCTTCACTGTGGGCATGATGTTCTTTTATAATAATTTGAAATAAATTGTATTTTGCACATTTAATCAAAAAACAATTAAAACAAAATGAAAAGGAACACTTTTTTGCTTTTATTGAATATGCATAATAACATTTACCTCAAATTATCATCATAATTGGGGTGGCTATTTCTTGCAGGATACATAATTGACAGCCACACCAAATAGAATTTTGTGTTCTTACAGAAGCTCATTGGATTTGGCTGCCGATATAAATTTTATGTTCTTCTTTTAGCAATGCTGAGTGTTGGCTTTGTGCCAAACCATTTGGAATTATGGGCAAAAAGTTCAGCTTTGGTCTCATCAGGCCATAATATATTACCCACATACTTTTGGCAGACTTGATGTAGGTTTTGTCAAAATATAGCCATGCTTGGCTGGTTTTCTTTGTAAAAAAAGGCTTACATCTTGCCACCATATTCCCCGAAACAGATATATGAAGAATATGGAAGTTTGTTGTCACTTGCATTACACAACGAGTACTTGACAGAAATTCCTTCAATTTTGTTTAAAGGGAACCGGTCACATGAAAAAATGGTATTATGCTGTAGATATGGGATTAATCTGCAGGTTAATAGCATTCTGAACCTGCCTGATGCCCACACTTAGATCACCACTGATATGAGATCTGTGGAATGAAGATCTGTGGTTAGTTCTCCAAGGTTTTTGAAACAATCTCCCTGCTGAGTTCCTTCAAAAATTGTGTACAGCAAGAATTGATGCTCAGAGCTGTTTTGAAGGTAAAGGACATTCATCAAATATTGTATTTCTCTTTTGTCCACTTACTGCATTTTCTTAATTGATAAAAGTGACAAAGATTGTCACCAAAATTTCTTGCATTCCCCAATCATTTGATGAAACACTGTATTTTATTATGCCCATGTGATATTTTGGTTCAAAAGGGCAGAACCTTTCTCAAGTCTCTCTCAATATATATATACGTATTTACACTGAATATTCTAACTGATTACATTCTATATATTGGGTAGTGTTTTATTATAGAAACTGATACATCACACTTCAATGTAGAGAACATCGTCAATAGCTTGGAAACAGCATCATCATGAAATGTGGTAATGCACAGCATAAGCGCCTGTTCATTAGCATATTTCTCTAAACTTAGTAGTATTACTGCTGTAATTATATCCATGGGAAATGAGAGAAACCTGAAATAAGAAATGTTCCAGAAATAGGTTCGGCTAATTGACAGAAAAATAATGTGTTTTTTTCCATACGATGGAATGAGAATGGTGCCCTTCGCCCATGATTCATCACTTATAATAAAAATAATCAGGTAGAGGTTTATTTCAAATTACATATAAAATGTTAGCAATATTATGAAAGTCACATTTATTCCCTTTCACAAAAGCAGCGGACTAAACCCTGTAAACTACTGTATATACTTAATTCTTATCTATAATAATAAATGCCCTAAGCAGCTTCCGGTTGTAACAACTTCCGTCCAGTTGTAACCGGTGACGTCACCACACACACACACGCACATGTTAACCCTCAACACACCACACCGCCTCAACACACACTCCTCTCACCTTTCACCTCCACTCATGTCCACTCACTCTTTCACTCCACATACGTTCCTTTCTCTCACTCCGTTTCTCATACTCACACCGTCATCATCGCTGCCCCGACATCTTCCTCCGCCGCCGCGATCCAGTATCCAGATGTTCTCCAGGCCGCCGACATGTTTTTGCGGGACGCCATCTTGGATTTCGTGAAATCCCGCAACAACATGTCGCTGGCGTGGACGACATCGGGATCCAAAAAGATGGCGTCGGCGAAATCTCGCGAGATTACGCCGACGCCATCTTGCATTCGTGAAATTGCGTCATTTACCTCACGCCGACTTGCTGTGCGGACGCTTGGCATTGCCTGTACCACCATAACTACTGCTGCCTTGGTCCTATGCCTGTTTACTGCCGGTGTCTAATTACTGGACCAATTTGCCTGTACTGCCATAACTACTGCTGCCTTGCACCTCTGCCGGTGTCTAATTACAAGACCAATTTGCCTATACCGCCATAACTACTGCCTTTGTCCTCTGCCGGTGTCTAATTACAGGGCCAATTTGCCCATACTGCCATAACTACTGCTGCCTTGCTCCTCTGCCGGTGTCTAATTACAGGGCCAATTTGCCTCTACTGCCATAACTACTGCTGCCTTGCTCCTCTGCCGGTGTCTAATTACAGGGCTAATTTGCCTCTACCGCCATAACTACTGCTGCCTTGCTCCTCTGCCGGTGTCTAATTACGGGGCCAATTTGCCTATACCGCCATAACTACTGCTGCCTTGCTCCTCTGCCAGTGTCTAATTACAGGGACAATTTGCCTCTACCGCCATAACTACTGCTGCCTTGCTCCTCTGCTGGTGTCTAATTACAGGGCCAATTTGCCTATACCGCCATAACTACTGCTGCCTTGCTCCTCTGCCGGTGTCTAATTACAGGGCCAATTTGCCTCTACCGCCATAACTACTGCTGCCTTGCTCCTCTGCCGGTGTCTAATTACAGGGCCAATTTGCCTCTACCGCCATAACTACTGCTGCCTTGCTCCTCTGCCGGTGTCTAATTACAGGGCCAATTTGCCTATACCGCCATAACTACTGCTGCCTTGCTCCTCTGCCGGTGTCTAATTACAGGGCCAATTTGCCTCTACCGCCATAACTACTGCTGCCTTGCTCCTCTGCCGGTGTCTAATTACAGGGCCAATTTGCCTATACCGCCATAACTACTGCTGCCTTGCTCCTCTGCCGGTGTCTAATTACAGGGCCAATTTGCCTCTGCCGCCATAACTACTGCTGCATTGCTCCTCTGCTGGTGTCTAATTACAGGGCCAATTTGCCTCTACCGCCATAACTACTGCTGCATTGCTCCTCTGCCGGTGTCTAATTACAGGGCTAATTTGCCTCTACCGCCATAACTACTGCTGCATTGCTCCTCTGCTGGTGTCTAATTACAGGGCCAATTTGCCTATACCGCCATAACTACTGCTGCCTTGCTCCTCTGCCGGTGTCTAATTACAGGGCCAATTTGCCTCTACCGCCATAACTACTGCTGCCTTGCTCCTCTGCCGGTGTCTAATTTACAGGGCCAATTTGCCTCTACCGCCATAACTACTGCTGCCTTGCTCCTCTGCCGGTGTCTAATTACAGGGCTAATTTGCCTATACTGCCATAACTACTGCTGCCTTGCTCCTCTGCCGGTGTCTAATTACAGGGCTAATTTGCCTATACCGCCATAACTACTGCCTTTGTCCTCTGCCGGTGTCTAATTACAGGGCCAATTTGCCTATACTGCCATAACTACTGCTGCCTTGCTCCTCTGCCGGTGTCTAATTACAGGGCTAATTTGCCTCTACCGCCATAACTACTGCTGCCTTGCTCCTCTGCCGGTATCTAATTACAGGGCTAATTTGCCTCTACCGCCATAACTACTGCTGCCTTGCTCCTCTGCCGGTGTCTAATTACAGGGCTAATTTGCCTCTACCGCCATAACTACTGCTGCCTTGCTCCTCTGCCGGTGTCTAATTACAGGGCCAATTTGCCTATACCGCCATAACTACTGCTGCCTTGCTCCTCTGCCGGTGTCTAATTACAGGGCTAATTTGCCTCTACCACCATAACTACTGCTGCATTGCTCCTCTGCTGGTGTCTAATTACAGGGCTAATTTGCCTCTACCGCCATAACTACTGCTGCATTGCTCCTCTGCCGGTGTCTAATTACAGGGCTAATTTGCCTCTACCGCCATAACTACTGCTGCATTGCTCCTCTGCTGGTGTCTAATTACAGGGCCAATTTGCCTCTACCGCCATAACTACTGCTGCCTTGCTCCTCTGCCGGTGTCTAATTACAGGGCCAATTTGCCTCTACCGCCATAACTACTGCTGCCTTGCTCCTCTGCCGGTGTCTAATTTACAGGGCCAATTTGCCTCTACCGCCATAACTACTGCTGCCTTGCTCCTCTGCTGGTGTCTAATTACAGGATCAATTTGCCTCTACCGCCATAACTACTGCTGCATTGCTCCTCTGCTGGTGTCTAATTACAGGGCCAATTTGCCTCTACCACCATAACTACTGCTGCCTTGCTCCTCTGCCGGTGTCTAATTACAGGGCCAATTTGCCTCTACCGCCATAACTACTGCTGCCTTGCTCCTCTGCCGGTGTCTAATTACAGGGCCAATTTGCCTCTACCGCCATAACTACTGCTGCCTTGCTCCTCTGCCGGTGTCTAATTTACAGGGCCAATTTGCCTCTACCGCCATAACTACTGCTGCATTGCTCCTCTGCCGGTGTCTAATTACAGGGCTAATTTGCCTATACTGCCATAACTACTGCTGCCTTGCTCCTCTGCCGGTGTCTAATTACAGGGCTAATTTGCCTATACCGCCATAACTACTGCCTTTGTCCTCTGCTGGTGTCTAATTACAGGGCCAATTTGCCTATACTGCCATAACTACTGCTGCCTTGCTCCTCTGCCGGTGTCTAATTACAGGGCTAATTTGCCTCTACCGCCATAACTACTGCTGCCTTGCTCCTCTGCCGGTGTCTAATTACAGGGCTAATTTGCCTCTACCGCCATAACTACTGCTGCCTTGCTCCTCTGCCGGTGTCTAATTACAGGGCCAATTTGCCTATACCGCCATAACTACTGCTGCCTTGCTCCTCTGCCGGTGTCTAATTACAGGGCTAATTTGCCTCTACCACCATAACTACTGCTGCATTGCTCCTCTGCTGGTGTCTAATTACAGGGCCAATTTGCCTCTACCGCCATAACTACTGCTGCATTGCTCCTCTGCCGGTGTCTAATTACAGGGCTAATTTGCCTCTACCGCCATAACTACTGCTGCATTGCTCCTCTGCTGGTGTCTATTTACAGGGCCAATTTGCCTATACCGCCATAACTACTGCTGCCTTGCTCCTCTGCCGGTGTCTAATTACAGGGCCAATTTGCCTCTACCGCCATAACTACTGCTGCCTTGCTCCTCTGCCGGTGTCTAATTTACAGGGCCAATTTGCCTCTACCGCCATAACTACTGCTGCCTTGCTCCTCTGCCGGTGTCTAATTACAGGATCAATTTGCCTCTACCGCCATAACTACTGCTGCATTGCTCCTCTGCTGGTGTCTAATTACAGGGCCAATTTGCCAATACCGCCATAACTACTGCTGCCTTGCTCCTCTGCCGGTGTCTAATTACAGGGCCAATTTGCCTCTACCGCCATAACTACTGCTGCCTTGCTCCTCTGCCGGTGTCTAATTACAGGGCCAATTTGCCTTCACCGCCATAACTACTGCTGCCTTGCTCCTCTGCCGTGTCTAACTACAGGGCCAATTTGCCACTACCACTTCATAACTACTGCTGGGCAATTACAGGGTCAATTAGTATCTGTTTACTCTACAATACTCCAGGACGCCTTCTTCACTGCCAGATAACTGCCAAATAGACTCCTTTACCTGTGCCAACATGAGTCATAACAAAAAGTATGCCAATGCCAGTGAAAGGAAAGCAGCTTTAGCACTACAACAAAAACAACGCCGTGCTAATGAGACTCCTGAGGAAAAACACCATCGCCTTGAGAAGATTAAGGCTTATAAACGCCGTCACCTCACACACGAATCCCCTAACTCTAAATCCATAAGATTGGCTGAAGAATCCTCTGCACGCCGTCACCGCCGACAACAGACGGCCTCTTCCTCATCATTATTATTAGACTCAGCATGTGGAACAATTTACTGCTACACTTCATCCCATATGCCGTTCACTGACATAACTAATCAGCAATCTGTTTCTGCCCTATCAATACCACCATTCAATACCGATGCACAGTATGACTCCTGAGGAAAAACAGCATCGACTTGACAAGATTAAGGCTTATAAACGCCGTCGTCTCACACACGAATCCCCTAACTCTAAATCTATTACATTGGCTGAAGAAGCCTCTACACGCCATCACCGCCAACAACAGACGGCTTCTTCCTCATCATCTATAATAATAAATGCCCTAACCAGCTTCCGGTTGTAACAACTTCCGTCCAGTTGTAACCGGTGACGTCACCACACACACACACGCACGTTAACCCTCAACACACCACACCGCCTCAACACACACTCCTCTCACCTTTCACCTCCACTCATGTCCACTCACTCTTTCACTCCACATACGTTCCTTTCTCTCACTCCGTTTCTCATACTCACACCGTCATCGTCGCTGCCCCGATATCTTCCTCCGCCGCCGCGATCCAGGATCCAGACGTTCTCCAGGCCGCCGACATGTTCTTGCGGGACGCCATCTTGGATTTCGTGAAATCCCGCGAGATTCAAGATGGCGTTGCCGCAAGAACATGTCGCTGGCGTGGATGACTCGGGATCCAAAAAGATGGCGTTGGCGAAATCTCGCGAGATTACGCCGACGCCATTTTGGATCCCGATGTCATCCACGCCGGCGACATGTTCTTGCGGTGACGCCATTTTGGATCGGCGAAATCCCGCGATAGTCAAGATGGCGTCGCCGCAAGAACATGTCGCCGGCGAGGACGACGTCGGGATCCAAAATGGCATCGGCGAAAGCTCGCGAGATTTCGCCGACGCCATTTTGGATCCCGACGTCATCCACGCCGGCGACATGTTCTTCCGGCGACGCTATCTTGACTATCGTGGGATTTCACGATACTCAAGATGGCATCGCCGCAAGAACATGTCGCCGGCGTGGACAACGTCTGGATCCAGGATGGCGCCGGCGGAAGAAGATGTCGGGGATCGTGGAGCAGCGGCGATGACGGCGTGAGTATGAGAGACGGAGTGAGAGAAGGGGTCGTATGTGGAGTGAAAGAGTGAGTGGAGATGGTGAAAGGTGAGAGGAGTGTGTGTTGAGGAGTGTGTGTGTTGAGGGTTAACATGGCAAGAGGTGTGATGCTATCGCATCCTCCCGATGCGATAGCATCGGGCCATAATCTAGTTTCTTATAACAGCCCGTGTTTATTACTAGACAAAGTGGTTTATTGACTACAGGTGGCTTACAGGGAAAATCTATGTACTTTACCTACAGTTCAATCTTCTTATAATCTGGCCACCATTTTGCTAGACTCGTTAAAATATATATTATATATAGAGATGAGCGACTTTGCCTTTTTTCGGGTCGAGTCGGGTTTCATGAAACCCGACTTTCCCAAAAGTCGGGTCGAACTAAATCGGCCGACTATAGGCAAAAGTCAGAGGCCGACTGAAACACGAAACCCAATGCAAGTCGATGGGGAAGCAAAGTCGGCAGGGAGTGGAGGACAGTAAACACATCTACAGTGCCCATTTCAATGCCAAAAACATCAATTCTTATAACTGAAGCTTGTCAACCTTAATTTACTTCCTAATAATAGTTACCCATTGAAAACTGGGGGTTATTTGGCTAAAGTTGTGGGGGGGATGGGCTGGCTCCAGGTTTTCATGTGCACTGGGCCAAAGAGTGTCAGTGCGCCCCTTTAACACATACCACAACTCATGATGCTCCGATACGCCACAGAAATATAGGTATAGTACAATGACAAATACTTCACTGCTTACATGACATGACTGATCTATTTTAAATTGTACAATAGCTCAAAAACAGGACAGTATATTACTCCATACAGTGTTATGGTCACCACATTGTGCGCCATACAGAAAAATGAGCCCCATATATTTCTCCATACCAAATAATTAGTTCCATACAGTATATGTAATATATAATGTTCCATACAATATATGATGAGCTCCACATAATGCTCCATATATACTGGGCCCCATTTGTAATGCTCCAGTGTATAATGTGCCCCTTAGATGCTGCTCCAGTGTCTGATCTGCCCCATTTACAATGCTCCAGTACATGATGGGCCTCATGGATGATGCTCCAGTGTATCATGGGCCCTAATAATGCTCCATATATAATGGGCCCCATTTGTAATGCTCCAGTGTATAATGTGCCCCTTAGATGCTGCTCCAGTGTCTGATCTGCCCCATTTACAATGCTCCAGTACTTGATGGGCCTCATGGATGATGCTCCAGTGTATGATGGGCCATAATAATGCTCCATAAATAATGGGCCCCATTTGTAATGCTCCAGTGTATAATGTGCCCCTTAGATGCTGCTCCATTGTCTGATCTGCCCCATTTACATTGCTCCAGTACATGATGGGCCCTATTTTTAATTAACCCAGGCATGGTATGTGAAAAGAGCTCCATGGAGTAATATGGGGTGTGTGCTTCCACATCCTTCACATCCTTCACTTTTGGTGTGGGTGAAGGACACAAGGAAAGGGGTTGCTCCTGACCAGAAGCCTGCAGTTACGACTCAGTGCTTGCATTTTTTACAACTTCAGAAGAGGAGGCGATAGAGCTGGAGGCTGTTTCAGCAATGTAAGCCACAAACAGTTCCTGATACTCCAGCTTTATAAGCAGTCTACCTACTTCCAGGAAAGGGAGCCTTACAGGCCTTCCAGAGCTACACCATGATGCTGGCTCAACACCTCCTGCCTTAGCTGCTATTGTGTTTTTGGTACTACCAGCAAATGCACCACCACCACCACCATCAGTACCAGGTGGCCCTCCACGCCCAAATCCGTGACCTCCTCCACCATGCTTCCTCATGTTTTGGAAAATGGACCCAAAATACCAGCAGATATATGGTACTGTATCAGAAGCGTACAGCTCTATACAGTCTATGGATAACAGTAAATCTCTGTATATATTTCATGAGGCACTTCAATGCCCTTCTTTAAGATGGTGCTGGCTGCTGCGCATGTCATCACGTTGCCCACAGTGTGCGTCCTCCATCATTGGGTGAGAAAAGGCGCTGAAAGCATCATTTGAAACGCGACTTTGGCATGCTGATCGGCGACCTCATGGCCGACCTCACGATAGGGTCGGGTTTTGATCGGTGAAACCCGACTTTGGTAAAAGTCGGCGATTTTTGAATCTGACCGACCTGTTTCGCTCAACTCTAATTATATACATATATGTGAATCTATATAGATATGTATATTTATCTATTCTCAACCCACATCTGTCCTACAGCATTGACTAGGCCTCATAACATCAATTAGGTCTCATGATGCACATCATGGTGAGACGACACATGTCATGATGGCGGCCTTTTGCACAGTCATTATGTTGAGAGGCCTAGTTCATGCCATAGGCACCAAGGAGCCCAGAAGAGTGACTATAAGATGCTATGCTGCGATATAAATGAGTATCAGGCTGGTCTTACACATCTAGGCTTTGTGGTCTGTACTCCCAACATTTCATCTACATCTGGAACTGCACAAATCAGCGCAATGTATTGGAGGAGCAGGGCTAGATGAGTTTTTTTGTCAGTCATTAATTTTTAAAAGCGCCGAGGGTCATCATACAGTGGGGGTGCTGTGTAAGCCATCATACTGTGTGTGTGGTTGGTTGAGGGGGCCATCATCCTGTGTGTGGTGGGCTGTGGGGGCCATCATACTGTGTGTGGTGGGCTGTGGGGGCCATCATACTGTGTGTGGTGGGCTGTGGGGGCCATCATACTGTGTGTGGTGGGCTGTGGGGGCCATCATACTGTGTGTGGTGGGCTGTGGGGGCCATCATACTGTGTGTGGTTGGCTGTGGGGGCCATCATACTGTGTGTGGTTGGCTGTGGGGGCCGCCATACTGTGTGTGCTTGGCTGCGGGGGTCATCATACTGTGTGTGGTTGGCTGCGGGGGCTGTCATACTGTGTGTGGTTGGCTGTGGGGCCCTCTGTCATGATCACGTGTGTCGGGACGCAGATGATACCGCAAGGCGGACCCATAACACACGTGACCCTGGATACACCGCCTCCAGAGGGGCGCATTTAAATAATAAAACGTGCAGGTGGATACGCCGCCTCCACCTGGCGAATTTAGGTATTACACGTTATACAATAAATCAAATGATAAAGGGGGAACCTGGGAAACTTTAACAATGGTGGGCCCTGCAATAGGGAAAAGGGAATTGGAGACCTCCTGAGCTCCCCTGAGCCAGTGTCCCTGCACTCCTAACGTTCCCTATGCCGGTTTCGCACGGGGCGCCGCACGCGTACCTCAACGCCCTAGCTCGCCCTGACCCTAAACCCTCACTAGGGAATAGGTCGGTGCGGAAACTAATCCCACCACTGCACTAATAACACACATGAGGAAAGAGACAATACAGGGGAAACACCACTTAGCTTTGCTCTGTTGCGTGCGCTCCTAGCAACAGAGCCCTCCACCTGAGTGCATCTTCTCCTCCACCTGGATCCATCACCATAACAGGATCCTTCGCCTTGGAGCAGAGTCCAACACCAGTTGCAGCTGCTTAGTACCAGAGTCCCAAGGAAGTGTTCAGCTTCTGCCACGAAGTCAAGCATGCTTGAGTCCAGCTCAGCAACCAAGTCCCACATAGTGAGTGCCACTCTCCATAGTAGCCACTCCACCAGCCCATGCAGACACTTCCCGCTGACACCATCACTGCGACTCCACCACGCCATGCCAGCCCTTTGTCCAGACACCATAGCTGACACTCTTCCCCCCTGGCTAAGCTGCGCAGGACTCCTCACCAGCTCCATCCTTCATCCAGGCTCTCCAAACTCAGAGTGAACACAAACTCACAATATCACAGGCCGTGATTGCACACCTCTAGCACACCTTTATAGGGTGTAACACCTGATACATGATTAAGTGCACAAAACCTAAAGTGCAATATCAAAACCACCACCGGGGACAGTCAAGACACCTTGGAACTTTCCAAAGTAAAAAAAGTTCACCCAGTGATTTAAAACTGTCAGATCACTTCAGATCATGACACCCTCATACTGTGTGTGGTTGGCTTCGGGGGCCGTCATACCGTGTGTGGTTGGCTGCGGGGGACATCATACTGTGTGTGTGGTTGACTGCGGGTGCCGTCATACTGTGTGTGGTTGACTGCGGGTGCCGTCATACTGTGTGTGGTTGGCTGCGGGGGCCATCATACTGTGTGTGGTTGGCTGCGGCGGCCTCTATACTGTGTGTGCTTGGCTGCGGGGGCGACATACTGTGTGTGGTTGGCTGCAGGGCCCTCTTACTGTGTGTGGTTGGCTGCGAGGGTCATCATACTTTGTGTGGTTGGCTGCGGGGGACATCATACTGTGTGTGGTTGGCTGCGGGGGCCCTCATACTGTGTGTGGTTGGCTGCGGGGGTCCTCATACTGAGTGTGGTTGGCTGCGGGGGCCGTCATACTGTGTGTGTGGTTGACTGTGGGGGCCGTCATACTGTGTGGAAGGAGATATTGATCAAGGTGCAGCTATCCTTGTTATATGCCAGAGACTGAATTACAAAAGCAGTATGATGTAAAGCTTTTTATAAACTTTATAAAAATCAGTAAATTGTATTGTTCTGATTAGCTGCTACTGATAAGAATATAGGTTACAACAAACCTAATAGCCACATTAATTAATAGTGGCAGCTAATCAATGTACTTAAAAGTTGTCCACTACTAAACAACCCCAGCCTAATCAATTTTGGACCTGATTTACAATAAAAGCAATGTATAACCATCTCCTGCAGCACCGTTCTAGCTAAGCTGCCGTCGCTGTTCCTGATGGTGACGTGACATTGTGTTATGTGCCGCTTGCAGCCAAAGAGAGGCTGCTTATCAGCTGCAGCCTTTACTATGTCATCAGAGTGGACATCTTTTTTTGTATATGTGTATATAATATTATGAAGCTCTGAAAATATTATGGGCCCTTGCGAAAAATAAGTGCCCACCCCTGCTTTAAACCTTAAAATTCTGATTACCAGTAGTTGCCTATATAAATGACGTATAAATCTGCTTCATACTATTTCAATATCTTAGCATTATAAAGTAATCTCCATTTAGCTCCCTCTAATGGTGGCTGCAGACACCGGTTGTCCTTTACTTTATCATTGATGACCTTTCCTTAGGATAGATCATCAATGTCTAATTGGTCGGGGTGTGACACCCTGCATCCTCACCGATCAGTTTTTCTGTTTCGATGGAGGCGGCCACCAGCCATAACTGTTAAATTGCTGAGCTGCTCCCTTTTCTGATAGTGACCACGTACTGTGGATAGATGACCTAAGGATAGGTCATCAGTGATAAAGTAGTGGACAACCTCTTTAACTAGTAGTAGTAGACAGGATCTGAAGCACTGTATCATAAAATGGAGAACTGACCACTTTAAAGATATATTTAGAAATTAATTAGTGCAGAAGTTTGGACTCATTAAGATAAAAAAAATTATAGTGTTCATGGGGTTGACGTTCTCATTATAGTTAATGTACAAAGTTTGACAATATGGTAATTAGTGTTGTATTATTTAGGATAATAAGAAAAGGCTCTAATTGGTTATTAAAATCTCAATGTACCCATTAAGTTTATAACCCTAGAGTTGTAGTATATTTGCTATTGCTATATTCCCCTATATGTCATAATAAGCTGTTGGCGCTAACTAGTCTGCAGCCAACCAGCAAAGTGCTTACGTATTTAATTGTATATTTACAAAGGGCACAAAATTAACTTTCAGCTTTACATTTTCTGCAGATTTATGTTTAACCAGGATGAGAATTATGCTTTTACGTGCCTTACTTTAATGATATCCGGCTTGCTCACTGGAGAATCAGTACCATTGACTAACCTAGCAATCATCACAGCTGTATGCCTGCGTCAATATCTCTAATCACACAACCGGCTAAGGAGCATTTCAGGTGAAGGTTGAGAACCGTCTTGCAGAACAGCCGGGCACAGACAGAAGTCTTGCATCTGGTGCAGTTTATTAATATGAATATGTATTATTAGTGCACCTTGGTCTTGTTGTTCCTTTGTATGCTTTTGCTATCCTGTTTGATTTTAATGGGTCTAATGTTGAGCCGGGAGCGACGTAAGTGGTTCCCAGCTGATGTGTCTGTTCTCAGCTTGTTTATGGAAGGGTGATTCGTACTCGGAGTTTTGTCCTGTTTAACCTACATAAAAAATGCCATTGGGGCACTTTGTGCACATTATTATGTAGATCACTTTTAATGAGCTTCAATTAAATGAGGCCTGAATTATGTACTCAATGTAATTATGTGGTATTAAGATTGTTTCTGTGGTTTGGAAACACCTACAGGTTTCAAATCAGCATATAATAAAGGAGTGGAGAACAAGCGAGGCTGTGAACTGTAGATACAGCAGGTGAACATTTCAATAGGAGGAAATTTAGATCAGGAATTTCATCAGATAATATTCATTTAAAGGGATTCACCCAAATATCAACCCTCTAAACCATTTATTTGGGCATTTAGATCACTGAAAGATAAACTCATTGGCACCTTTATATCCAATATCTGGTGCTTGAATCTGAAGAAATCCTAAATTTTCAAAATATGCAAATGAGGCATCAAGTGCTTTAGCACACCCAGAGAACTTAAAAAATAGGTTCTTCCTATCTTTAGGGCTTCCCTTTCTATGGCTAAGTCACACAAATGTATTTCCTGTCTGTGTGTTGTCCATGAAAAAAAGTGGTACTCAGACCAATGTTATATGTTGGGCTTTTTTTTCAGAGAGTGAATTCCATGTGAAAAAATTGCAGTATGTTTCTTTTGATGAGACTTTCCTATTCAAGTCTTCAGTTGCACAAAAAAATTCAGATCCCATTTGTCTTGTATATTTTAATTATTTCAGATGTATAACAATGAGTGCTATATGTATGACAATACAAATGAAAAATTATCCATTTTTTCTGGATAAAAATTGGACGATTTTTTTATATGAGCATGTGAACTTATTATTATTTATTATTATAGTTCCACTTATTCCATGGCACTTTACATGTAAAAAGGGTATACATAATAAACAAGTACAATAATCTTGAACAAAAGAAGTCTCCGACTGGTACAGAAGGACAGAATACCCTGCCCGTGAGCAGGGATGGCTGAGGATACAGTAAGTGAGGGTACAGCTGGTCATATAGTAGTATGGTTGAACGAGGGTGACTGCAAGTTGAAGGCTTGTCAGAAGAGGTAGGTCTTCAGGTTCCTTTTGAAGGTTTCCATGGCAGGTGAGAGTCTAATATGTTGGGGTAGAAAGTTCCAGAGTAGGGGAGATGCACAAGAAAAATCTTGTTTGTGATTGTGAGAAGAGGAGATAAGAGGGAAGTAGAGCAGGATATCATGTGAGGATCGGAGGTTCCGTGCAGATAACTGGAAGACTAGGTCACAGATGTATGGAGGAGACAGGTTGTGGATGGCTTTGTATGCCATGGTTAAGGTTAGCAGGGGGACAGGTGGATCAGTTAGGCAGCAGAGTTTAGCATAGATTGGAGGGGTGCTAGAGTGTTAGAAGGGAGGCCACAGAGCAGGAGGTTGCAGTAGTCAAGGCAGGAGATGATGAGGGCATGCACTAGTGTTTTTTGCAGATTCTGATTAAGCAATGTGCAGATTCAGGACATTTTTCTAAGTTGGAGTCGGCAGGAAGTTGAAATGGCTTGGATGTGTGCTTTGAAGGAAAGATCAAAGTCAAGGATTACCCTGAGGCAGTCAGCTTACAGGACTGGGGAGAGTGAGTAGCAATTGATTTTGTTGGATAGGTCTTTTGGGGGGGTTGAGTGAGATGGGGGAAAGAAGATCAATTCTGTTTTATGCATGCTAACCTTTAAAAATTTAGCAGAGAAGAAGGATGGAATAGGGAACAAACATTGTGGGATTTTGGTTAGTAAGGAGGTGATATCAGATCCAGAGAGGTAGATCTGTGTCTCATCAGCATAAATATGATACTGAAAGCTATGTGACTATATGAGCTGTCCCAGGCCAAAGGTGTAGATGGAAAAGAGAAGGAATGCTAGAACTGAGCCTTGGGAGACACCGACAGATGGCGGGCGAAATGAGGAGGAGGTGTGTGAGTGAGAGACGCTGAATGTCCTGTTTGTTAGGTATGAAGAGATCCAAGATAGGCTCAAGTCTGTGATGCCATGAGATGAGAGAATCTGTAGTAAGAGGGAATAGTCCACTGTGACGAAGGCAGAGGACAGATCCAGGAGGAGGAGACAGAATAGTGTTGCTTGGATTTGGCAGTTAGTAGGTCATTTGTTATTTTAGTCAGTGCAGTTCCAGTGGAATGATGCGGTCGAAAGCCAGATTGTAAGCAGTCAAAAAGGGAGCAAAAGGAGAGATGGAAAGACAGTTCAAGATGAACTTGTTGTTTTAGTAGTTTTGGGGCATAGGGGAGAAGTGATTTTGGGAGATAATTAGACACAGAAGATGGGTCAAGGGAGGGATTTTTGAGGATCGGTGTGATTGAGGCATGTTTGAAGCAAGAGGAGAAGACACCAGTTGTTAGTGATAGATTGAAGACATGGATTAGAATTGGGATGAAGACTGGTGAGGTTTAGGATGAAGTGGGATGGAATCGGGTCAAGTGTACAGGTGGTGAGATGTGATCTGAAGAGTAGAAAGGAAAATTAATCTTCTGTAATGGCAGAAAAGCTAGTTTTAGAGGAGGGCTGAGTAGTTATGCACTGATGCAACATCTCAACACATCAGCCAGGAAGTTAAAGCTTGGGTGGAAATGGGTCTTCCAAATGGACAATGACCCGAAGAATACTGACAAAATGGTAACAAAGTGGCTTAAGGATAACAAAGTCAATGTTTTGGAGTGGGCATCACAAAGCCCTGATCTCAATCCTATGGAAAATTTATGGGCAAAGCTGAAAAGGCAGGTGCGAGCAAGGTGACCTACAAACCTGGATCAGTTACACCAGTTTTATCAGGAGGAATGGGCCCAAATTCCGACCAACTATTGGAAGAAGCTTGTGGAAGGATATCCTAAATGTTTGAACAAGTCATTCAATTTAAAGGCAATGGTACCAAATACTAATAAAATGTATGTAAACTTTTGACTTTATGTATTAAGAACACATGAGACATGCACAAAAAATGAACAGGTCAGTAAGAAACTGTTCACACCACCCAAAGACTAAGACACAGAAAAAACACACAGTATGACAAACGTGCATGAATACTCTGTTGTAAAATATATGTAAAAGTAAGCAGCAAGTGCTGGTAAAAGATGATAACAAACACAGGGCATTTAGTTGATACGCTTTTTGCACAAAATGTACACTAAGCCACTCCACCACGTCACGGTAACCTGTCGTGAACTCATTTTCTGGTCTACCAGTTGTGAGTTCTCCTTACGGGCTCCCTCTGGTGGTAACAGGAGGTAGTGAGGTTGATTTAATTAGTAGAGATCTGCCACCTGATGATGAGGATAACGATTGGATCTCTGGAATCTCAGATTGGATTTAAGACAGCCGATGCCCTATTCTGGTGCTGGTGATTCCTTCTGGCTTTTCAGGTCTTGGTTTTCAGCTCTGTTCCAGTCATCTCAAGCTAAGTGTTTCTGCTAATGTTCACACTTGATTTTGTTGGTCTATTCAGTTTTTTGTGTGGTCAGCCAGCCCCGGCTGGGGCTGTGCTGAATTTCCATTCTTATTTATCTGTATTTGCCAATTTGCTTTTTGTCCCTTATTAGACTGGCCTCTTTTTTGCTCTGTCTCAGAATATTTCAGAGTGCTGATATAGTGGGAGAAGTCTAGTGACTTCAGGGTTAATTTTGTTATCAGAAGTGTTGGACATTATTTTTGTAGAGTTTTTTGGGCAGATTGCAGACAGTGTCTTTCCTTTCCTGTCCTTTCTAGTTAGTTTGGGCCCCATTGTTAGCTCAGCCTATTTTCCTGCCTGTGTTTGTCTTTTCATCTTGTTTCACCGTCAATACATGTGTGGGGGCTGTCTATTCCTTTGGGGTCTGCTCTGGGGCAGTTAGTTTTCCCCTTTTCTTGCTTTCGGATTATTTAGTCCTCCGGCTGTGATGAGGCATCTAGGATCATCGTAGGAATGCTCCACGGCTGCTGCTAGTTGTGTGGTTAGGATCAGGGGTCTGCAATCTGCATAGTTACCAACCTCTCTGGTTTTCTGTGACTTAGCTTGTTTAGTTTTCCTCCTCGGTGACCCATTCATAACAGTAATCCTTCACGGAGCAGTCCTATCTAATGTATTTAAAACCTGATTATGTGAACAATAATAATGGATTAAGAACACATGAGACATAAATTAATAGATTAAGAACACATGAGATATTTTACAACAGAGTATTCATGCACGTTTGTCATGCTGTGTGTTTTTTCTGTGTCTTAGTCTTTGGGTGGTGTGAACAGTTTTTTACTGACCTGTTCATTTTTTGTGCATGTCTCACGTGTTCTTAATCCATTAATTTCTTGGTTATGCAAGCTTTGGAAGATTCCCGCCTCTCTCTTGTGGTACATGCACATAAGGAGCCATTTTGCCCAGTGTGCCCATACCGTGCAGCGCCTTTCTGAATCCTGCTCATGTAGGTATTGTTCACATGATCAGGTTTTAAATACATTAGATAGGACTGCTACGTGAAGGGTTACCGTGACGTGGTGGTGTGCCTTAGTATACATTTTTTGCAAAAACGTATCAACTAAACAACCTGTGTTTGTTATCATCTTTTACCAGCACTTGCTGTTTACTGTTACATATATTTTACAAAAGAGTATTCATGCACGTTTGTCATACTGGGTGTTTTTTCTGTGTCTTAAACTTTTGACTTTGTAGTAAGTAATAAGATGCCTTATAATATTCTCTCTCTAATTATTCTGACATTTGGCAAATATTAATAATTATGGTAATTTTATATGGCCTAAAACGGGAAAGGTTTATTCTGATTTCATGTCAGATATTGAGAAAAACATGCATATGTCTTTTTACATAGTGTATGTAAACTTCTGGTTTCAACGGTATATGTTTATTGGCATCACATCAGGGGATGGAAAATGCATGAATGTGTTGATAATATAAGCAAATTGAGAATAAACTATAGAGCAGTCAGGAATGATAAAAATACAATAATATGTCATCACTAGTGCTGCTGGATTATGATTGAAAGATTAATCCAAATTCATTTTAATATCAAGTCCAGCAGAGGTCACCTCTGCCCACGATAAACTAAACCTGCTATTAATGCTACAGTTCCAATGCTCTAGGTTTTTTGCATTCCCACTCTAAACACAGAAAATTATAAAATTACGGACCATGATCATTTCTTGCTAGTTCAGCCCATGTGCTTTTTTTTCTAGATAAGACTCCTGGATTAATAGATATAGAGTTTTGGAAAGTTTATACAGTATGAAATTTTTGCAAAAAATTAAAGCGGGCCTTTCACTAAATGTTTTATGTCAAACTGGGCACCATGTAATAGTGGCTGCAGAGTGAAATAAAACCTGTTTTGTTTTTTTAATTTCACCTATCCGTTGCGGAGATAATCACAATAAAATAATTGCCACCTAATGAGTTATCTTTAATCAAGTTCAAGTTGGTGTTATTACATAGTTTACACTGAGGGTGTGTATTTCTGCCTCCTGTATGACACTGACCAATCATTAACAGGTAGCAACATTGAAGTGAAGTACTTGTTATGATGTCATCAGGGTCATATGGCCAGAGTTCACAGGTCCTGCCAGGTAGAGTGTGCAGCCTAAATAAGCACTGAAGACATATTACACAGCACAGAAATATTACAAAATCAAAATTCAAATCCGATCGTATTCAGAACCGAATCCAAACAAATTCTCTCATCTCTAATTATTATAAATTCCAGGTGAGATGAAATGGCGAAAAAGTTGCAATTCCATATTAATTGTTTAAGCTTTGTCTTTACAATGTCCATTGTATGGCAAAAATAACCTGTAAATATGTTTTCCCAGGTCAGCACCGTTACAGCAATGCGGAACGTATATAATTTTTTTACTTTAAGTGGTGAAAAAATTGTGAAAGTTTGTGAAAAAAGTTTGACTTGTGTTGCCATAGCTTTCTGGTGATTGTGCTGTGTAAGTGCCTTCATGATACCAATTTTGGGTACTTATGATGTTTTCATCATTATTTTTTGTATTTTTTCTAAGGTGTGGGAACCACAATAAACTCGATTCTGTTGTTTAGATTTTTTTCCTCTTTACCCTATCTACCACATGGGTTACCGCAATTAATTTTATATTTTCATAGACCAAACATTTTTAAAATTTCTTTATCTTTAAATGTATTTTTTCCATTTCATTTTTTCAGTTCCTTATGGGAAATTAAACCTGTAATCATCTGATTGCATATACTATATACTGCAATATCACAGCACAGTATTGCAATATACAGTTGTGACCAACTGTTGCTACTTTAGTGTTTTTAGATCTTTTAGTTAGATGTTGCTATAGTTGCTAAAGTATACAATTAGTAACATTTCAAAAGTTGTTTAACTTTTACTGCTAAATACATGAAGTTTCTGCAAAGACTAAGAATTTACAGTGTTGACTAGTGATGAGAGAATGTGCTCGGTGATACTCAGTTATCACTTGAGTATCAATGTGCTTGGATGTACTCATTACTCGGTGAGAAACATGTGGTTCTCTATGTAAAACTTGAATCCCCACCCTGCATTTTTGACTCCTGTTACACAGCCAATAAGCATGCGGGGATTGCCTGCGTGTCACTATAATACCATAGCCATCTTCATTGTGGCATTAGTGTGATTGGCCAGCCGTGTGACATCATCATAGGTTATTTAAGATCATGCTCCACCTGGCTCGGCACACAGACGCTATTGCACAGCTCTGTGACACTTTGTATTGGAGAGAGAGAGTGCTTGTCTAGGCCTGTGTGCACAGTTTAAGAAATCAGAGTCATGTAGTGCCATCATACTAACAGCCCTTCAAAGGGCTAATCATTTGCTTTGCTGTTTGTATCACATACAATCTGCATTTATCCTAGAGATGGAGAGAGTCGCAGGAGCAGGGACAGTGACAGAATCCCGTCTGCAGACAGGGATTAGGGCTGTGTAGGCCGTTGGAAAATATAACTGCAGCTTTTTTTTGGGGGGGGGTTAAAAAATTGAATATATTTAGATCCATGAAGTATTATGCGATTTGTGTTTTTTTGTGTTATAACACTCAAAGAATTTATTAAAAAAATTCCCTGGGTTAAATTTCTTACCCATACACTATTCTGTGTTCTCGATTTATTTCCATTTTTTTTTTTCAAAAAAAGCATTTCAGAATTTTGCAGGCTTAAATTTGAGACCCATATAGTATTACATGGTCTGGGGTACATTTCCCGTGATCTATAAAACTGAAAAAAAGCTTTAAAAAAAATTGCAGGCTTACATTTCTCAGCCATACAGTTTTACGTGTTCTGTGATACATTTCTGTGAAATCTAGCACTCCAAAAAAGCATTAAAAAATTAGCTGGATTAAAACTCTTACCTATACACTATTCCGTGGTCTGGGGTAAGTTTCTGTGATATTATCTAAAACTGCAAAAAAAAAATTAAAAATTTTTGGTGGCTGGATTACAGATCTCACCCACACACTATTCTGTGGTCTCGGGGACATTTCCTGTGATCTATAAAGCTGAAAAAAAGGGTTTACAAATGTTGTAGGGTTATATTTCTCAGCCATACAGTATTACATGGTCTGGGGTACATTTCTGTCATTTATAACACTCCAAAACAGTGTCAAAATGTTTTACTGTATTTAATTAGTCATCCATACAGTATAACGTGCTTACTAGGCAACAAACATGGCACATGACACTCCCAAAGGAGTCTCCAGAGGAAAATCGGAGCCACATGAAGCTGGCGCAACAGCAGAGGTGTCAGGAGCCTGTGTTCCTGATCCAACCAATATTCCAGACACACCAAAGCCCGAACCCAGGCCACATCTTTTACCACTGGGGTTCTTGCAGACTGCAGATGGGAGAGCCAGAATTATGGGACTGGTGAACGGACTGCTGGGCCTAGTCTGGTCAGAAAACACAAGGAGGCAAGCCAGGACCAGGTCTGGACAAATGTTATTGGGCTTCCTAGCCATAAGGTAACGATAGTTGGCATCCCAGGGGGTGGTAGGTACTTATGACCATCAGTGGAGAAGGGGGTACATTGAAGAGTTTGTGACCTGTCATCACATCTCATTCAACCATTGGGCAGTAGAGATGGAACACTTGCCTTGAAGGGTGCAAGAGCTGATGGCTAGAACTAGGGTCACGTTTCTAAAAATGGAGGGGCAATTTCGCTTGTATGCAGTGGATGTGATCCCAAAAGTAAGGGAGCACGATGATCCCTTCTTGAGGAATGAACCAGCCTGGGAGAAGCTCCAGGAAGCAGGTGGAGGTAGTCTCCCCAGGTTTCAAGAGGAAGGAGATGAAGCGGACACCTGATTACTGTATAGCCCTGCTTATATTTTTTCCTGGCTTTGTACTTTATGCAAAGCCTTAATGAGTGTAGGAGCACAGCAAGTACACTTTTAAAATATTAGAATGAGGTCCACCAGTTGTTGCCTTTCAGGGGGTCTATGGATGAACTTCCTCATAATTTTTGTCTGGCTTTGCACTTTCTGCAAAGCCTTTATGAGTGCATAAGCACATCAAGTACACTCAAAACATTTACTTTCTACATTTTTTATAGATTCAATCTATACAGTTTAACATGGTTATTGTTGCATTATGGTGGTATGTAAAACTTACAAAAAGCATAGCAAAATATTTCTGGATTAGATTACTCATCCATAGAGTAATATGTGCTTTTGTCACATTTTGGTGGTATATAGCACTACAAAAAAGTGTTTAAAAATTTTGTGATTTATAAAACTCAAAGATAAGTTTCAAAATTTTACTGGGTTACATTTTTCAGCCATACAGTATTGTGTTATTGGGTACATTTTCCTTGGTATGTAATCCTCAAAAAACTTGTTTGCAAATTTTATGGTAGTATATTGGTCATCCAAATGGTATTATGTCTTCTTGAGTGCATTTTGTTGCTATCTAAGCCTCTAAACACTTTTTAAAAATTTTATCGATACTACATTGCCCACCCATATAGTAATGTCATGGTTAGGACATGGTTAATGTCCTGTTCTGACAGGGTTAACATTGCCGGCCTCTCTTTGGATCTGGGAGGGGTATTTATGCTCACTCCATACTGGCATTCTCTGTCAGTTATACTGCTATTCTGGTGTGTCTGACCCCTGGTGTGTGTGTACTCTGCATTGTTTGTTTGCTTCCCGTGTATGACCCGGCTTGTTCCTTCACTCTGTACTCCGTCTCTCGTTTTTGGTACCATTGTCTTTTCTGGTTCTGACCTCCTGGCTTGGCTATCGTTACTCCGTTACAGTTTACCCCTATTGTACCGTCTAATACCTGTTCTGGTTTTCTGATCTATTGCTACGTCCTGACTATTCTTTCTGTCTAAGCCCTTTGGTACTGTCCTGCTTTGACCCGGCTTGATCTGGTGTCTCTCTGTCTATGCTCCTTGGTAACATTGTCCTGTAGTTACCCTTCTAGGAGTTTCCCTGCAGCTCCTAGCTCTGTGGAGCTTAGGCTAGTTTCACACTAGCGTTTATGAGTGCAGCGACGGCCTGCGCATGGCCGCTGCTAAGCCCCGCCCCCTGCCGCGCCCCCGCTGGTAGCTCCGCCCACCGGCGCATGCGCCCTGCGTCCCCTATCTTTATCACTGGGGGTGCAGGCCGTGCGCAGTATGCGTTTGGCGGTGCATGCGTCCTTTTGACGGTGCGCCGACCTGCGCCAAACGCAACCTGCTGCAGTTTGGTTGCGTCGGCGCACCGTCAAAAAGGCGCATGCGCCGCCAAACGCATACTGCGCACGGCCTGCGCCCCCTGTGATAAAGATAGGGGACGCAGGGCGCATGCAGTGTCATGCGCCGGTGGGCGGAGCCACCGGCGGGGCGCAGCAGGGGGCGGGGCTTAGCGGCGGCCGTGCGCAGGCCGTCGCTGCGCTCATAAACGCTAGTGTGAAACTAGCCTTAGGCCACGCCCCCAGCAGTCACGTGATTCAGGTCCTGGAGCATGCATTGTCACCACTACTGCTCGCTCCGCAGGTATCTTTGTGCACAGTCTTTGTACTCAGGACACGCGCCCTGGCTCAGTGAGCAAGTGCAGTGCGGTGTTCCTGACATTATAACTGACCGTTTCAGGTTTTTTTTCTCTGAAGAAAAGAAAAAAAAAAAGTGTGTTATCCTCATGGATCCCATACAAGCCTTGGCTGATCAGGTCAAGCACCTGACCCAAATGTTCCATAAACTCAATGTGGAACAGCGCACGATGGCCCATACCCAGCAACAGTTGGTGGTTACTGTGCAGGGGGCTGTCGATGCAGGGGCTTCTAGTTCTGGGGGTAGGGATGTGTCATTAGCGTCCCCCGAATCTCCAGTCAAATTGCCCGATCCCTTCTCAGGGGATAAAAAGGAGTTCAGGTCTTTCAGAGAAGGATGCAAGCTTTTTTTTTCTCTAAGGCCCCGCTCCTCCGGGGATGAGTTCCAGAGGGTGGGGGTCATTATTTCCCTACTTCGGGGGGCTCCGCAAGCATGGGCTTTCTCTCTGTCTTCCTCTGCTCCTGAACGTATGTCAGTGAACTTGTTCTTTGAGGCTCTGGGGCACATTTATGACGAGCCTGATAGAGTGCGTCTGGCAGAGGATATGGTGATGAGTGTGACACAGGGAAGGCACTCTGCTGAATGGTTCTGCTCAGAGTTTAGACGTTGGACCGCCGAAGTATCCTGGAATGACGCCGCCCTGAGGGGGTTGTTTTGCAGGGGCCTTTCTGACCATCTGCAGGACACTCTGGCATTACATCCGCCTCCTGATACCCATGATGCAGGCGGTCCGTATGGACCAGAGACTCCGTGCTAGAGGAATGATGCAACAAGAGTCTCCCTTGTACTCCAAATTGTGTGACACTTCACCCGTATCTGAGCCCATGAACGTTGGGTCAGTCTCGGTTAAGGAGAAAGAGAGAAGGCACCGCAGAGACAACCTACTATGTTTTTACTGTGGAGCCTCTGGACATTGGAAAAGGAATTGTCCCTCCTGCCCTTCTTCAGAGAAACCTTCAGAGAAACGACTGAGTCTGGGCAACAATCGAGGAGGTTGTCCAGACTCCCAGGTACATTTTTTCTCACGTATAAAAATGGTCCTCCAGGTTGAATTGGAAATTGCTGGCGGTCCTGTTATGACCACCGCCTTTGTTGACTGTGGTTCCTCCATTAATCTGATTGATGCCCAAGTTGTGACTCTTAATAAGATAGGGACAGTCAGGTAAAAAGACCCTGTTAAAATTGTGGCTGTGGATTCATCCCCTCTTGAATTTGTTTTATGTCTGAAGTTTTTTCTATGAAAGTGGGTTCCACTCATGTGGAAAATTTAAGTTGTTTCGTTATGAATAATCTGCCTGCAGGACTGGTATTGGGAATGCCCTGGTTGCAACGCCACAATCCTCTTATTGATTGGGTGAAGGGGGAGATCACCCGTTGGGGATGTAATGATAATGGTCTGTGTTGTAACCCAGTTCCTTTTGTCAATCCGATAAAATCTGTATCTGTGTCATCTGTCGGTCTGGAGGGTATTCCGGAGTACCTGAGAGACCTTAAAGATGTGTTTTCCGAAAGCGAGGCCGAGGCGCTCCCACCACATAGACCATATGATTGTGCTATCGATTTAGTACCTGGAGCCAAATTACCCAAGGCTCGTTTGTTTAATTTGTCCGGGCCTGGGCGCCAAGCTATGAAAGAGTACATTAAAGAAAGCCTTCGCAAGGGGCATATTCGGCCCTCGGTCTCACCCGTGGCAGCGGGGTTTTTCTTTGTAAAGAAAAAAGATGGTGGGTTGCGACCGTGCCTCGACTTTCGAGAACTGAACAAAATTACTGTTAAGAACACGTACCCTCTCCCGTTGATTCCTGATCTATGCAATCAACTCACGGGGGCCAAATGGTTTTCTAAGCTCAATCTACGAGGGGCTTATAACCTTATAAGGATCCGGGAGGGGGACGAATGGAAAACAGCGTTCCTGACAACTGAGGGCCTGTTTGAAAACCTGGTTATGCCCTTCGGCCTCACTAATGCTCCTGCAGTTTTTAAGAACTTTATTAATGTTGTTTTTTCTGACTTGATTGGACGTTATGTAGTCATTTACCTGGATGACATCTTGATTTACTCTGAGGACAGTCAGTCACACTTGCATCATCTGCGTACGGTGCTTGTGAGACTCCGGGAGAACCATTTGTATGCTAAGCTGGAGAAGTGCTCATTTTTTATGCAAGAACTGTCTTTTCTGGGTGTAATTGTATCCGGGGAGGGATTCCGCATGGATCCAGGGAAGGTTCAGGCCATTACAGATTGGGTGCAGCCTCATGACCTGAAGGGGTTGCAGCGATTTCTGGGCTTCGCTAATTATTATAGGAAGTTCATTAAAGGGTTCTCGCAGGTGGTAAAACCCTTGACGGACCTCACTCTTAAAGGGGCAGATGTAAAAAGTTGGTCTGTGACCGCAAAAAATTCCTTCCTGGCATTAAAGAAGTGTTTTACTACAGCCCCTGTGTTGGTACAACCCGATTCGTCAAGACCTTTTATCGTCGAGGTCGACGCTTCGGAGGTGGGGGTGGGGGCAGTATTGTCACAGGGTCCCTCTACCCTGACTAACCTCAAACCCTGTGCCTTTTTCTCTAAGAAGTTCTCGTCGGCTGAGAGAAACTATGATGTCGGTAACAGGGAACTGTTAGCAGTTAAATTGGCCTTTGAAGAATGGAGGCATTTTTTGGAGGGGGCCGCTCATCCCATCGTCACTGATCCTAAAAACCTGGCCTATATCGAGTCTGCTAAGAGATTGACCCCCAGACAGGCTCGGTGGGCACTTTTTTTTTCTCGATTTCAATTTACCATCACGTTCCGACCAGGGTCTAAAAATGTAAAGGCAGATGCCTTATCCCGAAGTTTTGATTCTGTGTCCCCTCCAGAACCTCCTTCCTCCATTCTTCAACCGGGAGTGGTTGTAGCCAAAATCTCCTCTGAGTTACAGAGAGAGATTCTGGAAGCACAAGCTCCCAGGAATAAACCCCCAGGTAAATTGTTTGTACCCGAACAATTCCGTCCCACACTCCTCCAAGAATTTCATGACTCTATGTTAAGTGCACACCCTGGTATTGCAGCTACCCGGGGGGCAGTAGCTAGGGGTTTTTGGTGGCCCTCTATGGGTACTGATATAAAAAGGTTTGTGAATACTTGTGGGGTGTGCGCGCGCTCTAAAAGCTCTCAGGTCCGGCCGGCTGGGGAATTGGTGCCTTTGCCAATTCCGGATAAACCATGGACACACCTGTCCATGGACTTTATCACTAACCTTCCACCTTCCAAGGGCAACTCAGTAGTATGGGTAGTGGTTGATAGATTTTCTAAGCAAGCCCACTTTGTGCCATTACCTGCGTTACCATCTGCTGAAACCTTGGCTCGTTTGTTTATACAGCACATTGTTCGACTGCATGGAGTGCCTGTGAACGTGGTGTCGGACAGGGGTGTGCAATTTGTGGCCAGGTTTTGGAGAGCGTTTTGTATGAAGTTGGGGGTCACGTCATTCTCCTCTGCCTATCACCCGGAATCTAACGGACAAACGGAACGCACCAACCAGTCATTGGAGCAGATTCTGAGATGCCTGGCCTCCTCCAGACAGGAAGACTGGTGTGAGGTATTGCCCATGGCAGAATTTGCATTCAACTGTCAGGTTAATCAGTCTACCGGAAAGCCTCCCTTTCTGGTCAATTATGGGTTTGTTCCGCAGTTTGGGGAATTTTCCCGTATGGATTCGGATTGCCCTGGTGCCGAGGGGATGGTACAACAATTAAAAACCCTCTGGAAGGAGGTACAGGGGAACATCTCCAAATCCCAGAAGAAGTTCAAACATTTTGCAGACAGGAGGAGGGGGGTGGTTCCTGCGTTGACAGTGGGAGAAAAAGTCTGGTTGTCCACTCGTAACATCAAACTTAAAATACCCTCTATGAAGTTGGGCCCCAAATTTATTGGCCCATACAAGATTGTAGAGGTGATCAACCCGGTGGCATACAGATTACAGTTGCCAACCTCCTTCAAAATCTCTAACGTCTTCCACAGGTCCCTATTAAAACCTGTGGGGACAGTTAGAGAAGATCCCTCATCCGTGGCTCCACCAGTGTTGGTAGAGGGTCAACTGGAGTACGAGGTAGGGCGCATCATTGATTCGCGGTGGGTGCGCCGGAGACTTCAGTACCTTATCCATTGGAAGGGATATTCCGTTGAGGATCGATCGTGGGTTCCGGCCAGTTCGGTGCACGCTGATCGACTGGTGCGGGCTTTTCATGCCAGGTACCCTGAGAAACCTGGGGGTCCGGTGGCCCCCCATTAAGAGGGGGTACTGTCATGGTTAGGACATGGTTAATATCCTGTTCTGACAGGGTTAACATTGCCGGCCTCTCTTTGGATCTGGGAGAGGTATTTATGCTCACTCCATACTGGCATTCTCTGTCAGTTATACTGCTTTTCTGGTGTGTCTGACCCCTGGTGTGTGTGTACTCTGCATTGTTTGTTTGCTTCCCGTGTATGACCCGGCTTGTTCCTTCACTCTGTACTCCGTCTCTCGTTTTTGGTACCATTGTCTTTTCTGGTTCTGACCTCCTGGCTTGGCTATCGTTACTCCATTACAGTTTACCCCTATTGTACCGTCTAATACCTGTTCTGGTTTTCTGATCTATTGCTACGTCCTGACTATTCTTTCTGTCTAAGCCCTTTGGTACTGTCCTGCTATCTCGTGCTTTGACCCGGCTTGATCTGGTGTCTGTCTCTGTCTATGCTCCTTGGTAACATTGTCCTGTAGTTACCCTTCTAGGAGTTTCCCTGCAGCTCCTAGCTCTGTGGAGCTTAGGCCACGCCCCCAACAGTCACGTGATTCAGGTCCTGGAGCATGCATTGTCACCACTGCTGCTCGCTCCGCAGGTATCTTTGTGCACAGTCTTTGTACTCAGGACACGCGCCCTAGCTCAGTGAGCAAGTGCAGTGCGGTGTTCCTGACAAGTAAATTTTGTGATATATAAAACTCAAAGAAAAGTTTCAAAATGTTACTGGGTTCTATTTCTCAGCCATACAGTATTATGTGTTCTTGAGTACATTTCCTTAGTATATAACCCTCAAAAAACATAAAAAAGTTGATTGCTATAATTGCTCATCCATAGACTTTTACATAATCTTGGGTACCGTATATACTCGTGTACAAGCCGAGTTTTTCAGCCACTTGGGCTGAAAAAGACCCTCTTGGCTTATACATGAGTCATACGCCAGAAAGCCGGCAGGGGAGCGGGGGAGCAGGAGATATCATGAACATGGACGCGTCTCCACTCCCATAGGGGTGGAGAGCATATTCATTACTTCAATGAGCGGTACCATATGACCAGCACAGGAAGAAGACAGGAAGGGAGATGCAGACGCCAACACTGATATGTACCAGAGCCTGATATGCTGAAGCCAGGAGGGTGAGCCATGCCATATTCCCTGTCCCCGTTCCACCGCTGTGCTCAATCTCCCGGGTCCTCTGGCTGTGACGTTCAGTTTAGTGTGCGCCGTCTGCCTGAACAGTCACTACAGAACGCCGGCGACGCTGAAAAGCGGCAGGCAGCAATGAGAGGAGAGTATGTCATTTTTTTTTTAAATTGCAGCAGTAGCATTATTATATGGGGCATATATTTATATGGAGCATGTTATGGGGCCACCATTAACCTTTATGCAGCATTATATGGGGCATTTAATAATATGGAACATCTTATGGGGCCACCATTAACCTTTGTGCAGCATTATATGGGGCATATAATAATATGGATCATCTTATGGGGCCACCATTTTTATTTTATTAGTATCTATTTTTATTTTTTAAATTTACCAGTAGCTGCTGCATTTCCCACCCTCAGCTTATACTCGAGTCAATAAGTTTTCCTAGTTTTTTTGTGGCAAAATTAGGGGGCCTCGGCTTATACTTGGGTCGGCTTATACTCGAGTATATATGGTACATTTCGCTGGTATATAGCTCTCAAAAAACTTGTTCAAAATTTTTCGGCATCATATTGCTCATCCATAAGGTATTACTTCTTGGGTACAGTTCGTGGCTACATAAGTGTTAAAAAATATATCAGTATTATATTGATCACCCATAGACTATTCCGTGACCTGGAGTCCATTTTGCTCTTGTATAATCCTCAAAAAACTTCTTTAAAGATCTATCAGCATTGTATTGCTCATCCATAGGATAGATCAATCTGATTTATGAATGCAAATCGCTCATGCTGTAATATTTTCCTCAAAGAGACTTGGTCCAAGGGAAAAATCGGATAGGTGCACAAACTCATAGAATAACATTGGGCCGAGTGTGATCAGATGTTTTGCTGGATCGCACTCAGACTGAAAATATAGTCATGTGCACGCGTTATCTTATCTGACATCCCAATGTGCCTTTTCTTCATGCATTTATCTTTCTTAGAATAAGCCATCAATATCTGACAGATGGCAGTGTGACATCCACCCTTCCCCCTCTGATCATCAGTTGTTATTAGAGCTGGCGGTGTACCGAAGTCCTTTGATTCCCCCAGAACACAGTAGCTCTGTCATTTCTATAGTGACCACGGCTGGGTGCTGCAGATCAAACTTCTATTCAAATGGGTTGATTTGCAGTATCCGGCCACAGCTACAATAGTTTTGACAGAGCTACTGTGTTAATGCAGCATCCAAGAACTTCCAGTTACCTCCGCAGGTAGCAGCTAATCGGCAGGGGTGCTGGATATTACACTCCCACCGGTGAATTATTGATGGCCTATCCTAGGAATAGACCAGCAATAAAAACAATAAAAAAAGTAATGGCCAAATCCTATAAATCAACTGTTCATTTTCATATAATTTTATTTATTATATATTTATGTTATTGGCTTTTACTTTTACTTTTTACTTTACTTTCATTCCTGTAACAATGTCACATCCCAAACTCAGTGCGTTATCTTATCTGACATCCCAATGTGCCTTTTCTTCATGCATTTATCTTTCTGCAGCGAGCAGTTTATTTTCTGTCGCCCTGGGACTTGAAATCACTTGTACACTAGACCCAACTCTACCTACAGAGCAATTTTTGTCGAAGAAAAATACAAAAAAAAACCTTTTTAGTAATGAAAAAGACAAGACTGCAAAGCAAACAATGAGTCTAAGAGGGGAAAAATGTAGAAGAAATACTAATAAAAGTTGCAGGAGGGCATGCGCCTGCCAATAAAGTAAAATCATCTGAAGATAGAAAAGTGCTTCAATAAATTATAGCATGCATAATGTATTAATGCCTGGTTTATGTGTTCTGTGGAGAAAGACTCCTTCATCAAAGCCATGTGGTCAAGATGGATAAATCATTGCATTAAATCTGATCTCCATTCTGTGATACTGAGACATCTTTATTCAGCACTGGGCCGTGGATGTCTCGGAGCAATTTTGTATGAATGCACATTGGCTATGATGAAGTTTTGATATTTTAATTCCGCCTTAAATAATCAAAATGTTCTTCTCCAGTGTTATTCTGATGGAATATTTCAGCTCTCCTGGCTTTTCAATCTCTATGTTAATATTGTCATATAGTACGATAACTATATATAACCCATTACTGATCGGGCGAATGTTCACTTTCGCGTTTTTCTTCCCCTTCTTGCAAGAGTCATCAATTTTTTAAATTTTTTTGTTATGTTGATATAGCCATATGAGGACTTGTTTTTCAGCAGGATGAGTTGTAGATTTGCATGAAATCGCTCATGTTACCATTTACACTTTTGGAAAAAAAAAATTAAAATGCGGTAAAATTGCAAAATGCATTGTAGCAATGTTGCTTCGTAGCGCTTGGGTCCTTGGATCAAATCCCACCAAGGACAATATCTGCAAGGAGTTTGTATGTTCTTCCAGTGTTTGGGTGGGTTTCTCAAAGAGAATTTAGAATGTGAGCCCCAAAGGGGACAGTGAGTGATAATTATTTCTGTAAATTGCTGTGGAATATTATGGCGCTATATAAGCAACGAATAAAAAATGAAAAAAAAAGTGTTTCAGCCCAAAGTGCACTGTACTGTATAACCATAAATAGTGTTATGGACTCTTAACCATTTCATGACATACGACATACATGGACATCATATGTTGTGTCCCTAACATCCTCTTTCCCGACATCATGTGATTTTAGCAATCGTGGGTGGAGCAAATCTCTACCCACAGCTGTTCACCTGTTAAATCCCGCTGTCAATCCAACAGCGGCATTTAACATACACTGGCAGGGGGACGTGTCATTCAATGTGCCCATCAGCTCCCCGGTGAAGCAATCGCAGGTGCCAATGGGTTGCCATACAGCCGGAGGTCTGCTGAAGACATCCATTCTTGTCACGATACGCCTGCTATGCACAGCAAAAGCGATGAGATGATTAGAGGTTCATGTCACCTTACTATTAAATACATTAAAAAGTAAAAACAATGGTTTTAAAAATATGAAAAAACAAAAAAAACACAAGATCAAATCATCCCTATTTTGATGCAACAATAATAAGAAAAAACAAAACAAGCGCGTTCGGCGCACACCGGCGCACCTTCAAAAGTGCGCTGTGCACGCTAAAATCCTACTAGCACACGGTCTGCGCACCCTATGCTAAAGATAGGGTGCGCAGATCACATGCAGCTGTGTGCGATAGTAGGCGGCGATGACCGGATGGGGCGGGCAGGGAGGCGGCAGGGGGTGGGGCTTAGCGGCGCCGAGCGCTGCGTGGAAAATAAGCTAGTGTGAAACTAGCCTAAAAAAACATAAATGTCCCCATGCTATGTACTGTGTAATGGCTATTTTGCAGAGTCCCCCCCTCAGAAGCTGTTTGGCAGAGTCCCCCCCTGCAAAGGCTGCTTGGCAGAGTCCCCCCCCCTGCAGAGGCTGCTTGGCAGAGTCTCCCCCGCAAGCTGTTTTGCAGAGTCCCCTCCACAGAGGCTGTTTTACAGAGTCCAGTCACACAGGCTGTTTTGCAGAGTAACTCCACAGAACCAAACTCGGTCACTCACTCGAGCTGCATCCTGTCCCTAAGCTAGTCAGAGCAGAATGGCAGCATCAGCCATGATCCAGCGGTTATACAGGTCGAGTCGCATGGTGCGCCAGCCAATCACTGCCATGCCAATACTCGGTATGGTTGTAATAGCTGCAGAAGTGGACACAGCCGAAAAGCTTGTTGATTGGCAGTGCTGCAGGTTTTCAAAAAGCTTTATTCAGCATCCAAACTACAAACACTAAGGCTATGTGCACACGATGGGGATTTGTTGCATTTCCGCAGCGTTTTTTCCACACGAAAATGCTCCAGAAACACAACAGATTACTAAAGCTATGTTAATCAATAACATTCTTGAAGTGTTGTTCACATACTGAGGAAATTTCAATCCTTATTTGCAGCATTTTATTTTCCAAAGCATGTGAATTCTTTTTGCGGATCTGCAGCGTTTTTCACCCATTGACTTCCATTGAGTAAGTCAAATCTGCAGGTGTAAAAAGGTTTGCGGATTTGCTGCCAAAAACTCTGCAGAACTGTCAAAGGAAATTATGTCAGAAGGAGGAAGAGTGTGTGGGCTGAGAATGTGTGTGTGTGTGTTAGAGGAGAATATGTGCTTGTCTGTCTGTGTCTACGGGTGTCTGTGTGCCTGTGTCTGTCTGCAGGTGTCTGCGGGTGTCTGCACCCATGCGACAAACAGCACATAGTGATTGTACTTAGGCGTCATCTGATGGGACTACTACTTCCACCCGGCTATGTCTGCTGTCTCATATAACAGAGACAGCATGAGCTGATGATGGGAGAGTAGTCTCATCATCCTTCGCCTGTGTTCAATTGTAAAAAAAAAATCAAAACCTTGACATAATCACATACAATATACATACTCACCGAACACCTAATCCCCAATGCCCGGGTCTCCTGCAATCAAAAATAATAAGCCAACATATACTCCACCGTAGTCCATTTAATACAGAGTGTCCCATGATGATCTCATGTGTAGAACTGTCACATTAGGAGATGTGACTGCTCTACCCATCCTCTGGCGATACACAGATGGGAGGTAATCGCTCCTGCAGTGTATCACTGTGCTGCCGTGAGAGTTCACCGGAGTTCATCAGCTCCGGTGCTCTCACTTATGACTCTCATGGCAGTGCAGTGATACACTGCAGGAACAATTACCTCCTGTCTGCGTATTGCTGGAAGCCTGGTAGAGCAGTCGCATCTCCCAATATGACTGTTTTAAACATGAGATCACCATAGGACACTTGGTACTTAATGGACTACGTCGGACAGGATAGTTGTCATGATTCCAGTGCAGGTTTTTGAGCTGCACGTCAGGGGTTAATGTCTGGAGCTCAGTGCAGGTTTTGACCTGCACATCTGAGGCTAATGATTGTGGCCTCTCTTTGGTTCTGGGAGAGCTTCTTAAACCCCTGGGAAGCTCCAATCCCTGTCAGTTATACTTTTGCCTTTGGCCGCGTGACCTCTGTGTGCCTGTGCCTGTTCATTGTTATAGCTTGCTTATATGGTTCTGACCTAGTTCTGTTCCCCGTTGTGGGTTTGCCTGTTGATTCTGTACTGTGCTACCCTCCCTGTGTATGACTCATTGCCTGTGATCTGACTACTCTCTGCTCGCCCCTCTTGTACCTTGCAGCTATCTCTGTGTATGACTCATTGGCTACGTCCTGACTATCCTCCCTGTCTGTGTCCCTTGGTAACTTTGTCTCGCAGTTACCCTGCTAGGAGTTCTCTGGCAGCTCCTAGCTCTCTGGAGTTTAGGCCACGCCCCCAGCAGTCACATGCTTCAAGTCCTGCTGTTCTGAAGTACGCACCTACTCGGCTGCTGCCTGCTCCACAGGTATCTTTGAGCACAGTTTGCTTTACTCAGGACACGCGCACTGGCTCAGTGAGCAAGTGCAATGCGGTGTTGGTTTATTATTTCATTTTTGTTGCAGGAGACGAATAAGACATTCAGTAAGTGTGGTAAATTAAGATTCAATAAAGGAGTCTGTGTGATTATTTCAAATAAAGGACTTCTGGTTGTGTCTTTATTTATCATGTAACTATAGGATTAGTAATGGATAGGTGTCTTTTAGATGCCTCTCCATTACTAACCTGTGGGCTTGTCACCTGACAATACAAATCAAAAAGGAGAAAAAAGAACCCAGCATATTAGGCGCACACCCAAGACAATAGAGGTATATGAAAAAATGTATATAAATTTTATTAAAAGAGAAAAAACACAATAAAAGCATTTAAAAGGCAAAGCACACCCCTAGATGTCCCAAGTAAGTCTAACAATAAGTACTAATAGACAGAAACCACATGGTTGAAAAAACAAGATGTTAGCCTAAATGTACATAATAATACATAAGACCTGACCCAATGACCCCAAATCTGGGCGTCCCCAGAAAAACAGTAACATACAAACGCTCACTCCAAGCGGCCACAGAAAAAGCCAGGGGGCCCTGTAAGTGGCCCTGTAAGGGAGGGAGTGAGATGAACATTTAGGCTAACATCTTGTTTTTTTAACCTCTATTGTCTTGGGTGTGCGCCTAATTTGCTGGGTTCTTTTTTCTCCTTTTTGAATTATGCTTCTGCTGTGCATTGTGCAGCACCCCTTACATATTTTTGAAAATTGATCATTTTGCCCTTTAATGGTGCTCCCTACCCCCCTTTTTTCTACCTGACAATACAAAGACGACATCAACCCCACAAATATGAACCCCACTTACCATCGCTACAGGGAAAGTGGGAAGAGCGAGGCTAAGTGCCAGAATTGATGCAACTATAAGATGCACCATCTCTGGGGAGGCTGAGAGCTGATTTTTTAACCTGGGTGAGTGCCAATATACATGGTCTCTTCCCAGGCTAATAATATCAGCCCACAGCTGTCTGCCTAGCTTTTGCTGGTTTGATTTTATAGGTGGACCCCATGTCAATATTTTTTGGTGGTTCCCCTGTAAACTAGCCAGTAAAAGGCTAAGCAAACAGCTGTGAGCGGATATTAGTAGCCTGGGAACCTTTATGGCTATTGGCTCCTTCCCAGAATATTAACATCATCCCTCAGCCATCAGCTTTCCCTCTGCTGGTTACAAAAATTATGCGGGAGCCCACACAATTTTTTAAAACATTTTTTCAGTTGCTGTTTCGTTACAGCATATGTAGGTTAATTGTTAATGCTCCTACATAGGCGTTCACGTGTGTGTCCGTGTCTTTAACTCTTTATGTACCATTTTATTAATGAGGGTATCTGGCAGACACCTGCTCATTACTAAACCTCGGGTTTGGGAATATATATACTTATATTTGTTTTGTGTGTGTAAACATTATAAATTTGATCATGGTATGTAATGATATTATGGTCTTCAATGGAGAATAAAAAAAGAAGAGGCTGAACAAGGAAACAACATTACAATTCTTTTTTTTAAATAATATATCTTTATTTAGCTCAATGGATTTACAAAATCGCATGAAAAACCGCAACAAAAACACATAAAAACATGCAGATTTTCCACTGCATTTTCTGCCAAGAGATGCAGAAACCGTGCAGAAATTTCTGCAAGCAAATCTGCAACGTGCGCACATAGCCTAAAACCGACTTCTGTGAGAAATCCATTTTCGGAGTTCAGCACCAGATACTAGGTGTCCGGTGCGAACCCCAAACTTTATAGTACAGGTTCCCTAATCCCTACTTAGGCTAAGCTCGATGAGTATTTTGTGCATTTTTGATGGTGCAGATTTTCTGCCACATTTCTTATTCTATTAGCTAAATTAGATTTTTGTTTCCATTTTGTATGTAATGTTAAAAATTAAACTGCTTTGTTTTGGCTATTTCCTGTTCCTTAGTTTTGATAAAACTTTATTGATACAGTCATGTGTGGATTACATGCATTTTTAGTGCCTTTCCGCTACACAAGCGCATTATGTACACATTCGATTTTTACTTGCAGATTGTCCTCATTTCATGTTTATGAAATGCACGCCGTACAAGTGAATAGGACAAATCCTTTAAGTGTTTTGTGAGCAACTTTATGAGCAAAGCGGCTCAAACAGCACAGGAAAAAATATGTAGTGTGAACATACCCAAATAGTGAATGTGAATATGGGTGTATTTACAGGCTGAGCGTGATAATCAGGCTGGGTCTGATAATGATTGCTGATATTGATTCATTGTATAACCTGCACAGTATGTTTAGTGCAGTGAATGATGTAACCATATATCTTTTTTTATTTATTTCTAGGACACTTTCAAGGTGAGCAAATATGAAGTGTCTCCAGATATGAAGTACGTTCTCCTCGCATTTAATGTCAAACCGGTAAGTAGTAAAAGTGACATATTGAGTATGATCTCCTGTGAGACCTTTGGAAAATGCACCATTAGTGAAAAGCCCCTTCTCATTCTATCCTCCCAAGGAATCATCAGATTATTGTATGCAAATATAGAGAACAGCGCCATCTAGCAGCCAACAGTGAAAACTGCACAGTCAAATATTTTGCATTATGTATTGCAGTAAACACATTGTAAGCAATGTCCATTGTACGGACAGGCACAGGCGAACTAAATGCTCATCCATCAGGTGATCAGCAGCATGTTTAGACTACAAGATTTTCATGAAAAGACTGTTCTTATAATAATCATACACTGTAAATATACCTTTTGGCTATGAACGGGCTGAGGTTTTTTTTTGGCCGTTCAAAAAACACCTGAAAATAGATCATGAAATGCTTGAAAGACTCTTCCTATTCACTTATAGACTAAAAACCACTTTGCTTTTCATATATTTAGACTTTTTGAGCATTTTTTCTTCTGCTTTAAGTTTTTGAAAAATGCCCAATGGGAGAATAAAAGAATTGTCCCTTCTTTGAGGCATCTCCTAATACAAAATGCTCCAAGCTAGGCACTATCGGATCAAAAGGTTGTAAAAAAAACACGTAAAGAAAAACTAAATTCTTCCAAGTTTGAGGAAATGAAAAACTCTTCCAAAAACTCCCCAATGGGTATGTGCTCATGGCGTCTTTAAGATGTGCCAAGACTGTACCAAAGATTTAAGATCCACCAAGGTGAAAAGACTTCAGGAAAACACCGGCAGTCGTTCTCCTGACGCATCTTTGCCGGCAACTTTTCAGTCTGCTGACGATGTCTTTGCTCTGCACTTTCAAAAGTATCGAAAGGGCAGTTTCCAAACCCTAAAGTGGTTGATAGAAGTGACATAAGATGGAAACCTGTGCACAGCAATGTTATTTGAATATTACGGTGCATTATATTTATCCAGGCATAATCTGCCTTAAAAAAAATGTGCGCAAATACCTAAAAGAACATTTCCTGAAGCAGTTTCCAACAGAGAACTCATCCATTTTTTATCTAATCAGTAAAACTCTGTGTGCACAAAGCCTTAGTTCCACCAGCAACTGGCTAATATTGTAAGAAGAATGTTGTTCTGATTAATGTTCCACCTGGAAATGTAACCCGTGGAGCCCATTGAAATGAATTTGTGGCCACGGTTGTCTCTGCCACGTGCTTTTCTTTTAATTTGGAAACTCCTTTAATGGCTCTCTGCTCTGGCTAAGATCTCAGGCACACGACCGTTTACATTGGATGGGTGCTGTCCATGGTTTTGGCGGACAGATCTTGTACCCATGTTATTTTACGGGGTTGTGCATATGTCCGATATTATAATTATGATATTTATTTACACTTCTGAACTAAAGTTCTGAACTTTTGAATTGCTAAATGTTGTACTGACTGTAGGATCTTTGATACACAGAAGTATGTAACAGAGCAGAGGTTTTACATAAAAGTGTTATGAGAAGTTGGTAAACTCAGATGTGTCATTGAATAATGGTTTGTCTTCCTGTTTTCGAGTGTGATCACTCCTGCCATCAGTGCCCGCTAAAGGAATATAACTTTGGTTTGTTTTCCTTGATATATAAAATGATTTATTTCTTTATATAGCCCGTAACTGGAATTGTCCCAAAGTTCTTCTAAATCTGCATTAAATAGGAAGAAAGAACTGGAGCTAAAGCTTATATTTGACTGGAGTACAGAATATGGTTTCTTTAATTTTTTTCCACTAGGTCAATTATTTATTTTGCAGTTTAGTTTTTTCTTCCTCTAACTTTTTAATGTTCTCTCAGCACAGCCATATGAGGCTTGTTTTTGGGGGAAATAAGTTGTAGCATTAGGACACGTTCACACCTTCAGTATTTGGTCAGTAATTTACATCAGTATTTGTAAGCCAGAACCAGGAGTGGGTGAGAAATACAGAAGTGGTGACGTGTTTCTATTATACTTTTCCTCTGATTGTTCCACTCCTGGTTTTGGCTTATAAATAATGATGTAAAATATTGATCAAATACTGAACGTGTGAACTTGGCCTTAGTCTGGAGTAACACAGTCATATAAGAAAAAATCCCTCCAATGTTGATCCAGAAAAATAGGCGAGTGTTATGTGAGTAAAATGCGATTTTTCTCATCTACACCCGTATGCAATCCATGTGCAATGTGTTTATAACATCATCTTTTACATACTGTAATTCTGTGTTTAATTTAAAGCTACAGTAGCTTACAAACTAGTAAAGCAATCTTATATAAACATATAGTTAGATATGATAGATAGATAGATAGATATGAGGTAGATGGATATGAGATAGATAAAACTGATAGATGTCCTCTAGATATATAATGTTACAAGTACCCTACTTATACGGTAATAAACTTGCACCCTTTAGTGCCTTTCATGTGATACTAAAGTATGTTTTGCCTTATATAAGCTATTATATAAATAATAATAACCAGCCCATGTAAAGCAGACGACTGGGGTTTTTATTAACAGACTAGAAAGATCTCTGGTTATTGGGCATTTCTCTGCCTAAAAATACAAACCCACAACTGCCCCAGAGGTAGCACATCAAATTAGATGCACAAATTCTGGTACTTTGACTGTCTCTTCCTGATTGCCCTGGTGCAATAGCAATCAGGGTAATGGTAGTTGGAGTTGATGACAGCTGTGATTTGGCAAAAATCGCAGCAGGATTCAAGCCCTGGAGTTAGTAATGGAGAGGTGTCTATCAGACACCCCTATTATTAATTCAGTAATCAAAAATAAGATCTCACACACAGAAAAAAACACTGTATTTGAATAAAGACTCACCCACACTATCCCTCTTTCACCAATTTATTGAAAAAAAATCCCATGCAGGTCAAAAGTAGTCAAGAAAAGGATACCTGAAATACATAAAATGACAGAAATAAAACAATAGACAATCTCTTGTTCACCCATTTATTACCAAAAAAGGTTTCCACGAAGCTCCGATGTAGTCCATGTTACCAAATTCTGGCTACAGTGATTTGACCGCTATTCACAGGCGCCAGATAGTGACGACAACACTCATCAGTCGCTGGCTCACACTCCAGTCATCATGTGCAGGGAAAGATGAGGTGTCAGTGTGCGAGCCCATATCAAAGGTAGGAACACGATCTTTGACATTAATATACGTCAAATGTTGTGAAGGGGTTAAAGTGAACATGCTGGATAACTGTAAAAAATCATGGTATTACTGCCTTCACCCCGCAAAATTAGTTCAAACTTTTTGCTGGTGCACATATCAGTCTAATACCCAGGAACTGTCTCGATTGTGATGCTTTATAACTTTCCATTTATCCTTTATGGACGAGCGGCTCCTTGATATCAGAATTCTACTAGCACCATAGGTGCAGTAACTACCTTTCTCTCACTTTCCAGCATGCATTGCTCCTACTGTTGTTAAGCAAACTCCCTGCCTTGAACTGAACTTCTCAGTTATGCCTGTATGCAGTTTGATAGACCAGAGCAGGAGCAGAGAGCTGTAGGTCCACCACTACTGCCTTTACTTAGTCTCTGCACCTATAGGCCATGCAACGTACCTCTGAGAATTCAGATATGCAAATATCCTCTTCAGAGATGGGGCAGCACGGTGGCTCAGCTGGAGTCCTGGGTTGGAATCCCACCAAGGACAACATCTTTGTATGTTGTATGTTTGTATGTTCTCCCCGTGTTTGCGTGGGTTTCCTCCGGGCACTCCGGTTTCCTCCCACACTCTAAAGACATACTGATAGGGAATTGAGATTGTGAGCCCCATCCGGGACAGTGATGAAAATGTGTGCAAACTGTAAAGCGCTGCGGAATATGTTAGCGCTATATAAAAATAAAGATTATTATTATTATTAGATGAGGAGGTCAGGAACTCTAGTGTCACCTATTGGATGTATCAGTTCTAAAATTCAATATTGACTCTTTCTCTAGAGTCCATGTCCTCTTTCTCGCTGAAGAAGATATTTGCATAATTAAATTGCTAGAGGAACATTGCATGGCATATAAGTCTCCTTACAGCGACTTGACGCTGTCTGCAAGGAGAAATTTTACATCTTGGATCCCTTTTCAGAGGCCTGTCACCAAGCCAAATCAGACCTCATGCTTTGTACTGATAAGAGGCAAACATCCTAAAACATGTGTTTGCAAATTGAGTTTTTTGTTTGGCTTCTTTTCCGAAGTCCTGTATCAAGGCTCATTAATGGATCCATACTGATGTTTAGGATCACTACATCCATCAGGTGGCGCTAGAGTTCAAGTCATCTTTCTTTCTGAAAAGGCAATCTGTTGCTACAGATTACTCATGGCAACAGGCAGTGCATGACAGCACGATGTTACGCTCGCACTCGGACTGTTTAGAGTGAACGAGGATCGTGGTCCCATTGTGCTATGGACCAAGGAAAGCCTGGAGGGTCATGACTAAGTGCTTCCCCAAGACTGTCCCTGGATGCACGTCAACAGAAGGTGCCGTAATCTGATGAGAGCCCGGGGAGGCGCTACACCAGGACTGACCTCCATCACACGGCAGCTGACCCTCAACAAGATATGATGGTGCTCATGGACACAACTGATAGACAGGCAGGTGTAGGACCCACTTCAGACTGAACAGGCAGGAACAGCTTCGGAAAGAACTGGGTCACTGGCAGGCACAACTGGAATGCAGGAACTGGACAGTATGGACAATAACAGAATGGCCAGTAACTGTTTCAGGAAGAACTGAGTCTCTGGCAACTGGACCGCAAACGCTTACAGGCAGGGAGCTGCAGATAAGGTAAGGACAGGTAAACACGGGATAGACAGGTCCAAGTACACACAAGACCAATACAAGGTCAGATACATAAAGGACAACAAGATCCATACTAACACAAGATAATTATAATGAAGTAGCAAGAGTATAGACCACTAATGTTGCACAGAATCAACAGATTAGAGATAGGTACTGGTTCAGACAGTGCATGTTTTAGAGATGGGTACAGATTCAGACACAGGGAAGTTAGGAAAAGATGAAAACTTAAATACAAAAAGGTTCAGGGATTGGTCCTAATTTAGACAATGACAAGGGTGCAGGTTCAGGGTTCTGGCCTGGGTATTCAGCCCCCAGGTTTGTGGAACCAGGAAAGATCAGATACAGGTACAGATTCAGCTCGCAGTCCTGGGTATTCAGCCCCCAAGTTGGCAGAAACAGGAAAGATCAGATTCAGGTATAGATTCTGGGTTCAGGCCTGGGTATTCAGCCCCCAGCATGGCAGGAACAGGAAAAAAACCTGGCAACTACGCAGTTGCATGCACACACACACTGAAAGAGAATGTTGCTCAAGCACCTCCTAACAGTTGGAGGTGCCTTAAGTACCAAGTGCCTCTCAGCAATAGGCTGGGGACATATCAGGAATGCGCACACTGTCTCTTTATAATCAGGAAGTGCATGTGCGGACATCTAAAGCATGCAAAGCAAGATGAGGACAAGGAGCTCAAAGCACACAGCAAGCAGAGGACAATGAGCATGGCCTGGGGTGGTGAGTACGTTGGTGTCCGTGAATGGTGGGAGATTGGAAGTAATGCAGGGACCCAGGCAGTGGTGTTACACATGACAGTAAGATAGGAGACCTTTAGTGGCAGTCATTTATGATTTTTTTCACAGGGGTAAAACAATATTTTTTACATAAAGTAAGTCACAGATTGCCTATTTAGCACATTATTTATAAAATGAGAACAAGTTGTCAGAGTACAGCAAGCATTGTATAAAAAAGTCTGAATTTCACCTTGTAAACTCTATTTTTCACTCAGACTTTGATATAGCATTATTGTTGGAGCGCCTTTCTTCACTTTCCATTATGTTTTAGTCCTGCCATTATCTGGACTGTGTCATTTTTCTCTGACCTTTTTATACATAAAAGCTGATTGTGTTACTTGTACATCCACCTGTCTGCTTTGAATATTGACTTGTACTGTGATGCATGGAGTAATGGAACCCACTCTACTCCTGCCGCTTGTCATTCTGCTTGTCTTTTATATTTCAGGCTTCAGTAACCACAAGGACTGTACATCAGCACTATATAATAAGCAAACTCTTGTAAGGCAGTAAATATTATATGACGCTTCATCATAAAATAGTAATGGCTGGTAAGCTTTAGATGTGCTGTTCTGCATAGAGTTAATATCAATTTGCTGAATATACTCATCATAAACTGAAATTATCACCCAATAGTAGGTTACATCTAATTTTGTTAACCCTTTACTACTGAAGATTTTAAAAAATATTTCTGGTAGCTTTTAACACCTATCAGTAACAATCAGTGACTCTACTTCTGAATACCTTAAAATATCTCTAAAACCAACCTTGATCCTTTAGGGGTCCTCTAGTGATCACCAACTCGGTGATAATTTGCTAATTGGTTGGGGTATGACCACTGGAGAGAGCCACATCAATCGGCAGAACAGGGAATTTTTATCCCCAATGGGGCACTTCTTTTCCCATTACAAAATGGCATAGTTGTGGAGGCCCCAGATCCCACCCCGCAGTGTGTTATGATGTATTCACACTGCGGGGCTGGGGCCTCTGCAACACGCAGGCGCAATAGCCCGATGTCGGTTCTCAGGCAGCGTGCACTCTTTAAAACCTATCCAATTGTGGAAATTATTATTATTCCAAGATCTATTGATTAAAGTGAACTTTATTTGTGGGACAACCCCATTAAGCTATTATTACGTTCCCCAGATCTAACATCAGAAATGAGATTGTGAATTATTCCAAATAGAACAGTAGCACTTACCTTGAGGTCGTACCTACTCAGTAGTACAACTCTGCAGATTTTTCACTCTCCAATGCTCATGTAACAGTATTTTCAAAATGGCATTCCCAGCACAGGAACAGGCTTTGCCCTCACCACACAGGACTATCCATAACATGGTAAAGTACTACCCCATAATAGTGTGCGTAGAAGGCTCAGTGCTCCTATAAAGCATCAGACATTTTCTTCCTGGGACAGACGTTATATAGTCAGAAATCCTATAGACAGTAACAATTCATAATTTCCCTTTTATTTTGATGTGAGGCATCCTGGACAGTAGCTGTACTCCACAGTATATTGCTGAATTCTGGACTAGTGTTTTCATGAGATTGGGGCGGTGGAGTCTGGAATATCCAGATAAATGTCAGGGTGCTATACTTTGTGTTTTAATGACTCACCATTACAGATGTATTATTATTTATTTTCAGAAGTTAATTGACGTATTCAGCTCCATAGGAAAGGTTCGCACCACAATTCAAAATTATCTTATACTGTTCTGAATTGGGAACAGGACAATGGAATTCATGGCATGGACAGATGGCACCTACCTCATCTCTGCCTGACAAACCCCAGTGACTTAAAATTAGCTTTTGTCAGGTTTCCAGCATGGTGTCCATGATTTAACCATTAAAAAAGTTCATTATGCTGCATACTTTTTTCCAATAACAATAGTGAAGAGTAGACTCCATTAAATCTAGTAGATATAAACAGCGTAAAGGGCCCGTCACACTAAGCGATATCGCTAGCAATATCGCTATAACTGGTTTTCGTGACGTAGCAGCGATATTGCTAGTGATATCGCTACATGTGATACTTACCTCCGACCGCTCCCCCGCTGATTGCGCCAGAAAGTACTGGGCCATTTCTCGTCGTCAGTTTCCTGCTGGGATTCCTGTGGCGCCGACGAGCGACGCGTGGACGCGGGCGGGAGGACGTCAGGATCGCCGCGTCTGACAGGTAAATACCGACCCCTGCGATGTCGCTGGTGAGATCTGCCTGTGTGGCAGCTCACTAGCGACCACTTAGCGATGCACCAGCAATCCATATCGTTGTCGGGATCGCTGGTGCATCGCTAAGTGTGACAGTACCTTAAGGCCAGCTGGAGTGTTCATCCAGCAAAAATAGGAAAGCATATGTCCAATTTATATGCTCATCTGCCTGAGCCCAAATACTTCTCACCAAAAATTAGGAAATCCTCTAAGACCCACATCAGTGCAAAAATCTCACCCTGGTGTAACTATGGGCCCCTATGCAAAATTTTGGACCTGGGCCCTAGATGCATTTTGGTCAGATGTATGAGCCATTGTAGCATACTAAATCCCAGGAAGACATATGTATATAATGTCACCAATCTTTGACGCCTTTCAGTAATAATGTCCACCATCTTGGCCACCTTCCTGGTATAACATCCCCTATCATGGGCATCTTCCAGTAATAATATCCCCCATTCTAGTGTAACTTGCCCTTCTTGACCCTTTCCAGTAATATATGTGCCCCATCCTGAATCCCATCCTGGAATAGTATTCGCCATCCTGGTATAATGTGTCCCATCCCAGGCCTCATCCAGTAATAATTTCCCCTACCAATAATAATGTCCCCCATGCTTCTGTAATGTCTTCCATCCTGGTTCCCTTCCTGGTATAATGTCTCCATCCTGGTATAATGTCCCTATCCAGTCCCCTTCCAGTAATAATGTTCAATGTTCATCTCTAACACATTTAAAAACAAACGATTATTCTCACTTTCCCTCAGTCCCACGACACGGCATCCTCTTCTTATAGCTGGACTTCCTTGGATGCACATCCAGCTGAAATAGGCGCTGGTGTCAGCTGGGACCTCTGTATTGACAGCTATGACATGAATTGATTTCCAATCAACTCCACTTGTACTTTTTTTCCAAAAGTGTCTGCCTTTTTGGATGGGCACAAGAACATAATCAGTTTTTTTGTGCCCTTCTGAAAAAAAACTAACATTTTCAGAAAAAGCAGAAACAGCTGATTGCCAATGGTGTCATTACAGTCTATGGCTCCATTAGAGAGTCAGAAGGTTTAAAAGTTTCAGACTGAACCCCAGACATAGCTTTCGAAAAAATACCAGCTTCATGTGAACAGAATGTAATATAAATTGATTTTCTCACTAAAATGTTTATTTCTGAAGGAATGATGTGTGAAGACGCTCCATGCCTTTTTTTATTATTATTATTATTATTATTATTATTATTATGTGGTGTCAAGAAAACATGTAAATGCATGAATGCTCAGCTGAGCAGGACGCTGCATGAAATAAGATCTAGATTGATTTTCCTACTTTTTAATTCCCCTCATCTTTCTAGCTTTCATGATTGACTGGCATCTTTATAGTGCAACTGTTGTGCCTTATTCACAAAATCTATTTTCGCTTCTTTAAAGCAAACAACATGCAGTGTTACTGTACAGGTCAAAATGGCTTTGACGAAAAAAAAAAGCATTGTTACTCATAGATGCAATTATTGGCTTTCAACGCTCTGTGCCATGTAGGTTTCCGCAAGTCGGTTCACATACTTCAAGGAGCTGTCTCTCGGGTTCAGTTAATATAGTCCCCTGCTGGTCAATGACTGACATTGGTGAGAGGCCTGCTACATCATGCTCACTGAAATTAGCCAAAGCATGCATTTTGGTTGTCAAAAAGAGCATGAAGAAAAAGGCTTCATACCATGAGACAGCCTGCACTTATATGTACAGGTCAGCACAGCATTACGTTATACGATTTTTGCAGGCAACTGCCAAGTGTCATAATTGGCAAGGATATTTGTCATGGGCATTCAATAAAGACTAGTGCTTCCTAATAATTAGCTGTCCAACTCTGAAAGATTGAGTCGTCGATGGAACCCAGGCCTGATAAATTCGACTGGTCTCTAATGAGACTGGGGTCATGGCGCCGGCCGGTTCGGATCATAATCCTGTGTCATTTCACCATTATAGCCTTCTGACATTATTACATTTCAAGGTTCAACTCTGAGTGCGGAGATGCTGAAATGTAATTAGGTGCAAGAACAGAAATGGTAAAATCCAGCAAGGTATTGGGGGGCCTGACATAGGACACTGGTGACCTCACTGCAGTAATTGGGTTTTCATTTAGAGTCTGTGGTGAGTTTTTTATTTTGCAGAATTTCTGCACCTATTAAGAAAATTAGGTTAATTGAGTTTTTCATTGGGTTTTTAGTGTGTGTTTTATATGCATTTCTATCACATTTTCGACACTAAGGTTTTGTCTCTTTTTAGTGTGTCATGTTTTAAATAAAGCTGCTTTGTTTTTTATACTTTCTGGTATTTGACTTTGTCAAAACTTCATATTCGTATTATGGAATGGAAAAAAATGCGTAGTGTCAAAAACTCATCGTTGGAACTTAATCTTACAGGTCCAGCAAAGTGGATGGAATTTATACAAATTTTATGCCTACTGTACTTTATTTTAACGCAGAGGAAACAGAACTGCATTGCTTTTTTTACATCTACAACATGTCAATTTCTCTTGCGGGTACACATATAAAAAAATGCAACTTAGTTTACTTAATTGTGGGAATTTAACCTGCGAATCTATGACCTTGATCCACCATTTGTAGTATTTTTAAGTTACTTTTCTTTTTTTGTCTTCTGATATTTTCTGACTTTTATTGAGACAAAAGTAATAAAATTGCCCACAAGGTTCACGAATTTGGCATAAAGTGAAAAATGGCCTTTTTTTTCCTGTTAAACTTACAATTTTTGAGACTTTTTGAGCAAATGTTTTTCCCATATAACCTACAACCACAATCTTTCAGTCTCATGTGACAGCATTGAAAAAGCTGTATATATAACTACAATTAGCCCTGTAAGGCAAAAAACACCACTTTTTATTATTCTCACCTATGGGGCGGTTGGGTCTGATTGACGACGCTGGTGATCACCTTGCTCCTCCTCTCTTCTACGATGCTATCCTTTTTCTCTGCTTTGTGTGAATGATGTGTCCTACTTCATCCACACAGTGTTCTGCTTTTCGCTCCTGTGCAGGTGTACTTCTCTCTGCCCTGGCGAGGGCAGAGCAGAGTACTGTAATGCGCATGCACCAGCACTCCTTTCCCCATGCATGCGCTGATAATTGAACATGGTTATAAACCTAATTTGGCTATCTTTTGATTGAGTGGATGAATTGAGTAAGGAATCAAATGGTTTGATAGCCACTTACTGGAAGGCCTGAGATACAACTGATCTAGGGTGTCCACGGTCTTGAAATCACAAAGTGAGGGACTTAGCTTCATGTTGACATTCATGCGGTTCACAGCAGTTTCGTTAGATCCGAAAGAATTGGCCAGTAGGTATCCCATCTTTTAACAAGTGAGGATGAAAGCTCTGGTAGTGGAGCAAGCTATTTGTAGCCGTAGATTTGCTAGATAAATTGGTGGCGATGAGATTGTCCATCTTAGTGATCTTCAGATCCAGGGAGTTGACTGAAAGGCAAGAGACATGGTAAGTAAGGTGAATGTTTAGAGAGTTTAAATTAAGTCTCTTAATTACATCAATACATTCACATTCCGAGCCTGTCCAAATTAGAGGATGTCATCAATAAAATGAAGATATTTAAAAGCGTGGCTACAGAAATCATGGGTCGAGTACACGTGCACGCTCTCCTACCAACCAAGGAAGAGGCTGGCAAAGGAAGGCACGCACCATGAACTCATTGCAGTCCCGGAAATCTGTTTGTAGAAAGAATGGTCAAAAGTAAAATTGTACGGACAAAATTCATGAGGTCAATGGAAATATGTATTCGCAGCTAGGACCTCTTGATGGGCAGTGTTGGAATATAAAGATTCCACGTAAATGGTAACCAGTAAAGCATCTTTTGGAACATCCATAGTTTCAAATAACTGGAGAAAATGGGATGAGTCCCTGAGGTAAATTGGTAGGTTAAGTACATGTGGTTTCAGAAAAAAATCAATATAGGTACAAGCTCTTTCACAATTACTCCCAATACTAGACAGTAAGGATCTGCCTAATGGGCACACAATGTTTTTATGTACCTTTGGAGGGATGTAAAACATAGGTATAACACATTTTTTACATAGCTGTAATCCTTTTCCAGTGTGTTGATAATGCCCATGTCCAGGGCCCTGTCAAGTCAACGTTCAATCTTGAGAGAAAAGATAGGATCTGAGGGAAGTCTGAAATAAAATTAGGAATGGTTACAGTAAGTTGATTATGAACTTCAGCTGAATACATCTCCCTAGGCTAAAGAACTATGTTGACCCCTTTGTCAGCTTATTTTATTATTAACAATTGATTATTTTAAAGGCTCTTAAGGGCATGTCTATCTGCTATAGGTATATTATGATGATGGCAAGAATTAGTGGGCAATTTTTTCTAATTTTATCTTTCATCACCTCAAAAAAAAGTCTGTACAGAAGGAACCAGAGGTAAGGATGGAGCTAAAAGTGAGGGAGATTTATGTGGGAATTTTTTCCCTACCTGTGTACATTTGATTTTCATGTAGTGTAGGTCAAGTAAGTTTGCAAACACATGTCTATGGCTGAGGCATTCTCAGGTAAAGAATCTGGTCTATTGTGCAAGGCGTTGAAAATAATTTTCCTTCAAAAAAGATGCACATTTTTTAGTAGCGTGAATTTGTCAGCGGCCAACATAGAAAAAGTGAGAGATTGTTTGAGGACAAACCTTTCCTCCGCCATAAGAATATATGAGGACAAGTTGATTTGTTACTGAGAGTCTGAGGAGTCTAATATTTGTATCTCTTCTTTTTTGTTCGGGTTGGGTTGTTTCTGTTGTACCTGGGGCCTCGTTTTTTATTTACTTTTGCCACATCTGACCCACCATGCGCATCGCTTTTGACTGAGCTTAAAAAAAATCACTCTGTCCTTATTCAAAGGTGGCTGGTATATCAGAAGTGCTAGTAGTAGGTGGATACTGCCTATTGCCCACATGTTTCCACCTGAAGACTTGTCCTCTTTTTTATAGTCTCTTTTATCTCTATTATGTTTACTCCATTTTTTATCCCCAATTTCCTTTTCAAGCTTGTTGATGACATACTGGTAATTTAGTTTGTTTTGAAATGGAGACACTAATTGGTCATGATCAAATTTAGCCATGTGTGATTCTAGAGTCTTAATACGGGTTTTTTGGGTCTATAGAATATGTTGTTTCGTAGAAACATGTTAGTTACGATGCTAAAACATTTAGAGATGCCCACCTCCCATGTTGTTCTGAATTTGGAGTGACCTCCCAAGCAGGAAAACTTTTAATCTGTAACCCTCTTGGGCAGATAGATGTTTTAACATACTGTATCCTTCTAAGCTGCGGAAGCCGCTGAATCTCCAGCAGGAGCAGAGATCGGCAACTGTCACAACAAGTATGGACGTAGGTAGAAGCTTCCTGCCTATTAGTTCTTAAGTTCATAGTAAAAAAAAAAAGTCCATGAAAACCCCTCTATAAGTTACAATTGAGGAATCCGTTAAAAACATCTGGAATCTCTAGACTGTTCACAAAATGGGAAAAAAATAGAAACCAGGTTAGCATATATAAAATAGGCACAAATAGAATAAAGAATAGGGTCCGAACTAAAAGAAAAGGTGCAAACAGTAAAAACTAGACAAAAAACAAGTGCAAAGGCAATGATGAATCAGGGCCTTAGTGTATGTTTTCAAGAAGCAGTTGCAGTGACATTTTGGATTTTTTTTTTCTAAAGGGGAAATCATGTTGTATTACAGTAGCAGCATTTCACAAAATATCATAGCTTCATGTGAGTCTTGCCAATGCAACCCCTCACTTGCCAAGAACAAGGCCAATCTGGGGGGAGTGGGCCTGCACATGTGCTCCATAGCTCCATTCATTGTCTATGGGTCTGATAATGGAGTACATTCCAGTAGTCTCACGGACAATGAATGGAGTGGTGGCACACACTGTAACGCCTCCATCTCCAATGAAAAGTACGCTGAAATATTGTATACAGTACGTGCATGCAGCTCTTGTTCTAGAGTAATCCGTAACGGATGACATTACACCTGGTATTTCTTCTTGCTTTATGTCAGCGTTCCTCATACATTTCTTTTTATTATTTCAGATTTACCAGCACTCGTTTACAGCGCAGTATGCCCTATGTGACCTCATCACTGGGTAAGATTTCTGCTTTCACATTTAATACTGGTGATCAATGATATACTGGAGCCATGTACGATGACTTGTTTTTGGTTAGTGGCGTCTTCATTTGTTGATTCATTTGATGACTGAAAAATTAAGAAATGTTTAATGATGAAGACCATTATTTCTCACTCTAAAAACATCAAAGTGCTGTCATTATTATACAATGTCCTGCTCATTAGAAGAGCAACATATAATCAGTGAGAACTCCCTTAAAGGTTTCTGATGAACCTATGGAGGTTTCCTTCTTTAAAGGGATTTTCTGTGAGGTTAAGAAAAATTAAGAAATAAACAGAATTTAAAAAAAGAGAGAAATACAAAAAGATGTAACTATATTTACCCCTGCTGGTTCCAGTCCTGAAGCTCTGGTGATCCCAACCAATCTATGATTACTTCCTGCAGTGATTATGTGCCACACACACAACCACATGGCCGCTGAAGCCAGTGCCCTCATTGGACTCTTCAGTCACATGCCTCTCATGCTACTGTCATATGTGCATGATGTTAGCTAGAGGAAGTTAGCATAGACCTGTGGGTACAACTGGTTTTAAAGGGGTAATTATAGTTTAGTCCATTATTTTACATAATTTCCTTCTCATGAGAATTTTTTTTTAAAGGGAACAGCTGATAATTGATACATCCTGCCTATGGATTGGGGAGCATGTATCGGGCACTGGCTGTAAGTTTTCAGGCATGTATATGTAGGAGAACGGAGCATAGGAGACAAAGGGTTGCAAAGCTGTGTAGCCTCCAGACTTGAATTAAACCCTGCAGAACTAATCTCAAGAAGAAGAGTTGCAGAAGGGACAGAATTAGGCAGTGCCCCAGATCAGGTGACACCGACAAAACCAGCCTCCAGTATAAAAGGTCAGCACGCCAGAATGGGAGGAGATTTGGTGTCAAGAGAAGCGGCAGACTCTCCTGCTGCAGCTCCGGCAGCCGAGATAGTAGGCCGCAGCCGTGAATACCAGTTAGACCAGGACATAGATGATGACGGTCAAGCACCAAAGAAAAGAACTACGCTGGTCAAGGTCCAAACTGCGCTATTAGACGGTCAAGCACCGAAGACCCAAACTATGCCGGTCCTTGTCAAGGTTCCCAACCTAGACAACGCCGGTCAGCAGATGAGGAACAGGCCCCAACAATATGAACCAAAGAGACACTCGTTAGCAGTCCAGTACTGAAGAGTCCCTGGAAATACCTGACCAGAGACTCCAGCCTGGATCAGTAATCGAAGGAGACGTATGAGACGGGCTGTCACTTCCTGCACAGACTTACTGTGGGCAGAGGAAGAGCTGTGGACCAGACAGGGTCCAGGCTGATGCTAGAGCGGCTCAGAGAGCATTGATAGACTTTTGTAAGTAAAATGTGTGGCTAGTGAGACAGAGCAGCTGCCATTGTCAAGGCCCAGAAAGCCGCAGAAACTTCCAGAGACTGGCTTGACCCTCCCACCACTAAAACTAGGTTGGACTGCAGACTCAAAGCAAATATTGAAGATTCTTGTTGTATCCAATTCCATATACTTCGGTTTCATAATGGTTTGTCAAATACTGTGTAAATATTGTCCTTTGTGATTGGTCATTTTCAGTATCCCTGTTTCTAGTTCATATTGTTAATATAATTAAATTGTTGTTTCCACCTTGTGCCTCCTCTGATGCATTAAGTCGCGTGCTTACATATGCTTAATTGTGAAATACTGTGACGTTTCAGAGAAAAACATAGTTTAAAGCCATCGGGAACTGAGTGGCATGGAAGACTATTCATGTATGCAGTTTCTTCCTTCCAGCTTCCCTTAAGTGATATGTCTCTCCTTATACAAGCGCTCAAGGAGACACCTGTCACTCCAGGGTTGTGGGCAAGGAGAAAATGCTGAGGAGCCACCTGTTCGACTAGTGTCCTGCAGCTCGGTCCCTGGCAGCTATTAAACTGTGTTTTTCTCTGAATCGCCATAGTAGTTCAGAGTCAAACATATCATACAGATATACAGCCAGTGTTTTATACCCATGGATTGGGCAACATGTAATAGCTGTCAGATTCCAATTAAAATAGTGGAAAACCTATTCAATATTTCTCTAAACACAAAAAATATAATTAAAATGGTGCTAGATGGTAACCAAAATGAACTGAAGAACCTACACATCTGATAGATACCATTCATCAGATATGTATTGGCTAAGTCTCATATTGGGCAGGTATGTTTTTTAGTGAACGGCTGTGAAGAAATGCAGTTTTGACGAATACCATCGGTCACTCATTGACTCCTTGTTCAAAATGGTAAATATTGAGATTGAGGCCGCACATGCAGTGAAATGAAGATTTTGTTAACCCATGCTTGTCTCTTTGACACTTTTCATTCTCTACTCAACCCAAGAGTACAGGCCCCAACCACGGAGCTTCGAGCTGACGATCTGGCCAATTACTTCAAAGAAAAAATTGACCAGATTCGACAGGAAATTATCTCCCAAGCACCTCATACCATGCACTGTCCTCCCTCCCCCACTGCATCTAGCTCACTCTCTGATTTTTGAACCAGTCACAGAAGAAGAAGTAAGCAGGCTCCTTGCATCTTCTCGCCCATCTACTTGCACCAGTGACCCATTTCCGTCACATCTACTCCAGCCCCTTTCCCCTGCTGTCACCCCTCATTTAACTAAAATATTTAACCTCTCTCTCTCTTCTGGTATCTTTCCCTCCTCATTTAAGCATGCCATCATACATCCACTACTTAAAAAACCATCCCTTGTCCAGAACTGTGCCGCTAACTATAGACCTGTCTCTAATCTTCCCTTCATCTCTGAACTCCTGGAACGCCTGGTCCACTCCCGTCTTATGCGCTATCTCTTTGATAACTCTCTTCTCGACCCTCTCCAATCCGGTTTCTGCTCTTTACATTCTTCTGAAACTGCCCTCACTAAAGTCTCTAATGATCTACTAACAGCTAAATCAAATGATCATTACTCCATGCTAATTCTCTTGGATCTCTCTGCAGCATTCGACACTGTCGATCATCAGTTCCTCCTCACTATGCTCTGTTCCATTGGCCTCAAGGACACCATTCTCTTCTGTTCTCCTGCTATCTCTCTGACCGCTCCTTTACTGTATCTTTTGCAAGCTCCTCCTCCTCTCATCTTCCCCTTACTGTTGGGGTTCCTCAAGGATCAGTCCTAGGCCCCCTCCTCTACTCTTTGTACACTGACCCTATTGGTCAAACAATCAGTAGATTTGGTTTCCAGTACCATCTCTATGCTGACGACACCCAATTATACACTTCTTCTCCTGACATCATGCCAGCCTTTCTAGAAAACACCGGTGATTGTCTAAACACTGTGTCTAACATCATGTCCTCACTATATCTGAAACTGAACCTGTCAAAGACTAAACTCCTTGTGTTTCCTCCCGCTACCAATGTACCTATACCCGACATTGCCATTTCCGTGTGTGGTTCCACTATTACTCCCCAGCAACATGCCTGCTGTCTTGGGGTCATACTTGACTCCGAGCTTTCCTTTGTCCCCCACATACGATCACTGGCTCGCTCTTGTTATCTGCACTTCAAAAACATTTCTAGAATTCGACCTTTTCTTACTTTTGACTCCGCAAAAACTCTTACTGTTTCTCTTATTCATTCTCGTCTCGGCTATTGTAACTCTCTTCTAATCGATCTCCCTCTTACCAAACTCTCCCCCCTCCAATCTGTCTTGAATGCTGCTGCCAGGATCATATTCCTCGCCAATCGTTACACCGATGCCTCTACCTTGTGCCAGTCATTACACTGGCTACCCATCCACTCCAGAATCCAGTACAAACTTATTACCCTCACCCACAAAGCTCTTCATGGCTCAGCACCATCCTACATCTCCTCCCTTGTTTCAGTATACCATCCTACCCGCGCCCTCTGTTCTGCTGATGACCTGAGGTTAGCATCCTCAATAATCAGAACCTCCCACTCCCGTTTCCAAGACTATACACGTGCTGCGCCAATTGTTTGGAATGCACTTTCCAGGTCAATACGATTAGTCCCCAATCCGCACAATTTTAAGCTTGCCCTGAAAACTCATTTATTCAGACTGGCCTACCGCCTCAACACATTAACCTAATCTATCCCTGGGTGGCACAGCCAAAAGAAGTTTTTACCATAACCTGGTTCCCCGCATCATGTTCCCACATGCATTAAGCATCCATTAGCCCTCTGCATCTGTACTGTTACACAATTAACATTAAGACTGGTCCATACAATCAGCACAACTGTTACCACCCACCTTTCGTGTCTCCCTTTTTTCCTCATAGATTGTAAGCTTGCGAGCAGGGCCCTCATTCCTCTTGGTATCTGTTATGATCTATGTGATTATTGTTATGCTGTAATGTCTATTGTCTGTACAAGTCCCCTCTGAAATGTAAAGTGCTGCAGAATATGTCGGCGCTATAGAAATAAAATTTATTATTATTATTATGCTTGTCCAAAATGGTTTATGTTTAATGTATAATTTTGTAATGAATTGTTTTTACTCAAATTTAATTAAATGGAATAAAAACAAATTGTAGAATTGTTAATACAATTCAAGAAAATTTAAGATATACAAAGTAATGCATAATCCCTATTAATTCTGCTTTATAAACAATCATTATTGGTTTTACAAAAGAAAGACTTGGGGCCCAATTTATCAAAGTTTTTTGCCAGAATTATGTTGGAAAACTCTTTGAATTTTTAGAGTGTTTATGCCAGTCCCTGCTGGTCCATTGAAGTGGCAGGATGGGGTATGGCTAAGCGAACTTGGCAAATTCTTCAACATTTACGCCACTTTGGTGGCAACAATTACACCAGAAATGTGAGTTAGTACCTGACTGGATTAAAAGTGCGAAGTGCATGCCATTTGTAAGATATGTGCAATGAGCCATGGGGTAGGTGCCAGATGTTACAGAGGAGTTGTAATTCCACTGTCAGCAGATTGTAATGTCACAGTAACTGTAATGAACCCCTAAACACTTCCCTCGTGTCCACTAGAGATGAGCGTCTTTGCCTTTTTTAGGGTCGAGTCGGGTTTCATGAAACCCGACTTTCTCAAAAGTCGAGTCGAATGAAATCTGCCGACTATCGGGAAATGTCGATGGTCCGACTGAAACACGAAACCCAATGCAAGTCAATGGGGAAGCAAAGTCGTGAGGGAGTGGAGGACAGCAAACACTCTGCTTTTTTTAAAGTGCACGAAAACTCTCTCTCCCCGGATGCTGCACATGTCATCTCATTGCCCACAGTGTACGTCCTTGCTCAGTGGCTGAAAAAAGTCACGTGCAAGCATTCTGGGAAATCCAACTTTGGCGCTCGTTTTGCCGACCGCATGGCCGACTTCACACTGTGGTCGGGTTTTGGTTGGCGACCTGTTTCGCTCAACTCTAGTGTCCACATTTGTCAATAGCGGGAGGTAGCACTTAATGAGATGGTAATAGACCCCCGGGGGTGCTTCTGTAGACCTGGTGTCTGGATGCAACCGTTGGAGCGCCTATGATGTTTTGTGCAATTTAAAGAAGCAGACAAAAGTGTGAACTTGTAAACGTAACACTTTACTGAAGGGGAAAACAGGGTACAGTCTATCTCTTAAAGGCAAAGTGGTGAGATAGTTACACTGCATATTGTGCGTATGAAAGAAGGTGTCATCATCTTATGAAACAAGCAAATTTAGGGCCTCTCAAGGCAACTGGAGACACGGATCTTTTTGCTTGCTGTTGAGGGAAATAATGCTATACTGGTAATAATACACTGATGGCGGGACCTTCATGGGTTGACGGAGACACACTAATAATATGGAGCTGGTCATGGTTTTGACTCTACAGTTCCCTACTGCAAGAAGGTACTGTAGGTCAGACAAAGTTTGTGGCGTGGCAGACATGATGGATCTGGTTTCCGTCCAGAAACACATAGGAAAAACCATAATGCAGGGGAGCACTTATTTAGCCTTATCTTTCCTGATTGAGGCTTCACTCTTTTGTTGAGATGATTGTTTAAAGAATGATGTCCCCTCAGCATGGACTGGAATGGATTCAGGGAGCAATGGAGCTTTCTTCCTCAGGCTTGACTAGACAGGACAATACTGGTTTGCACAAGCTCACAGTAAGCGTGACTCAGAGCTGAGCTGGAGGCTCCTTTCAGCAGTTGCTGTGGCAGCTTGTGAGGAAATGAATCACCTAACTTTCATACGCATACATTAACCAGTACATGGCAACAAAGAACAGATTACAATGCACATCGATGAATCATCAGTGTGCGCACATACATTGTATTACATCTCCTAACTCACAGGGCCAAATGTAGTACTGGCACACTGGAACAAATCTACTTCCACATGACCACTGTTTCACTTGGATGCTTGTTACTCAAACTCAGCAATTTCTAATGCTAGAGTACACATTTCAAATAACGAGTATAACGGGAGTCAATGGGACATCTGAGCATTTTTCCGGCAGATCCTATGAGGAGGTCTGGGAGGCAGTAAAAATGTAGAAATGGATAGACAAAGTGCTGAATGGCAGAAGAACAACATGGAAAAGACCCCTGGAATCATCACTGACTCTCAGATTGCTGCTGAGAACAATGGTGTCACACTTTTGATTCACTTTAAGGAATGACAATAAAACTTTCCAAACTGATGGCAAATTACATTTTACATGCTCACGCTCATAAAAATAAACAAAGCCAACACTTTTCCACACCACCAGATGACAAAAGCACGTAAATTGTTGAAATATTCAGTATTTTAATGATGCTTTTCAGGGGTCTATGGATAACCCACATCATATTTTCTCTCTCGCCTTGCACTTTCTGCAAAGCCTTTATGACTATATAAGTACATCAATCACACTTTCAAAATAATTTTCTTCAAAATTTTGTAATGTAATCAATGATTCATCCATACAGTTTAACACGGTTATTATTGAATTATGATGGTATGTAAAACTTACAAAAAGTGTAGAAAAATAGTTCAGGATTATATTATTCATCCATATAGTATTACCTGCTTTCTGTCACATTTTTGTGGTATATAACATTAAATAGCATTTAAACATTTTGCTTGTTTCTTCACATTTCTTACCCATACACTATTCTGGGTACACTGTTCTGGGGTACATTTCTGTGATATATAAGACTAAAAAAAAGTGTAAAAATTTTGCTGGATTACATTTTTCAGCCATACAGTATTGTGTTCTTGAGTACATTTCATTGGTATATAACCCTCCATGAACTTTTTAAAAATGTTATTGTTATTATATTTATAACCCATAGACTATTCCGTGGTCTGGAGTACATTTCCTTGGTATATAACCCTGAAAAAAGCTACTTCAAAATGTATCATTATTATATTGCTCATCCATAGGTTATTACATCTTCTCAGGCACAGTTCATTGCTATATAGGCCATAAAAAAGTGTTCAAAATGTTATGATATTATATTGCTCACCTATAGAATATTCTGTGTTCTGTAGTACATTTATTTGCTATATAAACCTCAAAGTGTTAAAAAATTATCAGTATTCTACTGCTCGCCCATAGAGTATTACATCTTCTCGGGTACATTTAGTTGCTATATGATCCCCAAAAAACTTGTTCAAAATTTATTGTTATTATATTCCACACCCATAGACTATTCCACGGTCTGGAGTCAATTTTGTTGGTATATAACCGTCAAAAAACATGTTAAAAAATGTATTGGTATTATATTGCTCATCTATAGGGTATTACATCTTCTTGGGTACATTAGGTTGCTATTAGAGTTGAGCGATACCATCCGATACTTCAAAGTATCGGATCGGAATGGATCGGCCGATCTTTAAAAAAAGTATCGGTATCGCCGATTCCGATACCGGAAGTCCCATTCAAGTCTATGGGACTTCCGGTATCGGAATAAGAAAAACCCTGTTTTTGCCTTGTACAGCCTCTCTGGGGTCTGTACGGGCCTTTCGGGGGGCTGTGCCGGCCTGCCAGGGGGTCTGTGCAGGCTCCGGTGGTCTGTGCCGGCCTGCCGGGGGGCTGTGCCGGCCTGCCGGGGGGCTGTGCAGGCTCCGGTGGGCTGTGCCGGCCTGCCGGGGGGCTGTGCCGGCCTGCCGGTGGTCTGTGCAGGCTCCGGGGGGCTGTGCCGGCCTGCCGGGGGGCTGTGCCGGCCTGCCGGGGGGCTGTGCAGGCTCCGGGGGGCTGTGCCGGCCTGCCGGGGGGCTGTGCCGGCCTGCCGGTGGTCTGTGCAGGCTTCGGGGGTCTGTGCAGGCATCGTCCGATGGGACTACAAGTCCCATCGGGCGATGCCTGCTACCATGACAGTGATTGACACATTAGCCAATGATGGGACAGTAGTAGTCCCATCATCCGGCTAATGTGTTAAATGTTAAAAAAAAAAAAAAAAAAAAAAAATACTACATACATACTACATGCATGCTACATACATACTACATGCTACATACATACTACATGCTACATACATACTACATGCTACATACATACTACATATATACTACATGCATGCTACATACATACTACATGCTACATACATACTACATATATACTACATACACACTACATACATGCTACATACATACTGCACGCTACATACATACTACATACATACTACATACATACTACATGCATGCTACATGCATGCTACATACATACTGCATGCTACATACATACTACATACATACTACATACATACTACATGCATGCTACATGCATGCTACATACATGCTACATGCATGCTACATACATACCACATACATACTACATACATACTACATGCATGCTACATACATACTACATGCATGCTACATACATACTACATACATGCTACATACATACTACATACATACTACATGCATGCTACATACATACTACATGCATGCTACATGCATGCTACATACATACTACATGCTACATACATACCACATACATACTACATACATATTACATGCTACATACATACTACATATATACTACATGCATGCTACATACATACTACATGCTACATACATACCACATACATACTACATACATGCTACATGCTACATACATACTACATATATACTACATGCATGCTACATACATACTACATACATACTACATGCTACATACATACCACATATATACTACATACATACAATACATTCATACAATACATACATAGACATACAGTACATATAACATAGAGTAACATACTTACCAATACTTGTCACATTGTTCCCCGAAGCCATTGTCCTTTCCGGAATAAATATTAACATAACAAACCACAAAAATACTCACCCACGATCCGAAGCAGTCCACGAGTGTGTCCCACGACGATCTTGGGTAGAGAACTGCAGCATCAGATGATGCTGCCGTTCTCTATGGGCTGCAGGAATCCAATGACGGAAGGTAGGTATCCTTCCGCACTGTATTCCTCCGCCACTTAAAAAAAAAAAAGTCCCTAGTCTCACTTTATGCCATTGCTGCGTGGGAAATTCCCACACAGCAATGGCATAAAGTGAGACTAGGGACTTTTTTTTTTTTAAGTGGCGGAGGAATACAGTGCGGAAGGATACCTACCTTCCGTCATTGGATTCCTGCAGCCCGTAGAGAACGGCAGCATCATCTGATGCTGCCGTTCTCTACCCAAGATCGTCGTGGGACACACTCGTGGACTGCTTCGGATCGTGGGTGAGTATTTTTGTGGTTTGTTATGTTAATATTTATTCCGGAAAAGACAATGGCTTCGGGGAACAATGTGACAAGTATTGGTAAGTATGTTACTCTATGTTATATGTACTGTATGTCTATGTATGTATTGTATGAATGTATTGTATGTATGTAGTATATATGTGGTATGTATGTAGCATGTAGTATGTATGTAGTATGTATGTAGCATGCATGTAGCATGCAGTATGTATGTAGCATGCATGTAGTATATATGTAGTATGTATGTAGCATGCATGTAGTATATATGTAGTATGTATGTAGCATGTAGCATGTATGTAGTATGTATGTGGTATGTATGTAGCATGTACTATGTATGTAGCATGCATGTAGCATGCATGTAGTATGTATGTAGTATGTATGTAGTATGTATGTAGTATGTATGTAGCATGTATGTAGTATGTATGTGGTATGTATGTAGCATGTAGTATGTATGTAGCATGCATGTAGTATATATGTAGTATGTATGTAGCATGTAGTATGTATGTAGTATGTATGTAGTATGTATGTGGTATGTATGTAGCATGTAGTATGTATGTAGCATGCATGTAGCATGCATGTAGTATGTATGTAGCATGCATGTAGTATATATGTAGTATGTATGTAGTATGTATGTGGTATGTATGTAGCATGTATTATGTATGTAGCATGCATGTAGCATGCATGTAGTATGTATATAGCATGCATGTAGTATGTATGTATGTAGTATGTATGTAGTATGCATGTAGTATGTATGTAGTATGTATGTAGTATGTATGTAGCATGCAGTGTGTATGTAGCATGTATGTAGCATGTATGTAGTATATATGTAGTATGTATGTAGCATGTAGTATGTATGTAGCATGCATGTAGTATATATGTAGTATGTATGTAGCATGTAGTATGTATGTAGCATGCATGTAGTATATATGTATGTATGTAGCATGTAGTATGTATGTAGCATGCATGTAGTATATATGTAGTATGTATGTAGCATGTAGTATGTATGTAGCATGCATGTAGTATATATGTAGTATGTATGTAGTATGTAGTATGTATGTAGCATGCATGTAGTATATATGTAGTATGTATGTAGCATGTAGTATGTATGTAGCATGCATGTAGTATATATGTAGTATGTATGTAGCATGTAGTATGTATGTAGCATGCATGTAGTATATATGTAGTATGTATGTAGCATGTAGTATGTATGTAGCATGCATGTAGCATGTATGTAGTATGTATGTAGTATTTTTTTTTTTTTTTTTTTAACATTTAACACATTAGCCGGATGATGGGACTACTACTGTCCCATCATTGGCTAATGTGTCAATCACTGTCATGGTAGCAGGCATCGCCAGATGGGACTTGTAGTCCCATCGGACGATGCTTGCACAGACCCCCGGACATCAGCACAGCCCCCCGGCAGGCCGGCACAGCCCCCCGGCAGGCCGGTACAGACCCCCACAGGGTGCACAGACCACCGGCAGGCCGGCACACCCCCCCGGCAGGCCGGTACCGACCCCGGGCAGTCCACACAGCCCCCCGGCAGGCCGGCAGAGACCCCTGGAAGGCCCGAAATGACGGCGCATCATGATGCGCACACACCGCGCATCATGATGACGTCAGGCCGTCAATCAACTTTGAACTTCCGATTCCGATGCCGAATTCCGATATTGAAAAAATATCGGAAGTCGGTATCGGAATTCCGATACAGCAAGTATCGGCCGATACCCGATACTTGCGGTATCGGAATGCTCAACACTAGTTGCTATACAAGCCTCAAAAACTTGATTGGCATAATATATTGCTCATCTCTAAACTTTTACATCTTGTGTAGATTTCATTGTTATATAAGCCTCAAAAACTTGTTACAAACTTTGTACTGTGTGCATTCACTGCAGATTGGGTGTGTTTTTGTCGTGTTTTTTCGCTGTGACAAAACCTGAAGCCAACCTAATGACAACAAAGTGAATGAGAACCCTAAAGTGTCATGCACACGTTAAGAATTTTTGACTTGCATATTTGATGAAGAAAATAATCTGCAGCATGTCAATTCTCTGTGTGTTTTTGCCCTGCGTTATTGACTTCACTCTAATCAACCAAAACACAGGGCAAAAAAAGCACCAAAAACGAGAATTTTTGCAGCTGCATTTTTCTTGCCAGGAGAAGCAGAAATGGTGCAGAAATTTTACTCAACATGTGCACATCCCCTTATCGCTATTATATTGCTCACCCATAGACTAGTCCGTGGTCTGGAGAACATTTCCTTGGTATATAACCCTTAAAAATGCATAGCGTTTATGAGTCACCAATAATTTTGAAATTTGAGTGTAATTTACTCTATGTTGATTCTGGAAATTCCACATCCCATCTATTAACACCTGGACTTATGGTCTGTGTGCACACTAATCGTTTCCCCACAATAGTATCATTGCTTCTGTTTGAAACGGTTGCATGCAAGTAGCATCTAAAGATTTAATTGACTTCTAGTTAGATCCGTGGAGGTTTCTAACATATTGGTGGCAAGAATGGAGCCACAGACACAAAAAGTTAAACGGCTTTTTATGCCTAAAAGGATTTTCCCATAATATAGTTTTGATCTATGGGGTCCTAGAGGTCAAGTAATTCAGTCCCTTATCTCGTGCAATACTTTATTTTATTTGCTTATATAGCACCATTAAATTCCACAGCGCTTTACAGACATTATCGCTGTCCCCATTGGGTCTTACAATCTACGTTCTCTATCAGTATGTCTTTGGAGTGTGGGAGGAAACCGGACTATCGGGAGGAAACGGGAGAGGGAGGACTGGGAGCTGGCATCGCATCCAAATGAAAAACCCCCCTGGGTTGAGTTCATTAATCCACAGATGGGTGCACGAATTCGCTGGTGAGCACAGCAGATATCCAAAAAGAGAAGAAAGTTCGTTCAGCACACCAGCATAAATGAAAAAACTTTATTAGGCTATTATGCCATATTTAAAATGCAGAAAAACACCTGACGCGTTTCAGGTGCACAATGGCACGCTTAGTCATAGGTAAATAAAAACAATGCATAGAAAAATATATACAGGTTACAAACCAATCACAAAGCTTGCAATTCATTACAAAGAGTGGCAACACATGAAAGGAAGAGTGAGCGGTTCCTTGCAACGATACAGATCACTCCAGGATTGAAGTTCCCAAGAAAAAAAAATCATACAGTCAAACATATAATTGGTCGATATTAGACAGATCATACTTGAATTTTATACAACTGGAGAATTTAATTATAAATAGAGAAAAATTTCCTACAATAATATGAATGGATATATCTAAAACTAATTATATTCCTCCAAAATGATCTCCAATGGAAAATGACTTTTCAGCGCAGAAATGAATGGTTCCATGCAAAGGGTGTGAATGAGTGCCTACGAACAATATCTAGAATTAGTCAGAATCAGAAGGAATTTTTTACACATCAAAAATAGTTTATGGATTCGCAGGAATCCTACACAATCACAGGGAGAACATACAAACTACTGGTAGTTGTTGCATTTGTTGGGATTTGAGCTCAGGACCTCAGCGCTGCAAGGTTACTGTACTAACCACTGAGCCACCATGCCGCCTAACAGCCCACTTAAATCATACTTGCATGTTTATTGGTGAAGTTGAGAAAATGGCTATCTGCAGTTATGAAAATAGTAGAAGACAACAACCATCTAAATAGTCTAAAGTTAAAGTAAAGTTGTAAAACTATAAAGGGATTGTAGTGTTCTCCCTTCTTGTGAGTATCTGAGAAAAACACTTTTTCAAGGCGGCCAGAATTGGCTTATTGACTTTCCAGAAATAAAATGTCAGCATCAGGCTTCAGGGTTTTCCTTTCATCCGAGTTTGATGTTCAACCCTAGTATTAGATGTTCCGAATCAACTTTCGGCCATCAGTTATTGAATGTCTATTGTTAGTTTATCCTCTGGATTGAATCTCCCGATCAATTCTGGAGACAATATTTCAACAAATTCATCAAAGCTCCTTCAAGCTCCCTACGGTTACTATAGTCTTGGATAGGATAACATCTGTCTGGTGGTTATTATAGTAGCTTGGAGATCATAAGAGCTGTAACTTTGAAGCCAAAGCAGTAGGATGCTAAAGTGAATCTGTCATGAGATTTTTGCTACCTCATCTGAGAGCAGCATAATGTAGAGCAAGGAGCCCGATTCAAGTGATGTATCGCTTAGCTTACTGGGTGCAGCGGTTCTGACACAATCAGAGTTCTCAGATGTAGCATGCCTGAGAAAGCTATCCCCGCCACCACCAGGCTGTGTATATACACGGTCTATTGACAGTGAGCTGCTTATCACAGAAGGGGCGGAGTTGGACTAGCATGCACATGGTGCTATAGCTGATGTAGTCGGTATAATGATCATCTGGTGATAAAACAATCATTGTAAATAAACAGCACACAGCCGTGATATATGACACATCATTGAAATCTGTGTTTAAACCCATACCTCATGCTGTCCTCAGATTACATAGGAAATCCTGCTGACAAATTTAATTTAATTAAATCCTCATTCACACTTCCATGTTTAAACAAGTCAATTAAAAATTGGTACCGGCGTGATCAGTGTGTGATCCGTGCATCTCTTCTTACTATGTGTGTCATCAATGATTTTCACATATGGATAAACAAATAAGATATAAAGCTTATCCTATCATTTGCAATGGGAAACAAGTACAGCACACAGATGGCACAAGATTGTCATCCGTGGGCTACACGTGTTTTTCACGGACAAAGAGACTTGTATGGGGCCTTCTCATCTGTGTTACCGGAATAAAACAGACATGACTCCATGAGTTTTGCACTGACACACGGTCCAAGAAAACACACCATGTGAACAGCACCATGGGTTATAACGGGTATGTGTTGTATCAGTGAGTAAAATGGATAAAACACGCACATGCAACACGGATGCCTTAAAGTGGCCTAAGGTTATGTTCCCACCAGGAGTTTTTGGTGAGTTTTTGACACTGTATATTCTCCGTGCACAAAAACGCAGCTGATAAGTCATGTGCAATAATAACACACATCTGCGGATTTACTTCATTTCATTCAAGTCTGTACAAATAAATCACATATTTACAGCAAGAGGAAATGTGATAATCAAGTTGATCTCATTATGACTCTACAGCAATCCTCGAACTGCAAGAAATGGCATTGGGAAGTATATAAGTATCTGGAAGTGCATTGGGGCGTGGCAATGCACTTACAGCTCCTCAGCCTCTCCCTACATACCCTGCCTAGCCACACCCTCCTCTGGTTGATAGACTACCTGCTGGATCCAGTACACGGCAGCTAATACAACGTGCGGCTGAGAAGCTGTAAGAGCATAGTCCTTCCCCAATACAGAACCTCAAAATGTAATTTCTCATTACTGGAACATCACTTTGGGGTCATAAGGTAATCAACTTGAATATGCTTTAACCCCTTTACCCCCAAGGGTGGTTTGCATGTTAATGACCAGGCCAATTTTTACAATTCTGACCACTGTCCCTTTATGAGGTAATAACTCTGTAACGCTTCCATGTATCCCGGTGATTGTGACATTGTTTTCTCGTGACATATTGTACTTCATGATAGTGGTAAAATTTCTTCAATATGACTTGCGTTTATTTGTGTAAAAAATGAAAATTTGGCAATTTTCAAAATTTGAATTTTTATACCCTTAAATCAGAGAGATATGTCACCCAAAATAGTTAATAAATAACATTTCCCACATGTCTACTTTACATCAGCACAATTTTGGATGCAAATTTTTTTTTGTTAGGAAGTTATAAGGGTTAAAAGTTGACCAGCGATTTCTCATTTTTACAACAAAATTGACAAAACCATTTTTTTTAGGGACCACCTCACTTTTGAAGTAACTTTGGGGGCCTATATGACAGAAAATACCCAAAAGTGACACCATTCTAAAAACTACACCCCTCAAGCTGATCAAAACCGCATTCAAGAAGTTTATTAACCCTTCAGGTGCTTTGCAGGAATTAATGAAATGTGAAAGGAAAAAATCAACCTTTAACTTTTGTTCACTAAAATGTAAAAATGTATAATGCAATTTCTCCTGAACATGCCAATACCCAAAAAATGGGGAAAAACCACTGTTTGGGCGCATGGCAGAGCTCAGAAGGGAAGGGGCACCATTTGACGTTTTCAAACCAAAATTGGCTGGAATTAAGATCGGACGCCTTGTCGCGTTTGGAGAGCCCCTGATGTGCCTAAACTGTAACTGTATTTTGAATATATTTTGGTAAATAAACAGCCAAAATTCCAAAACGTGTGTCATTGTCCAAATATTTCTGAACTTAACTGTATTTATTAAGAGATACACCTTATTTATATAATATTGTGCAGTATATATTCTTTGTATTGAAAAATACTATCGTACATTGGCCTGCCATTAAAATCTTTGCTAAAAGAACACTATTTTCACGCTTGTGAAGCCTAGAATAATTCTAGAAATACGTTTGGTTCACCGAACGCATACCTGGGGACTCGCAGGCCCGCCCCGTTAATTGTTTTCTATTTTCTGCAAGATTACTTTAGTTAGAATTTTGAAACTCTAGGTATTCCTCAGGTATATAGTTGTTTGTCATTTCCAGTTGTTCATTTATTTTTATGTTACAGGCATTTCAGTATAACAACTCTTTTTTGTGAATACCCCATATTCACATACCTGGGGCCTTTTAGGCCTGTACTAGGTTTACATGTGATCCTAAGTCTTTTTGTCTTCACTGTTGCTGGGGAAGGCTTTGTCTTTATGGCTCTGCTGTTGCTATGAAGAGTGTGAATTCTGCCTGACTACATGGTCATGTGATCTTGGGAAGGAGGCTCCCTCACAACGTCATGCGTCTCTGACATCATCATAGGTCCTGAACACTGTTCAATGTGTGCTACTTGCTGAAGAGACTTTGAAGGAAGGAGTCAGCTTTCTTGTTTCTTGAAAAAGAAACTTTCTGAGTTCCAAAAATCCAAAAGCTTCTACTGCACCTAAAAGAAAGTAGTGACCTGCTGAAGGTGAGAGGACGGGTCTGCACTTTACCCTTAGCACACACACTAACAAAGAGTGTACAACCCTGATTGTAATCTTTTTTTTTTTTTTTCATTTTTGTTTACTGACTTCTAAGGTTACAATGGCACAGTCTACATCCAGGGGTTTGACTGACCAAGAAATCGAAGCAATCATTTTTGATAGTGATGAAGACAGTGAACTTTCTTTGTCTGATGAAGAGTACATACCACCAACTAATGTCTCTACTTCATCGTCCAGTGATTCTTCAGATGATGATGAAGTAATGGATCCAGCAGAACGTACAAATAGAACATCCAAAACTAATGTTTTTTGGAACAGTACTGCTGAGGTTCTTGGACGAACCCCATCACATAATATTGTAAGAGTTGCTCAAGGAACTGTAGGAATTCCACAATTCTTGTCCAAAAGAGATATGTTCTGTAAATTTTTTTCAGATGATATTGTAGATGAGGTAGTTTTGTGTACTAACTTAGAAGGAAAACGTATCGCTTCAGGAAGAAAAAAAACATGGAAAAATATAACAAAAGAGGAACTGTATGCTTATATTGGCCTTACTCTGGCACGGAGTACAAAATCATACGATGTTCCTATCAGAGAACTCTTTATGAACCCTTTTTCAGATCCACATTACAAAGCTACAATGTCAGTCAATAGATTTGAGGATATTCGGAGAAGCCTTCGTTTTGATGACAAGAGAACTCGTCCTGTCAGTTGTTGCGGTCATTAGTAAAGTAAAAAAGGAACCTTTGAAAAGAGATATTCCTGCAGCATGTTTACTGCAACTTTTATATAAAAAAACTTTTAGACAAAAAAACATTATTCTAAAGAGTTATATCGAAAGCGTATATTGGGCGTTTTAAGCCCGTTCAGTTACTCTTTTGCTTTTTTTTTGCACAGAGTAATGTTTTGAATTATTCACATCTTAGGCTGTGTTCCCACTGGCGCTGGGGTCTGCCAGGAGGTAATCCGTAATGGATCTGATCTCTTGGTAACTCCAGTTAACGCTGCTGGAATGCCGGGATTCTGCCAGCCTTAGCTGGGGTCACCAGGAGGTCAGTACCATTACAGATCTCCTCCTGGCAGACACCAGCGCTAGTGGGAATGGATCCTTACTTTGCAATTTTCAAATAAACTTTGAAAATTATTTTTGTTTTGGTTATTCCATGTTATTTGCACACGGGCCTAAAAGGCCCCAGGTATGTGAAAGTGTAGATTTTTATGGTCATGCGTTCTAGGGTTAAATGAAATGAATAAATAAAACATTTCTTCTGACCCTGGAGGAGGATTTGCTAAGTGTATCAAAAGTTCCTTGGCTGCCAAATGAGCATTATCAGAGTCTACTTTTATTGTTGCCTTCTCTTTAAGTAATGTTTAGTTCCCAGCATTACAGCCTCCGGGGTTTACATTAATGGTCTTAAGATCCTATAATAGCCAGACGTGATCTTCTTTAATATTCTAGCAGCTATTATATAAATATTATGTGATCTTTTAGATTCATGCCTTGCTCCCGTCTGCCATCTCGTGGTCAGGACCGGGGATACAGTCTTGTATCTCAATGTCTAACAGCTACAGCATTGGAAAATGAGTACGCATATTCCTTTCTAAGTAGGCCGAGATGACAAAAAACATTTAGCGGAGGTCTCTGGCACATTTAGTATATTATGTGTAACATGTTTTCCTTAGATCTCATCTGCCTAGCAAACAGAATTTTACAAACTGTAGCATTACTTGAGGTTCTGCTGCAGATGATGTTTAGATTACTAGTGTTTTCCCAGGGCTGAATTGAGAAATGTTTCTCAGGTTTCAGCAATTTAATATTTTTTTTTTTAAATAGACTCAAAAATGAAGCGCCGCTGTCTGAAAGTAAAATCTCTCCCTGATCACAGCATAGCTGATGAGGACAAATAAACCGGAGAGGAAGCGAGAGAGAGAGATAAACAAAAACAGGCAGAATGCTAAATTATTGAATAGTGCCAGAATCAGCTGGGTAAGGAAGAAAACCAGATATGAACCATAAATCAAAATATTGCTAAAAGGGAATCGGTGGCCAATACCCTCCGGCCCATTACTTTGCTAAAACTTAGAAATATTGAATTATGTATTGGCTTTTATACAGTAACATAAGTTATGTTTGAAGAATACGCTCTGGAGCCAGCTACCGGGTGTGACCCACCAACTATGGGTTTAAAAATGCATGAAAATCGTATGTAAGGCTACATTCCTACAATGAGGATTTGGTGAGTTTTTGATGTTACAGATTTTCTGCACCTATTATGTAAATTAGTTTTTTTTATGCGTTTTTTATCCTCAATTTATTTTACTCAAATAGCGCCATTAATTCAACAGCGGTTTACAGATATCATGATCACTGACCCCATTGGGGCTCACAATCTAGATTCCCTATTGGTACGTCTTTGGAATGTGGGAGGAAACCGGAGAACCCGGGGAAACCCACGCAAACACGGGGAGAAGATACAAACTCCTGGCAGATGTTGTCCTTGGTGGCATTTGAACCCAGGATCCCAGTGCTGCGCGGCAAGTTTTAAATAAAGCTTCTTTGTTATTTATACATCCTCCTATTTGGCTTTGGAAAAACTTTATTGATGTAGTCATGTGCGGATTATGTGCCTTTTGATGGAAGCAGACGCTGACACAAAAAAAATAAGAAGCATCGTGATGAGTTCTTGGTGAGTTTTGATGCAGCGTATTTTTGCTATGTAAAGGCTCATTCACACGTCAGTATTTGGTCAGTATTTTGCATCAGTGTTTGTATGCCAAAGCCAGGAATGGAACTTATCGAGAAAAAAATATAATTGAAAGACTGACTCCTGTTCCTTATTTTGGAGACATTCCTGGTTTTGGCATACAAATACTGATGAAATACTGATCAAAAATACTGATGTGTGAAAGAGGCCTAAAAGATGCAACGTCGTACAGTAAGTTTTCAGGTACACCAAGTTTTACGTGCAGATTTTTCCCATAGACTTGATTTAGACATGGAAAATCCGTGAGAAAAAATGCACTTAGCTTTTTAGTGCATTTTCGCGGTGGAAACACATCTAATCCGCTCATGACTATCAATAAAAGTTTTGTCAAAGTCAAATTCCCAGAAGTATCAAATTTTAAAGAGTCATGTAAAAAAATGCCCTAAAAAATGCAATGAACACAAATCCAATTTTTGACGCTGTGGTTTTCACCTCTGATTGGTATGTTGTGCTAAGGCTGCTTTGTTTTTGATACCTCCTGGTATTTGGCTTTGACAAAACTTCATGTGCAGATTACAAGCATTTGGCCATGGTCACACTTGTGAGTGTGATGAGAGAAACTCGCTCGAGTCTCTCGCATCAATACCCGGCACTGCCACCGGCACTTGGAACTGGAGTGTGCGGCTGCATGTATTTCTAGCGAAAATGCACTAAATCCTTGTGTGTTTTTTTACTTGAAAAATTTCCTCATCTAAGCATTTCTATAAGGAAAATTTGCACATAAGTCAGTGACTCACAGGAGGAATTGACATGTTATGGATTTGGTCAGTTTATGCTTAGTAAAAAAAAGTGCAGTGGACAAGAGACTTCTATATATCTCATCGACTCTGCTGGAACTGTAGGACGCTGACTGTTTGAATCAGTGGAAACAGAAAGCGTCAAAAATTCACCAAAAACTCATTGTAGGCAAAAATTCCCACCATGAGCTTTAGGTGAGTTTTTCATGTTGAAGATTTACCTCACCATTTCTGCATCTATTGAGAAAATTAGGCTACTTTTGTTTTTTTCATTGTGTTTTTGAGTGCGTTTTTATCACGTTTCTGACACTAGGTTTTTGTCTCTTGATGGTCTGTCACGTTTTATAAAAAGTTGATTTGTGTTTGATACTTTCTGGTACTTGGCTTTGTCAAAACTTTATTGATATAGTCATTTGCAGATTATATGCATCTTTTATGCGTTTCCACAACAGAAACACTCTAAAAACATGCATACTTTTTTTATCTGCAGGTTTTCTGCATCTAATGCAAGTTAATGGGGAAAATCTGCATACAAAACTCAGCATTCCCGCAAGAGAAATTGATATGTAGCGTATTTGAAACACGCACCTCAGGTTAGCTTGGGGTGAGAAAAAAAATGACGTGGGTATGATATTTCTATAAATCACATCCACTTTGCTGGAACTGTAAGATGCTGCTTTTTGACACCGCAAAATACATTGAGCCAAAAATTTACCAATAACTCATTGTGAAAACACAGCCTTCACATGTCAGTGTGTCCACTATGTGTGGTGACAGTTTTCACACGTACCGGAGACACTTAGACATACTGCAGACCCATTCAAGTAAACGAGTCTGTGCACATGTCAGTGTGTTTTCATGGACCGTGTGTCTGTGGGCGAAACATGCTGACATATCTGTTTTTATCAGTATCACAAGCCGCAAAACATCTCGCACACATGCACACTGATGACACACGGAAGACATCCGTGTATCATCAGTGTGACATGTACCAGCACCTGGGAATCAGTGGTACTGTTCGCATTGATCGCTGACACCAGCTGCTGCAGGCACTTCTCATCATTGTCCCCTTCTCGCAGTAAACTGCAATGATCTCATTGAGGTCAGCGCAGTTCATGGGCCGGCTCTCACTGCAGCGAGTCATTCACCCCTGCTTTTTAGCATGAGTGGTCACCTCAGGCCACCACTCATGTGGATAAGCAAATGTCGCACAGATGGATTACAGCGTGGGACAGTATGAATTCTTTCAACTTCGGACAGGTGAGGGATATTGTTTTTTTTTTTTTTTACAGGGGACAATGGCTTCAGAGGATTAGGTGTTAAGGTGAGTATAATGTGTTTTCTTATTTTATTCTTTATTTTACACTTGATGTAGACAGCGGTGCTGAATACAACTTTCAACATTGTCACCTTCTCGTGGTGATCACAGGGAGGGCAGGCGACAATGATGTGAGCTGTCTTCAGTATCCAGTGCCTGAGAATAGCGCGAACTGTGACCGCTTTTCTCAGGTGCTGGTACGTGTGATACTGATGTGGCACACAGTTGCCACACATATGAAACACATGGACATGGACATCTCCGGTACACGTCTTTTCAGTACCAGAAATATCAGGATGTGTGAACGAGGCCTTAAGGCTATGTTCCCACGATGAGCTATTGGTGAGTTCTTGATGTTTCAAATTTTCTGCACCATTTCTGCACCTATTAAGTAAAATAGGTTACTTGCATTTTTTCGAAAATAAGCAGCACAAAAAACTCACCATCTTATTGTGGAAACAAAACCTACAGAGCATTAAACTCTTAGGCAACGTTCCCACAATGAGTTTTTATTGAGTTTTTTATACTGCGTATTTTCAAAAAAATTTAGGTAGCTCATTTTGCTTAATGTGTGTAGAAATGGTGCAGAGAACCTGAAACCTCAAAATCTCACAAAAAGCTCATCGTGGGAACGTAGCCTTGGATGTAGATATCTTATATGTTGTGTGTCTCCTTACTTTATTAATATGTATTTAGCGAGGCACTCCCATCAAATTTTTTATTCTGTTAGTATATTGCATAATCCCTTTAATGGTAGACAACTTTAGAGATCTTATGAGACCATCTACTGAGCCATTTTGGTGGTATGAGGAAACCGTACAAAGTATTAGGCTATGTGCACACGTAGTTTTAGGTCCTGCGGATTTTTCCCCTCGGATATGAAAAAATCTGCAGGTAAATTCTCAGGTCAAAAGACGTGCGGTTTACCTGCAGTTTAGCCCTGCGGTTTCACACCTCTACAATGGAGAAGGTGTTAAACCGCTGCGGATTCCGCACAAAGAATTGACATGCTGCGGATTTGAACCCGCAGCAAATCCACGTGGAAAAATCCGCAGCATGTCCACAGCACATTTCAGTTTACCATTGAAAACAGTGGTACTGTACAACACAGCTAAATCTGCTGCAGACCCGCAGAGCCTGAAATGCTACGGATCCGCAACAGAATCCGCAACGTGTGCACATGGCTTTAGATGGGTTTTCTAGTATGATTTATAATGGTTTATAATGGTGCCTAAGATTTATGTTTTAAAGCATAATCAATTAATTAAAGAAGGACTCTTCCCATCAAAGTTTTTATGCACTGTGTACTCACAATTTTCCCTGCATTTATCATTCCCCTCTTCAACTCCTGACCCAGCTGCTCCCTCCCCCTGCCATAGACTTTTGCAGTGACTCATGACTCATACAGGGAAAATTGCCCTCCTGTTTCTACATAGAGCTTAGAAGGGTTCAGCTAGTCAGCTTTTAATCACGTGTTCTCATAGACCTAATGGAAAAGAGAAGAATGAACTGGGTAGAAAGGCAAAATGAGCAATTGTAAGTGCACAGTGCTATATAATATGATGACTGCAATATATTATGAGAATAACAGTTTTGATGAAAGTGCTTCTTTAATGATGGTTGTTATTGCTGTTATTAGAACAAGGATGTTTAAGTCCCAACCCAAATTCTGACCAGCAATGCCACCAACTTCACTTGGGTAGGTCCCCAATTTGAGGTTTTATTATGGTATTAAAAATAAATAATGAGCTGTACTTATGCCTGACTGCCTCTACACTGCCACTCCATTGTTCCACCTGGTGTTTATTGACGTGGTTGCAGAGGTGATGTTCTGCAATTGTGACATGACCTCTACAACCAATCGCTAGGCGAAAGCGGGAGTCACACATAGCAATCTCGCTAGCAAGATTGCTTCTGAGTCACAACTTTTGTGACACAACAGCGATCTCACCAGCGAGATCGCTGTGTGTGACAGCGATTAGCGACTGGCCCCCCTGCCGGTATTGCTGATCGCTGCAAGAAATCTCTGGACATATTTTTCGTCGCTGATCTCCCGTTGGCCAGCACACATCACTGCGTGTGACAGGCGGGAGACCAGCGATCAGCTGTAAAAAATAATAAAAAAAATAAAAAATATTGTTATTCTCACCTTCCGACGTCCCGCGCAGCCATCCCGCCTCACTCCACGCTCCTGGTCCCAGTAATCCTTTGCACGAATGACTGCGAGACGTCGCGCTGCCACGAGACCGTGACATTCTCGCGGTCATTCTCGCAAAGGATTACTGGGACCGGAGAGTGGAGAGAGGCAGGATGGCTGCGCAGGACGTCGGAAGGAGAGAATAACATTTTTTATTTTAATTCTATTTTTTTACAGGGATATGGCATCAGCGCTAACGAACACAGTGATGCCGCGCGCGCGGCGTCGCTGTGCTGATCGCTGGTGAAGCTGTCTGTTTGACAGCTCACCAGCGATCACATAGCGACTTACCAGCGATTCTGACACGTTGATATCGTTGTCGGGATCGCTGGTAAGTCGCTATGTGTGACTCCAGCCTAAGCTGCCATGCTGATACACAGAGCCCAGTGATCGGCTGCAGAGGTCACACCCTGTAATTCTGATGTCACTGCAGGAGCAATGTTAAAAATGATTGGGGATAATGTTGGAGAGTCTGCGCTGGAGCAACAGGGGGTAAGTATGGCTTATTTTTAGATTTTCAAGTCCAGTATGTAATTGTGATTGATAACTTTCTCAGTATTAAAAGAATAATCCAGGTTTTTTAGTTCACAAACTAAAGACTTTCCAGTCTTGATGATGCGCCACCAAAGATCTTGTCCTACTCCATCACTGAATAGAAACTTTATAGTAGCCGCACCCACGCACGCGGTCTGTTCCTTCATGACTAAGACAACGCGAGCAGCATTAATTTAATGCTATATCACAAATCATATTAAGATTTCTTCATTACCGGCCAAACATTTATTATTTAGTAATTGGCTGAAAAATGGGTCAGTCACTGCAGGAAGCAGCCAGCTTTATAAAACAGATGTTCGGCTGCTCCAGAAATAATGAGCTCCCGCTTCCCAATTTATAGCGATCATAAACTAGTTTTGTTGCATTACAATATAAAAACAGTAGGCGTGCTGGATAATATCAAATTATTTCATTTATTCTGGACTTTATTTCTGCCACGTTATTATTAATCGCTCCTGGAACAGGTTTTTTGTTTTTTTTAATTCATTTGTTTTATATGGATAATACATAAAATGTTGAAAATTACTGAAACTTTCTTTTGTGAAAAATGGTAATAAGTGCTATTAAATGATTCAACTGTGTTTTTTAAGGAGGTTTTCACTTTTCAGTTTTCTTTTTCCTAATTCATCAGAGCCATGATTATAATTATAAAATGCACCAGTTCTTACCCTTCCCGGGTCCTGCACTCCATCTGCGCCCCAGTAATCATGCACAGGCTGCAGTAGTGACATCACATCAACAACTCTGCAGCCAATCAGTGGGCTCAGAAGAAAACGAGCTGAAGAGCCCAGAGATTTGCTTCAGCCCTGTTGACGGGACTTCACCAATGCAGCTCGAATGCAATAACTAGAGATACAGGCATGAGACAGTGAGCCCTGTGATTGGCTGCAGCACTGCTGACGTCACTTCGTCATTGTAAGTTACTGCTGCAGTCTATACTTGCAGCGTATGCGCGATCACTAGAGGAGACGTGGAGATGCAGTGCTGGACCCAGGATGGTGAGTAGCGGCTGATTTTATTATTTTTAACACTGTCGCAACAAAGTAGTAAAAAAAGTTGAACCGCCTAGGTTATAGGTTGAACTTAATAGACTTATATCTACCATCAACTTTAAAGACTATGATGAAAGTGCATAAATATTTTAAAGTATTGATTTTCCTTGCAGAGATCCAGCTGTTCTTGAGAGCATTACATTTAATGCTTCCCAGGAAAATATATACAAATTTGCTGTCTTCCAGAGTAGAACTAAACTATCTCTCTAGTTTCACCTATCTAACATGTCTAACATGTAATAGAGCATGAGTGGTGTAAAAATAGAGGCTCATTCAGATAGTATTTTGTTCACGCATGAGAAAAACAATCCTAGTATCATCAATAATTTTGCTTCATCGGATTTTAAATTAGAATACAGTTTAAAAGTAATCCTCTTGGTCATTTGTGATCAGGCAGACCATTTTGTGCAGAACACTGACTCAAGCTGATGGTGTCTGTGTCAGAGGTAACGTCATCCTGCTGTGACTAAGATGAGTGATATGCCATTTATTCTATTATGTCCTCCACTTATTACCGACTAATACACTTGCTGGGGTCAAAGGAGTCCAATTGTTCAATCTTTATGAACAGGCATGTCATCCATGTGCAGTCTGTGATTAACACTGCAATGAATAGGAGACTTTTTTGCTATTTATTTTTTTCATATGTGAAATTCAATTATGACACATTGATGGTAACAACTAAACCACTGACCAAATAAAGAAAATTCATTGAAAACTAGAGTTGAGCGAATATGTTCGGGATCGGTCGCCAAATCTGAATTTGCCATATTCATGCCATGTTGGTACCCTATTCGTGCCAAATTTATGTTTGATGATCGGTTCCGAACATATTCGTTAATTTCTACTCCCATTGACTCCAATGACGTTCATCTGTGTTCGGCAAATATTGCAAAAACAATATTCGCCGTCAATTGTAATCAGAACCGAATTTTGAAAACTTTGCTCAACTTTAATGAAAACCACTGATGACACTTGGCCAGTTTATTTGCATATGTGAAAAGTGACTGACGTCTGAATAAAATCTTACTTCGAGCCTTCAGGATGTGAAATTAGTCTACATCACCTACTCCTAAAACCATATATTCCAAAACTTCCTACATTCCCATATACTAACGATTTATGAATAAAAGTGATGGGTATGCTATAAGTGAATGTTGTTACCTGCTGTCTTTTTTTTATTAATGCATTTAACACAGGAGCTGTGCAAACCACAAGTGCTTTCCAGTATTAACATCCGGTTCAGAAATGTGAAAAATGATCTTATTTGTATGTGTAAATGAAGTCTCTCCCACAACCATCCAATGTCAGTGTCATCAGCCCAGTGCAGGGCCATCCCCGGTCCAGCAGTATATCATGTAGGAGACTTAGCGTGCCAACCCTCCCAGCTACACGGATTAAATAAGGCAATCAGTGGGGGTGCGTATTCAGCTAATGCCAGTCCTCATGTATTATCTTTGTAATGTGTTCATTTATTTTAAGGGAGAAGTGCAGATGCAGCATTCCTTTCAGCTCTCGTCATCTACCTAAGGATTAGGCGCATTGTATAAAGAGCATCAGCCATTTCATTATGTATAGACTCTGCTGATACTCAGCCATGATGCTTATGTATTATCATAAATCAGAATACATCAATGCTGCTCTGGTAACAGATCGGTATAGAAAATACATGCATTTCAATTCCACATTGATTCTTCATGCCCAGCCTATGTCTTTCTTGTATACTAATAGGCATCAAGTGCATTGTAAGCAGTGACAGTAAGCCGTACTGCTATCCACATAATGCGCTTCCGGTAATAAAAGGGTAGAGAAATTCAGCGGATCAGCTCATCAGATTGGACTCATCACCTAAACATCTCATTACCAGGGTTATTTACCTTTTAAAGTTATAGAAGGGCTGAGTAAGCTCCGAAAGAGAAAATAAATGCTGTTTTAGTAGCTGACATTTTTTGCTTTTGTTGTAGAGAATAAAGAAACTTCAAAAGAAGGCCAACAAAATGAGAGATGAAAAGCCCAGCTAGGTGCTTAAGTGGCTTCTATAGTGTGTGTAGTGACATGTGTGCTATGGAGCGCAGTGTAACCTCTGCTATAGTCAGCTAGCGCACGGTGTGCAGTAATGTGCTCAGGAATTCAATATCATGTGGTCCGGGCACGAGGCTGCACGTGTCAATCTCACCGGCTTTTCTTCTACAGTAAAACAAATACTTGAAGATCAAAGGATTGGTGCCAGTATGCTGTATCCCTCCATGCAGTCTTGGTACAATTTTTACAGTAATTTCTTTAAAAAAAATACTTTTGTTTACCAAAATCAGGATTAGCTCTTAATTGAAGGAGTGTAAAGTTTACAATGTTGTGGATATTAAAGAAGCACACCCATGAAAGCTTTTATAGTCTTAATATATTGCAATCATCATATTATATAGCGCTGTGTACTTACAATTGCTCATTTTCCCTTTCTACCCTGTTAATTGTTCTCTTTTCTCTGCTCTATGTAGAAACAGGGAGTCTCTTGTCCCTGCATTTATCATTCCCATTTTCACTACAAAATCCGCAGAGGCAAAAAACTCCGTGTACACATAGCCTTAGAAGGATTCAGCTAGTCAGGTTTTAATCATGTGATGTCATAGACCTAATGGAAAAGATAAGAATTAGCTGGGTAGAAAGGCCAAATGAGCAATTGTAAGTACACAGTGCTATATAATATGATGTTTGTAATATATTAAGAGGATATTAGTTGCGATGGGAATGCTGCTTTAAGCCGGTTTCACCTGACCGATAATATCCAGTACCGGAAAAAATGATACCACAGATATCCGTGTTCTTGTGTGTGATACTTGCAGCCCTTGTGCCGCATCAGTACCACACGGACGGCTGGCAGGGAAGAAGCAGTAAGCACTGTTCCTCGGCAGCGGGTGCTGAAGACATTCTCATCATTCTCCCCTGCTCTGCCAGTGATCAGCGCTAGCAGGAGAGAATGATGAGAATTGCATTAAAGTCGTCAGAACAATGACAGCAGGTGGGGGATTTTGGGACTATTACTCCCACCAAATTTCACCTGTTGCCGCTAAGAACAGTGACAGCAGCAGCGGAGGATGGGGGTATTCCTCCCCCTCCGCCTGCGCTATAACTAAGTAAATGAATGAAAAACCCAGCGTGGGTTCCCCCTATTTTCTATAACCAACCTGTCAAAACTCACTACTGGGGCTACAACCCTCAGCAGTCAGATTGAGCAAGCTTGGTTAATTAAATGAATAATTTAAAAAAGACGGCATGGGGTCCCCCATTTTTGACAACTAGCCTTGCTAAAGCTAACAGCTGGGTGTTGGTATTCCCAGGCTGATAAGGGGCCAATGATATAGGCCCCCCAGTCTAAAAATAGCAGCCCGCAGCTGCCCAGAAAAGGCAAATCTATTAGATGCGCCAATTCTAACACTTTGCCCGGCTCTTCCACCTGCCCTGTAGCAGTGGCAAGTGGGGTTCATATTTGTTGGGTTGATGTCACCTTTGTATTGTCATATACAATGGTATATTGTTGTTTTTTTATTTTTTGTTTATTACAGGAGAATGAGGGCTTCAGTAGAATTAGGCATTAGGTGAGTATAGCTGTGTTTGTTATTTTTAAATAAGAAAGGGAAACTGTGTTTTGTTTTATTTCTAGTAAAAGACGTTATTTTGTCTGTGTCTCTATTTACCGTCTAACTTTAGGATTACCAATGGATAGACACCTCTCCATTACTAAGCTTTAGGCTTGATGTCACCTGACAATACAAAGGTGACACCAACCCCACAAATATGAACCCCACTTGCCACCACTACAGGGCAAGTGGGAAGAGCCGGGTAAAGCACCAGAATTGACACATCTAATTGATGTGCCTTTTCTGGGCAGCTGCAGGCTGCTATTTTTAGGCTGGGGGGCCTATATCAACGGTCTCCTACTAGCCTGAGAATACCAGCCCCCAGCTGTGAGCTTTACCAAGGCTGGTTGTCAAAAATGGGGGGGACCCCACACTGTTTTTTTAAATAATTAAAAAAACAGAGTGTGAACCCCTCTAGTCTTTGCTGAAGCTGACAGCTGAGGGTTGCAGCCCCCAGTTCAGAGTTTTGCCAGGCTGGTTCTAGAAAATAGGGTGAACCCATGCCGGGTTTTTAATTCATTTAGTTATAGCGCAGGCGGCGAGTGAGGAATACCCCGGTCATCTGCACCTGCTGTCACTGTTCTTAGCGGCAGCAGGTATAGGTTGATGGGAGTAATAGTCCCAAAATCCGTTATCGTTCTGACTTTAATACAATGCTCATCATTTTCCCCTGCTCATGCCAATCACCGGCAGAGCAGGGGAGAATGATGAGAGCCATCTTCAGCACCCGCCACTGGGGAACAGCGCTTAATGTAGCGTTTTTTCCCCAGCACTGATGCGTGTCACATGGATGACATCAATGTGTGTTCTCGGTGTGCACGTGTGCGGGACGTTTTGTAGCCCGTGCTGACGGTAAAAAATGGACATGTCTACATGTGGGACACACGGTTCGTGGAAACACACTGACATGTGCACAGACCCATTCACTTGAATGGATCACATGTGTCAGTGTCTCCGGTACATGTAAAAACTGTCACCACATGTACCAGAGACATAGACGTGTGAAAGAGGTCTTAAGCGTGGAAGCTGATATTGACTTGCAGAGAGTGCTAGTTATATTGTTAGTAGTGGATTTACATCGGAGAAGCTAATTTTGAAAAGTCAATGTGCCCACTCTATTGATAGAGATTTTGTAACATCTTAAAGGGGTTGCCACTACCTTCTTAAATACTTTATTCAACCTTGTAAAATAAAAACAGGCTATACTCATCCAGTGCCAAGTCTTCAGAGGGATGCAAGACATTGTTACCACTATTTTGCTGCACTGTCACTTGCTTTGGACGAACCTCGGACATCTGGGTAAGGTGAGAGCACTGCAGCCCATTAGTGACCGCTGATTGGCTGCTAGTCTTCCAAGGTATGATAATGTGATGAGCGCCATGGGAGACCCGACACTGACATTACTGGAACGGTGCCTGTATGGGCGGTGAGAATAGGGTATTTTTATTCTACAAGGAGGAATATACACTTTTGAAGGGATTGTCCGAGTAGCTGACAACCACTTTAAGAAGCAGCCAATGTAAAGGGAACATGTCACATTTGATAACCTGAAGATATGTGTTTAATCTACAGGGTAATCGTATTAGAAATTCTCCTGGCTGCAGTAATAAAAGCTTAGCTCCCGAGAAAATATGAATATTCTTCCTCCCAGTATATAGACATGCCAATGAGGCTACAGTCATCGCTCACAACATTGATGCACTGTAGAGCGAGATTTCAATCAAAGTGCCGGGGTTTGCTTACAGCCGCCCCTCACAGTGCTGAATGTAGTGACTGTAGGACACCTGGATGACTGAAAGCTGGCAGCTACTGGGAAGAATAAAGTTAATTTTCTCCTAGGAGTCGTGTTTTCAGTACAGTGAGCAGACGATTTTCTAACACTATTATCCTTCGGATGAACCCTAAATCTGCAGATTAATTGCGCTATCAAATGTGATAGGTTCCCCTCAAGTTTCTGCATCATGATTTTTTTCTCCTGTTCTTCAAAGAGCCCATTCACATAGCCACATGAGAACTTTTTTTTTTTTTGCAGGATGATTTGTAGTTTTGAATGAGGTTTGAGGGATCGGCTTTGTGTTAGACCCTGGTTCGTTCACACACAGGGATTCAGTTTGTTGGTTCAAAGCAAACAGGTGGTTTATTAAATTCCATAAACCGTCTGGTTAACAAAATAAAACCACCTCTACACAAAGATATACAGAACAAAAATGGAAAATAACCAGTCCATACAAAGCACAGGCTCACCCATTTAAATGGTAAATTTTTACTCAAACTCCAGCAGTGTCTGAGCAGCCCATAAAAGACCTCCTCACCTTGCAAAACACACAGAGTAAGACAGCATCAGCAGCCTTAAATCAGACCATCCAAGACCTGGATTGGAGGTAAGTGAGCAGCCGATCCAAGCCAGCTCTATCAGCTGATCATAAAACCTGAATCCATGATCAGGGCCTATTAAAACACCTGTCAGCACTGTGTGTTGTGGAGCCTGCTTCTCCGGGTGATACATCACTGAGGCTTGGCACCTCGGGGACACATACCTCCCGTTCACAACCTGTCCAGCTGCATCCTTACAGATGCCATATATGTTACTATTTAAAGTACTGGAAACTGGAAAAAACATGGTTCTCCAGGTCAGTAACATTACAATGACAACAGTCTTTTATTATTCTTATTTTTTTTCTTTTTTGGATTAAAAAATCTGGACTTTTCAGAAATATAAAAATAATACAATTGGTCTGTGTTGCCATTTTTCGGGACCAATAATCTTTTACTTTTTAGGTCAATTTGTATGAAGACTTTTCACAGCCAAGCTGTAGTTTTTCCTTGTGGCGTAATGGGGTATGTTTGCAAAAATAAATTCCGGTGTTTTGATTTTTTTTCTTCTTTTCTTCATTTAAGGGTTGAATAATTAGAAGTAATTATTTTAATAATTATGATAATCAGAAATAATTAAGATACTAATGATCTATTTTTAGCATAGGTCACCGGGCACCCCTACAAATCAGCTGTCACAAGATGGAAGTACACAGTGTATGGAGCCAGAACACTAGAGCTCTGTACACTCTGTGGTGGAGAGGATCTGTCATCAGGTTTTTGATATGTAAACAACTGACAGCATGAGATGGGGCTGAAACACAAATTTCAGTGATATCTCACTTATTAGGCTGTGTGCTTTTGTTTCTATACTGTGAATGTTTTATTACCAGGAGATTATCACTGCTGGGACTGGTGCTCACGTGAGCACCGGTCCAACTTCTTTGAGATACAGCACGAGAGAATGACCACAACAGTGTGTATGGAGCTGTGATGTTTTGACTCCACATGCTGTGTACTTCTACATACAGGACTCTTTGTAATATCTGATTGTTCGGTGCCATGATCATCAGACATTCACCAATCTGTTACTGAAAACCTGGTCCTAAGAATATGTACGTTTTGGACAACCCCTTTAAGTAATTACTTGCATTTCCATGAAATAAGAATATAAAGACTCACTTTCTAAAATTCTGGGCTATGCCATTTCTGTGTTACTATTGGAAATCTTTGAGTATATTGACAAATGGGCATTGCCATCCCCTTGTGTCCCTTATCACTAATGAGAGCATTAGAGTGTTTTGGAACATCAATTCTCAGTAATTGGGATTGCTACTTGCCAATTTAGTCATAGATTTTTAGGAGGAATAACAAAATAATGGCAGAATGCTGATTTCTAAGAACATATTTTCCAAACTTATTACCTAATGGGGAATGGGGAATGCAAGTATTTTGTTAAACAGTCATGTCAGGAGAGATAACAGAGCTATTATAATCCCATACTGTTAATGGCATGGCCAAACCATGCCTGGTACATTACTTAGATGTGAAATATACGCACAGCAGTAAAATGGAAACATATAATGGAAACAAAAGCACAGTGCAAATCAATACTTAGAAGGCAACAAGTGTTTTAGTTGCGTGGCTCAAGTCTAGAACAAGATCACATGTCTCTGCAGTAGGTGTTAAATGGAGACTATTGCACCATCCTGCTGCCCTATGAGTTATTATGTAGTCCAAAACCTTAGAAGCAAGGATTCTTTTCTACAAGATCCCCCTTAGGCATTGACTTAGCGTGCCTATTAAGTACAACTTTGTATAATAGAACTATGACTAGAATGGAATGTAGATCAGAGTGATATGTTGGTCTATTAGTACATAGCAGATTTTGTTATTATGATAAAGTATAATATACAGTAGTATAGGTATAGTATAATAAAATGCTCTGCAATCAATTACATCCACATGTTATTGTTATGCTAGAGTAGCAACTCACTCGGGAAAATATTTAAAACTAAAATACTGCAACTGACCCTGCCCATTCCTGTACATACTAGAGATCCTGACCCTGAAGTCTCCAGTGGCTCCTGCATGAGCTGAGAGAGCCTCAACCATAAACTAGAAGATGGCAACTCAGACATATTCTGCCTGAAAGGCCATCGAACGCTTCACGTTCCTCATAAAGAACTGGAGGGCAGAGCAGGGTGTCAATTACCTACAAAGGGGAAAATGTGTTGAAAAAGGAAAGATCTCAGAGTGAGTGAAATAAACCACAAAATAAAGTATAAAGTACACACAGTTAGAAAATATGCAGCCTACTTCCTAAAAAGAAACAGAAGATATGTGTGGAGTGCAGAATAAAAACAGTAAAGAGATAAACCTTAGCTGAAATTTCACTGACTTGCTGTAAACTACAACAGAATGGCTGAACATCCGAAAAAGACTATCACCAGCAGGAAATGCTAGCCGGGGGGGAAGAATATAAAACCGCACCTGAAATGTTAGAGGGCAAACAAATAAAAAACACCTGTGTAATTCTAAACAGACTGCAGGTAAAATGACAAAACCTAAACAACAAGAAAAAAGGCGTGTCTGCTGTTGCTTGGCGGACAGAGAAGCCGATCACAAAACGGAGGTTCAAGAGTTCAAACCCATAATCATGACAGGTATGTATTACAATTGCATGTCTTATGCATGACAATGGTATAGCAGCTCCTCTGCACTGGCTTACCCTAATCTACACATTAATATATGGCATACAATAAAAATATATTACAACATGATAAAAACATAATGTGGCAGTGTAAGGAATTGAAGTAGAATATCCATTTGATGTCACCTCCCCTTTAAGGAGTTCTAATGTAAATATACTGTAAATTGATGTGCAGATATTATTATGCTTTGGTACTGCTACACTACGGTGTATTACCGCCTGTCCCATTGGTACTGCCACATTATGTGTTACCATGTTGATATATTGTATTGTATGCCATATATTAATGTATAGATTAGCGTTAGCCAGTGCATCCTTTGGAGTCATTAGGAGGGGGGCAATGTTAGTATATAGTTCCATAGATTGGGTGAGCATAGTTCTGTTGTGGTCCACTAGATGGGGGTATATTAGTGGGCCTTGTTAGGTATAGCTGATAGGAAGTTCACATAGGGTTAATTATAGGAGGAGCTGCTTTGGGTTAAGCAAGTGTAGGAGATAGGAACAGTTCAGAAGGGCGAGCACGCCTGACAAGTCCTCAAGAGCTTTAAGCCCAGGACACCATAGCAGTTACACAAGGTGGTTTTAAGAAGAGAAGCATGGGCACAGTCAGACGGGTGCTGGATAAGACTGGAGCACCAGGGAAATTACAGATTATGGCAGCAGCAGGAACGGAAAGGAAAATGTTGTCCAAAAGTAGTGCAGGGCGCAGAATATTTACCATGTGGCAGATCTTCAATAGGGCTGAAGCTTGCAAGTCCGGGGTGAAACGGATGAGCGTGATCACCTATGTCTTGAGGTCCTACAGTAGTGAAGCTGCGGTACCGCCAAGGGCGCTACTACCCCGTAATGTGCGTGAGGACAAGGAAAGCAAGAAAGGGAAAATGCAGGAGGAATGCTGTGTGGACTGTAATGCAACTGATGTGTCCGGGACCATTGAAGAGAAAAGTAAAATCATTTATTCGGCATCAGAACTGGCATCTGTTTCCATTATTTCAACCCTGAACACTGGAACCAAGTATACAGGAGCTGGGTTGCACCACAGTGGAATCCCTGTCTGTGGACCAGCACCCCAAACAGGTATGCAGGTAGAAGGTGATAGTTTTTCTGTGGGAGGAGGCCAGGACACCAGAGCCCTCTTGTCCTCGGCTACGACTACCGTCCTGGCCACCTCTTACAGTAGTACCGAAGCATAATAATATCTGTACATCAATTTACAATATATTTACATTAGAACTCCTTAAAGGGGAGGTGACATTAGAGGGATATTCTACTTCACCCCCCCTACAGAGGAGTCCATTATATCAGGATCCCTGATTCAGTAGATTTGAATGTGTGAACAGCACTAGGAATAGCAGAGACAGAGAGCAGTCAGGAGCAGCTGGACAGACACCCAGACACCTGTCTTGAGCAGAACCAAGTTGGAAATATGACTGCAGGAATATTTCTGGCAGTTCACTGCAATATTACCTTAATAATCATGCAGCACGTGGCCACCTGATTCAACCATAAAATCCCTTAGAATTAACATATTAGAGTACCCAACAAGTGTGGAGCCAGCCATGGAAGAAGGCAGCAAAGCCTGGTGCTGGAGCTGGGACAGGTAAAAGTTATTCTTTACCAGTTTCACTCATAGTGCCCATAAATAGTGTCAGACATATACGCTCTTATTTATATGATCCAAAGATAGTGTCCATAAACAACACCAAACAGAACAGAGATAGCATTATATGGTATCCAGATATATAGTCCCAGTGCTCAAATGTTGCAATACATTACCAAGCTTACTCAATACACTGCAATATAATATAATGTATACAGTGCTCAAACCAAGCAATACTTGTTGGTGCCACAGTGGCGAGAAGAAGAAATCTAACAATCCCTATGCTGAATTATATATAGAAATTAGCGGCTCAGCTGCTTCATTATGATCTGTTTCTGCTGGCGGTAGAGGTGCAGTTGCCTTCCCCTTTACTTTTGACATCGTCGTATTTGAATGTACTGAGCACATACAGTACATTTCTATGTGAGGAGCATAGAATAGTTAGAGAATTTTAGCACTAGATACATTTATAAAACCCTCTTACATACCCACCGCTACACTATTTTTTTTATTCTCTACTTTTGCCTTGTTTGTTTGCTTTCTTCACTCTTCTTCTGTTTACCCGCAATGTTAATTGCAGCTTCCTGGTAAAGCAGCAGAGAATACATAAAGATTATATTCCATGAGATGAGCACTGCAGGCTTCAGAAATCACCGATTATGCATGAATGTCTGCTAGGTTTCAAAAGGAATAATTGTATCTCTTGTACTGTGTAAATTGCTAAGAAAACACATTTAACTTTTGTATGCCTCCGCTGATCCTGCAGGTAGGCGACTTTAGCGGGTACTGCCATATAGCGTAACCTTTTCTTAGGTGAAAGAAGACACAGCCGGAAATATGCAAACTTGGAAGAGCAGTTTGTGAACTTATGCTAATATTTGCTAGTGCGTGCTCCGAAGGGATAAGTATTACTGTAATACCTAGGCGGACTGCGACCTGCGGCCAAGAGAGGGGTTACTAGCAAAAGGAACCATTTCTCATATTGTTCCGATAACCTTGACAAGATTAGTGATCTCTTCAGTCCTACGGCCATTCGAATGATAATTTAGGGATTTCTCTGTTTCATGACTATGGAGGCAAATAAATGGAAACTAGGCTGAAAACCATTATTTCTCAGGTAGATGTCTGGATATAAATATGACGTTACTGCTGTTTCTTGTAGATTTCTGATTGACAATGTGTTAAACAGTCTATAAAGGTATACAACAAAGCAGGTGTCTATAAATATACAGCTCTCTGCGGCATTCTCGTATTGTTACTGACTTATCTTTATTGCCAACCATCATCTTTGCCTTCCGTTTAATCGGCTGGAAGCCTACCCCATGCTATAATTTGGCACTACCCATTAAACAACTGTCAAACAGCTGTTCATTGTGACTCCTGCATATACAGTTTATGGTTCACCTGGTGAGGTAGATTCACTAAGCTACCGGTGAGGGTGACCAGCGCAGACAGGAGAGGTTGATGCAGCAGATCATAGAACAGCAGAGGTTCATATGGTGGACGGCACATTTGAACAGCAAGGATCAGTAGAGCAGGATATGTGTCGAGGCACCTGGAATAGCGGAGTTGAAGGGTATGTGCACACATAGTTTTTAGGTGCTGCGGATTTCTCCCCGCGGATTTTGTAAAATCCGCAGGTAAATTTCAGGTCAAAAGACCTGCGGTTTTCCTGCGGATTACCCTGCGGTTTTGCCCTGCGGTTTATCGCCTCTACAATGGAGGAGATGGTAAACCGCAGCGGAATTTCACGTAATCATCCAACTATAATAAGCCAGTACCGGTTACTGACAATGGACTACACGTACATAATATACCAATGAAATCTCTGCGCTATTTTGTATTACAATTCATTGTCTTCTAGTTTGGGAATTTTTTTTTCCTGTTCAGCCGCTAAAGACAAAGAAAACATGAGATACAAAACATTCTCTTGATTATGATGACAGAGTAATGTCTAGTTCTCATTGAGCAGATGGTGATTGTGTGTCCAAAGCTTTACTTACAATGAACAACATATTTCTTTGAATTGTGCTTGTCTGGTTGATGGGCTGAGCAGGAATGTACAGCTTTAGATTCTAGTTAACCCTCTGACATCTACTGCATTTCCTCCAATTGTTCTGCGCTGCTGAAGTGCTCCCGCTTTAACATTGCCGCTTGATGGGAAATTTGATGAGCAGCTGCGTCTTATTTCATGATGAGACTGTGGCAGGAAGTTGACTCCTGATATCAGTGAAGATTTATCGAACTGTGAGAAAACTCCAGAAGTTGGCTATAAACTGATAAATCTCAATTATTCCAAGTTTCTGTTTCGAACATGATAACCGGAGTTACAGACTTTTCATGAAGAAGTTTCATTGAAGAATGTTGAGACGTCAATCTTAACCAAAGGATTATGCACACAAGTGGCAAAACAAATGGCTGCTTCAGGACCCCTGGATAGAAAGGAACCAAATTAAGTTAAATGCAAGTAAAGGGGAAGAAAGACACTGAGTGACTGGAAAAATCATAAAAAAATTTTCAGCCACTTTTTGTCTATTTTTTGGTCTATTTTTTTCACTGGAGCAAGCGATTAGACTGTGGCTATTTGTATATACAGCCTAATGGCTTTGTATTCCACTAAGTCCCTTATTCCATGCTGTTTTGGCTTCAAGCAAGGTTTAGAGAGCTTACCCAATATATTATTGAATAGAGACGGGGCAAAATGTCCCAATGTCCCAGGTAGTTAGGTTTGCGGCAATGTTAATCAGCACCTGTAGGCGCCCTTACTTTAATGTTTGGTATGAGACCCTTTTAAGTACATGTACATTAATGACATATGTTTATTTATTTAAATAATTTTTTAAAAAAAAGCATGGGGACCCCTCTATTCTTGATAACTAGCCTTGTTGAAGCTGACATCTGAGGATTGCAGCCCCCAGCTGTGAATTTTGTCTGGCTGGCTAGCAAAAATACAGGGGAACCCACGCCAGTTTTTTTTAATTATTTATTTACAGTGCAAGAGCAGCTAATGAATACTCCCATCCGCCGCTCCTGCTCTCACTGTAATTAGCGGTAGCAGGTGTCGGATGATGGGATCAGTAGTCCCATCAGCTGACACCAGTGACCGGAGGTAAAGTTTATACCTCCGATCACAGCTGAGCGCTCCCACTGTCAATTGACAGCGTGGGAACCACAGCTCTCTGACCGGCGGGGATAATTTCCCCGCCGATCAGAAGTGGTGTTTGTCGCTCTGTCATGCACATGACAGCACGACAAAACCTGGTGTTCAGGCAGCCGAACACGAACAGTAATACGGACTTCCTGGTGAAGTCAGTGTTTGGTGTTCGTGCCCGAACAGTAGGTGTTCAGTATGGATGCCGACTTTTACTGTTCGGGTTCGCCCATCTTTACTAACTATCTCTTCTGACTTTGGCCACTGTAGGGTGCATGCGCCTTACAGTGGGCACAAACCCAGTCTTCCTAATTATGCTTAATGGATCATATCCATTTTTGTGTGATTCCAAAAGAACCAGCAGACACAGTATCGGATAGTTCGACCACTATTGTTGTAGTATAAAAAATTTGTGCATTAATTTTATGAAAAGCCATAACCATGGTATCCATCTACTAAATGGACATGCTATTATAAAACCACATACCATAAAATATTTTAATTGTGTCAAGTACAGCGTGGCACTACCACAAGGTGCACAAGTAGGTTACCCAGACCCAAGTGAATAATAATAAAGTAACTTGGCACTCAACTGAATTGTCCTTTTTAAGTGAAGTTTTACAAAAGTAGGACTGTACATAAATAAAAACTTCACTTAAAAAGGACAATTCAGTTGAGTGCCAAGTTACTTTATTATAAAATATTTTAATGACCTGGAATGGGACAAGTCTATTGACTCCACAGCCTTTCGCCATTTCACTTGGCTGATATCCCAATGTTGTCTTTTCTTTCATGGGAAGATTTGACAATACAAACATTTTTGCGCACCGGTTGTAAGATGTTGTGGTTAGCCAAGATACCTTTATTAGACTATCAAGGATTTATGTCGCCCACTGGTACTAACACAATGTACAGATATGATGATGAATGTATGTTAAGGTCACCATTTGTGACCGGTGACAATCTCATTTTACAGAGTTTTAATGCTTATCTGGGAAGGTTCATGCTTCACTCGTCAGTGTTATTGAGTCTTGTGCTTTTGAAAGATGAGACATTGACTGGAACTGACAACGCTCGTCTGTTTCCTTGTCGAAATTATTAGTTTTAATCATTTTTTCTCTCCACCTTTGCTTGATGTAACATTGTTATAAAACGTTTGTTTTAATTATAGCACTTTCTTGCGTGAGCTCATTTACTATCCTGTTGATCAAATGCACAATTTTCTTCTATTTTGATGACATGGAAAAATTAAGCACGAAACTGAAATTAGTGATGTAAGAAGATTTAACCACCAAAACGTAAATTGCCATCATTATAAATAATGAATGTAACTTCTGTCCGTACTAGAAGTTTACATCCATCGTAAAGTATTCACGATACTAAGATTAAGATAAAAGTAGAACATTTTTGTTAAAAGTTACAATGGAATTATGGATTTCCATACTCCAAAGATTTGTTTGCTTTTTACCTGTCATGAACTTTTAGTGTATTTTTTTTCTTAATCTCTTGTTTTTTGTGTTTTTTTTAATACATTTACACAATGCAGTTCTGACAAATCTAAAAAATTGCAAATGGATTTTTGTGCTCTCTAGGGCACATCACTACATGTGTCAAACATGCACCTTATTCACAAAAGAAAGCGGGGGTCCCCTGATGAGGTTTCACCTGACTATCTGCCAGTTGCGGAGTAATGGATAGATATCTTGCTCTTGCTTGGAACAAACAATCTTACGGAATTCTTTCAGTTAGCCAATCAATGGCTGCATAAGTGACCTGTCTGAGCCGGTAATTGGTTGATCAGGGATTTCTTGCCATTTCTTGTGTGTCAAGATGGAATCCAGTAGTAAAGACCAGTAGGGACCAGGTAAATGTCAGGACAGGAGGATTTGTTTTATTTACCTACTCTGAGCCCTTTGTAAAAAAAAAATATAGGAATACTTCTTTAAGAATACAATTGATCCATTTGTGCTATGCAGAAAATGACAATAGAAATATGGTCATGTAATCAGTCATTAATATGTTACAGCTGATGTATTTATGTTACCTTTTTTACAGAAAACTTACAGACTTAAACCCTCCAGAAGTAGAGGTAGAAAAATCCTATCTCCAGTATGCCGGTTGGGGCCCTAAGAGTCAGCAACTGGTAAGTAGCAAAAAAAATATAATTTTGATATAGTATAAATGAACAGAAAAAGTTGGATATGTTTATAAATACATTGCATTCCTTATCTGTTACAACATATAATTACTCAGGAATCTGATTGCAGGCATCAACTTAAACTCAAGTATTTATTAGTTATAAATACATTAGATTACTCTATAGTTAGGTCCATAACCCAGGTTTGGAGATCTTAAAGGGGTGGTCCAAAGACCAAAATCATTATAGTTTAAAATCCCTATCTAACTGCATGTCTATGTTTTTCCTCCCTACTTCCTTTTTAATAATGCTTTGTTTAAAAATCCAAGTGCATGCTGGGATACTCAAACAAAGCTTCCTCAGTGGGCAGAGGCTGCAGTCACTACCGCAGCTCCTTTCCCCTCTCTGAAATGAAGTGTTCATTAAAGGGATAGTCCCTGCACGATGTGCATTGTACAATGTGCACAATAACAGGGCACATTCTGTAGCTGGCTCAGATCTGCAATAAAGTGCTGTCAAGAGAGCGATTCCGGAATACCCAGCATGCAGTGGGGTCACTTGCGGGAACCTTTATTGTGAGGCTGACTTATGAACTGGAAAAGTAGGTCCTATTAACCCATCCCATATTCGGCATTAAATCATGAGGTGTGCCCAATAATGGGCCACAATAGTCCAGCAATGAACAACTTCATGTTAAGCTAATTTAGAGCATTTTATCTTCTTAAATTCCCATGACAAAGGGTACTGCAACACCTTAAACGCATAGATACCAATGTCAGCGGAATGGTAGCGCTATGCTAACATAACGTTCAACATATGTCCTCTGTATCATATCCATGTGAATATAGAAGATTGCTTGTTCGTCAGAGCCAGATCAATGCTCATTGTGTAAATTCCCAGATAACTTATTAGACGTCACAAATTTTCAGCAAGCTTAACCCCTTTTCTGCCATCTGACGTACTATCCCGTCCATGGGACCTGGGCCCCTATGCTCATGGACGGGATAGTACGTCGGCGCGATCAGCGGCGCCCACGTGGTGAGCGCCGCTGATCGCGGCCGGGTGTCAGCTGATTATCACAGCTGACACCCGGCACAATGTGTCAGGGGCGGTCACGGACCGCCCCCGACACGTTAACCCCCTTGCACACCGCGATCAAACACGATCGCGGTGTACCGGGGGTTAAAGGGAAGCATCGGCAGGGAGGGGGCTCCCTCCGTGCTTCCCTGAGCCCCCCACGGCAGCGCAATGTGCAGCGCTGCTGCGGGGGACTCCTTTCCTCCAGGCCCCCGAATCCAAGATGGCGACGGGGGCCTTCGGGGGCCTGCAGGAAGCTGGCTTCCTCAGTGCCTGCAAAGCGCAGGCATGAGGAAGCCTTCTGCAGTGCCTGTGTCAGATCGCTGATCTGTCACAGTGATCTGTGATGTGACAGATCAGCGATCTGTCACAGGACAGTGATGTCCCACCTGGGACTATTTAATAAAGTAAAAAAAAAATTAAAAAAAGTGTAAAAATAATTACAAAAAAATCGCCAAATATATTAGAAAAAAAAAAAAATATTCCCCCAATAAATCCATTTTTTGGAAATAATAAAAAAAACAACAATAAAAATACACATATTAGGTATCGCCGCGTCCGTAACGACCCGCCCTATAAAACTGTCCCATTAGTTAACCCCTTTAGCGAACCCCTTAAAAAATAAAAATAAAAAACGAAGCAAAAAATAATGATTTATTATAAATACCGCCAATCAAAAGGTGTAATAACGCACGATCAAAAAGACGCATATAAATATCCATGGTACCGCTGAAAACGTCATCTTGTCCCGCAAAAAACGAGCCACCACACAGCATCATCAGCGAAAAAATAAAAAAGTTATAGCTCGCTGAATAAAGCGATGCAAAAATAATTATTTTTTATATAAAATAGTTTTCATTGCATAAAACTGACAAAAACATAAAAAAACGACCTAAATGAGGTATCGCTGTAACCGTACTGACCCGAAGAATAAAACCGCTTTATCAATTTTACCGCACGTGGAACGGTGTAAACGCACCCCCCCAAAAGAAATACATGAAACGCTTGTTTTTGTTCATTCTGCGTCCCAAAAATCGGAATAAAAAGCGATCAAAAAATTTCACGTGCCCGAAAATGGTACCAATAAAAACGTCAACTCGTCCCGCAAAAAATAAGACCTCACATGACTCGGTGGGTCAAAATACGGAAAAATTATAGCTCTCAATATGTGGTGATGCAAAAACTATTTTTACAATAAAAAGCGTCTTTTAGCATGCGACAGCCGCCAAACATAAAAACCGCCATAAATAGTAAATCAAACCCCCCGTTATCACCCCCTTAGTTAGGGAAAAATAATAAAATAAAAAAAATGTATTTATTTCCATTTTTCCATTAGGGTTAGGGCTAGGGTTAGGGCTAGGGGTGTGTTGGGGTAGGGTTAGGGCTAGGGTTAGGGTTAGGGTAGGGTTAGGGTTAGGGCTAGGGTTAGGGCTAGGGTTAGGGCTAGGGTTAGGGCTAGGGTTAGGGTTAGGGGCGTGTTGGGGTTCGGGTTGGAGTTAGAATTGGGGGTTTCCACTGTTTGGGCACATCAGGGGCTCTCCAAATGCAACATGGCGTCTGATCTCAATTCCAGCCAATTCTGAGTTGAAAAAGTCAAATGGTGCTCCTTCCCTTCCAAGCTCTGCTATGCGCCCAGACAGTGTTTTACCCCCACATGTAGGGTATCAGCCTACTCAGGACAAATTGCAAAACAATTTTTGGGCTCCAATTTCTCCTGTTACCCTTAGGAAAATAAAAAATTGGGGGCAAAAATATCATTTTTGTGGAAAAAAATGATTTTTTTATTTTCACGTCCGAGTGTTATAAACTTCTGTGAAGCACTAGGGGGTTCAAAGTGCTCACCACACATCTAGATAAGTTCCGTGGGGGGTCTAGTGTCCAAAATGGGGTCACTTGTGGGGAGTTTCAATAGTTTAGGTACATCAGGGGCTCTCCAAACGCACATGACACCCGCAGACCATTCCATCAAAGTCTGCATTCCAAAACGTCACTGCTTCCCTTCCGAGCCCCGACGTGTGCCCATACAGTAGTTTTCTCCCACATATGGGGTGTCAGCGTACTCAGGACAAATTGGACAACAACTTTTGGGGGTCCAATTTCTCCTGTTACCCTTGGGAAAATGAAAAAATTGGGGACTAATTGATCATGTTTCTGGAAAAAATACGATTTTTTTATTTTCATGCCTGGGCATTATAAACTTCTGTGAAGCCCTTGGGGGTTCAAAGCGCTCACCACACATCTAGATAAGTTCCTTAGGGGGTCTCGTTTCCAAAATGGGGTCACTTGTGGGGGTTTCCACTGTTTAGGTACATTAGGGGCTCTCCAAAGGCAACATGACACCCGCAGACCATTCCATCAAAGTCTGCATTCCAAAACGTCACTACTTCCCTTCCGAGCCCTGACGTGTGTCCATACAGTAGTTTTCTCCCACATATGGGGTATCAGCATACTCAGGACAAATTGGACAACAACTTTTGGGGTTCAATTTCTCCTGTTACCCTTGGGAAAATAAAAAAATTGGGGACTAATTGATCATGTTTGTGGAAAAAATACGATTTTTTTATTTTCATGCCCTGGCATTATAAACTTCTGTGAAGCCCTTGGGGGTTCAAAGTGCTCACCACACATCTAGATAAGTTCCTTGGGGGGTCTAGTTTACAAAATGGTGTCATTTGTGGGGGGTTTCCACTGTTTAGGTACATTAGGGGCTCTCCAAAGGCAACATGACACCCGCAGACCATTCCATCAAAGTCTGCATTCCAAAACGTCACTACTTCCCTTCCGAGCCCCGACGTGTGCCCATACAGTAGTTTTCTCCCACATATGGGGTATCAGCATACTCAGAACAAATTGGACAACAACTTTTGGGGTCCAATTTCTCCTGGTACCCTTGGGAAAATAAAAAAATGGTGACTAAAAGATCATGTTTGTGGAAAAAATACAAATTTTTTATTTTCACGCCCGGGTGTTGTAAACTTCTGTGAAGCACTGGGGGGTCAAAGTGCTCACCACGCATCTAGATAAGTTCCTGAGGTGGTCTAGTTTCCAAAATGGTGTCATTTGTGGGGGGGTTCCACTGTTTTGGTACATCAGGAGTTTTCCAAACGCGACATGGTGTCCGATCTCAATTCCAGCCAAAAACGTCAAATGGCGCTGCTTCCCTTCCGAGCTCTGCCATGCGCCCAAATAGTGGTTTAACCCCACATGTGGGGTATCAGCGTACTCAGGACAAATTGCACAATAACTTTTAGGGTCCTGTTACCCTTGGAAAAATAAGAATTGAGGGTGAAAAGATCATTTTTGTGGAAAAAATATGATTTTTTAATTGTATGACTTTATGTTATAAACTTCTGTGAAGCCCATGGGGGTTCAAAGTTCTCACCACACATCTAGATAAGTTCCTTAGGGGGTCTAGTTTCCAAAATGATGTCATTTGTGGGGGGTTTCCACTGTTTTGGTACATCAGGAGTTTTCCAAACGCGACATGGTGTCCGATCTCAATTCCAGCCAAAAATGTCAAATGACGCTGCTTCCCTTACGAGCTCTGCCATGCGCCCAAATAGTGGTTTACCCCCACATGTGGGGTATCAGCGTACTCAGGACAAATTGCACAATAACTTTTAGGGTCCTGTTACCCTTGGAAAAATAAGAATTGAGGGTGAAAAGATCATTTTTGTGGAAAAAATATGATTTTTTAATTGTATGACTTTATGTTATAAACTTCTGTGAAGTCCATGGGGGTTCAAAGTTCTCACCACACATCTAGATAAGTTCCTTAGGGGGTCTAGTTTCCAAAATGGTGTCATTTGTGGGGGGTTTCCACTGTTTTGGTACATCAGGAGTTTTCCAAACGCGACATGGTGTCCGATCTCAATTCCAGCCAAAAACGTCAAATGGCGCTGCTCCCCTTCCGAGCTCTGCCATGCGCCCAAATAGTGGTTTACCCCCACATGTGGGGTATCAGCGTACTCAGGACAAATAGCACAATAACTTTTAGGGTCCTGTTACCCTTGGGAAAATAAAAATTGGGGTGAAAAGATCATTTTTGTGGAAAAAATATGATTTTTTAATTGTACCTCTGTACGTTATAAACTTCTGTAAAGCCCTTGTGGGTTCAAAGTTCTCACCACATATCTAGATAAGTTCCTTGGGGGGTCTAGTTTCCAAAATGGGGTCACTTGTAGGGGGTTTCCACTGTTTAGGTACATCAGGGACTCTCCAAACGTGACATGGCGTCCAATCTGAATTCCAGCCAATTTTGCATTGAAAAAGTCAACCGGCGCTCCTTCCATTCTGAGCTCTGCCATGCGCCGAAACAGTCGTTCCCCCCACATATCAGGTATCTGCGTACTCAGGACAAATTGCACAATAACTTTTGCAGTTCAATTTCTCCTGTTACCCTTGGTAAAATAAAAAAAATTGAACCTGAAGTATTTTTTTTATGAAAAAAAGTTAGATGTTCATTTTTTTTTTTAAATATTCAAAAAAATTCCTGTGACGCACCTAAAGGGTTAATAAACTTCTTGAATGTGGTTTTGAGCACCTAAAGGGGTGCAGTTTTTAGAATGGTGTCACTTTTGGGTATTTTCTATCATATAGACCCCTCAAAGTGGCTTCAAATGTGATGTGGTCCTAAAAATAAAATGGTGTTGTAAAAATGAGAAATCGCTGGTCAACTTTTAACCCTTATAACTTCCTAACAAAAAAAAATTTTGGTTCCAAAATTGTGCTGATGTAAAGTAAACATGTGGGAAATGTTAGTTATCAAGTTTTTTGTGTGCCGTATCTCTGTGATTTAAGGGCATAAAAATTCAAAGTTGGAAAATTGCGAAATTTTCAAAATTTTCGCCAAATTTCCATTTTTCTCACAAATAAACGCAAGTTATTTGAATGAAATTTTACCACTAACATGAAGTACAATATGTCACGAGAAAACAATGTCAGAATCACCGGGATCCATGGAAGCGTTCCAGAGTTATGACCTCATAAAGGTACAGTGGTCAGAATTGTAAAAATTGGCCCGGTCATGAACGTGCAAACCACCCTTGGGGGTGAAGGGGTTAATCTATTGATTTAGGGAACTAAATGTTTGTTTGGTTCTTTATGCCATTTGTGCAGCTCATGCTATTCCTATGGTAGGTTTATTACTCTTTTGGATATACCACCTGTCATTGTGGCACTTGATACATCTATATCCTGTGTGCAGTGAGAAACAAAATTTAAGGCATAATATAAAGTGATCAAGTACATGTTCTGTATCGATGAACGGTAGGCCTTCAGCATTGATGTGGTCATTGCTTGCCAAAATGGCCACAACAAAACTGCTGAAGACTACAGTGTTTGCACAGATAGTTCTTCCCGAATATCTGCTTATTCTATTGTAAAGCTCTCATTTAAAGTTTTATTTTCCAAATCTTTTGAAAATTTTAGCTGTATGAAGCAGTTACTTTGTCACTTCTCTGCCACGAGTTCCCTCCGAATGCTGCCAGTCTTGAAAAACAAAATATGACACAAACATTAAATATGCACAACTTGTAAAAGTGCTGACATAGCCAAGTTAGCGGTCTGATCACTCTGTTTAAATTATTAGAACTGTTGTGGGACATATGAAAAGAGAAGCTAAAAAAACCTCAACTGACAAAGTAAAATTTAGTTTTCTAACTTTTTCAAGTAGGCTGCATAAAATTTAAAGAAGCACTCCCACTATCTTTTATATCCATTAAATGTGTGTACATGCATGTGTGACTGCAGTAGTTTACTCGCCTACCGCTGCTCTCTCCGATGCACGGCACCGTTCTGCTCCTCTTCTCAGTGATGTCACCACTCTGCAGACTCTCCAGGTTACGCTTCCCTCTGCGTGACCCAGAAGTATCTTTCACAATAGAAGCCTATGGAGCATCAGAACGAGATTCCATAAACTTTCTTTGGAAAATAGTCTTCGGCTCATTCATAACTCATAGAACGAAATGGCTAGTCAGAATTGTGGTTACGTCACAGAGAAGCAGAACGGTACTGGACACCAGAGAGCGCAGCGGTAGGTGAGTGTATTCATACACCCACAATACACTACATGCATGTTGATTAAAAAAAAGTTAAGGGGAGAGTCCCCAAGGACAAAATTAAAAGGCTGTGGAGGCTCATTTGCGTGCTCTGACATTCTGCACACCATGATGCCACCCATAACTGTATGGACTTTGTGGCTCATTAGTATTCTTTGATTTACTCATCTAATTGTAGCTTTCCGTACTTGCAAAATTCTGCTTAGATGCGGTTAAAAAATAGCTAGTTGTTTGGAAGCCATGTCGCTTTTGTGAAACTTACAATACAGAACGGTAGTTCATATAATAGGCAGCAAGGTGACTCAGTGGTTGACACTATTTATTTGCAGCACTGGGGTCTGAGTTCCAATCCCACTAAGGACAAAATCTGAGAGGAGTTTGTATCTTCTCCCAGGTTTGCGTGGGTTTCCTTTGGATGATCCAGTTTCTTCCCGCACTCCAAAGACATCCTGGTTCAGAATATAGATTATGAGCCCTAATGGGTACAGTGATGACAATGTCTATAAAGCACTGTGAAAGTTAATAAATGAGTAAAATAAAAAATAAATATAGTCCAGAATTCACAATAACAAAAGTCACAAGATGTCCTTGACTCCAAGATAATTCTAATAATAAATCAACAGTCTTTTTCAAAAGATCACTCATGATTGCTATACTTTCTCAGGGAAAATGTTTTATCCCAATAGGGAAGATGCAAGCATATGTAGATTCTTCTGTTTTTCTTTGCATACCACTTTGGCAGTTGTCCTCGGTATATCTAAAACCTGGTGATACGAAGGGGAAGAAACATAGTGCAACCATCCACTAATAGTTAAAGGATCAGGAAATCTTTACTCCATACTCACAAATATAAAAGACATTCAGTGCTTTTCACATACAATAATCACCATGTTGCCCACTAGCCCTTGCCTGACCTAGAATTCTCTTGATTCTGGGTTTCTTCAAGGGAAGCTCAGAATGAGGAAGAAGCCATGAGTAAGGCGAAACCTAGGTCAGCGAAGGGTCAGTGGGCCACAAGATTTTTTTTCAAACAATTATTGTTTTTTAATTGTGTTTACATCAAACTGCACAGCTATCTTAGTCCTTCTTCACACATCCATTTTTTATGTCTGTATGAGGTCCGTTTTTTAAGGACCACAAATACCAACATACGCACACCCATTGTATACAATGGTGGTACGCGCAAGTCTTCACACAGCATGGACAAAATGCATGCTACACACTGATGACATATGTATGGATGACATACATGTGTCATCAGTGTGACACATAGCGGCACCAGGAAAAATCAGTGCAATTAAAGCTGCTCCCTGGCGCCCGATGCTGAATGCAACTCTCATCATTGTCGCCTGGTCTCCCTGCGATCAGCGAGACCAGGTGATGCTGATGGGAGTTGGAGTCAGCACATGATGTCTGTGTAGCATGTATTAAATAAATAAATAAATAAAAAAAACATCGTCGGGTCCCCCTTCATTTTCATAACCAGCTGAGGGAAAGCCATTAGCTGGGGGCTGATGTTAATATTGTGGAAAGGGGCCAATAGCCATAAAGGTTCCCAGGCTATTTATATCAGCTAAAAGCTTTTTTCTTAGCCTTTACCCCCTATATTTTCTAACCAGCAATGGCTAAACAGACAGCGGCAGACTGATAATAGCCTAGGAAGGGGCCATGGATATTGGTTCCCTCGCAGACTAAGAACATCAGCCCTCAGCCACCCCAAAATGGTGCATCCATATAATGCGCCAATTTTGGCACTTAGCCTCCAGTCTTCCCACTTGCCCTGTTGTGGTGACAAGAGGGTTAATAGTTGTGAGGTTGATGGCAGCAGTTTTATGACCTCTGACATGAAGCCCAGGGGTTAGTAATGGAGCAGTGTGTATAAGACACTCCCATTACTAACCTCATTGTCAAGTTTAATAAAGACACAGACAGAGCAAAGTTATTTAATTTAAATAAAAACTCCCCAACCCTCTTTTACCCAATTATTCCACAAATAAAATAAAAAAGCAAAGTTATACTCACCTTTTCACCAATAATCCATTAATGCCCATGGCCCACAATGATCCAAATGGTTTGGTCAGCAGTTACATCAGTGATGCGACCCCTCACCATGCCAGCCAGGACACACTGAGCTGAGCGTGAGAATGTGGCTGTTTCTGACCAGTGGTGAGGTCATTAAGGCTGACAGTCACAGGCAGCCCTTCTCACGATTCTCAGTTTCCATAAACATACAGTGACAGTTCCGTGCCAACATCTGTGTAGCACAGGAAGAGTTGTGTTGACTAGTGATGAGTGGATGTGTTCGGATAAGGTGCTATCTGAGCATGCTCATGTGCTAACCAAGTGTCTTTGACGTGCTCAAAAAATGTGCTCAAGGCTGCATGTCTGCTGTTTGACAACCATAACACATGCAGGGATTGCCTGTTTTTTTGTGCACCTCTCAAAAACCGGATACTGCCAAACAGAGTCCAGAGTAACTCTGCTGCCTCATTAGTGAATGGATCCCTCAAGGATTTCATCTGAATCACGTATTTTGTAGATTTAGAAGAAAAAATCAATGTAACTGCTCAGCGTAGAGCGCAGGATAAAAGCTTTTACTCATCCCACAAGAAAACAAGTCCGCACTCAGGTTCATCATCTGTTGACAACACATATAAATAAGTTCCTTCAGGGGTATAGTTTCCAAAATGGGTTCACTTGTGGGAAGTTTCTACTGTTTAGGCACATTAGGTGCTCTCTAAACGTTACATGGCGCTTATTTTCGATTCCAGCAACTTTTGCATTCAAATACTTTGCTCCTTCCTTTCCGAGCCCAGCTGTGCGACCAAACAGTGTTTTTTCACGACTTTTGGGCTATCAACATACTCGGGAGAAATTGCAATACAAATTTTGAGGTTCATTTTCTCCTGTTACCCTTTTGAAAATAAAAATTATTTGGGGCTAAATTAACATTTTTGTGAAAATAAAATTAAATGTTCATTTTTTTTCTTCCACAATCCTTTAATTCCTGTGAAGAATCTAAATGGTTAATAAACTTCTAGAATGTTGTTTTGTAAGAGTCTTGAGCAATAGGTGAATAGTAGAGCGGAAACAAATTGACCGTCGTCAATATATTAGAAGTATTGGTAATACGAGTGTGAATGCTCGCCCAGAATGGTTGTGCATAATATGCACAACTCTACCCTGTACTTTGCAGATGGATGGGATTCTTGACTGTTATGCCGTTCATCCGAGATGCATGGAGTTGTGCTTATCTTGGTGTAACAACAAATCCAGAGGGGGATTCCAGGGGAGCTTCTGTCTAGCAGGCAGGTTCCCAATTAGTCATAATATTGAGAACGTATCGCCGGGTGTTAAAATCCAGTTGTTATCATCCAGGTGCCTGTGAGGCGCCATTGCCAGACAAACCCCAGTGTCTATCTCACAGGCGCCTGGATGTTAACAGCTGGAGGTACGTTCTAAATATGATGACTAATTGGGAGCCTGCCTACCTAGATGGAAGCACCTCCGGAATCTCCCCTCTGTTTTGAGTGTTGTTTTGAGCACTTTGAGGGGTGCAGTTTATAGAATGGTGTGAATATCGGGGTTTTCTGTCAAAAAGGCCCCTCAAAGTCACTTCAAATGTGATGTAGTCCCTAAAAAAAAGGTTTTTTAAATTTTGTTGGAAAAATGAGAAATTGATGATAAACATTTAACCCTTCTAACTTCCTAAGAACAGAATTATGTTTCAAAAATGATGCAGATGTAAAGTAGACATGTGGTAAATGCTGTTTATTAACTATTTTGTGTGGTATAACTATCTGATTTAAGGGCATAAAAATTAGAAGTTTGAAAATTGCAAAATGTTGATATTTTCATGACTTAAATGCAAATCATATTGACCAAAATTTATTACTAACTTGAAGTACAACATGTCAGGAGGAAACGATCTCAGAATCACTTGGTTATGTCAAAGCATTACCGCATAAAGTGACACTAGTCAGATTTGAAAAATGAGGCTCGGATATTACCATACAAAGGGTTAAGAGGTGAAGCCAAGCTTTGCAAAGAAATGTTACAAAATGAAAAAGAACAGCAGTGTGACATTTAATGCAGTCAAATATTATGTGCAACTCCTGGGACCACTGCTATTAACAAGGAATCATTACCAAGTGATTTGCTAGGCAGTCAATGTTATCTATTGATAGGTTAATTTATTACAGAAGTTCATGGGCTTTGGCTCCAAGTAATCATCCGGATTTAAAGTAAGCCTTTCAGAGTGAATTTCCTTTTGAAAAAATTTGGATGGTCCAGTAATTTTATAATTCTCTTTGCAATGGTGGCAAAAAAAGTATTCTTGTCCTGATATGTCCAACTCCGAAGTCACGCCTTTGTGTCAAAATAACAAGGTAAAAGTGGGAACTTCAGTTAACTGTGTAAAGACTCTGATGGCATCCATACACAGTTGATAAAAGTCTTTTGAACTCACTGGTCCTATCAGCTGACCATCTAATGTGCATGCTGCCCTTCGGACTACCCTCAACAAAAAACTATGAATGCGATCAGACAGTTGGATTTCAATTAGCTGCTCCTTTTGTTCGAGGTGAATATAATCATCTTCCAGTGGCTCAGTCATAGATAAGGGGTAGTCAGGAGAGATAGTCGTTGGTGAAATGATAGTTCCGATATCTCATATGCTTGAATTCTAGCAGAGGCTGTCTCATGTAAAGGAGGGAGTAGGGCAAGATAGATAACAGTCAAAAGTATTAAACTGACAGCTTATGTACTGTATATAATCAGCTTAAAGGCAGAACTTAAGGCCCCTTTACATTTAGCGATGCACCAGCGATCCCGACAACGATACGACCCGGTCAGGATCGCTGGTGCATCGCTAAATGGTCGCTAGTGAGCTGCCACACAGGCAGATCTCACAGCGATGCAGCAGCGATACAGCGGTCGTTACTTACCTTTCAGACGCGGCGATCCTGTTGTCCACGCGTCACTCGTCGGCGCCAGCAGGAAGCCCATCAGGAAGCGCCCAACGAGAAATGGAGCTGCGCAATCTCGCACGATCAGCCATGGACAGCGGGGAAGCCGGTCGAAGGTAAGTATCACACATAGCGATATCGCTACTGCGTCACCAAATCGGTGATGCTTTAGCGATATTGTTAGCGATATCTCTATGTGTAAAACCCCCTTTACTATTCCAAATAATGCACCCTTCAGTAATGGAAAGAAAAAATGTTTACTAGGAACAATTTCCTCATAAGGAAAGGAATTGAGATAACCATAATGTCAAGAGATAATCAAAATCCCTCCTTATTGAGGATTATAGAATCATAGAATGGTAGAGTTGGAAGGGACCTCCTGGGTCATCTGGTCCAACCCCCTGTTCAAAGCAGGATTCGCTAAATCATCCCAGACAGATGTCTGTCCAGTCTCTGTTTGAAGACTTCTATTGAAGGAGAACTCACCACTTCTCGTGGCAGCTTGTTCCACTCATTCATCACTCTAGATATTAGAAAAAACTTTTTGACAGTTAATCTGTGTCTCCTCCCATTCAGTTTCATCCCATTGCTTCTAGTCTTTCCTTGTGCAAATGAGAATAAAGATGATCCTTCTACAATGTGACAGCCCTTGACATATTTGTTGATCAATTCTTTTGGCGACCATATACTGTACATTAGACGTATAGTATGTTGGCTGAGACTCCCAACCAGCCAGCTATCTAGTTGGTAAAGGGGTGCACTCCTCCAAAAAAACATAGGGCTGTTATTTTTCAACATTTTTAGTACTTATCAATTTGGGGCTGCCTTTTTTATTTAATAAGAGTTGGAAGACCCAGATTAGTGATTTCTCTATGTAGCATGTCTTAACAGAAATGCTTAATGACCCCCCGAAAGGACTCAACTTTCTTGCAAATTTCCGGGATGTGAAATTTCGGCATGCAGAGCGGGATCCACAACCCTCAGTGGCCGCTCTTGTAGTGAACTTGCTCTTTGCATACTTTAACTAAGCTGTTATGGAACAGTAACTGCTCTCGTCATGTTCCCATGTGCACACATCTGTTGTTGCTCTCCTCACAGCTGTATCACAGCATATTCATTCCCACCTTCTGGTGCTACAGCTACATGAAAAAGACTCGGGAGAGTTGCAGCGTAATTTTGATATTGGTCATCTACATAGAGAAAAACATATATACTTCATCTACTGTGGAAACAGTGTATTACAATAACAAGTTGCTTTTTCTGCAGAGAATATGATTTATCTTCTGCCAAGGATTACACCCTTCTTTACCTGCACCTGCCTAATAGAGTGCTCTCTGGATCACCTTCTATCCTAATCAAGTTACCCCTCAAAAAACATTTTAATAAAGTATAAGCCTATGATGGTTTAGTGCAAAGAGTGAGGGCTCATGAAATTGTACTCTTTGGCCATGAGAATAACTGGAGAGAAGTGGGACCCCACTCTGCATAAGTTTGGGTGCAACATGTGCTAAAATGTCGAGCATTTACGGGGGCATTAAAAATTTGTCTGAACATTTCTGGGTCTCCGACTTCATCTAAGCCAGAAGTCCCAACCTAGCATGAAGAGCCCTAGGGATTTAGGACTCAGTGGCAGCATAAGATCATATGTCTGGGATCAAGTGGGGCACAGGGCAGAGTGGAGGAGTCAGAGAGGGGAGTGGTAAGCAGAGTATTTTTTTTCAGTATTGATGGTCCTTTGTGGTTCATCAGCCATCATTTTGCTTAATCTGTGTAGAAGCAAAATATAAAAAAAAATAAAAAAAGTAAATCGATATTTTGGCAAGTTTGTAATATTCAAGTAGAATTTAATTCCATTTCAATATATTTGCTCATCTCTAACAATGACCTTGTGAATGATCATTAGATGCTTCAATGCAAAGAACAGGATCTGAGTCAGGCTATTGCTACTAATGTATAAGTAAATTTCCTTAAACAACAGGAAATACTAATATAGAATAACCCCAGTGGCTGATGTGAAAATTACAAGTTTTTGCTTTTTTATCTTTAATACATATTGTGACATGGAAGAATAACATTGACAAATTTTAAAACATAAATACATTTAACCCAAAAAACAATTTAAACAATAGGTCATTTTATGATGACTCGCTCCCTTTAAGTTTTTGAACATAAGGATATATGCAAATTGCCTCTTGAAAGAAGAGAACAATATCTCTTGTCCCACCCATTAGAGGTAGCAAGTCAGTACTGACCCTTGAGTCTTTCTGTATGACTTAAGGTGCTGTGAAGAACAATGGCAGACTATTACTATTATTAATCTTCACTGTGAATTGGCGGTCGTTTAAAGAATCTTTAGTATATACAGCCAACCAAAACTGTGTCTCAAAGGAAAAGAAATCCAGGATCTTGCCTCTGATCAAGGATCAATGACTTTAAGTTATCTGTATGATCAGATATCTGCAGCATGATGACGATTACATCACTTTGCCCTGTAAGGCTGATATTTCAGTGTGCCAACCAAATTTTCTAAATGACCTTCCTTGCTCTGTTTCTTAGTATACTTACTTTGATGGAAACCCTCTAGCATTGCCAGACAGACACCTGTAGGCGAATACGACAGCATCAATCTCTTCTACCTAAATTGAGAATTGCATCTGCATGACACACTGAGACCTATAAATAAAAAACCTGCGGCACTTAAAATAATCAATCCCTTTATGTGGTACATCTTGGGGCTATTGATCAAGGCAGAAAGAAAAACTGTTCGGAGAGTGCTTTTATGTAGATGTTAATGTCCTCCAAATGAATAACAATAAGGTGAGGGATAAACAAATAAAGGCCTGAGTTAATTATCCGCGTGATAAAAGTTTATTTTAGTTTTTAACCTCAGGCACTAAGTACAAGGTTAGTCAATCTCTGTGGATAAAGGATTAATGCTAAACATAAAGCGAGGTATACTTCAACATGAGAAAAATGCAAGTACTAAAACATTTCAAAGTACATGCACAAATTTAGCTAACATATAATGCCTCTCTGGGTAAGGCCCCCGTCACACATAGCGGCGCACCAGCAATCCCGACAATGATATGACCTTGTCAGGATCGCTGGTGTGTCGCTACATGATCGCTGGTGAGCTGCCAAACAGGCAGCTTCACCAGCGATCAGCATCAGCGACACGGGGGTAACAAGCGATGCACGTCACTTAGTTACCCACTGTGTACCTTAGAAACCCGATGTGCACCTTGGTTACCAGCTCCCTGCACCAGCGCGCTGGTAACTAAGGTGCACATTGGGTTTCTAAGTGCTGCGCGCTGCTTAGAAACCCTGTGTTTACCTTAGTTACCAGCGCCAGATCGCTGATCGCTGGTCTCCCGCCAGTCACACGCAGCGATGCATGCTGGCCAGCGGGAGACCAGCGATCAAAAAAAATGTTCTGGCCATTCCAGGATGATCAGCGATAACCGGCCGGGGGGCTGGTCGCTGGTCAGTGTCACACACAGCGATCTCACTGGTGAGATCACTGTTGCGTCACAAAACTTGTGACTCAGCAGCGATCTCGCTAGCGAGATCGCTATGTGTGATGGGGGCTTAAGAGTTGTATGTTGTATCTTCCATCTCCTCCACCTCCAAATTGTAACTTGACCAGTTCCAAATCCTCTTTTGATTGTTCTTCCTGCGTCCTATCTTTGAGTCCTAGTATTATCAGCAATTCTCGATTAAAAAAATGCTATCCACAGTACAGATCATACAATAACCTTCAAAAAGAACTTGAAGACTCACCTCTTCCGACAAGCCTACAACCTGCAGTAACCACCGATTGACCAAACTGCTGCACGACCAGCTCTACCCTTTTTATTATGTATACCCCTCCTCACATGTAAAGCGCCATGGAATAAATGGAGCTATAATAATATATAATAATAATAATACGATGCAAAAAAGAAGACATTGTTTTATGTAGGTTTGGAATATATCGAGATCTGGACTATAAAAACAGGAAGGAACAACACTAGATCTCTGCGTAAGGGATTACCATGTTTCCCCGAAAATAACAGAGGGTCTGATATTATTTTTTGCTCTGAAAGATGGCTTAGGGTTTATTTTCAGGGGATGTCTTCTTTTTTTTCCATTAACAACAATCCACATTTATACTTTAGCAAAAAAACACCATTTATTGAAATATAATCATGTCATCACACACACACATACTGCACATGCATAAACATGTATATACACTGACTACACATACAGTACATACCAGCCCGTTTCCTCTTCAATTTCTCTAGACTCCTGAAGTTACAGAACTTTTGGTGATGTCATGGTCACATGACCGTAATGTCATCAAAGGTCCTTAAGTAGTCTTGTCCTAAGAATTGAAAATGTTGGGGGCCATTAAGAGAGTGGGGTCCTGGGCAATTGCCCAGTTTGCTACCCCCATTCTATAACACCGGCCCTGACTGCAACTAGGGCTTATTTTTGGAGTAAGCCTTATATTTCAACCATGCTCCAAAAATCCTGTAAGTATGGATAGTAAGTAAGGGCTGATTTAGACTGAATGATTTAATTTCCAATTATGGAACATTGCTGACTGTATAGGGGTAATTGATCAATATTGGTCCCTATACAGTATGCATATTGTCAACAGCACATTCCCCTTTTTATAGGGACAATGTACTAATAATCTTCTTTAAGACCTTTTTGCACAGTCTGATAATCGAATAAGCATTAGTAAGAGCTCTCGTTTCAGCAAACATAAGCATTTGGGAATGCTTGTTCGACAGTTGTTTTTATCAAGAAGGTAAAATCAAAAATCATTGTTTTGTTAGCAGCAATTTTTCTCAAGTAAGGGCCCCATCACACACAGCGAGATCGCTAGCGAGATCGCTGATTTTGTGACGCATCAGCGATCTCTCCAGCGATATCGCTGTGTGTGACAGGGATCAGCAAACAGCCCCCCTGCTGGGTATCGCTGATCATGCAGGATCGTCCTGGGCCATTTTTTGATCGTTGGTCTCCCGCTGGCCAGCACGCATCGCTGCGTGTGGCAGTGGGAGAGCAACGATCAGCGACGCTGCACGCTGGTATCTAAGGTAAACAGCGGGTTTCTAAGAGCCGGGTGGCTCTTAGAAACCCACTGTTTACCTTAGATACCAGCTTGCTCACTGGTCCTGATCGCTGGAGGGGCTGTCTAACGATGTCCCTGCGATCTCATCCATGTCGGATCGTTGGTGGGATCGCTGGGACATCGTTATGTGTAACGAGGCCTTAAACCGAGGATTTGGTGCAGGCATTACGCAAACTGTATGCAGACCAAACTATCATATTAACAATAGATAATCCCCATACAGCTTGCACCTGCCCTTGTAAATTTCATTTTACCCCCTTCAAGACCAGGTGGTTTTTGTTTTTGTACTTTGTTTTTTTTTTTCTCTCCTTCTAAAAGCCGTAACTTTTTTTTCCTTTTGTCAACATAGTAATAAAAGAGCTTGTTTTTGTAGGACTTGTAGTTTTGCATAACATCAGTACTTTTACTATATAATATATTGAAAAAAAAAATCAATTCCACCATTGTTTCTTGGGTTATGTTTTACAAAGTTCAATGTGCCTTAAAAAAAATCAATAAATATGATTTTTTAAATATATACCATGAAGACGACAACACCAAATGTAATTGTAAATTTTTTAAAATATTTTAAAGGTTAAAAAAATGATGTTTTTATAGACTCCATTTTAAGGTACATGCACCATTTTGATTTATATTTATTGCATTTTTGACAAGAACTGTAGTGATTGAAAACCATCAATTTTGAGGTTTTGATTATTTTCTTTTTTGATGTTTACCTTTGAAGTTGAATAATTTAATAATTTGCTAGATTAGACTTTTATGGACACAGTGATCGCAAACATGTGTATTTACTTTTTTAATTCTTTATTTCTTTATTGCTGGCAATGTAAACCTTTGTTCACATAGTATCTTAGACTGTGGTCAGTGGCTCCTTTGGGGCTTACGTCTGAAGCCCTGGAAAAAAGGGATTCGGGCCATTGACTGTAATGATGCAGACGGAGTCAGTGTGCTCTGCCAACCATCGTTTTTGGCCTTGAGGCTGGCTCCAAGATGTGGTTGACTGGGTTATGCTGCTCACTAGTGACGATTGAACACTAAAATGCACAAGTGCTCACTATTCAAATTGAGCTGCTTGGAAGTTCGGTTGGAGTCAACTCGAGTGCTGGGTATAATGGAAATCAATATGAAACTGGAGCATTTTCTGGAAGACAATAACAGGAGAGCTGGGGAGGCAGGAAAATTGCTCAAATGGATGGAAAGAGCACTAAAATGGAAAAGGAACAGCATGAGGGAGACATCTGAATGCATCTCTGACTCTCAGGTCACTGCTGGGAACAATGTTGTCAGAGAATTAATCCAGTTTTATGGACAATAAAATATATAAAACAGAAGATGAAATGGAGTTTACAGGAAAAAATTGTTAGGAAACATTCTTTCCTGTATAATGAATGACATAGTAGAAGGGAAATTAAAACTATGCCCACCGGTAGTAACTGGTAAATGTAATTTTAACATTTTACTACCTTGTCTGGATACCTGGTGTGTGACATGGTCAGACACATCCTGTTTATTTCATGAGGGAGGGACTCTGAAACTCACAAAGCCTATGCGGACAATGTAAGAACTGTCAAAAATTAGAAGGAAGAGGGTCTCCGATTCACCATGTATTAGCCATAAAGAAAGGCCTCATACGGTCTCTCATCATCATCTACCTCTTGAAACACTAATTACTGTTCCCCACCGTTGTTTTCTTCTGACCGTGGCTGCTCAAATATTTGGGCATCATTGCACACGATCTCCTCATGTCCTTCTTTAAACATGCAGGTTGAGAGGGCAGAATCAATAAAAGGCAATGTAAGAACTGCTAGGAGTTTCAGAGTGTGGGATCACTTGTCTCCTGGGACTCACTATGGTGGGAGGAAGGAAGATCAGGGTGAAGATTACGTGGTCCAGACTCTTGGCTAGTGCGTCTGGACAGTGTGGAAGATAGATTGGTACTGGGAAACATACTGTAACGATAATCTGTCATAAAATTGACCACCTGTTCTCAAAGTTCTGGTTTCAAGAGTGGTTTCCCGCACCCCTCTGCAAACAGGGACAGAAGCTAAGTGTGGTGGAAGAGCATGTTTGTTATGGTTCCACAGCAGACACAGTTTCACCTGGTCCTCAGCTTCTGTGGGCACCATCAGCAGCAAGTCTAATTCCCCATCCCTTCGCGCATGCCTTGCGGATTTTAAATTCGGTATATAATCTATGCCTGCAAACTTTCTGGTATTAATATTGAAAAAAAAATATGTCTTATATAAAACCCAATTACACGATGCAGATGGCCAATCACAGTAATGCCAACATGGCTACGGCATTACCGTGTATGCCAGCCAATCCCTGCATGCTTATTGACTGTCATAACAGCCACAAGATATATGGGGTAAGGACTCAAGCACCCGCGATACTCGATCGAGTAATGAGTGTACCCGAGCACCCCTATGCTCTACTGAGTATCGAGCAGCGGCAAGCACGCTTGCTAATCGCTAGTGGCCACCTCAAATAGGTGCATAGATCCAAAAATGGTGTCCAGTAGAGCACATATTGACTCCATCTGCATTATTACAGCCATTTGAGAATGGAGACCATTTTCAGGAAGACGCACAGTTGCATATTTTTTCAAGCAATTTTACCCATTTATGATGATGAGAAAAATAATTAAATACTTTTGAAATAAATGAATTCTTACAGTTAGAAAGAACTGTTTCAGGTATCGGTGGACACGAAAACATTTTCACTGTCCTTAAAATGCTTGCAAATAACTAAATATAAGAAGCAGGAACTATGACAAATATGCACTGTGCTTTTGCTTTTTGCAAGGAGATGTGAATGAACACTACATAACATCAAAATACCTGAGCCACAAATCATTTCAAACCTTTTGTAAAATCTTTAGTTTTTTACGGCTGCACTGACAAACTACGCTGTCATTATAGAAAGCTGTAAGAGGCTGCTGGATGCTTTTCTCTGAGAATAAAAAAAAAGCCCCTGGGAATATGTAGCAAATGTAGCAAACGTTGCAAAACATATTTTTTTTCTTTGTTTACATTATTCCAGGAACAAGTTTGATTTCATATAATTGATTTATAAAGCATTAGTATGTCTGCGCAATGAAAAAAATCAGGACTTACCATGTTTAAAACCCTGTTGCCTGCTGATATTTAAAGAATCTGGTCTCTGGATATGGGAGTGTCATTTAAAGTTGCAGACCATCAACTGGATAAGTGGAAAAAGTATAGAAAACTGCAAATCCAAGTTCCTTTTAAACTAAACTCTTAGCAGCCTATCCAACGCAATTTAATCATGATGACAATCGGAAGCACTTATGTAACTAAACACTGCACCACCCAAAAATCACTCTAAGGCCGATATCACACTACCATGAGTGATGCGAGAAACTTGCACGAGTCTGTCGCATCAATACCCGGCACTGCCGCCGACACTCAGGACCAGAGCTGCCGCTGCATGTATTTCTATGTATTCCTATGCAGCCGCAGCTCCGATCCTGAGTGCCGGTGGTAGCGCCGGGTGTGGATGCGAGAGACTCGTGCAAGTTTCTCGCATCACACACGGTAGTGTGATCCCGGCCTAAGGCCTGATTCACTAACTAATCAGTGTCTGCATGCCAAAACCATGAGTGAAACCCAGAGAAAGAACACCTCCTTTGTATCCTTGAAATACTCGTGGCCCCAGCACACAAAAGCCAACAAAAACCTGACCAAAACCACAGATGTGTGACCAAAGCCCATCAGCTTGTATATCCAAATTGCTAAGAAAAATAGTACGTTCATAATCAAGGTTAATAGATGAATGACAAATCTTACCTATAATTCATACCGCTAAGATATCAAAATCCATGATGCTTCCTTCAAATGCGCCTGTATGCACCAATCTCCCAATCTCTACCTCTTGGCGGACAATTGACTTTATCGATGCCATATAACTAAGACACTCCATACTAGAACTATCCTGTTCTACAAAGTATTTAACCGCTCCTGAATAGGATGTGTTTTTACTTTAAAAATTGGAAATGTATTAGCAGATTCTCGTTTTAAGATTTCTGATTTTACATCCTATGTATTTAACATTACATTTTTTGCACTCAAGGCAATATTCCACATGATGCGTGTCGCAGTTAATAAAAGAGCCAATATTGTGACTCATTTCATGTGGCAAATTCACAGACTGTCTTTTCTCTGACCGAATGAATATACATTGCATCTTTGTTTACCACATTAAGAAAAGCCTTCAGGACTAACCATGTTGTAGTGGTTTCTTTTTTTCTTCACATATAACCTTTAGGATAAGAGCTCACGTGTCATGGTTTTACCACGATGGAGAGGGGCCAGAACACCCCAGCGTCTGATTTCTCCTACTTCGGCACTGATTAGAAGTGCTTCACCTTCATATTAAGCGGTGCAGGTTCCTTTCAACGTTGCAGGGGTTAATCTGCTTAGTTGAGAGCTCTTGGAAGCTTTCCTCCATTAAGGCGCACATCTGTTCACAGTTAGCCACTCACCTCTTCTATATATTCCAGCACTCATTAACAGAGCGAGCTTCATTACTGCATGGTTTAGGAGATGTATATAGAACATCCCACAAAGAATATATAAAATAATTTTTTATTGAAATATCACATATAGATGTTTAGCAAACCATAAAGTGCAAACATAGTGGATGGGAGACGAGATGTAACTAGAGGGGGCAGGACAACATATGTAACCATTATGTATAGGGCTAAAAGTGGAAGGACTGTTGAAAGAAAAAAGTAAACAGAATCAATGTCCTAGACACCAGATATACATACTCCTGTGAATCAATTCTTCTTACCCATCATGAATGACAGCACCCACGCCTTTCCCTGCAGCCCATTGATGCACATTTTGCATTCTAGCTTTTTCCAAAGGGGCTATATACTGACAGATCTCATAGGTTTAAATAGAAGTATAACCAGAAAGATAGATGTGTGCAGTGCATGCGTCCCTGACACCGCGCAGCGGAAGTGTCACCTCCCCCACTGCCGTCGCTGCGAAGATACACCTAATGAGTTTATAGCCCCAGAGGAGATGATAGAGTGCAGGGATCAGAGCGCACGTGGGCACCATCAGCGGACATTTTAATGAAGGCCATGGACCCGACCATTTTAGGGGGTATTAATAAAAGTCTCTCAAATCTCCCTATTATGGAAACACGCTTACTATGCCAAACGTGGAATGAAAAGACATTAGAAAAGTGCAAGGGAGGTGAAATAAGAATGACTTGAACAAATAAGGGGAACATCATGTTCCCTAATAATAACACAGTATAAATATTAATGACTAGCAAAAAGCTAGAAAAGTGCATAGTGCTGAAAGTAATCTGAGCAGGTAAGTAGAGAGTAAAGTGACAAAGTGACAGTAGTGCAAAATAAAAAACTATGCTGCAGAATATATAAAAACATAATACATTAATATATACAATAAATATGCACAATACCACATCTGAGGCATAGTGGTGATATAATACGTGAAACATAAAAAAATATAAATACAAAAAAAGATGAAAACTAGTAAGTGATGTGATGATAAATAAATAAGGGGACCAAAAACAAGGAAAAAGTGGGCAGAGAGACATAATATGAATGTAATTACTATCTATATATACAAATAGTAAGTAAGTATTGCATAATATTTAATTCCACCAAACAACAAATTCTTCCTCGCCATCTATAGTGTATAAAGTGATCAGACCTTAGTGATGCACTATATACAATGCCATGTCTCTGCTACCCAACAACAATATTCGGCTTTGACTCATGAGTTCGCAGTGTAATTTTGAGTTGACAGCTACCATTTGACTGCTACACTCAGTTGCGAATATTGTCTGTGACTATAGATGAGCTTTGCTTGAAAAAAAGTAAATCAGTATTTCCGATTCTGTTCCCATTAATTGAGCCATGATAGGTTTGACAAATTTATGTTGAAACAGACTCCAATGAATTTTTTGTTAATTCCAGTTGACTTAATGTGGTCCGGTAACCATTTTTTAAATAGTAATAATGGTGGTTCAAACTTTCACGCTGAAACCAGATTAAATACCAGCCAACACTAATGTGAACAGTCTTAAGTAACCATTTTTGCCGATGGAAGATCATATAAGGGAATATAAGCATATATGGCAAGTAGAACTTTCCATTATTCTGTAGTGCCACATTCCATATTAATAGAAAATATTTTAAAAGATAAGAAAATGTGCAGATTTGATACAATCATACCTTACTTAATAAAAAAAAGTTTAGTACCCCTTTAAAAGTGTAAATAATTATGAGGATAGATAAAGGAAACAGGAGCTGGCTGCTTATTTCATGACTTTCTAGCTTCAGATTTATACAGCCATTCCATAAATCTGACTGTGAGTCCATCTAGTAGATTAGTCAATGCCTGAATCATCTTCTTGCCAGTTTAATCTGCTTCTTCTGCATCAACACTTTGTCCTACTGCTCTCAGCTAAAACTTCTCTGCCAAGATAGCATAGATTTATGGAAGCTTGTAAGATAGCCTGTTCACCATTGCACATAGACAACCCATCGATCTCACTGACCACAAGAACCCTGATAGAACACATGTTGTACATTCACTGGATTCCTTGAGTTCTAATATTGATGGAACGTCCAGAGATGCTTATAGAGACATGGCCCATTCCTTTTGCAATCTTTACTATAGAGAAGACCAGATAAAATATAGCTAAAATAGGTAACTTGTACCTCTCTTAGAGACTCTGGAATCCATCTAAAACGCTGTTCTACATATTTTCAAAAGTTGACAGGTTCAGTTCTGAAATGAGCCATTTCTTAATGACTTTAACCTCCTGAATTCAAATCTGACAATGAAAATTTGTAGTCGTCTCTTCTTTTGATGATATCAAAGAGCTTTCCTTTTACTGCTACGTATAATAAATGCATAGAAGTTTCAGTACTGTGAAACATTATTTTTTGCAAATTTAAAGATGCAGAATACTTTGCTTCGCCAATTTTTATAGAGGAAATGTAGCAACAATTCAAATAACTAAAACATGTTTTAACACTATTATGAATTATAAACAGCTAAACAGCTACAGAAATTCCACTGCAAAATTTGGTCCTCATTCAGTGACAACTGTTTTCTGCTTGTCTCTTGTACTCCTGCATTAGATGATCTCTTAGAATTGTCCAATAGTAATCTGCAAGCATTGGAATTCTATTTTCTTTGATATCTTTTCTTCATAGCTGCAATATCTTGATGAAATCTCTCACTGTGCTTGTCACTCATTACTCCACAGTTTGGTGGAAAAAAAAGCCTAGATACGAATGTAATAAATGAATCTTTATAGACATATTATATCAAAGATCCTTATATACTGCTCAAAAAATAAAGGGACACTAAAATACCACATCCTATGTTATAGTGTTCCCTTTATGTTTCTGAGTGGTATATTTTTTGAAGAGATTTTCCACCAATTTTTCGTAGTTCTCTGCTCTGGAGGTTCCCAAAGAATTGGTTACCACTAATGCAAATGCTACCCAATGGCATTTTCATTGCACTGCAACCTCAACAGCTGTTTTATGTTGTCATATGTTTCTTTCATGTGGACTGCATAAATAACTGGAATTGAAGGTAGTACATTGCCATTATGCAGCAAGATGGCTTTTAGACTTGTTTTGGACGAACCGATGAATTGAAGATCCTCCTTTCCTCTGGATTACGGCTTACCTTCAGAGATTCCATTAAACTGGTGATGTTGTTGCATGCCACAAGATTTCCCTCCGTGAAGAAGTATTGCACAAGATGTTTATTAAGGTTGCGGAAAAAAGAAATCCGAGTATCGCCCGCTAGGAGATTCCACTGCTGTAGACGGGAACCTGAGAGCTCGGCCTTAGGCTGAAGTCACATATTAGCGTATGGTATCCAATGCAAGAGCATCAGATGCAATAGAATAATAACACTCTACTCCAGCTCTGATGCAAATGTGAGCTGAGCATCACTGGAATGTGCTACATCCTCTCACAGGTGCGGTGGAAACAGAGAAATTGATTTATTCTTCTCCTTCATTGCCGGCTGCCATGGGAATCGCAGTGCACTCTGACATCCAAGAGCAGTACAATGATTCACATGCACCCATAGACTTGTATGGGTGCGTGCGATCCGATTCTCGCAGCCACTCACAGCATGCTACGATTTTTTTCTCAGTCCAATTTCAATCCGATTCGAGTTGAGAAAAAAAATCACAAATGTGCACTACCCAATAGAGTAACACTGGTCCAAGAGCAATCCAATTTTTTTATTGTATTGCACTCATCCAATTTATTCGCTCGTGTGAGGGAGCCCTTACTCTTGGGCAGATCTAAATCTCGTAAGATTGTTCAGTTCGCCTTATAAGGTGTGGTTCAGTTGTGGTTGCTGAGAGAAAGTCTGAGTCGTGAGAGGAAGATGCTTCCTGACACCAAGCAACCGTCTCTTCCTTACTTAACTCGACTGAAAATGTTTCTGGGTTTCTGGTGCTGTTTAAACTGGCAGTTCTTCTGTATGTGGTACTGGGCGTATTGCAGATTCAATGTTTGAATACTTCTTCATTCAAACTTCTTTCCTAATGGGGGGCACCATGCAGAAATGGCAATTGAGAGTGTCATCGGTTGGCTCTCTCCAGATCATTGGGACTGCAAAAAGGCATAGATTGCCTCTTCCCATACAACCACTGGGGAAGATGTGATTCACATCTACTGCAGCATATGTGTGGAGCCCAACTCTTGTCCTGATCTCCTGTTCTGCAGCCAAAATAAAGGTTGTGGGCTTTCCTTATCATGGTGGTCAAGTTTTGCCTTTGTGACACAAAAGTGTCTTCTCTGAATATGTGGCAAAAACTATTCGCTTTGTTAATGCAAGAAGGAGGCATGTCTGAAAAAAACATACATAAACATGTCAATATGATAAGACACTAAGCTAAGAAATCCTAAAACTGTATACCTTCCACAGAGAACATTGATAAAAGTAGGTGATGCAATTGTAATTAGGATTACATCATCGGAGCTGAGTTAGCGTTTTTTGATTGGTCATCTTAAGATGATAGAATACTGAAGACCCAATTGACTAAAGAAAAGATGTAATAGACTAGCTACTAACAATGCAATAATGATGATGACATAATAAAGACACAATTTTTCTATAAGCCTGCATGAAAGGTGTCATAAGTAATCACAACCTCTGAATCTTGATAGTTAGAACCAATCAGCAAATGTAAACATTATATTCGTTTTCAGCACCATAAAATTAGTTGAGTTCAACTGTTTTCGTCTCTGAACCAATTTGGCTGTGGAATAGTATAATTTGTTCAACAATCATTGAGGACAATTCAGTAGAAGTCGAGGTTTCGACAAGGCGTCAACCAGCAAGTAGACAGCACAGTGCATTTTACACTCTTTAACTCTCAGACAAGCCAGTCTCAGAAAGAATCTCTGACAGGTCTAATGGAGTAAGAGGCATCATCCCTCAGGCACTAACCTTTAAATGGATTGTTAGCCGGTCAGCATAAAATGCTCCCGTGTAAATGTGCCTCCTTGAAACAAATTAAGGCTCTTCTTAGCTGAAGGATCGGCACAATATTACTATGCAAATCGTTAGGCGGACTCTTGCCATCCCAAGATGTGATTTAAATAATGAATTAATTAATCCCCTCTCAATATCTACAGAATAATAATGGATTTGCCTATTTTCTTTAACAACTGAAACGGGTAATGTCACCAAAAGGAGACATAACGAAAAGTCAAAGCCAGTGGCTAGATATAATTGTACCTTCGTACATCATATTACGTTTCTACTTTTATACAATAAAATCTATGAAAAAGGGTTTTTTACTAAAGTAGGTGACATGTCACTAAGATATGCCATCACTTACTAATCAATGATGGGTAGACTGTCAGGTTTCAGTGCAATCCTGAGAATAAAACAGTAATAAGGGTATTTAAATGTTGCAGCGCCTAAAAGAGTAACTAAACCTTTGGGAGGTTGTTTTCTTTTTAGAATTGAGTGTCCTCTTAATGCAATCAGACCCCCATTAATAGCTCAAAAAACAAGAAGTTTGCAGCTCAGGAGAAAAGAGCCTATGCTTTCTATTGTATTCATACTCCACTCTGTTTACATACTCAAGTAATGGCTGTGTGCTTCTGTATCCTGGGTACCAGTCTTATTGAGGGGGGTGTTGTGAATTCACTTTCTGGCCTACCTCTGGTTACTATTGAAGGTAGTGGAGCTGGTTATATTGACAGAGGGGTCGCGAGTTCTCTTTCCGGGCTCCCTCTGGTGGTTACAGGAGGAGGTAATGGAGCGGCAGAGGTCTGCCACCTGATAATTAGGAGGACGATTGGACATCTGGAGTTTCTGATTGGATTTAAGACAGCCGACTCCCTCTATCCCTGCTGGTGATTTTTTCCTGCCTCCTGAGGTCTTAGTTTCCAGCTCAGTCCCTGCATGCTCAAGCTAAGTGTTCTTTTGCTATTGTTCACATTTGATTTGGTTTTGTCTATTCAGTTTTGTGTGGTCAGCTTGCCCCGGCTGGGGCTGTGCTGAATTTCCATCCTTATGTTACTGCTTGTGCCAGTTTGTTTTTGTCCCTTATTAGATTGGCCTCTTTTTGCTCTGCTTTCAGAATATGCCAGAGTGCTGATATAGTGGGCAAAGTCGAGTGACTTCAGTATTTTTCTATCAGACGCGTTGGACATTTTTTGCAGGGTTTTTTGCGTGATTGCAGACAGTGTCTTTCCTTTCCTGTCCTGTCTAGTTAGTGTGGGCCCCATCGTTTTCTCAGCCTATTTTCCTACCTGCGTTTGTGTTTTCATCTTGTCTCACCAACAATATATGTTTGGGGGCTATCTATTCCTTTGGGGTCTGCTCTGGGGCAGTTTAGATTTCCCCTTTCTTGCTTTAGGCTTATTTAGTTCTCTGGCTGTGTCGAGGCGTCTAGAATCATCGTAGGTACACTCCACGGCTACTGCTAGCTGTGTGGATAGGATCAGGGGTCCAACCTCTCTGGTATTCTGTGGATTATCTTGGCCTTGCTTTCCTCCTCGGTGACCCACTCATAACAGGGGGGGTTTGAGTATTTGGTGAAAGTCTTAGGACTCGGACCCCCGCTCATCTTCTTGCAATTAAAAGACAACTCAAACGAAAAGAAAACCTCCCAAAAATTGAGTTACTCTATAAAGTAGCAGTCAGTCAATTGATCTTTTTTTTCATTTATCCCATCAATATTATTCAGCTAGTATGCCATTATTTAGTTATTCCTTTTTATATGAACATTTTTGGTGTACTTTTCTTAAATTAAGACATGTTATCACATTGTGACACACTGGGAATTATATACTTTTATGTTCTCTTGAAGTAGGTCGCCATCTATGTCACCAGAACATCCTGTTGTATGGAATGTACTACTGAAGGTCTCCACAGAGGACCACACTGCTATCACATATAGTTATTCTAATTGCACAGCTCCTGTCCCACAATGTAAATTAGGATTTGATAGATTAGACTCCCTGACAGTATACTGATAATACATTTGTTAATTTAGGAAAATGCAGAGGGGAGGTAATCACAATGTTACCAAGGCAAGGAAAGATGGTACTAACCATAGCTGCCTAGGTGATGCTAATGTGATTAAACATCATGGGATTTATAGCAGAGCATGAAAAAGGCTGAAGAGAAGCTAAGCGAAATCTTAAATACATGGATGCAAATACATATTGTATGAAAGAAGTGCAGTTAATCAGATGTATGGTGTAGGGTAGGAATACAAATTTTGAACTTCTTCTTTAGCCATGCTTCTGTGCACAACAATTCTTTTGGCCACCCACTGTGCAGGAAAATGCATAAAAGCCTTATTTACTTTAATGGACCTGTGTTGCAGTTGATAAAAGCTGTCATAGGTGTGCAGGGCTCAAGCTGAAGGGACATTAAACCTTCACTGGGAATGACGTCACAGAGCTTAATGAATATCCCTGCAATAAGAAATGAAGATCTTCCTCATGAGAAGCGTCATACAGAGGCCCCAGTTCATCAAGACCGGCGATATTCATTCTGGGTTTAATGAGGAGGCACGCTGAATTCGGATGCTCCTGAATCATTATGAGGCATACCCCCTGTGGCCTGGTCATAAATTTTATCCAGACTGGAGTAGATTTTCTGGACAAAGGAACCCCACAGCTCGTCATGAATCAGATGATCTATGTCATTGCACCCCATATTGTCTCAGCTCCACCAGCTGTTTTAAATTTATTTGGAAACGGCTAAATCTGCAAAACTGCAATTCCATGTTGCTCGACAAGATTGTGACTTACGTACAATTTTTTTATTCTGCAACTAAACAAATTAATCCAGTTTTGTAGTTATACATTTAGATATGTTTTATCATATACTTTAGGTCTTTAGTGGAGATTCTAAAACATGTATTGTTATATACTGTATGATGCTGTGGATTTTTCATCTGGATTTTCTGGGCAGAAAATCTGCAGCATATTACAGTAGCTTTAAAGTGGTTAAAATTTGACCAAATATCACCCGCAAGTTTCGCAAAAATGTTAGCTATAGTCCAAATTTTAACTCCATGCCGTGTCAATTTATGTTGCCGATGCGCCCCACAATTTCCTCACTTTGCAAAGCATAAGATGAAATAAGCAGCAAATCAGCAACAAATATCATTTTGACCAATATTGTTCAAGGATTTTTTTTTCTTATCAAACGACGCTCCCATGTTGTCATACCCTTAACCTATATTCACGGCAGAGGGGGCCCATGTGCAAGAACAGTATATGGGCCTTGTGCTGCCCAATGTCTCATCATAATGCACAATTCCTGCTGTTTTGGAGGTGAACATGGGACATCTTACTTTTTGGGCCACTGCGCAGATTGCAACAATGATCTGTCCTCCCCTGCCTATATTAGTATATTCGCATTAGTATATTGTATATAGAGGGATTTGTGGTGCTTATTAGCTCAGAAAGGGTTGCAAAAATAGCAAATTTTCAGCTGTGAGAATTAGTAGATGTGTTTAGTTTGTAGCTTCAGGATGTAAGAAACAATGTTCCCATCTATGTCTCAATCAGACGTCCGTCATTCACGTGTACATGTTCAATCCTTGTTTTTCACTAGTAAAAAAAAATGTACCAATTTATAGTTTATGTGCTTTTTTTGTTGAAGACTGAGTGACGCACAAAAACTGAGACGTGTCCATTTTTGATCTGATCAAGCGAATAGATTTGTGAAAAAAACGGACAGGAGACTGATGCCATCTACGCGTTATCTGAGCGCTGTCATTTTTTACTGTTTAGGGGCTCATTCAGATGTGTGCATTATATGTATCTGTGCTGTCGGACAGCACAATCATCAATTTCATTCAATGAGGCTGATCCGATGACAGTTTTTCCAGATGGATCAAAAATTGCAGCATGCACTATACTTTTTCGGATTTCTAAAAAGATTCGCCCATTCAAGTCTATAAAAAAAAATCGATCCCTTATGTGCCATCCGTATTGCATCTGATATTTATGGATAAATTGCAATTAACAAAGGAAACTGTATTTAATCTAGTATATTTTAAAGTAATGTATAAATATTGAGACCATATGGATGTAAAAAACAGACATAAGGATGACTCATAGATTCCAATATACATGAAAATTGTCATCCTTCTGGATGAATATTAGACGATTTGCCATACACTCGTCTGAACCAACCTAAGGCCTCATTTGGATGTCTGCATGAATCGATTTTCATCAGTGCTTGGTGAATGTGTCAATTTTTACTATTGATATTTCATCAGTGATTTTCTCGCATTTAAAAACCCCAAATAAATTGCAAAGCTTCACCTACAAATTACAATATTAAAAATGAACAGCGCACAAATGGCATACGAGTGCGGTCGCTGATTTTCAAGGACCCGTTAGAATTGCATGGGTGATTTTGATCCCTGACTCGGATAAAAAACAGAATGTCTTCATGATTTTTTTTGTGCTCAATATGTCCGCAAAAAACAAGGACATATAAACAGATCCATGGATTATAATAGGTAAGAGTTCATTATACATGAAAGACATGTATAGAATGCAAACTTCAAAAACGGATATCTGAATGAGACCTAATGGTGACAAAAAAACACATGGACCAAAAATTGAGGAAAATCTGATCTCGTATACCAAAGGAAAATTTTCCATTTTTTTCTCGCATAATAAAAAACAGATGTCTGAATGAGACCTTACTAGTATCTTGTAAAATAATTATTGTACTGCGTGGTTTGAAGCCAGAGAAGCAGAGAAGTGTGATATTCGGTAATTATAGTACTGCGCAAAGGTTTTTGGCAGGTGTGGAAAAAAGGCTGCAAAGTAAAAGTACTTTCAAATATAGAATTATTGTCAGGAACACCGCACTGCACTTGCTCACTGAGCCAGTGCGCGTGCCCTGAGTACAAAAACAGTGCTCAAAGATACCTGTGGAGCGGGACAGCAGCGGTGACGATGCGTGCTTCATACTATCAGGACCTGAAGCACGTGACTGCTGGGGTCGAGACCGAAGCTCCACAGAGCTAGGAGCTGCAGGGAAACTCCTAGAAAGGTAACTACGGGACAAGTTACCAAGGGGCATAGACAGGGACGTAAACCAGATCAAGCCGGGTCAAAGCAAGAGATAGCAGGACAGTACCAAAGGGTTAGACAGAGCGAATAGTCAGGACGTAGCAATAGATCAGAAAACCAGAACGGGCAATGGACGGTACAATAGGGACAAACTGTAGCGGAGTAACAATAGCCAAGCCAGGAGGTCAGAACCGGAGAAGACAATAGTACCAAAACGAGAGACGGAGTTCAGAGCGAGGGGACAGACCGGGTCATACACAGGAATCAAACAAGCAATGCAATATCCACACACACCAGGGGGGTCAGACACACAGCCAGAATAACAGTATAGCTGACAGGGAATCCTAGTCTGGAGTGAGTATAAATACCCCTCCCAGATCCAAAGAGAGGCCAGCAAAAGTTAACCCTGTGAGAACAGGACATTAACCATGTCCTAACCATGACAATTATTAATAACTTATTTTTATCAACTAATCAAATTCAAAGTGAATCAATAAAAGAAAAATCTAAAGAAAATCAATATTTGGTGTGCTCACCCTTTGCCTTCAAAACAGCATCAGTTCTTCTATGCATACCTGCACACAGTATTTGAAGGAACTCAGAAGTTGTTCCAAACAACTTGGAGAACTAACCACAGATCTTCTTTGGAGCTAGGCTTGTGCAAATCCTTCTGCCTCTTCATTTACTTCCCGAAGAACTCAATGATGTTAAAATCACAGCTCTGTGGGGGTTATATCATCACTTCCGCGACTTTTTGTTATTATTTATGCTGATGACAGTTTTTAAAGAAGCCCTCCCATGAAGATTTTTTTTTAGTTAATCTGTGTATATGTGTAAATAATGTAGTGTGTATGTATTAATATACTCACCACTGCCTTCTGTAGGATTCAGCGCTGCTCTGCTCCTCCTCTCGGTGATTTCACATCACTTCAGAGAATTCGGTTCACTCTAGCCTTGTTCTGATACTTCATAGGCTTAAATTGTAAAAACGAATTCTGGGGCACTTAGAACGCAGTGTGATCCAGAGTGTTAGGCGTTGGGTTCCTGTCGCTGCACAGTGGGAATCCCAAGCCTTGCTTCCGGCGGTCTCCCATTCCTCTTCAGCCGCAGAGGAGGCTGCTTAGCAGACTCGTCGTCCTGGCGCTCTGCCCAGACTAGCTCTGTGGGTTTGGTTGCTGCTGCCACCTCTGGTCCAGCTATAGCAACGCATGCTGGTCAGCAGCGAGCTAGTCCAGGGACTAAGTCCTCCATTCGGTCCACTGAGCATGCCCGTGGGACAATCTCCCATTGGAGATCAGAGGTCACGTGCTCAGGTTCTTCTCCAGCTTGGATTGGACCATCAGGAAGGTCCCGGAAGGACGCTGCTATAAAAGGGTTGCATGGCCGCTCAGCCATGCGCTAGTATAGACTGCATTACCAGACTATGAGGAGTGAGTGTTGTATCCATGTATGAATGTCTCTGGTGAATGACTCATTAAGAAACCCCTACCCTTGGTACGCATGTGTTGTGCAGCCTAGCCTGTTAAGCGCCCAGGCTTAGGTGTAGGTAGAGGCAGAGTCTGAGACTGGCATCAGTGTCCACCGGTGGCTCTGCATGCCACGGTGCACGAGCTCGACACTCCACCATAGTCAGCGTCTATAGTGGCTCCGCAGGTGCGACGCCGCACGTTCAGAAGGTCTAGAGGAACTCTGACCCGGTGTCCTTGGGGTAGAGTTCTGTGACCGCATTCTGTGCGCTCTGTTGCCGAGCTCTGTGGGCTAAACAGGCTCCGGCATTTATGTTCTGCAGTAGTGCGGTTTTGTGAGGTAACAGAGTTCGCCCTGTACAAACCGGGTGACGTTAACCCGTGCGTGTTCTTCCTTTATGCCACCATATAGCATCCGCCATTACCTAGCAGCAGCATACCACCTCTGCACGGTGGACCCCGGGTTGCGATCGCACTTTCTCATATTTTATATTTAGTGCAATCCGCAACCCTAACATAGAGTCTGTAGAGAAATGATATCACTGAGAAAGAGGATCAGAACTGCGCTGGACCAGCAGAAGACGACAGTAGGTGAGACTGTTGACTTACACACTACATTATATAGACTTGCCCACAGATTTACTGAAAAAAAATCATGTTGGGGGCTTCTTTATTAACATCAGCTGTATGTTTGTAGGCGTTATTTTGCTGCAAAATAAATTTGGAGCCAATTAGATGCCTCCCTGATGGTATTTTATAGTGGAGAAGCATCAATCTGTATTTTTCAGCACTGAGGAAACTGTTGATGCTAAACAAATCCTCAAGTCAATTTGCTGAAATGAGGCTCCAAACTTGCGCAGAACCTCCACCATGCTTCACTGTTGCCTGCAGGCACTTATTATTGTACTGCTCTCCAGCTCTTCAGCACATAAACATCCTTCTAATATTGCCAAATACTTAACATTTTGACTCATAAGTCAGGACACCTGCTACCATTTTTCTGCACCTCAGTTCTCATGTTTGTATGCATAGTTGAGTTGTTTGGCCTTGTTTCCATGTAGGTATGGCTTCTTTCATGAAAACCATTTCTGGCCAGACTTCTTTATACAGTAGATGGGTGTAACTAGGTCCCACTGGCTTCCCCCAGTTCTGAGCAGAGTGCCCAACTAGACATCTTCCAGTTTTGAAGGGAAGAAAGTATGACGTGCCTTACATGTGTTGCACTAAATTTTCTTGGCCAACCACTGTGTCTACGATTTTCAGTTTCTTAGAGCTTCCTCAAAAGAGCATGAACAGCACAGTTGGTTTGAAATCTTTGACTCGAAGAGACCTTACTGATGCAATATAACTTCCTTGTGTCTGGTTGTGGTGCTCAGTACTGCCATGGAGTATGACCTGTAACATAAAACTGTCTTCAGAACTTCACCTTCATAGCACAGCTCGGCTATTTCTCACCCATTTTAACGCCTCTTTCACAACTGTTGAGTTTCTGCTAATGATTGTGTTTCAATCTATATGTGAAAACGATGATCATTATCACCTGTTTGGTATAATTGGTTACTCAAACACTTGACTAAAGGTCCATAAATCCCTAACTTTGTACGAGTGTAGTTAGAAGAATTGATTCTGAATTAAAGCAAAGGTGGTCAAATCAAATACTAATTTGATTTAGATTTCTCTTAAGCTCATTCACTTTTCATTTTGTTACTTTAAAAAATTAAGCTATTAACACTTCTATTACTGAAAGCATTTTTAAGGTCCCGTTACATTTAGCGATGCACCAGCGATCCCGACAACGATACGACCCGGTCAGGATCGCTGGTGCATCGCTAAATGGTCGCTAGTGAGCTGCCAAACAGGCAGATCTCACCAGCAATGCAGCAGCGGTCGGCTGTCGTCATTTACCTGTCACACACAGTGAGAGTGACGTCTTCCGCCCGCATCCATGGAGTCGCTCGTCGGCGCCAGCAGGAAGCCAACGACGAGAAATGGACCACGACGATCTCGTGCGTGGGGTACTCGGTACCGGGTCTGATGGTCCTCAATGGGAGATGTCACGGTAGCTGGAACCCGGCCCGTGGCCCTGGGCGCCCATTGTAAATGTTTAGTGTCAATGTGTAAGTCGTGACGCTACCTGTGGTGTTCGGCAATGAAGATGTAAGCCAACGCTGCAGACAGATCCTCTGAGACAGATGGTGTGATGCAGCAGTGATGCTATAGCCCTCCACAGGTAGGGCTGTAGTCCCAGGGCAGAGTAGGTGAAGTGACACGTAGATGGTGTAGTGTCAGGCGCAAGGGATGTAGCAGTGCTGGGCAGGTTGGCACAGGAATAAGTGGAGGACACCAGGGCATGTAGTTCCAAAGCTTTACACACAGTTTGTTGTACAAACAGGTGCCTGCCTCCGTGCCGTGTCCTCCGGGTCAGGGACTCAGTCAACCTCCAGGCCAGATGGAATACTCCTTTCCAACACTCCACCAACATGTGCCTTTCTGAACGCCTCCTCTAACAGCGCCTTTAAATGAAGTACTCCTAGTACTGAGTTACACTGTAGTTCCTCCTGTCCGATGTTCTTATGAACTCTACTTGTTCAGCAGACAGCTGTAGCCTGCTTCGGGGACTTCTTGCTACTAAGTCCCGGCTCAATATCCAGTTGCTGTTGTGCCCCCAAGTCTTGTGTGGGAATAAAATGGTCACTACTTCTATTCCTCCGGTGTCTGCTGCAGGACCATTTGTATCCATACAACCTCGGGGACCGGGCCAGGCCTTGCGCTTGGAACTTCTAGGAAGGGTTCTCTTCTAACCCACGTCCTCTGTTCCCTTTTACTCCTCATGTTCCGTACTAGTCTTTCTTTCTATTGAGAATCAGGCTTTCAGTCTAAATTGCTCTCTCTCTTCCTTTCCCGTACCAGCAGACCCAGGTCACTGGGATCTGCTGCAGCACTTCCATCCATCTATCCCTATCTCCAGGGATGATCTTCTCTCTAACTCTCTAACCAACTGACTGACTGTCCTAAACTCTTCCCGCTCCTTGTAATGTCATCTAACTCCACCCACCTCCCAGCACGTTTCATGCTCCAAGCAGGGAGCCACCAATGGGTGCTTGCTATGCTCCAAGCAGGGAGCCGCCGAAGGTGCTTTGCTACACTACTTTGTGGTGTGGGGAGCAGGTGTTGGAGCGTGGTCAGGAGTCTCCACCTTACCTGGATGGTGGGACACCACACTTCAGGAGGAGGTGCAGTACCTCTGTGGCGACTGAGCCTCAGGGGCACCACATACCCCCGTTAAACACAGCACGTCCTTGGGCTAAAAGGCAAACAAAAGTTGACAAATACAGGAACATACAAAATTTTTTGTAATGCTTAGTAAACAGTTCTTATCTAATCTCAATATGAGAGGCAATCATTCTTGAACGTTGCAAACAATTCTTAATTAACTATCTAAAATCCTAATTCAAAAAGTGCTTTTGGCAATAACTCACTACCACTTCAAGTATTCTGCATCAGCACATTTCTTCATCATATCTTCTACTTTCCATCATTAACCTTAAGTGATAACCGCTGATGCCTGGTTCATCACCTACATCTTTCAAATCTTTATTCTCATTTCTCATCTCTTTATTAAAACATTCCTATAAAAGTTACTGTGACTAACTACATTCTTCATAAAAGCTGTTTTCTATCTATTAATACTTTCATAAGACACATCATCAAATACTTCACATCAAAAACTTCAATAATTCTTGTAACTGCTGGACACCGCTCCCAGCCAGGATCTCTTGCAGTGTCCTTTGATTGGAGCTACGCTCCAGGTGAGGTAGTCTTTATCTTCAAAAAGTCTATGTAAAACCAAGAAAGGGCACCTAAAGAGGTGCAAACAATTTACAAACACAGTCCGGATCACTCAGTGTTCATGATCTCCACTGTTCAATTCTGAAAAATATGCTGCCAATGCAACTGGGCAATAAAACTGGAAAACAGAAAAAGAACCATGATAAACAAATAAGGCACAACGCTGCAAATACCCTCCTGGGTAGCAGAGTTAATGGAATGTTTCTTTATTGGGGGTCCCCTCCTGGGGTACTGGAAGCTGGTTTTCTTGGCTGCTGCTTCCATGGAAGAATTTCTTGACATCTTCTACTTGCTGTTTACCCATAAATTGCATATACTCTTTCTCCCAAGGAGTTAAATTGGTATCTGCCTGTGATAACAACCCCATTAATGTTGTACCTCTTAACTTTATAAGAGAAAACAAGGGCGGGGGCGCAGACATAGGGCTTCACCTGGTATAAATCAATTAAAATATAAAAGTACTCTGGAGTACTCACCCTTTATGGGTTGTGTTCAGACACAACCACTCTCAACGTTTGTTGCAGTCATATAGCTGCTGCAGAGCTCGTGCAGGTGGACAGCTTCCACTAGGTATCATAAGTTGAGGATCCAAGAAAAGCACTTCTGAGCATCCGCGCTGCTTTAGTGATAAGAATTCTTCAGAAATCCATATAAATCTTTCAAGTTCTTTATTATATGTACTACAGAAACTACACGTTTCGAGGTGACAAACCGCACCTCTTCTTCAGGTTACAGTACAGAGTTGTCTCACACAAGACTTGAAATCCTTACATAGAAAAAAGATATTTTCTAGATATAATTGCACTAAAGCAGAGATGACAGTTATCAATAGGCTGGAGCAGGATGACCACATTGTCATCAAACCTTCAGACAAGGGTGGCAATGTGGTCATCCTGGACTCTACACAATATTCTAAAATGTGTGAGACACTCCTTGAAGATAGGAGGAGCTATGAAGTTTTGGCTCATAACCCTACATCTGAATATCTGGTTGAACTTAAAAATATTTTGGATGAAGGTTTATCTATGAGGGTCATTGACAAATCTGAATTTGATTTTTTAATGCCAAAAGATGCAACAGTGGCTAGCTTTTACTGCTTACCGAAATTACACAAGGGTCTTTCCTCATTAAAGGGAAGACCAATTGTATCTGGTATGGGCAGTGTGAGCCACAATATTGGCATTTATCTAGATCGTGTCTTAAAACCCTTTGCTGCCTCTCTAAAATCCTTTGTACAGGACACTCCTGATCACCTTCGGAGAATAAAAGGATTATACATTGATCCTGAGGTTAATCTGGGCAGTATTGATGTCGAGGCTCTTTATACCTCCATACCCAATGAGAAGGGTCTGGAAGCAGTATTATACTTTTTGAACACCAGAGGATGTCAATACCGGACCCATAGTGAATTTGTCATCAAATTACTTGGGTTCTGTCTCACTAGGAACTTCTTATTTGACCACAAAATCTACCACCAGCTCAGGGGCACCGCAATGGGGAATCCATGTGCCCGGCGTATGATAATTTGTTCCTGGGCTGGTGGGAGGAGACTCAGGTCTTCAGGAGTGGCCTGGATGTTTTGGGACGGATTGAGCTGTGGGTCCGGTATATAGATGACATTCTGATACTGTGGAGGGACTCTATTGACAGCTTTTCTGAATTTGTTGGCATATTGAACCATGATGATTGTGGTTTATTTTTCACTTCTGTGATGGACCCATTTTCATTGTCTTTCCTTGATATTTTGATTGAGAGAAGTAATGACGGTATTATTACCACCTGTAACTACAGGAAGCCCACGGCTATGAATTCTCTATTGAGATGGGATAGTAGTCATCCGGTACATTTAAAGCATGGGGTACCTAAGGGCCAGTACCTCAGGATATGCAGAGATTGTTCTACAGAGGAATATTTTGAGAGACAGGCAAAGGAACTCAGAGACAAATTTTTGGACAGGGGTTATCCCCATGATGTTTTGAAACGTGCCTATAGAAATGCAAAAGGTAAAAATAGATTAGAACTCCTTAAACCCAAACCCAGAGTTGAGAATAAGGGTGAAATGAGACTAATCACTACTTTTGATAATGGATCAAATGATGTACGTGCTATTCTCACCAAACACTGGCCTATCTTGTTAATGGATAAGGACATTGGAAGGGAACTTTCTACACGACCTTTAATCACATACAAAAAAGGCCGTTCATTGAAAGATCATCTGGTTAATAGTCACTTCACTAGACCCTCCAATACTACCTGGTTGCCCACCAATGTGAAAGGTTGTTTCAGATGTGGCCACTGCGTTGCTTGTTCCCACATTGCTCCAGGCAGTGTCTTTGTCAGTAATGTTACAGGACAACAGTTCCAAATTAGAGAATTTATTAACTGTAGCAGTAAGGGAGTTATTTACAAAACCACTTGCCTGTGTGGCAAGGAATATGTGGGCAAAGCCATTAGAGAGTTTAAACGCAGGGTGGGGGAACACATTGGGGACATCACCCATAAGAGAGATACCCCCATCTCACGCCATATCAATCTTTGTCAAGGAGGGAATATTAATTCCATCCAATTCGTGGGGATTGAGAGGGTAAAAAAACACCAAGAGGTGGCAATTGGGACCGGATCATCTTACAAAAGGAGACTAAATGGATATTTTGTCTGAGTACTATGACCCCAGGAGGGCTCAATGACCAACTCTAATATAGCTGCTATATTTATGGTCTATATATGTGTGTGAACCTTTATGTGATTTTATCTCCTTTGTATATACTGTAAAATACCCATTTATTCATTTTTTAGGCTACCATGTTATTCCTAGTTTAAGGGTTTGATTTATTTCTCCCACCTTGTTTTGGTTTATCGTTTTATAATCTTAATCATGTGGATTTTTGGTCCAACTATCCACATTGGGATCTATGCAGCTGTATTGTTGTTTCCAGAGGGAGGCACTTTTGTTGCATCCCTTTTGGGTCATCATGCTGTATTCCCTGGTTTTGTTTTTGCCTCCTGGAACTATTTTGTCACATTTGGTGTTGTCTGGGGAGGCTCTTTAGAGCTGCACGGCCTGTTTGACCGATCATGAATAGCGGCGCACAGATTGATGAGTGCGCGCATGACTGGAAGTGTGGGGGCCATATTGCTTTTGGGCTGTTTGAGCAACCGGAAGTATCGCGGCTCTTACCGTGCGGCGTGTTTGGCCGATCTGAATTACGGCGCACTGATCGATGAGTGCGCGCATAACCGGAGGTGTGGCGGCCATTTTGCTTTCGGGCTGCATGAGCTACCGGAAGTATCGCGGCTTTTGCCGCGCGGCATACACGCTAGCCATGGGGCGTTTTCATTAACCTCCTCCTGCGCCACGTATCATGTGCTGCGCTTCACAATGGCTAATGGCGGATGGCGTGCGTTCCAACAAACCTCAGGTGGGTGATCTTATTTTGATTGGCAGCTTATTTTAGTGCCCTCCCTTCCAGTCTGCTTCACTCCATTGTCATCTTAGGAGGCAGCCCATACACTTTGTTATTATGCCCAATATGTGCTAGTAGGTCCCCTGAAGAGTCAACAAGTGACGAAACGCATCGGGATGCACAGGGACATTGTAGGGCCTTCATTGTGAGGGTTAGATGTGGACTGCCCTTGTCAGGGCGGGAGTCATGGGTGTCAGAATTGTCAGCTCTATTAGGGCCTGATTAGGGTAAATGCCTTGTTTCTTAACCTGACATGACTCTGATGGGACATCTGACTTAGGACATCTTCCATATGCATGCGGTGAGATCTTTCCTATTCTCATAATGTTTGTGGATTCTGTATTTTGATGTCTCCTCTATATATATGAATAGGCATATTCCTTGATAACATGAACAGGGTAGATGTTCTTTTCTTATTTATTTATTTATTTATTTATTTTACACCTCTGATAAGGAAACCGTTCATTGTCTGACTTTGGTCTTTATTTACACTGTCTCAGACCAAGTATTTTTTCTGTCCAGTCCTTTCAAATTCTGGACTTGGAATAGTCTATACTTTGTGTGATCTGTTTTTGAGATATATACAGACACTCTCTGTTATAGTCTGTGGCATTTGATTTAGTGAGTTTTATCTTCACTACATCTTTTGGTAGCTTTTATTATATTTATTAAAGGTTATGTTTTATGATTTTTCTCTATTGCTGATTTGCTACCTCATATTGTGAGAATTTGTGGGTCTTTATTCCACTTAGTGCTGTATTTCTAAATCACACCTACCTAAATCTTTTGCACAGTACTGTATGTCCACTTGGCACATATCCACTGTAGATCATTTGCAGTGATGAAATTTGCACGAGATTCTGCAGATTTACCGCAGATTTCACCGTTGCAATACAAAAAAATGAAATCCGGTTTAAAACCTTGAGAGCTCATTGAGACCTCTGTGATTTTCTCTATATGCAAAAAATAGTCTAAGCTTTATTAGTGTTGGATCAGATTTTCATCATCATTTGGTCATTAGCTTCGTCAGTTATTCTTGGATGCAAAAAAAACTGAAGGTTACAAGCTTTTTCTGTGAAACGGTCATTGAAAACTGGTGAGCGCATTGACGGCATCGGAGTGCTGTCTGATTTTTTTTTCACTTACCCATAGACTTGTATTGGCAAGTTTGATTTATGACTCGGATGATAATTGGTCATGTTGCCGTGATTTGGTGCGGACTACCTGGTCTGCAAAAATACCCGGATATGTTAACAGACCCATAGACTATAATAGGTATAATAGGTATGTGTTCTATCTAGGAATAATGCTGATAGAACTCATATGCGAAAAACTGACATCTGCATGAGCCTTTCATTGACATACTGTAGATATGAAATTTGCAATGCCTATCAATTTACACCGCAGACTTTCTTTGCAGCAGATTTCATAGGAATCTCATCCACAATGCTGCTACAATTATACACTACAATCAGATGAATAACATCTCATAAAATATGACCTTTATTGAATTTAATAAAATAAATAGATAACCTAAATACAAAAACAGAATAATCCAATGAAGGACCACATGACATATGCTGTAATCGTACTGTTGGTTGTTATCTATATTGTCAATGTTTTTGCTTCTCACAAGTTCTAGACTTAAACTAAACTGTTTGACCATTGTGACAGAGCAAAAAAAGTTCAAACTAGTACCCCCCCTGAAGAAGCTTGGGCGAAACATGCGTTGTTGCACAGAGGAACACAGACCACACTAGCTCTTGGCAATGCAACTACTTGTTTGCACTTTGCTTTGCGCTGTTATTATTGTCAAACAGTTTCTTAATAAAGAGTATGAGCTAGGTTTAACCTTGAACTTGTGAGTAATAAAAACATTGACAATATCGGTAATTACCAACAGTAGGATTAAAGCATATATCAAGCCGTCCTCTATTGGATTACTCTGTTTTTGTATTTATGTTATCTTTTTATTTTATTGAATTCAATATAGGTCATATTTTATGAAATGTTATACACCTGATTTATTCTTGATGGTAATTTCTATTAGAGGTGTTTCTCTGAATACATACAATTTTTTATATTATTATGCTCATTAGTCTTTGGTGTACAACAATACACTGCAGATGTTCCATCTATATGACCCATGTGAACATATCCTTATTTTACTATGCATGTGTACCTTAAACCAAAATTACTCATCAATGTAAGGAAATTACAACAGATAAAGCAAATAGAAAAGAACAATTCAGATATAAACTTACAATACAAAATCATGGCTGATCCCGGAAACCTCCAACCTCCATCCACTTCAGGTCAGCCGCGGAGCTCTGCCTATGGGCTTATTACAATTCCCTAACATAATGTAACAATGTCTGATTTATTCTACACATTCACGTAGATTAGCTGGAACAAATCTGACCACTGAGATCTTTTCTGTTCTTTATTTCCAGATTTTTATATTTGAAAATAACATCTTCTACAAAATGTATGCTGACAGCCGCCCCATTCGCTTGGTCTCCACTGGGAAAGAAGGAGTCATTTTTAACGGACTGAGTGACTGGCTTTATGAAGGTAGGACGAATCGTGTTGAAAAAATAGAGCCGTACGAATGATAGCTGACATTTTACCGTAATAAAACCATACATTAGGGCTCCAAACAACAACATTAAAGTCCTTCGGCCCTTCAGATGCCAATATCACTCCCATCTGAAATGTGGCAAAGGGCATTGATAGCATTTTTGTGACAGATCATTGTGTCTTGTTTCTCAAATTGCATCTGCAGTCAGCTTTCAGAAAGGTATGCATCACTTTCTGTGCCTGGAACATAAATAGGCCTTGTATTTTTGATGTATAGGGTGATGCATCAAGTCTAGCAAATGTGCATTTTGCTGTAAAATTGACATGAAGTGCAGTTTGTCTCCTGGTACCAGTAGATCAACCTACAGCATTTGCTTGCAGTTTTCCCTTTGTCAACCATTATTTTATACAAGCAAAATAGAAAAGCTTAGTAAAACGGTCTGTATATCACAGATCACACTCCCGTAATGGAGCAATTTGCCATTTAAAGACAAAATATGGTCTACGCTGAAATACTATGGAAGGTGGAAAGAGAAATGTTGGTAAAATTAAGATCCCCAAACACACCAGAGAAAAGTTAGGTGAACCCATTGTTTTCAGGAAGACCGGACATATATGGGGCCTTCAGACTCTACTGATCCTGCCCCACACGTAGTCTCCGGTCCTCAAAAGACCTACTTTCTTCACCCAATGGGCTACAAGAATTTTTTGAAGCAACCCCCATGCCCTGGAATTAAGTGCCTCAACACGTTCTTCCAAATTTGAAACGATCAAACACCACCTGAAAACTCATCTCATCACCTGCTGCCACCTCACTAACCCTGAGCTGCTTCAATCCCCTGACCTACTGTCTCCTTTCACATTACCCTATAGATTGTAAGCCCATGACAGCATCGTCCTCTCACCCTCTATACCAGTCTCTCAGTGTGTTAGTTTATGTATGTTACCCTTCTGAAATGTACAGCACCATGGAACTAATGGTGCCTTAAAGATAAATGTATGGGTATGTAGCACTCACCAATGTTTTAAAAATCCAGAAAACTTTATTCCAATCTAATAAAATTACAGCATGATAACATGTGGAACACTACAAAGCATGGACAACAGCTGTTTGGCGCCGAGCAGGTGCTTCTTCCTGGTATACATTGGTGAGTGCCGCATACGCATTCTTCTTTTCTATATTGAAAATTGATCATACTAAGTACCTTAGCTGAGAACCACCAATAAGGTTTTTGGTTAGTTCCAGTATCAACCCTCTCTGTTTGGACTATAAATAATAATGTTGGGAAATAAATAATCGGGTTGTGTTACTTCATTGTCAAATCATTTTATTCTCTCTGAAGATAGGCCACTGCCAAAGGTGGTGTTTTTTTGGTTTCTCTCTCTGCAAAACACTTGATCATTCAACTGGGCTATCATATCAAATCATGGATGTTTTGCTGTGTGTATTGTTTGCATCAGTGATCTCCAACCTGTGGCACCTCAGATGTTGGGAATTAACAACATTTGAAATCCCACGACATTAGGAGGGCTGCTGTGATGAGAAGGATATATTCAATTATGGCAGATTTGTTTTAGAAACTTTACAACCTAAATTTGGTTTCTGCATGATTTCTGTAAAGTAGTTATTAGATAAATCTGACATGTAGGTATACCATAACATTGAAGAGTTGCATGGTCTAGGGTCTGGACCAATGTAAATCTCCAATAGACCTTAGATAGGTTGCGTTATGAAGAAAGGATTTAAGTAGTCAAACTCACAGCCACATACATCTATATCCATTACTATGCTACAACTATAAAATGACGCAGAAAAATAGCTTGATGCAGAAAACTGTAACAGTACACAAGAACGGCCAAGGGATTTTCAACAAAATTACATAACTCAGTCTTTTTAATATATAATATCTAAGAAATTAGCTTCTTTCTCCACTTATAAGCCACTTCTTCCCATCCTCTGCCGTTTGGACTAATCAGTCACTCTAAAACATCTATTAAAATCCATCTTGGTTAAAACAAGCCAGCCTACCATTTCACCAAGGACAGAGATTACAGCTGCCTACGAGACTCTAGGAAGAGGGAAGTTGACAAAGGCAGGATCAGGGGGAGGCACCAGTACAGGCACACAGACCATGTTATTGCAACCTAGTGAGTGTTTATCTAATCTTAGAGCTGGATTCAGAGCTACACTGCTCGCTACTACTGCATTATGACCACCATGCTGCTTTATGTTGTCCTCCATGCTGCTGATGCATTAGTCTGTGTGTGGTACACGGGGAGAGAAGAGTCACTCATGTCTTCATGTACTGAACATAAAAGTAGCTAGTTTCCTCCGACTAGTTCAGAGATAACTGAAAATTAAAGATAAAGTATGGATAGGGGAAAACATTGGGGATAATGCAGGATGCAAGTCATATAGCGGCCAGGAGCATTGTTATTGCTCATGTATAGAAGCATGTCAATTTATTATAAAAATTCCCCTGAAATGGCGCTAGTACATTTTAACACAGTGCAAACCCTGGAAGGTTAAGGTTTGGTGCCAACTTTGCAGTTTTTGGTATCATGGTATTATGGTGGCGTCATGTTAGGAGATGCTAAATCTACACTGACTGTTTTATCTGGACACATTCTTTCATTTTCTAGTATCCTCACTCAATGAAGCCATTTTTATATTGAATATTATTTTACTTATCCCGAAATAACCCATGTGTGCTAAACTCGCTGGAAGATCAGTTCTTCAGTGAATGATAAGTAATGTCACAGTGTGACGTTAGACGAGAGCCAGATGCTCCTTGGACCCTGGGGTTTTGCTTTACTGATTGTCATTTCCATCCTGTTTTCTTCCTCATAAAACAGCATGACAGGATATCAAACACAACAGCATTGTGACTGTAGATATTGGCGGGCCGCTTCTAAGGTTACTTAACCTTTCCCGGACCCTTAGCTGAATTTCAATCATAGCTACTTGCAGATCTTTAACTGGAGATTTTTTAATTAGTATAGACTCCTGGGATCACAGATTATTTAGAATTTTACACCCATGTACTTGGCTACATTATATTTATGTGTTTTATCCCTGTAATGGCATATATAGTCAAGAAAAAAAATGACTTCCCCCTCCGCATCACGGCCTCTTCTCACAAAGTTGGCAGCATTCACATTACAAAGACTGAGTATTCAAACTGCTTATTCTACAAACACTTTGGCCCTGATTCATTATTGATTTTGTGCCTTTTTTTGTCTAGTTTTGTGTGCTTTGCGTCTTTTTTGCTTGCAACCAATTCATTATTTTATTTGCACCTTTATTAAGTCTATTTTTTTTTTAGCTCGGCTGTGTTCTTTAATTTTGCTTCTACTTTATTTTGTTTGAGTTTAGTGACTCCCGATGTTTTTGCCAAATTCATCAATTGCAATTTTTTAAAAAAAAGTTACAAACTTTGGTGCAATTTCACTCTATTCACTCCTGGTGTATTTTCGAGTATGCCAAAATTTTGGCACAATTTTTGCAACCTTTCGCAAAAGCAGTTCAAGACAAGAAAAAAATCCTTTGTCTGTGTGCCAAATTCATGAATTGCGTACCCAAATTTTGATGAATTTGGTAGTAAAAACTGCAACTAATACTATTAGACAAAAAAGGAAAGTGACTTAAAAAATTAAATTAATGAATTAGGGCTATAATTACCCAAGGTCATATTGCTGATCCTTGCAAAGCAATTACATTTATCTACAAATTTCCCAATTGCTGTTACTTTGTAAGGGCTCATGTAGATGTCCATGCAAATCGGTCCAAGCATGGATCGCTAATGCACAGACTGGGCACGGGTCTCCCTACCCGTGCTCCGATAACGAACTGAAATCCAGGGACGTCTGCCTGAGCGCTGAGATCTGTCTCCATATAATTATCTTATATTGACAAATCTGTTTCTAGAGGTGAAGGAATCTGTAAAAAAGACCTTTCTGATGTTGGTGCATGCACTCGTCATTTATAATTTATGCAAACAAAAATTAGCGAATGCCCAGTTACAGCAATATGTGGAGAAACAGTATAAGCTGTCTGATGTGATGGTATTTGGAGTGAAAAGAATCAGAGTGAATTTATTAAAGGGGTTATCCCAGAAACCTGGTATCGTATCAAACTCCCTGCAGTCTACTAACCTTTCCTAAATAACGCAGCCAAGTCATCAGCTGTCACTGGCTGGTTTCATACTTCTTCTGGCTCCTGCTCGGTGTGCAGTGGGTGGTCCTTCAATGCTGCCCACGAGACCTCTGTAAAATACATTTCCCACAACCCACTGCTTTGTCTCCAGACTTCCTGCTCTCCCATATGCACAGATAAGGGTGCTTTCACATTGCGTTCTGTGTCCCCATTGGGGTATATGGAGCGCCCCCCCCAGGGTAGTGGGAATACTCAGTACCGGGCCGCTTCTTAAAAGGGCAGTGTCACGGCAGCGGTGACCCAGTCCGTGGCCCTGGGCGTCCAATAAAAGGAGATATTTACAAGGGATTAAAGAGTTTGTAATAAATAGAGATGAGCGAGTATACTCGTCGCTCGGGTTTTCCCGAGCATGCTCGGGTGTCCTCCGAGTGTTTTAGCGTGCTCGGAGATTTAGTTTTCGTCATCTTATCTGCATGATTTGAGACTTGTAGATAGGCTGAATACATGTGGGAATTCCCTAACAAACAGGAATTCCACACATGTATTCAAACTGTCTAGCAGTCGCAAGTCGTGCAGATAAGATGACAAAAACTAAAACTCCGAGCACTCTAAAACACTCGGAGGACACCCGAGCATGCTCGGGAAAACTCGAGTAACGAGTATACTCGCTCATCACTAGTAATAAAGTGTTCATGACGCTACCTGTGGTTTCTGGTCAGAGGCGACCAGCGCTGCAGTGCAGATACTCTGGGACTGAGTGTCAGGAACACCGCACTGCACTTGCTCACTGAGCCAGGGCGCGTGTCCTGAGTACAAAGACTGTGCACAAAGATACCTGCAGAGCGAGCAGCAGTGGTGACAATGCATGCTCCAGGACCTGAATCACGTGACTGCTGGGGGCGTGGCCTAAGCTCCACAGAGCTAGGAGCTGCAGGGAAACTCCTAGAAGGGTAACTACAGGCCAATGTCAGGGTTAGGGTTAGGGTCATGGTTAGGGTTAGGGTCAGGGTTAGGGTTAGGGTTAGGGTTAGTAAAGTCATGGTTTGGGTTAGTGTGAGGGGCCACCTAATGTTGGAAAAAAACGCAAACGCGGTAAAAACGCACTAAAAACGCATACAAACGCATAAAAACGCTGCGTTTTTTTCATGCATGCTCATAAAAATGCTTGAAAAAAACGCAGCATTTGTATGCGTTTGTATGCGTTTTTTCAATGCATTTTTTTGCAGGAAAAACGCGCTGCAAAAAAAAGCAAGTGTGAAATTAGCCTAACACACACTTTTTTTTTTTTTTTTCTTCAGAGGAAAAAAAAACTGAAACGGTCAGTTATAGTGTCAGGAACACCGCACTGCACTTGCTCCCTCTCTTGCAGTGGTGACAATGCATGCTCCAGGACCTGAATCACGTGACTGCTGGGGGCGTGGCCTAAGCTCCACAGAGCTAGGAGCTGCAGGGAAACTCCTAGAAGGGTAACTACAGGCCAATGTTACCAAGGAGCATAGACAGAGACAGACACCAGATCAAGCCGGGTCAAGGCACGAGATAGCAGGACAGTACCAAAGGGCTTAGACAGAAAGAACAGTCAGGACGTAGCAATAGATCAGAAAACCAGAACAGGTAATAGACGGTACAATAGGGGTAAACTGTAACGGAGTAACGATAGCCAAGCCAGGAGGTCAGAACCAGAAAAGACAATGGTACCAAAAACGAGAGACGGAGTACAGAGTGAAGGAACAAGCCGGGTCATACTCGGGAAGCAAACAAACAATGCAGAGTACACACACACCAGGGGTCAGACACACCAGAATAGCAGTATAACTGACAGAGAATGCCAGTATGGAGCGAGCATAAATACCCCTCCCAGATCCAAAGAGAGGCCGGCAATGTTAACCCTGTCAGAACAGGACATTAACCATGACAGTACCCCCCTCTTAATGGGGGGCCACCAGACCCCCAGGTTTCTCAGGGTACCTGGCATGAAAAGCCGGCACCAGTCGATCAGCGTGCACCGAACTGGCCGGAACCCACGATCGATCCTCAACGGAATATCCCTTCCAATGGATAAGGTACTGAAGTCTCCGGCGCACCAACCGCGAATCAACGATGCGCCCTACCTCGTACTCCAGTTGACCCTCTACCAACACTGGTGGAGCCACGGATGAGGGATCTTCTCTAACTGTCCCCACAGGTTTTAATAGGGACCTGTGGAAGACGTTAGAGATTTTGAAGGAGGTGGGCAACTGTAATCTGTATGCCACCGGGTTGATCACCTCTACAATCTTGTATGGGCCAATAAATTTGGGGCCCAACTTCATAGAGGGTATTTTAAGTTTGATGTTACGAGTGGACAACCAGACTTTTTCCCCCACTGTCAACGCAGGAACCACCCCCCTCCTCCTGTCTGCAAAATGTTTGAACTTCTTCTGGGCTTTGGAGATGTTCCCCTGTACCTCCTTCCAGAGGGTTTTTAATTGTTGTACCATCCCCTCGGCACCAGGGCAATCCGAATCCATACGGGAAAATTCCCCAAACTGCGGAACAAACCCATAATTGACCAGAAATGGAGGCTTTCCGGTAGACTGATTAACCCCGACAGTTGAATGCAAATTCTGCCATGGGCAATACCTCAGACCAGTCTTCCTGTCTGGAGGAGGCCAGGCATCTCAGAATCTGCTCCAATGACTGGTTGGTGCGTTCCGTTTGTCCGTTAGATTCCGGGTGATAGGCAGAGGAGAATGACAACGTGACCCCCAACTTCATACAAAACGCTCTCCAAAACCTGGCCACAAATTGCACACCCCTGTCCGACACCACGTTCACAGGCACTCCATGCAGTCGAACAATGTGCTGTATAAACAAGCGAGCCAAGGTTTCAGCAGATGGTAACGCAGGTAATGGCACAAAGTGGGCTTGCTTAGAAAATCTATCAACCACTACCCATACCACTGAGTTGCCCTTGGAAGGTGGAAGGTTAGTGATAAAGTCCATGGACAGGTGTGTCCATGGTTTATCCGGAATTGGCAAAGGCACCAATTCCCCGGCCGGCCGGACCTGAGAGCTTTTAGAGCGCGCGCACACCCCACAAGTATTCACAAACCTTTTTATATCTCCAGCTTAGCATACAAATGGTTCTCCCGGAGTCTCATAAGCACCGTACGCAGATGATGCAAGTGTGACTGACTGTCCTCAGAGTAAATCAAGATGTCATCCAGGTAAATGACTACATAACGTCCAATCAAGTCAGAAAAAAAAACATTAATAAAGTTCTGAAAAACTGCAGGAGCATTAGTGAGGCCGAAGGGCATAACCAGGTTTTCAAACAGCCCCTCAGTTGTCAGGAACGCTGATTTCCATTCGTCCCCCTCCCGGATCCTTATAAGGTTATAAGCCCCTCGTAGATCGAGCTTAGAAAGCCATTTGGCCCCCGTGAGTTGATTGCATAGATCAGGAATCAACGGGAGAGGGTACGTGTTCTTAACAGTAATTTTGTTCAGTTCTCGAAAGTCGAGGCACGGTCGCAACCCACCATCTTTTTTCTTTACAAAGAAAAACCCCGCTGCCACGGGTGAGACCGAGGGCCGAATATGCCCCTTGCGAAGGCTTTCTTTAATGTACTCTTTCATAGCTTGGCGCTCAGGCCTGGACAAATTAAACAAAAGAGCCTTGGATAATTTGGCTCCAGGTACTAAATCAATAGCACAATCATAAGGTCTATGTGGTGGGAGCGCCTCGGCCTCGCTTTCGGAAAACACATCTTTAAGGTCTCTCAGGTACTCCGGAATACCCTCCAGACTGACAGATGACACAGATACAGATTTTATCGGATTGACAAAAGGAACCGGGTTACAACACAGACCATTATCATTACATCCCCAACGGGTGATCTCCCCCTTCACCCAATCAATAAGAGGATTGTGGCGTTGCAACCAGGGCATTCCCAATACCAGTCCTGCAGGCAGATTATTCATAATGAAACAACTTAAATTTTCCACATGAGTGGAACCCACTTTCATAGAAAAAACTTCAGACATAAAACAAATTCCATCCCGGGTAAGAGGGGATGAATCCACAGCCACAATTTTAACAGGGTCTTTTAACCTGACTGTCCCTATCTTATTAAGAGTCACAACTTGGGCATCAATCAGATTAATGGAGGAACCACAGTCAACAAAGGCGGTGGTCATAACAGGACCGCCAGCAATTTCCAATTCAACCTGGAGGACCATTTTTATACGTGAGAAAAAATGTACCTGGGAGTCTGGACAACCTCCTCGATTGTTGCCCAGACTCAGTCGTTTCTCTGAAGGTTTCTCTGAAGAAGGGCAGGAGGGACAATTCCTTTTCCAATGTCCAGAGGCTCCACAGTAAAAACATAGTAGGTTGTCTCTGCGGTGCCTTCTCTCTTTCTCCTTAACCGAGACTGACCCAACGTTCATGGGCTCAGATACGGGTGAAGTGTCACACAATTTGGGGTACAAGGGAGACTCTTGTTGCATCATTCCTCTAGCACGAAGTCTCCGGTCCATACGGACCGCCTGCATCATGGCGTCCCCCAGGGTATCAGGAGGTGGATGTAATGCCAGAACGTCCTGCAGATGGTCAGAAAGGCCCCTGCGAAACAACCCCCTCAGGGCGGCGTCATTCCAGGATACTTCGGCGGTCCAACGTCTAAACTCTGAGCAGAACCATTCAGCAGAGTGCCTCCCCTGTGTCACACTCATCACCATATCCTCTGCCAGACGCACTCTATCAGGCTCGTCATAAATGTGCCCCAGAGCCTCAAAGAACAAGTTCACTGACATACGTTCAGGAGCAGAGGAAGACAGAGAGAAAGCCCATGCTTGCGGAGCCCCCCGAAGTAGGGAAATAATGACCCCCACCCTCTGGAACTCATCCCCGGAGGAGCGAGGCCTTAGAGAAAAAAAAGCTTGCATCCTTCTCTGAAAGACCTGAACTCCTTTTTATCCCCTGAGAAGGGATCGGGCAATTTGACTGGAGATTCGGGAGATGCTAATGACTCATCGCTACCCCCAGAATTAGAAGCCCCTGCATCGACAGCCCCCTGCACAGTAACCACCAACTGTTGCTGGGTATGGGCCATCGTGAGCTGTTCCACATTGAGTTTATGGAACATTTGGGTCAGGTGCTTGACCTGATCAGCCAAGGCTTGTATGGGATCCATGAGGATAAGGCTGGTTTCACACTTGCGTTTTTTTTCGCGGTGTTTTAGTGCTAAATAGTGCATGCGGTTTTTTTTCCTATACTTTGCATGGGATGCGCTTATGTGCGCATACACATGCGTTTGTACGCGTTTTTCCGCGCATGCGTTTTTTTGCGGTATGCGCTCGGGCGCACAAAATGCATCCTGTTGCATTTTTTGGGCGTCCGACTTGCCTCAAAAAAACGCATGCGCGCGCAATGCGTTTTTTTACAGCAAGACACCCATTATAAGTCTATGGGTGCGCATATGTGCGCATTGGCATGCTTATGTATGCGTTTTTTTGCGCATGCGTTTTTTTTTTTACCATTAGTTGGACAATGGAATTTAGGGGTTTGGGTTAGAGTTAGGGTTAGTTAAGGGGGTTTAGGGTTAGGGTTAGTATGGTTTGGTTAAGGGTTAGGGTTAGGGTCAGGGTTAGGGTTAGGGTTAGTATGGTTTGGTTAAGGGTTAGGGTTAGGGTCAGGGTTAGGGTTAGGGTTAGTATGGTTTGGTTAAGGGTTAGGGTTAGGGTCATGGTTAGGGTTAGGGTTAGGGTTAGTAAAGTCATGGTTTGGGTTAGTGTGAGGGGCCACCTAATGTTGGAAAAAAACGCAAACGCGGTAAAAACGCACTAAAAACGCATACAAACGCATAAAAACGCTGCGTTTTTTTCATGCATGCTCATAAAAATGCTTGAAAAAAACGCAGCATTTGTATGCGTTTGTATGCGTTTTTTCAATGCATTTTTTTGCGGGAAAAACGCGCTGCAAAAAAAAGCAAGTGTGAAATTAGCCTAACACACACTTTTTTTTTTTTTTTTTCTTCAGAGGAAAAAAAAACTGAAACGGTCAGTTATAGTGTCAGGAACACCGCACTGCACTTGCTCCCTCTCTTGCAGTGGTGACAATGCATGCTCCAGGACCTGAATCACGTGACTGCTGGGGGCGTGGCCTAAGCTCCACAGAGCTAGGAGCTGCAGGGAAACTCCTAGAAGGGTAACTACAGGCCAATGTTACCAAGGAGCATAGACAGAGACAGACACCAGATCAAGCCGGGTCAAGGCACGAGATAGCAGGACAGTACCAAAGGGCTTAGACAGAAAGAACAGTCAGGACGTAGCAATAGATCAGAAAACCAGAACAGGTATTAGACGGTACAATAGGGGTAAACTGTAACGGAGTAACGATAGCCAAGCCAGGAGGTCAGAACCAGAAAAGACAATGGTACCAAAAACGAGAGACGGAGTACAGAGTGAAGGAACAAGCCGGGTCATACACGGGAAGCAAACAAACAATGCAGAGTACACGCACACCAGGGGTCAGACACACCAGAACAGCAGTATAACTGACAGAGAATGCCAGTATGGAGCGAGCATAAATACCCCTCCCAGATCCAAAGAGAGGCCGGCAATGTTAACCCTGTCAGAACAGGACATTAACCATGTCCTAACCATGACACTGAAGGTGTGATGCAGCAGAGTTGGAATTGCTCTCCACAGGCAGAGCTGTTGCCCCAGAGCAGTGGTTGGAATAAAGATGTTGTGTTTGATGATGATAGATGTAGTAGTGCTGAGTGAGTGTTTTAGAAAGAATTCAGAGGACACAGCTGGGTGCAGTTCCAAAGCTTTACTCACAGTTCTGGAGTGCACAGATGCTCGTTTGGTGCTGTGTCCTCCAGGTGAGGGGTCCAGGCAACTCCCAGGCATATGGAGAACACCTTTCCAGTACTCCCTTCAGTATGTGCCTTTCCTGGCCTTCTCACTGTGTTGCTTTCTCGCCTCTTCCTTCCCAACATCTCACAGTCAGTGTCCCAGGCTAGCAGCCGCGGATCTTGTCAGATAATGTCCTCACTGCGTTCCCTTGCTCCCTTATGGCTGCCTTTCTGGAGAAGATAACTGTGGCTCGTGGCTGAGGTACCTAAAGGTGCCTCTACCTCCAGCTTGCCAGCTGAGTCTGATGATTGTTCCACTGGACTAGGGGGCTGGTACCCCTCTGCGACCTGATCCCTCCACCCGATGTCCATCAGCGTGGAATGAGTGTGGAATGGTCGCTGCTCTGTGCCTCTAGGATCCTTTCCCTCTTTATGGAGCTTCCTTCTGTTCCTTTCCTTCCAGGCAACTCCTCTTACTAGGAGCTGCTCCACAAACATCAGTTCACCTCTTCCCCTACGGGAAGACTGTTCTAACTCTACTCTCCCACTCTGAACCTTCAAGCTCCACCCACCTCCCAACACCCTTTACTACCCGGCAGGGTTGAGATCCTCCTCCCATAGGGTCCATCCAGGGTGCCCTGCTGCTATAGGGTGTGTTTTAGGTGCAGGTGTTAGAGTATTGTTAGGTGCCCCCCACCTTACCTGGGAAGTGGAATACCACACCTCTGGATGAGGTGCAGTACCTCTGTGGTGAGTGAACCCTCAGGGGCGTCACACATACGTCTGAAACCCCCCACAAAACAGGATCCAGACTCCGGGCATATGCGCCGATGGGACCATAGACTGTAATAGTGACAGGAGAGTGAAGGTGTGGTGTGCTCTGCTATGAACTTTTTTCAGAGTGTAAGTGCATGGCAGAGAGTACATTTCTCTCTGCCATCACCATTACAGTCTATGGCCTCATCGGAGCATGCTTCCGGACCCCATTTTGCAGTATACGACAGTCCCTGTCACACCCTTACAGTGCAGTGATAATTTTCTGCCACACATAGCTCTTTGCATTTAGCTCTCATCTCACCAGAACCCCTTCTTCCACATGTCGTATAAGGAACACAGCACGTGCCCTGGTCAGTTGATACCAAAGTAGAACTTTTTCGGCTAAATGCAAAGTGCTATGTGTGGTGGTAAACTAACACTGCACATCACCCTGAAAACACCAATCCTGTTGTCAAACATGGTGGTGGCAGCATCATGCTGTGAGGATTCTTTTCTTCAGCAGGGACAGGTAAGCTGGTCAGAGTTGATGGGAAGATGGATGGAGCTTAATACAGGGCAATCCTGAAGGAAAACCTGTTGAATCTGCTACAGACTTGTGACTGAGACATAGGTTCACCTTAGAGCAGGACAACAACCCTAAATATACTGCCAGAGCCAGAGTCCAGAACATTGAGAATATGTGTCAAGACTTGAAAATTGCTGTTTACTGACGTCTCCATCCATGAATACAAACGCACGTCACAATTTTCAGATTTATATTGTCACAATAATACAAAAAACATGTATTATTTCCTTTCACGACACAAATATTTGCTACTTAGTGTTGGCATATCACATAAAATCCCAATATAATTAATTTAAATTTGTGGGCAGGGCTGCTAATCATCCAGAAGTCCCCAGTCTGTAAAAGTAAGGCACTATATTTGCCCTGTCCGTAAAACAAATGTAAGGCTTCACCGATTTTTTTTGAAGCTGCATAAATTTATACAGAATATTATGACTGTAATTATCATCATTTTACAGTTTCCAGTGAATTCAGCTGATGTCTTCATATCTGAATAATAGGCTATAGACACATATGACTTGTAATCCTAATGATTTATTATGGTTTTCCAATATGTCTGTAAAAATACTACATTTATCTGGCCAGGAAGGTGTTAAAAGCTGTTGTGATATGCAATAAATGAGCAGCTTTTCAATTACCAATACCTTCAAAGTTAATTTATTATTGTTTCAAATAAAAGCTTTTACCTATATAGTATAACTATACATTTACTACTATATCTAAATATTTCTTCTTTTAAAAACTAGACAAAAATAAATGTGGAAATAAAGTGCATTTAATATCGGAGGGATATGACAATCCAGTCTGTACCGATCAGACTATACGCAAGGCTCGCTGAACCACAGCAAAAAAGACAAAATAGAATGTTGTCTTGCTACTGCCACCATGTGGTTAAAATTGTGTGCTACATGTAGCTGTGCATTTTATTGTCTTGTGCATTGAAATTGTCAGATATTGTATAGTACTGTAACAAGAGCTATTCAAAAAGCAGCTTTTTTTAACATTTTGGTGCCTATAGTGCATTTGTCATTATGGATCCAGATTTCCATTGCTTTTGTTTCCAAGGTAAAAGCCTTTCATGCTCATCTCTTCAGCTCTTTGATGATAACAGTAACATAACCCCCTGCTGAAATTACTTCACTCATGTCTAAAGCTATAAATATAATATAGCTCATCCATCATACTCACCAGCTTTCATCCTGTGGACATTGATGCAGTGGTGTCAAGGTCCGAAGATGTTTACACAGTCCATATGTATGTGTGTGTATGTGTGTGTATATATATATATATATATATATATATATATATATACTAGATAGTGGCCCAATTCTAACGCATCGGGTATTCTAGAATATGTATGAGCTCAACCACTGTATCCCCCCACAGCCCAGGAGCTCCTCCACTGTATCCACCCACAGCCCAGGAGCTCCTCCACTGTATCCCCCCACAGCCCAGGAGCTTCTCCACTGTATCCACCCACAGCCCAGGAGCTCCTCCACTGAATCCACCCACAGCCCAGGAGCTCCTCCACTGTATCCCCCCACAGCCCAGGAGCTCCTCCACTGTATCCACCCACAGCCCAGGAGCTCCTCCACTGAATCCACCCACAGCCCAGGAGCTCCTCCACTGTATTCCCCCACAGCCCAGGAGCTCCTCCACTGTATCCACCCACAGCCCAGGAGCTCCTCCACTGTATCCACCCACAGCCCAGGAGCTCCTCCACTGTATCCACCCACAGCCCAGGGGCTCCTGTACTGTATCCACCCACAGCCCAGGAGCTCCTCCAGCCAGGCGTGACCAATCAGCGATGTGGGATTCCCATTACAAACAGAGAGACAGACAGACAGAATTAGATGATTATATAGTAGATATATATATACTGTATATGTATATATTTATTTTTTGTTTTACTCATTTATATAGCGCCATTAATTCCACAGTGCTTTACAGACATATATACTGTATATACACACATATACACATACACACACACAGTCATGGCTGAAAGTGTTGGCACCCTTGAAATTGTTCCAGAAAATGAAGTGTTTTTCCCAGAAAATGGTTGCGATTACCCATGTTTTGTTATACTCATCTGTATTTCCTTTATGAGTATTGGAACTACACAAAACTACAAAAAAACTGAGAAAAAAAAACAAATCGGACACAATTTCACAAGGGAAAAAAATGGGAAGGACAAAAATTGTTGGCACCCTCTACTTAATATTTGGTTGCACACCCATTGGAATAAATAACTGCAATCAGCCGCTTGCTATAACCATCTACAAGCTTCTAACACCTCTCAACAGGAATTTTGGGCCTCCCTTCTTTTGCAAACTGCTTCAGGTCTATTACTATGTCAGCTACAGATGGACTTTCTACCTCCAATAACAATTTTCCTGATGATCCTTCTTGTAAAACAAGAAAACAAGTTTTTGTAAATAAAAGTATAGCTGATAAATCGGTGGATGTTAATTTCCTGGATGTCATTTCTATGTGACGCCTCCGTTAATGACATCAATGTAGATGATGCAGCTTTTCAGTACATTTGGAATCAGACTTTCGGAAAGTAAATTCACTTTGTTACTGTTACCGCATAAGGCTTGAATAAAATGGACACATAACCTTTGAAACACTTGAAAAGTAATTTCGATTATAGTGATTGTGTATAAAGGAACAGGCAGAAATCTCGTATTTGTAGTCGAACTCGGGCTGTGCCGAGGGGCACAATGCTGTTTTATAACCATGGCACAGCAAAGGTAATTATTCTGGCAGATCTCTCAGGTACATTTTATAAGACAGTAGGTTAGTATAATAGATGCTTCACCCCAGGACCTATTCAGCTTTTCTTAAAAGAGTTTCTGGAAACAAAGTATACCATAATCCACTTCTGACAAATCTCAGAAATACAAGGTGCCCCTTCTATCAAACAGCAAGGTTCCACCGTGACCTAAAATACTGCAGTTGTTCAAAATGGGAGACAGCAACACAATTACTGTTCAAGCTTATGTCCTTGAGTAACATGGTCTTAGAGCAGATGTCATGCCGTAGAATGATTTTGTCAGTGCCAGTCTTCATTTAAAGCGGTCCTCCGCCTAAATTTAGTATGGAAAAAATCAGTAAATGTTGTGTCAGTTCCTTTAAAGGGGTTATCCAGGATTATTTATTTTTTTTAACCATCAACCTAAGAACTTACAATCTCTTCTGGCGATTCAGTGGATTCCACTAGCATCACATCTTCAGAACCACGACTTCTCTTTTACTCTCTTTCATTGATGGGGCATAACTGCGCCTAACTGCCATGTACAGTAAAATCCTGAGTGACAACCTCCTTCCCTCCACCAGGACAATAAAAATGGGTCAGGGCTGGGTTTTCCAGCAAGACAATGACCCAAAACATACAGCCAAGGCAACAAAGGAGTGGCCCAAAAAGAAGCATATTAAGGTCATGGAGAGACCTATCCAGTGTCCAGACCTTAATCCCATAGAAAACTTATGGAGGGAGCTGAAACTCCGAGTTGCCAAGTGACAGCCTCAAAATCTAAATAATTTAGAGATTATCTGCAAAGAGGAGTGGAGCAAAATTCCTCCTGACGTGTGCGCAAACCTCATCAGCCACCAAGTATTAAGTCTTGTTTGCCAGAGGGATCAAATACTTATTTCTCACTGCAAAATACAAATAAATGTATATAATTTATACACTGTGATTTTCTGGATTTTACTTTTGTTATTCTATCTCTCAATGTTAAAATTAGCCTACCCTTAAAATTATAGACTGTTCATGTCTTTGTCAGTGGGCAAACTTACAAAATCAACAAGGGATCAAATACTTATTTCCTCCATTGTATATTCTCCCTGCAGCCGTTCGCTTCCAGTCATTGGAGTGGTGCGGGGAAAGGTTACAGTCAACGCTCACCTTACTCTGAGTGCATTGTGATGATTCCCTGGCTCATTTATAGACCTCAATTCTGCAGCATATGTGTGTAGTGCAGGCAGTCAGTCAGCGTACCTGGGAGGGATTACAGCCATGCCCAATATATACATTTGCAGTTTATAATGGAGGTGACACAGTATGGCACTGCTACCTAGGCAGTACGTGCACGCTATAATGCTCATGAATACTTCCTACTTGGTACACAATATTATCATATTGGACAGTGACTCCAACAGTTTGCCATCCAGCATAAGTTCAGGCATTGTTGTTGTCACTCCACTTTCTATAACGGACTCAGAACCTTTTATGTTTTTTTTTTCAGGAGAGAATGACATTTTGGCAGCTTTTATTTACTCTGAAAAAAACTACAATTTTAAGATACCATCTTTAACCATGCAATATTTTGTTTTTTATATACAATGCCTTGCAAAAATATTCGGCCCCCTGGAACTTTTCAACCTTTTCGCACATATCATGCTTCAAACATAAAGATACCAAATGGAAATTTTTGGTGAAGAATCAACAAGTGGGACACAATTGTAAAGTTGAACAAAATTTATTGGTTATTTTAAATTTTTGTGGAAATTCAAAAATGGAAAAGTGGGGCGGGCAATATTATTCGGCCCCTTTAACTTAATACTTTGTTGGGCCACCTTTTGCTGCGATTACAGCTGCAAGTCGCTTGGGGTATTACTCTATCAGTTTTGTACATCGAGAGACTGAAATTCTTGCCCATTCTTCCTTGGCAAACAGCTTGAGCTCAGTGAGGTTTGATGGAGATCGTTTGTGAACAGCAGTTTTCAGCTCTTTCCACAGATTCTCGATTGTATTCAGGTCTGGACTCTGACTTGGCCATTCTAACACCTGGATATGTTTATTTGTGAATCATTCCATTGTAGATTTTGCTTTATGTTTGGGATCATTGTCTTGTTGGAAGACAAATCTGCATCCCAATCTCAGGTCTTTTGCAGACTCCAACAGGTTTTCTTCAAGAATGGTCCTGTATTTGGCTCCATTCATATTCCCATCAATTTTAACCATCTTCCCTGTCCCTGCTGAAGAAAAGCAGCCCCAAACCATGATGCTGCCACCACCATGTTTGACAGTGGGATGGTGTGTTCAGGGTGATGAGCTGTATCGCCTTTACGCCAAACATATCGTTTGGCATTGTTCGATTTTGGTTTCATCTGACCAGAGCACCTTCTTCCACATGTTTGGTGTGTCTCCCAGGTGGCTTGTTGCAAATTTTAAACAACACTTTTTATGAATATCTTTGAGAAATGGCTTTCTTTCTGCCACTCTTCCATAAAGGCCAGATTTGTGCAGTGTACGACTGATTGTTGTCCTATGGACAGACTGTCCCACTTCAGCTGTAGATCTCTGTTGTTCATCCAGAGTGATCATGGGCCTTTTGGTTGCATCTCTGAACAGTCTTCTCCTTGTTTGAGATGAAAGTTTAGAGGGACAGCCGGGTCTTGGTAGATTTACAGTGGTATGATACTCCTTCCATTTCAATATGATCGCTTGCATAGTGCTCCTTGGGATGTTTCAAGTTTGGAAAATCATTTTGTATCCAAATCCGGCTTTAAACTTCTCCACAACAGTATCATGGACCTGCCTGTTGTGTTCCTTGGTCTTCATGATGCTCTCTGTGCATCAAACAGAACTCTGAGTCTATCACAGAGCAGGTGCATTTATGCGGAGACTTGATTACACACAGGTGGATTATATTTATCATCATTAGTCATTTAGGACAACCCTGGATCATTCAGAGATCCACAATGAGCTTCTGGAGTGAGTTTGCTGCACTGAAAGTAAAGGGGCCGAATAATATTGCACGCCCCACTTTTCAGTTTTTAAATTTCCACAAAAATTTAAAATAACCAAAAAATTTCATTGTACTTCACAATTGTGTCCCACTTGTTGTTGATTCTTCACCAAAAATTTACATTTGGTATCTTTATGTTTGAAGCATGATATGTGGGAAAAGGTTGAAAAGTTCCAAGGGGCCAAATACTTTCGCAAGGCACTGTACTTTACGCTTTTTGCCCATAGCAACCAAAGTTCTGATCTTAAAATGCTGTGGTACACTGGTGGTCACAGACAAAAGATGGCCCCGTGCAGGAGCAATATATGGGCTCTTTACAGTCTAGTAGTTCATCATAATGCACAATTCCACATATATTGGAGTTGGAAATGGGCCCCCTTACCTCTTTGGTCCCTGTGCGCCTCACAGGTTGCACCAATGGTATGTCTGACCCTGCTCTGGTAATCATTCAGTGGGGATTGATTGATGTGAGCAGCAAAAACAGTTTTTTACAGTATTTAGATGCACCTGTAAGGCCACGTTCACACACGTATTCTGTCAGTATTGTATCTCAGTATTTGTAAGCCAAAATCAGTAGTGGGTGATAAATACAGAAGTGGAGACGTGTTTCTATTATACTTCTCCTCTGATTTTTCCACTTTTGCTTTGTCTTACAAATTCTGAGCTAAAGCACTCAACAAATACTCAACGTGTGCAGGTAACCTAAAATTACAAGGTCTGCTTTTCATAGCACGTGACACACTAAGGCTACGTTCCCACAATGAGCTTTTGGTGAGTTTTTTTTACTTTGCGTATTTTAAAAAATATATGTTTTACTTAAAGGGGTTGTTCACTACTAGGACGACCCTTTCTTAGACTAAATTTCATGCCCCGATAAAATAATAAAGCTTATACTCATCTCTCTGTGTCGGGACTCGCAGTCTTGGGGCTGTGAGGCGGTATCGTGACATGTGATTCTCAGTGCCCAATCAAAGTTGGCATCCCTGTCTGCGCCTTCAGACAAACTGCACATGATGAGGAAGTCCAGGCTGCAGCTGGTCCCTGGCTTCCTCATCATGTTCAGTTTGACTTAAGGTGGACACTGCACTGCATCACTGCCCCAGGGAGAGCGAGTGCCAACACTGTGGGAACGGCGCCGGCACGGGAGGTGAGCATAGGCTTTATTATTTTATCGGGGCTGACTATTTAGTTTAAGAAGGGGTTGTCCTAGTAGTGGACAACCCTTTTAATGGGTGCTAAAATGATGCAGAAAATCTGTAACATCAAAAAGTTACCAAAATCTCCTCGTGGGAGCATAGCCTAATAACACAAGAATTTTTTACAGTGGTCCATGGGAGAAAAACGTCACAAATTCCTTGATAAAAAAAAATTGCCGTGCCTAGAACATGCTGTGATTTTGCTAAAAAAAAATCGAAATTTAAACACAAAAACCCAAGTAAAGTGAAAAATGTCATTGTAGCGTTTGGTACTGCCTTAAAAAAGGACACACTTGGACATCCTTTAACCGCTTCCCGACCGCCCACAGTAGATAAACGTTGGCGCTTGCTGGGCTTTGTGCAGCGCTGACATTTATCTACTGTCGGCGGCTTTGTGCCCCCGGGACCCCCACATACCTTATAACGTGGGGATTCCGGTGCACAATGCATGCTGGGACCCCTGACGTCATCGAGACCTGATTGGATCAGGTCCTGATGACGTCAGCGTCACAGCAGCCAATGAGAGCGCTCGCTGGGAAAGCTGCTTGTTTCCCGGCGATCTCACTCATTGTAATGCGACTTCTCCTCTGATCTCACACTGACAGATGATCAGAGGTGAAGCAGTGTTACTATGTGACTAGATCGCTGCCTGGCACAGCTGATCGCTGCCTGGCACAGCTGTGCCAGGCAGCGATCTTGTCACACAGTAATGCTGCTTCTCCTCTGATCATCTGTCAGTGTGAGATCAGAGGAGAAGTCGCGTTACTATGTGCCAGGCAGCGATCTTGTCACATAGTAACGCTGTTTCTCCTCTGATCATCTGTCAGTGTGAGATCAGAGGAGAAGTGGCCTTACTATGAGTCAGATCGCAGGGCAGCGATCTTGTCACAAAAAGAAAAAAAAAAGCAAAGAAAAAAAAAGCAGGCACGCAGGTTAGGGTTAGGGCTAGGGCTAGGGCTAGGGTTAGGGCTAGGGCTAGGGCTAGGGTTAGGGCTAGGCTTAGAGCTAGGGCTAGGGCTGGGATTAGGGTTATGGGTGTGTTGGTGTTAGGTTTGTGGTTAGGGATATGGTTAGGGTTGGGATTAGGGTTAGGGGTGTGTTGGGGTTAGGGTTGGAATTAGAATTGGGGGTTTCCACTGTTTAGGTACATCAGGGGCTCTGTAAACGCAACATGACGCCCGCAGACCATTCCATCAATGTCTTCATTTCAGAACGTCACTACTTCCCTTCCGAGCCCCGACGTGTGCCCAAACAGTAGTTTTCTCCCACATATGGGGTACCAGCGTACTCAGGACAAATTGGACAACAACTGTTAGGGTCCAATTTCTCCTGTTACCCTTGTGAAAATAAAAATTGGGGGCTAAAAGATCATTTTTGTGGAAAAAAAATGATTTTTTTTATTTTCACGGCTCTACATTATAAACTTTAGTGAAACACTTGGGGTTCAAAGTGCTCACCACACATCTAGATAACTTCCTTGGGGGGGTCTAGTTTCCAAAATGGGGTCATTTGTGGGGGGTTTCCACTGTTTAGGTACATCAGGGGCTCTGCAAACGCGGCATGACACCCGCAGACCATTCCATCAAAGTCTGCATTTCAGAACATCACTACTTCCCTTCCAAGCCCCACCGTGTGCCAAAACAGTAGTTTTCTTCCACATATGGGGTATCAGCAAACTCAGGACAAATTGGACAACAACTTTTGGGGTCCAATTTCTCCTGTTACCCTTGTGAAAATAAAAATTGGGGGCTGAAAGGTCATTTTGTGGAAAAAAAATGATTTTTTTATTTTCATGGCTCTACGTTATAAAGTTCTGTGAAGCACTTGGGGGTTCAAAGTGTTCACAACACATCTAGAAAAGTTCTTTAAGGGGTCTAGTTTCCAAAATGGGGTCACTTGTGGGGGGTTTCCACTGTTTAGGTACATCAGAGGCTCTCCAAATGCGACATTGCATCCGATCTCAATTCCTGCCAATTCTGCATTGAAAAAGTCAAACGGCACTCCTTCCGTTCTGAGCTCTGCCGTGTGCTCAAACAGTGGTTTAGCCCCACATATGGGGTATTCGCGTATTCGGGAGAAATTGCACAAAAAATTTTGTGGTTCATTTTCTCTTTTTACACTTGTGAAAATAAAAAAAAATGGTTCTGAAGTAAAATGTTTGTGAAAAAAAGTTAAATGTTTATTTTTTCCTTCCACATTCCATTCATTCATGTGAAGCACCTGAAGGGTTAATAAACTTCTTGAATGTGGTTTTGAGTACATTGAGAGGTGAAGTTTTTAGAATGGTGTCACTTTTGGGTATTTTCTGTCATATTGACCCCCCAAACTCACTTTAAAATGTGAGGTGGTCCCCAAAAAAATGGTGTTGTAAATTTTGTTGTAAAAATGAGAAATCCGCTGGTCAACTTTTAACCCTTATAACTTCCTAAAAAAAAAAAATTATGCTTCCAAAATTGTGCAGATGTAAACTAGACATGTTGGAAATATTATTTATTAACTATTTTGTGCGATATCACTCTCTGATTTAAGGGCATAAAAATTAAAAGTTTGAAAATTGCAAAATTTTCTACATTTTTGCCAAATTTCGATTTTTTTTTTAACAAATAAGTTCATATCTAAGAAATTTTACCACCATCATGAAGTACAATATGGCACAAGAAAACAATGTCAGAATCAGCAGGATCCGTTGAAGCGTTCTAGAGTTATGACCTCATAAAGTGACACTGGACAGAATTGAAAAAATTGGCCCGGTCACGAACGCAAAAACAGGCTCGGGTGCGAAGGGGTTAAGAAAGGTATTCTTCAAAGATGTATTTGTATTATGAGTAAGTCTAATCCTGGCTGAGGGGGACAATTTAATGAATAAAAGCAAATTCTAAAGAGTGGATGTGAGCAACACATTCCGCAGCTCATACAGTATTCCACACAATGTATTGCCAACGGTTAGTTGTGATTTTCTGCTGCCAGCAAAAATGACAGATTATAGCTGGAACTATATGACATATTGCAGTGCATGGTGCTATTAACCAGGGAGGTGACAAGTGTCTAACATAAAGGTGTACCCAAACATCTGGAGCGCTGACTGGCAGAAAATGTGTCCGTGCATCATCAGTGTGATTATATGACTCATCAGGATGTAGATTGAAGCCACAGCGGAATAATAATGTCATCATTTTCATTCAAATTATACCAAGAAAGTAGATTAGTTTCATGTCATGGTCAAAAGCCAATATTACAGACTTAACCATTCTGAATACCGAAAAGATCTCAACATCTTAAGTGAACGCCTTGCAAAGTTAGAAGACTGCTGTAAAATCGAAGAAAAACTCTAGAAGAAAATATTTATCACAAGACATTTCACGCTATAAAGCTACATAAACTGTTAGGGTCCATCACAAATTATTTAGATTTGTTTATTATTCTAGTACCAGCCACGTAGATGAGATTTGAACATGTTTGACCCCAAAAATGAGAGGTAAAATCCATGGGTTAGACCAAACTTTAGTCCACAGTTTTGTTTGGATACCAGACCTCTATCTCTCTCGCTCTCTCGGAACTCCGAACACTAAAGCGAAGTTCCGGGAGAATTCTGTGTTCGGAGTTCAGCACCGGCCACCTCTTGTCCGATACGAATCCCGAACCTTAATGTTCGGGTTCGCTCATCTCTAATCTTAACAAGTTGCAATACAAAAGAAGCTGCCATTAATTCTGCTCAATGAACTAAGGGTCCCGTTACACATAGCGATGCTCCAGCGATCCCGACAACGATATGACCTGGTAAGGATCGCTGGTGCGTCACTGCATGGTAGCTAGTAAGATGTCAAACAGGCAGATCTACTCAACTACGCAGCAACGATATGGTGATCCATATAACGACCTCGGTGGTCATTGGGACCTTGTCACACAGCAGCTATTCTGATGACTCAGACCTCGATAGGCGCGAGTTCTGAGTCGCCAACGAGGTCGTTCGTCGTTGTTATGGCGTCAAATACAGTGATGCATGCTAGCCAGCGGGACACCAATGATCAAAAAATGGCCTAGGACATTCGAGCACAATCAGCGATATTGCAGTGGAGGGGCCGGTCGCCGCTATGTGTCACACATAGCGAGATCGCTGGTGAGGTCGCTGTTGCGTCACAAAACCTGTGATGTTTCAGCGATCTCGCTAACGATCTCGCTATGTGTGAAGAACCCTTAAGACCTTGGTCAAGAGTCTTTTGCTGAGCACAGATTTGTCCAAGAGCTGACATATAGCTAAGGGCTTAGTGACATTCTCACCACTACGACCCATGAATAGATCTAAAATCACTTAATTAACACATTAGTAACTAATACTTATAAACATACGGTATATAAACTTATGGACATGCACATAATTCTATTTTACTAAGCATAGTGAAATAAAGTATTGCCCTATTGCCCTCTGAGATTTACCTGGAGATACTTTTTGGATGTGTTCACACAGCTTTTTGATGAGTTTTGGAGCAGAAACTCTCAAAAACCGCAATTTTGGATTGGAGAATTTCTGCCCCCAAAAAATTAAATTGAAGGAACTATTTAGAAATCTGTATGCTCTGAAAAGCACAAAGGAAGCAAAAAAAAATAATTCTATGTTTGGCCGGAGTGATAGAAATAACTGTAATTTAAAGGTGGCACATTACAAAGAGTGGAACTTATAGTGGGCTCGGGATTGACAAAGTGAGCTCTCCGAGTACGATGATAATCGATATACTGTAGGGTGAATTTCTGTTTTTCTATGGATTGATTACAAGCCCAGCATAAAGCCCTCGCTCTGTTGTTACAGGACCAGGGCGGTGCCTGCAGATTTAACACTTTAGACGGTAACCTGTCGGAGGGTTTTGTGTTCTCGGTTGCTTTGTGGCACGGCTTCCTTTGATGGTAGGCTGTTAGCAGGGATGTCGGCGCTTGCTTTTATTTGCCGGTATATGTTGAAGCACAATGATATGTGAGGAGATCTGAGCTGCTAGCTTTGGCCACTACTGAACGTTTGCGAGGATCCTTACGTCTGCCGCTCGTGTATGTGTAAACACCACACTCGGGGAGCCATGTTTTCTAACGAAGGTCTATTTATATTTTCAAATAAATTATTGGATAACATGAAAGTAATATCTAGTATCTTTATTTATCTCTCCATGGGTGGGGTTCAAATTTTCACAACAGGTTCCCTGTTGTGCGCGGGAATCCACGCCTCTTTTTAGACCACACCTCTTTATCAGACCACACCCATTTACACGCCTTTTCTTCAATCATAAACTCAAAGTATAGTAAACCAAAAATATTGTCTGCAAAAAATATAGTAGATATCATACAGCGATAACTCTCTCACTACAGATAATGTGGCAGATTTTACCTGCAGTCCTATGTAACCCCACGGATAATACTATTGTAACACTCACAGTACAGATACTGCAGTAAATGTTACCTGCAGTCCTGTGTAACAATGTAACACCACATATAGCACTGTAATAACTCTCTTCGTAAATACACTGTAGTAGATGTTACCTGTAGTCCTATGTAACACCAAAGATTACACTGTGGTAACGCTTTCAGTACATATACTGTAGTAGATGTTACCTGCAGTCCCATGTAACACCACAGATAACAAAGTGATACATCTCTCAATGCAGATACTGTAGTAGATGTTACCTACAATCCTATATAGGATCACAGTGATAAATCTCTGAGTACAAATAATGTAGTAGATGTCACCTGCAGTCCTATGTAGCATCACAGATAACACAGTGATGCTTCTCTCAGGACAGATACTGTAGTAGATGTCATCTGTAATCCTATGTAACACCAAAGATAACACACTGTTAACTCTCTGAGTACAGATATTGTAGTCGATGTCACCTGCAGCCCTATGTAACACCATAGTTGACAAGAGTGATAACTCTCTCAGTAAAGATACTGTAGTAGATGTTACCTGAAGTCCTATGTAACACCACAGATAAAACTGTAATAACTCACTCTGTAAAGATACTGCAATAGATATTCCCTGCAGTCCCATGTAACAACACATGTAAAGTAGCCCAGTGATAACGCTCTCAATACAGATACTGTAGTAGATGTTACCTAAAGTCCTATGTAACACTACAGATAACACAGTGATAACTCTCTCAGTACAGCTAATGTAGCAAATGTTACCTGCAGTCCCATGTAACACCACATGTAATCCAGTGATAACTCTCTCAGTAAAGATATTGTAGTAGATGTCACCTGTAGTCCTATGTATCACCACAGATAACACAGTGATAACTCTCTAAATACAGATATTGCAGTAGATATCATCTGAAGTCTTTTGTAATACCACAGATAAAACTGTAATGACTCTCTCCGTAAAGATACTGTAGTAGATATTAACTGCAGTCCCATGTAACACCACATATAACCCAGTGATAAGTCTCTCTGTACAGATACTGTAGTAGATGTTTCCTGAAGTCCTATGTAACTCTACAGATAACACAGTGATAACCATCTCAGTACAGATACTGTAGTAGATGTTACCTGCAGTCCCATGTAACACCACAAATTCAGTACAGTCATTACTGGTCAGTATAGTGGGATGAGTGAGACTGCTATGTAATCTCAGGCTCTCTCCTCCTTAGTGAGCAGCACTCAACTATTGTTTTTGATAGGGGTGATGCCACTAATGTTTCTTCACATGCCTTCGCTAATTAGTATTTATTAGTTACTTCCCTGACATGTTTACATTATCTACATCTAATTTAGGACTTCTATCCCAGTACAGTATGAATATCTCTTTAAAGGGGATCTCTCACCATATTTTTGCTACCTAATCTGAGAGCAGCATAATGTAGCGGCAGAGACCCTGACTCTAGTGATGCATCACTTATTGGGTTGATTACTGTAGCTTTTATTAAATCACTGTTTTATCAGGAGGAGGTTATCACTAGAAAACTACTTGGCCTACTGCAAAGTCCAGTCACACCCTCATCACTGATTGACTGCTTTTTGCCTATGCAAAGGTGCTATCAATCATGTGGGCGGGGTTATACAGGGCTCAGCTTTCAGAGAACTGCTAGAGCTGCAGCTGATAAAACTGCAGAAACCGCAATAAAGTAAGTGACATATCTCTAGAATCAGGATCTCTGCCCCTACATTATACTGCTCTCAGATGGAGTAGCAAACAACTAGTGACAGATTTCTTTTAAGAAATTCTAGTGTGTATATATATATATATATATATACATGCTTTTTTAATAATCATAAAGAATATACAGGCTTATAGATTTCCCAATTTTCCTTGTCTCTATTTTATTTCCTAAGTTCGACTTGATTTTAAAATTCACTTTCTTATGTGTCTAATATAAAATTGCAAATCTGTTCTTTTTCTATCATCACTGTTTCAGACAGCTCCATTCACGTGTTATCATCTTTTCAGATGTCTCTGATCTTTACGCATTAATCAGATCTCAAACTGAGAGGCGTCAATTGTGCTTTTGTTTTTGCTGAAAAGTAACTGCTTAAAATAACCTCAGTCTGGAGCAAACGTAATATGACGGCATTTAGATTGTTTTCTCTGGATTTATTGGTTGTATTCCAGGGTGTAGATTGGATGTATTAGGGATTTATCTATAGGGGTGCACAGGTAGCTCGGGTCACACCTGAGCCCTGGTGCTTGAGGGGCCCAGAGGCAATGCAACATTATAGGAAGACATAGAGTAGGTTTTGGATTGGGGCATAGGAGCTTCACATTTTATTTCTGTTGCTGATGACTGATTGTGATGATGATGATGACCATTATTATAACCAAAATGATGACTTGTCTAACTTCTCTTAGTTGCGATCCGGCCATGATCAAACAAAAAGATTAGAAGACTCTATTCCAAATCTTGCTGTGGAGCTCCTGAGTGTTTATTATTATCACCTTACGCAAATTCCCTGAAAGCTAAAATGTAGAACCTTTCGATAATTTTCAATAATCTGCAGCACTGAGCTCCCATATATTCATAGCCATTGAAAGGTAACAGTAGAAAATAAGTCTGAAATTTCTGAACTTAAAGGAGTTTTCACAATATAGCAAGATAAGGAATGACTAGCTGCTGGGGTGGACACAGACAGAAGAGGGTCACGGTACAAGAACAGGCCAATAATGTGTCTGTGACTGAAGTGATTTGCTGCACTGGCAGTAGGATTGGGGTCTCCTTACCTCTTGGACCCCTTATTTTGCCGCAGATGTTGCAACAATGACATATCCACCCTTGACTTGCTGATCGCTGGGTGTTTGACTGCTTGGACCCTCTGGGTCCCGGGAATTGGGCACTGGAACCTCCGGAACCAAGCTCTAAGGTGCCCTTGTCTTGAATGCAGTGTGCATGGTCTACAGCCTCTCCATTAATTGTCTATGGGACTTTCTATGGGACTGCCAAAGCCAAGTACCATATTCAGCTGTTTCCACCATTCCCATTGACAAGGAAAAGCGCAGAAGCCAAGCAGGAGATCTCTACTGAAAACAGAACTACCTTCTCACGGTTCCCGAACAGTATTCTTGGGATAGCTTAGAGTCCCAGAGGTCATACCCCAAGAAATCAGCAAAATATCCCCTAGTATATTAAAAAGGGGATAACTGGATATTTTAGAAAAAAAACCCTATTAATAACATTATTAATGATAGGAAGCATGGGTCCTGGTGACAATCACTGAGAAGAAAATTTCCCACCTTTTAAACCCTCCTTCTAGTAATGAGATAATAGGACGTGGTCTTGGCATTGTAGTAGAAGGACCCCCTCAATTATTCAGAGTTGCAAGTTGCTAATAAAAATTGTCCCTCAGTTGGATCAGTTTGGTCACCTTTTGACCAACCATTCCTTTGCTTAGTTTATGTTTAATTTTTCATGTATGACCAGTTGAAACTGAAAGCTGAGGATTTTCAGAGGACAATCCCACTGCAATTAATAAAAAAACAGCTTAATTGTTAATAAGGGGTTAATGTGAGACAACCTTTTTGATTGAAAACTGTCTTTTCTTTGCTGGTATTATTGAATACATAAAAATGTCTCATATATAAGCAATGTTCATTTCATTATTTTCTTTTATTATTTTAATGAAATTACTTTTTTTGCAATTTGATATAAACCTGTTTTTTTTTTATTTTTTCTTTGCAGAGGAAATATTTAAAACTCACATTGCCCACTGGTGGGCTCTAGATGGCGCCAGACTAGCATATACAACAATCAATGATACCAAAGTCCCCACTATGGAAATCCCTGTGTATACAGGATCAATCTACCCAACGGTGAAAAACTATCATTATCCAAAGGTAAGATACATGTCAGATTTCAATGTCTGCAATAAAACTGAATATCTGAATACATATCTATTTATCTATTTTATATTTAGATCATGATTACAGCTATACCAATTAGGTTTTGTTTTTTTAAATCAACTTCACAAGAACTGGTGTCTATTATCAAATCTTTGAGGCCAAAAGCTGTATCTAAACTTGGGTCCACTAGAATACACTTTGATAATAGTCCACTCCTGGTACATTGTCTGCTTTCCCTTTGCAGTGTGGGGGACCCTACACCATTTTTTAGGGTCCCCTATGTTTAATAACCAGCAAAGGCAAATCAGAGAGCTGTGAGCTAATTTTAATAGGCAAGGAAGGTCCATGGTTATTAGCCCCTTCCCAGCATAATGAGACCAGCTCACAGCTGTCTGCTCTCCCTTAGCTGGTTATTAAAAAATAGGGAGGATGCCATTTTTTTCAATTATTTATTTATTAGCTAAATACATGTACAGCAAACTGCACAAACAAAACACTGATTATATATCTCACATCTATCAATCTATCTATCTATTTTAAATCAACTTCACAAGAATTGCTGTCTACTATCAAACCTTTGAGTCCAAAAACTGTACCTAAATGTGTAGTACATAGACCCTGATTCATCATTACTGGCAACTTTCTTGCCAGTCTTCATAAGGTGGTGAGTTGGAGTCAGACTCTCCTGATTCATAAAGAGGCACATGCCTGTTAATGATTCAGGAGCATATGATGAGTGACATGCACCTCGTCACAAATCTTACTCTAGTCCCCTGACAGGAGTAAGATTTCTGGCATAAGGAATGCTATAGCTTGTCACAAATTAGATGAGCTGTGGTGTCACACCCTCACCGCGCCTCCCATCCCTCCCTAGCTATGCCTATTTTTCAGAACTGGGAAAAACTGATGTGAAAATGCCAAGAGTTGCATACATTTTTGTGCAACCACGAGCTTTGCAAAAGTTTTGCAACTTTTCAAAGCAATTTATACCAGAATTGTGGCAAAATTGTTTTGATGAATCAAGGCCAATATGTCTGAATTCTGTCAGTATAAATAAAAAAATAAATAAAAATATGTAAAAACAAATTAGAACTTTCTTCTTGTTATCTACAGTTAAGCATTATTACAAAGGGCACAGACTTTCTGATATTTGTGTAAAAAAAAGTGCAGTCTGATTGGGGTTACTTTGCGTAAAATAAAAGATAAATAATATATATTTTTTATTTTGTCAGAAGCACTATATTAAAATAGTGTTATAAACCTAATTGCCCAGTATAAACATAAAATGATTATATATTGGAATTACTGATTTCAAAAAATGACAGCCATCCTACCATCATTTTGCTCGATTCACATGAAGTGGATTGCCCAAAGTTTTGATTCGCTTGAATCCACAGTTTGCAAAATTGTAAATGAATTCCATTTGTTTAGATTCGAATCCCTCATCTCTACTGCTGCATTATTTCCTTAGAATATGTCAAAAAAACAAATGTCTTCCAGCTGATAAGCATGAAATAACAAAGCCTCCCCTCGTCCCTCTTTACTATGACATAGTCACTGACACGCAGCATGTATTTTGCTTACAAGACTTTCATACATTTACATTGATGTGTAGAACACCAGTCCCTGGGTGGCTTGTGCATGAGACACATCTGTCGGTAAGAGATGTGAGCAGCAGTTATGTGTAGCGGTGTGAAGAGCTGGGAGGTTCAGTGTCATAAACTCACAGTACAGCGAGATGGATCATTCACAAGCTTCTATTGCTGCTGCATCACAAAAAACGTCATTTGGAAAGACCTTCAAAAAGTTTGTATTAAGTGTGTTTGAGAAAATGCTCAATCAGCTCCTGTACATCTCTTCACAGTAGAACATATATTGCTGAGCGGTGGGAATCTATCGGACATAGACTGTTGATATGCTATAGATGTAGTTGATGGAACAACCCTGCTAAAGGAGATAAATTCCAAACATGATTCATCTCCTATCCAAAGGATAACAGCTAACTGCTCAATTGCTGGGGGTCTGGCCCCTGAGATCTCTACTGATCCCGAAAACCGGTGCTGTGAAGAGCCAGATGTGGTTGATTTTCTCACCTCCCTCCATCTATTCATTCTTAAAGGAAGTATCGAAGACCATTGAAGTCCAGCGCTTGACTATCTCCGGTAATCCCATAGAGAATGAATGGAGGAGGTGCATATGATTGACCACTACTCCATCCACCTGGGGCTCTTTAGAGAACCATTCTCTCAATCAGTGGGGGTCCCAATGAATAGGCAATACATTCTGTACAACCCCTTTAAATTTGTTCCGGCCTTTTGGTGCCAACAATTCAGTTAGTCTGGATGAAGGGAGTTCCGTACAGGTTCTTCCCATTAAATAGTAGTAGGAATGGGACCAACCAAGGCTTAGCTGCTTATCTCCAAGGTAGCCATTGCAGCAATGTGTGTTGCATCTGTGGTATGTATAGGCTTTTGACTTCTTTGTAAACCTAATCATATTCACATGGAGTATTTTTACTTGGCTTTTGAAGTAAGTTCTGCTCTAAAATCCACAGCTTGAAACACTCTTTGAATAAAACTTCTTATTCATGTCAATGGGTAAAATAAGAAGTGACATGTCATTTCCTAATTTTTTTTTCTACAATGTGGATTTCAAATCTGTAAATGGAAAAATCCATCATGTAAACATAAGAGTTTGCCGAATATACATACAGCTCATCCATATATATGGGATATTTTGCTGGTGAGATATATGTAAGAAATGGTGCTAACACAGGATTTATGTGGACACTACGAGCACTGAGTTTTCTAGCAGGTGTTTCATACATATATTCATTTCCTACCATGTATAATGAAGCCATGTTTCTTCCCGTTTGGCCCATCTATCTGAAGTCTGGTTGGCATTGTACACACTGTACACTCAGATTTAATGCATTTGAAATGATAAAAGCATAAACTTTATGATTGTTCGGTATTTCATGTTTTAGGCTGGCTTTGAGAATCCAGTTGTCACCTTACATGTTGTTAACTTGAATGGGCCGCTTCACCACGTGGAAATGACACCCCCTGATGATCAAAGAATGAGGTACAGTAGACTGGACAACTGCTCACTTCATAGAGAATATGTGTCCTTTTCATTCATATTCTGACTTACATCAAAGAACCGGAAAGCAAGAAAGTAGAACATGTTCTTCAAGGATATTAATAATATTGGGTAACATAAACCTCAGTGATGCAAAAAACTGCACTGATTGTATGATTCTGGTAGAGCAATAAGTGTCTTGATCCTCTATTTACACAGGAACATACAGTATACTGTGTATATATTGGTCATATTCCTCCTGCACATTGCAGATTAAGCCCATATAACTCTTACATTGCCAGCAGGACAACTCTATATATGCTATCCAAGAGCAATTATCTAACTCAGTGATCCAGCGTACATTCTGCAAACTGTGACAAGGTCTGAATTCTAGAGGATGAAATTGACTACCACTGTATGGCCATACATTTTTAGGTACATTATATGTATGTATGTATGTATATATACAGTATATCATCCTATTATCTGTATTAATGTAGAAGAGGCACTTGTTGTGCAAGGTAACCACATTGAATAAATATAGAAGTACTACTTTAAAACACGAGCAGCACAGATCAGACACTGACTAGGTTATTGCAGGCGTCTGATTTACTCTGAAACTCTCAGGGCTTTTAGAGAAAATATACCATGAAAAACAATGACTGGGAATTAAGGCACCCATTTTTCAAATCTTTTACTCCAGAATTCTGGGATAAAACATTTTGAAAAGCCGCAAAAGTTTTGTGCAACTTCCCATTGCGCAAAAATTTAGCGAATTTTGGCATTTTCCTGCTAGTTTGAAGCAAATGTGACAAAATGGGTGTAGCTGGGAAGGAGCTGGAGTGGGACAGGGACATGGCCATATCCAATTTGTCAAATTCACCAAGAGAGCTGGTGTTTTGCATGCCAGATATGCTAATCCTGGATTGGGTCAGAGGGAGAATGGACTGGAGAAAGACAAAGCACAAGTAGGGACTTATCTGGGTAACAATGTTAAAAGAATTGCACAATTGTGCTCACCTGGTGGGGTTGTGTGCACAAAACCACTGATAACGCTTGAGGCTGCTGCAGACCCTCAAGGAGATGAAAGTGTAGGTAGTGGAGAAACAAATAGGTTAATTCTGCGCTGATCTGTAGAAAGGATAAAGGATGCCAATTATCAACGTGTTTTGAAGTATTCAACTTCTTCAGGATTACCTCTTCTATCAATTGCTATCTGCATCGGTGCATACATAGGTGGAGGAGAATGCCATACGTGTGCTGTCCATGATTTTCACAGAGCCGTTGAATTTATGGGTAATTTTGATCAATATATCGGACCAAAAATGGACATGTCGCCGTCATTTTTTGGGAACCACTCGATTCTCAAAAAACCCACGGACATGTGAAAAGCCCAATAGATTATAATCTGTACGTATTCGATCAATGAAAAACACAGAACATGTACATGTCTCACAAACTTCTGAATGAGGCCCAAGGCCAGGCTCGGGCAGTAGTACTTCATGGTTCATATCTGGACCACAATGCCTTGACTGACTAGGCACACATAAAGTTGTGAGTTCAGATCAGGAAATGCTTTAAATTGTATAAAAGAACGATAACAGCAATTACTCACTCTCCCTGGTTTCTGCGACGGCTGTCTGCAGCTGCTCCGGTTTCAATGTTTTGGCTGCAGCAGTGATGTCATGTCAACAGCGGGCATCACCACTGTAACCAATCACTGACTGAGTAGTGTATGCCTTCTGCCTCTGCAGAGCTGCTACTGTAGATAAGGAGATTAGATTGAGTTAGGATGAGAACTAGTTAAGGCAATAGGCGATTTGTGAGTAGGAGGGGCCAGTGTAATGTTAGTTGAGGCACTTCCTGGGGTGAGTTAGTTAGAGTGGGATGAAGAACAGTGAGGTTGTTGCAGGAACAAGTTTAAGAGGAACCCAGCAGTCCAGGGCCTTGGGGCTGAAAGTCACTTTCCTTAAAGTGGGCAACCCCTTTAGGCTATGTGCACACGCTGCGGATTCTGCTGCAGATCTGCAGCGTTTCTGGTCCTGCGGCTCCGCAGCAGTTCCTGCTGCGTTGTCCAGTACCATTGTTTTCAATGGTCAAACCAAAAACGCTGTGCACATGCTGCGGATTTTTCTGCGAGGATTTGCTGCGGGTTACAATCCGCAGCATGTCAATTCTTTGTGCGGATTCCGCTGCGGTTTCACACCTTCTCCATTGTGAGGTGTGAAACCGCAGGGCTAATCCGCAGGTAAACCGCAGGACTTTTTACAAATCCGCGGGGACAAATCCGCAGCTCTCCAAACTACATGTGCACATAGCCTAAAGAAATTCAGCCTGATATCTAACAGACAGCTCTGGAAAGTTTTGATAAATGAGCCCAATGTAAATAACACTGCTCAACAAATTTTCATGATTTCTTTGTAAATGCATTCTAATGAGATTCTTTCCATTTCTATGACTATAAAAGAACAGAATATTACCATATCGCTAAATCATTAAAAATAGGAGTTGTGAGGCAATGAAATTAATGGAATACACAATTGCAAGATGAAATTTGCAAAAACCTTTCACACATTTTTATTTATTTTATTGCAATTTCAAGATGGGCTCTTTCTCTTGACCTGCCGCTTGTAATGTAGCTGGGAAGCGTCTCTCTTGATTGTCCAGTAGTATTCTGCCCCATTGAAAATAAAACATAGAAAAAAACACATATTTGATATCGCTGCATTCAGAAATGTCCACTCTATCCAAATATAAAGTAAATTCATCCTACAGGTAAGCAGTATAATGAGAAAAAAAATTGGAACACCAGAATTACCTTTTTTTGTTGTTTTTTTTGGCCGCCACAGCAATCAAGGAAAGTTTGATGTCAAATACTTGAACCCATTACTTTCTTGTTACATAATCTTTACAAAGTTTTTCATTAGTCCTAGTTTGATGTGTAGTGGAGAGAGTAAAATTTTCTTAGAATCAACCAATGGTTCATTTTGTAAATTTTTTGTACCAGGCTGAAGTGTTTTTCTCCCCGGATATTGTCAGCCTAATATGAAAAAATGTCTTTGCTTCCTTACATTTGCTGCATTACAATTCTCCACGATCAACACTTATAAAATAAAAACTAGAGCAAATTCTCAATTTTACCAGTCATTTTCATTTTTAGTAGCATCAAATCTACTTTATAAGAATAAGCTACATTTGTTCAATTTACAATTTTGTAGTTGAGCAGTGAATTAGAGCACTAATTACTCAAGTTGACGTTGGAACACATAAGCCGAGTCGACCGATTATGTATTTCTAAGTATATTGCATAGTCAGGGACATCAGAAGTAAACCAGCCTTTTGTTCAATGAGCTTCATGACTGTCTGACGGCACAACCTGAATCATTCTTTCCAGATCAATTTCTTTGCGTTGTCATTTTATTATTTATGAGCATTACATAAAGAAATATCCCTATGTAAGATATAGAACAGCCATCCGTCATACCCAAGCTGAGATTAAAATGACATTTATGATGACCACATTTAAGTATAGTTGACTGCTTGAATGAGCTCCGAAAATCAAAATCACCTTCAGTTTTGGCCTTGGACTGGAAGGAAAGCACAAAAATAAATAGAATTAAAAAATAAATAAATCACAAAAATTGAAAACCTTAATAAAAAAAAAAACACTCCGTATATAATATAAGAGGCACTCCTGATCAAATGCAAAAATAAAGTGTATTATGTTCCACAAATTTGGGCTACATCTTGATAAAAGCTAAGAAATTGCGGAAAGTCACATCTTTGTGGATTATGATTTACTTTTGCATTTGATCTGGGGTGCTGCCTTGCTCTTAAAGGGGTTATCCACGACAAGGAAAACACCTTTTTGAATTCAATCTTTGGCCTGGACAAAATGAAAAAACTTCACTTCCCGTGCCGGCACTGTTCCAGCGACATCAGCAGTCATGGTCCCGGAGCTCTCTTGTTGTGTTGTTACATGTGGTGCCCTGTGCCCAGTTAGCGCTGACGTCACTATCCCCACCTTTGTTCGGATTGAACATGAAGAGGAAGTCTGCAGCTGATCTTTGACTTCCTCTTCATGTTCAGTCTGTATGAAGGCGAGGACAGTGACACCGGTTCTGATTGGGTGCTGGCGTCACGTGTCACAACAATGCATGAGAGCATCGGGACTACGAGTGCTGATACCGTGGGAAAGGCGTCAGCACGGGAGATGAGTATAGGTTTTTTCATTTTTTTCGAGGCCTAACAGTTAGTTAAAGAAGGGTTTATCCTAGGAGTGGATAACCCCTTTTAATGTTGGACTTCCTATTGGTTGGGACACTTATCCGTCAGAGGGTGGTGAAACCCCATCACATAAGCAAAACATGTTGCTCCACTCACTAGTTATTAAAAAAGATTAAACAATCAGAAAAATATACAAATTATATGAAGCGTAACATAAAGTAGTATACAGTGTATACATATAATGGCACTTGAAATAAACAATACTTCCTTTCTGGGATATCGGGCATTGCTGACTGAAGAAATAGTCGCTCTGGGGTTTTTTCTATAAAATTGAATGGATCTACAACATCACAATGATATAACATTGTTATGAGAATGATGCCCATACACACAATGAAGAAGACTCTGAACACCAAACTCACTTTATTGTAATGATTGGTGAAAAGTAAGAAAATGGAGATCAGCTGATCTCCATTTTCTTACTTTTCACCAATCATTACAATAAAGTGAGTTTGGTGTTCAGAGTCTTCTTCATTGTATGTATGGGCACAGTCACATTTCCCTATGGACTACTGTGTCTGCCGTGTCTGTAGTGAAATTTTTCCTATTGAGTCACATACAAGTGAATAGTACAAATTGTGGTACCAGGCACAGATACCCATAGGAACAAACCACTGTTTCTGTGTAACAATACCAGCTAGACGGAGCAACTCAGTCACTTCACTGGACTTCTTCATTGTTTATACAGGCACGGCCGCTTCTCCATACAGGAGACTGTCCCTGGTACTTCAGCTTTTCCCATTCAGTCTCCTACAGGTGAATAGTACAATCTGTGATACCAGGCACATCTGCCTATAGGAATGATCATTGTTTCTTGTAAACAATAAAGGGCACTCAATGGTCGAAGTAGCCCCTTAGACTCTTCGTAATGTTTGATTTATGAGAAGGATCACAAAACAAAATCAACTGAGCAATTGTGGCCATTTTTTCTATATCATCTCTGACTCCGGTACAGCAAAATTGGCTTTTTTTGGTAGCCGTATGAGCACAAGACATGTATTTGCTGCATCAAAATGGTGCCTGATGCATCCCGTAGAATATATTGTCAGCCATAGTAATTGGCCCCAATTTTCCCAGATAATTAATCACATGGTCGTAAATTCCCTTGAAAGCGATATTTCCATCTAAGATGGGTAAAATTGCACAGTGCTTGTAAAAACAAGCAACATTGCAATTGCTAGATATTAAAATTCTTCTCCGTTCTCAAGATCTGAGTCTTTTTTATATTATTGTTTATGGTTTACTATCTAATTGGTGCTGCAGTCTAGCAACGATGGCTGAACATGAACATTGATGAGCTTGTAAGAGCTGCTCTGAAGCTGGGTGGGGTCACTAGAGCATACAGTTAGCTCCTGCGATGCTGCAGAGGCAAAGCTGGCTCACAAACCGGCTATCGGGCTATCAGCACAAAAATGCTGCTGGAGTGATCTGTCAATCAAACAAGAAGGGACCTCCCCCAACTGGAAAAGAGAAGGGCGTTCCAGCTCCTAGGAGCTGGAACGCCCTTCTCTTTTCCAGTTGATACGTCAAGTCCGTACAAGGTTCCGTGCTCCAGTGGTGGTTGGTGAGCTGGCTAGGACTTATTGCCCATTTAATTTCTCTTTTCTTTTACCTCCCCCCACCGACCCAGTAAGGAAGAACTGGGGGAGTCATCTTAGGACAAATGTTTTAGTTAATTTTTTATTTTGGAGTTGAATATCATTTATATATAAAGACGAAGATTGCCACATCCTCACATGTAACACAGCTCCTTCTCTCTGCATATATTCAGACACAGAATATCTTCACACTTTCTATATACAGCAACATGTCCCACCTTATTTATTGGGATTTTGCATGACAAGACTCATTACTGCAGATATCCAGAGCGTCTCGTCTATAGCATGAAGTCATATGGCATTTTTATTAGATTTTGCGTCATTTCATTTTTGTTTATTTATATTACTTTCAATCGAGAAAACTGTGCTTTCCACGCTAAAAGCAGCAGTAAATTAGACGACAATATATCTGTGATCATACGCTGCAAGCCAAGTTGTGACCTATATTAGAATGTATCAGAGCTGTTTAATAAGTTATTTATTTATTCTATTTTATGTATTTTTTCGGCTTCCAGGGAACCAGTGAATGTTTTTTTTTTCTGCACTGAAAAAAATTCTAATTTATGATAAGCAGTGCATTTCAATTACTAAATCAGTTCTTCGGGTCCACTTAATGCCTTCCATTCACACTCATTACAGTAAAATACGGGTCAGCGGCGGTCTCATTCAATTGAAATGTACATATATTCATTAAGGCTGCACCATTTTCCTCTCCGTTCTTTAAATGGGAAAGTGAAATTAATCAATTCAGACTGAAATCTTCAGAGGGCACCGAGTCTGACAGCTGAATTCTCCCGACAACTTAAGCAGAGAGGCTTAGACATTGCTTTGCACTTGTGTAAGGGAAACTGTTCTCATGAAAATGCAGCATCAGTGTGACGAGGCATTTATTTAATTCCGTATGTAGTTTAGTCAAGGCAGTTTCATTGTATATTTGCATATATTTATATGACTGGAGCCTGCCGGTAACAAAATTGTCTAAAAAAAATGCTAATATCTATGGATGACTGATGCTAACCAAACTTATTTGATACAGCTTTCTTCTGGCTGGAAAAGTCAAAACATTGCATAGCTTTTCTTCCATACATTTTTTGCAGGAAATGTACATAGTGTGTCACTTTTAGCATACCCCCCCAAAAAACACTCAAACCAGTTCTCCCTTCTCTTGCTTGATAATGGCGTGGTAAGGGAACCCTGCAACGATTTAAAGGGCTTTTCTATTTTCAAGAAAATGGAACCTCAAAACACTTTTGTAAAATGCTTAAAATAACAAATGGAGCAGGTACTCACCCATCCGAGTCCATCACCGGCTCTGGGTCACTTCTTGTGTCTCTGTTTTGGCTTCATGTCAACAGCATGCAGCACTGCCGTATACAGCTAATCACGCAGCTCGGTGTCTCATTCCATCTATCTCAAACCCCATCTGATCTAATATTGATGGTCATTCCTAAAGCTAGGTCTCCTTCAATATTTTATGCCCGGAAAAAACTCATAACCTATTATATCAAACAATTTACGGAACTATCCAAAGAATCCTTACGCAAAGGACCAATTTAGATCATAAAAAATGTAAGTTTTGTTGAATATCTATTAGGAATATAGGGATTGCGTATTGTATGATCATGCCTTAAAAAAAAGTCCACAAAGAAAGACATATGGTGGGCAATTTGGTGGTTTTTGTACCAAAACTACTTCATCCTGATTACTTGTGCATATTCCACTGGTTTTACCTTATATGTCTAGCAAGCCTGGTTTTTAGTATAAATCCTGGTATTATTCCCAAAAGAGAAGAGAGTATGCAGCACTATAGAAAACCCACGGATTGGTGCAAGCCATTGAAGGACCAAGTCAAATCCCAGGATACCAAAGAAAGAAGACCAACACTCCAAACTTCAGAAATAGCGCTATTTATTCACCAAAGCTTCCAAGACGTTCAGCGTCCTTTTTTAAGCAGTGAAAGTGGCTCCATGGAAGAGCTGAAATGTTGCCTGAATCTGAAGCTTGGCTGAATAAGTTTGACTTATTTTCTGAAATTTGGTGTGTTGCTTTTATGTCTCCTTTTTCTCCTGGTGTTTTTCCTGTTACTTTATTCCTCTGCTGTGGTTGGGACTAATCGTAATACCAAACTGCCCAAAATCTGTCTTTCCTGTGAACTTATTTTAATATGATCAAACGGTATTTTACCTCCTGTCTTTAAATTTGCTTATATTTGTTTATGATGTAAACTAACCCTTCCAACCTTTAAATCTATAAAAGTGGGACACATACTGACAGAGTAGTGCCACAGCAATGTTCATTATACGCTAAGCCACTTCCATAACCTCACCCAGCCCTTTACATTTGTCCACACAGAACTATTGCTGTAAATGAAACCCATTAGTGACCCTACAGAATACAACATCACTTTCATGGCCCCTACAGTGCCCAACAAACAATATGATGACCATTTTGGCCCCATTCATAGTACGATGTTCTGAAAGTACATTCCTTCCAAACAGTATAATGCCCCCATAGTCCCCCACACAGTATGGTACTCATGAAGATGCCCACTGCCCCCCCATTATGATGTTCCCCCCAAATTTAATGCCCTCACATACAATACAATGTCTCAACAGCCTCTCACATACAATATGATACCCCAACAGTACTCCTACACTGTATAATGTCCACACAGCCTCCCATGCAATAAAATGGCCCCCACAGCTCTCCAAACAATATAATGCCCCCACAGCCCCCTACACAGAATGATGCCACCACAGCATTCGCACATGGTCTAATGTCCTCACAGCCTCCTACACACAGTATAGTGTAGTATAGTGTCCACAGTTCCCCACATACATTATGATAGCTCCCACAGCCCCTTGCACATGGTATGTTGCCCCTATAGCTCCCACAAGTCTGATGCCCTCACAGCCCCTCACACAGTATAATGATTCCAAATTCATCCACATTATGATTCCTCCACAGTCTCATCCACACAGTATAATGCCACCCCAGCCTCCACATACAGTGTGATGTTACCTTATCCCCACACACTGTATAATGCTCCCATAGCTCCTTACACACAATATGATGATTCCAATTGCTAACATACTTTCACAGTCCCCCGCAGAGTATAACTCCCCAACAATTCCCATCTACACAGTATGATGCCCCCTACACTGTGATGCACCCCATAACCACACATTGTATACATATTTGCTATAATTTACACATAAAGATATTTTTTTTACAAGCCTGCTGCCGACACATAATTTATTGCTGCTATATAAATTGAGAATTAAAATATAATCTTTTGCATTCCAGAAAATCATAAATAAGAATCTACTGCCATAAGATATTCAGCATAGTTTCCAGTCTTATTGTATTTCCATGTGACACTGGATTAATCAGCATTGCCTATTATCCTACTTCAGTAATCAAGCAAATGTCCGTATTATCATTCCTACCCTACAACGCATAACAGCAGAGCAATGGATCAAACCCGACATTTACTTATGTTGATACATAAACTTTGCAGCATTGGTCTCGCCTGTTTCCATTAGCAGAGCAGCACATTCATCTTTTAATCAGAAATGTCAGCTTGTGCAGGAATCTCAGACTCCGGTTCGCACTTGAATCGTGCACCCAGTCCTGAATGATCAATCAGCACTGACTCCGAGTGCAAGCTTATTAAATAAAACTAATCAGAGTTCCTTGTAAGCACTAGTGTTATTTATCGGTGGTCCGGAGACAAAGCTACCGGACGATTTTGAGTTTTTCCCAAAAATGTAATCATCATCATTCCTAGCGCTGTCCTATGTAAAGTGGCATAATGAAATGGGCGATACTGGTTAAATAAAGTAGAAAATATTATGGATACATTTGTTGCTTCTAAAAGGTTTTCTGTTCTGCTCTAGTTGCACCCTTGAATTTATTTGATAAAAACACAAATCACAAAAGCTTCCCTTTTCCATTCCCATTATCAATCATGCCACTGTGGGCATGATACAAGTGAAATTCAGGGAGGATCGGCGGTGCTTTCAAACCAGTCCGGGTACACAAGGGTCGGGATTAAACATTGTTTTTTGTCACAATTCACTAATAATTAGGTGAAATAAAGGTATGATTAAAAACAATATTGGAAGTCTGATAATACGCTCCTATTACATTATTAGGTTAAATCCCCTTTACAACTTACCTTTAATTGAGAAGGGCAGGCAGTCTGACACCATTTGGAGCAGAAAGAGGCATCACAAGGAAAAATGTTTAAAATCATATTATTCGTCAGGCTGTATATGTTACTTAAGGCAAATTCTGTTACATAAGGCAAATGTTCTTTTGTCTATCAGTTTGGGCTGTAAAAGATATATCCCACAATCTAACATTTTTTTTTCTAATGGCCCTATAACTTCCTAACTTTTAAAAAAAGATTGTCAGTTTCTCAAGCACATTTCCTATATTCTCTTTTTTCTAAGTTTTTTTAGTTTTGTATATTTTGCTGTTGCAACGTTCTTCACTGAGCTAATAAGGTGTTCATGTTTTTCAACCCACACCCATTTTAGCCTTTGCCAATGGGAGCAGGAGAACAAAGCCATAGTAAAACCACTATTTGTGTATATGCTGTAGGGTTTTGTACTCGCTCAGTTGCGGTTGAGATAGGCACAAGAAGCGGTTTCATTTAACTGTCCAGGCAGGTTTAATACAACTGCATACACCGTTTAGCATAAGCAAACAAAAGACAGCCTTCTCCGGCACAAAGTAAAAAATTGAAAATAAACAGTCCATTTAGTAGAGCGGGTCCTCCCGCTCAGGTCAGTGTCCTTCATCAAACACACTGGATGCTTCCACACCTCCAGTCACAGACACTGAATGAGACACCTGGTTTCCATTTTAAATGCCAAGCCACGTCCCCTGGGTGGGGATATGTGAGCAGTCACTCCCATCCATCTCTTTGACAGCTTGTAAAACTTGGCCCTGATACGTCCTATTAACTCTCTCAGCACTATACATGCTGGAATATACTTTCCCGGGCTTACATCCCCGAAGCTACCAGCATCTATGATACATATCTCCCCTCAACGACCCGTCCAGTGGCCATCTTACAATGCTCATATGCATATTCACACATATTCACTGCATATGGTCACCCTGTGCATTGAAGATGATGAAATCACACATGCGCTGGCTCATTGCATTCTGTGCGTTACCAATCTGCTAGCTGATGTCAATCAAGCACACATGCTTGGAAGACGTACCTAGTAGCAACCAGTTAATAAAATCAATATTCTTTGGAGTGTATTGAGCAGTCATTCCACAAAAACTCGTCATTACCGAAAATTAATTTTGTTTGCAAACGCTATTGAAATGACATAAAGGACAATGAGACCTTTTGCAACGTAGTTACATGTGGAATTGCTGACATTGATCCTGGTTGGAAATGCTTAAGTGCTAAAAAGTGACATCAGTGTAGAAACCATTGAATGATACTTGTAAAGGTTCCTATGCCACTCATATTACATTGATATACATGACGATACTTCGTCTTCGCCAACTAAAGCTAGTAAATCTTTGAGTTTGGTTCTTTGATCAATTGCAATCTTATCTATCCATTGCTCTATCTATAGGTGTCCTACATATGTTGACACTGAATACAGTATATCTATGTATAGCATTGTTCTTGGATAATTGAGCTTTTACCTGAGCTTTCTACAGATTTGGCTAGTTGTTTAAAGGGCCTGTCACACTAAGGGATATCGCTAGCAATATCGCTATAACGTCACTGGTTTTTGTGATGTTATAGCGATATTGCTAGCGATATCGCTATGTGTGATACTTACCACCGACGGCTCCCCCGCTGGTTATCGCTGATCGCGCGAGAACGTCCTGGACCATTTCTCGTCGTCAGCTTCCTGCTGGGCTTCCTGCAGCTCACTAGCGACCACTTAGCGATGCACCAGTGATCCTGACTGCGTCATATTGCTGGTCGGGATCGCTGGTGCATCGCTAAGTGTGACAGTACCTTTAGTGTCGAACCTTGGAAGTGTGACAATGGCCTAAGAAGTTGTATAGATGACAATACTCATTCTTACATACTTAATATGGTTAAAAAAGACAAATGTTCATGAAATTCAACCAAGGGATGGGATTGGAAGGGATATATGTGCAACCACAAATACATGATCTGGTCCGCCCCAGAAGAGCTGGCCTTTCCCTCCTGATCACAATTGTCATTCCAGTGGACTAAACATTCAGAAGAGAAATTTAAATAGTAAATGCAACTGATTTATTATTATTTTGGGTCTGGAAGTTAACCATGTTAACAATTTATCATCTTGTCTTCTGATTGCAGAGAATACTATATAACTATGGTGAAGTGGGCAACCAATACCAAGGTGGCAGTCAACTGGTTAAACAGGGCACAGAATATCTCCATTTTGACATTGTGCGATGCTATTACCGGAGTTTGCACAAAGGTAAATTAATGTGCTTTTTTTCATGTACTAGGATCTAGTTTTCTCAAAAAGCAAACTAATAGAACAGACTGGATTCTGACATCTGAGTGATAGATGGAGCGCCCGGGCGAACGTTGACTATATAGCAGAATGTAGTCACTTTCTGAAATGACTGTGTTATTTGGAGTAATGAATGTTCTTCAAATTACAAATTAGGGGCAAGGGGCATCATTGATTTTTGTTTGAGATCTGTCAATACTACCTACTGCTGTACAAGAACAGATGAGAAATACAAGAAGAGAAAAAGTAGAGGCAATAAACAAAAGCCTGAAGAATGCTAAAGAGCTTCCCCAAGTGAACAGTGTATATGTTGTGATGAAGTCAAAATCCATGGAAAGATAAAGCATTAGGGACATTTCTTTAGTACTTGGAATTATATGTGTTGCATTTGGTATCACATCCATAGTTTTGCTTCCCTAAGCATATCTAGGTTCTCTTGTCCCTGGCTGACATTTTGAAAAATTAGTTGACAAATGTCCAAAAAGCTTCAGTCATCAGCATAGTATAGGCATAAAAGGTAATGTCCTGAAACCAAGTTATCATCTGTCCACAGGATAGGTAGTAACTTATTGATTGGGGGTATGTGCAGACGATCAGTAAACACTGTGGGTTGGATGCTGCGTACTTGTGCAGCGTCCAACCCGCAGCGTCCAGATGTTACAGCATAGTGGATGGGATTTCAGAGACACCTGCGGCTCACCCGTGGAGATGAAAATGTTGGTCTTCCCACATCGCAACATGTCAATTTCTCTTGCGGAGACACTAGTCTCCGCAAGAGAAATTTCACCCATACAGTGTATTGGATTTGGTGAAGCCGCAAGGTTCAATGAAGACATGCGGATTCACCTGCGTTCAGTAGCCGGCAGCGCTTTGGACGTAGCGGACGTTTGGACGTTTGCTGTGTCCAAAGCGCTGCCAATTACTGATCAATTGCATATACCCTAATAGTAGTCAGACTGCTGGGACCTGCAACATTCAGTAGAATGGAGCTGCAGTTTGTATATTCGACCCCTGCTCTATTTATTCCAAAAGAAGTTGCCGATTGCTGAACTCTGATTTTTCCTGCTGGAGTGGCGATCGGGTAAAGTGCTTGGACCCCATTGATTAGTAAGCTGTTCCCTATCCAATGGATATGTATATCTTGCTTTAACTGAACAATATTAAAAGTTGTTTTCTAAAAAGCATTCTCGACACTGCGGTATTCCTTCTCTATGCCAGTGCCAGAGGTAGCTGAGAACTGTCCTCAGCTACCTCCAGTAATCCCATAGCGAATAGATTCAGTGGATCCGAGTAGTCAGACCTCTTATTAATTTGCAGTTGCAATCAAAACTATTCAACCCCATTGCAAGTTATGTTTAGTAAGTAGCAACATTGACCAATGTTCTGCTGTTTGCAATAATCCAATCAAACTAGAAAAACTAGCTCAACTTAACTAATATAACAGGTGGATTCTCCAAATTGAACACAAAATGCAACTTTTACTGAAATATGCAGTCTTAGAATAATTATTCAAAACCATTCATGACAAGCGTCCTCTCCACTTAGACCTTCTTTTGGCTGTTATGTCCGGCTGCAAATGTAGAGAATAAATAGACCAGCCGGGTTAATGTGCGACCACTTCTCCAACCTTTCTAACTTTCAATGTTTGGAAAAACCATTTAATAGTACATCCAATGTCAATCTACGAAATGGCAAATCATTATGTCACATGGCCTTTATGTCCATTGTATGTCAAGTACCTATGGGTGGTATTGCTGCTAGTACAGTGACTCATCACCTAACTATATTTTTAGGTAAAGAAGAATGTACACAAAGCACAGATACTGGGGTACAAACTTTAAGGTGAAAGGGAATCTACCAACATGTTTTTGCTATGCAATCTGGGAGCAGCAGCTGAGACACAGATTTCAGGGATGTGTCTTTTATTAGGCTGAGTGCTGTTTCCATACAATGAAGGTTTTATCGCTATGAGATTATCACTGCCTGGACCACAATGTATGTGCTCCGTGGTCCCACTACGCCTCCTCCTATGAGAAGCAGTTCACTGTCTATAGACAATGTACACAGAGAGCCTGGTGTGGACGGGGGCAGCTTTCTGAGCTCTGCTACATCTAAATACTCTGATAGTGTCCCAACTCTTGCACCCAGGAAAGCAAGTGACACATTGTTGGAATCAGGATCTCACTCTTTACATTATGCTGTTCTCAGATGAGGTAGGAAAAACCTGCTGACAGATTCCCTTTAAATCATGGAGGAAAACAGTTTATGCAGTAGGTTTTCACCACAGATTTCACTACGTGCATTTGGTAAAATTAATTGCAAACCAGCAAAAACACACGAGGATTTGACTATGAATTTGTTGTGGATATTTCCTCAGATTCCTAGTAAAATCTTCATTGTTTTATGTTGCTTTGTTTTCTCAACTTTCTTTGCTTTCGTCCTGTTTCAGTGAAAGTTCTACTTTGTGTAGAAAATGACTGGTTGCCTGGAACAGCTGCTTGGCAACTGAGCTGTGGTTGTCAGGATGTGTGTCCCTAGCATCTGGTAAGATGCGACTGTTCAGTGATTGTGTGTACTGACCTTAGAGAAAGTGAAAAACTGCATTTAAGTCACGCATTGCATGGTAATCAGATATTGTCAAAAATATTTAGGGGGAGAACAAAATTTAATAAGAGATTTGGTGAAATATCACTCAACAAGTCAATCAGTAAATCATCACCTCTAGTAAGAAGTGAATTGGTTTAATGAGATTCCTCCTACCTGCCTATGTGACTGCACAGTCAGCAAATCATCATTCCATGCAGAGGCCTCATTATACCGGAGATGCCTAAGTAATCTTGAAATGTTTTAGGAAAGAGACAGGAAAGTCTGTGATAAATGACAGTTCTATCTGTTGAGGAGCTGAGCTCTCTTATTCCAGTCATATACGGCTTTTCTGACACATCTGATAACTTTTGACTAGTTCTCCATTCTAGATCCAGAGTAAGGTTATGATAGATAGAGAGATAGATACAGTTGTGCTAAAAAATTACATACCCCAGCAGAATTTTTGCTTTCTTGGCCCTTTTTCAGAGAATATGCATGATAATACTAAAACTTTTTCTTCACTCATGGTGTGTGGTTGGGTGAAGCCATTTATTGTCAAACCACTGTGCTTTCTCTTTTTAAATCATAATGACAGTCCAAAATATCCAAATGACCCTGATAAAAAGTTTACATACCGCATTTATTAATATCGTGTATTGCCCCTTCTAACATCAATGACAGCTTGCAGTCTTTTGTGGTAGTTGTGGATGAAGTTCTTTATTTTCTCAGATGGTAAAGCTGCCCACTCTTCTTGGCAAAAAGCCTCCAATTCCTGTAAATTCCTGGACTGTCTAGCACGAATTGCACGCTTGAGATCTCCCCAGAGTGGCTCAATGATATTGAGGTCAGGAGACTGAGATGGCCACTCCAGAACCTTTGTGTTGTTCTTCTGTAGCCAATGACAGGTCAACTTGGCCTTGTATTTTGGATCGTTGTCATGTTGGAACGTCCAAGTATGTCCCATGTGCAGCTTCCGGGCTAATGATTACAAATTTGCCTCCAGTATTTGCTGATAACGTGCTACATTCATCTTTTCTTCAACATTGACCAAGTTTCCTGTGCCTTTGTAGCTCACACATCCCCAAAACATCAGTGTTTCACCTCCATGATTTACAGTAGGAATGGTGTTCCTTTCATCATAGGCCTTGTTGTCCTCTTTCCAACTGTAACGTTTAAGGTTGCTAATGGCACAGCAGTCAGTCTTTCTAAAAACGACATGATGCCCGCAGACCATTCCATAAAAGTTGGCATTTCAAAACATCACTCCTTCCTTTCTGAGCCATGCCGTGCACCCAAACAGTAGTTTTTCCTTACAGATGGGGTATTGGTATATTCATGAGAAATTGTACAAACAACTCTTGGGGTCCATTTTCTCCTGCTACCTTGGTTAAATTAAAAAAAATTGGGGCTAAAAGTACATTTTTGTGGGAAAATTTTCATTTTTTATTTTCATGGGGGTTCAAGTTGCTCACTACACATCTAGGTACATTCGATGAACAGTCTAGTTTCCAAAATGGGGTGACTTGTGACGGGTTTCCATTGTTTAGGCACATCAGCGGCTCTCCAAATGCAACACAGCATCTGCTATTCATTCCAGTCATTTTTGCATTCAAAATATCTAACGGTGCTCCTTCCCTTCCAAGCCCTGCAGTGCACCCAAACAGTAGTTTTCCCCAAAACATTTGTTATAGGTGTACTCAGAATTTCACAATTTTTGGGGTACATTTTTTTCTGTTACCCTTGTGAAAATATGATATTTGTAGCTAAAAGTACATTTTTGTGGGAAAAATTTGATTTGTTTATTTTCAAGGCTCTACATTACAAACTTCTTTGAAACACATGTGGGTTCAAGGTGCTCCCCACAATGTATAGTACAAGTTATTTTTAATGGTTTCAGCACTCCAATTAATTAATACCAATTATTGATATGGTTTCATTCAGTTTAATAAATAATATATATATATATATATATATATATATATACAGTATATATATATATATATATATCCTTCTGCTAACCTCCCTGACTTTAAGGTCATTGAAACTTGTTCAAATTGTGCAAGGAGGGCAAATAACTGTTTTTATTACAATCTTAACACTTATCTTCTAATCAAAAGGACCTTTGACATTCAAAGATGAGTTAGTTGATTAGACCTTTCCCAGGAGATGTTTATCCTAATTGGAGGCAGTTTCAGTCTCCAGTACACATACCTTGGGAGATCGAAGCCTCTCAAAAAGTTTCAATGTAGACTTTTTTACATATAAAAAGGGACTTAACACTGGGGTGAGATGGAAAGCAGAGATTGGAGATGTGAATATAGAGAGATGAGGAGAGAGATGGCAATGAACACAGATTGATTGGACTTCTACCTTGAGAATGTAATGTATGTTTTGATTCACATGTATTTATTGTTTATACTGTTTATTATTTAATCTTATCATTTATTAAGTAAATGCAACTAGTTTTATTCAATTCTTGTGTGAGCATTTTCCTATCCATTACAATCCTTTGAATCCATTACAAAACACATACCTAGATATATTCCTTGAGGAGTCTAGTTTCCAAAATGGGGTCACTTTTGGGGGGCTGCAAATCAGGAGCTCTCCAAAAGCGACATAGCTTCCAGTCTTAATTCCAGCTATTTTTGAGTTCAAAAAGTCAAATGGTCCTCCTTCCCTTCCAAGCCCTGTGTGTGCCCAATCTGTAGTTCCCCCCCATAAGAAATATCAGCATTCTCAGGAGAAATTGCAACACATTTTGGTGTCTATTTTCTCCTGTTATCCTTGTTAAAATAAAAAAATATTGGAGCTAAAATAGTTTTTTTTTGTGAAAAACGTAATATGTTAATTTTTTCCTTCCACATTGTTTTAGTTCCTATGAAGCACAGGAAAGAGTTAATAAACTTTTGAAATGTGGTTTTGATGACTTTGAGGGGTGAACTTTTTAGAATGGTGCCACTTTTGGGTATTTTCTGCCACAAAAGCTCCCCAAAGTCTCTTCAAATGTGATGTTCTTGATGTGGTCCCTAAAAAGAATGATGTTGAAAATTTAGTTGGAAAAATGAAAAATTGCTTATCAATAGAGTTGAGCGATACCAGCCGATACTTGAAAATATCGGATCGGAATGGATCGGCCGATCTTAAAAAAAAGTATCGGTATCGCCGATTCCGATACCGGGAACCAATGCAAGTCAATGGGGCCAAAATATCGGAATTAAAAAAAAACCTTTCTTTCCTTGTAGGTTAATTCTACATGAAGAAAAACAACTAAGAATAATGTAGAATGTATTGTGGGAGGTGGAGGAGACATTAAAGCCATAGAGGTTTAGCCCAATCAAATGGAATAGCAGGAATTAAACTTTTTTTTTTAAAGATGTTAGGAGTTACAAAGATATTGACTATGTTAGCCTCATTTATATTTTGCCAGACATGTATGTCTTCTTCTTCTACTTCCTTTTTTTACATTCTTCTTCTTCTTCTTCTACTTCCTTTTTTTACATTCTTCTTCTTCTTCTTCTACTTCCTTTTTTTACATTCTTCTTCTTATTCCTTTTTTTACATTCTTCTTCTTCTTCTTCTACTTCCTTTTTTTACATTCTTCTTCTTCTTCTTCTTCTTCTTCTTCTTCTTCTTCTTCTTCTTCTTCTTCTTCTTCCTTTTCTTACATTCTTCATATTCTTCTTATTCAACAATTATTATTCTACATATTCAGCTTCTTCATCTTCTTCCTATTCTTCTTCATCATATTCTTGTTTGTGTCAGGCATTCCTGTAGTTGTTATCTAGAAAAGTTAGAAGTTTACACCTTCCGTTCTGCCTGTCACAAAAGATTTACAACAGGATTTGTCCGCGTTCAGTTTGGCCTGCAGAAGCAGGCCTTTTCCAGGGGCACCACGAGGAGGAACGGACTCACCCCCATACACTGCTTAGTCTTCTTCTGCTTATAAATAAGATAATATCATTTGCTCAGAGTATTAGTCTTATGCTTAATGTTCTTCTGCTTTGTTTTTTTTATGCTTCTTTGTCTTCTCTCTCTTGTTGTTCTGCATCTTGGTGGTTGTCTTCCTGTTCTTTGTCCTCTTGAACCAGCTGACGGTACTGGCACCCGGAGGGGCAGCAGAAGGAACAAGAGCCAATGGCACTACCGAGGACCAGCTGACGGTGCTGGAACCCGGTTACTAAGCAGGAGGTACCTGTGCTACAAAGCACTACCAAGGACCAGCAGACGTTGCCGGAACTCGGATACCGAGATGGAGGCACCTAGGCCAAAGGCTCTGACGAGAACCAGCTGACGGTGCTGGAACCCGGAGGGGTAGCATAAGCTGCAAGAGCAAATGGAAATAGCGAGGACCAGCTGACAGTGCTGGCACCCGGAGGGGCAGCAGAAGGAATAAGAGCCAATGGCACAACCGAGGACCAGCTGACGGTGCTGGAACCCGGTTACTAAGCAGGAGGTACCTGTGCTACAAAGCACTACCAAGGACCAGCAGACGTTGCCGGAACTCGGATACCGAGATGGAGGCACCTAGGCCAAAGGCTCTGACGAGAACCAGCTGACGGTGCTGGAACCCGGAGGGGTAGCATAAGCTGCAAGAGCAAATGGAAATAGCGAGGACCAGCTGACAGTGCTGGCACCCGGAGGGGCAGCAGAAGGAATAAGAGCCAATGGCACAACCGAGGACCAGCTGACGGTGCTGGAACCCGGTTACTAAGCAGGAGGTACCTGTGCTACAAAGCACTACCAAGGACCAGCAGACGTTGCTGGAACTCGGATACCGAGATGGAGGCACCTAGGCCAAAGGCTCTGATGAGAACCAGCTGACGGTGCTGGAACCCGGAGGGGTATCAGAAGTTACCCCTGAAAAGCAAAGTTGGCATGCCGCAAGCTGGCCGCAGTTACCGAATCACACAGTCCTACAGGGGGTGCTTGTCCTACTGGCACTATGGAACAAACCTTTCTTACCAGAACCCGCAGTCCACATAGGAAGCACCTAAACTGCTGGCACCCTAGCCTCGGCTAACCCAACCGCAACACGACATGGCAACTTGGGGTGGCAAACTGACATTGACACTTCCCGGAAACAGCAGGCAGGGCTGGAACCAAGCTGGGCAGGAGGGAGTACCCGTGCCAAAGTCAGTTATGAGCAGCAACTGGCGATGTTGGAGCCCAGGACAAGCACTTAGCAGGCTGAGGCCTGATGTGCTGTCAATTGGGAGGCAGCAGGACAGATTGCCATCAAAACAGCAGGGGAACAGCTGACGTTACTGAACCCCACAAACACAGGAGCTAGTGTTTTACTCTGTGAAGACGGCACTTCCGAGCAACAACTGGCTGTGTTGAAGCCCAGGGACAAGCACGGAGCAGGCTTAGGCTGCATTGAAGAAATTTTAAGATCGGTTGTAGACTACTAATTTGAACCAAGCTCCACTTAGGCCTGTGGATTCACTGATTTTCGTATTTCCCCTGTCCTCCAACCCCGCCAGTTACAGCTCCGAAGTGGCGTCTGCACAATCCACACTTGTTCCTGTGTTACAGGTGTTCAGTCCGGTCAGTTAATCCCCTGATGTGTGTCCGGCAATGTCGCCTGCTCTGTCCACATTCCGATAATGGGAATGTGGACAGAGCAGGCGACATTGCCGGACACACATCAGGGGATTAACTGATCGGACTGAACACCTGTAACACAGGAACAAGTGTGGATTGTGCAGACGCCACTTCGGAGCTGTAACTGGCAGGGTTGGAGGACAGGGGAAATACGAGAGACAGTGGAGCCACAGGCCTAATTGGAGCACGGTTAAAAATCAGTAGTGGTACGACTGTGTAGGCAGCAGGAGACTTTGCCATCCACACAGCAGGGGATCAGCTGACATTACTGAACCCCACTGAGACACGGGAGCAAGTATCTCTTTCCGTGTGGACGGCACTTCCGAACTACAACTGGCTGTGTTGAAGCCCAGGAAATAGGAGGGTGTAGGCAGAGGCCTACTGTATTTTGAATGAGTTTACAGCAGGAGAGACTGCCATCCACAAAGCAGGGGATCAGCTGACGTTACTGAACCCCACTGAGACACGGGAGCAAGTATCTCTTTCCGTGTGGACGGCACTTCCGAACTACAACTGGCTGTGTTGAAGCCCAGGAAATAGGAGGGTGTAGGCAGAGGCCTACTGTATTTTGAATGAGTTTACAGCAGGAGAGACTGCCATCCACACAGCAGGGGATCAGCTGACGTTACTGAACCCCACTGAGACACGGGAGCAAGTATCTCTTTCCGTGTGGACGGCACTTCCGAACTACAACTGGCTGTGTTGAAGCCCAGGAAATAGGAGGGTGTAGGCAGAGGCCTACTGAATTTTGAATGAGGTGACAGCAGGAGAGACTGCCATCCACACAGCAGGGGATCAGCTGACGTTACTGAACCCCACTGAGACACGGGAGCAAGTGTCTCTTTCCGTGTGGACGGCACTTCCGAACTACAACTGGCTGTGTTGAAGCCCAGGAAATAGGAGGGTGTAGGCAGAGGCCTACTGAATTTTGAATGAGGTGACAGCAGGAGAGACTGCCATCCACACAGCAGGGGATCAGCTGACGTTACTGAACCCCACTGAGACACGGGAGCAAGTGTCTCTTTCCGTGTGGACGGCACTTCCGAACTACAACTGGCTGTGTTGAAGCCCAGGAAATAGGAGGGTGTAGGCAGAGGCCTACTGAATTTTGAATGAGGTGACAGCAGGAGAGACTGCCATCCACACAGCAGGGGATCAGCTGACGTTACTGAACCCCACTGAGACACGGGAGCAAGTGTCTCTTTCCGTGTGGACGGCACTTCCGAACTACAACTGGCTGTGTTGAAGCCCAGGAAATAGGAGGGTGTAGGCAGAGGCCTACTGAATTTTGAATGAGGTGACAGCAGGAGAGACTGCCATCCACACAGCAGGGGATCAGCTGACGTTACTGAACCCCACTGAGACACGGGAGCAAGTATCTCTTTCCGTGTGGACGGCACTTCCGAACTACAACTGGCTGTGTTGAAGCCCAGGAAATAGGAGGGTGTAGGCAGAGGCCTACTGTATTTTGAATGAGTTTACAGCAGGAGAGACTGCCATCCACACAGCAGGGGATCAGCTGACGTTACTGAACCCCACTGAGACACGGGAGCAAGTGTCTCTTTCCGTGTGGACGGCACTTCCGAACTACAACTGGCTGTGTTGAAGCCCAGGAAATAGGAGGGTGTAGGCAGAGGCCTACTGAATTTTGAATGAGGTGACAGCAGGAGAGACTGCCATCCACACAGCAGGGGATCAGCTGACGTTACTGAACCCCACTGAGACACGGGAGCAAGTATCTCTTTCCGTGTGGACGGCACTTCCGAACTACAACTGGCTGTGTTGAAGCCCAGGAAATAGGAGGGTGTAGGCAGAGGCCTACTGAATTTTGAATGAGGTGACAGCAGGAGAGACTGCCATCCACACAGCAGGGGATCAGCTGACGTTACTGAACCCCACTGAGACACGGGAGCAAGTATCTCTTTCCGTGTGGACGGCACTTCCGAACTACAACTGGCTGTGTTGAAGCCCAGGAAATAGGAGGGTGTAGGCAGAGGCCTACTGTATTTTGAATGAGTTTACAGCAGGAGAGACTGCCATCCACACAGCAGGGGATCAGCTGACGTTACTGAACCCCACTGAGACACGGGAGCAAGTGTCTCTTTCCGTGTGGACGGCACTTCCGAACTACAACTGGCTGTGTTGAAGCCCAGGAAATAGGAGGGTGTAGGCAGAGGCCTACTGTATTTTGAATGAGTTTACAGCAGGAGAGACTGCCATCCACACAGCAGGGGATCAGCTGACGTTACTGAACCCCACTGAGACACGGGAGCAAGTGTCTCTTTCCGTGTGGACGGCACTTCCGAACTACAACTGGCTGTGTTGAAGCCCAGGAAATAGGAGGGTGTAGGCAGAGGCCTACTGAATTTTGAATGAGGTGACAGCAGGAGAGACTGCCATCCACACAGCAGGGGATCAGCTGACGTTACTGAACCCCACTGAGACACGGGAGCAAGTATCTCTTTCCGTGTGGACGGCACTTCCGAACTACAACTGGCTGTGTTGAAGCCCAGGAAATAGGAGGGTGTAGGCAGAGGCCTACTGAATTTTGAATGAGGTGACAGCAGGAGAGACTGCCATCCACACAGCAGGGGATCAGCTGACGTTACTGAACCCCACTGAGACACGGGAGCAAGTGTCTCTTTCCGTGTGGACGGCACTTCCGAACTACAACTGGCTGTGTTGAAGCCCAGGAAATAGGAGGGTGTAGGCAGAGGCCTACTGTATTTTGAATGAGTTTACAGCAGGAGAGACTGCCATCCACACAGCAGGGGATCAGCTGACGTTACTGAACCCCACTGAGACACGGGAGCAAGTATCTCTTTCCGTGTGGACGGCACTTCCGAACTACAACTGGCTGTGTTGAAGCCCAGGAAATAGGAGGGTGTAGGCAGAGGCCTACTGTCTTTGTAATGCGGAGACAGCAGGAGAGACTGCCATCTCCACAGCAGGGGAACAGCTGGCAGTGCTGAACCCCACTAACACTTGAACGAATGTGTTTGGCTCTGTGGAGACGACACTTCTGAACACCAACTGACGCTGTTGGAGCCCAGGATTAGGCGAGGAGCAGGCTGGGGCCTACTGGATTTTGGCAGGTGAAGGCAGCAGGAGACTTGCCATCTCCACAGCAGGGGAACAGCTGGCAGTGCTGAACCCCACTAACACTTGAACGAATGTGTTTGGTTCTGTGGAGACGACACTTCTGAACACCAACTGACGCTGTTGGAGCCCAGGATTAGGCGAGGAGCAGGCTGGGGCCTACTGGATTTTGGCAGGTGAAGGCAGCAGGAGACTTGCCATCTCCACAGCAGGGGAACAGCTGGCAGTGCTGAACCCCACTAACACTTGAACGAATGTGTTTGGTTCTGTGGAGACGACACTTCTGAACACCAACTGACGCTGTTGGAGCCCAGGATTAGGCGAGGAGCAGGCTGGGGCCTACTGGATTTTGGCAGGTGAATGCAGCAGGAGACTTGCCATCTCCACAGCAGGGGAACAGCTGGCAGTGCTGAACCCCACTAACACTTGAACGAACGTGTTTGGCTCTGTGGAGACAACACTTCTGAACACCAACTGACGCTGTTGGAGCCCAGGATTAGGCGAGGAGCAGGCTGGGGCCTACTGGATTTTGGCAGGTGAAGGCAGCAGGAGACTTGCCATCTCCACAGCAGGGGAACAGCTGGCAGTGCTGAACCCCACTAACACTTGAACGAATGTGTTTGGTTCTGTGGAGACGACACTTCTGAACACCAACTGACGCTGTTGGAGCCCAGGATTAGGCGAGGAGCAGGCTGGGGCCTACTGGATTTTGGCAGGTGAATGCAGCAGGAGACTTGCCATCTCCACAGCAGGGGAACAGCTGGCAGTGCTGAACCCCACTAACACTTGAACGAACGTGTTTGGCTCTGTGGAGACGACACTTCTGAACACCAACTGACGCTGTTGGAGCCCAGGATTAGGCGAGGAGCAGGCTGGGGCCTACTGGATTTTGGCAGGTGAATGCAGCAGGAGACTTGCCATCTCCACAGCAGGGGAACAGCTGGCAGTGCTGAACCCCACTAACACTTGAACGAACGTGTTTGGCTCTGTGGAGACGACACTTCTGAACACCAACTGACGCTGTTGGAGCCCAGGATTAGGCGAGGAGCAGGCTGGGGCCTACTGGATTTTGGCAGGTGAATGCAGCAGGAGACTTGCCATCTCCACAGCAGGGGAACAGCTGGCAGTGCTGAACCCCACTAACACTTGAACGAACGTGTTTGGCTCTGTGGAGACGACACTTCTGAACACCAACTGACGCTGTTGGAGCCCAGGATTAGGCGAGGAGCAGGCTGGGGCCTACTGGATTTTGGCAGGTGAAGGCAGCAGGAGACTTGCCATCTCCACAGCAGGGGAACAGCTGGCAGTGCTGAACCCCACTAACACTTGAACGAATGTGTTTGGCTCTGTGGAGACGACACTTCTGAACACCAACTGACGCTGTTGGAGCCCAGGATTAGGCGAGGAGCAGGCTGGGGCCTACTGGATTTTGGCAGGTGAAGGCAGCAGGAGACTTGCCATCTCCACAGCAGGGGAACAGCTGGCAGTGCTGAACCCCACTAACACTTGAACGAATGTGTTTGGCTCTGTGGAGACGACACTTCTGAACACCAACTGACGCTGTTGGTGCCCAGGATTACGCATGCCGCATGCAGAGGCCAATGGGCAGCGGTTTTTATGGAGGTTGTGGACTACTACTGATTCTAACCATGCTCCACTTAGGCCTCTGGCTCCACTGTCTCTACTATTTACCCTGGCCTCCAACCCCGCCAGCTACATCTCTGAAGTGGCGTCAGCACAATCTACACTTGTTCCTGTGTTACTGGTGCTCAGTCCCATCAGTTGATCCCCTGATGTTTGTCCGGCAAGTTCGCCAGCTCTGTCCTCATTCCCACTACTGGTTATGGGAATGTGGACAGAGCAGGAGACCTTGCCGGACACACATCAGGGGATAAACTGATGGGACTGAGCCACAGGAACACAGGAACAAGTGTAGATTGTGCTGACGCCACTTCAGAGATGTAGATGGCGGGGTTGGAGGTCAGGGGAAATAGTAGAGACAGTGGAGCCAGAGACCTAAGTTGGGCACGGTTAAAAATCAGTAGTGGTTTGAATGTTGATGGAGCTGGTGACTCTGCCGTCCACACAGCAGGGGATCAGCTGGCATTACTGAACCCCAGTAACACAGGAGCTAGTGTGTTTCTCTGTGCAGACGACACATCTGAGCGACAACTGGCTGTGTTGAAGCACAGGGATTATAGTTCAGGTGGTAGAAAAATGAACACACCAGCAGACCTGGATACAGTTGCCAACCACTAATTTAGTCTGTAAGAGGAATGGCAAAGTCTTTGGAGATCCAGGCCTTGTTCATTTTCAGAAAAGTCAGCCGGTCAACATTATCGGAAGATAGTCGCGTGCGACGGTCTGTTAGTACACCACCTGCGGCACTAAAGACACGTTCCGATAATACACTGGCAGCAGGGCAAGCCAGCACCTCCAATGCATACTGGCTAAGCTCTGGCCATGTATCCAGCTTAGAGACCCAAAACTTGAAGGGGGAAGAGCCATCTGGGAGTACAGCGACAGGGCAAGACATGTAGTCTGACACCATCTGACGGAAGCGTTGCCTCCTGCTGACTCGAGGCGTCGCTGATGGTGTAGACAATTGTGGTGGACACACAAAACTTTGCCACATTTGGGCCATGGTGGTCTTGCCTTGTGCTGCGGCACTGCCTCTGCTCCCTCTTTGTGCAGAGTTTCCTCCACTGCCTCGACGCACAGAGCTGCTTTGTAAAGCACTTGCAACAATGCTGTCGGGTGGAATGGAAAACATTATGGACTGCACCAGTGACTCTTCGTACTCCCGCATTTTACGCTCCCGGTTCAACGTTGGTATGAGCCTTTGTACGCTGTCCCGGTAGCGAGGATCTAGGAGGGTGTACACCCAATAATCAGCCGAGACGAGAATGTGGGCGATGCGGCGGTCGTTTCTCAGGCACTGCAGCATGAAATCAACCATGTGCTGCAGACTCCCAACTGCCAAAGAACCGCTGTCCCCTGTTTGAGGCGTGACCTCGACCTGCTCTGCATCACCCCACCCTCGCTGTACATACTGAGTAGAGGTTTGTGTACCTCCCTCCTCTGGAGAGATGTCTTCCTCCTCCATCGACTCCTCCTCATCCTCCTCACAAAGTGTCCCCTGCCTAGGCCTTTGTGAGGAAACACGTAGCGCAGACTGTCCAGAAGCAGATGGCATTTGGGACTCCTCATCCTCCACCTCTTCTGAAACCTCATCCCTTAGTGCTTGCAGTGTTTGTTGAAGCAGGCAGATAAGGGGGACAGTCATGCTGACTAGTGCATCATCTGCACTCGCCATCCGCGTGGATTCATCGAAGGCACGCAAAACGAGGCAGATGTCCTTCATAGAGGCCCACTCAATGGTGCTGAAGTGTGAACGGCGCACAGTGCGACTTGTTTGCGCCTGATGCAGCTGGTACTCCATGACTGCTGCCTGCTGCTCACACAACCGCTCCAACATATGTAACGTTGAATTCCACCGGGTGGGTAGGTCACATATGATGCGATGTTCTGGAAGGCCAAATCGTCGCTGCAGAGCAGCGAGGCGCGATCTTGCCGTGCTGGAACGTCGCAAGTGAGCGCACTCTATGCGGACCTTGTGCAACAGTGCATCAAGATCCGGATAGTCCCTCAGAAAGCTCTGCACGACCAAGTTAAGAACATGTGCCAGACATGGGATGTGTGTGAGGTTGCCTAGGCCAAGAGCTGCCACCAGATTTCGGCCATTGTCACACACTACCAAGCCCGGCTGGAGATTCGCTGGCCCAAACCACACATCGCTCTCCAGCTTGATAGCATTCCAGAGCTCCTGCGCTGTGTGGCTTCGATTCCCCAAAGAAATTAATTTGAGTACAGCCTGTTGACGTTTGGCCACGGCTGTGCTCATATCGGTCGTAACAGGCTCCTGCTCTGCTGTTTCTGAGGAACTTGAGTAGGAGGAGGAGTCTATGTGTACAGACTGGAGTCCTGCAATCCGTGGCGTTGGAAGAACACGTACAGCGCCACTCTCCAGATCCGTACCCGGCTCCACAACATTGACCCAGTGGGCAGTGAGGGAAAGGTATCGTCCCTGTCCATGGTTACTGGTCCACGCATCGGTGGTCAGGTGGACCTTGCTACTAACGGCGTTTAGTAGCGCATGTTTTATTTTGCCCTCAACATGTTTCTGCAGGGCAGGGACGGCTCGCCTGCTGAAATAAAAGCGGCTGGGCACGTTGTATTGGGGGACTGCCAATGCCATTAAGTCCTGGAAGGTGTCAGTGTCCACCAGCCTGAATGACAGCATTTCAACTGCCAGAAGTTTGGCAATGCCAGCATTCAGAGACTGTGCTCGGGGATGGTTTGCCGAGTAAGGGCGCCTTTTATCCCATGCCTGTGCTACCGATGGCTGTGATGGATGGGAACGTGCTGTTATGGGTGGAATCTGACAGGGTCTCCGGACAACAGTGGCAGAGGTTCTTCCTTGGCGATCCTGTGAGGAAGCCGAACCAGCAGTGTGTGAGCTGGAGGAAGAGGGCCCAACACGAACTGAAGAGGTGGTAGGTGGTGCTGTACGTTGGCCTACGTCTTGAGGGTGTCTATGCAACTCCAACTCGTGCTTGGTGCGCACATGTTTCCACATATTTGTGGTATTGAGGTTGCTGACATTTCTCCCTCTTTTGACTCTCTGATGACACAGCTTGCATTTGACAAAGCAAATGTCATCTGCAACTGTGTCAAAAAAGGACCACGCACTGCAACTCTTGTGAGCGCCCGGTTTGCCTTTGGAAGGAGGAATGCTCCTAACGGGTGCCGAAGTGGAGGGTACAGGCAACCAAGTCTTCCCCCTCCCTCTGCCTCCTGTTTTGGCCGGTAGGGGAATCTCTTCCTCCGAGCTGCTCCCACCACCTTCCTGTTGCTCACGCCATGATGGGTCAAGGACCTCATCATCTTCCCTCCCCTCTTCAAACAGCTGCTTCTCCGGGGTTGTCTCGCCAGCACCGTACGCACCAGAAAGTGGCAACTGAGTCTCGTCATCATCTGATGCGTACTGAGGTGTGCTGACCATAGGCACTGGCCCACTCGCCTCTTCAGATTCAGAGGGACAAAGAAGTTGCGCATCACTGCATACTCCCTCTTCTTCACATTCAGGAATGCTGCTTGGCTGGCCCCCTCTTTCCAAGCCAACAGATTCCGAGAACAGAAGTAGAGATTGTGATGGCTCCTGTCCATGTCTCTCTGACTGCCTGGGCACTTTGGCAGGTGGTGAAGAGACAGATGGTTGCTCTTCGGTGCTCTGACCCTGAGAGGATGCGGAAGTAATTGAAGTCGATGCGTTAGCTGCCATCCATCCGACAACGGCTTCAATTTGTTCCTCCCGCAGCAGTGGGGTACGTTGAGGTCCTACAAAGCTGCGCATAAAGGACTGTTGCCTGCTAAAACTGGGGGATGCTGATCCACTGGTGCCCGCAGCAGGCCCAGAATCCCCACGTCCTCTACCTGTAGAATCCCCACGTCCTCTCCCTGCAGAATCCCCACGTCCTCTCCCTGCTGAAACTCCACGCCCACGCCCACGCCCCCGCGCCTTACTCCCTGCCTTCTTCATCTTGCAAGACTGCTTAAGATAGGCAAAAAAGGACAAAGGGGGGCCTTAGTGTGCTTATTCCTGAACAGCTGGTTACAGGTACAAGAAACACTAATTTTATGAAGTGTGTGTGTGTGGACTAGACTTTAATAGGAGCTGATGTGGCCTACACAAGTTCAAAATGTAGTGTTTGGTGAACTTTTTATGTGGTTTCTTTGTTTGAAACAAACTCAAAGTATGAGAACAAAGAATTGAAACTGATAGTATCACCAACTTTTTGGAGCTATTACAATGCAGGCAGGTAACCTACAATGCAAAAGATGAGGCTCCAAAAAAATTGGGTAATACTAATCTGGCTGCGCCGGCAGGGCACAAGCCAGAAAAAAAGGCTCCTCTATCTACTCCTATATAGTGTTTGCAACCAACCAATGTTGATGGATACGGATGGATGCACACTAATAGGAGAAGAAAAAATGAGCTGCACTCAGAGACAAATATGTGTGAGGCAGTGACGCACGTTGAGCGTCCTACAACCAGACGTAGCTGCAGGACACTCTACTCAGCGTGAGCTGCACTCACACACAGTCAGAGACCTCTCAGACAGCCGTCAACAGTGCAGCTAAGTGGGCACTGGCACTGACAGGCTGCAGAAAGGCTCCGCTGTGTACTCCTATATAGTGTTTGCAACCACCGTAGATGGAGACGGATGGATGCACACTAATAGAAGAAAAAATGAGCTGCACTCAAATAAAAATATGTGTGAGGCAGTGACGCACGCTGAGCGTCCTACAGCCAGACGTAGCTGCAGGACACACTACTCAGCGTGAGCTGCACTCACACACAGTCAGAGACCTCTCAGACAGCCGTGAACAGTGCAGCAAAGTGGACACTAGCACTGAAAGGCTGCAGAAAGGCTCCGCTGTCTACTACTAGTGTTTGCAACCAACGTATATGGATACGGATGGAAGCACACTAGATTGAAATTATTTAAAAAATGCAGCTCAAAAAATAAAAGATGTATGAGGCAGCAGTGATCACACTGGGTGGCCTACAGCCTGACGTGGCTGCAGGACCCACTCCACAGCGTGAGCTGCACTCACACAGCCCTTGCAGACAGCTGTGAAAACAGCGCTGCTAGGGAAAAGCAAGCTACAGTGGTGGTTTATGTAGCCTGGATAAAGCACAATATTGTTTTTAGAATCGCTATTTCTAACTGTCCCTCACAGTCTTCTACAGCAGCCTGTCCCTAACTGAATTCACAGCAGAGTGACCAGAAATGGCGGCTGCGGTGGCTTTTATAGTGCATCATGACATCATTTCGGCAGCCAATCACAGCCATGCCAATAGTTAACATGCCTACATGCCTAACAGGATGTGCCCACACTTCGGAGGATTCCCATTGGCTTAATCAAAGCAAGCAGGCTCATAGCATGATGGGAACTTCCTATTCCGATTCCGATCCCGGAATCCGATATGAAAAAAGTATCGGAATTAAGTATCGGAATTCCGATACCGCTGATATCGGCCGATACCCGATACTTGCGGTATCGGAATGCTCAACACTACTTATCAACTATTAACCCTTCTAACTTCCTAACAAAAAAATATGTTTAAGAAATGATGCAGATGTAAAGTACACATGTGGCAAATGTTATTTATTAACTATTTTTTGTGAAATAACTCTGATTTAAGGGCATAAAAATAAACAGTTTGAAAACTGCGAAAATTGCTAAATTTTCAGAATTTTTGCCAAATTATACATATTTTCACAAATAAATGCAAGTCATACTGACCAAATTTTAACACTGTCATGAAGTACAATATGATTAAAAAAAATAGTCTCAGAATCAGTGGGATCCGATGAAGCGTTCCAGAGTTTATTACCTCATAAAGTGACAGTGGTCAGATTAGATTAAAATTTGACCTGGTCGTTAAGGTCCACATTTATTAAATAACTGTATCTTGAATATGTTTTGGTAAACAGCTAAGATGCCAAAACTTGTCACTGTTGAAATATTTCTAGACCTAATGGTATTTCTAGTTGCTCACTGAAAATTTATCTGAAACGTAATATTATTTCATCATGGCTCTTTGGCTTCTTTATTGTAATAAATAATTGGTAAATTGTACACTCAGTTTTCTCTATTTCCAGACTGGTAATATCTTTTTTAATGGGTTATTTTTAGTCTTTCAGCCTTTTCACTTGAGGCTTGTATAGCCGAGCTATTAGCATTGGAAATTTCGGATGACTAGTAACTTTCATATTCATTAATTTCGGCTTCTTTTTTGGATATCATTAGCTATTTCCATAGTGACTGTAATGAGATTTGCTGCATTATCTTGCTTTTCCTCTTCACAAGAAATGGTTTGCAGTTGCATCTATGCGCCACATTGTAATACATGATCAATAAGCACAGTGTCTGCGTCTGACTGATAAAGCTTCCTCAGATCTTATCTCAGGAAATTGTTACTTTGGGGTGCATTTTCTGATAATATTAAAGCGACATTGGTGGCCACTTTTAAGATTATGTTAGGGAAAAGTATCAGTAGTAATTTTCTAATAGAATGTGCGGATTTCCCACATGGTTGTGTTAAGAATCTGCTTGGTTATGGGCAACTTAAAGGTCCCTGTGTTTGCTCTGGTAATCTGTGAATTACGGTAGTGTTTGTCTGCACTTTATGGCATAAATTGATAATTATTCTAATGCCACTTAATATTATTTGGTCTTTAAAAAACACTTGTCATTTATTTTTCATCTGTAAGAAAATCAAATAATGCGGTATCTGCAGTTAAAGTGCAGTACAATGAATGCTAATTGAGACCTGACAAATATGTGTGCAAGAAGTAACAAGCGCTGGAGTGTGGGACTTGTTTGATTACCACATTCACATGTTGCATTTCTGTTAGGCCGGGGTCACACTTGTGAGTGCAATGCGAGAAACTCGTGCGAGTCTCTCGCTTCAATACCCGGCACAGACGCCGGCACTCAGGACAAGAGCGTGCAGCTGCATGTACTTCTATGCAGTTGAATGCTCCGGTCTCGAGTGCCGGCGGCAGTGCTGGCTATTGAAACGAGAGACTCGCGCGAGTTTCTCGCATTGCACTCACAAGTGTGACCCGGCCTTAGAATTACATTTTTAGGCACGGGGCTCTTTTTCTTTTCTATTTCTTCAGCTAAAATATACAGTGCTGTCAAATGATCCCATTTGCCAGTATACCTTAGCAGAAGAAACAGAAAAGAAAGAAAGACCCATTCCTGAAAGTGTAATTCGTATGCAATTTGGCAGCAAGGAAAAAAAATCCAAGTGCACTTACAAAATACAAAAAGGCACATCACACTGTCATGCAGATTGATCTCTTGTTAACGGGATTGTATCATTAGAAAAATTACCAATTTTTTTAGTCCTGCTTCCAAAACACAGTTTAAAGGGGTTGTCCAATGTTAGGGTACTAGTCTGCAATCACTCTATGTGACTACAGATTTGTGAATCCTCACATCGTGTGCACTGCACATGGTGAAGATTCTCTGATGCCAGCGCCTGGACCGCAAGTATGTGGTTTGCATAAATGCAGTCACATCCCAACTAGATCGGCATGGCCTAACTGAATATAAGTGAATTGAGTGAGGCCAGATGCATCTAGTCAGAATGTGACCAGGAGTATGCAAATCTCATACTTAGGATTCTGCGGTGCTGGGAGTAGGCAATCATGTGACCCTGACAGCATGCCAGGTGCACAATGGAGGAATTCATAAGTCTGCAGTCTTATAGAGTGACTGCATACTTGTATCTTTAGGCCGGATAACCTCTTTAACGATATGTAGGAAAGACAGCTCACCCGCCAGGAGACCAGATGCAGGGAGGCTTTCAGTGCCACAAGCTAATAAAGTGTAGTAATGAGGAGATTCAGTGTCACGGTCTTCTTATAAAAACATGTCTTTATTAGAAATAGTAAAAAGTCACACCTCCATCACCAAAAAAAATGGGCAAACGCATTTCAGACAAAGTCTTTCATCATGCCTATAGTTGCATAAGCAATGATTAAAGACTTTGTCTGAAGTGCGTTTGCCTGTAATTTTTACTGATGGAAGCTGTGAATTTTTACTATTTCTAATAGTGACATATGTTAATAAATAGAGCCTGATATTGGCATCTGCTATAAGAAAAACAAAACTTGCTATATTCACCCTCCCCATGTCCATTGGTGAGTCTTCGCTGTTGTTCCTGGAGTCTGGTATTGGCTGCAATGCTCACATCATGTCGATGTTTGTGACTGCAATTCATTGCGTTCACCAGCTCTCCCTATGTAGACAGAATTCCCCTCTCTGAGCCGCTAAGCGCACTGATTGCCTGTACTTCAGGATGTTGAGTACAACATGGTTTGTTTTTTTTATATCAAACTGTCCCCTCTTTCATGAAAGCGGACAATCCCTAACAAAATATTTAACTTTTTTTTTCATATCAAGCCATTAAAAAATGGCAATTTTTTCCACTGTCCACTAGGCCAAATTTAGACTTTTCCAAGCGGCAATAGACAAACTCAGACCCTAACTTTTATATAGAATCCTTCTAAGCATATTATCAGAGTATGCTTCCATAAAGGCAAAGGTTATTGTGCACGGAGAGGGAGTGTGACATCAATTGTAATAAATGGTGGCTAATGTGATACCTACTGTATATACATGTGTCGTCTGTCAAAACGGTCCGATTATTCTGATCAGAGTTCGACCACAATGGCATCAATTTTTCTCTGAGGTGGAGAGCAAAAAAAAAGACTATTCCACCATCTCCATTCTGTCAGTTGGTGAAAATCTGTGTCATCCAAGTGCTGTCTGATGTTTGTCACAGACCCATAGACTTACATTGCTGATTTTGATCTCACACTCATATCAAAATCAGTCAAGTCTCAGATTTTGGTCCAAAGAAAAATCGAACATGTGCACAGCCCTATAGAATACCATGGATATGAGTGCTATCCATGCAAACCATGGATAGTCGTCTGATATAGTTGGTCATGAGCACAAGCGCTAATCCTGTATCTGATGATAATGCAATTGATGTAAAGTGTTCTGTAAAGGTCGGTAAGGCCGAAGTCACATGAGCGTATGGCATCTGATGCATGAGCATCAGATGCAATATGCTAATGACACTTGGCTCCAGCTCTGCTGCAAGCATGAGCCGAGTGTCAGTACTCTGTGCTCCGATCCTCTTCATGAAAGAACCGGAGTACAGGTGCGGCGTAGACGAGAAATTAATTTCTCCATATCCTCTATTGCCGGTGTCTGTGAGAATTGCACTGCCCTGCTACATCCGAGTGCAGTTTGATGTTTCACACAAACCCATAGACTTGTATGGGTGCGTGCAAGCTGATTCTTGCAGCAATTCGCAACCTGCTGTGATTGTTTTTGCATGTCGAATCGGCATGAGGAAATTATCTCAGATGTAAGCGTATCGAGTTGCAATCCAATATTTTATCGGATTGTACTTGTTTGATTTCATCTCAAGTGTGAGCGAGTACTAACTGTGTGTCTCTAGTATAAGTCCCATAAAACAAAAAAACTTGATTGGAACCATAGATAATTCTGTGATTTTGTAATTTTGAAATACTTCACACTAGACCTTGGAAATGAAGGTTCTAGAGTCTGGAGGAAGAGTGGAGAGAATCATAGAATCATAGAATCATAGAATCGTAGAGTTGGAAGGGACCTCCTGGGCCATCTGGTCCAACCCCCTGCTCAAAGCAGGATTCGCTAAATCATCCCAGTCAGATGTCTGTCCAGCCTCTGTTTGAAGACTTCCATTGAAGGAGAACTCACCACTTCTCGTGGCAGCCTGTTCCACTCATTGATCACTCTAACTGTCAAAAAGTTTTTTCTAATATCTAATCTGTGTCTCCTCCCCTTCAGTTTCATCCCATTGCTTCTAGTCTTTCCTTGTGCAAATGAGAATAAAGTTGATCCTTCTACAATGTGACAGCCCTTTAGATATTTGTAGACAGCTATTAAGTCTCCTCTCAGTCTTCTCTTTTGCAAACTAAACATTCCCAAATCCTGCAACCTTTCCTCATAAGACAGGGTTTGCAGACCGGTCACCATTCTGGTCGCTCTTTTCTGAACTTGCTCCAGTTTCTTGATGTCTTTTTTAAAATGTGGTGCCCAAAACTGGACACAATATTCCAGATGAGGTCTGACCAAAGAGGAGTAGAGGGAAATAATGACTTCACGTGATCTAGACTGTATGCTTCTGTTAATACATCCTAGAATTGCATTTGCCTTTTTTGCTGCTGCATCACACTGTTGACTCATATTCAGTCTGTGATCTATTAGTATACCCAAGTCTTTTTCACATGTGCTGTCACTTAGCCCTATTCCTCCCATTCTGTATATGCTTTTTTCATTTTTATTGCCCAGATGTAGTACTTTGCATTTCTCCCTGTTAAAAATCATTCTGTTAGTTGCTGCCCACTTCTCCAGTTTATATAAATCTTTTTGAATCCTCTCTCTCTCTTCTCTAGTATTAGCTATCCCTCCTAGCTTTGTGTCATCAGCAAATTTAATCAGATTACCCTCAATTCCTTCATCTAAATCGTTGATAAAGATGTTGAACAATACAGGGCCCAGGACAGAGCCCTGTGGTACCCCACTTGAGACATTCTTCCAACTGGATGTGCAGCCATTTACGACCACTCTTTGGGTCCGATCACTAAGCCAGTTATGAATCCACCTAACAGTTGCCTTGTCCATTCCATACTTAGTCATTTTTTCAATAAGGATTTTATGAGAGACTTTGTCAAATGCTTTGCTGAAGTCAAGATATACTATATCTACAGCATTTCCTTGATCCACCCAATCAGTGATACCGTCATAGAAGGAAATTAAGTTAGTCTGACATGACTTATTAGTTACAAACCCATGCTGACTCTGTTTAGTCACTTCATTCTTATCCAGGTATTGACATACATGTTGTTTAATAATTTGTTCAAAGATCTTTCCTGGTATAGAAGTCAGACTCACCGGCCTATAGTTGCCTGGGTCCACCTTCTTCCCCTTTTTGAAGATAGGAACAACATTTGCTCTTCTCCAGTCTTCTGGCACTTCTCCTGTTCTCCAAGAATTTTCAAAGATTATGGAGAGGGGTTCAAAAATTTCTTCTGCTATCTCCTTCAGTACTCTGGGGTGTAATTCATCTGGACCTGGAGACTTGAATTCATTTAGGTTAGCTAAGTGTTTCCTTACTATCTTTCTGTTTATAGATATCCTGGATTCTTCTATTCCCTTAATAGGACAGTGAATAACAGTTGATGTTACATTTCCTTTCTCAGAGAAAACAGATGCAAAATAGGAATTTAAAAGTTCAGCCTTCTCAACATCCTGTCTTACCATTTCATCATTTTCATCCTGTAAAAATCCTATAGCATCTTTGACTTTTCTTTTACTTTTGACATATCCCCAAAATCCTTTATTATTGCTTTTGACATCTCTTGCAAGCCTCAATTCATTTTCAGCTTTAGATAATCTGATTTGTGCCCTGCAAGTTCTGCAAACAGCATTATATTCTTCTTTAGATATGCCTCCCTCTTTCCATTTTATAAACATTTTTTTCTTCCTTTTTAGCATGTGCTTAAGTTCTGTGTTCATCCATCCTGGTTTCCTTAAATGCTTCCTATTCTTCCCTCTTTTTGGAATTGTTAACAACTGTGCTTTGAGAATTTCATTTTTCAAGATTTCCCATCCTTCCTGGACATTTTTGTCTTTAATGATATCCAGCCATTGGATCCCTCCAATTCTCTTTCTGAAACCCTTAAAATCTGCCTTTCTGAAATCTAACCTTGACGTCTGAGTCTTCACCTGTCTTCCGCCTCTAGTTATCCAAAATTCTAAAATAGCATGGTCGCTACCTCCTAGGGTCCCAGCCACTTTTACCTCCTCAACCATTTCCTCCCTGTTTATAAGGATTAGATCCAAGGTAGCAGTTCCCCTTGTTTTCTCCCCTACCTTTTGGAAGATAAAGTTGTCAGCAAGAGAGGATAAGAATTTCCTTGACCTGTTAGTTTTGCCTGAGAGAGATTTCCAACAAATGTCTGGATAGTTGAAATCTCCCATGACAACTATGTCATATTTTTTGGAGAACTTGGCCATTTGATGCATAAAGAGTTCATCCATATCTTCAGCTTGCACAGGCGGCCTGTAGTAAATGCCTACAATGGTGTCCTTTCCATTGTTCTGTCCTTGTATTCTTACCCAAACAGTTTCCTCAGAACTTCCAGTCTCTGAAGCTTCAATCTCTGTGCAGATATACGCATTTCTAACATACAATGCGACACCTCCTCCTCGTTTATCAAGTCTGTTTTTTGCAAATAAGTTGTATCCTTCTAGTCTTGTATTCCAATCATGTGTATTGTCCCACCAAGTTTCAGTGATTCCAATGACATCATATTTCTTTTCCTGTGTTAGTAGTTCCAATTCTCCTTGTTTGTTGCCCATGCTTTGTGCATTAGTATAGAAACATTTTAGATTGTGATTAGTTTCTCTTTGTCCAATATTTTTATTAATTAGATTCTTTTGTCTTTGTTCTTGCCTTCCACTTCTAATAGCAGAGTTCTCAATAGCATTTGTCAGGTGTATGGCTTTTTCTGGTCTTTTGCTTCCCTTCCCATGTTGTTCTAGTTTAAAGCTCTCCTTACAAGTGTAGCAAGGTGACTTCCAAATACATGCTTTCCAGTCTTCGTAAGGTGCACCCCATCTCTAGCAAGTAGTCCATCGTATAAGTAATTCACTCCGTGATCCAGAAATCCAAATCGTTGCTGACGGCACCATCGACGTAGCCAGTTGTTCACCTGCAGAATCTTATTCCACCTCCTTGTTCCATGGCCATCCACTGGGAGGATGGAAGAGAAGACCACCTGCGCTCCCAGTTCTTTCACTTTCTTGCCTAAGTCTTCAAAGTCTCTGCAGATGGTTTCCAGGTCATTTCTTGCGGTGTCATTTGTCCCCACATGTAGTAGCAGGAATGGGTAGTCATCTGTAGGTCTGAAGAGTCCTGATATCCTGTCAGACACATCTTTAATTTTTGCACCTGGAAGACAGCACATTTCTCTTGAAGTTATATCCGGTCTGCAGATATCGGCCTCTGTTCCTCTCAACAGGGAATCCCCCATGACCACCACTCTCCGTTTCTTCTTCACAACATTTTTCTTTCTCCATCCAGGAGGACTCTGAGGGCGTACAAGGTTGCTGTTTGTTGGCAAAGTCTTATCCTGATGTATTTCTTCGTTTTCCTGCATGAGAGCCTGGTACTGGTTTCTGAGCAGTATGGGTGCTGACTGCCTCCTGATCCTCCTGCTTCTCTGGGTCACATGTCTCCATTCCTCTGTTTCTTCAGGTGCACTTCGAATTTCTTCTCTTTCTGTAACATGAAGAGATAATTCTGCTCTGTCCAAGAACTCTTCACCTTCCTTAATGATCTTTAACGTAGCTAACCTCTCTTCGAGATTTTGCAACTTTTCCTCCAACAGGGACACAAGCTTGCATTTGTGGCATGTGAAGAGAGGTCACAATCCAAGCTGCTTGAGGTCTAATGTGAAGTTTCCACAATCAGTGATGGTTTTGGGAGCCATACTGTCATGATCCATGTGGGATCAGGACAGATAAAAGCACAGGTAACCTTTTTTTTCTCAAGCTGTGCTTAGAGATGTTTTTGCCCCCAGTGGCCATTTGGATTATTGCACTGAGGTGTCGTTTGTTCTAAGTTTGCCCCCGGTGGTGGTGAGTGTCATTGCATTCTGTTTCTTTAGTTAAGTGCACATTTATAATGCAGGTGTGATTGCTGGCTTTGCTATAAAAGAGTCATAGGTGTGGCAATCAGCGTTGGTGATAGCATTCATTTCAACCATCCTTGGTGGAGGAAGGAGCTGGAGAACGTTCCTTGCAGCACTGTCTTAGCCCTGGTGTGGAAGGAGTCATAGGGGATTTCCTTGTAGCTCTGACAGAGCTTGGTGGCAGCGTTTCAGGAGGAGAGCTGCATTCTGGTGGTGGACTCTGTTGTCAGGAGCAAGTGCAACAGAGTAAAGCTAAGTGATGTTCCCCTGTTTGTGTTTTTCCTTCATGTGTATTAGTACAGCGGTGGGGCCAGTGTCTGCTCCACCCAGCTCCCTAGCAAGGGATAGGTGTAGGATGTGCTAGGGCGACAGGTATCCTGAGCGGCGCCCAGTGCGGAATCGGCATAGGGAACGTTAGGAGCGTTAGGGACACTGACTCAGGGGAGTGCAGGAGGTCTCCACATCCCCTTTCCCTATCGCAGGGCCCACCGTTGTAACTGTTTTCCCTTCCCCTGGTCTTGTTGTTTTAGTTACCGATCTGTGGGCCGTGTCACACAGGTCTGTATCATGTGCCGCGTCTTGTTGTTTATAGTTACCGGCCTGCGGGTCGCGTCACACAGGACGGGTCCACATGACACATATATTCTGCTCGTGTAGGTCCACTGTGTTTTATCAAGACCAAAGTCAGCGCAGCCGTTTACCAGGAAATTTTAGAGCACTTCATGCTTCTCTCTGCCGACAAGCTTTTTGGAAATGAAAATTTCATTCTCCAGCAGGACTTGACACCTGACCACACTGCCAAAAGTACCAATACCTGGTTTAAAAACAACAGTATCACTGTGCTTGATTGGCCAGCAAACTCACCTGATTTTAACCCCATACTCTATGGGGTATTGTCAAGAGGAAGATGAGAGATACCAGACCCAACGATGCAGATGAGCTGAAGGCTGCTACCAAAGCAACCTGGGCTTCCATAACACCTCAGCAGTGCCACAGGCTGATCACCTCCATGCCACACCGCATTGATGCAGTAATTGAGGCAAAAGGAGCCCCCAGTATTGAGTGCATTTACTGAACATACATTTCCATAGGTCAACATTTTGGAGTTTAAAATCATTTTTCAGGCTGGTGTTATAAAGTATTCTAATTTACTTAGATAATGACTTTTGGGTTTTCATTGGCTGGAAGCCATAATCATTAACATTAACAGAAATAAACACTTGAAATAGATGACTCTGTTTGTAGTGACTCTATATAATATACGTTTCACTTTTTGTATTGAAGAACTGAAATAAATTAACTTTCTGATGATATTCTAATTTTGTGAGAAGCACCTGTATGTTATTCTGTGGGTGAAAGTTCCAACAAAATCCACCTAAAAATCTCCTGCAGAACCTGCACATTTTGCAGCAGATTTCAGACCACTGAATAGTTATAGCTGAATAATCACACAATTGCTTTGAAGAAAACGTTGTCTGCATAGACAATAGAAGATGAACTGTAGACTCAAATATAAAGTGTGAGATCTCTTACTACATTCAGCATGTGTATGCCAGTTACTAACCCTGATACTTTGTGTTTCGTTTTTTTTTTTTGTCTCCAGAAACATGAAGATGAAAGTGAAGCTTGGTTACACAGACAGGTAAGACAAAAATGGCAAATGAAAACTTTTCCTTACATGACATGTAACCCTACTCTGTCCTGATGAAGATTCCAGTAAATAAGAGTAGATATGAAGCCTAGCAGTGTCCTCTGATGCTGTGCTTCACCAGAAAACAGGAGTGCACAGTAAAGATGGCAGATCGTGCATTGGTCTAAATTGTGCTGTGACCTCAGCATATCAGTAGGTACTTATATGATTTGAAGTATCATCCCTATACAGTATATATTTGGTAGTGCTATTTTTTCACAAAATAAAATCATGTCTTTAAGGTTAAAGGTTGTTCATTCTTTTGTTGAATCCTGACCGCACGCTGTCAGAATTCTCTGGTGTTGGTGGCAAGAGCGGGCGGTCACACAAGTATGTGACTAGACATGAATTGAGTGAATGCTGAGCATGTGTAGTCGGAGTGTGACCTGAGGTATGCAGATTGCTTGTTTGTTGTCACTAGTCTGTCCTCTCTCGCTGCCGACATCGGAGAATCCTGACATCATGCGGTGCGCACACTGTGAGGATTCAGAATTCTGCAGTCATGTAAAGTGAGTGCATATTTTTGGCAAAAGACGGGACAACCACATTAAGTTTGCTATCAAATTGTGAGTAAGCAACCATCTAGATGACAATTTATACGTATATCCACAGATAACATTCCTGCACTGGTTTTCATTATAATTAGGGATGAGCGGACCCGTGGACGTTCGGGTTCATCAGGTTTGGCCAAACTACAGTTGAACGTTCAGTTCGGTATCCAGACTTGACCCCAAACAAAATAGAAATCAATGGCGACCTGAACTTCAGCACTTTAAAATGGCTGCAAAATGGTCATAGTAAGGGCTAGGGGGCTGCAAAAGATAGCAAAATGGGGGTAAGTGCAGGACAATTACCCTGCAAAGAAATGTGGATAGGGAAATGACTTTAAAAAAAAAAATTATGTTGAACCAGGATCCGGAAGTCCAAGTGGAGAAGATTGAAGAGGTGGAGGTGACAGTGTAGGGTGGAAGAAGCGCAGGAGGAAGAGGTAGTCAACACTGGGTTTTTTACTGACTTTTTGGGGGGGTACTCTAAAAACAGGCATGTGTAATAATCTGCTGGGTACTCTCTCTCTCTCTCTCTGTAGACAGGCCATGTAATACTCTGCACTTTTTTTGGTGAAAACAATGAGGATAGCATTAAATAGGGGATATGGCCGTGTTGCTGGTAATGTAGCTGCTGCAAGGGGAGAGAGGTCATGGTCAATCTGTGCCTGCTATGCATCTAAATGAAACACCTTCCTCTGGTGCATGCAGGTGACAGGATATTCTGTGCAATTTTGCAGGCCCGAGTACTGCTGGATGAATGAGGAGGACGAAACCAAGTACAGATGGTTTTAGATTGGTTTGTTGAGAGTACCTTCAATTCCTTCGCTTTGTCTTTCACATGGTCCCCTGCTGAAAACGACGATTTCACATCTATGGACCAAGGGCGTCTGTTTCATCTCACCCCTTTACAAATCAGGCAAGCAATCTGAACCCCAAGTCATGCAGCTATCACTTCTGCTTTTTGATGACTCTGCTGGCTGTGGTTCTATGAGCCATCCACATGGCCCTGCCTCAGAAATGAAAGTGAATGAGTTCACTGATGCCCAACCTTTGTTCTGTTTGAGGATGAGTACGTGGGAGGGGTAGTGTAAATGGTCAATAGACCATCGCAGCACATTTCTGATGATGAAATACAGGTGCCAATTGCTGCAGCTTTCTGCTGCCTGTAGTTCAGCAAGTAGGGCAGTGGTGAGGACTGAGTGTAACTCTTTGGCACAGAACAGAGGCCTTTGGATACAGTACAAACAGAGCAGTTTGGGAACAGCACAAGCAGAGTCTTTTTGGCACAGTGCTCCTGAAGAATTTTTTATACAGTACAAACCGAGGCATTTTGGCACAGTATTCCCAGAGGCTTTTGGTACAGCACAAGCAGAAGATTTTTTGGCACAGTATAAAGGCTATTTGGTACACTACAAACAAAGGCTTTTTGGCACAGTACTCACACAGGCAGGGTAACAGAGTACACAAAGAGACTTAAAGACACAGTACTCCCACAGATGGGTTTAAAGTATACACAGAGGCTTAACAGCAAAGTATTCCCACGGCCAGGGTTGCAGAGTACACAGAGACTTTTTGACACTACTCCCTCCCACAGGCAGTTGTGCAGAGTATACACAGAGGCTTTTTGGCACAGTACTCTCACAGGCGGTGGTGCAGAATACACACAGAGGCTTTTTGGCACAGTACTACGAAAGGTGGAGGTGGAGAGTACACACACAGGCTAAAAGGCACATTAATCCCACAGATATGGGTGCAGAGTATACAAAGCAGATTTTTGGCACAGTACTCCCACACATGCAGAGTACACACAGCAGCTATCTGGCAGAGTGCGCATTCTAATTCTGTCCTTCACTCCAGTTACATCTTGTCCCTACATTAATCAGAGCAGAATGGCGGCGACACTCTTGATTCAGCATTTATACAGGCATGGCTGTTATGGCTTCGGAAGTGCCCACAGCCCAAAAGCTTGTTGATTGGCTGTGCTGCAGCCTTTCAAAAAACTTTATTAGGCATCCAAACCTAAACGGCAAACAGAATATCCTGTTAATAGTCCATGTTCAGGGTTCACTACCAGACACCATGTGTCCAGTATGGACCCCAAACATTACAGTTCGGGTTCGCTCATCCCTAATTATAATCCTAGAAAGCAAATCTGCATAACTGTGTTTCCATATAGAAGAGATGCTTACAGAAGTAGACAGATTTGCCACTAAAGAGTAAACAAGTGAACGGGTGTATCATTCAGCTGGACCAGAATAAGAAAAGAACATAATTGAAATTTGACACAATTTACCAGAAAAGGATAGCATACAGAAAATGTTCCATGTTAGTTAAACATATTTTGCATAACTCAATATTGTCTGCAAATATGATAAATTTAATAATATATATAAAAAAAATGGTACTTTCTCCACTTTAGAGCAGTTTCCTTTCCTCTTGAACAAATTCTGCACTCTGAAGAACTGATGAAATCCACTCTGCAAATGATAAATTTGATTGCCAACTCAATGAGAGATCAGATTATAATGTCCTCTTGACATCTATGGAGAGCAGATGGGGAAGAGAAGAGCAGAGTGAAAGAGAAACAGGCATTTACTTGATATATGTGATTTTTTTGGTATTTTTCTATTTTTGGGACACATTCTGATTGGGGTTGTAGAGCTAAAACATAGACATGTGTAGTACAAATCAAGATTGACTAACAGGTTAGTTCAGGTATAGTGAGGAAAAAAGTATTTAGTCAACCACCAATTATGCAAATTCTCCCACTTAAAGAGATGAGAGGTTTGTAATTGACATCATAGGTAGACCACAACTATGAGAGTCAAAATGAGAAAACAAATCCAGAAAATCACCTTGTCTGATTTGGCAAGATTTATTTTGCAAATTATGGTGGAAAATAAATATTTGGTCACCTAAAAACATGAAAGATTTTTGTCTCACAGACCTGTAACTTCTTCTTTAAGAGGCTCCTCTGTCCCACTCATTACCTGTAGTAATGGCACCTGTTTGAACTTGTTATCAATATAAAAGACACCTGTCCACAACCTCAAAGAGTCACACTCCAAACTCCACTATGTTGAAAACCAAAGAGTTGCTGAAGGACACCAGAAACAAAATTGTAGCCCTGCACCAGGCTGGGAAGATTGAATCTGCAATAGGCAAGCAGCATGGTGTGATGAAATCAACTTTGGGAGCAATAATAAGAAAATGGAAGACATACAAGACCACTGATAATTTCCCTCTATCTGGGGCTCCACACTAGATCTTTCCCCGTGGGGTCAATGATCACAAGAACGGTGAGCAAAAATCCCAGAATCACATGGGGGAGCTAGTGAATGACCTGCATAGAGCTGGGACCACCGTAACAAAGGCTACCATCAGTAACACACTACGCAGCCAGGGACTCAGATCCTCCAGTGCCAGATGTGTCCCCCTGCTTAAGCAAGTACATGTCCGGACCTGTCTGAAGTTTGATATAGAGCATTTGGATTATCCAGAAGAGTATTGGGAGATTGTCATATGGTCTGAGGAAACTAAAGTAGAACTGTTTGGTAGAAACAAAATTTGTCGTATTTGAAGGTGAGTGAATGCTGAGTTGCATCCAAAGAACACCACACCTACTGTGAAGCATGGGGGTGGCAACATTATGCTTTGGGGCTGTTTCTCTGCAAAGGGTCCAGGATGACTGATTTGTGCACATGAAAGAATGAATTGGGCCATCTATCGTGAAATTTTGAGTGCAAACCTCCTTCCATCAGCAAGGGTATTGAAGATGAAACGTGGATGGGTCTTTCAGTATGATAACAATCCCAAACACACCACCAGTGCAATGAAGGAGTGGCTTCGTAAGAAGCATATGAAGGTCTTGGAGTGGCCTAGCCAGTCTCCAGATCTCACCTCCATAGAAAACCTTTGGAGGGATTTGAAAGTCTGTGTTGCCCAGCGACAGGCCAAAAACATCACTGTTCTAGAGGAGATCTGCATGGAGGATGGGGCCTACATACCACCAACAGTGTTTTCCAGCCTTGTGAATACTTACAGAAAATGTTTGATCTCTGTCATTGCCAACAAAGGATATATAACAAAATATTGAGATGAACTTTTGTTAATGACCAAATACTTATTTTCCACCATAAGTTGTGGTCTACCTATGATGTCAGTTACAGGCCTCTCTCATCTTTTTAAGTGGGAGAACTTTCACAATTGGTGACTGACTAAATACTTTTTTCCCCACTGTATATCATCTATTAGCAAAACATTCCCTATCAGTAAAATTCAGACAGAATGCCCAATACTTTAGCCAAAGTGGTCTCTGTTTAAATATGCAACAGAAATGGACTTATTGTTTATGTAAAGGAGGACTTTACACTAGTCTGACAGCAGATGGCGATAGTGTGAAGTTAAATGTTTGCTGTATTGTGGGGAGGGAAGTTCTCTATTGTTGTTGTTAAGTTTTACTTTCGCTTTTGACTGTATTATGCTAGCAGCACAGCTGTGTGCTTCTGAATTCTTATCTCATGTTTACCCATAAGAAGTAAGTGCTGTTTACTCAAGATAACTTGCTCAGTGAAGTTCTCCTGTGTACTGGTGGATTCTCAAAAGATACACTCTGTTACAGGATATGGGCCCAGAACCCAGACGCCCAGAACAGGAGATAGTCCCAGACACCCAGGACAGAGACACTCAGAAGCTAATTGCAAGCAATAACCTAAGATACCAGAGAAGCAGATAAGATAAAACCCAGTGAACTGAGACTGAAAAAAATCCAGATACAGAGGGACAAAGGAATTTATGACCCATCAACTGGATGACTGCACACTGGAAATAATTACAGAGAATCACCACACATAGGATGTACAGGAAGTCTCAAGAAGAAAGAAGAATATCTTCATAAAACAAGTATGGTTATATAAAAATGATGTGCAAAACTGAGCTGAAACTCACAGTAGCTAAGCTGAACAGTGAAAATTATCAGTTATGGAAATTCAAAGTAGAGATGTTGTTATCTGAAAATAATTTATGGGAAGTAATCATTACAGATAGACCTGATGAAGATAATCAGACATGGGATAGAAAGAATAGAAAAGCGAGAGCCACCATTAGCTTATTAGTGGATGATGCTCAATTAATTCACATAAGGAATGAAGAAACAGCGAAATGAATGTGGCACGCATTGAAAAAGCTATATGAAAGATCTAGTTTAAATTACAAATTATTTCTATTAAGAAAGCTTTACAGTATGAGACTGAGTGCAAATGACGATATGCAGAAGCACATATTCTCAATGATGGAAGTAATATCACAGCTAAGGTCTATTGGTGAAGACATTAAAGAAAGTCATGTAGCAGCAATATTATTGTGCAGTTTACCAGATTCGTATACAGCCTTGATAAATGCCCTAGAGACAAGACCAGAAAAAGACATCACATTAGATTTTGTGAAAACCAGACTAATAGATGAATATCAGAGAAGAAAAGAACAAACAAATGATTCTTCTACTGAAAAGGACAGTGGAAACGCTCTTAAAGCTACAGAATTTAAAAAACCCTATAGTAAAGAGACAAGAGAATGTTTCAGATGTAAGAAAAAAGGTCATTTAATGAAAAACTGTACCATATGGAAAGCAGAACAACAAAAATTACAACATAAAGAGCATACGGTATACAGAAAGTGAAAAACACAATTTCTGATTCATATGAGAATAATTGGAATGGCACATTTAAAGTAATAGACAAGAAATCATCACTTGGTTGGTTTATTGATTCAGGAGCAATGAGTCATATGACAAGTGACAAGAATTTCTTCACTGATCTTGATTTAGATAAGAAAGAAGCCATTTATCTTGCAGATGGAAGCAAAATAACCGCAGAAGGTAGAGGACAAGGTATGCTAAACTGTTGAAACAAGTTTTGACAAGATTCAAAGATACTTGTACAGGATGTGTTGCATGTTCCAAAATTGGAAGGCGGATTGTTATCTGTGAAGCGTTTAACAACAAATGGACTCACTGTAAAATTCAAAGACAATGAGTGTGCAATTCTAGCAGGAAACAAGGTAATAACCAATGTCAAGGCAGATGAACAATTATATCATCTTGACATACCAAAGGAACAGATGAAGGTATGTACACATGATCACAAGAACTGTATTCACGTGTGGCATAGACGTCTAGGACACAGACACCCTGACAGTATAAGGGAGCTACAAAGAAAAGAATTGACAAAAGATCTAAAGATATCAGATTAATTACCATAAGATGTGAATGTTGTATAAAATGTAAAGCCACAAGAATATCTATTCCAAAAGAAAGTGAAATGAAAAGCAAAAGACCACTTGATTTGGTGCATACTGACGTATGTGGACCCATGCAAGTGACTACATCAGGAGGAAATAGATACATGGTGACTTTCATAGATGACTACTCAGGATACACAGTCACATACTTAATTAAAAACAAAAGTGAAGTTTTTGATAAACTTGTAGACTACGTAACAAGGTCGAGTAACAAATTTCAAAGGAAGCCAATTGTCATCAGAAGTGATAATGGAGGTGAATTTACAGGTCACAAAATAGAAAACTACTTAAAACAAAATGTTATTGAACATCAAAAGACTGTTCCGTACACACCTGAACAAAATGGAGTAGCAGAAAGGAAAAGCAGAACTCTGACAGAAATGATGAGATGTATGCTGACAGATTCCAAACTACCAGAGAAATATTGGGGTGAGGCAGCAATGACAGCTACATATCTACAGAACAGACTTTTTTCCAGAAAACTGAAGAAAACTCTATATGAACTGTGGCAAGGTATGAAACCAAGTGTCAATCATTTAAAAGTTTTTGGATGTAAAGTTTTTATATTCATTCCAACAGAAAAGCGTTCCAAACTTCAAAACAGATCCATGGAGGGAATATTTGTTGGACATAGTGAAAATTTCAAGGGATACAGAATCCTAGATCCTAAAACAGACAGAGTCACGGTGAGTAACAGTGCGACATTCATTGAGGATCTAAATGAAGACACTATGATTTCAGTTGACTCAAAAAATGAGAAAAACAGGAGTGACATAACTGAAGAGGTATCTGATGAGAAAATAGTTGAAATTGATGAAGAACAGAATACTGAAAATGAAGAAACACAACTACAAACAGACACAGAACCAAGACGTTCAATGAGAGAGAACAAATGAAAACCACCAAAACGCCTCTCATACAAGGCAAACACAAGTAAAATGTATGAACTTACTTCTTGGGAAGACATATCTTAACTCCCTAAAGAAGAAGCTAATAAATGGATAGAAGCAACAGAAACAGAAATTAAATCCATGCATGGCTCAAATACATGGACACTGACAGATTTACCAGAAGGAAGAAAAGCCATAGGATGTAAATGGATTTTTAAAGTAAAATACCAAACAGATGGCACACCTGAAAGATACCGAGTAAGACTCATAGCTAAAGGGTATTCTCAAAAATATGGAGAAGACTATGATGAGACATTTGCTCCAGTTGTCAAACATACTACAATAAGAACTTTACTCACAGTTGCAGCAATGAAACAGATGGAACTGATACATCTGGATGTAAAGACAGCATTTTTGAATGGAGATTTAACAGAAGACATTTACATGGAACAACCTCCAGGATTCAAAGATGAAAGAAACCCAAACAAAGTTTGCAAACTACAGAAAAGCATATATGGTTTAAAGCAAACAGCTAAAGCGTGGAATGACAAAATCACGGAAGTGCTTGCAAATGAAAAATTTCAAAGAAGCAAAGCTGATCCATGCTTGTGCACAAAAAGGCTGATGAATACATGGATTTATGTACTCATATATGTAGATGACATTTTGATTTGTTCTGAACAAGAAAGGGATAAAGAAAACATTCTAAAGGTCCTGAAGCGACATTTCAAAATCAAAGACTTGTGAAAAGTGAAGTATAATTTCTTGAAGGATTATCCTACTGAAGAAATGACAGCAGACATCTTCACGAACGCGTTGAATGCTGATAAACACCAGAGACTAATAAATAAGTTGGGTTTGACTGAATAAGTCCTTACTGTTGAGAAAGGGTGTTGGCATATGCAACAGAAATGGACTTATTGTTTATGTAAAGGAGGACTTTACACTAGCCTAACAGCAGATGTCCATAGTGTGACGTTTAATGTTTGCTGTATTGTGGGGAGGGAAGTTCTCTCTTGTTGTTAAATTTTACTATCGCTTTTGACTGTATTATACCAGCAGCACAGGCTGTGTGCTTCTGAATTCTTATCTCATGTTTACACATAAGAAGTAAATGCTGTTTACTCAAGATAACTTGCTCAGTGAAGTTCTCCTGTGTACCGGTGGATTCTCAAAAGATACATGCTGCTACAGTCTCTTCATAATACGTCAAGGATATTTAACAATTAATCTATGGTTGAAAGATATAGCTCCAATTAGTGGATGTCATGTGGAATGGTTATTGATTAATATGGCACACAGATATGATACAGTGACTTAGTATTTCTCAAATTCTAATTACTCTATGCTAACCCAAGGAAAAACTACTTTGAACATAATGAGCTTCAGTTTTTTCTATATGTGTTTTGTTGCGGGACAGCTGTTGTTTTGACAGCTACAGCTTTTACTGAGAAGTAAGATTCCAGCTGCATCAAAGAGGAGAAACACTGATGAGCTGTCAATCAGACTTTGTGGGTGGAGAGTTAGCAGCAGAGAGGAGGGACACTAAGAAGCTTGTCAATATGGCTGGTTAAAGAAGCATTTGTCTCATCAACATTTGCATCTTCTTAATAGATTGCATCCATCATATTATACAGCACTGTGTACTTACAATTGCTCATTTTGACTTTCTACCTAGATAATTCTACTCTTTTCCATTAGATCTATGACATCACATGATAAAAACCGACTAGCTGAATCCTTATAAGCTCTATGTAGAAAAAGGAGGTCAATTTTCCCTGTATTAGGCTAGTTTCACACTTGCTTTTTTTTGCAGCGCGTTTTTCCCGCAAAAAAACGCATTGAAAAAACGCATACAAAAGCATACAACTGCTGCGTTTTTTTCAAGCATTTTTATGAGCATGCATGAAAAAAACGCAGCGTTTTTATGCGTTTGTATGCGTTTTTAGTGCATTTTTACCGCGTTTGCGTTTTTTCCAAACATTAGGTGGACCTCACACTAACCCAAACCATGACTTTACTAACCCTAACCCTAACCCTGACCCTAACCCTAACCCTAACCCTGACCCTAACCCTAACCCTTAACCAAACCATACCCTAACCCTAACCCTTAACCAAACCATACCCTGATCCTAACCCTAACCTTGACCCTGACCCTAACCCTAACCCTAACCCTGACCCTAACCCTAACCCTAACCCTAACCCTTAACCAAACCATACCCTAACCCTAACCCTAACCCTGACCCTAACCCTAACCCTAACCCTAACCCTGACCCTAACCCTAACCCTAACCCTTAACCAAACCATACCCTAACCCTAACCCTAACCCTGACCCTAACCCTAACCCTAACCCTTACCAAAACCATACCCTGATCCTAACCCTAACCCTGACCCTGACCCTAACCCTAACCCTTAACCAAACCATACCCTAACCCTGACCCTGACCCTAACCCTAACCCTAACCCTAACCCTGACCCTAACCCTAACCCTTAACCAAACCATACCCTAACCCTAACCCTAACCCTGACCCTAACCCTTAACCAAACCATACCCTGATCCTAACCCTAACCCTGACCCTGACCCTAACCCTAACCCTTAACCAAACCATACCCTGATCCTAACCCTGACCCTGACCCTGACCCTAACCCTAATCCTAACCCTAACCCTAACCCTAAACCCCCTTAACTAACCCTAACTCTAACCCAAACCCCTAAATTCCTTTGTCTAAACTAATGGTAAAAAAAAAACGCATGTGCAAAAAAACGCATACATAAGCATGCCAATGCGCACATATGCTCACCATAGACTTATAATGGGTGTCTTGCTGTAAAAAAACGCATTGCGCGCGCATGCATTTTTTTGAGGCAAGTCGGACGCACAAAAAATGCAACAGGTTGCATTTTGTGCGCCCGAGCGCATACCGCAAAAAAACGCATGCGCGGAAAAACGCGTACAAACGCATGTGTATGCGCACATAAGCGCATCCCATGCAAACTATAGGAAAAAAAATGCATGCGCTATTTAGCGCTAAAATACCGCGAAAAAAAACGCAAATGTGAAACCAGCCTTACTCACCAGTCACTGCAAAAGTCTCTGGCAGGAGGGATGAGTGTGTCAGCTGGGCCAGGAGTTGAAAAGGGGAATAATAAATGGAGGAAAAAGAGACTTCCTGTTTCTACATAGAACAGAGACAACATAAGATTGAATTGGTTGGAAAGACAAAATGAGCAATTGTAATTACAAAGTGCTGTATGATAACTGCAATATATTAAGGCTAAGTTCACACTGGGCGTTTTTGCTGTGTTTTTTATGCTAATTTTCAGCTGTGTTTTAAAGTACTATTAGAGTACTAGCAAAGCCTATGAGATTTCAGAAATCTCATGCACAGACATTGTTTTTTTGGCATCAGTATTTTATTTTTTTTTGGACATGGAGCATGTCACTTATTTCAGGGTTTTTTTTAGCATTTTTCACCCATTGATTTGAATGGGAGTTGAAAAATGCACCAAAAACGCAGGTATCATATTTTGATGCGTTTTTTGTGCTAAAACCTTATTATATGGATTAGGACTTTTTTTCCTATGCGAAACTTTATCAGCAAGCACAAGAGACAAATTTAGCATGCCAAAACCGCCTCATAAATGCACAAAAAACGCAGTGAAAAATACAAGAAAAACCAAGGAAAACATGCTTTTTTTCAGTAGCTTCTGTTCTGCCAAGAGATCAGGTATTGCTTTAGAAAAGAAATGCTGAAAAAATGTCTAGTTTGAACGTACCCTAACATGGCTGACATACACTGACTGTGGAAGGATGGAGAGATACTGACATCAGAGCTTACATCAGAGATGGGCTAGAGGGAGAAGGAGGATAAAGTTCCAAAAAGAGCAAACCTTATTGCATAGCAATGTAATTCCAACAATTCAATGATAATATAATACTGTATGATTCCCAAATCGTGGGACATGACACCCACCATTGCTCTATTTACGTAAGAGACTTTGAAAAATCCTGTTATCGGATTCTGTGTTGGTCCCAGTGGTTGTTATCCCAATGATCATTAATTTATATCAACCATCCTGTAAATAGTGAGGATATCCATTTAAGGTCAAATTTGGTATAGTAATTTTGGCAATATGATACTCTTAAACACTGATGAAACGACGTCATGAACGGAGAATAGAGAACTCTGCAGAACTAAGAAAATTGGCAAGCATGGTATTCAATTTATTTGCTCTGGCAAATCACGACACTCTGCGATCCAGTTCCAGAGGATCAACTCCTAGGTGATGAGGCCACAAAGGATGAGGGATAGATACCACTCCCATATGACCATATGGAATTTTTTTTTCCATGGGTTGAAATCCACTAAGGAGAAATATCCTATTAAAGTGTCCTGGTGATTTAATCTTCATTTCCAGAACTATGTTGGGTCACTGATGCTGAGGGACCACTTTAAAGGGGTTGTCCAGTATAAAATGAAAAGTCTGCAGTCACTGTGTGACTGCAGAATTGTGAATTTTGCCAGTACATGCACGGTGCGCTATGAGGATTTGCTGATTTCTGCCCTGGGAATGGCGGTCAAGTAGAACCTGTCTTACAGGCGCAGCCTCATTAAATACCGGGCAGAAGTCATCTATTGGGTGCAGTCTTACTCAATGCCAGGCAGAAGCTGTCTATTGGGCGCGATCTCACTCAATACAAGTGTATTGAGCGAGGCCACTAGACAGGTTCTGCCCTGGAGTATGTATATCGCATACCTGACTGTTATGATTGAGTCACCGTAGGAGGCAAAAACAGAAATGCTAGCTAAGTTCAGAAAACCAGAGAAGTTGGCAGCTATCGGATTGCAGACCCCTGAACCTATCAACACAACTAGCAGTAGCCGTGGGGGGTTCCTACGATGCCCTAGACCCCTCGATCACAGCCGGAGAATTAAATAGGCCTAAAGAAAGAAAGGGGAAATCTAAACTGCCCCAGAGCAGACCCCAAAGCAATAGGCAACCCCCAACATATAATGACGGTGAAGCAAGATGAAAATACTAACACAGACAGAAAGATAGACTGAGCAAAGAGGGGCCCAAGCTAACTAGATAGAAAAGGACAGGAAGGCTGCTGTCTGCAATCCGTGAAAAACCCTATGAAAATAAGAGCCAAAAGACTGACAGTGAAAAAGGCCCTGAAGACGCTAGGCTTCAAAAAAGCTATGTCAGTACTCAGGAATATACTGAAGACAGAGCTACAGGCAAAAGGAGATTCAGCTCACCCCAGCAGGGAATGGCAGAATACTGAAAAGCAAGGAAAACAAAAAACAAAACAAAAAGCCAACAGGCAAAACCGAAAACTTAGCTTTAGAGGAGCAGGAATCAGACTGGTGTCCTAGAAGTCCACAGAGAAATCACCCGCAGGGCAGAAGGGCGTCGGCAGTCTTATATCCAGTCCGTGACTCCCCTCAGCCAGTCATCCTCATTAGACTCAGGTGCCTGATAATCAGGCTCATTACCTTCCTTTACCAGAATAGGGAGTTCACCAGACCCCAGTGACAAAGGGGAAAATGAACTCACAACACCTGACCACTGTCCCCACCGCAGACACCAGTGAATTCTTGTAGTGTACATTGCGTGCTCTGGGAGGATTCACAAATCTGCAGTCACACAGAGTGACTGCAGACTTTTCATTTTAAGCCGAAGACCCCCTTTAATGACTCGACGTTACCATGCTATGATGGAGCTCATATGACATTACTCCATTGAGAGGAAGCTTTATACCATCTGACTAATCAGAAGGCCTTCCTTCATTCCTCTATGTTGTCTCCACAAGATGGTCTTTGCTTGGTCAGAAACCTTCTTTCTAATAAAAAATTGCCAACAAAATCTGGAACTCTACATTGTAGGAATCGTCAATACATTTACTTCCACAACATAATTGTCACGCTGCGCTCACCAGGAGGCGGGACTTTGGACCTGACGTCATTTCTTCTGGAGCCGCGGCTGCTCCGGGGGTCCTGTTGGGTGCGCTCTTCTCGTACCCAGGTTTCCACCTCCTTCATGTCTTGTTTGCGCTTGTGCGCTCCTGTCAGTTGAGTCTCCAGGTCGGTCCTCTCTATGGTAAAGGAGGACCTGCCCCGGAAGCTATACTGGTCATGTGCTATATCAGGCTACCTCCCCCTATGGGAGGTGCCTGATTATTGTTGTGCTTCCTGGCTTGGTCTGCTGTGCCGTGTCCCTGCCTGGCTATGCGCTGTATTCAGGTCCTGTACTCTGCCTTGTACTCTATTGTGCCTCCTGGCACACGTTCTGAATCTTCACTTTGCTTCTTGCTCAGTTGTGCCTCCTGGCACACTCTCTGATCCGGTGCTCTGTCTCTTGCTCAGTCATGCCTCCTGGCACTCACTCTGTCCCTGTGCTCTGTTACACCTCCTGACACAACTGCTGCTCAATTCAGTACTCTGTTGTGCTCCTTGCACGCGTCCTGCTTTGCTCACCTCCGGACATACTACTCGCTACACGCCATACGTGCTTACGTGTACCTGTCTTGCACTATCCTGTAGTTGGCGCACTTCCGTGTACACACCTGTGTTCCCTAGTATCCTGTACCTTCCTTCAGTCACACTCACCCGTGTCTCCTGTGAGCCGGCCGCCTGGTGCCAGCAGTCGTGGTACCTCATCCCCTGGGGCTTGCTCCTGACACTCCCTGTATAGGGGGTGGTCCTCACTAGGCCAGCTTGCCCTGGGAGGATTGGTGCCACGACCCAGAGGGTCCACTCCAGGAGTCGTCACAATAATTTTGACAGAAATACAACTGAGGTCTTCATTTTTTCTTTGCTGATAATTGCCATTATGACTTTCCATTTTCTTATTTTATATTAATAAAATTCTAGTTTTCTGTGTGGGAGTTTGTTTTCTGTATGAATCTGTCACTTTTTGCCCAATTAGAATGTCACATGAGCTTCTGCAGGGTCGAATTCATCATAAAGTTGATTTAACAGGGGCTTGCATTTTTGTTGCAGCTACATATTAGCGGTATGGCATCATTAGCCGGGAGAAATGAGACTACAGTATATGGGTAATAACAGTTAACACTGCACAATTGTTTTTCATACAGTTCCACTTCAAGTGTTTAGCTGAGCCATTAGACTATTGATTTTTGCCTCATGAATGCGAACGCTTCTATCTTGTCTGTATTTCAGAACGAGCAGCCGATCTTCTCGAAGGACGGCAGAAAGTTTTTCTTTGTGAGAGCAATTCCGCAGTTAGGTCGTGGGAAATTTCACCATATTGCAGTTTCTTCATCACAAGTAAGTCATTGCTTTGCAGGACGGTTCACAAAACGACTAGCGGCTAAAGATATTTTTCTTATTATACTAAAAGTGCTGTTTGGGAATTGTATGAGATTTTATCAAATTTATCTAAACCTAGCAATGGAAGAAAATAATGATAACCCACCTTTCCCATCCCCTGCTGTTGCAGGATAACTGCTCTGTTGGTCCGCACATGTCCGATACAATAATTGATGTACGGCAATGCTTCAGCGATAATGTGCAATACGTGCCAGCATCACTGCTGAGACCAGTGATTGGCTGCAGCATCCATGTGAATTGTACATGATCAGCTGCAGGACCGTCGGGAACCACCAGGGGGAGAACTGGAGTAGTGGGGGGATTTGAAAGATTTTATCATATCAAAACCCCTGTAATTCATGGAGACCTACTAGAGAGATCAGATCAGAAAGAAAGACTTAAAAGACAGGTTTATAAAGGACAAGATTAGAAAGGGATAACTGTTTTTTTGAGGGTAGGATTGTAGGGTCGGTGGCCGAGCTGGGGGGGTGGTCCTTCATCATACTGCGCAGAGATGAACAGAGACAAATAGAGGCCATTTTCGGGTGCAACAGGTCCAAGCTTTATTCACTCGCTGTCCGCCTGACAGCCTCACAGCATTCCGCAATTTTCCTCAAGGCTCTCCGGTTACAATACACCACAGAACACCATACTTTCGCCAGGGACGTATATATACGTACCGTCCCTTTACTCTTGTTGACGCTTTTGACAGGTCCGTCACTGTGGCCGCCTTAGGCCCGTAAACCAACAGTAAATTCACTGGTCACAACGTCTTTCTTAACACGGTATCCGTAACCTCTGTGCCTCGTCGATATAACCTCTGTGTCTCGTCTATATTGCGGTATTCCTGTCAGGACCACCCCCCTGACGTTCTCTCTCCTCAGTCCCCCTGGTTTGGATTCTCCTCACAGCACACAGACTGTCACAGTCCTCCTGTCACTGGAGCTCCCCCTGGGGACTGGAACCTTCTGGAACCCTCCCTCAGTATTTATAGCACTCCCGGTCCCCTGTCCCTGTAACTCCGCCCCCCATGACCAACGGTTTCTAAAGCCCTAAGCTGATGTCAAGTCCTTTGCTCACACTCCTCCCTGCCATCTAATGGTCAACCCAAGGTACTGCACATCCACTACACTTTCCTAGCTGTATCCCCACTGTAGTAACTGACACCTGTCTAAACTGTGCAAACCTATCTTTCTCTATACTTACACGTCCGTCCATCAGGTCACCTTCCCTACACTCTCCCTTCCTTTGTCCATTGTCGTCCTCGACAATCGTCATCGCTGCCTTCGTCGTTCTGAAGTTTCACCTACACTCTGTTGTCGGACCAGCTGTTGGGCCAAACCCACTACCTGCGGGGGCCGAACCATACTGGGAGCACTATGCTCTGAGCAGCCTACTGCAACTCACCAGCGCACATGCCACATGACAACGTCTTTTAAATTGGCTAGGTACACCCATATTCTCTCTATGGCATGTACCTTCCCCTACTCTCCCCTACTGTCACCTTCCACTATTCGGTACGCCATGATCGAGGTATCACACCTACCAGATCATTACCAGCGCCCGCCTTCCTCCTTCAGGGGTGTCCGTGGTGTTGGGGACCTGACCTAGGACGGCTGTCTCTCTCACGTCTTCCAACTCTTTTACCCATCTTTCAGTTACATGTCATGGTCGGCGTCTCGGTCTCCCAGACTCTCTTCACACATAGACCCCTCTTCGGATCTCACACTTCCCGTTGGTCCCACAGACCTTCCCTTACCCGGACCTGTTGCATTTTACTTTGGCATATTATACATTAAACAACTTTATAATAGCACAAGTACCCATTTTTATATATTTTTTTTTTTCCATTTTCCTTTTGCTTCTAAAACAAACATATAACACAAACATTGCATGTCTTCTTTCTCCCCCCTTCCTTGAACCTGGACACTCCTCCACTTCTCCGTATCCCCATTCTGTCAAGTTTCAAATAAGCAAATAACATCCTGTAAGAGGAGCATACTAAAAATAAACTCCGCAAATAAAGCATTTTTTTTTCTTGAAACTAGAACTGTTCTCCCGAACCTGCACTACAGTGCACCGAACTCTCGACAGTCTACTTCACTACGCAGTGGCTAGTAGTGAGGGACCCCACAGCTGTGGAGCCCCCCAGAGATACAGGGAGTGTCCACAACAGTCCTCTTTACGGGGGGTTCGCTTTCTTGGGGCTCCGCCAGTACTGCCACCGCATAATATCCATGGGGGCAGTATTCTTTATAGTAGGAAACCAAGTCCCCTTCCTTCAGAGCCCGACCATGCCATATGGAGGCCACATTCACATACACCTTCTGGCCAGTCATGTCACGGATGAAGCCGTACCCCCTGTCGACGTTGGTATATACCAGCCATCACCGTGATCTCTGCACTGCCATGCCAGCCTCCCCCTTTGAGTGGAGCAGGCTCCATACCTCCTGCTCCCGAACTTTCTTCTGTTTGATCACCTCCGCGACCCAAACGGAGGGAGCCGCGCCAGTCCCAGAGTCCGGTGGGCGGGACTTTGCTGGAAAAGCGCATGGGGCAGAGGCGGCCGATGATATCTGCGGCCCAGCAGCCGCTGGGGCTAGGTGGCAAATGGGGACAGCCGGGTCCTTGAGGGCTGAAGTCACAGGGCCTGCTAAGTCGGCCGCAGCCAGCTCCAGCGCCGGCATAACCGCGGCCTCAGGACAAGCTGCATCCACTACTTCCAACGGAGACGGAGTAACGGCCGGTTCCAACGATGCAGCTGCTATCAGCAGGGGGAATGCAGCAGCGTCTTCTTTGGGTGAGCTCCGCACTGGTGGCTCCGGGCGGGGTAGCTTGGGGACTTGAGCAGGGGCCTCGCTCAGCTCTGCATACACTACCGGGCCCGATGTACCTAGGCCTTCCGGTGTGCAGGGGGCAGCGTGCTGCGGCAGAATGGTGGGGGCCGCTTGCGGAGGCACTGGTGGGGCTGGGGGTACTCTCATCTTCCCCGGCACTGCAGCCTCCATCACATCAACACACGGCTTCCCCCGCAGCCTTCGTCCCTCGCTCCACTGTCCTGCGGGCCTTTCCCCCAGACTCGGGGGCTCCGCTGAGAAGTCCTCTGCCGGTATTGGTGGCGGCCGCTCTCGCTGACTCCGCTCAGGCTCTGCTCCCCAGCTCAGCATCCCGCTACCAGCCCGTGGTCCTGAGGGCGACTTCTGGCACAGCTCCATCTCCCACCGCCATTGCCACTCTTGGCGGCCGATGCCCCGACGCCCGCAGCGTCTCATACCGTCCATTGGGCAGCAATCGAATGGCGCCAGACAGCTGCAGCCAAGCTTTTCTTCTGTGCCACTCCTCCTGCTTGGTGGGGCGTTGGCAGGCCTTTCCACCCATCTGCCAGGGTCCAGTACATGGGAGCGTCGGCCTCTGGGCACATACTGCTGTCCACGGGGGTACGTTGGAGGGGGCCCCAGTCCATTCAACATGACTGCAAACACCCGGACCTCTCCCCTATGCTGTAGCAATGCCTCCCCTGCGCTGTAGCAATGCCGCCATCTTGCGCAGCACCTGGTACCGCCACGGATCTTCTGTCAGCACCACTGAGTCACCACAGCGCTCCCAATTTGTATTCCACAGGTAAGCCAGTTGTAATCCACAGGTGTTTCCACTCCATGCAGCATAGTCCAAATCTCTTTCCATTACTTGAGGCAGGCCTGCCGCAGAAGATGGGGTATTAGCGGCGGCTATCCTGCCGACTACGCCAAATGTAGGGTCGGTGGCCGAGCTGGGGGGGTGGTCCCTCATCATACCGCGCAGAGATGAACAGAGACAAATAGAGGCCATTTTCGGGTGCAACAGGTCCAAGCTTTATTCACTCGCTGTCCGTCTGACAGCCTCACAGCACTCCGCAATTTTCCTCAAGGCACTCCGGTTACAATACACCACAGAACACCGTACTTTCGCCAGGGACGTATATATACGTACCGTCCCTTTACTCTTGTTGACGCTTTTGACAGGACCGTCACTGTGGCCGCCTTAGGCCCGTAAACCAACAGTAATTTCACTGGTCACAACGTCTTTCTTAACACGGTATCCGTAACCTCTGTGCCTCGTCGATATAACCTCTATATTGCGGTATTCCTGTCAGGACCACCCCCTGACGTTCTCTCTCCTCAGTCCCCCTGGTTTGGATTCTCCTCACAGCGCACAGACTGTCACAGTCCTCCTGTCACTGGAGCTCCCCCTGGGGACTGGAACCTTCTGGAACCCTCCCTCAGTATTTATAGCACTCCCGGTCCCCTGTCCCTGTAACTCCGCCCCCCATGACCAACGGTTTCTAAAGCCCTAAGCTGATGTCAAGTCCTTTGCTCACACTCCTCCCTGCCATCTAATGGTCAACCCAAGGTACTGCACGTCCACTACACTTTCCTAGCTGTTTCCCCACTGTAGTAACTGACACCTGTCTAAACTGTGCAAACCTATCTTTCTCTATACTGACACGTCCGTCCGTCCATCAGGTCACCTTCCCTACAGGATCACACTATTGTTTTCTCCACTGTCGAGAAAAATAGACCAATTACTATGATCAGACTTTGGTTAGTGTGTGAAATGGAGAGAAAAAAAACAAAAAGAAAGTTTCTCCATTTTCTACATTGTGCCAGTCCATGAAAATGGGGTCATCTGAGTGTGTTCCAATTTTTTTTCACAGACCTATAGACTTGAATTACTTAATTTGATCTGACACTAAGATCAAAATCGCACGTGTATTCAATTTTTTTCTCTGGAGCACTCTGGCCAAGGAAAATAGATCCGATACGTGCACAGACACAAAGAATATCATAGGTACAAGTGCTTTATGTGAAAACCATGAATAGCACTTTTATGAGAAAATCAGTGGTGTGCACGAGCCATTAGAGATGGCGCCACATCTGTGTCAAATTTGTATTAGCGCAGATCCATTGAAGCAAACAGAGCTGAGCTGCAATATCGCAGTTATGCTGGGCACAAATCCACAAAGCCAGTATAAGGCCAGGTCCACACTGAACATGTGAACGTGACCTTAAAAAAATGGTGTCCCAGACCAAATTCAAAGAGGGGACCCAGAATCTGAAATACTACACCAACAAGAACAACATCATAATAATGTCATAGACCTTTTATAGATTGTGCATATAGATGCGACTACAAGGCCACAGCCTCAGTCCTCACTGTGACAATACATTTGTCATAATTAATTCAGAATTTTTTTTCTTTTTCATGTCAACCTTTCCATTTATCTTTTAGGCTAACAACAGTAACGACAATTTACAATCCATTACCTCAGGAGACTGGGATGTTACCGAGATTCTCGCATATGATGAAAAGAATCAAAAAATGTAAGTAGATATTATCAAGCATATAAGCCTCATATTACTTTAATAACAGGTACATGAAGGCCATGGGTCAGTAACGGCTACAAAAGAGTTAAGAAGTAAATATTGAGACACATTAACTCACCAGAATTCACAATATATGTCTCCACATACAAAAATGTTGATAAATCCTCTGGTATTTGATTTTCTATTCTTGTAACAAAGTTCGGCATCCTTTATAGCATTGGGGGAAGACATTTTAAAGTGAATACATAAAGTAGTGTTATCCATAGCGACCATTCTTTCTTAATATTCACGAAATTGACAGATAGCTGATAAAATAAAAGTCCACTGTATTACACGTTTTTAGGCATGGGGTCTAAGGGGCAACATTTCTCCTTGGGGAGAGTGACATGCTTGGCATGTCAGAGTGATGAGACTTGTAAGCTATTTATGCTCCTCTGGGAAATTAAATATGCAAATTTTCCCTTCAGAGAGGAAGAGGACTAGAACTCTAGGGTCACCTATTGGAAGCTGCAATCCTAAAAGTCAATATCAGATCTTTAACCAAATTAGATCTCAAACTTTGCACTGATGAGGGGCAACACGCTGAAACACTGCATCTGCAAATTGAAATTCTGGTTAGGCTTTTATCTTAAGTTATATTGCATTGCTTGCTAAAGAGTCAATATTGACTTTTAGGATTCCAATAGGTGGTGCTAGAGTTCTAGTCCTCTTCAACATCTTTATCAACGATTTAGATGAAGGAATTGAGGGTAAACTGATTAAATTTGCTGATGACACAAAGCTAGGAGGGATAGCTAATACTAGAGAAGAGAGAGAGAGGATTCAAAAAGATATAAATAAACTGGAGAAGTGGGCAGCAACTAACAGAATGGTTTTTAACAGGGAGAAATGCAAAGTACTACATCTGGGCAATAAAAATGAAAAAGCATATACAGAATGGGAGGAATAGGGCTAAGTGACAGCACATGTGAAAAAGACTTGGGTATACTAATAGATCACAGACTGAATATGAGTCAACAGTGTGATGCAGCAGCAAAAAAGGCAAATGCAATTCTAGGATGTATTAACAGAAGCATACAGTCTAGATCACGTGAAGTCATTATTTCCCTCTACTCCTCTTTGGTCAGACCTCATCTGGAATATTGTGTCCAGTTTTGGGCACCACATTTTAAAAAAGACATCAACAAACTGGAGCAAGTTCAGAAAAGAGCGACCAGAATGGTGACCGGTCTGCAAACCCTGTCTTATGAGGAAAGGTTGCAGGATTTGGGAATGTTTAGTTTGCAAAAGAGAAGACTGAGAGGAGATTTAATAGCTGTCTACAAATATCTAACGGGCTGTCACATTGTAGAAGGATCAACTTTATTCTCATTTGCACAAGGAAACACTAGAAGCAATGGCATGAAACTGAATGGGAGGAGACACAGATTAGATATTAGAAAAAACTTTTTGACAGTTAGAGTGATCAATGAGTGGAACAGGCTGCCACGAGAAGTGGTGAGTTCTCCTTCAATGGAAGTCTTCAAACAGAGGCTGGACAGACATCTGACTGGGATGATTTAGCAAATCCTGCTTTGAGCAGGGGGTTGGACCAGATGGCCCAGGAGGTCCCTTCCAACTCTACGATTCTATGATTCTATGATTCCTCTTTGAAGAGACAATTTGCATATTACATTTGTAGGTAATACTTCATTATGAAAAATACGTAAAGCAGTCCATAGACCATAGACCATTAGGTGGCTGTTACATAACTCAACCGGCTGGTGTTACCATTTCTGTGCCGGCTGTCAGGCACTTAGAGCATCTGATTTCCAAGGAAAAAAATGTAATACACGGGTGAGGTTTTCTTATCTAGTTGTTTACAGAATCAGCCTTGAAGGCGTTTGACAGCGCTTCATTCTTTTCTCTTATATACTGGTAATATACAGTACTTGCATTCTCCCGATACTGGAGGATGACATGATATTGGAGGAATAATCTTCAGCTTGAAACATTCAGACAACAGCAAAAACATATCTGTGGTCAACTTTTAAGACAAGTTCTATGATGAATCTTCACTTGGACTCATAATTGCAGAATGTAATAATGAGTAGTTCACAGAAGTGATTCAGAAAAGAAAGGAAAGCAGCAGGGTGCAGTATTTTTACCTTTTTATCTGAGGTGCTCCTAGATGTGCATGTGAGGCTTCACTCACACATCATATTTTTGATCCAAGCGCTGCCTATGAAAAAAAACAGACAGCACTCGCACCAATATTTTTCTATAGGGTTGTTCAGATGACCATATTTTCACAGTTCTCATAGAAAAAAATCACAGCATGCACTAGTTTCTGTAGCGCCGGCCTCCCTGCACGTTTCTCCCCTCCCCCGACAGGGATGAAGACTCACTCACCACTGCAAGCCTGTCCTTCATTTCCTTCAGCCCGGGCTGCTGCCCAGTATCTACACACTGCTGGCACTGGATCCCTTTAATAACTGCTACTGTATAAAAGCTGATGCTGTGCAGATTGCATACTGATAATAATACTGATTAAAAATCCTTCATTTTTCTGAATGATAGTTGGATGATTTACTATGTCCTTGAGTGATCTTAGCCTAACAGTATGTTCTGTAATAGGAGTTTCTGGTTAGGCCATAATAAAGCCTTTGGACATAATGGAAGCTCTGTCACTGCTGGAGGTGGAACACTTAGGATAAAGGCAATAAAACCCAACAACAGTATATTAAGCCCAATAGAATAATTGTATTAAATAAAATATGATTAAAATATACTCATAACAATATAAAGCACAGACGCAGCTGACTATAAGCAGGGACATACAATAACAATTTAACAAGTGACTATACGTTCACACTGTGCAGAGTTCTATAGTGAATTGCCCAAATGCTACTTACTGTTCCGGGATACAATTTTACTCTAGCAATGTAACTTGTAAAGCAAATGCCAACTAAACATATATGCACTTACATTCATTGCCGCTGGTTTGTACGATGTCCCAGCTACCCCAACGCACGTTTCGCTCTTTTTTCGACAGGAGGCATGTATTGGGGAGCAGAGAACACTGTTAAATGTCATCAGTGCACCTATCTCGGTGCTTCCTGAGTAGGTGTTTAGATCATGTGATCTGATGTCACACACATATAATTGGTGCTTCGGCTTGCGGACATTTGATGAATGTAAAAAATGCATAAAAAATACTACATGTGAAAAAGCCCTAACTATCTCTTGACGTTAGATGTTTGGGAAAATAACCAAAGGCTATGCTGTATTTTATCCAGCTTGATCCTTTGTCCTCTCCATATCTGGCAGCCAATCATCTCTCTTTCCCAGTGGTAATAAACATGAATAGAAGCCAATGGATTTCTTCTAGTCAGTTGTAAAGGTAGCTGGGGCTTTCTTCAAAACAAGCATCAATTAATAATCATTTTTAGTAAAAGGATAATCCCATCTACACCAACATATTTAAATATATTGTTGGCTGTATGCTAAAAGTATTAAAATTGAAATGTTATCTAGGAGTAATAATGTCTGTAAAGTGGTGTGGAAATAAAGGTGCTATATAAAAGAGAAAAAATAAATAAGTGTAGAAGTGAAGAATTCCTGGGGCAACTGCTTTCTGGCCTTCTTAATAATTCAGAATTGCTGCTAATGATATAACTTACTAACATTGCTAAGAGAAAGTTATCCAAAAGTTGCTAAGCTAATATAAACTGAAATCCTACAAGTCTAATGATGGCAATTGTCCAACCCGATAAAAGATGTCAACTCTTGCAAGTGCCGTCATTCCTAGCCACAGTGAAACATAATAAAATGTTCTTTTACTCAGTTTCCAGTTGCTATACAGAGAAGGCGTTCCGTGTGTTAGGTCGCAGATCCCGGACTCTTGAGGTCTGACAATCATTGAGAATTCACAAAGGTTTCAATGAGAGACTGTGAATCTTTTGATCAGTCTCAGCTTCCCACGTCTTTTCAAGGAGGAAGCTTCTTCTCAGCTCCTGTTGTTGTCAGAAGAGAAAAAAAAAACATTTAAAAAAATTCTGGGTGACTTGAAAAGGAAGTTATGGGTTTGTCAGTTTGACAATGGGCAAGATTAGTTAAGTGAGAGTGAACTCCCAAGATTACGGAATCATCCGGCTTCACGTGGCGATTTGTCACGTTTCACCTCTCATTATTCTGTCTCATAAACTATGACATGATTCCTATGTCCTAAAATCTAGGTGAAAGAAATTAAAATGATGAAAACTGGAGACTAATGATCAGGAAAGAAAAATAATCAAAAAGAAAAAATGTATTTTTCATGCTGTATTAAATAATCCTCTTTATGTAAAGGCGATTTCAGATCAAACATCGACATTGTTTCTAAAGAAACTGGATTAATGATTTGGGACCAAGTGAGGGATGGAAAATAGTTCAAAGTCACCGCAGTTTCCCCTACAGCATTTTAGGCTTAATTTATTTTTTCTCCTCTATAACTACCTGCTGCTACTTTGTATCTTTTATGTGAGACGTATATTCTCTATTCCCTATTTAATCTATGTTTTTAATTTCACATAGCTACTTTCTCAGCACGGAAGACTCCCCTACACGCAGACAGTTATACAGGTAAATAGGCTTTGATCTGTTACATTGTGCCGCGATGTGACTGCAGGGCATCTGAAAAGTAGCATGTATATCGTATTCAGGGTTAGTGACAGGCAAACACGAACAGTAAAGTTAGGGGTTCATACTGAATACCTAGTGTCTGTGCTCGGACCCTGAAAAAGGACTTGTCCAGGAAGCAGCTATTTTACCTGCGCTGGTTGTCAGCAATAGAAAGGACCACAGGTAATTTTTTTTAAATTATTTATTTCACAGGTGCTTGCTGGTGAATATTCCCCTCATCGTACACCTGCTCTCGCTGTTATCAGCAGACCAGGTGTAGGATGATGAGAGTAGTACTCTCATCAGCTGATGCCCATGACCAGTGGTAACCTTTCTACTGCCATTCATAGCTGCTGCCTCATATGCCATCATCTGTATGACAGTGTGGGAACCGCAGGGCTCTGACTGGCGGTAACGAACCTACCGCCGATCAGAGCCTGTGTTTCTCGCGCTGTCACACAGATGACAGAGTGGGATACAACCAATGTACGGGGCCCCCAGCTGGGGTCCGGGTTTGAGTTTGGGTACCATTCTGGTGCCCGAACCGAACATTTTTTAAAATGTTCGGCAGAATCCGACGTACCCGAACATTCACGGGTTCGCCCATCTCCATTTAGGATGTATGGTAACAAACATGTGTAATGATGTTTTCAATTTGTGTAAAATGGTTTCTTATGCACAGATACATTTTTAATAATTTGTTGATTTAGTCGTGTACATGAAGCAGTTATGCACCAGTCAGCTACCTTAAACGGAACCTGTCATGTCCGATAGCGATATAATATGCTGTAATGAAAGTAAAATGAGCTTTATTTCTCACAGGAGCTGCCAGCTTTCAGTCATGCAGGCGTTCCTGGAGCAATTACAGTCACCACTCAAAGTACCGAGAGCAACAACTGACAGCTTTCTCTGCACTGATGCCCTGTAGAGCCGGCTATCAGTTGGTGATAGGTGTGCTTATAGAAGCTGCTCTCAGCGCTGTGACTGGGAACTATAGTCACACCTACATGACTGAAAGTCAGCGGCTCCTGGTAGAAATAAAGTTCATTTTCTCCCGGCTGCTGCATTTTCAGTACAGTTGCCGGACACCTTTAAAACACTATTAACCATCAGATTAACCCTATATCCACAGGTTGATAGTATTATCGGACCTGACAGGTTCCCTTAAGAGCAGCATTAAATAAGTTCTTCTGCAACATTCTTTTATAGGAAACGTTCATATGAAGAATGATAGGGATTGACTGTTGGTGGTACAGATTAACTGAAGGGACTTCTCAAGAGTCAGATTATCTTAAACCTGTTATCTTTTTGGATTTTTTTATATCATGCTTAATTTTGGATATCTTATTGCATAAGCTAAAAGTGGACCAGACCATAGGATCAGTGACCAGGCGCACCTTTGTTGTTTTTCACATCATCACTTACACCTATTTGTTTATTGATTGGGCTGCCACACCGTCTGGCCCTACCATTAGTTCTTAAGGTAAAGGAGTTGTCAATGTTATCTCTATTTTAAAATAACATGCCCATCAAAATTTTTATCCTCTTAATATTTTACAATCATCATATTACACAGAGCACTGTGTATTTACCATTGCTCATGTTGCCTTTCTACCCAGCTAATTCTTCTCTTTTCCATTATGTCTATAACATCACATGATTAAAATCTGACTAGCTGAAGCTTTCTAAGCTCTATGTAGAAACAGGAGGTCAATTTTCACTGCACAAGTCATGAGTCACTGCAAACATCCTTGGCAGGTGGGGAGGAGGGAGCACCTAGGTCAGAATTTGAAGATGGGAATGATTCATGTAGAGAACAAAGAATTCCCGATTCTACATAGAGCAGAGAACAGAAAATAATTAACTGGTTAGAAAGACAAAATGATAAATTGCAAGTACACAGTGCTATCTAATATGATGACTGACATATATTAAAAGGATTAAAAACACACATGTGACATGCACAATGTGAACAAGTCTGTTGGACCATGTTCACTCCACCCTGACTGAAACACAAACAAAAAGCACAGAATGACAAATGTGCAAAAATACCTTGCAATAAGACATAACAGTAGTCAGCAAGTGCTGATGAAAGGTAATAACAAACACAGGGAATTTAGTCGATACGTTTTTTTGCAAAAAAATGTATACCAAGCTGCCTCACCAACGTCAAGGTAACCCGTATTGAAGCAGTCCCTATCTAATGTATTTAATACCTGAACATATGAACTGTGTCTAAATGAGCAGGATTAAGACAGGCACTTTCTGGTATGGGCACGTGATGCAAGACAGCTCCTTATGTGCATGTCACACAAGAGAGGGGTGGGGTCTCTCAAATCATGCATAAGCATGAAAAAAACTGGATTAAAAACACACATGTGACATGCACAATGTGAACAAGTCTGTTGGACCATGTTCACTCCACCCTGACTGAAACACAAACAAAAAGCACAGAATGACAAATGTGCAAAAATACCTTGCAATAAGACATATAACAGTAGTCAGCAAGTGCTGATGAAAGGTAATAACAAACACAGGGTATTTAGTCTATACGTTTTTTTTATATTAAAAGGATAACAACTTTGATGGGAGCGCTGCCTTAAAAAATGACTTGGAGGCGAAATTTTGTGGCACTTAGTAATATATAATTTAGTATTTCAGGTTCTACTCCAGCCCATACTATTGCGGCCTTCCAAAGAGAGCGCCTTCTCTACAAAATGGCTTCCGATTGAGGAGCATGTGACCAGACCTGTCAATTAGCTTAATTAGGAAAACTTTTTTACAGTTGGAGGAGGCTGACGGAGCGGACATTTGGTGGACATGAGAACTGTACAGTCTACACTAGCAATTCCAGGAGGAGAACCTGTAATACTTGTATTTGTGCCACAAAATCATGTCCTAATCACATTTGATTAGAGGGTGGTCTACAATCCTCACGAGTGGCCACCAAGCAGTGTATGAAGTGACGCCCCACCTATAATAAGGATCAATTCAATATATTAGTTATGGACACCCTTATCAATTTTGTCAGGAGATTATACTATTTTGCCAGATTATTGCTTGCCTCAATTAGGTGCAAATTTTACTTAATACATAAGTCATTTTTCTGTCCAGACTTTACATTCAGATAGTTATGCTGATGTTTCTTAAGATTCATGGAAGTAATTAGATAATCGTTACTTTGATATTTGCTTAGCTCTCTGGCTTTTTTTTCCCATGATGTGTCCATTATAGCTTCGTGTACTGTGAATTGGGAATAATGTAAACTAAGACGGATACACTTTACTTTGCTAATTATTTTCTTTGCAGTACTAACACCAATGGGAGCTTCAACAGACAGTGCATCTCGTGCTTACTGATTGAGAACTGTACCTATGTCAGTGCCTCGTTCAGTCTCACCCTGGAGTACTTCTTACTGAAATGTGAAGGTATTATAGCCGGAGCAATACATTATCCTGTCTACTCTGATGATTAATGGAGAAATATGTGATCAGATCATATGCCATCAAACCTATGCATGAGCAAACTCCTACCCCTAATGTTTTTAATGAACCCCTTAGTCACTATATGAAAAAAGGTACTTATTGTTTTCAGCAAATGGTTTCCCACACCTAGAAGAGATGTGTGTTCACAATTTGTGTTTTGCTTATCAATAAGAAGTGCAATTTTATTTTTTCTGTAAGACACGGTCAGATCAACCTACTGTTAATCTAAAGCATAGTAGGTTTTCTGAAAAAAAAAATCCAAAATGTCAGATTCTCCCATGCACTGTAACTCATTAATCACTCTTCTTGAGTGGATGATTCCCCTTCATTTGCATTCTACCAGCACTATTTGTGCCTGAACTTCCTTTCACTCACTTCCCAGAATGCATTGCTCCATCTTTTGTCCATTGACTTTACTGCCAAGTATTGAAAGCCCTACTCTCTGTTATGACTGTATTCAGCTTGACAGACAGGAGAGCAGGAGCAGAAAGACAAGGAGTCTTCGCTCACTGCCTGTAATCTGCTCTGGAATCTCTGCTGCTAGAGATGGATTAAGAATTAGACAGAAGGTAGACACATTATTATGAATTATGGAGTAAAACACCTTAAAAGGCCATAGGAGTCCAGCACTTTGTGTTTCCATGTCAGTCCTGACTAGCTACCCTAGTATGGGTGTTTAGTCCAAAGAAGAAAGCTGGACAGCACCGCTAACAAGCTCACACCTCTGGCTAAAATACTTCACAGAAGCCACAGCCGGCTATAACTTCCAAGAATACCCACAGGTGCTCATTCACATAAAAACCACAAAGTTCATAATATTTCCAAGAAAAAGAATTTGAATGGCACTCACCAGGTAAAAACTTTCAGGACTTTATTGGGGAATCCTTGACAGGAGAACGGGAGCAAAAAACAGGAGTAATGACGATCATTTTGCGCATACACTGCCCTTCCACAGGTCACTAGTATGGGTGTAGAGAGAGCTGGAAATGGATAGGGCATGGCCATGATGACCCATATAATTAATAAAAAGTTATATCACTTTAGTAATGTAACTTCAGAAATGTACACAAGCAAGTGGGAGGGCACCATCATATTATAGAGGGGATCAACCTGTAGCATGTCAATATAAATTATACATATCCAGGAAAAATAAACATACACAGCTACAGGGACCACCATAAAATATTCAATATTTATTCATGTGCAAAAAAGCCCAAACTGTTTAAAAACAGGTTCATGCCCACCTAAGGGAAATAACAAACCAGACCTACTGACACCTATGAATGCAATACCATGTATGAGAATACAACAATAGTGGAACCTACTGACCAAATGGTCTAAAATGATAAATGGTTGTCACCCAGTATAAAGACCTTATAGCATATAAGGAGGAATCCGTCTGTACAGTATATCTATGATAACAAGGATGTGACCATATATTAAAGCAGTGAAAATGCCATACAATATCAGACACTGAAGAATAAGATAATATTGGAGTACATAGGTAAACACAAAAAATCATGCAGTAGTGCCAGATAAGTATGAGAGCTATGGGCAGCGAATGCAGGCACTTCAGAAATGTATTCCTGTCCCCGACTGCAGAACTTTTCTGGCACCGGCACGCCAGTTAACAAACTCACCCAATCCATAAAGCTCCATGTACAACACCAGACTTAAAGGATCGGCCCCCAAGTTGCTGGCACTTTGGAGTTTTTTTTTTCATTTTCAGATTGCCTATTTCACACATTTATCAAATCCGATGAATCTGGCAATATTTTATTTTGTTTGCTTTTGTTAGAGGTGCTCTACATTTATTGGATATGTGTCATCTTTGTATGTAATTCTAGTCTTGTTAGTGAAGTGGGCATGGTCCTTAATTCCTCTCCATGGAAGTCTTCTTGAGGACCCAGCCTTATTGGCTAACAGGACTAGATTTACATATAATGAATAGGCAATATCTCAACAATGGAGAAAAACAGACAAGAAAATTAATTAAAGCAAAGCTGTCATCAGGATTTTGCTAAGTAAACTACAGGCTGAACTTCTCCTGCACTGGTTCCCGGAACACAGTGGGTGGAGCATGCGTAGGTTGAGAGCATTGCCAGTAGATGCTACTGCACATGTGCCGCCACTGTTTTGTTGAAGCTATTTTTTTTTCAATACCACAATATTAAATGCGCAGATGCAGTATTAAAAAAAGGAGGTAAGTCACTGAAGGATCAGTGGTGACCTGTCATAAGCCCATAAGGTTGCATATGTAAGCAGACCACCACAAAATGCCCCACCCACAGACTTCCCACAGGCCATCCGAAAGCACTAGAATCTCATTAACTCAAAACTGCAAATACAAATTAAACTCTTTATGCATCAAATGGCCAAGTTCTCCAAAAAATGTGACATAGTTCTCATGGGAGATTTCAACTATCCAGACATTTGTTGGGAATCTCTCAGGCAAAACTAACAGGTCAAGGAAATTCTTATCCTCTCTTGCTGACAACTTTATCTTCCAAAAGGTAGGGGAGAAAACAAGGGGAACTGCTACCTTGGATCTAATCCTTATAAACAGGGAGGAAATGGTTGAGAAGGTAAAAGTGTCTGGGACCCTAGGAGGTAGCGACCATGCTATTTTAGAATTTTGGATAACTAGAGGATGAAGACCTGTGAAGACTCAGACGTCAAGGTTAGATTTCAGAAAGGCAGATTTTAAGGGATTCAGAAAGAGAATTGAAGGGATCCAATGGCTGGATATCTTTAAAGATAAAAATGTCCAGGAAGGATGGGAAATCTTGAAAAATGAAATTCTCAAAGCACAATTGTTAACAATTCCGAAAAGAGGGAAGAATAAGAAGCATTTAAGGAAGCCAGGATGGATGAACACAGAACTTAAGCACATGCTAAAAAGGAAGAAAAAAATGTTTATAAAATGGAAAGAGGGAGGCATATCTAAAGAAGAATATAATGCTGTCTGCAGAACCTGCAGGGCACAAATCAGATTATCTAAAGCTGACAATGAATTGAGGCTTGCAAGAGATGTCAAAAGCAATAATAAAGGATGTAGGGGATATGTCAAAAGTAAAAGAAAAGTCAAAGATGCTATAGGATTTTTACAGGATGAAAATGATGAAATGGTAAGACAGGATGTTGAGAAGGCCGAACTTTTAAATTCCTATTTTGCATCTGTTTTCTCTCAGAAAGGAAATGAAACATCAACTGTTCTTCACTGTCCTATTAAGGGAATAGAAGAATCCAGGATATCTGTAAACAGAAAGATAGTGAGGAAACACTTAGCTAACCTAAATTAATTCAAGCCTCCAGGTCCAGATGAATTACACCCCAGAGTACTGAAGGAGATAGCAGAAGAAATCTTTGAACCCCTCTCCATAATCTTTGAAAATTCTTGGAGAACAGGAGAAGTCCCAGAAGACTGGAGAAGAGCAAATGTTGTTCCTATCTTCAAAAAGGGGAAGAAGGTGGACCCAGGCAACTATAGGCCGGTGAGTCTGGCTTCTATACCAGGAAAGATCTTTGAACAAATTATTAAACAACATGTATGTCAGTACCTGGATAAGAATGAAGTGATTAAACAGAGTCAGCATGGGTTTGTAACTAATAAGTCATGTCAGACTAACTTAATTTCCTTCTATGACGGAATCACTGATTGGGTGGATCAAGGAAATGCTGTAGATATTGTATATCTTGACTTCAGCAAAGCATTTGACAAAGTATCTCATACAATCCTTATTGAAAAAATGACTAAGTATGGAATGGACAAGGCAACTGTTAGGTGGATTCATAACTGGCTTAGTGATCGGACCCAAAGAGTGGTCGTAAATGGCTGCATATCCAGTTGGAAGAATGTCTCAGGTGGGGTACCACAGGGCTCTGTCCTGGGCCCTGTATTGTTCAACATCTTTATCAATGATTTAGATGAAGGAATTGAGAGTAAACTGATTAAATTTGCTGATGACACAAAGCTAGGAGGGATAGCTAATACTAGAGAAGAGAGAGAAGAGGATTCAAAAAGATATAAATAAACTGGAGAAGTGGGCAGCAACTAACAGAATGGTTTTTAACAGGGAAAAATGCAAAGTACTACATCTGGGCAATAAAAATGAAAAAAGCATATACAGAATGGGAGGAATAGAGCTAAGCAACAGCACATGTGAAAAAGACTTGGGTATACTAATAGATCACAGACTGAATATGAGTCAACAGTGTGATGCAGCAGCAAAAAAGGCAAATGCAATTCTAGGATGTATTAAAAGAAGCATACAGTCTAGATCATGTGAAGTCATTATTTCCCTCTACTCCTCTTTGGTCAGACCTCATCTGGAATATTGTGTCCAGTTTTGGGCACCACATTTTAAAAAAGACATCAAGAAACTGGAGCAAGTTCAGAAAAGAGCGACCAGAATGGTGACCGGTCTGCAAACCCTGTCTTATGAGGAAAGGTTGCAGGATTTGGGATTGTTTAGTTTGCAAAAGAGAAGAACGAGAGGAGACTTAATAGCTGTCTACAAATATCTAAAGGGCTGTCACATTGTAGAAAGATCAACTTTATTCTCATTTGCATAAGGAAAGACTAGAAGCAATGGGATGAAACTGAATGGGAGGAGACACAGATTAGATATTAGAAAAAACTTTTTGACAGTTAGAGTGATCAATGAGTGGAACAAGTTGCCACGAGAAGTGGTGAGTTCTCCTTCAATGGAAGTCTTCAAACAGAGGCTGGACAGACAACTGACTGGGATGATTTAGCGAATCCTGCTTTGAGCAGGGGGTTGGACCAGATGGCCCAGGAGGTCCCTTCCAACTCTACGATTCTATGATTCTATGATTCTATGATACACCAACCACAAGACAGATTTCATCAACCAAGGCATTACTGTAATCAGTATATCGGCGCCGACCTGACAATGCTTGTAGTTTACTTACCAAAATCCTGATAACAGGTTTGCTAGTAGAAAAGTATTGACAATCGTGAGCAGATTGCTTTGATAATGTGACTTTTTTTCTAATGGCAATTAGTGGCAGCTATGTGCAACTGTTTATCCATATGTCTAGAATGTACATTCAGCATAACATTATAAATTGTCAACCTGAACATAATGACCAAGTGCAGCCTAGTACCTTAAGTCTGTTTTCACTCCCGGGTAACTTACGATTAGTCTTCTGGGGTCCACAGGCTTCTCAAATTTTATATTATTGACTTGCTACATTAAAGGGCAGATGCCACAATACTGTAGAGCTGTGTAAAAGGAATCATGTAGTATATTTTTGTCTGAAGGTGTAATTATATATAAACAGCACATAAATAAAGTATTTATGTATCTATGTATGTATATATACACACATGTATATATACAGCTCTGGCAAAAGTTAAGAGACCACCACATCAAAACCCTGTCATAGACAGCCCATTCTCCAGATCCCATTGAACCCCATTGAAAACCTCTGAAATGTAATCAAGAGGATGATGGATAGTAACAAGCAATCAAAGAAGAACTGCTTAAATGTTTGCGCCACAAGCAGTGTGAAAGACTATGCTGTGAAGATATGAGATGTGCAGCATCTTAAACAATGGATACTGGAAGCCTGTGCTAGCATTTCTTCTGCGGTGTTGCTATATGTGTGTCAAGAGTGGGAGAAGAGGGTTGCATTGACAATCCAACACAATGGGCAGTACTTTGAACACATTTTATAAGTGGTCATAAACTTGTAAATAACTCATGAAAGAATAAAGCTACATTAACCCCTTCCTGACATCAGACGTACTATCCCGTCCATGGGACCCGGGCCCCTATGCCCATGGACGGGATAGTACGTCTACCGCGATCAGCGGCGCCCACGTGGTGAGCGCCGCTGATCGCGGCCGGGTGTCAGCTGATTATCACAGCTGACACCCGGCACTATGTGTCAGGGGCGGTCACGGACCGCCCCCGACACGTTAACCCCTTGCACACCGCGATCAAACATGATCGCGGTGTACCGGGAGTTAAAGGGAAGCATCGGCAGGGAGGGGGCTCCCTCCGTGCTTCCCTGAGCCCCCACGGCAGCGCAATGTGCAGCGCTGCTGCGGGGGACTCCTTTCCTCCAGGCCCCCGGATCCAAGATGGCGACGGGGGCCTTCGGGGGCCTGGAGGAAGCTGGCTTCCTCAGTGCCTGCAAAGTGCAGGCATGAGGAAGCCTTGTGCACTGGCTGTGACAGATTGCTGATCTGTCACAGTGATCTGTGATGTGACAGATCAGCGATCTGTCACAGGACAGTGATGTCCCACCTGGGACTATGTAATAAAGTAAAAAAAAATTAAAAAAAAGTGTAAAAATAATTTTAAAAAAATCGCCAAATAAATTAGTAAAAAAAAAAAAAATATTCCCCAATAAATTCATTTTTGAAAATAAAAAAAAAACAAAACAATAAAAGTACACATATTAGGCATCACCGCGTCCGTAACGACCCGCCCTATAAAACTGTCCCATTAGTTAACCCCTTTAGCGAACCCCTTAAAAAATAAAAATAAAAAACGAAGCAAAAAATAATGATTTATTATCATACCGCCAAACAAAAAGTGTAATAACGCGCGATCACAAAGACGCATATAAATATCCATGGTACCGCTGAAAACGTCATCTTGTCCCGCAAAAAGCGAGCCACCACACAGCATCATCAGCGAAAAAATAAAAAAGTTATAGCTCGCAGAATAAAGCGATGCAAAAATAATTATTTTTTATATAAAATAGTTTTCATTGCATAAAACCGACAAAACATAAAAAAACGACCTAAATGAGGTATCGCTGTAACCGTCCCGACCCGAAGAATAAAACCGCTTTATCAATTTTACCGCACGCGGAACGGTGTAAACGCACTCCCCCAAAAGAAATTCATGAAACGCTGGTTTTTGTTCATTCTGCGTCCCAAAAATCGGAATAAAAAGCGATCAAAAAATGTCACATGCCCGAAAATGGTACCAATAAAAACGTCAACTCGTCCCGCAAAAAATAAGACCTCACATGACTCGGTGGGTCAAAATACGGAAAAATTATAGCTCTCAATATGTGGTGATGCAAAAACTATTTTTACAATAAAAAGCGTCTTTTAGCGTGCGACAGCTGCCAAAAATAAAAACCGCCATAAATAGTAAATCAAACCCCCCGTTATCACCCCCTTAGTTAGGGAAAAATAATAAAATTAAAAAAATGTATTTATTTCCATTTTTCCATTAGGGCTAGGGTTAGGGCTAGGGCTAGGGTTAGGGTTAGGGTTAGGGTTAGGGTTAGGGTTAGGGCTAGGGTTAGGGCTAGGGTTAGGGTTGGGGCTGAGATTAGGGTTAGGGGTGTGTTGGGGTTCGGGTTGGAGTTAGAATTGGGGGTTTCCACTGTTTGGGCACATCAGGGGCTCTCCAAATGCAACATTGCGTCTGATCTCAATTCCAGACAATTCTGAGTTGAAAAAGTCATATGGTGCTCCTTCCCTTCCAAGCTCTGCCATGCGCCCAAACAGTGTTTTACCCCCACATGTAGGGTATCAGCCTACTCAGGACAAATTGCAAAACAATTTTTGGGGTCCAATTTCTCCTGTTACCCTTAGGAAAATAAAAAATTGGGGGCAAAAATATCATTTTTGTGGAAAAAAAATGTTTTTTTTATTTTCACGTCCGAGCGTTATAAACTTCTGTGAAGCACTTGGGGGTTCAAAGTGCTCACCACACATCTAGATAAGTTCCGTGGGGGGGTCTAGTGTCCAAAATGGGGTCACTTGTTGGGAGTTTCAATAGTTTAGGTACATCAGGGGCTCTCCAAACGCACATGACACCCGCAGACGATTCCATCAAAGTCTGCATTCCAAAATGGCACTGCTTCCCTTCCGAGCCCCGACAGTAGTTTTCTCCCACATATGGGGTGTCAGCGTACTCAGGACAAATTGGACAACAACTTTTGCGGTCCAATTTCTACTGTTACCCTTGGGAAAATGAAAAAATTGGGGACTAATTGATCATGTTTGTGGAAAAAATATGATTTTTTTATTTTCATGCCCGGGCATTATAAACTTCTGTGAAGCCCTTGGGGGTTCAAAGTGCTCACCACACATCTAGATAAGTTCCTTAGGGGTTCTCGTTTCCAAAATGGGGTCATTTGTGGGTGTTTCCACTGTTTAGGTACATTAGGGGCTCTCCAAAGGCAACATGACACCCGCAGACCATTCCATCAAAGTCTGCATGCCAAAACATCACTACTTCCCTTCCGAGCCCTGACGTGTGTCCATACAGTAGTTTTCTCCCACATATGGGGTGTCAGCTTACTCAGGACAAATTGGACAACAACTTTTGGGGTTCAATTTCTCCTGTTACCCTTGGGAAAATAAAAAAAATGGTGACTAAAAGATCATGTTTGTGGAAAAAATATGAATTTTTTATTTTCACGCCTGGGCGTTATAAACTTCTGTGAAGCACTGGGGGGTTCAAAGTGCTCACCACACATCTAGATAAGTTCCTTGGGGGGTCTAGTTTCCAAAATGGTGTCATTTGTGGGGGGTTTCCACTGTTTAGGTGCATCAGGGGTTTTCCAATCGCGACATGGTGTCCGATCTCAATTCCAGCCAAAAACGTCAAATGGCGCTGCTTCCCTTCCAAGCTCTGCCTTGCGCCCAAATAGTGGTTTACCCCCACATGTGGGGTATCATCGTACTCATGACAAATTGTACAATAACTTTTAGGGTGCTGTTACCCTTGGAAAAATAAGAATTGAGGGTGAAAAGATCATTTTTGTGGAAAAAATATGATTTTTTAATTGTACGGCTTTATGTTATAAACTTCTGTGAAGCCCTTGGGGGTTCAAAGTTCTCACCACACATCTAGATAAGTTCCTTAGGGGGTCTAGTTTCCAAAATGGTGTCATTTGTGGGGGGTTTCCACTGTTTAGGTACATCAGGGGTTTTCCAATCGCGACATGGTGTCCGATCTCAATTCCAGCCAAAAACGTCAAATGGCGCTGCTTCCCTTCCGAGCTCTGCCATGCGCCCAAATAGTGGTTTACCCCCACATGTGGGGTATCAGCGTACTCAGGACAAATTGCACAATAACTTTTAGGGTGCTGTTACCCTTGGAAAAATAAGAATTGAGGGTGAAAAGATCATTTTTGTGGAAAAAATATGATTTTTTAATTGTACGGCTTTATGTTATAAACTTCTGTGAAGCCCTTGGGGGTTCAAAGTTCTCACCACACATCTAGATAAGTTCCTTAGGGGGTCTAGTTTCCAAAATGGCGTCATTTGTGGGGGTTTTCCACTATTTTGGTACACCAGGGGTTTTGCAATCGCGACATGATGTCCGATATCAATTCCAGCCAAAAACGTCAAATGGCGCTGCTTCCCTTCCGAGCTCTGCCATGCGCCCAAATAGTGGTTTACCCCCACATGTGGGGTATCAGCATACTCAGGACAAATTGCACAATAACTTTTAGGGTCCTGTTACCCTTGGGAAAATAAAAATTGGGGTGAAAAGATCATTTTTGTGGAAAAAATATGATTTTTTAATTGTACCGCTGTACGTTATAAACTTCTGTAAAGCCCTTGTGGGTTCAAAGTTCTCACCACATATCTAGATAAGTTCCTTAGGGGGTCTAGTTTCCAAAATGGGGTCACTTGTAGGGGGTTTCCACTGTTTAGGTACATCAGGGACTCTCCAAACGTGACATGGCGTCCGATCTGAATTCCAGCCAATTTTGCATTGAAAAAGTCAAACGGCGCTCCTTCCATTCTGAGCTCTGCCATGCGCCGAAACAGTCGTTGCCCCCCACAAATCAGGTATCAGTGTACTCAGGACAAATTGCACAATAACTTTTGCAGTCCAATTTCTCCTGTTACCCTTGGTAAAATAAAAAAAATTGAACCTGAAGTATTTTTTTTGTGAAAAAAAGTTAGATGTTCATTTTTTTTTAAATATTCAAAAAAATTCCTGTGACGCACCTAAAGGGTTAATAAACTTCTTGAATGTGGTTTTGAGCTCCTTAAGGGGTGCAGTTTTTAGAATGGTGTCACTTTTGGGTATTTTCTATCATATAGACCCCTCAAAGTGGCTTCAAATGTGATGTGGTCCTAAAAATAAAATGGTGTTGTAAAAATGAGAAATCGCTGGTCAACTTTTAACCCTTATAACTTCCTAACAAAAAAAAATTTTGGTTCCAAAATTGTGCTGATGTAAAGTAAACATGTGGGAAATGTTAGTTATCAAGTTTTTTGTGTGCCGTATCTCTGTGATTTAAGGGCATAAAAATTCAAAGTTGGAAAATTGCGAAATTTTCAAAATTTTTGTCAAATTTCCGTTTTTTTCACAAATAAATGCAAGTTATTTGAATGAAATTTTACCACTAACATGAAGTACAATATGTCATGAGAAAACAATGTCAGAATCACCGGGATCCATAGAAGCGTTCCAGAGTTATGACCTCATAAAGGTACAGTGGTCAGAATTGTAAAAATTGGCCCGGTCATGAACGTGCAAACCACCCTTGGGGGTGAAGGGGTTAAAACCAAGTACACCATTGTTTTTTTTGTGAAATTCTCAATAAATTTGATGTGTCACATGACCCTCTTTCTACTGGAAAAAATAAAGTGGATCCAAAATGGCCGACATCAAAATGGCCACCATGGTCACCACCCATCTTAAAAAGTTTCCCCCCTCCCATATACTAATGTGCCACAAACAGGAAGTTGATATCACCAACCATTCACATTTTATTTAGGTGTATCCATATAAAAGGCCCACACTGTATATACATATACATAATGTGTGTATACTATATGTGAGTGTATATATATATATATATATATATATATATATATGTCCTGTATATATATCTTATTTATATATACTGCTTGGCCGTTTGTTTCCAGAGAGCCCTATACAACAGTCCATACTGCCTGATCAAATTGCTGTCACCAGATTAAAAAAAATATATTAAAAACATTATCCTGTGCCTAAACAAAAGTATGTGCACCCGTTATTTGAACGATAATATCTTCACTATGAGAACGTCATGTATCACACATGAATTATTCATAAAGCAGCAAATAAAGAGATCTGCAGTCAGCAAATAGATACCAGGCTTGCCAATTATCTTATTTCTGCAGAGCTCTCTCTTCTCAGTTAACATCGCTGGCAGCTGCTCTTTTAAATCATTCATCAATGTGGTAAGAGGCGCACTATGGACGTGGGCACCAAACATCTGAATTTCCTTTGTTTACACGCTGGGAGTTTAGCTTGTGGAATAAAATTATCATCCATGTAGACCCAAGAGAGCACAGAAGAGGTATCACGTGAATGGAATCCTGGAGGGTATTTTTAGTCCACTCGTCTTCTTTTTTTTTTTTTTTTTTTTGTTGCTGTAGTCAGCAGATTTTTACTTTTGTAACTTTGTTGTCACTCTTTGTTGCATATTTTTGTGTTGCCTATAATAAAAGGGGGAAACATTTAAGCCAGAAAACTGAAGCTATAGATAGGCTTGATAAAAATCAAGTTTGGGGTGATTGATGATAGGCAGCTGCCTATGGCACTAATTTTTTTTGGGGGGTCAAATTACACTTTTGGAATAAAAAACACATTTTTTGTATTTTTTTCCAATACTCCATATTTATGCACCATGCAAAAACAATTCTCGAATATATTTTCTGGATATCAAAGGGCCATGTCCCAAAACACCAATGCTTTCTTATGTGGCTGACCCATATTTAGTGTCCAAAGGGAGGTAGCATCTAAACCCCCTAGGAAAATATGACTCCAAGGTCTCTATTTCCTCATCTTGTTAATCTATAGACAGCAGACGAGCACCCACATGGAAAGCAGTTACACGTTATTGTAGGTCAGAAGAGTACAGAGCTTTGGGCAGTCTGTAAGTATAGAGACACATTGGTATGCATGTGAGCTGGAGACGTAAATTAGAAATTAATTAATAGATTGGAGCAATAAATAAATTGGTGTTACTTAAGGGCACTTAACTTTTATTTTATGTTCTCCATCACCATTTTGTTATTATTGTAGTGGGCTCTTTTTAGTATGACATTTTAGTTCACTGTCATTAACGATATTGTTTTATGGCTTATTTCTTATTAGGTCCAAGGGTTCCTGTTGTTACCATTCATAACAGCACCGACAACCAAAGTAAGTAATGCTGAAATAGCGCCTCTACGGATTGCTAGTAATAAGAAACATGGCTGATATTAGGCGCATGAAGGCATTTACAGCATGTAGCAACATTTGAGCAGAGCCGGGAAGGAAAGCTAGGAACTGTAGAAAATTAGTAATGTAACTGAGAAGAAAACTACTGCCAGTGATCTACCGGGATTACTAGATTTCTTTATTTCTGTTTTATGGTTTTTGCCTCAATTTCAAGCCATGGCAAATTTATGGATGAACGATCTGTAGGAAGATCGATCTTTGCAACCCTAGATTGGTCCACCAGTGTCTTTTCCACTGTTATCTCGATGGAATCAAGACATGGAGATGCTGATCTTATTCTCCTTGTTCCTTCTATTTTTCCAATCATGATGTCCTTCTCTAGTGATTACTCTTTTTGTCTACTGTGTCGAAAGTAGGCAAGAGGTATAATACTACTAATAATAAATTTTATTTCTATAGCGCCGACATATTCCGCAGCACTTTACATTTCAGAGGGGACATGTACAGATAATAGACATTACAGCATAACAATAGTCACATAGATCATAACAGATACCAAGAGGAATGAGGGCCCTGCTCGCAAGCTTACAATCTATGAGGAAAGAGGTAGACACAAAAGGTGGGTTGTAACAATTGCCCTGATTGTATGGACCAGCCATAATGTTAAGTGTGTAACAGTACAGACATGGATGCATAAAGCATGTGGGAACATGATGCGGGGAACCTGGTTATGGTAAAACTTTTGGCTGTGCCACACAGGGATAGATTAGGTTAATGCGATAGGCCAGTCTGAATAAATGCGTTTTCAGAGCACACTTAAAATTGTGGGGATTGGGGACTAATCGTATTGACCTGGGAAGAGCATTCCAAAGAATTGGCGCAGCACATGTATAGTCTTGGAGACGGGAGTGGGAGGTTCTGATTATTGAGGATGCTAACCTCAGGTCATCAGCAGAACGGAGGGCACGGGTAGGGTGGTATACTGAAACAAGGGAGGAGATTAGGGTGGTGCTGAGCCATGGAGAGCTTTGTGGGTGAGGGTAATAAGTTTGTACTGGTTTCTGAAGTGGATGGGTAGCCAGTGTAATGACTTGCACAAAGTAAAGGCGTCGGTGTAATGATTGGCGAGGAATATGATCCTGGCTGCAGCATTCAAGACAGATTGGAGGAGGGAGAGTTTGGTAAGAGGGAGGCCGATTAGAAGAGAGTTACAATAGTCGAGATGAGAATGAATAAGAGAAACAGTAAAAGTTTTTGCGGAGTCAAAAGTAAGAAAAGGTCGAATTCTAGAAATGTTTTTGAGGTGCAGATAACAAGAGCGAACCAGTGATCGTATCTGGAGGGCAAAGGAAAGCTCGGAATCAAGTGTGACCCCAAGACAGCAGGCATGTTGCTGGGGAGTAATAGTGGAACCACACACGGAAATGGCAATGTCAGGTATAGGTACATTAGTAGAGGGAGGAAACACCAGGTGTTCAGTCTTTGACAGGTTCAGTTTCAGATATAGTGAGGACATGATGTTAGACACAGCGTTTAGACAATCGCTGGTGTTTTCTAGAAAGGCTGGCATGATGTCAGGAGAAGAAGCATATAATTGGGTGCCATCAGCATAGAGATGGTACTGGAAACCAAATCTACTGATTGTTTGACCAATAAGGGCAGTGTACAAAGAGAAGAGGAGGGGGCCTAGAACCGATCCTTGAGAAACAACAGTAAGGGGGAGATAAGAGGAGGAGGAACCAGCAAAAGATACAGTAAAGGAGCGGTCAGAGAGATAGGAGGAGAACCAGGAGAGAACAGTGTCCTTGAGGCCAATGGAATGGAGCATAGTGAGGAGGAGCTGATGATAGTGTCGAATGCTGCAGAGAGATCCAAGAGAATTACCATGGAGTACCGACCATTTGATTTAGCTGTTAGTCGATCATTAGAGACTTTAGTAAGGGCAGTTTCAGTAGAGTGTAAAGAGCGGAAACTGGATTGGAGAGGGTCGAGAAGAGAGTTATCAAAGAGATAGCGGATAAGACGGGAGTGGACCAGTCGTTCCCGGAGTTGAGAGAGGAAGGGAAGATTAGAGACAGGTCTATAGTTAGTGGCTCAGTTTTGGTCGAGGGATGGTTTTTTAAGTAGTGGATGCATGATGCCATGCTTAAATGAGGAGGGAAAGATACCAGAAGAGAGAGAGAGGTTAAATATTTTAGTTAGGTGATGGGTGACAGCAGGGGAAAGGGGCTGGAGTAGATATGACGGAAATGGGTCACTGGTGCAAGTGGTTGGGCGAGAAGATGCAAAGAGCCTGCTTTCTTCTTCTTCTGTGACTGGTTCAAAATCAGAGAGTGAGCTAGATGCAGAGGGGGAGGGAGGACAGTGCATGGTATGAGGTGATTGGGAGATAATTTCCTGTCGGATCTGGTCAATTTTTTCTTTTTCTTTGAAGTAATTCGCCAGATCATCAGCTCGAAGCTCCGTGGTTGGGGCCTGTACTCTTGGGTTGAGTAGAGAATGAAAAGTGTCAAAGAGATGTTTAGGGTTATTGGACAGTGAGGTGATGAGGGTGTTGAAATAGGTTTGTTTTGAGAGGTGAAGGGCAGTGTTGTATGTTCTAAGCATAAAATTATAATGGATGAAATCTTCGTGTATCTTTGTGAAAAGCGGTATCTTTGTGATCCTTGTTTCGACTGACATCTCTGGCTTGAATTGTCCCAAAAATGATTTATTTGTCCTTCTTACCTTTACATTGTCTTTAAAATCAGTGGAATAGTGATTTCTGTGTTTAACATAAATTTCTGCATAATGAAAATTTACCTATGTCATTAAAAAGATTGTCAAGAAGAAGGGGTAGGGAGCACCACCAAGGGTAAATAGCAAAGCCACTAAGGAAGACTCAAGGTCTCCAAAAATTCATTTATAAACAGCAGAAAAAAAGGCAGCAACACTTACCTGCCCAGGTCTAGGAACAAATGCACTGCAGGGTGCAGCCAGCCCATAAAGCAAGATGTTAGCAACACAGGTGCAAAACACCAGATTAACAGCCACTCTCCACATATCCATTCCTGGAGGGGGTGACTGCCCCATATAAAATTGCACAATAAAGGCCCGCATAGGGCACTGTTCACACAAGAGAACTACACAGAGTCTGGCTCACAGCCTATTAGTCACGCCCCTACTATTCGACAAAACCACCAAGGGGCAAAAAAACATATAAATTAGAAAATAAGCAAGGGGTGCTGCACAATGCATAGGCAGAGACAAATGATCAAAAGGAGAAAAAAGACCCCAACATATAGAGCGCACACCCAAGACAATGAGGTATGTGATCAATACATATCAATTTTATTAGAAGACAAAAGCACACAATAAAAACATTTAAAAAAGCAAGGCGCACCCCAAAATGTCCCAAACAGGTCAGACAATAAACCCTAATAAACAGACATCACTAGTAAGAGATGTGTAATTAGACAAAATGTACATAATAATACACAGAATATGACCCAACAACCCTAAATCTGGGCATCCCTGAGAAAAAAAAATGACGCACAGCTGCTCACTAAAACATGGTTATCAAGAGTCCAGGAGGCACTATAGGTGAAGTAGCCATCCACTACAGGAGTAGAGGGAGTAATACACCAACACTTCCCCTGACGAAGCTGCACTTAGCAGCGATACGTCAGGGGACATGTCAGTGTTTTTGTCTTCTAATAAAATTGATATGTATTGATCACATACCTCATTGTCTTGGGTGTGCGCTCGATATGCTGGGGTCTTTTTTCTCCTTTTGATCATTAAAAGGATTGTCTGGATCACAAGATATTGATGGCCTTTGCTCAGGATTGGTTCTCAATATCAGCGCACTAGTCCCCCCTGGCTCAAGCCAGTGTCCCATCCCCTGATGATGCCACAGATTAAACATGTTGGGGGAACTAGTGCAGTGATGTCTATGTCCTATTCTGACAGATAAGGGTTGGCACCCCAGGGTGCTACATAATGCACATAAGAAAAATAGCAGTGAGCACTTTAATATAATAATAAATTATTCAGATTAGGGACATAATATTTTATATACCCTAGTTAATTTTTAATATGTATAATAATAAAAGTTATATTTTAGGCTTTCTAGTGAGGGTTTATTTGGGGTCTCCCCAATTTGTTAATATTTAATGTATCCCTCCAAAGCCTTTCCATCCGCAAATTTGTAGTTTAAAGTCCTGAATATGCAAATTCAACACCCAGCATACCCCACTGATCAGCTGTTATTAGCACGGGAGGCAGGATGGATAAACATTGAACAGAGTTGTACTGTGCAGCTGTGTTTCATGTGTAGCAGCCCCTGCCGGGTACTGCAGATCAGCTACTATTCTATGGAATTAGAGTTGTTGAGTAAGAGCTGGTCTGCAGTACCTGGTTGTGTTTGCACCATTACAGGAGTCGTCTGGTCACAAGATATTGATGATCTAGCCTTTTTCAGTTTACAACTTTATTAACAAAAACAAATATAAAGGAAAAATAAGCGTCACCATGCAGAATGCAGACTTAAATGTAGTGCGCAAGTGGCAGTGATATATCTTAGCAATGATCTCTGGAATAATGCACTTAAAAGTTGACATATTTTTCTCTGTATACTTTCATAAAGTAAATAATATCAGAACTTCGATTACCGCCATATTGTTTTGTTATAGTTTTCCCATTACTAACACAATAACTTATTTTGCCGATTATCTGGCCCATAAATACATTCATGGAAGTTTAGTAGTTGTTTGAGAAATATAATTATCTTTTTAGCCATTTTATTTTGGATCATTGTTTACAATATGCTCTACAGTTTCGAAAAAAATATTATTCATGACACACGCTCGACCGCCTTTCCATTAATTCTCTGTAAGACTGGCAGAGTGCTGTACTTGGCATTCTCCAGCTTTCCCAAAAGGAAAGAATGCAGCAGCGATTGAACAGGCGCACTGCCACCCAATTCTAACAGGGGGAAAAGTGCACCTTTCTAGCAGTTGATGGCATCCTAACTGATGGACCGATCTATAAGTTATGATCTATCCTTGATCTAACCGGAAAAACCCTTTGATTAATTCTCTACTACTCTCTAGTTTACATGCTCAGTGGACCTTTTCACGACCGATGACATTTATACGTCATTGGCCATGTCCCTGCCTTTGATGCAGGCTCCGGTGCTCAGCGCACATATTTCCCCGCACTTGATGGCTGATTTAATCAAGCGACATTTAACTCACGCTTACCGGAAGCGTGTGGGAAATCCCATCCATTGGTGACGCCGTCACATGATCGCGGGTCACTGATGGGTCGGCATGACAACCAGAGATCTCCAGCAGACCTCTATGGTTGTCATTGCCATATTGCTATGAGCGCCGCCCAGTGGTCGGCGCTCATAGCAAGTGAGCATTTCTGCTGCACAAAGGCGATCTGATCATCACCTGTAAGTAGCAGAGCTGATCAGACAAGTGCAGCTACTAGTCTAATCTAGTAGTAAAAAAAAGCTTTTAAAAATATAAAAAGATATAAAAGGTCAAATCAACCCCCCTTTCGCCATAGTCAAAATAAAACAATAAAAAAATCAAACATACACGTATTTGGTATCACCATGTTCAGAATCGCCCGATCTATCATTATAAAAAAACTGAGCTGATCGCTAAACGGCATAATGAAAAAAATGTCAAAACACAAGAATTACGTTTTTTAGTAGCCACATTGCATTAAAGTAATCAAAAGATCGTATCTGCACCAAATTAGCATCATTAAAAACTTCAGCTTGCCATACAAAAAATAAGCCCTCACCTAACCCTAGATCACAAAAATTGGAGACGCTACGGGTGTCAGAAAATGGCACAATTTTCTTTTAACAAACTTTGGAATTTTTTTCATCACTTAAATAAAACAAAACCTATACATGTTTGGTGTCTGTGAACTCGTAATGAACTGGAGAATCCTAGTGGCAGGTCAGTTTTAGCATTTAGCTAACATGGTAAAAAAAAACAATAAATGTGGAACTGAACTTTTCTAGCAATTTCAACACACTTGGAATTTGTTTCCCATTTTCTAATACATGATATTTTAAAACCAATGGTTTCATTCAAAACTACAAGTCGTCCCGCAAAAAACAAGCTCATGTGGCCATTTTGTCAAAAAAATAAAAAAATTATGGCTCTGGGAAGAAGGGGATCAAAAAACGAAAACGAAAAAGCAAAAATACATCTGGTCGTTAAGGGGTTAACAACATTGTCAATCACATTTAACACTCGTCGGTCACAAACGCGTCACAAATCCTGACAATTGGCGCCCCTGTCGCATGATTGCGGGGTGCCACTTGGTTGTCATGACAGCCGGGGGTTAGCAGAAGACCCCCATGCCTGTCATTATTATACTCCTGTGAATGCCGACTTGTGGCTGGGGTTGAAGCACTGCTATGTAAAGCACAAGCAGTTGGATGAATGCAGCTTCAAGTCTCCTAAGGGGACTACTCAGTAAAGTAAAAAAAGACAAAAGTTTTTAAAAATATAAAAAACACAAACGTTCAAATCGCCCCTCTTTAAAAATAAAACAATAAAAACAAACCACACATGTTTGGTACCGCTACATTTAGAAATATCTGATCTATCAAAATATAAAGTAAATTAATCTGATCGGTAAACGGCATAATGAGAAAAAGAATTAAAACCCCAGAATTAAAGGGTTTTTTGGCCACCACAAAATTGTAATAAAATGCAATAAGAGGTTATCAATATATTGTATCTACCCCAAAATAGTATCAATAAAAGCGTCAGCTCGGGTCACAAAAAATAAGACGTCACTCACCCCAGATAATGAAAAATGAGAACGTTACGGGTCTTGGAGAATGACGACAAACGCAAAAACTTTTTTTTCCATATTTCTGAAGTTTTTTCACCACTTAAATAAAAAAAACTATATATGATTGCTATCTGCATACTCATACTGACCTAGGGAATCATATTGTTAGGTCAGTTTTACCATATTGTGAACATGGTAAATAAAAAAAAAACAAAAAAACAATTGTGGGATTGCACACCCCATTTGGCTTTTTTTTTTTTTCCATTTTCCAGTACACTATATGGTGAAATCAATGTTACCATTCAAAAGTACAACTTGTCCCTTAAAAACAAGCACCATACAGCCATATTGATGGAAAAATAAAAAGGTTATGGCTCTTGGAAGAAGGGAAGGAAAAAATGAAAAATGGAAAATCGCCCAGAGGTGAAGGGGATATGATCTAGGCCTTCTACCTAAAGGGACAAAGGGAATCTGTCACCTATTTTTTTGACTATCAGCTGCTGGCACCGCCATCAGGGGCTTATCTACAGCATTCTGTAATTCTGTAGATAAGCCCTTGATGTTACCTGAAAGAGAAGAAAAATGATTTATATTATACTCACCCAGGGGCGGTCCGGGTCCGGTTTTGGTCCGATGGGTGTCGCAGTCTGGTCCAGCACCTCCAATCTTCTAGCGATGACGTCCTCTGGTTTTCTTCGCGGCTCCTGCGCAGGCGCACTGCTCTGCCCTGTTGAGGGCAGAGCAGAATGCTGCAGTGCACAGGCGTCAAGAAAGGTCAGAGAGTTCCGGTGCCTGCGCACTGCAGTAGTCTGCTCTGCCCTCAACAGGGCAGAGCAGTGTGCCTGTGCAGGAGCCGCGACAGGAAGCAAAGAAGAGGACATCACCGTTAGCAGATGGGAGGCGCCGGACCGGACTGTGACACTCATCGGATCAAGACCAGACCCTGACCGCCCCTGGGTGAGTATAATATAACTCATTTTTTCTTCTCTTTCAGGTAACATCGGGGGTTTAGCTAGAGCATTACAGAATGCTGTAGATAATACCCTGATGGCGGTGCCGGCAGCTCATAGTCAAAAAATAGGTGACAGATTCCATTTAAAAAGATAATCCAACCTTTTAAAATCCATAGGATAAGCCATTAATATTAGATCCGTGGTCCCTCTTCTTTCTGCACCCCTGCCGATAGTTGTTTGAAGGGAATGTGAGTGCTTTTTCCAGAAGATTGCTGTTGGAAAAATAAAAGACTTTTTTTCTCATTTTGTCCAAAAAACTTCAATGCTTTACATAATTGTAGATTTACTTCACCAGATACTCAGGCATGAAGTTCATGTAAACAGTGCAGTGAATTGTAATGTCAGCCTCCTTTTTGATTATGGATCTGTGCACAACCAAAGCGGTTCTAATATACATTTCTATGCGGAGTTCTGTGTACTAAATTTAAGCAAGTTTCAGGCTCTGCCCTTAAAATACTTTTTCTTTCCTGACTACGTACTACCTAATTTTTCAGCAGATGTTAAAGCAATTTACTATTGCAAAATATGGGATCAGCTCTTTAATGTCTACAATTTAGCTGTCAATATTGTCAGCAGGATCATGTTGTGGCGCACAGCGGGGAATAGAATAATCCAGCACATTTAAATAAACACAGCCTGCAGGGCGACCACAGACGGGATGTAAATTATTAAAGACATACTTACCTCGGGCAAATATTAAGGTGTATCACAGCAAGGAGTTTCTTATTTATGCTCAAGAAATAATGGAGTAACTGAATTGGTGTGAACACTTTACTTTTTGAAGAGGGGGTCAGAAAACAATGAGGTTAAATTATCCATATTTCGGAAATATTTTTTGGGATTATGTTTATTCCAATCTGTTTGCTGCCTTAATGTTATTTCCCACAATGCAGAGCAGTGTTCGCTGTTTCATTAATGCAGAGTAGCAAATGATTATTCATTGTCCCATTACAGCTAAAGTTATTTCAGTTCTTTAATACAAAAAGTGAAACTCCTATATTATATAGAGTCATTACAAACAGTGATCTATTTCAAGTATTTATTTATGTTAATGTTGATGATTATGGCTTACAGCCAATGAAAACTCAAAAGTCATTATCTCAGTAAATTAGAATACTTTATAAAACCAGCCTGAAAAATGATTTTAAAATCCGAAATGTTGGCCTACTGAAATGTATATTCAGTAAATGCACTCAATACTTGGTCGGGGCTCCTTTTGCATCAATTACTGCATCAATGCGGCGTGGCATGGAGGTGATCAGCCTGTGGCGCTGCTGAGGTGTTATGGAAGCCCAGGTTGCTTTGATAGCAGCCTTCAGCTCATCTGCATTGCTGGGTCTGGTGTCTGTCATCTTCCTCTTGACAATACCCCATAGATTCTCTATGGCGTTAAGGTCAGGCGAGTTGCTGCCAATCAAGCACAGTGATACTGTTGTTTTTAAACCAGAAATTGGTACTTTTGGCAGTGTGAACAGGTATCAAGTCCTGCTGGAGAATGAAATTTCCATCTCCAAAAAGCTTGTCAGCAGAGGGAACCATGAAGTGCTCTAAAATTTCCTGGTAGACGACTGCGCTGACTTTGGTCTTGATAAATCACAGTGGACCTACACCAGCAGATGACATGGCTCCCCAAACCATCACTGATTGTAGAAACTTCACACTAGACCTCAAGCAGCTTGGATTGTGGCCTCTCCACTCTTCCTCCAGACTCTGGGACCTTGATTTACAACTGAAATGCAAAATTTACTTTCAGCTGAAAACAACACCTTGGACCACTGAGCAACAGTCCAGTTCTTTTTCTCCTTGGCCCAGGTAAGACACTTCTAGCGTTGTCTATTGGTCATGAGTGGCTTGACACAAAGAATGCGACACTTGTAGCCCATGTCCTGGATACGTCTGTGTGTGGTGGCTCTTGAAGCAATGACTCCAGTAGCAAGCAGTCCACTCCTTATGAATCCATTAATATTCTTGGATACAGTACTCTGTGAACAGCCAGCTTCTTTAGCAATGACCTTTCGTGGCTTACCCTCCTTGTGGAGTGTGTCAATGACTGCCTTCTGTACATCTGTCAAGTCAGCAGTCTTCCCCATGATTGTGGAGCCTACTGAAACAGAGTAAGGGAACTTTTTAAATGCTCAGGAAGCCATTGCAAATGTTTTTTTTGCTAATTATTCTAATTTACTGAGATAATAACTTTTGGGTTTTCATTGGCTGTAATCCACAATCATCAACATTAACAGAAATAAACACTTGAAATAGATCACTCTGTTTGTAATGACTCTATATAATATAGGAGTTTCACTTTTTGTATTAAAGAACTGAAATAAATTAACTTTTTGATGATATTCTAATTTTGTGAGAAGCACCTGTATAACAACTTGCCTTAGCTGTAATAGGACAATGAATAATAACCCATGTAGTGAGCAGTGTGAGAATTCAGCAGCAGCAGGGAGGAAGGACACTTAGGAACTCATCAATCAGGCTACGTGGGTGTAAACTCAGCAGGACCAAGGAGGAGGGACATTGAGCTGTCAATCAGGCTAGGTTGGTGGATATTGAGCAAAAATTGGCGTATATGATTATAACGCTATTTCAATATAGATTATCAAAGTAAGTTCATCAGCTTCAGCAGATCTATGATATCTCTTTAAAAATGTTATAGGGTTTGTATTTTGAAATCTGGTGACAGATCCATTTTAAGAATAGTTTTCACACGTTCAATATTTGGTCAGTATTTTACACCAGTATAAGATTAAAAAATGCAGAAGTGGTGACGTGTTTTTGTTATATTTTCCCTCTGATCGTTCCACTCCTGATTTTGGCTTACAAATACTGACCAAGTACTGAACATGTGAATGTGGCCTAAGACTTGGTTGAAATAGCATTTTCTCCTACGCTCAGTGGCCCCGTCGGGGCTTACATCTGAACCCTCCCCTGCAAAATTGGATTCAGGCATATGTGCCAATGGTACCATTGACAAAAATGATGTAGACGGAGTCACCGCGTGCTCCGTCTTACATCATATTTGGCCGCATTCGCCTATTGGAGGCGGGAATCAATATATAGTCTACTGTTTCTTGCTGTCCGCCTCCAATAGGCGTAAATGGCTGAAAATGATGGCCGACAGAGCACATAGTGACTCTGCACCATTGAACTCAATGGCCCCATTGGTGCATATGCCAGGATTTGGACATACGAGTAGCCCTGAGAGGGCTACTGAGCGTAGGTCAAAGCGCTAGCTGAACCAAGCCTAATATGTATGGCTACCTTTTACTACATTTTTCAGCTCTAGGCCATATATTATTTATCTACCATAGAGGCTTATAGTGAAAATAAAAATACATGATATTACAAAACAACATTTTCTATGCAAGAAGTCAATACATTAATTCATCTTTTTAATGAACGTTTTTAAACAATAGTTTATCATTATAGTGTTTTTGTTCCTTCTTGTTTTTTTTTTTTAAACAACTTATAAATTATAATAACTCATAATTTTATTGTATTTATAATACAAGAAATATAATCCAATATGATCAATGGTTATATTAGTGCACTGCAGAATAATGAATTAAAATTAACTTAGAAAGCTATTAATTTAAACTTTTAAGAATTTTCTGGCGATATACGAGTTCATTGCCGAGAGTTTCATCGCTTTTCTTGATGTTTTCTTTTTCAGCGCTATAAATTACTTGATAATGGCTAATTGCAACTCTCTTCAGAATATCATGGGGCATTCATATTTAACTGAGAAATAGCAATTTCTGCTTCATTGAATAACACATTCCCAGTGGTCCTAAAACCAAACCAGTGTGTCTTCTAGGAGATATGCCAATCTCCTCTAAGCCATAACTATTTATCCTTTCTAGTAATTATGGGAACAAACACAAGACTCTGCAAAATTCCCTTGAGTGACAGGCATCTTTCAGCTGATAAAGCGAGTTCTGTTAGTCTTAATTAAATGAGAATCACAATAAAGAATTGAGCTTATTATGTATTTTTATTATTATTTTTACACATAACAGCTTTTTTTACAGTTTTTATTATTTCACTAAGGGTTTTAGTTCCTACTTAAAATGAGGTTCGTGTTTATAGGAGCTCTGTATTAGACTTTTATTACACTTTACCAATAAACATTATTGTATCATAGTTAAAATCAATGAAACATTTTCTATAATCTGCTACCTGGGCTTTAACAAAAAAAATGACAAATAATGGATAGTCAATACTATATAGGTTCTGTAGATGCAATAAAGTAAAACTGCTGTCTTAGGAGAAATAATAATTTTCTAATGCTTCAGAATGTAAAAGTAATAAAAAAGCAGGGATTAAAGGGATTGATTTTAATGTTGCACTTTCAATGATTTAAACAACATCAGATACTTGAGCTCCAACACTATTATTTCCTGACTAGATGGTGGCCCGATTCTAACGCATCGGGTATTCTAGAATATGTATGTAGTTTATTTATGAAGATTTAAGAATAATGCAATGAATACACAGGATTTTCCAGGTAAAATATATACATTATCATTAAATGTTATTGCTCATAGATCTTAATAAAACTGAACGAAATTATTAAACACATTATCAAAATATAATAATAACAATAGTAATTATAATCTTTATTTGTATAGCGCCAACATATTCCGCAGCGCCTTACAGTTTAACAGTTCCAAACATAAGTCATAAGTAACAACGTTATCAATACAATAATTAAAGCAAAATAAGACGACCCTGCTCGTGAGAGCTTACAATCTACAATGAGGTGGGCGAGATACAAAGTACAGGTGTGTATTTACAATGGTGTATTTACAATGATGGTCCAGCCATCGTGAGGGAGTGAGGGATGGATGGAGATAGTGAATGGGCTACTCATGCACACTTACACATAGAATGACTGTGATTAGTGAATATGATAGGCCGCTTTGAACAAATGTGTTTTGAGGGAGCGCCTGAAACTATGCAAATTGTGGATAGTCCTAATTTTTGGGGGTAGAGCATTCCAGAGGATTGGTGCAGAGCGGGAGAAGTCTTGGAGTCGAGAGTGGGAGTGTCATGATCCAGCATGGATCATGACAGATAAAAGCACATGTAACCTTTTTTTTTCCTTAAGCTGTGTGCTTAAGTTTGGTTTTGCCCCCAGTGGCCATTAGGATTATTACACAGTGGTGTTTTTTGTTCTAGTTTGCCCCCGGTGGTAGTGAGCGTCATTGCACTCTGGTTTCTTTAGTTTAGTGCATGTGATATAAAGCAGGTGTGATTGCTGGCTCTTACCTATAAAAGAGTGTCAGGTGTTGCAATCACTGTTGATGATAGTGTTCATTTCAACCATCCTTGGTGGAGGAAGTATCTAGAGAGAGGTCCTGGCAGCTCAGTCAGAGCCCTGTTGTGGAAGGATTCAGAGGGGATTTCCTTGCAGCTCTGACAGAGCTTGGTGGCAGCTATTCAGGAGGAAAGCTGCATTCTGGTGGTGGACTCTGTTGCTGGGAGCAAGAGCAACAGAGCAAAGCTAAGTGGTGTTTCCCTGTCTGTATTTTTCCTGGTGTGTATTAGTACAGCGGTGGGGCCAGTGCCTGCATCACCCAGCTCCCTAGCAAGGGATAAGTGTAGGGTGTGCTAGGGTGGCAGGTATCCTGATCGTCGCCCGGTGCGGAACCGGCCTAGGGAACGTTAGGAGTGTCCACGTGACAGGGAGGAACGGATTAGTGCAGAGGTTAGTCGAAAGTCGTTTGCAGAGCGCAGTGGTCGGTTAGGCCCATAGACAGAAATGAGGGAGGAGATGTAGGGGGGTGCTGCACTGTGGAGAGATTTGTTGGTGAGAACAAGTACTTTAAATTGGATCCTACAGTGAATGGACAGCCAATGTAAGGATTGGCAAAGAGCGGACGTGTCCGAGTACTGATTAGCCAGATGGACGATCCTGGCCGCTGCATTAAGTATGGACTGGAGAGGGGATAGTCAAGTAATGGGGAGGCCAATTAATAGAGCGTTGCAGTAATCCAGGTGGGAGTGGATCAATGCTACAGTGAGGGTTTTAGTTGTTTCCATGGTGAGAAAATGGCGGATTCTACAGATGTTCTTTAGGTGTAAGCGGCAAGAATGGGCAAGAGATTGTATATGGGATGTGAAGGAGAGATTGGTGTCAAACATAATACCCAGACAGCGCGCCTGCTGCCAGGGTGTTATTGTGGTGCCACCCACGAAGAGGGAAATGTCAGATTTAGGGAGGTTAGTAGATGGCGGGAGCAGAAGTTCAGTTTTGGAGAGGTTGAGTTTCAGATAGAGCGCAGACATGATGTTGGAGACTGCAGACAGACAGTCACTGGCGTTCTTTAGTACAGCGGGTGTAAGGTCGGGGAATGACGTATATAGTTGTGTGTCATCAGCATAAAGATGGTACTGAAAGCCAAATCTGCTGATGGTCTGTCCATTTGGGGCCGTGTAGAGAGAGAAGAGAAGGGGGCCAAGGACTGAGCCCTGAGGTACCCGACAGCGAGAGGAAGAGGAGAAGACGTGGAGCCAGAGAACAAAACACTGAAGGAGTGGTCAGAAAGATAGGAAGAGGGTTAAATTCCACGCCAATATCGCTGATTGGTCGCTGGGCGCGACCAATCAGATAAGCGTGGTTCAACTCCCGTGGCAATTCGCGGGCGGACTGCACCTGTCGCTGATTGGTCGTGCCCGGCCAGCCGTGACCAATCAGGCTAGCGCCGGTCATCTCCTGGCACTGACCTCCATGCGGCAGATGACCCGTGCCAACCGTCGGTAGATCAGCCAACGGTAGGGGTGGTGTTCTAATTCCATGCCAATTCGCGGCCGGACTGCGCCTGTCGCTGATTGGTCGTGCCCGGACAGCTGAGATCAATCAGCGACGAGGGATTCGCAGCCGGACTGCTCCTGTTGCTGATTGGTCGCGGACGGCCCGGCGCGACCAATCAGCGACGCGGGATTTCCGTTACAGACAGACAGACAGAATTAGACAATTACAGTGGGGAAAAAAAGTATTTAGTCAGTCAGCAATAGTGCAAGTTCCACCACTTAAAAAGATGAGAGGCGTCTGTAATTTACATCATAGGTAGACCTCAACTATGGGAGACAAACTGAGAAAAAAAATCCAGAAAATCACATTGTCTGTTTTTTTTTTCATTTTATTTGCATATTATGGTGGAAAATAAGTATTTGGTCAGAAACAAAATTTCATCTCAATACTTTGTGATATATCCTTTGTTGGCAATGACAGAGGTCAAACGTTTTCTGTAAGTCTTCACAAGGTTGCCACACACTGTTGTTGGTGTGTTGGCCCATTCCTCCATGCAGATCTCCTCTAGAGCAGTGATGTTTTTGGCTTTTCGCTACACGGACTTTCAACTCCCTCCAAAGGTTTTCTATAGGGTTGAGATCTGGAGACTGGCTAGGCCACTCCAGGACCTTGAAATGCTTCTTACGAAGCCACTCCTTCATTACCCTGGTGGTGTTCTTTGGATCATTGTCATGTTGAAAGACCCAGCCACGTTTCATCTTCAATGCCCTTGCTGATGGAAGGAGGTTTGCACTCAAAATCTCACGATACATGGCCCCATTCATTCTTTCATGTACCCGGATCAGTCGTCCTGGCCCCTTTGCAGAGAAACAGCCCCAAAGCATGATGTTTCCACCACCATGCTTTACAGTAGGTATGGTGTTTGATGGATGCAACTCAGTATTCTTTTTCCTCCAAACATGACAAGTTGTGTTTCTACCAAACAGTTCCAGTTTGGTTTCATCAGACCATAGGACATTCTCCCAAAACTCCTCTGGATCATCCAAATGCTCTCTAGCAAACTTCAGACGGGCCCGGACATGTACAGGCTTAAGCAGTGGGACACGTCTGGCACTGCAGGATCTGAGTCCATGGTGGCGTAGTGTGTTACTTATGGTAGGCCTTGTTACATTGGTCCCAGCTCTCTGCAGTTCATTCACTAGGTCCCCCCGCGTGGTTCTGGGATTTTTGCTCACCGTTCTTGTGATCATTCTGACCCCACGGGGTGGGATTTTGCGTGGAGCCCCAGATCGAGGGAGATTATCAGTGGTCTTGTATGTCTTCCATTTTCTAATTATTGCTCCCACAGTTGATTTCTTCACTCCAAGCTGGTTAGCTATTGCAGATTCAGTCTTCCCAGCCTGGTGCAGGGCTACAATTTTGTTTCTGGTGTCCTTTGACAGCTCTTTGGTCTTCACCATAGTGGAGTTTGGAGTCAGACTGTTTGAGGGTGTGCACAGGTGTCTTTTTATACTGATAACAAGTTTAAACAGGTGCCATTACTACAGGTAATGAGTGGAGGAAAGAGGAGACTCTTAAAGAAGAAGTTACAGGTCTGTGAGAGCCAGAAATCTTGATTGCTTGTTTCTGACCAAATACTTATTTTCCACCATAATATGCAAATAACATGAAAAAAAAAACAGACAATGTGATTTTCTGGATTTTTTTTTCTCAGTTTGTCTCCCATAGTTGAGGTCTACCTATGATGTAAATTACAGACGCCTCTCATCTTTTTAAGTGGTGGAACTTGCACTATTGCTGACTGACTAAATACTTTTTTTCCCCACTGTATATAGTAGATAAGAATTTTCTGTACAGGCACACTTTTAGCACATGTAGAAAAAAAAGGATGGCAGAGACTCCTTAGATGGGCTTTTTACATTGCGGAAAACCCATTCGGATTTACCCTATTAGGAAGTTGTGAGTTAATGGACCATGGTGCCTTATTATGGATCTTCCTCTATTAGCTGCAGTCGAGAACACTTATGAAAAGTGTCTTTGAGTCTGTAGGACCCAATAGAGGTGGACATAGAGAGAAGAGGGCCCCTGTGCAAGATCAGTTTATAGGCCCATTGCAGTCCAATTGCTCATAATAATGCACAATTACATCTGTTTGGAGGTGGAAGTGGCCCACTTTCCTCTTGGGTCCCCGCGAGAATGCACAGGTTGCACCAATGGTATGTCCACCCCTGAGACCCAGGACATCTGCATATGTGTGGACATCTCATTGCAAAAGAGAACTCTTGGTATATGAAATACTTGCCTATAACTTCCCCCAGAGTTTACAGTGGATTGTTGAACCAAGGTGGTGAGTCATTCACTAAGTGGTCCTCCCAAGTGCCAGTAAAGAACATAGGAGTGTGCTCCAAAGAAACCAAAAATCTTCACTTTAAGACAGTAAAGCCAAAAGAAGGTATTTCCCCTTCAAAACATGATTCCTTAAAGCTAATTTTCCCCTTTTTACTAATTAAAATCAGATACTTAAACATATTCTAATTTTCTAAACTTTGATTATATTTTCTGATAGTACGCTTTGTGAACTCTTTTCTTTACATGATTATGGAGGTGGTCATCCTAAATCGGTGACAGATCTCATTTTACTGAATGCAGCCATACACATTAGACTATTGAATATGCCATATCAACGGGTTCGGACGACAGCCTATTATGTATGGGGGTGCCGGCCAACTGATAGTTGAGACAGATGTTGATCGCGCAGGTCCAGGGGTGGGATTCAAATTTCTAACAACAGGTTCTGCGTTTGTGTGTAGTAAAACCACACCCATTTTAAGTCACGCCCATTATTAAGCCACACCCATTTACACGCGCCTATTCCTCAGGTCCACAATAGGCAGCATTGTTCCCTATAGGCAGCACAGGTCCCCAATAGACAGCACAGGTCCACAATAGGCAGCATTGCTCCCTATAGGCAGCACAGGACCCCAGTAAACAGCACAGGTCCAGAATAGGTAGCATTGTTCCCTATAGGCAGCACAGGTCCCCAATACCCAGCATTGCTGCACAATAAGCAGCATTGGTCCCCAATAGGCAGGTACAGGTCCCCAATAGGCAGGTACAGGTCCCCAATAGGCAGGCACAGGTCCCCAATAGGCAGGCACAGGTCCCCAATAGGCAGCACAGGTCCCCAATAGGCAGCACAGGTCCCCAATAGACAGCACAGGTCCCCAATAGGCAGCATTGTTCCCCAATAGGCAGGCACACGTCCCCAATAGGCAGGCACATGTCCCCAATAGGTAGCATTGTTCCCTATAGGCAGCACAGGTCCCCATAGGCAGCACAGGTCCCCAATAGGCAGGATTGTTCCCTATAGACAGCACAGGTCCCCAATAGTCAGCACAGGTCCCCAATAGAAAGCACAGGTCCCCAATAGGCAGCATTGTTCCCCAATAGGCAGCACAGGTACCCAATAGGCAGCACAGGTCCCCAATAGGCAGACACAGGTCCCCAATAGGCAGACACAGGTCCCCAATAGGCAGGCACAGGTTCCCTATAGGCAGGCACAGGTCCCCAATAGGCAGGCACAGGTCCCCAATAGGCAGGCACAGGTCTCCAATAGCCAGGCACAGGTCCACAATAGGCAGCACTTACTGAGCTGGTGTTGGAGTACCATACACAGTGACAGGCTGTGACACATCTGAAGTAGTCCCGCAGTTGAGGCCTCCTGGATGGCCAGGCCCCGCACCACCTGTCCTGCTCCTCCAGGTGTGCACACACACACACTGGCAGCAAACCACATCCGCACCGCCGGTGACTGGGCCGGGTGATAGAAATTCTGGCACACAGCACAGGCAGGCCACAGACGAGTCCAGCGCAGGCTCAGCTCACACTGACTGGGCAGCGGTGCGCGGTGACGCGAGCTCCAGTTACCCGCCAATAGCCACACTGCACTGCCACAGGAATCAGTGTGCGGGGGCCGCCGGGGTGTGCTGTGCTCATTCCAGACTCCCAGTAGTCAGATAGAGCACATATCAGTGCGCGGTATCGTGGGGGCGGGGCTAGAAAGCAGAGCAAGAGTCCTCCTCTGCTCCAGCTCCTGCCTGCAACATCAAAGTAAGTACCAGATTGAGGCTCTGGATCTCCCCGGTTCGGGGACCCGGCTGCTTTTTTAACAACCCGTTCCACCGAACCGGGGAAAACCGGCTGAATCCCACCCCTGCACAGGTCCGCTTTTGGAATGCCAATTGCATTGTTCTCCTCCATATAAGCTGCTGGCCAAAGTGTCAATTGCCAGCTTTCTTGCAGAGAACACAGCAATGCTCCTGTTTATGGGAGGCTGAGATGGTTGTTGGCTGAACGATCCACCGAAGCATTGATTGGCTATTAGTCATCTAATGTGTTTGGCCAGCCTTAGTCTACAACACCAATGTGCTGCGAATTAAATGTTTTTTTTTTATCATAATGTACTCTCACAATTCAGCTCTCTAAATAATGCTGAGCTATCAGCGCATATCTATTCTTCACTTCTTAAAGCACCACCCCAGTGTTTTCTTTTTTTAACTGAGGGATTGGTACTTTAAACTTAAGTCCCCTGCCCCGGTCATATACCCACCCTCCAGAGTCTTCATAATTTTTTTGTGCCTCTCCGGTCCTGCAGTGCCATCTTGTGAGCAGACCTTTTGATTGGCTGGAAGTCAAAAGCTACATCACAAGCGCTAAATACAAGTTTATGAGATAGGGGGTGAGGGGACCATGCATACCAGAATTGGGGGGTGAGGGGACCATGCATACCAGGATTGGGGGTGAGGGGACCATGTATACCAGGATTGGGGGTGAGGGGACCATGCATACCAGGATTGGGGGGTGAGGGGACCATGCATGCCAGGATTGGGAGGTGAGTGGACCATACATACCTAGAAAGGGGGGTGACGGTGAGCATACATAACAGGATTGGGGTGTGAGAGGACCATGCATACCAAGAAAGGGGGGTGAGGGGACCATGCATACCAGGATTGGGGGGTGAGAGGACCATGCATACCAGGACTGGGGGGTGAGGAGACCATGCATACCCCAAAAGGGGGGCAAGAGGACCATGCATACCAGGATTGGGGGGTGAGGGGACCATGCATATCAGGAAAGGGGGGTGAGGGGACCATGCATACCAGGATAGGGGGTGAGGGGACCATGCATACGAGGAAAGGGGGGTGAGGATACCATGCATAACAGGATTGGGGGGTGAGGGGACCATACATACCAGGAAAGGGGGGTGACGGTGAGCATACATACAGGGTTGGGGTGTGAGAGGACCATGAATACCAGCAAAGGGGGGTGAGGGGACCATGCATACCAAGAAAGGGGGGTGAGGGGACCATGCATGCCATGATAGGGGGTGAGGGAACCATGCATACCAGGATTAGGAGGTGAGAGGACCATGCATACCAGGATTGGGGGGTGAGAGGACCATGCATTCCAGGATTGGGGGGTGAGGGGACCATGCATACCCCGAAAAGGGAATAAGAAGACCATGCATACTAGGAAAGAGAGGTGAGAGGACCATGCATACCAGGATTGGGGGGTCAGGGGACCATGCATACCAGGATAGGGGGTTGAGGGGTAGCATGCATATCAGGATTGGGGGTGAGAGAACCATTCATATCAGGATTGGGGGTGAGAGAACCATACCTATCAGAATTGGGGGGTGCATTATTGCATTATTAAATCTTCAAAAATAAATTGCATATATATTCTAGAATACCCGAAGCGTTAGAATCGGGCCACCATCTAGTATCATTATATTTATGTACTAAAACTTCTGTATTATACATTTGATTTTATGGTAAATAAAGTTATTTTTATGTTTATTAAAAGGCTTTGCAATTAACTTTGAATTTTTATATTGCATTTAAAACTTTCACGATTGTAATGTGTGATTATCCACATCTGTTTCAGGTCTAATTGAACTAGAGAACAATCATAAAGTGAGAAGTGCTGTAGAAAAGAGACAGATGCCTTACTCTGAGTTTGAATACATCCAGTTGGATGACTACAGTGAGTGAAAAATTAAATTAATAATTTATTTTGATAATTTTGTTTGTGTATCATTTTCTTCTCCATTCGCACTCAAAAATTCAACTGCTTCCCATTGCAATTACATGTTACAAAAATCTTTGCAAAAATATTCAAAGTTAATATATGAATTCAAACTATATTGACTTAAATGCTGTCAATATTCTGAACACAAGATATTTTAAGAATTAGGAATTCATTGCTATGGAAGTTCCTAAAAACAACCTTTGGGGGGACCTGTATCTATCAGACATTTATGGATAGGCAGTAATTGTCGCTTTTAAAACAACTCTTTTAGAGGGAAACTATCAACAGAAAAGGACCAATTGACTAAATTAGGTTTTTGTGTTTTTTTTTAATGTTTATCATCATTTTATATAACATAATCTGTATTAAAAATAAAAAACAGAAATCTTGAAATTTCCACACTGGGCACTGGGTTTTTTCAAATTTCCCTTGAAGAAACAACACATGCACATTGCCACACTGGTCCAATATCAACCATATCATTTGCATTGAAGTGTCTAATGAGCCTGTGCAATGGTCATTGCGAAGGAAGGGAGGCAGGGTCAGGTGTGACACTGCCTATTGCGAATGGGAGTCATTGGAATGTAATCCTGTCGGTATTTATAAGAAAACTACTGGAAACTCTTCCTATAAGGACAGAAAATATAAATCTAAAAAAGCCTGCAGTGCCAGTATGAAATTGCAAGATTATGAATTTTTTTAAGTAAAAATCATGATATAAAAAAAGCATTGCCAAATTACATGTAATACAAAAGCCTTATTTAAACAATAGGCCATTTTTTTGATGACATCTTCCCTTTAAAGCATGTGGTTTACAGTTAGTTATTGAATTGTATTGGTGATATGCAGTAAGCTTTCAAGATAGATAGATAATATATTTTAACTTTTTTGTCTATGCATTTGATTTGGAGATCTATAGGAGAAAAACAAAAAAAAAATGGCTTGCCCACATAAATATATTTTGGAAATTAAATCAGCACAGAATTACAGTGTTCATAGTTGGATGTTCACTGCCCCAGTTGGATGTCAGTTTTTTCACGTACGAGCGTTTCCTCACTGATTTCGGTCAGAGTTTTATCCAAGTTTTCTCAGCGTTTGGTCTAAGTTCTGTCCACGTTTCATCAGTTTTTCTCGTGCGTGAAAAAAGCCCTATTCTTTTCCTAACCATTAGTGAAAATCAGACCGCCCACAGATGGCATCCAAGTGCTGTCTGATTTTTGCACGGACCCATAGACATGCACTACCAATTTTGATCCAATACTTGTGTAAGGAAGGTGACCGGACGGACGGACTTGTCAGAATAGAGAAAGGAAGGTTTGCACAGTTTAGACAGGTGTCAGTTATTACAGTGGGGAAACAGCTAGGAAAGTGTAGTGGACGTGCAGTACCTTGGGTTGACCATTAGAGGGCAGGGAGGAGTGGGGGAAAATAGGACTTGATATCAGCTTAGGGCTTAAGAAACCGTTGGTCATGGGGGGGCGGAGTTAGAGGGAACCGGGAAAGATAAAAAATTTGACAGGAGGGTTCCAGAAAGTTCCAGTCCCCAGGGGGAGCTCAAGTGACGAGGAGACTGTGACAGTTGTGGCACTGTGAGGAAAACCCAACCAGGGGGACTGAGGAGAGAGAAAGTCAGGGGGGTGGTCCTGACACGAAGTACCGTAGTATAGACAAGGTTCCGAGTGTAGGACACCGTGTTTGGAACGACGTGCGACTAGTAACATTACTGTTGGTGTACAGGCCTACGGCAGCCACAGTGACGGAGCTGTCAGAAGCGTCACATAGTGAAGAAGGGGACGGTATGTATATATACGTCCCTGGAGAAAGCACGGTGTCCCCTTGTGTACTGTAACCGGAGTGCTGTGAAGGAAGTGCTGTGTACTGTGAGGCGGACGGCAAGAGAGAATAAACTTGGACCTGTTGCACCCGAAACTTGCCTCCAGCTTGTGTCTGTACATCACTGCGTGGTATACAGAGGGACCACCCCCCAGCCACCAGCCCAGCCCACGACTCTACACTTGGATCAAAATTGGACGTGTCTCCACGATTTTTTGCAGGCTGCTCGTCCACAAGAAATCATGAACATGTGAATGACCCCATTCACTATTATACATATGAGTGCTATCCGTGAAAAACATGGATGGCGCTCTTAGGCCACGTTCACATATTCAGTATTTGGTCAGTATTTTATATCAGTATTTGTAAGCCAAAATCAGGAGTGGAACAATCAAAGGAAAATGTCTGTGTCTAACTGTACAGGAACATGGTCTGATCATACCACATCCCCTGGGCAGGGGAGGAATGAAAACAGTATACAGACAGGGACAGCATGGGATCACAGCTGATTCTTTTTGTGAGATAATACATGAAGGAAGAAGTTCCAGTGTAATGATAGTATTTTTTAAAAACCAAAAATTTTATTATGCATAGTTAAAAATACAATGGAAAAATGGACATAATGAGAAGAGAGCAGGCATATGGGGTCTCTGGTGGTCAGAAACCAATGTGTTGCAACCTAGGTGGTCTTACTTATTACCCACTGATTCCATATCATTTGCCTAATATGTATGGCTGGCACTAGCCGACTGATTTTCGGAAGAGATGTTGATCGCGAATGTCCGATTTCAGACTGTCGATCAGATTGCTCTCCCTGAAATTAGCCCCCTCCCAAAATGTCAGTTATCAGCTTTCTGATAGAGAACACAGAACCATACAGCTGAGTGAGCGCCCCTCTGTATGGGGAAGTCGTCTGAGATGGTTGTCGGCTGAGCGATTGGCAGAAGCATTGTTCGGCTGACAGGCGTCTAATGTTTGTGGCCAGCCATCGATGTGAAACCCACTGTATAAATAAACTTTAGACTTTTTGGGAAGAAAATAAGCTGAGATCTTAATAATGTCTTTTGTTCTGAGCTTAATTCAGCTGCTTCCTTTTCCTTAAATATCCTCTGCTTGGCAAAACAACAGATTTTAGTTGCTATAAATGAAACTGCTCAAGGGCATTGCCTCTAATCTAGGGAACATTGTTTCTGATGTTAACAGACATGAGGACAAATTTGCTATCAGTATGGTGTTAATAGTCAACTTGATACATGACGTCTGCATTGTTAATCTTAACGAACAAGATAGAACAATAGATCTTACGACAATTCAATTTACCAGTGCTTGACTGGGCTGCTTCGCCTAATGATTCTGTGCTTAATTTCACCTTAAATAACTCGGAGGAATCTCAATAGCAGCAGTTTTCCAGTGAACATTGGCAATAAGCCTTAAAATGTATTATTATTTTTTTCCTCTAGAACTACCAATGCAGATTATCAAACCAGCAACCTTCATCAATACAGCTCATTACCCTCTTCTCCTCATTGTGTAAGTATACCTTCAGATGTTTTCCAAAATGCCATTGATAAGGTTCCTTTATTTTGGATAAAAAGTGCATTGTTCATCTTTATTTGTGTAAGTTTCTGGACCTCCAACCAATAGGAAATAAAGAGGAACTGATATATTAATATATATCAATTAGTATAATATTACATTTAAGATGTGCATCAGGTTTTATACCTGTTTGTAGTGTGCACACTTGTTTTTGTGGCTTCTGTGCTTGATATGGTAGATTTCTCTTAGCCCCTTTGAAAGCACAACTGCTCTAAACAGTACAACATTAAAGAAGTTCTCTAAAAATAAAAAGTAACTAAAGGAAATGTCATTATAATTAAATTCTTGTATATATTTATTTGGCAAATCATACTAATTTTGCCTCCAAACATAATCACTGTGCCGCTCTTTTATTACACTGACTGAAACCAGTCATAGACTTTGAATAGGACAAGTGCTAGGTAGGAAAGATGTGCTCACAATGGGTACCTCTAATCTAGTAGTGGAAATACCAGGGTGCTGAGGTAAGAAGAGGCTGCTCACACTGCTGGCCATCATGTCTATCTGATCTAATAGTGGAGATACCAGGATGAGAAGGTGAGAAGAGGTTGCTCACACTGCTGTCCAGCCTGTCCATATTACCTAATATTAGATATACCAATGGTGCTATGGTAAGAAGCAGCTGCTTACACCGTTGTCCTCTTTGTCTATCTGATCTAATACTGGAGATACAAGGGATGCTAAGATAACAAGTGTCTGCTCATACTACTACCCACACTGTGTCTTACCTAATATATATCGCTATGTGTAAAGGGCCCTCAAGATCTGCCTCTATTAGCCGCGAGTGGAGCTCAGCTTGGCTCATGGCTGAAAACCTGTTAAATGCCACTGACAATCTTTGACAGTGGCATTTACAATGCATGTCCCGGGGGCACCGATGGCTTGCCACGACAGCCAAGCGTCTGCTTAAGACACTTGTGCCTGTAATAATTGTACTCCTAGATAATAGAATCTGTGGCTCCTTCTGCTAGTATTCATAGGAGAATGTGATTTTTTATATATACAGCAATAGGGGGGTGATGTTGTATATAATATAATCGATCAGTTAATCACAGTTTCACGTCCACTAAGGGGGACTAAAAAATACAACAAAAAGCTAAAAAAGAAGTTTTAAAAATATGAAGACATTAAAAGAAATGTAATAGTTTAAATGACTCCCTTTTTACTTCATTAAAAAATAAGAAAAAGTTTGATCTATCAAAATCTAAAATTAATTAACCCAATCAGTAAATTGTGTAACAATAAAAAATTCAAAATGCCAGAATTGCTGTTTTTCTGTTGTCACAACAACGCAAGACAATGCAAAAATTGCACTAGCAATCAAAATATTGCATCTGCCACAATATTTATCAATAGACAGTTCCGTTACCCAAAAATTGAAAACGATACTTTTCTCGGAAAATGGTGACGCAAGTAAAATCTTTTTTTCACCACTTAAAAAAAAAGGTATGCATGTTTGTATCACCATAATCATTATGACCTGGAAAAATATATTTCTAGGTTATTATTACCATATTATGATCTGTGTAAATAAAAAGGCCAAACAACAATTGCGGAATTGGTCTTTTTTGACTATTTTTCAGCACTTGAATTTTTTTTCCCACTTTCCAGTAAATTACATGATAAAATAGATGATATCATTAAAAATACTCCTCGGCCTGCAAAAACAAGCCCTTATACGGCTATGTCGATGAAAGAATAATAAAGTTATGGCTTTAGAAGAAGAAAATTAACAAAAGAGCAAACATGGAAAATAGCCCAGCAGCGAAGAGGTTAAGCAGCATGGAGGTAAATGAACAATGAAAATAATGCAGTGCCTGCTGCCTGAGCACCATCGCCTCTTCCAACATCCGATTGATTGTTCCGTGCCAACATTTAGGCCACTCTGATATAATACGGATTGCCTATTTTTAGGATAGGAAATAAATTCTAAAGGCCATTGTAACATAATCTTGTGTATCGATCCCAGTCTTTGTGCCCGCAGCATCATTGAAACATATTACAGTATTTGTGCAGAATTTATTTACTATTCCATTGCAGGGCAGGAATGGGGTAAAATGGGGCATTACATTAATTACATTAAGCTACAAACTTCTACAAAGTCATAAGATTTAATAAATAGTCACAAGATTAATTACTCCTGGATGGAGTCAACATTTTGGTGCTCAGTAATTATATTAATTCCTATTTTATTCAATTTTTCTCTTTACCTAAACTAATCAAATATACGATGCTTAAGAAAGTGTTCTCTTACTGAATTTCATCTTTTACCTGTACATCTTTCATAAACTAGTATTTTATAGAGAACATGACGCATTTGACCCACATGACCACTAAAGGTAGAAGATTAAAAAAAAATCACTCTTGGGCATATCGGTGATGATTTACACTTATTAAAAGTCTGGCAGAGGTGACAAAAGAACAGCTTCATGTATAAAGTGCCAACTCTGCATAAAGAATAGTGATACAACCAAATCTCGCCTGTCTAGAAATGTATTTATGGGAGCAAACCTAAGATCTAAATTATATTTAGGGACAAATAAATAGAAGAGATCCCATTCTCTATTGATGGATTTCTTCCTGAATTTGGTATTCTATAGCATTTTTCATTTTTCATTGTTTTTTGACATTTGGCATTACCCAAATTCAGTGTAAAGTTGCAATCGCTCTTGGTAAATGGAATTTCTTCTCAACTTTGAATTTCTATCAGTTTTTACAAATTTAAGGTTTCAGGATGTAACCATAGCTCATGAATATAGCAAAATGGACATTTACGAGGGAATCACTTGGTGAGAACTTGTATAATACCAAGAGCCAAAGTGTAGGTGGCGTGTGTCACGATCTCGCCTAGGTTCATTTTTTCCAGTGTTCATGAGAGTTATTGTCTGGAAGAACATGAATGCGCTATTTTTTTTTAATAGAAATATTATCAATGAAATACACAATACTACAGTGTTACGCTGCAGCTATGCGGGTAGCTGCAAGCTCCACTAGAGCACTGCAATGAGACTACCACCAGGTGGCAGCAGAGTAGTTAAACAAGCTGAGTCAAAACCTAGAACGTCATGCAGTACAAAGGAGGAAAAAACAAGCACAGAGTCAGTGGAGCACCAGAGGGTCAATACCAGACAAAAGCAAAAGTACCAGAAGCAAGGGACAAAATCAGGTCAGAGCCATAGCCGAGTCAAACACTGGGAAATCCAAAACACAAAGGGAAATACAAGTCGGATGGGCAAAGGGGAAGGAGCAGACACGGGCAAAGTCAATAAACGCAGCAAGACAAATCAGTTTACCACCAGAGTCAGATATTCATGCCGTAGGCAGAAAATATAACTGACACCTGCAGGATGCAGCAGGGAGAAATAGCAGACCTGAAACCAAAGCGAGGCAAGGAAAAGTTAATCCCTGACATGACCAGACCAGGAAAGGGGCAGACAGGACTCAAAACAAGGTCTGGATCATGACATACAGTTTGTAAAGGGCTGATCAGCAACACCCATGGACATCCACTTGCAGTATTTTTCGGACTATAAGATGCACCAGACCATAAAACACACCTAAGTTTTAGATGAGGAAAATAGTAAAAAAAATGGGTATATATATGTCCCCAATCCAGGTATACAAAGTTCCCTCATCACCATCCTGATATGCATGGCCCCTCATCCCTATCCTGGTATGGCCCACTCATCACTATCCTGGTATACATGGCCCCAGTCCTCATCCTGATATACATTGTTCCCTCATCCCCATCCTGGTATGCATGGCCAACTCATCTCTATCCTGGTATGCATGGCCCCCTCATCCGTATCCTGGTAAGCATGGCCCCCTCATCCCTATCCTGGTATGACCTACTCATCACCATCGTGGTATGCATGGCCCTCATCCCCATCCTGGTATGGATGGCACCCTCATCCCTACCTTGGTATGCATGTCCCCTAATCCCTAACCTGGTATGCAAGGCCTCTTCATCCCTATCCTAGTATGCATGGCCCCCTATCCCCATCCTAGTGTAGGGGAGTGGACTGACGTACGGGCCTGTCTGAAGTGGGAAGGTAAAAGTATAGTGTGCTTTAGGTGGACTGATGCATTTATAGACGGGAGACAGCTGAAATAGTGGAGATGGGTGCAATACTGAAGTTTGGCCACAAGATGGGAGTAGAGAGAGTTGTGAGCAATGGACTTAACATCAACTTATGGCTACGAAACTGCACAGTCATGGGGGGCAGGGTTACAGGAACTCTGGGAGGATTCCTCAAGGAGGGGGATAAAAAGCAGGTAGAGAGTTCTAGAATCAGTCAGTCCAGGGAGAGGAGCTGAGGAGAAGAGTAGACCTGAGGAAGAGAAGTACAGTGGTGAAGCTCCAGAAGGGACTGACATCTGAGACAGTCAGGGGGGGTGGCCCTGACAAAAGAAGCTGCAGATGAAGAGACAAGAGAAGCCGCAGACTGAGAGAGCCTGGGGGTACCACTAGACGGACGGACTCAGGCAGGCGAAGTGCTGTAGTTTTAGGCCTAGGGCAGCTGCAGTGAAAGAGCCGCGAGGGCCGTCATATGGAAGTAAGAAGGAAGCGAAGGTACCCGGGCCTGTGTGCGGAGAGTGTCTAGCTGCTGCTGTATGTTGCTGCGGTCGTCAAGAGGGCGGCCAATAAAGAGGACCTGTTGGACGCACTTCAGTCTCCATCTCAGTCTGTTCGTGGCAGTAAGAGGACCACCCCCCAGCCAGTCACCTTACTACACTGGTATGCATGGCCCTCCTCATCCCTATCCTGGTAAGCATGCCCCCCTTCCCATCCCTGTATGCAAGGCCCCCTAATCCCTATCCTGGTATGCATGGCCTCATCAGAAAAACATTACAAAAAACATAAACCATTCTACTTATCTTCCCTGCACTACCTCACAGCATCCTATTCTGATGCCAGCAGCTGATTACAGCTTGTAAGAAGCACATGACAGTAATGTCATGCGCTGCTTACAAACGGAGGACAGCTGCCGAAATGCTCACTGCTCCCACACCCAGGACTATAGGAGGGGAGAGTAGTCAATATTCATCTCACTTTAATAGCGAACACAGTAGCAGCAGCCACCGGCTTCCTGCAGCTGCTGGGCAATCACGTGTGCCTGCTGCTAAAGGGAATGAATATTTACTGCTCTCCACTCCCTCTCTTTAATAGTGGGCACACGTGATTGCCCAGCTGCTGCAGGAACTGGCTGCTGCAGCTATCACTGCCCACTATTACAGAGAATGAATATTCACTGCTCTCCACAATCATGGGAGTAGAGAGAAGTGAATATTCATTGCCTTTAGCAGCGGGCACACGTGATCGCCCAGCAGCTGGAAGCCGACTGCTGCTTTGCCCGCTATTAAAGTGACATGAATATTCACTGCTCTCGACGCCAATAGTCCCTCCCACCTCTCAGTGCTGGTTTCAGTGCATACAGTAGATGTGAGAGGGACTGTAGGTGTGGGGAGCAGTGAATATTCATTGCTAGCTGCAGTGGCCGGCTCCTGCCTCCTGTGACCTGCTGCTCTGCTGCTGCTGCTCCCCACCTCCCCATCCACAGCAGGTATATCCAGACTATAAAACGCACCCCCCATTTTCTTCCACATTTTGGGAGGAAAAAAGTGTGTCTTATAGTCCAAAAAATACGGTACGCAGATGTAAAGGTATGTTGCATTATATGCATGGTGATTCAGTGGTTCGCACTGTTACTTTGCAGTGTTGGGGTCCTGGGGTAAAATTCCACCAAGAACAAAATTTGCAAGGAGTTTGTATGTGTTTCTCTTGTTTGTGTGGGTTTCCTCCGGGTTGTCCAGTTTCCTCCCACACTCCAAAGACATACTGATAGGGAATTTAGATTGTTAACCCCAATGGGGACAGCGATGATGGTGTCTGTAAAGCAGTGTTGAATATGATAGCGCAATATAAGCACGCAAAATAATTAAATATAAATAAGTAAGATTGGGGGGCCTGACCCACTGATCATAATATGGAAAGTTAATTGCTTCTTCCAAAGGGAATGGCTCTTTGAAAAGGTTGTACACTATAGATATACAGTATCTCTATGTGGAAGAAATAAGCCCTGCACTGATGTCATTGTTGAAAAAAATGTGACTTTAGCTTTAAAAGTGAACCACTGCAATTTGAGAAAATGCCATTGTACTCACAGAGTACTCCTCCGGCCATTCCCATGTTGGTTGATGACACCACAAAAATTGATCCGTATGATAGGAATACCTGCCATGGATGTTATCGTCCTCTTCCCGTTTCCAGACTGCTCTGCCGGTCTGTTTTTGCTGGGGGCGGAGCTAAAGCACACTTGATTGGTGAGACTACACAAGATAGTGTCTTGTGTGTGGAGGTGGTGAGCGATGTGAGACCACGGAACTCCATGCTTCCCACTTGTTTTGTGGCTAAGGAGACATGGGATGCTGTGTCTCCTAGTTGACAGGAAACACAGGACGCTACCTTGCCTGGTGTTAGCCAATGGAGAGAGTTTGTGCACCTTGCTGTACAGGTGAGCAGGGTGTGGCTCCATGAACATGACTTGAAGGAATGCATCACCTGATTGTAATCTTTAGATTTGGGCTGGCTATTTAAGGCCTGCTTCTAATCCAGTTTAGTGCTGTTTATTCAGTTCTCATATATAGTGGTATGGTGAGTAGTGTTGAGCATTCCGATACCGCAAGTATCGGGTATCGGCCGATACTTGCTGTATCGGAATTCCGATACCGACTTCCGATATTTTTTCAATATCGGAATTCGGCATCGGAATCGGAAGTTCAGTTGATTGACGGCCTGACGTCATCATGATGCGCGGTGTGTGCGCATCATGATGCGCCGTCATTTCGGGCCTTCCGGGGGTCTCTGCCGGCCTGCCGGGGGGCTGTGCCGGCCTGCCGGGGGGCTGTGTGGACTGCCCGGGGTCTGTACCGGCCTGCCGGGGGGCTGTGCCGGCCTGCCGGGGGGCTGTGCCGGCCTGCCGGTGGTCTGTGCACCCTGTGGGGGTCTGTACCGGCCTGCCGGGGGGCTGTGCCGGCCTGCCGGTGGTCTGTGCACCCTGTGGGGGTCTGTACCGGCCTGCCGGGGGGCTGTGCCGGCCTGCCGGGGGGCTGTGCTGATGTCCGGGGGTCTGTGCAAGCATCGTCCGATGGGACTACAAGTCCCATCGGGCGATGCCTGCTACCATGACAGTGATTGACACATTAGCCAATGATGGGACAGTAGTAGTCCCATCATCCGGCTAATGTGTTAAATGTTAAAAAAAAAAAAAAAAAAAATACTACATACATACTACATGCATGCTACATACATACTACATGCATGCTACATACATACTACATATATACTACATACATACTGCATGCTACATACATACTACATACATACTACATGCATGCTACATACATACTACATATATACTACATACATACTACATACATGCTACATACATACTGCATGCTACATACATACTACATACATACTACATGCATGCTACATACATACTACATGCATGCTACATACATACTACATATATACTACATACATACTACATACATGCTACATACATACTGCATGCTACATACATACTACATACATACTACATACATACTACATACATGCTACATACATGCTACATATATACTACATGCATGCTACATACATACTACATATATACTACATGCATGCTACATACATACTACATGCTACATACATACTACATACATACTACATACATACTACATGCATGCTACATACATACCACATACATACTACATGCTACATACATACCACATACATACTACATGCTACATACATACCACATATATACTACATACATACAATACATTCATACAATACATACATAGACATACAGTACATATAACATAGAGTAACATACTTACCAATACTTGTCACATTGTTCCCCGAAGCCATTGTCTTTTCCGGGATAAATATTAACATAACAAACCACAAAAATACTCACCCACGATCCGAAGCAGTCCACGAGTGTGTCCCACGACGATCTTGGGTAGAGAACTGCAGCATCAGATGATGCTGCCGTTCTCTACGGGCTGCAGGAATCCAATGACGGAAGGTAGGTATCCTTCCGCACTGTATTCCTCCGCCACTTAAAAAAAAAAAAGTCCCTAGTCTCACTTTATGCCATTGCTGTGTGGGAATTTCCCACACAGCAATGGCATAAAGTGAGACTAGGGACTTTTTTTTTTTTAAGTGGCGGAGGAATACAGTGCGGAAGGATACCTACCTTCCGTCATTGGATTCCTGCAGCCCGTAGAGAACGGCAGCATCATCTGATGCTGCAGTTCTCTACCCAAGATCGTCGTGGGACACACTCGTGGACTGCTTCGGATCGTGGGTGAGTATTTTTGTGGTTTGTTATGTTAATATTTATCCCGGAAAAGACAATGGCTTCGGGGAACAATGTGACAAGTATTGGTAAGTATGTTACTCTATGTTATATGTACTGTATGTCTATGTATGTATTGTATGAATGTATTGTATGTATGTAGTATATATGTGGTATGCATGTAGTATGTATGTAGTATGTATGTAGCATGCATGTAGTATGTATGTAGCATGCATGTAGTATGTATGTAGTATGTATGTAGTATATATGTAGTATGTAGTATGAATGTAGTATATATGTAGTATGTATGTAGCATGTAGTATGTAGCATGCATGTAGTATATATGTAGTATGTATGTAGCATGTAGTATGTATGTAGCATGCATGTAGTATATATGTAGTATGTATGTAGCATGTAGTATGTATGTAGCATGCATGTAGTATGTATGTAGTATGTAGCATGTAGTATGTATGTAGCATGCATGTAGTATGTAGCATGTAGTATGTATGTAGCATGCATGTAGTATATATGTAGTATGTATGTAGCATGTAGTATGTATGTAGCATGCATGTAGTATATATGTAGTATGTATGTAGCATGTAGTATGTATGTAGCATGCATGTAGTATGTATGTAGTATGTAGCATGTAGTATGTATGTAGCATGCATGTAGTATGTAGCATGTAGTATGTATGTAGTATGCATGTAGTATATATGTAGTATGTATGTAGCATGTAGTATGTATGTAGCATGCATGTAGTATATATGTAGTATGTAGCATGTAGTATGTATGTAGCATGCATGTAGTATGTAGCATGTAGTATGTATGTAGCATGCATGTAGTATATATGTGTTATGTATGTAGCATGTAGCATGCATGTAGCATGCATGTAGTATGTATGTAGTATATATGTGGTATGTATGTAGCATGCAGTATGTATGTAGCATGCATGTAGTATATATGTAGTATGTATGTTGCATGTAGTATTTATGTAGTATGAATGTAGCATGTATGTAGTATGTAGTATGAATGTAGCATGTATGTAGTATGCATGTTGTATGTATGTAGCATGTAATTTTTTTTTTTTTTTTTTTTTTTTTTTTACATTTAACACATTAGCCGGATGATGGGACTACTACTGTCCCATCATTGGCTAATGTGTCAATCACTGTCATGGTAGCAGGCATCGCCCGATGGGACTTGTAGTCCCATCGGACGATGCCTGCACAGACCCCCGGAGCCTGCACAGACCACCGGCAGGCCGGCACAGACCACCGGCAGGCCGGCACAGCCCCACGGCAGGCCGGCACAGCCCCCCGGAGCCTGCACAGCCCCCCGGCAGGCCGGCACAGCCCCCCGGCAGGCCGGCACAGCCCCCCGGAGCCTGCACAGACCACCGGCAGGCCGGCACAGCCCCCCGGAGCCTGCACAGACCCCCTGGCAGGCCGGCACAGCCCCCCGAAAGGCCCGTACAGACCCCAGAGAGGCTGTACAAGGGCAGGAAAGGGTTTTTCTTATTCCGATACCGGAAGTCCCATAGACTTGAATGGGACTTCCGGTATCGGAATCGGCGATACCGATACTTTTTTTAAAGATCGGCCGATACCATCCGATACGATACTTTGAAGTATCGGACGGTATCGCTCAACTCTAATGGTGAGTGCTTCCTGGTTTGATTCTGGATGCTTCTCTGTAGTTGCTAATGGTTGTTATTTGTTCTTCTTTATTTGCTGTTGTCCCGGGGTTTACCTTTGGTTTTGATTTGGGTTTTATGCTGCTAGCTTTGGATTTACTCTTGGACCTGACTCTACATCGTCTGCGTTACAAGATGCCAGCTATCCTGTGACCGATAGAAGTCTGAGAAGGGCTCTGTAAAGCCCCCTTCCCCTTTGTGAGAGGGTGAAAAATATCCTGGCCCTTAAGGACTTGCCTAGCAGTGGTGGCCTTATGAGCTTAGGCGTTTCAAACCAATATTGTTAATTGTTTCTTAATCAGGGCTAAAGATACCTTTAGCAATGACTAAGAGCAATTTAACAATATTGATTCAGAATGAATGGGATTTTTTTTATCTTTGCAGATGAGTGTTGGGACTTCTTTTTATTAAAACAAAGGAGACACATGGCCTAGCCAAAGTTGACCAAAAAATCATCAGGACCCTTGTCCAGTGGCCACATTTGTAGTAAATTGTGAATTAACACTACTGCAAACAGAGAGCCACTAAAATAACATTAGATCAGCTTAGAGTCTAAAATAATTTGCAGGACCCTTGTGCAGCAGCCACGTCAGTAGTCCATCACCGCCGGACCAGACACCAGGGAACGTCCTCCCACCTGGCGTGTCTTCTAATTAGGTAGACCTGGCATAATTTCATTATTGCGCTTTGCCAGACCTGTAAATTAGAAGAGTCTCCAGGGATGACGTCAGGTAAGAGAAAGCTGCCTGATCTGGTAGTGATGGACTACTGACTCCTCCAAATCTGTGTGCACAACTCGAGGTCTAGCTAATCTTATTTCTGTATTTCAGGACTCAGCCTGTTTATAGGGGCATTAAAGGGAACCTGTCACTCCCTCAGGGCGTTTTTAAGTAAAAGAGCCACCTTCAGCAGCACTAAGACTGCATTCTGTGAAGGTGGCTCTTCTGTTTTTGACCCCTAGTAACACTGAAATATCAACTTTTATAAATAGCTCCTCATACATGTAATGTGTCCCATAGGTATGGTGTGTCCCCCTCTATCAGCCGCCTACCATCCTTCCATCATGCCTCTGTCCTGTGTCTGGGTGCCGCCCACCATCCGTCCATGATGTTGCCCCTGGGCGTCGCTGCCTCCTCCTGTTTTGAATGCCGGCACCTCCCCTGTGACAAGAGTTCTTGGGCATGCGCAGTGCGCGCTGCCCGAGAACCAACATCAGGCTATTGCGCCTGCGTGTTGCGGAGGCCCCAGCCCCGCAGTGTAAATACATGATAACACACTGCGGGGCGGGATCTGGGGCCTCTGCAACACGCAGGCGCAATAGCCTGATGTCGGTTCTCGGGCAGTGTGCACTGCGTATGCCCGAGAACTCTTGTCACAGTTGAGGCACCGGCATTCAAAACAGGAGGAGGCAGCGACACACAGGGGCATCATGATGGACGGATGGTGGGCGGTGCCGACACACAGGACAGGCATGATGGACGGATGATAGGTGACTGATACAGGGGGACACACCATACCTATGGGACACATTACAGGTATGAGGAGCTATTTATAAAAGTCGATATTTCAGCGTTACTGAGGGTCAGAAACAGAAGAGCCACCTTCACAGAATGCAGTCTTAGTGCTACTGAAGATGGCTCTTTAACTTAAAAACACCCGGGGGGGTGACAGGTTCCTTTTAAATGCAAAATTACAGTTTATCAGATTTTCAAACAAAGTACTGTATATTATACATGGTGCTAAATATATTTCTTTAAATGAGTCAACCCCATTTTCTCCACAGTACTAACATTTAAATATACGTTCAGAGAATAAATTGCCTAATATGTATCCGACCTCAGCCACATTCTAAGCAATCGATCCAACCAGGGATAGAACATGGCTTGTGTTGGTGTTGTTTGTGTTATTTTATTAGCTTAGTACACATTTAGGAAATCTAATTTTCCATTACAGTTCTGGGTGCCCAGAAGTTGGAAGTAAGTAGCCAATTTGAAATGAGTAATAAATCATTAGTCAGGATAGCACTGCAGCCTTTGGTGCTGAGTTTGCAGTGAACGTTTATTCAGTTCTTATTACGCCCTTGGCTGCCGTATAACAAGCATATACAATACCCAGTCATTTCAATACGTTATAGAGCTACCGCTTGCTGAGCTTAATGCATATAATGAAGCATTTTATGGAAAATATACATATATAGTAAACCATTACTAACACTACCAATTATAGCATAATATATTACAAACTGTAAATTATTATCCTCGGAGCGCTCATGCTGAGTCTTAGGCATGGAAACCCATATATTAGCAAAATGGTTTATTTATGTGAAGAATAATAGAGTTCTGTATCGAGGCACTATGATCAGCGTAACATAAAAGCAACCCAACACACATTTGCACCACGTTCTCCCTTGACAATTATTTGCTGCTTGGAAATTGAATTTTACATTGAGAATAATGTTTTAGTAATATAAAGTGTAAGTACATTTAAAAAAAATAATAGTCTCCATATCTTTGATGACTCTTTGTGGGCTAATTCCACTATTAAATAGAAGTCAAGTTCAAATGATGCTTCCCCGTGGCCTTCCAGCTGACAGGAATAAATGGCTTACATTAGCCTGCTAATTCTAAGGGCATTATAAGGCACACAGTTTAACAGAAGTTGAAAAATTACATATTTAATTGATATCTGGAATTGGAAAGAGAACTTTTTTTTCACATCCTCCATCTATGATGGCAGTTCCTTGATAAACAGCGCAGGTTTTAAAAATGTGGAAATTTGTGGATTATTGGCCATTTAAGTGATCGCATCAGCTGGATCCATCAAACCAATACTGCAATAAAGTGTGTTTGCTATAGCCTAGAGTCAGGGGCCTAGCAGCACAAGGTCCTCTCCAGCAATTCCTTATAAAGAAATGTTATTGATCTTAGACGAAACAATTTAGATGGTAACATCTGCTGTCATACCTGTCCCTATTGTGCGTTGATCTGTGCAGAGTGTGGCTTCCATCACCCTAAAATAAAGCTTCTCAAATATTTCTACTTTACTCTTGCTTCACCTTCACCAGATAATCTAAACTGATGCCAAAGCCTTATAAGCAAACAAATACAGTTGCATGAAAAAGTGTTTCCCCCTTCCTGATTTCTTATTCTTTTGCATGTTTGTCACACTTAAATGATTCACATCACCAAATTTAAATATTGAAAGATAACACAAACACAAAATGCAGTTTTTAAATTATGATCATTATTTTTAAAGGGAAGAGAAATCCAAACCTACAGGGACCTGTGTGAAAAAGTGACTGCCCCTAAAACCTAATAACTGGATTGGCTACCCTTAGCAGCAACAACTACAATCAAGCATTTCCGATAACTGGCAATGAGTCTTTTACAATGCTCTGGAGGAATTTTGGCCCACTCAACTTTGCAGAATTGCTGTAATTCAGCCACATAGGAAGGTTTCTGAGCATGAACTGTCTTTTTAAGGACATGCCACAGCATCTTGATTGGATTAAGTTCAGGATATTTACTAGGTCACTCCAACGTCTTAATTTTGTTTTCCTATAGCCATTCAGAGGTGGACTTGCTGGTTTGTTTTGGATCATTGTCCTGCTGCATAGCTCAAGTATGCTTTAGCCTGAGGTCATGAACAGATGGCTGGACATTCTCCTTCAGGATTTTTGGTAGACAGAACAATTCATAGTTCCATTTACCACATCAAGTCTCCCAGGTCCTGAAGCAGCAAAATAGCCCCCAAAAACTACATTACCACCACAATATACTGTTGGTATGATGTTCCTTTTCTGAAATGCTGTATTACTTCTCCCTCATATGTAATGGGAAATACACCTTTCAAAAAGTTCAACTTTTGTCTCCTCAGTCCACAGAGTATTCTCCCAAAAGCCTTGGGGATTATCAAGATGTTTCCTGTCAAAACTGAGACAAGCCTTTATGTTCTTATTGCTCAGCAGAGGTTTTCAAGTTGGAACACTGCTATGCAGGCCAATTTTGCCCAGTCTCTTTCTTATGGTGGAGTCATGAACACTGACCTTAGTTGAGGCAAGGGAGGCCTGCCATTCTTTGGATGTTGTTGTGGGGTCTTTTGTAACCTCTTGGATTAATCTTTGCGCTCTTGGGATAATTTTGGTTAGGCGGCCACTCCTGGGAAGGTTCACCACTGTTCCATGTTTTCATCATTTACGAATGATGGCTCTCATTGAGTCCCAAATCTTTACAAAAATCTTTATAACCTTTTCCAGACAGATAGATCTCAATTACTTTGCTTCTCGTTTGTTCCAGAATTTCTTTGTTTGGTGGCATGATGTCTAGCTTTTGGATCTTTTGGTCATTTGCACATAGCTGAACTAGAGCAGGTGCAGAGAAGAGTGACCAAAGTTATTAGGGAACTGGGGGGTCTGCAATACCGAGACAGGTTATTACACTTGGGGTTATTTAGTTTGGAAAAATGAAGGCTAAGGGGTGATCTTAATACAATGTATAAATATATGCGGGGACAATACAAAGACCTATCTAATGATCTTTTTACTCTTAGACCCGAGATGGGGACAAGGGGGCATCCTCTACGTCTGGAGGAAAGAAGGTTTAAGCATAATCACAGATGTGGATTCTTTACTGTAAGAGCAGTGAGACTGGAACTTTCTGCTGTATTATGTTGTAATGAGTGTTTAATTACTAAAATTTCAGAAGGGACTGGTGCCTTTCTTGAAAAGTATAATGTTACAGGTTATATGCACTAGATTCCTTGATAGGGCATTGATCCAGGGAACTAGTCTGATTTCCATATGTGAACTCGAGAAGGAATTTTTTTCCCCAATGTGGAGCTTACTGTTTGCCACATGATGTTTCTTTTTGCCTTCCTCTGGATCAATATGTTGGAGCATGTTAGGTTAGGATATGGGTTGAACTAGATGGACTTAAAGTCTTCTTCCAACCTTAAAAACTATGTTACTATGTTACTATTTTACTTCACTTTCAGGCAGGTCCTATTTAAGTGATTTCTTCATTGACATTAGGCGTTGCAGTAATCAGGCCTGCGTGTGGCTAGGGAATTTGAACTCAGCTTCCCAAAGATGTGGTAAACCACAGTTAAAACATAAATTAAGGGAGGGAAATCACTGTTTCCCACAGGGTCCTGTAGGTTTGGATTAATTTTTCCCTTAATAATAAAGACTTTCATTGAAAAACTGCATTTTGTGGTAACTTGTGTTCTCTTTATCTAATATTTAAGTTTGTTTAGTGATCTGATACTTTTGAGTGTGGCAAACATGTAAAAGAAAAGGAATGCAAGAAGGGGGCAACATTTTTTTCACACATCTGTAGTTACTGTGCCCTTTTTACCGCCATAGAAATATAAAACAAATATTCCTGTGTGACCCATATAAAACCGCTTAGCAGCAGCAAATACCACAATGCAACATAACAAAGAATGGCGCTGAAAGCCACAGTTCATCAAATCATAACTCCCCAATAGCACTGCAATGTAGTACAAAATATCTCCTCAATAGCACCACCTACTACAGATGAATCTCAGAATGCCTTTCCAGAAGTGCCAAATGCCACAGTTCAGCCAATTTACCTCACTAGTAGTGCCAAACACATACTACAGTGCAGCACAAAACCACTCTAGCAGCATTAACATGACAAGGCCAAACAAAATAATTCCCCAACAGTGGCAAATTCTAGAGTACAACAAAACATGCCTTTGCAATAGCGCCAAATACTTCAGTGCAGCACAAAATACCATCCCAGCAGTGCCAAACAAAGCACCACAATGAAGCACAACATACCTCCCCAGCGGTGCCGAACAAAACACCACAATGAAGCACAACATACCTCCCTAGCAGTGCCAAACAAAAAAAATCACAATTGCAAACAATATACTTCACCAGCAATGACAAACACAAAATCAAAATATTACACAACAAACTTCCCCAGCAGTGTCAAACAAGGCACAACAATGCAGCTTAACATACCTTCTCAGCATTGCAAAATAAGACACCACAATTCAGCACAACATATCATAGAATCATAACCATATCATGGAAGAGAAACCCATTAAACCAGTAAAAAGCACTTAAAAAACAGTCTTATAGGTGGGTTTACATATGGAAATTAGAGGACAATCGCAATCCCTTGAGAAAGGCCATCTGCCGAAATGTGCGTTGGGAGGGGGTATGCCTTGGGTGGACCTCTATCTACTATACTGACAGGTAAAAGACTTCTTGTGATGTGATTATATACATTCTTTCGTACCCTGCCTGGTATTATTACTTTAATGTGGGATAGGTGCAATATACTTACCATCATGTTAGCCCATCAATGTTGATGTATTTCTAATCCCTTGGTCTATACACCAGAATGTATGCTCCATTTTTTCAGCCTATGTGCCCCTATGGTCATTCTGACACAATCCCCATTTTTCCTGTTTCCTGTATATTCAATAAAATTGTTTTTCATATTTTCAAATAATTTTTTGTCTTTGGACTTTATTTGATCCTATTTTTTCTTCCTGTGATTTTTGATATCATAGAATCGTAGAGTTGGAATGGACCTCCTGGGTCATCTGGTCCAACCCCCTGCTCAAAGCAGGATTCACTAAATCATCCCAGACAGATATTTGTCCAGCCTTTGGTTGAAGACGTCCATGGAAGGAGAACTCACCACCTCTCATGGCAGCCTGTTCCACTCATTGATCACCCTCACTGTCAGAAAGTTTTTCTAATATCTAACTAATCTGTGTCTCCTCCCATTCAGTTTCATCCTATTGCTAGTCTAGTCTTTCCTTGTGCAAATGAGAATAAAGATGATCCTTCTACAATGTGACAGCCCTTGAGATATTTGTAGACAGCTATTAAGTCTCCTCTCAGTCTTCTTTTTTGCAAGCTAAATATTCCCAAATCCTGTAACCGTTCCTCATACGACATGTTTTGCAGACCAGTCACCATTACGGTCGCTCTTCTCTGAACTTGCTCCAGTTTGTTGATGTCTTTTTTTAAAAAGTGGTGCCCAAAACTTCAGTAATGCCAAACAAAACACCACAATGCCATAAAACATACTTCCCCAAAGTGCCAAACACTACAATACAACACAATATCTCTCCCCCAAAGTGCCAAAGAAAACACAATGCCACACAACATTGCTTCCCGCACAACATCCTTCCCCTACAGTGCCAAACACCACAGTGCAGCACAACACACCTCCCCTGCAGGGCCAAAAACCACAGTGCAGCACAGAATACCTGCCCAATAGCACCAGATACCACTATACAGTACAAAATACCCTCCCAAATACCAGTACTAACACTACATCCTTTCTCTCTCATAGAGATGGCAATCCTGGAAGTCAGAGTGCCTCAGAAAAGTTTGAAGTTAATTGGATAACAGCGCTTGTCAGCTCTTTCAGTGTTGTAGTAGTAAAGTTTGATGGACGTGGAAGTGGCTATCAAGGCACAAAGCTTTTACATGAAGTGAGAAAAGAACTTGGAAGTTTACAAGAAAGAGACCAATTGTCCGCTCTGGGGTATGTACACATGACATGACGTCTATTTTTATTTACTACGGAAAAAGACACTGATTTACAGATGAGCTGTCCTTTTCTTATGGTCTATCACTGTTGCATGTTGCATATGTAATCTAAGGCAATGTCCATACAGGGTTTATATTTAGTGGATTTTGTGGGTGGAGCATCCAATATGTAATACAGTAGCAGCATTGTGGATAAAATGTTATGATCTTTCTTCCACACACTGAAATCCGCAGCATGTTAATTTATGCTGCGGGTTATCAATGTGGATGACATCTTTTTGAATGCAAATGATGAAAGCTGCACAAAATCTGCAGCATTTCCACAATTAAATCCGCCACAAAATCAGCATAATTTGGTGGATATTCCATTGTGGAATCTCTTGTGTGCACATAATCTTTGCTAAAGGGAATTGGTTTCCATTGTTCCCACATCTTCCACTCCTTTTTAGAAAAGTGTCAAGGCCAGTACAAAAAGGCCATAAAGTTGCATGTTTTTTGTGCACAGTTTGAAAAATTTGAAGCCATAAAACTGGTTTAAAAAAATAAAAAACCTGAAAAATAGATCCATTTGTTTGAGTTAGTTTTCTGATACAGGACAAGTGGCACATACACCAGTGATTTGTGCAAATGGTTTAATTTTATGAAGTTATGATTATTCCTTTTTCCTCTCTATTTATTACAGATCACTATTGAAATTCCAATATATAGATAAGACGAGGGTCGGTGTATTTGGAAAGGTAATGCTCCATTATTATTACGTTATGCTTGAATTAGATAATACAAAATATAGAACCACATAACACATCAGATCATGCAACACGATAATAGTCATCTTCTGCAAACAATGGGTTGTCGGCTACTGTATATTTGCAGACCATCCTACTACTACAGACCTCAAGAGGTGGGGCCTGGTATCAATTTGACATCACCCAAGAGGATTTGGGTCGTTCTTAGTTGGTTTCTGAAAATATATTCCAGTCTATGAAGGACAGTGAAGGTTGATTTCATCAGTAGCATAATACACATGGTTGATGTGTTGGAAGGAAGAGTTCCCCATAAGGTCTGATCTTCTTGTTGGCCTATGCTCCGTCATAACTATGCTTTTGTATGCTTCGCATCTGGTTTAACGTTAGATATTTACCATTACACTATAGATTAGTACTTCTGAAATTGTGAGGCTGGCCCCACCAGTGAGGTGCCCTATAGTTATTGGTGAGACAGTTTTTAAACATGTAATCTTATGTTACACAGTCCTTTCTATGCATCAACAATCTATAGTTTAGCAACATAGTTGACACATTATGTGCTTGTAATAATGTTTATGTTATACTGGGTTTAATATACAAAAAAGTAAAAGTGAGAGATATATTTAATTTGAAAATTAACTTTGCCTACAGATGGTGAGGCCCATTCCTCATCTTGGTCTGTCTTGTGAGGCCCAGACATTATCTTAGTTAATATTGAGAGGCTCTAATATAAAGAAGTATGAAAAGTCCCTTGTACCATGTGGATCGTCAGTGCCGTTACATCTTTAATTTGTGTCCACTGTGGTAGATCGTCTCACTCAGACGTACACTGATGTAGACATGGGAGCACTGTCTCTTTAAAAACTTCACTGGTTTATTATATATGCGACAAAAACCACGTAAAAGTAAAAATAAACAAGGTACTTTGGTCAAAACGGGAAAACAAAACAAAATTGTAGCACAAAGCACAGTCCTTGTGGTAGTGGGGATCTGCCCACTCAGGGTCTGCTTAAAAAAAAAAAAGTTTCAGGTTAGCATAAATACAAACTTCTCTGGAGTTAGCCTCTCCAGACACACTGAACACTGAATGCCTCAGGAGGCTGTCTATTTAAACCACACCATGGGGAGGTAAAAAAAAAAAAAAAAGGTGAACAAAATCCCACCCACTCTATGGTTGTCCACAAAAAACCCAGCCCTTAAAATGGCCGATTAACCCCCCTCAACACATAGTGTGCATTAACAAATTTGTGGACCGTGAATCAAATTTCTTGGGAAAATTAAATAAAGTTGGCAAATTTAAATTTCAAAAGAATCGCTCGTCTCTTAATGCTACATTTTCACTGCACGGACGGATGCAGGGTAAATAAATGTGTGGTTGACCAAGTCTTTTCTTTGAGACCACAGTTGATTCCCAGGGGATAAAAAGTGACCTTATCTATTCTGATGGGGTGTCTGCCACTCTGCATTTTTCAGAAAAGGAGTTGTTTTCTTTTTCAAAATATTAGTTTGAATAAACTTCAGCATAATACAAATCTAATAATAAAGTTTGATGTGAATTATTTCATCGTTTTGACAGCAGTTGCTCATTAAGCAAGCAGGTTAATAACAATTCTTAATCTATATGACCTGGCTTCCTGCAGGCTACCCTGTGCAAATGTTTCATACTTTGTGCAGTATAATTGCTTTTATGTCTTATGATGATTTACAAAACACAATTATCAACAAATATTTTATTGATGAGTGGATTATTTCAATCAGTTCGGCTCACAATATTTGTGCTCTGATACTATAAAGCCTCTCATCAAATTACATTTATAATTAGGGTAAGAGCACTATGCAATCTATGTGTTTTCTGAATATTTCCTTTCCAGATAAAACACATTATTTTGTCCTAGCCATAATTGGCTGACTCTAATTTACAATTTCTGCTGAATCCTGGAATCAGATTATGTTTAATGATGTAAATCTACAATTATATTCACCTTTCGCTCGCTCGCCACTCAGTCGGACTTGTTAAATATTCATAGTTTTTAGGTTTGGATGAGTTTGGAGTTAAAACTAATTCAACTTTTATTGACAAGAGGTTTTAGCGGGAATTATAACAAGATTTCTCACTTATTGTACACAAAACACCGCAGAGATGTATTCGGGTATTTTAGATTAAACAAAATCTGTTTTGTGGCATTAATGCATAGCCATGTCTAATATTCAAACTTCAGATTATATCAATTTATTTTTGATTCGGTGAGAGGATTCACACAATCAGCATATGAGCGAGTATTGCAGTCTGAGTGTTTTTGTTTAGCGATTTTAAATAGTTTTTTTCAGACATTTCTAGAAAAGAAAAATTTAAAAACTAAAGTGTAAATGAAAAGACTATGAGATTAATTTCGACTTTACGTAGTAACACTTGATGAAGGCAAATAATATCATTAAAGGAAGCAAACTTGAAGGGAATCTGTCTCCCTTATCTGAGAGCAGCCTAATATAGGAGAAGAGACCCCGATTCCATTGATGTATCACTTAAGGCCCCGTCACACATAGCAACGCACCAGCGATCCCGACAACGATATGACCTTATCAGGATCGCTGGTGTGTCGCTACATGGTCGCTGGTGAGCTGCCAAACAGGCAGCTTCACCAGCGACACGAGGTTCACAAGCGACGCACGTCGCTTAGTTACCCACTGTGTACCTTAGTACGCGCAGCACTTAGAAACCCGATGTGTACCTTGGTTACCAGCTCCCTGCACCAGCGCGCTGGTAACTAAGGTACAACTCGAGTTTCTAAGTGCTGCGCGCCGCTCAGAAACCCGATGTGTACCTTAGTTACCAACGCCAGCTCGCTGCCACACGCAGCGATGCGTGCTGGCCAGCGGGAGACCAGCGATCAAAAAAATGTCCAGGCCATTCCAGGACGATCAGCGATACTCGGCAGGGGGGCCGGTCGCTGGTAAGTGTCACACACAGCGATCTCGCTGGTGAGGTCGCTGTTGCGTCACAAAACTTGTGACTCAGCAGCGATCTTGCTAGCGAGATCGCTATGTGTGACGGGGGCTTTAGTTTACTGGATGCAGCAGTTATGATACAATCAAGAGTTTTAAGATGTATCTGAACTGAGAAAACTGCTCTGCCCACACCACTGATTAGCAGCTTTCTGTGTATTTTGTATATTGACAGAAAGCTGCCAATCAGTGTTGGGTGGCGGAGTTAGACCAGGATGCACATGAGCTGTAGTCCTGTAGTGTGAATCTGCTGATAAAACACTCATTATATTGAAATGACAGCAAACTGCCTAATAAGTGGCACATTCATGAAATCAGTAGTGTCTCAGCCCCCTGTCTCATACTGACCTCAGATTAATAACAAAAACCTGCTCCTAGATTCCCTTTAAAGGGGTTACCCTTTTTTAAGATTTTTCTGTAATAAATAAATATTGACTATTAGAGTTGAGTCAAACGATTCACAGGCGTCTGGTCCAGTGGCCACTCTGTGCAGCCTGAGCAAAGCACAGTGAATATTGTACTACCTGCTAGCATTCTGGGCTCCTTTTCTAATAGGACTTGCTAAGTAATGCTTTCTAATAAGGAAAGGTGCTCAAGATGCTGATATACCGTAGGAAGTCTGCAGTGCTCTAGTCTAGCTCCCACAGAGTACCGCTACAGCTTCTTGAACAGAGTCCTCCGAATCATATTGCTCAACTCTGTTGACTATGGTATTCCATACAGTATAAGAATTGCAAAAAAATGGGGGGGGGGACAAAAAGCGCAATAGGGTCTTATCCACGTTACAAAGGATAGAGTATATCATGAAATTTGCTCACCTGGTTAGGATGAGATAAGAGCATGTAGGTAGCGGCTGCTGCAGATCCACAGGTCCTTAGTGACCAGAAGAAATGATATATCCAAAGGGAATTCGTAGTTATATTCCGCGCTGACAAATTCCAGGAGAATGCTGTAGGATTGCAGTGGTTTTATTCAATGCATTGAATATATCATACAGTATAAGAAAAAATATGAAGATACTGTACATATCCCAGATATTTCTCCAAAGCTTGTTCTTTTGGCATAAGTAGATAACTTAAGGTTACTGTGTTCAACCCTCAATTTGTAGCATTGCAACTGTTAAGGTGGAATGAAATTCTGAAGTTAAGAAATCTTTCTCTCATGTTAAAGGAATATGGAGGATATTTGAGCACACGACTCGTGACATCCATGGCAGATGATCTATTTGCATGTGGCTCAGCTCTTTCTCCTATAACAGATTTTAAACTATATGGTAAGGTATTCACATTTACTAAATATTTTAGATTTTTTTTAATGTTGTATTTCTTATGTAATATTTAGGTTCTATTCAGGTAAAATTTAGGTAAAAATAGTGCAGTATAGCAATCCAGACAATCCTATCAAGTCAGGTCCATCACAGTGTCATGACTTCCAAAGCTAAGAACACAGTCTTCTGGAATGTTTACACTGTTTGATAATCATGAACCAGAATCGTGCAGTCTAAACAGTCTTCCAATGAACGAGAAAAATGCTCATTCATCAGGTGAAATGATCTTCTAGTTTGCCAAAAAAAATCATCATCCTTGACAGTGCATCAGACTGTGTAAGCAAGCCCTACTGTGTCAAGAACAATATGAATAAGGAAGTTTCAGGGCGCTTCCTTCAGAGGATCCTTAACCCTATTTGGAATAAGAGGGTTATATTGCCAAAGAAGCAAGGATCTCTGATGTTGAATCAGATGATATTTTATTGGCTATGTTTAGCAAATACAAAATTTTATAAAACACATTAAAAACTTATTTTAAGAAAACAACGCGTTTCGGCCATGTTGGCCTTCATCAAGTGTAGAAACTTTTGTATTTGCTATACAAAATAAAATATCATCTGATTCAATATCAGAGATACGTGGTTCTTTTGCTGCATAACCCTCTAATTCCAAGTTGGGTTAAGTAAGGATCACCCTTGTTTGCAAACTTTTCCCAGTGTTGTGCCTCTTTGCATAACCACAACAGGTGAGCAAGATTTAAGTTGTACTTTTCTCAGCAAGTCAGATTCACTCATCTACTGCGCTTAGATAGCGATTTCGCTCTCTTTCCCCTCATCCTCTCTTTCCCAGGACCTCATTCACGTGTCAAGAAGAATGGCAGCTTATCCGCAGTGAGTGATCAGATCATACAGTGTGCAACTGAAGAGCGGTTTTCCTGTTTAAACTGGCTTCTAAACAACCACTGATCAATAAATATATACCGATTGGTGGTCTTTTAACAATAAAAAAGTTGGTAAATATAAATACACCCCTATCAAATTTCTTAAAGAACTCTGTATCTAATAAATTTGTTATAATTAATGAAATAAATTATTTTTGCGTGGTCTCTCATAAATTAACCAGTAGAGGCTAAGCAAACAGCTGTGTGCTGGTATTAATAGCCTGAGAGCCTTCATGGATATTGGCCCATTCCCAGAATATTAAACATCATCCCCTAGCCTTGGGCTTTAACTCCGGTGGTTATGAAAATGTAAAGGGACCCATGCCTTTTTTTATCATTTTTTTTATTAACAAGTACAGTAAGATCACCAGAGTTTATAGCAGCTGTTTTTTTTGCTTTGCAAGTGATATTGCTGGACTGATGAACAACCTCGAGATCGGCATTCGACACTCCAGCATTCATCAGTCTGACACTCGACCTACTGTGAGACCTGGTGGCTTTGAACTCAGGTAACCTTAAAGTTACTAGAGTTCACAGCCAGCGAGTCTTTCAGCAGCTGCAAGGATGGAAACCTCATGGGAAATGGTGAGGCACAGTTTAAGATTACTAGAGTTTCAAGCTGCTGGAGCACCTGGAGGCTGTGAACTAAGGTTACCTTGGGTTGGTATTTTACAGTAATTGTTAATAAATAAAAAAATAAATGAAAGAAACAGTGTGGGGTCCCCTGTAATTTTCATAACCAGCTGAGGGAAAGGCAACATCTGGTGGCTGATGTTAATATCCAGTTGCCAATGGCCATAAAGGTTGCCAGGCTAATAATATCAGCTAACAGCTGTTTGCTTAGCTTTTATAAGCTATTATAGGGGATACCTCCCCAAAAAATTATGTTGGGTCTCCCCTATATTCAACAACCATCAAAAGCTAAACTGACAGCTGCAGGCTGATATTAATAGCCTAAGGAAGGGCCAAAGATATTGGTCTACTCCAAGACTAAGAATAACAGCTCTCAGCTGCCCATGAAATAGTGAATCTATAAGATTCGCCAATCCTGGTACTTAGCCTCTGCTCTTCCCACTACCGGTGTTGCAATGACAAGTGGGGTAATAGTTTTGGGGCTGATGTCAGCTGTTTTATGTCCACTGACATCAAAACCAGGGATTAGTAATGGAGAGACATCTATAAGACCCCCCATTACTATCCCCACAGCCAGAATAAAGTCCTTTATTTGAAATAAAACTACCCGATCCTCTTTTACCTATTTATTTACAAAATTAAAAATAAAAAACATCATATTTATGACCTGTCCTACGATAATCCATTTGTCCCACGAAGAGCCCAACTGACAACTCAGCTACATTTGGATTGCAAGATGCAACCAATCAGTCATCAATCCAGGAGACACTGAGAATAAGGCTGAGAACTCATTTGCAGCTCCAAGGATGACATCAATAAAGTGAGCGGAGTTCATAGTCGATGAACTCCGGTGAACTCACTGATGTCATTGATGTCTGTTTGAGAACTTTCTCAAAAATGCAGACATCAGTGAGGTCACCAGCGTTCAAGACCGGGCGTACAATGATGAGAACACTATGCAACAGCACATGTGAAAAAGACTTGGGCATAGATCACAGACTGCACATGAATCAGCAAAGTAAAGTAAAAGTAAAGACCTTGCTGTAATGGCGCTCCTCTTAGCCTTCTGAGACTTAATAGTTGGCTATAATTATCTTAATGGATGTCACAGTGTACAGGGATCATCTCTTTTGCACGTGGAAACACAAGGAGAAATGTAATGAAACTTTTACAGGGAAGATACAGATTAGATATTAGAAAAAACTTTTGACAGTGAGAGTAAGCAATGAGTGGAACAGGCTGTCACGAGAGGTGGTGAGTTCTCCTTCAATGAAAGTCTTCAAACAGTGGCTGGACAGACATCTGTCTGAGACCATTTAGTGAATCCTGCATTGAGCAGAGGGATGGATAGGGAGGTCCCTTCCATCTCTAACATTCTATGATTCTATGATCTATTGCACATGAATGCCTACCTGCCTCTGTTCTGTGAATCACAGGCCACTGTTTTTTAAGTGACCTGCCTCCTTTGTTTAAAATGGCTTCTTCATACACAGGAGCAGGCAGAGGAGCCGTGGAATCACAGATAAGGAGGAAAACACACAGTGCACAGTCCGGCCCCTGTGCACCAAATTATAATTAGCAGAAAATGATGGTAATTAAAGAAGAACCAACAAGCGGATTTTTACCTCCAAAGGTATCAGTGTTAATCAGTATTACAGCGCCATTACAGCAAGGTCTTTACTTTTACAGTACAACACTCGTGCTGAAAGGTTGTCTTTAAATCTCATTTTCTGCATGTATACCAACTAAGATACTTACTTGTAATGTTTCTTCCTGGAAAATGATTCCAGTCTTAATATGTTTTATTTCTTTAAGCATCTGCTTTTTCGGAGAGGTATTTGGGACTACATACCTTTGATAATGGAGCCTACGGGGCATATGAGGTATGAATATTTGAGAAGCTCTTGCTTTGGCACAGACTAACATTATTTTATGTAACTTGATTTATTCTCAGCATCTATTGCTATATGCATGTTTCCCAAGCAGTGACTCAGGAGCCTCATTGGCAGTTGTATAGCTGCAGCCAGTTGCAAACACTGGAAGGCAACAGTGATACTAAAACTTGGCGCTAGAGTTACAATCATGGAACTGACAGCCGATTCCAGGTTAAGATGCGTATCAATGTCAGGATCCTTGGCACAGTGGAAAATATTGTCAGACCTAAACTTTGAATCATCACAAAATACCAACAACCTGAGATTTTTATACTGATTTTTTTCCCTTTTAGTTGATTTAATTATGCTTATTAGATATTTCACTGATATGCTTCAACCTGTGTCGGCATTTTTTAAATAAAATGAGACATTATTATTATGAAATATAGCCATACTAGCCTATGTATTTCAAACCTTTCATTTTTAAGGATTGTTAATCATGGCATGAAAAAAAAATAGCTATGTCTAAGAATCTTTGAAAATCAAAGGTTAGGTTTGAAATGCGTAAGTTTATATGGCTACATGTTTTTTTTTACTTGGGATTTTTGTACATTGTTTTACTTACTACGTCAAATTTTTTTGAAGTTCACTTCTGCGCAAATTCAGCAAAATGGCAGCTGCTGGCCACCATTTTTCTGAAGCGTAAAAGAAGAAAATTTTAAAAGTCCTTATGCTCAGTTTATCGCTCATCTCTCCGGCTTCACCACTAATCACCATCATACATCTGACCCTCATCACATTTTCTGATTCTCTCTGTGAGTACTGAAATCCCCAGGCCTCTCACACTGAGCTGGCTCTGATGAGGCCCCGGATGGTTCAGCGCATGCATGGTCACGTCGCATGTCATAACGTCATGGCATAGTGACCTTCTTCATGCTTATGCAGAACCATCCTAGGCCTGATCAGACCAGGATGCCCTGGCTCAGTGTGAAACTCCCAAGGATTTCAGTGTAAGCAATGGGGTCAGAAGATGAGAGTAGATCGAGAAAGGTGACGGTGAAGAGAAGGGGCCAGAGAGGTCATCGGTGAATTAAGTATAATGATTTTTCTTATTTTTTTTTTTTACATATCAAGTTTACTATACTCTGGCGTGTCCCCAGAGAATAATAAGGAACATTAAATTTGGGGTGAATAACTTCTCCTAGAAATGTACTACAGAAAATCAGAATTAAACGAAGTTTATCAAATCGAAACAAGCTGAAAAATACAGTGTATCATACCCAAGACTAATTGTACCTTAAAGGTAATTTCCAGCACTTTCTTGTAATCACTAGTAATTACAGCATTAATTCCTGATCTCAAACACTGTTACAGCTAATATATTCAGTTATTATGGGAAGCTTCTGGCATTCTGCTGCGATAGCATAAAACCTATGATTTTTGTATGTAGCCACCGAGAGGATGTCTTATAGCAAACAGCATAAAAAGCTATTCAATTTGCCAGAAATCCATACCCTTTGTTCTATTCACATAAGGCATGTGTGACTTTTCATTGAAGCTTATCAGTCATTTGTGTAAAGCCAATTTTCCATCCCTTTGCTGAAGATAGCCTCTTTAATCTATGTTTCCACAGTTGGCCAAAGTAACAGTTCGAGAGTCTTTATCGAATAAAGCTAAATTTTTGATTATCCATGCTACTGCAGATGGTGAGTAATGCTTTATTAATCCTTAATCTATTCCATAATGATAAGGACCTATTAGACAGATGCTCCTCACTGAGCAATGAGAAAATGTGCTATAATTAATTTGTCCCCTTTACTGATACTAATCTTATTTTACAGAAAAAATCCACTTCCAGCACACTGCAGAACTCATAACGAATTTAGTCAAAGCCAAAGCCAATTATTCCTTACTGGTAAGTTCCTTGTTTCCCCAATTTTTATGTCTCTAAAGGGCCAGTCACACTAAGAGATATCGCTAGCAATATCGCTATAACTAGTGACGTTATAGCGATATTGCTAGCGATATCGCTGTGTGTGATACTTACCTACGACCCGCTCCCCCGCTGGTTATCGCTGATCGCGCGAGAACGTTCAGGACTGTTTCTCGTCGTCAGCTTCCTGCGGCGCTTCCTGCTGTGACGACGAGCGATGCATGGAGGCGGGCGGGAGGACGCAGGATCGCCTGGTGTGACAGGTAAGTAGCGACCCCCGTCCCCAGCGATGTCGCTGGTGAGATCTGCCTATGTGGCAGCTCACTAGCGACCACTTAGCGATGTACCAGCGATCCTGACAGCGTCATATCGCTGGTCGGGATCGCTGGTACATCGCTAAGTGTGACAGTACCTTTACATACATGGTAGTGTCAAAAATATGTGAACAGCACAGTCACCTAAGGTGGCAAGTATATACTGAACTTTTGACTTTTTTACATATTTCCCTTGTGTTCTGCTAAAAAAATTATAGCTACTTTTGTTTATGAACAGGTAAGACTTGATTGACCAACCTGAAGTTGTACTAAAGTGTACACTTACTTACATTCACAAAACTTGGGACATTTATAGAAAATCTGTCGGCACAATTTTATAATGTAAGGTAAGAAATTGCTGTAATGGCGCTATAATACTGATTACATTGATACCGTTGATGAAGAAATGTATAGTTCTTCAGAGGGGCCAGGGAATCAGAGACAGGGAGAAGACCCAGTGCACAGTCCGACCCCTGTGCACCAAAATCTAAAAATGGTGATTAATGAAGGACAGTAAAGCCGATTTCTTCACCAAAGGTATCAATTATTCTGTATTTGTCACGACTCCCGGGTATTACTGCTGCGGGGAGAGCTGCACACAGCAGCAAGGGAGCTGAGCAAAGCGCCGGGTAACTAACCAGGTAACAAACAGGACCTGAACCATGTGACAGAGTAGGAGGTGGTCGGGGCGGAGCCAGATACCGGGGTGCAGAGGAGACGATAAACACAGGAGAGTAGTCAAACAAGCTAAGATCAGAACCAGGGTATCACGAGGTACCAAAGGGGTGAAACATGGGATTGTCAGAAGGGAAACCAGAGGTCAAAAATCCAAAAGAACAAACAAGCAGAGTAACGCACGGAGAACAAGCAAAACAATTTCAAACCGGGCACACGCTGCAGGGGTCAAGCACACAGACTAGATGAAACTATAGCTGACAGGGAATCCTAGTCTGGAGTGAGTATAAATACCCCTCCCAGATCCAAAGGGAGGCCAGCAAAATTAACCCTGAGAGAACAGGACATTAACCATACCCAAACCATGACAGTATTACAGCACCATTACAGTCATTTCTTTACTCTATAAAATTGTGTTGACAGATTCTCTCTAAACCTCTAACCAGGACCACCTGATAACTCCCACAAATACTCAGCAATGCACACTTTGGGGTAAAGTTTCCTTAAGTCATGCCTCATTTGTGATAATGTCCATATGGCAAAATCAGGACAGTTTGAAAGTGATGATGTGTCTCTTGGATAGATAATGAGCACAAAAGAGACAATTAGAGAGTGCAATAATTTTGGCTCAATCTTTGGCATATCTGCTTTTAAAATTCCATATTCATATACCTTATTAGGTAATTCCAAGCTAATCATAGAATCGTAGAGTTGGAAGGGACCTCCTGGGCCATCTGGTCCAACCCCCCTGCTCAAAGCAGGACTCGCTAAATCATCCCAGTCAGATGTCTGTCCAGCCTCTGTTTGAAGACTTCCATTGAAGGAGAACTCATCACTTCTCATGGCAGCCTGTTCCACTCATTGATCACTCTAACTGTCAAAAAGTTTTTTCTAATATCTAATCTGTGTCTCCTCCCATTCAGTTTCATCCCATTGCTTCTAGTCTTTCCTTGTGCAAATGAGAATAAAGATGATCCTTCTACAATGTGACAGCCCTTTAGATATTTGTAGACAGCTATTAAGTCTCCTCTCAGTCTTCCCTTTTGCAAACTAAACATTCCCAAATCCTGCAACCTTTCCTCATAAGACAGGGTTTGCAGACCGGTCACCATTCTGGTCATTCTTTTCTGAACTTGCTCCAGTTTGTTGATGTCTTTTTTAAAATGTGGTGCCCAAAACTGGACACAATATTCCAGATGAGGTCTGACCAAAGAGGAGTAGAGGGCAATAATGACTTCACGTGATCTAGACTGTATGCTTCTGTTAATACATCCCAGAATTGCATTTGCCTTTTTTGCTGCTGCATCACACTGTTGACTCATATTCAGTCTGTGATCTATTAGTATACCCACATCTTTTTCACATGTGCTGTTGCTTAGCCTTATTCCTCCCATTCTGTATATGCTTTTTTCATTTTTATTGCCCAGATGTAGTACTTTGCATTTTTCCCTGTTAAAAACCATTCTGTTAGTTGCTGCCCACTGCTCCACGTTATTTATATCTTTTTGAATCCTCTCTCTCTTCTCTAGTATTAGCTATCCCTCCTAGCTTTGTGTCATCAGCAAATTTAATCAGTTTACCCTCAATTCCTTCATCTAAATCGTTGATAAAGATGTTGAACAATACAGGGCCCAGGACAGAGCCCTGTGGTACCCCACTTGAGACATTCTTCCAACTGGATGTGCAGCCATTTACGCCCACTCTTTGGGTCTGATCACTAAGCCAGTTATGAATCCACCTAACAGTTGCCTTGTCCATTCCATACTTAGTCATTTTTTCAATAAGGATTGTATGAGATACTTTGTCAAATGCTTTGCTGAAGTCAAGATATACTATATCTACAGCATTTCCTTGATCCACCCAATCAGTGATTCCGTCATAGAAGGAAATTAAGTTAGTCTGGCATGACTTATTAGTTACAAACCCATGCTGACTCTGTTTAATTACTTCATTCTTATCCAGGTACTGACATACATGTTGTTTAATAATTTGTTCAAAGATCTTTCCTGGTATAGAAGTCAGACTCACCGGCCTATAGTTGCCTGGGTCCACCTTCTTCCCCTTTTTGAAGATAGGAACAACATTTGTTCTTCTCCAGTCTTCTGGGACTTCTCCTGTTCTCCAAGAATTTTCAAAGATTATGGAGAGGGGTTCAAAAATTTCTTCTGCTATCTCCTTCAGTACTCTGGGGTGTAATTCATCTGGACCTGGAGACTTGAATTAATTTAGGTTAGCTAAGTGTTTCTTCACTATCTTTCTGTTTATAGATATTCTGGATTCTTCTAATAGGACAGTGAAGAAAAGTTAATGTTACATTTCCTTTCTGAGAGAAAACAGATGCAAAATAGGAATTTAAAAGTTAGGCCTTCTCAACATCCTGTCTTACCATTTCATCATTTTCATCTTGTAAAAATCCTATAGCATCTTTGACTTTTCTTTTACTTTTGACAAATCCCCAATATCCTTTATTATTGCTTTTGACTAGAGTTGAGCGAAACAGGTCGAAAAATTTCAAAAGTCGCCGACTTTTGTCAAAGTCGGGTTTCATGAAACGAAACCCGACCCTAGGATGAGGTCGGCCACGAGGTCGGCGACTTACGCGCCAAAGTCGCGTTTCAAAAGTTTGTTTTGCGCTCTTTTACAGCCAATCAGGATCCACGGACACTGTGGGCAACGTGATGACATAGGCAGGGGTCACCACCATCTTTCAGAAGGGCATGCAAGTGATTGGCTTGCTTTGGTGGGCGTCACAGGGGGTATAAAAGGGCGTGCACGCCGACCGCCATCTTACTTCTGCCGATCTCAGTATAGGGAGAGGTTGCTGCTGATTCTGTAGGGAGAGCGTTAGGCAGGGAAGAAGACAAAAAAACTGCTTCTGCTGCTAGCGATTTGGCCTGCACAACACACAAGTCACTGTGTGTGCAGTGCAAGGGGAGGCTATATTGTGGTGTATCAGTGGTGTTGGTTGTTGGGCTGCCTTTTAAGGCTTCCTGACAGGCTGGCATTGCTGTTTACCCACTGCTCCGAAAACTGCTTTTTTAAAAGCAATCCCAATTTTTTTTTTTTGTCCTGCTGAGAAGAAAAAAAAACTGCTTCTGCTGCTAGCAATTTGGCCTGCACAACACACCAGTCACTGTGTGTGCAGTGCAAGGGGAGGCTATATAGTGGTGTATCAGTGGTGTTGGTTGTTGGGCTGCCTTTTAAGGCTTCCTGACAGGCTGGCATTGCTGTTTACCCACTGCTCCGCAAACTGCTTTTTTAAAAGCAATCCAATCTCCCTTATCCTGGAGTCACTTTGGTCACAGCTGTGCCATCGAGCCTGTCACATAGCGCTCAGATATTCATTGGGCCTCACACAATCCACAAGTGTCCAGTGTCCAAAAGTGTGTGCAGAGATTCAAAATCTCCCTTATCCTCTCGTCACTTTGGTCACAGCTGTGCCATCGAGCCTGTCACATAGCGCTCAGATATTCATTGGGCCTCACACAATCCACAAGTGTCCAGTGTCCAAAAGTGTGTGCAGAGATTCAAAATCTCCCTTATCCTCTCGTCACTTTGGTCACAGCTGTGCCATCGAGCCTGTCACATAGCGCTCAGATATTCATTGGGCCTCACACAATCCACAAGTGTCCAGTGTCCAAAAGTGTGTGCAGAGATTCAAAATCTCCCTTATCCTCTCGTCACTTTGGTCACAGCTGTGCCATCGAGCCTGTCACATAGCGCTCAGATATTCATTGGGCCTCACACAATCCACAAGTGTCCAGTGTCCAAAAGTGTGCGCAGAGATTCAAAATCTCCCTTATCCTCTCGTCACTTTGGTCACAGCTGTGCCATCGAGCCTGTCACATAGCGCTCAGATATTCATTGGGCCTCACACAATCCACAAGTGTCCAGTGTCCAAAAGTGTGCGCAGAGATTCAAAATCTCCCTTATCCTCTCGTCACTTTGGTCACAGCTGTGCCATCGAGCCTGTCACATAGCGCTCAGCTATTCATTGGGCCTCACACAATCCACAAGTGTCCAGTGTCCAAAAGTTTGTGCAGAGATTCAAAATCTCCCTTATCCTCTCGTCACTTTGGTCACAGCTGTGCCATCGAGCCTGTCACATAGCGCTCAGATATTCATTGGGCCTCACACAATCCACAAGTGTCCAGTGTCCAAAAGTGTGTGCAGAGATTCAAAATCTCCCTTATCCTCTCGTCACTTTGGTCACAGCTGTGCCATCGAGCCTGTCACATAGCGCTCAGATATTCATTGGGCCTCACACAATCCAAAAGTGTCCAGTGTCCACAAGTGTCTGCAGAAATTCAAAATCTCCCCTGTCCTATAGACACCTTGTACCTTGTTTTACATTACTATATAGTTTGTTGGATTTTGTCTACATTTCTACCAAAAATGAGGAAGGCTGGTGGAAGAGGCCGTGGAATTGGGCGGGGGTTGGCAGCTGGTAATGATGGTGTTGGTTGTGGATCTGATGGTAGTGGCAAGAGCAAAATAGGACCGAATGCAGGAGGTGTTGAGCCTGCGTCATCGTCTGGCTACATAAGGCCTCGAACGCTTAGTTTTCTAGGAGTTGGCAAACCGCTTTTAAAGCCAGAGCATCAGGAAAAAGTTTTGTCTTACATTGCTGACTCAGCCTCCAGCTCTATCGCCTCCTCTTCTTCAGTTGTAAAAAGTAAAAGCACTGAGTCGTCATTGGAGGCTCATGTTCATGAACCACACCTTTCCTTGTGTCCTTCACCCCAACCAAGATTGAAGGATGACGCAGGCCATACTACTGATTACTCCATGGAGCTGTTTTCACATACCATGCCTGGATTATCAAGTCAAATGGTGAATTACCCAGGCCAAGATGAATCTGACATGGAGTGCACTGATGCACAGCCGCTGATGGATGATTCTGCTGGTACATTCACTCAGAGCACTACATTGTCCTCGCAGTGTACAGAGCCAGATTCTGACCCTGATGAGACTCAGGTGCCCCTTCCCGCACACTATACCACCATACACGGTGACACAGAGGAAGGTGCACATGACATAGAAGAGGAGGTGATGGATGACCCAGTTGTTGACCCAGATTGGCATCCATTGGGGGAAGAGGGTGCTGCTTCCAATAGCTCAGATGAGGAGCATCCACAGCAGACATCAACATCGCAACAGCTGTTATCTGGCAGGCCCGGAGCACTCCAAAGACAGGTTCCAAACATCAAAAGAGTTGCTGGACAGCTTGTCCAGAGGGTCAAAAGATCACAGCGTGCTAGGCCGCAAAATGTCTGCCAAAGTAGGAAGAGTGCAGTGTGGCACTTTTTTGAACAAAATCCTCATGATCAGGCCAAGGTTATCTGTAAGAAGTGCGCAAAGACCTTTAGCCGAGGGAAAAATCTGAAAAATTTGAATACCAGTTGCATGCTTAGACATTTAACCAGCATGCACTTGCAAGCGTGGACACAACACCAAACCTCAAGTGCCACATGTGCAACTGATCACAACGAAGGTAGTCAGCAACGCTACATTGTTTCCCCCACTGTAAGCCCACCGGTTAGCACAGCAGCAAATGTTGAGGTGTCGTTGCAAGGCCACAGCAGTCAGGGAATCCCACTGTTATATCAACGAAAGACTGATTCTAGGCCATCAGAAAGAACACCAACTCCATCACCATCATCAACCCTCTCTCAGTCCGCCCTGCCAACCGCTACTTCCACCATATGCAGCTCTCAAGTCCAGCTCACCCTCCCAGACACTATGAGTAGGTCAAGAAAGTACTCAGTCTCTCATCCGCGTACACTGGGTTTGAACGCCCACATTGCCAAACTAATCTCGTTTGAGATGATGCCCTTTCGGTTGGTGGAAAGCGCAGCTTTCCGCGAACTCATGGCCTATGCAGTACCACGCTATGACCTACCCAGTCGCCACTTCTTCTCTTGCAAAGCCATCCCAGCCCTCCACCATCATGTGAAAGACCGCATTGTCCATGCACTCAAGCAGTCAGTGAGCGGAAAGGTGCACCTCACAACTGATGCATGGTCCAGTCGACATGGCCAGGGCCATTACGTGTCCATCACTGCGCACTGGGTTAATGTGGTGGATGCAGGGTCCACAGGGGACAGCGGTGGTGGGACAGTGCTGCCTAGCCCACGGTATAGGAAACAGTTGGCTGTAGGCATTCGACCCTTTTCCTCCTCCTCCTCCTCCAGAAGCGAAAGCTCGTCCACAGAGCGCAGTCGTACGAGCACTCCATCTGCAGCTGCCACTATTGCACACGATGTGTCCCCCTATCGAGCAGCAAGTGGAAAGCGTCAGCAGGCTGTGTTGCAGATGATGTGTTTGGGCGACAGACACACCGCCGAGGTGCTGGCCGAGTACTTGAAGCGACAAACTGAGTCATGGCTGGGCAGTGTACATCTTGAGGCAGGCAAGGTAGTTAGTGATAACGGCCATAATTTTGTGGCAGCCATAGCCCTTTCAAAACTCAGCCACATACCTTGCTTGGCTCACACCTTGAACCTGGTGGTGCAGTGCTTCCTCAAAAATTATCCGGAGTTAACAGCCCTGCTCCAGAAGGTGCGAAGTCTGTGCGTGCACATCCGCCGGTCGCCTGTACACTCCGTTCGTATGCAGAAGCTGCAGCGATTGCTCCACCTTCCCAACCACCGCCTCATTATCGACATTGCAACAAGGTGGAACTCCACCCTGCACATGGTGGAGCAGCTGTGCGAGCAGAGACAGGCCATAATGCATTTGTGGGAGGATACACGGCCAGGCACTTTGAGAGCAGACATGGAGTTGACAGGTGTGCAGTGGTCGAAGCTGAAAGACCTCTGTAAAGTCCTTCAGTGTTTTGAGGAATGCACACGGCTGGTAAGCGCAGACGACGCCATCCTAAGCATGAGCATCCCACTTATGCGTCTGCTCATGCAAACTTTGACGCACCTTAAGGAGCAGGCGTCTGCAGCCAATGTTGATGAGGAGGAAGAGGAGGAGGGAATCCTTGATGACATTCAGCCATTGTCTGCTCAGGGACCTCTCCTGGACGAGGTGGAGGAAGAAGAGGAGGAGGATGATGGGGATGATTACTTAGGGGAGGAGGATGCATCTCGTGGGGCAAGTGAAAATGTTGGCGTGGCAAGGTCTGGTACAGGGTTTGTGCGTGACTGGAGGGATGTGGATTTGCCAGAAAGTGCTCCTCCACCCAGCACTCGCAGTGCATCATTGACACCGGGAACATTGGCCCACATGTCAGATTATGCCTTGCAGATCCTAAAAAGGGACCCCCGCATTGCCAAAATGATGAACGATGACGACTACTGGTTGGCCAGCATCCTGGATCCACGCTATAAAGGCAAATTACAAAACATCATGCCACAGGAGAACCTTGACCTAATATTGGTTAATAAACAAGCAACTCTGGTAAATCGGTTGCTTGAGGCATTCCCAGCACACAGCAGTGGTGATGGTTCTCACACAAGCCGTACGGGCCGGGGGCAGCTTGGCAGAGGTGTTCGTGGTGCACACAGCAGAAGTGGCGTTGGAGACAGGGGTTTCATGACAATGTTGTGGACTGATTTTTCAAATACCGCTCACACAACTGGTAATACTGCATCGATGGAAAGTGACAGGAGACAGCAGTTGTCAACTATGGTAACAAACTACTTTTCCTCCCATATCGATGTTCTCCCACACAGGTCATTCCCCTTTGACTATTGGGCCGCTAAACTGGACACCTGGCCTGAATTGGCCCAATATGCCTTACAGGAGCTCGCTTGCCCAGCTGCAAGTGTGCTATCGGAAAGAGTCTTCAGTGCAGCTGGATCAATCCTGACAGAAAAAAGGACCCGTCTGTCAACCCAAAATGTGGATGATCTAACCTTCATTAAAATGAACCATGCATGGGTTTCCAAGGATTTTGTCCCACCTTCCCCTGATGACACATAGGGTGACAGAAAAATGGCTTGCTTTGGTCCACCTCTTCCTGGGACTTCACCTATTTCGCCTTTTGCATCAGCTGAATGTCCAACATCAACATATGCCACTTTCTAAAACTCCCTAACTGTGCTGCCTCCCCCCCCATGGCCGGGGTCACCACCTAGCGCACGACACCGTGCGAGTGCCGTTGCCCTGGACAGGTGGGTAGGCCGACTCTTGGGCGCGGGCACTGGCACAGGGTCCCTCATAGTGCAATCAAGTGTCTCTGACGGTGGTGGTGCACACCCGCCGTCAGACACACCGCTGTACTATGAGGGGCCCAGTGCCAGTACCGACGCCCACGAGTGGGCCCCCCTTGCTTGGGCAGGGCCCCAGCATTTGCAATCTTTACCTCTCCCTGCTCCTCCGCTGTGTAATCTGGGCCGTCAAATCCATACTGTGCCTGACACCGTCTGAGCCTGCCTCCTGATGTATAGACATATATTTTGAATGTGTACGCTATCCATACATGTTATCCGGGGATACGGTACCCTTTCTAACCTTTGTGCAATCACGTGCAATCCATACTGGGCCTAACACCGTCTGAGCCTGCCTCCTGAGACATATATTTTGAATGTGTACGCTATCCATACATGTTATCTGGGGATACGGTACCCTTTCTAACCTTTGTGCAATCACGTGCAATCCATACTGGGCCTAACACCGTCTGACCCTGCCTCCTGAGACATATATTTTGAATGTGTACGCTATCCATACATGTTATCTGGGGATACGGTACCCTTTCTAACCTTTGTGCAATCACGTGCAATCCATACTGGGCCTAACACCGTCTGAGCCTGCCTCCTGATGTATAGACATATATTTTGAATGTGTACACTATCCATACATGTTATCCGGGGATACGGTACCCTTTCTAACCTTTGTGCAATCACGTGCAATCCATACTGGGCCTAACACCGTCTGAGCCTGCCTCCTGAGACATATATTTTGAATGTGTACGCTATCCATACATGTTATCCGGGGAAACGGTACCCTTTCTAACCTTTGTGCAATCACGTGCAATCCATGCTGGGCCTAACACCGTCTGAGCCTGCCTCCTGATGTATAGACATAGATTTTGAATGTGTACGCTATCCATACATGTTATCCGGGGATACGGTACCCTTTCTAACCTTTGTGCAATCACGTGCAATCCATACTGGGCCTAACACCTTCTGAGCCTGCCTCCTGAGACATATATTTTGAATGTATACGCTATCCATACATGTTATCTGGGGATACGGTACCCTTTCTAACCTTTGTGCAATCACGTGCAATCCATACTGGGCCTAACACCGTCTGAGCCTGCCTCCTGATGTATAGACATAGATTTTGAATGTGTACGCTATCCATACATGTTATCCGGGGATACGGTACCCTTTCTAACCTTTGTGCAATCACGTGCAATCCATACTGGGCGTGAGAACGGCTGGCGAGCTGTTAAGCAAGCTACAGCACCTGTGGTTTGCACACGTAAGTTTTTCATTTTTTCAGGAATGACGGTTAGGCCTAATTCCGGAACTGCGGTTGACCTGCACTTACTGGGAAATCATCGTTCGCGGGTAATAATTGTAATCAGTGATCCCCATCACTAACGTTGTTCAGCGGGTTATCTGCACCCGTAAGCGACAAACGCTGGCCTTTTCAGTGTAGCGCACATGCAGCCACGGACATGTAAGGGCATGACACACCAGTTATTGGCCAATCTCATGTGCCAGAGCCTCACGTGTCCCTCTAGTAAGCCGGACTCGGACCGCGGGGCATGATGGAGTCTCGTTCGTTAACGGAATTAAGCTTGCAATGTGTGCATCTGTTCTGTAGCTGGCATGGTTGAGGTTTCCCAGGTGGAGTCGAATTTAACCGTAGGCTCCACTCCTGGTGGTGCCCTTCTGGACATTCCTTTAAGGTTCAGCTTTGCAACCATACTGCCCACGTAAAACAAACACTTTGCCTTCATGAACGCTGTTTGGAGGGTCATGACTCGTGGGAATAACACCGCCCAATCAGTTAACCTGCTAGAGAGATCCTTCGTTGCTCCCAAGCATGACATCACACTCCCTAGGAAGAAGGTAATGCCACTGTGGCGACCGTACTCCTGGGGGCGACACAAGTGCACTGATGCCCAGCCACTGCTCGATGAATCTGCTGATACATTGACCCAGACCACTACATTCCCCTCGCACGCTACACGACCTGAATCTGACCCTGATGAAACTCAGGTTACCCTTCCCATATACAGTTCCATCTTACACGGTGACAAAGAGGAAGCTGCAGATGAAAGTGCAGGTTCGTCCCACCCGCCATCAGACACACCACCGTACTATCATGGGCCCTGTGCCAGTGCCGTCGCCAACGAGTGGGCCCCCCCCAACTTGCAAAGTTGAAATACTGTCCAGTGAGATGGAAGATGGGGACGACGAGGAATCCAGAGAAGTACAGGGATTCCCTAGCGAGGAGACTTATTTGATTGTTTTCAATGTTGGGACAGCAATTTTTGGGGAGCACTATACTCTGGAGAATGATAGATGGGGCCCACCATACACTGGAACATTCCAAAGGTGGACATCAGACACTGGTGCAGCATTTACAGGGCCCATTATACACTAGAGCATTAGAAATGAGGCCCATTATGTTTGGAGCATTATTTGGGCCCATAAGACAGTGGAGCTTCATCCATGGGGACCAACATATACTGTAGCATTATGTGGAGCTCATCATATACTGTTTCAAACATTATATGGGACCAATGATTCTGTATGGAGAAATAGATGGGCCTCGTCATGAGATGTAAAAAGTGAGGTATTTTTCATTGTACTATACCGCTATTTCTCTGCCGTATCGGAGCATGATGAGTTGTGGTATGTGTTAAAGGGGCGCTCTTTCGCCCAGGGCATATGAAAACCTGCAGCCAGCCCTCCCCCCCACAACTTTAGCCAAATAACCCCCATTTTTCAGTGCGTAACTTGTATTATGAAGTTAATTAAGGTTGACAAGCTGAAGTAAGAAGAATTGATGCTTTTGGCATTCAAATGGGCACTGTAGGTGTGTTTCCTGTCCTCCTCTCACTGCCGACTTTTATTCCCCATTGACTTACATTGGGTTTCGTGTTTCGGGACGACCCCGACTTTTCCCTATAATCGGACGATCTTGCTCGACCCGACTTTTAGAAAAGTCGGGTTTCACGAAACGAAACGCGACCCTACAGAACCAAAAGTCGCTCAACTCTACTTTTGACATCTCTTGCAAGCCTCAATTCATTGTCAGCTTTAGTAATCTGATTTGTGCCCTGCAGCTTCTGCAGACAGCATTATATTCTTTAGATATGCCTCCCTCTTTCCATTTTATAAACTTTTTTTCTTCCTTTTTTAGCATGTGCTTAAGTTCTGTGTTCATCCATCCTGGTTTCCTTAAATGCTTCCTATTCTTCCCTCTTTTCGGAATTGTTAACAATTGTGCTTTGAGAATTTCATTTTTCAAGATTTCCCATCCTTCCTGGACATTTTTGTCTTTAAGGATATCCAGCCATTGGATCCCTCCAATTCTCTTTCTGAATCCCTTAAAATCTGCCTTTCTGAAATCCAACCTTGACGTCTGAGTCTTCACAGGTCTTCCTCCTCTAGTTATCCAAAATTCTAAAATAGCATAGTGGGTCTTAAGTTCAGGTTTCTATCTCTTGCCCAAAGTGAAGATCACTTACAAAAATAGTTGTCTTGCCCTAATGGAGATTTCCTGGCTTATACATTTAACCATTGAATTGATTGTTAACAGTGTAATACTCCAGTGCCCCAGTAGAGGCACTGCGGGGAAATGAAACTCTTATGATCACATTACACCTGGGACTCACTTTGTGATCAGTTTTTTTTCAGGAATGTTTCTAACAAGTAGGAAGCAGAGCATCTCATTAACTTTATTCTACCTGATTTCTTAAATAGGGGAAGGATTTGGTATAGTTAGATTGTTATACCTCAATGGCAATTCCAAACTGTAGGAAATTAGAACTACTCTTGGCATCAGGGTGATGTATTACCTCTATTGCTTCGCTGTTCTAGGTTTGAAGCCAACTGCATAATCTTTGTATTTTTCGATTGTCCACATTAGCAATCTTCATAGCACTCGGAACGAAACAGGGAGTTTGATAATATGGGAGAGTGAAGAATAGGAAATGCACAGCTTTTTTATGTTCCTTTAACTTAACCGCACATTTGCATAATCTTTGAGACATCAATTGCACAGATTTTTTTCTCTTTTGGCCTTGAAAAACAGACATGACCTCGGTTATTGACAAAATCATTAATATCATTTATATCAAACGAGCCGCTGGCTGACATTTCCATTTTACAGCGTTAACCTTTATTATGCAACATTTTTAATTAGATAATGATTCCCTTAAATTCATAATCTGATTATAAATAAGAAACTGTCATTACAAATGTGGTTAATTGCAGCATATTAGCAGCACGGTACTTGTATAGAATTGCCAGGATGCTGCTCTGTCCCTGATACAGTTTTCCAATATATCGAAGTTCTTAAAGTATCTCCAGTTTTACTTTTTCTCACCCAAACCAGTAAAACACATTGGTGGATGATTTCATTGGATACCTCTGTAGGGGTTGTTGGTATTCTGGGTTTTCTCAGAGCTCCATATCTGCTGCATAGTCATGGTTATAGGACACAGAGCTTATGTGCATACTATTTATATAAGAAATTTAAACTACAGGGTGGACCCTTTATATGGCTACACCTGGGTGGGCAATTTATATGGCTACACCTTGATGGGCCGACTTCAAAATGGCCACCATCGTCACCACCCGTCTTGAAAAGTTTTCCCCCTCCCATATACTAATGTGCCACAAACAGGAAGTCGATATCACCAACCATTCCCATTTTATTTAGGTGTATCCATATAAATGGCCCACCCAGGTCTAACCTTATAAATGGCCCACCCTGTACATTACTGCTCTAGACAATAAGAAAAAAAATGGAGATGCTAAGCACATAATTTGGCCATAATTTGACCAAATTGCTAAATTTTCACCAACATTAGCAGATTTTTACAAATAAAAGCAAAAAGTGTCAGCCTAAATTTACACTAGCATTAAGTACAATATGTCATGAAAAACAGCCTCAGAATCACTGGGATCATTTGAAGCGTTCCAGAGTTATTGCCTCATTAAGTGACACTGGTCAGAATTGTAAAATTTGGTCTGGTCAGGCTCAGGGAAGAAGAGGTTAAACACAAAATTACTGTTCAAACAGAAGCACAAGCACTGTGTGCATCCTTTCCTTAAGGTAGAGTAGCACATAGTGACTTACCAGCGATCCCGACAACGATATCAACGTGTCAGGATCGCTGGTAAGTCGCTATGTGATCGTTGGTGAGCTGTCACAAAGACAGCTTCACCAACAATCAGTACAACGACGGCGAGCGCGCGGTGTCGCTGTGTTCATTAGTTACCAGCGCGCTGATGCAGGGAGCTGGTAACTAATGTACACATCGGGTATCCAAGGGATCGCTATGTGTGACGGGGCCTTTAGCCAAATAGTTTACTGTTATGAGCTCATTTTCTCCTTAACCTTTGATGTCCGATGAACTCCCTCTGCTGGTGAAAGGAGGTAGTGAAATTGATTTGGATGGGAAAAACCTGTCATCTGAACAGGTGGAGTGTGATTGGACATCCGGAATCTCTGAGTGGATATAAGGCCGCTGACGCCCTGCTAGGTTGCTGGTGATCCTCTCTGCTCTGAGCTCTGGCCTCCAGTTTAGTCCTGTCTACTAAAGCTAAGTTTTTGCTCCGCTATTGTTCCATGAGATTTTGTCTGGTTTACTTAGTGTTTGTGTTCAGCCAGCCCTGGTTGGGACTGGCTGAACTCCATTTTTTTTCTCTGATCAGTTGATCTCTTTGCTCTGTTTTCAGAATATACCTGAGTGCTGATATAGTGATTTTGAAGTCTAGTGACTTCAGGGCCTTTTCTATCAGATGTGTTGGACATTATTTTTGGCAGGGTTTTTGCGTGATTGCAGACAGTTGCTTTTCTTTCCTGTCCTATCTAGTTAGCGAGGGCCCCATCATTTGCTCAGCCTGTCTTTCTGTCTGTGTTTGTGTTTTCATCTGTTTTCACCGTCAATACATGTTGGGGGCTATCTATTGCTTTGGGGTCTGCTCTGGGGCAGTTTAGATTTCTCCTTTCTTTCTTTAGGTTTATTTAGTTCTCCGGCTGTGAACGAGGTGTCTAGGACCACCGTAGGAACACCCCACGGCTACTGTTAGTTATTGTGAATAGGATCAGGGGTCTGCAATCCGCTAGCTACCAACCTCTCCGGTTTTCTGGACTTAGCTTGTATTTTTGCTTTTTCCTCCTCCGGTGACTCATTCATAACAGAATCACCAGCCATACCGCAGATTCTAGGGTACTCAATAGCAGGAAAGAATTGTAAAAAAAAAAAAGTGTCAGAATTTTTTTTTAAGTATATCTTCTCTTTTTCTCTGGGGCCGTAGGAGGAATTTTCTTAATGAAGATTATGCAATTGTCTGATCATGTGGAGCAGCTGGCTGCTGAAGTGCGGGGAATTTCCGCCTATCTTGCTCATTCACATGCTGCTGAACCAAAGATTCCTACACCTGATGTGTTTTTTCGGGATCGGTCTAAATTTTTGAATTTTAAGAATAATTGTAAATTATTTCTTGCCTTGAAGCCTAACTCATCTGGGAGCTCTGCGCAGCAGGTTAAAATTGTCATCGCTTTGCTGCGCGGTGATCCCCAGGATTGGGCGTTTTCTTTGACACCTGATGATCCTATTCTAAATAATGTGGATGCATTTTTTCAAGCCTTGGGGTTGTTGTATGATGAACCTAATGCTATTGATCAAGCTGAGAAAGCCCTGTTGGCATTGAGCCAGGGTCAGGATTCTGCAGAGTTATACTGTCAAAAATTCCGAAAGTGGGCAGTCCTTACCACCTGGAATGATGGTGCCTTGGCAGCTCTCTTTTGGAAGGGTTTGTCAGAAACCGTAAAAGATACTATGGTGGGATTTCCTGTTCCCACTGGTCTTGACAATTCTATGTCATTAGCCATTCAGGTTGATCGGCGTTTAAATCAACGTAAAAGTACACGAGAAATGTTGCCACCTGTTGAACAAATGTGTGAACGTATGCAATGTGATAGAGTTTTGTCTAGGGCGCAACGTCAGGAGTTCAGAAGGCGTAATAAGCTGTGTTTTTCTGTGGAGATGCCTCTCATATGATTTCTGTCTGGCCTAAGGCTACTTTCACACATCAGTTTTTTGCCGTCAGGCAGGATCCGGCTATTTTTAGAAAAAACGGATCCGGCATAAATTTTGGAGAACTGTAGAAACGGATCCGTTTTTTTGCTGGATCCGTCTAGCAGGTTATATCTGTTCCTGGGGGCTGGCCAATTGGATCTGAGCATGCGCAGACTTAAAAAAACCGGATCCGGTGGCTGGATCCGTCTCATTCCGGCGCCCATAGACTTTCATTGCAGCAAAAAGCTGGAAGCGCCGGATCCGGCGCTTCCGGCTTTTTCGCCGGAGACAAAAAACGTTACAGTAGCCGTTTTTTCCAGACGCCGGAATGAGACAAGTTGCCGGATCCGGCAAAAAACGGATGAAACGCAATGCCATCCGGCACGATCCGGCGCTAATGCAAGTCAATGGGGAAAAACTGGATCCGGCATTGCATTTTGCCGGATCCGGTTTTACAAAAAAAAGCCGGATCGCGCCTGAAGGCAAAAAACTCATGTGTGAAAGAGGCCTAAACGAGAGAAACGTTTTGCACACACATTTGCTGTGGGTGGTGTTCAACCTAAGTTTCTTCTGACAATTACTCTGATCTGCTCCCTGTCCACATTTTCCACCAAGGCTTTTGTGGATTCGGGAGCAGCTCTGAACCTGATGGACTTGGATTTTGCTAAACGTTGTGGGTTTCCTATGACACCTCTGTGGACGCCTATCCCTTTGAGGGGTATTGATGCTACTCCTTTGGCGAAGAATAAACCTCAGTTTTGGACCCAGGTGGTAATGCGGGTCGCCCCAGACCATCAAGAAAATTGCAGATTTTTGGTGTTGCATAATTTGCATGATACCATTGTTCTGGGATTTCCCTGGTTGCAAATCCATAATCCAGTTTTGGATTGGAAATCTGTTTCTGTGGTGAGTTGGGGTTGTCGGTGTGCTCTTGGTGACGCTCCTGTTTTCTCCACCTCTCCCCAGTCGCATGATGTTCCTGACTGTTTGGCTGATTTTTATGATGTATTTAGTGAGAATAAGTCTGCATCTTTGCCTCCTCATAGGAGTTATGACTGTGCAACTGAGTTGAGCCCTGGGTGTAAATTTCCCAAGGGTCGACTTTTCAATTTATCTGTACCCGAGCATGAGGCTATGCGATCTTATATTAAGGAGTCGTTGGAGAAGGGTCATATTAGACCATCCTCTTCACCCTTGGGTGCTGGGTTTTTTTTCGCTGCTAAGAAAGATGGTTCATTAAGGCCTTGTATTGACTATCATTCCCTCAACAAAATTACTGTTAAATATCAGTATCCGTTACCCCTGATTTCTGGTCTATTCTCCAGAGTTAAAGGTGCTTGCTGGTTTACCAAGCTTGACCTCAGGGGGGCTTATAATCTTATTCGCATTAAGCATGGGAATGAATGGAAGACGGTGTTTAATACTCCAGAGGGACATTTTGAGTACCTGGTGATGCCTTTTGGGCTCACTAATGCCCCTTCTGTCTTCCAGTGCTTCATGAATGATATTTTCCGGGACTTTGTGGATAAATTTTTGATCATCTATCTGGATGATATTTTGATCTTTTCCAGGGATTGGGACTCTCATGTGGAACATGTTCGGACTGTGTTCCGGATTTTGAGGGAGAATTCCCTGTATGTTAAGGGATCGAAATGCCTTTTTGGTGTAAAGAGGATTTCATTTTTGGGATTTATTTTGTCTCTGTCAACTATTGAAATGGACCCGGCCAAGGTACAGGCCATTTATGATTGGGTTCAGCCCACTTCTTTGAAGGCCCTCCAGAAGTTTTTGGGTTTTGCTCATTTTTATCTTAAATTTATAGCTAATTTTTCTGGTATTGCCAAACCATTGACTGATTTGACTAAGAAGGGTACTGATGTGCTGAATTTGTCTCCAGAGGCTGTTTCTTCCTTTCAGGAGCTGAAGCGGAGGTTCACTTCTGCTCCGGTTTTGCGGCAACCTGATGTCTCACACCCGTTTCAGGTAGAGGTGGACGCTTCTGAGATTGGTGCAGGAGCTGTTTTGTCCCAAAAAGATCCGGTAACATCTAAAATGAATCCCTGTGCTTTCTTTTCCTGAAAGTTCTCCCCCTCTGAACGCAACTATGATGTGGGGAATCGGGAACTGTTAGCCATGAAATGGGCATTTGAGGAGTGGAGACATTGGTTGGAGGGAGCTAAACATCAAGTCGTGGTCCTTACTGACAACAAGAATTTGATTTACCTTGAGTCGGCCAAACGCTTGAATCCTAGACAGGCTAGGTGGGCCTTGTTTTTCACACGTTTTGATTTTGTGGTCTCTTTTCTTCTGGGCACTAAGAATGTCAAGGCAGACGCCCTCTCTAGGAGTTTCTTTGTTGATTCTCCTAATGTGACCAAGCCTGCTACCATCTTAGGTGAGGGGGTAGTTCTTTCTGCCATCTCGACCGATTTGAGACGTGCTCTGAAAGATTTTCAGGAGGACAAACCTGAGCATTGTCCCATTGGAAAATTGTATGTTCCTGACCAGTGGAGGAAGAGAGTAATGTCTGAAGTTCATTGTTTCGCATTGGCTGGTCATCCAGGTATTTTTGGTACTAGAGATTTGGTGAGTCGGTCTTTTTGGTGGCCCGCCTTGTCTCGTGATGTCAGGAATTTTGTGCAGTCCTGTGGGACTTGCTCCTGGTCTAAACCTTGTTCTCGCTCTAGTGGGTTGTTGATGCCTTTGCCGGTGCCCAGGAGGCCATGGACCCATATTTCAATGGATTTTATTTCTGATATGCCTGTCTCTCAGAGAATGACTGTTATTTGGGTGATTTGTGATAGATTCTCTAAGATGGTCCATCTTGTACCACTCCCTAAGTTGCCATCTTCCTCAGAGTTGGTGTCCTTGTTTTTGCAACAGGTGGTTCGCTTGCATGGGATTCCTGAGAACATTGTGTCTGACAGAGGAGTTCAGTTTGTTTCTTGATTTTGGAGGACTTTTTGTTCCAAGCTGGGAATTCAGTTGTCCTTCTCCTCTGCGTTTCACCCTCAGACCAATGGGCAGACAGAGAGCACAAACCAGACTTTGGAGTCTTATTTGAGATGTTTTATTTCTGCTGATCAGGATGATTGGGTTTCATTTTTGCCCTTGGCCGAATTTGCTTTAAATAATAGAGCTAGTTCTGCCACTTTGATGTCACCTTTTTTTTGTAACTTTGGGTTTCATCCTCGATTCTCTTCAGGGCAGGTGGAATCTTCTGCCGGCCCAGGTGTTGACACTGTGGTGAAGAGAATGCACCAGATCTGGGACCAAGTGGTGGATAAGTTGTCTCTCTCCCAGGAAAAGGCCCAGCGGTTTTCCAACCGGCATAGGACCATTGGTCCCTGGTTTAAGGTGGGTGATATGGTTTGGTTGTCATCAAAGAATATCTCTACGAAGGTGGCTTCTCCAAAGTTTAAACCTAGATTTATTGGACCTCACAAGATTTTGGAGATTCTTAATCCGGTCTCTTTTCAATTGGCTCTTCCTTTTACATTCAAGATCCATAACGTGTTTCATAAGTCTCTGTTAAGGAGGTTTGTTGAGCCAGTAGTTCCTGTGGTGGCACCTCCTGACCCTGTATTGGTTGAAGGTAATGTGGAATATGAGGTTGAGAAGATACTGGATTCTCGTCTGGCTAGATGGAGACTCCAGTATTTGTTTAAGTGGAAGGGTTATGGCCAGGAGGATAATTCTTAGGTCTCTGCATCCGATATTCATGCCGAAAGATTGGTTCGTGCTTTTCATCGGGCCCATCCTGATCGCCCTGGTGGCGTGGATGAGGGTTCGGTGACCCCTCCTCAAGGGGGAGATACTGTTATGAGCTCATTTTCTCCTTCACCTTTGATGTCCGATGAACTCCCTCTGCTGGTGAAAGGAGGTAGTGAAATTGATTTGGATGGGAAAAACCTGTCATCTGAACAGGTGGAGTGTGATTGGACATCCGGAATCTCTGAGTGGATATAAGGCCGCCGACGCCCTGCTGGGTTGTTGGTGATCCTCTCTGCTCTGAGCTCTGGCCTCCAGTTTAGTCCTGTCTACTAAAGCTAAGTTTTTGCTCTGCTATTGTTCCATGAGATTTTGTCTGGTTTACTTAGTGTTTGTGTTCAGCCAGCCCTGGTTGGGACTGGCTGAACTCCATTTTTTGTCTATGATCAGTTAATCTCTTTGCTCTGTTTTCAGAATATACCTGAGTGCTGATATAGTGATTTTGAAGTCTAGTGACTTCAGGGCCTTTTCTATCAGACGTGTTGGACATTATTTTTTGGCAGGGTTTTTGTGTGATTGCAGACAGTTGCTTTTCTTTCCTGTCCTATCTAGTTAGTGAGGGCCCCATCGTTTGCTCAGCCTGTCTTTCTGTCTGTGTTTGTGTTTTCATCTGTTTTCACCGTCAATACATGTTGGGGGCTGTCTATTGCTTTGGGGTCTGCTCTGGGGCAGTTTAGATTTCCCCTTTCTTTCTTTAGGTTTATTTAGTTCTCCGGCTGTGAACGAGGTGTCTAGGACCACCGTAGGAACACCCCATGGCTACTGTTAGTTGTTGTGAATAGGATGAGGGGTCTGCAATCTGCTAACTACCAACCTCTCCGGTTTTCTGGACTTAGCTTGTATTTTTGTTTTTTCCTCCTCCGGTGACTCATTCATAACAGTTTACTGCACTTTCTCACCGCGTTTACACAGACTGACGGGTGGCGTAATATGACTGCCAATCGGTAAAATTTTCAGTGGTTGTTTGAATGCCTGTTCATACAGTAAGCATTGCACACTGAGCGATCTATATTAACAACACTTGTTCACGACTATCACTCAGTGTAAGCGCCCCTTTACTTGCTTTTCATCTGTTTCCACCACCCACCCACCCTCTTTCTTGATTGACCGTTCTGGTGCTATAGGAGCCAGAAAAGGGTGGAAGGGAAGGTGAAATGCATTCTTTGGCCATGACAAGGGTGAGAGCCACATTCAGCACTGAGAAAGGGTCGCGAGCCACATCCGGCTCCCACCCCTTTCAAAGTAGTGCCAACCAAAGCCCCCATTACAGGTATAATCATAATCAAAGATTTTCCACAGAAATCACTAAAGCAGTACACTGAGATCCAGGGGTTCCCACAATACTCCCATTCACTATTCTCCCATCAAGGACTCCCAACACACTGTCACATCCAGCTTCAAGCACCTCCTCTAACAGGTAGTACCATCCTCCAGTGTAAAATACCTAAATAATCTTTAAACCTCTAAGATCAGTAAATGTGCATCCAGATCTGCTCTTCTGTGCAGGGCTACTCACAAAATTCACCATTTTGATATGTATTCTTCATACCTGTTTGCTAGAGCTAATGAACCAAGTTGGCAGACAGTCGCGAGCCACAATTCATGGGACCGCGAGCCACATGTGGCTCCGAGCTACGAGTTGGGGACCCCTGGTCCAGGGAGTGTATGTGCTTGGTTTAAATAGTTGTTTTATGCTGTCAAATGCTTGTTTGGCCTAAATTATTTTCTGAATTCCACCATACGCACACTTCTCCAATCTTACATGTGTTCTTTGTAGGCAAAGTTGAAAAAGCAGCTGGCACGTTCTTCCCAGGAGATCAAAAGAATGAAGCAGTTGATATTAGGCTCATAGTTTCTTAGCTCCCAATCTCTGTGCCGTCAGGGACGAGTTGTGAGGTCTCCATACATATTAGATCATCAATCGGTCCTATAGTAATTACTGGAAATAGCTGTTATCATTCTAATGTGTATGGCTATTTTAAATCTAGCCAACAGAGATGTTATATTGTCTGGAAATTCACTTGCCGTACATCTCCTTCATTTCCAAATTGAATTATCCTTTAGGCTAGTTTCACACTAGCATATGGCCAAGGTGCGGAGGGCTGCAGACTTACTCTGTGAAGCTCTGCCCACGACCGCAGCTCATCCCATCAGCTACACCTACTTCAGCATGCAGTGTGCGTACCCTATCTTTAGCATTGGCTATGCATGCCATGCCGATGTATGCGGATGCCTCTGCATGCGTCGTTTTTACGGTGAGGTGACTTGCACCGAATGCAACGTGTTGCATTTTGGTGCAGTCGCCGCACCATCAAAACGACGCATGCGGAGGCATCCGCATACATTGGCATGGCCTGCGTACCCAATTCTAAAGATAGGGTAAGCACGCCACATGCCGAGGTAAGTGGAGCTGACGGGAGGAGGTGCGTCCATGGGCGGAGTTTCACACAGGAAGTCTGCAGCCCTCTGCACCTCGGCCATACTCTAGTGTGAAACTAGCCCCAGTGACCAGTATGCCAAGAACAGATTACATCTTTAGGAGACAAGGAACACATCTTATAAAGGTTATATATGCATAATTGTATTTTAATCTATTTTTGGGAATTTTCCCCTTTTAGATATATCCAGATGAAAATCATTATATGAAGAGTCAGGCAATGGAGCAGCACTTGCACAAGTCCATTGTGAATTTCTTTGAAGAATGCTTCAGAATTCAAGATAAGCCCCCTGTAGTAGCCATAGAAGAAGAGGAAGAGGATTAAGTTTTGTTCGTGCCAAGTACAAACCAGTTCTTACATAACAATATGCAACTGAATTGTTTTCCTTGGAAACTACAAAATGTTATGTTTAGCATGTGTTTAACGGAACAGTGCCCTCAATGGCTTATGCGACCGTACCACTTCCCAGGAAGAAGAACGTAAAGCATGGTGGGACTCAGCAAACACCGCTGACTAATCACACAGCTTTTTGTTACCAATAAAGGTTTCTAGTACTTCAAAGCAAAAAAAAAGAGGGGGGAGGTAAAAGAAGAAAAAGGAACAATGGAAGAAATAAGACTTTTTGAGGAACTCCAAGAAGACTATTACAACCTGTCAATTCTCGTACACAACAGTAGCATTTAATCTGTTCTTATTGCCGCGCTAATTTAACATTGCATTTGAGAAACTAACACTGTTAGTACGGAAAAAAAAAAAAAAAGATTATAGCACAATTATTTTATTGATATTAATTTACAGTTTGCTTGCTCAGTATGAAAAAAGAAGCATACATATAAAAAATATTACAAATTTCAGGGCAGTTGAAAAAAATACAATGTACTAACCTTACTATTGTGTATACCATAGTTATTTTATGGTTTTCTCTTGTTTTCACTGCTTTCATTTTTTTTCTACTCATCTCGGCTTTTTTTTTTTTTTTTTTGCTGTCTGTTTTACTGTATGAAAGATGCATAGGGGTGTTTACTGTCACATAGATGATATTTTTTGTAGGCCACATTTTTGCAGCCCTGATCTAAATATATTGGTCTAATGAATAGCTTAAATTTCAGGTCAGGGGGCAACGTTTTCATTTTAGGCTGTGCATATTTTGGAGTCTTTTCAAATGGACATATACCATTAATTCAACTTCCATGTTAGACACTAGATACATTGTTGTGATATCAATCTACCAAAAACATAAGGACTTTTTGGCACATTATGGAACTGGTCTAGTAAAGCTCAGACAAGCTCTCTATGTCTTGCTACCGGCGGGTATTTCTCGAACTCAATAAAAGGATTAAAGTGGTAAAATCTTTGTTATTCTTCTTGCACTGATGTAAACTACAGTTACCCAAAAATTAGACATTCGGTTGTTTCCCCAGTTGTTCCTTGATTTTGGATCTAAATTTATAGACTAGGACTAGAATTTATCAGTCCCATCTGTTTATTAATCTCATGATTTAAATGCCTGTCAAATAATCAGTGTTGTGATAGTGCTAGTAAATCTGGATATGTTTAGTTTTACACTTATGAATTTGTCAGGTCCGCTAAGGTGAAAGAAGAGTTGTCACATGATTGTTACATGGACTTGACATCACAAGGACAACTTTTGCCCATTGTTTCAATAGTTATGCACAGAAGAGGAATTTGTATACCGCTTACCAGAGGCATAATTACATTCTACTATACTATACTAAATCAAAAAGTGGCTTTATTTAACGATTTCCAAAGTTTTCTTTAAATATTCAATCCAAGTAATTATTATTCCAAAACTATAAAGCTACGAATATGGTAATTATTTTTAAAAAACATAAGAGTGGGAGTTAGAAAGAGGCATGTGATGAGTACTCCTGATGGTTTCTTGAAAATGTGATTAAAAACGTAAATTCTACGAGGGCACAATAAGCATCCGAATAACGAAGGGCATAAAGATAGTCTTATGAGACAGTTGGATTCATCAAACAAATAAAACAGGATGGGCACAGACAATGAGGAGTGGAAGAACACAGTAAGACCCAGTAACAGACTAATGACAATACATAGCTAACGACAGATGGGATCTCTGGACTGAACTTCCAAATCATGATAATTGCAAAAATAGTGACTAAATGTATCAGCGAAAGGGCATGTTCAGATGTAAAATCCCTATCTGTGCTTACTGCACGATAATGACAGGCTAATATCTATTTGTATATTATGCCTCAAGTACCGTTCACATGGAACAGTTTATTATTCTTCATACATAATTGATGTTTTTCATCAGGATGAGCATCAGAGCAGTTCTCGCATCCTAGGAGGCAGTGTCATTTAGAGATGGATCTAGCAAGAACTGGTCAGCAGTGTGGCCCTGGTGATGGATCTAGCAAAAGCTGGTGGGCAGTGTGGGCCTGATGATAGATCTAGCAAGGGCTTGTGGGCAGTGAGGGCCTGGTGATGGATCTAGCAAGAGCTGGTGGGCAGTGTGGGCCTGGTGATGGATCTAGCAAGGGTTGGTGGGCAGTGTGGGCCTGGTGATGGCTCTAGCAAGAGCTGGTGGGCAGTGTGGGCCTGGTAATGGATCTAGCAAGAGCTGGTGAGCAGTGTGGGCCTGGTGATAGATCTAGCAAGAGCTGGTGGGCAGCGTGGGTGGGACTGGTGATGGATCTAGCAAGGGCTGGTGAGCAGTGTGGGGGTGCCTGGTGATGGATCTAGCAAGGGCTGTTGGCCAGTGTGGGCTTGGTGATGGATCTAGCACGAGCTGGTGGGCAGTGTGGGCCTGGTGATAGATTTAGCAAGGGCAGGTGGGCAGTGTGGGCCTGGTGATGGATCTTGCACGAGCTGGTGAGCAATATGGGCCTGGTGATAGATCCAGTAAGAGATGGTGGACAGTGTGGGCCTGGTGATGGATCTAGCAGGAGCTGGTGGGCAATGTGGGTGGGCCTGGTGATAGATCCAGTAAGAGCTGGTGGACAGTGTGAATGGGCCTAGTGATGGATATAGCAAGGGCTGGTGGGTGGGCCTGGTGATGGAGCTAGCAAGAGCTGTGAACTAAATAGGCAAATGCCCGAAAGGAAACGATTAGAAATCTGACAAAGTTCATAATGAAATTATAAATTAAGAAAGATGTAAACATGTACAATACATTCTTTTTTAGTGGTCTTTATTCAGTTTTTATTCAATGGCAAAACTCCTCTTTGATTTTTACCTGCAATGAGGGCACTTAACAGCTAAACCAATGAAAATACCGACAAACAAGTAAATTGTACTAAAATATCAAATCATTCATTTTAATTATTCAATCATCATTATATTACCCAATAGCATAAATATAAAAGTACTGTTTGGCTAGCTTTAGTACTTTATTAAAAATTTTATTTTCACATATATATTGCCTACACTTAAAATAATAGTGGCTACTTATAAATGTTATATTGTGCCAACGCAACTTCAACCAATAAGTCTAACACGGGTGGTAGTGGAGCCCTTAAAGGGAATTTGTCAGCAGGTTTTTTCTACCTCATCTGAGAGCAGCATAATGTAAGCAAAGAGAAGTTGAATATAACGATATATCACTCAGTTTACTGTGTAGCCGTTTTGACAAAGTTTTTAGATTTAGCATGCAGCAGATCCGAGAAAGCTAACCCCGCCCACACCACAGCTTACTCCTCCCATTCCAGGCACTGTATTTATGTACTCTATAGACAATGAGCTACTTATCACAGTAAGGGGTGGAGCCTGACCAGGAGGAACAAGCTGTCATAGCTGCAGTAGTCTGGACAATGATAATCACTAAGAGATAAAATCTTTGTTGTAAGTAAACAACAGCACATAACCTGACATGTGACACATCATTGAAACTTGTGTTTTAACGCCTACTTCATGTTGTCCTGATTACATAACAAAAACCTGCTGACAGATTCCTTTTAAGCAGCAGTATTGCTAGTTTTCGAAAATTCCTTGACCATACAGACAAGAGGAAGACCCATACACAAATGAATATTTTGATCAGTAGAACAAAGAAACCCAGAACACATGGCTATAGTGCCAAGTACTGGCAACGCCTTAAAGGTTTTTATTATTTGTCTTTGATTTTTTTTTGTAGAAGTAAAAATTGTTAAAAAAAATGCAAAAAAATTACCTTTAAGTAAAATATTTATAACATTTTCAAAATGTATTATACTTTTAAATTAGACCCCAAAATACATCTACTATATCTAGGAACTTAGACTGATTATTTTTCAGTTATTCAAAAAAACAAAATGTTAATATTTACGTAACCCTTTCTTAGAAGTATTTTATGCTGGCGTTCATATTATTACTTGATGTTCCAGCCAATTGTACTGCCAGTATTAATGTTGTATATATCAGTTTGTAAATACGGAATGTCAGTCATTTATTTGTGAAGATTCCAGCCGCTTAGGCCTGTATTGTGTTTCGCATGCCAGCCAAACAACTCCACCCTTTGCTAATCAGAACTGTTAGCTTTAAATTTCTCTCAAAAATAGCTAATCATTTTATGTTTTCTGACAGTTTGAATGTTATTGCGAGTTTTTACAATTTTGACATAGTAAAGTTAGTAAACTCACACCCAGTCAGTAAATTATGTATTAATGTTGTTCTATGCTATTTTCTTTTTTTTTGTTTGTTTTCTTTTTTGTTATTTTTCTTTTTCTCTTTTTTCGGGGGAAATTTTGAATGTTATTGTTATTTATGTCACATCGGACAATAGATTATCTGTACATTTCAATGACAGTGGAATTTTTTAGTGCTTTACAAAAATGGTGAAGGGAAATTAAAAAAAGAACACAAAAAGATGCCAAATGAAAACTACTGATTTTAACATTTTCCTATATCATTGGGTGTCAAGGTGTACCTTGATGTGTAAAACTGTACACAATACAAAACTTCGCTTTTTGTCCAGAATTTTTGTAGAAAGAAAGTTAGGATGTGGCATGGTAGTGTTTCGTCATCCATGAAATAAATCATTATTTTATCAAACCTTGTTAAGATTTTTTTTCATGTGCAATTTGCTATTTACAAGATGTGTTATGTTCAGAGTGCCATTAGGGGTTGCAAAGATATTTGGTGACAAAGGGAATGTGTCAGTAAGATCAAATCCCACCCCTACCCTCCCTCACAGCCAGGGCTGCCACTAGGAATTTCGGGGCCCCATACTGGTAAAATTTTCGGGGCCCCCTTGAGACTCCGCCCAGACTCCACCCCAGCCCCACCTCCACTCCTCGAACTGTCCACAGTCCCACCGCTCTCTCTTGGAAAAACTCCACTTCTCACCAATCACACATTAACAGTTCCCATCATCAGATTACACATATAGCCAGCAGCTTTTGTTTTGGCCAAAAGATTTTTTAAGCTGCCACCATAATACAGTAGACTCTTTTGGCCATGCCCTAATCTACTGTAACCTATTAAATATTTGTTAAAATATGAGATACAATTTAGATATATTTTTATTTTTCAATTTTTAAAATGACCAATAATATCACATACAAGGGAAAAATACCACCGCACCATGTCGAGACCACAGAGTGACCTTTAATACCACACAGAAGGAACAAATACCACCAGACCATGACTAGACCACATATTACCACCACAGTGACTGAATAATATCACATGCAAGGAACAAATACCACCGCACCATGTCCAGACCACATAGTGACCTATAATACCACACAGAAAGAACAAATATGACCAGACCATGACCAGACTACATATTACCACCACAGTGACCGAATAATATCACATACAAGGAACAAATACCACCACACCATGACCAGACCACATATTACCACCACAGTGACTGAATACTACAATACTGATCAGTAATAAAAAAAAACACGATACTATCATCATAAGTGCCATTATACACAGGAGATCTGTACTTAGTATGCAGTGTCTGTGTATAGGTAATACAGTGATCAATGACATTATACACATGACCTCTATACAGTGTATAGTGTCAGTGTATAGGTAACACACTAACTCACCAGTGACGTCTCTAGGTGAAGCCCTTCATCTTTGTTTTTCATCTTTCATCCAGCACAGATCACCATCACGTCTTCCAGCCAGGGCTCGTCTCTGCAGGAAATAGCACAGTTACCTAGAGCTCCGCTTGCAGAACACATTACTTATTTTTCCCAACTTCTACATTACATCACATGAAGAAAAAAAGGCGACATAGTGTTGCTCTACACAGTAACAGTCACGCCCCCCCATTTAAAACAGTATACTCAAAAAATAAAATAAATACATCACTACAGTAATAATATCCTTTAATTAGACCCTGTGGTAATAATATCCCCCATCCTAGCCCCTGTGTGTCTCATTCCTGGCTTCAGCCATATGTTCTCTCATCCTGCCGTCATGAGTATCCATTCTGCCCCATATGATCTCCCCATCCTGCCCCATCTGTCTCCATAGTATCCATCCTGCCCCATTATGCTGCATGATCTGTCTCCAACCCTGCCCCATCTGTCTCCCACCCTGCCCCCAGTGTCTCCAGTCATACCCCATGTCTTTGATCCTACCCCCTGTGTCTCCAATCATGCCCCGTATCTCCATTCTGCCCTGTGTCTCCAATCATGCCCTGTATCTCATTCTGCCCCTTCCTGTGTCTCACTGTCACATTCTGTCCCCATCGTGTCCAGCATTCTGCCCCATTGTGTCCAGCATTCTGCCCCCAATCAGCCCAGCATTCTGCCCCCATCATGGCCAGCAATCTTCCCCATTGTGTCCAGCAATCTGCCCCATCGTGCCCAGCATTCTGCCCCATCGTGTCCAGCATTCTGCCCCATCGTCACCAGCATTCTGCCCCATCGTCACCAGCATTCTGCCCCCATCGTGTCCAGCATTCTGCCCCATCGTGCCCAGCATTCTGCCCCATCGTGCCCAGCATTCTGCCCCTTTGTGTCAAGCATTCTGCCCCCATAGTGTCAAGCATTCTGCCCCCATAGTGTCCAGCATTCTGCCCCCATAGTGTCCAGCATTCTGCCCCCATTGTCTCCAACATTCTGCCCCCATTGTCATCAGCATTCTGCCCCCATCGTCACCAGCATTCTGCCCCCATCATCACCAGCATTTTGCCCCCATAGTGTCCAGCATTCTGACATCTGCCCAAGGCCCCCCGGATCGCCGCTCTCAATAAATGAAAAGAAAAAAAAACCACAAGCTCTTCTTACCTGGCCGTGGTCCAGCAGCGAAGCTCCGGGTGTCCCTCCATGCAGAAGCGCGTGTCCAGCATTCTGCCCCCATAGTGTCCAGCATTCTGCCCCCATAGTGTCCAGCATTCTGCCCCCATAGTGTCCAGCATTCTGCCCCCTTCGTCACCAGCATTCTGCCCCCATCGTCATCAGCATTCTGCCCCCATAGTGTCCAGCATTCTGACATCTGCCCCGGGCCCCCCGGATCACCGCTCTCAATAAATAAAAAGAAAAAAAACACAAGCTCTTCTTACCTGGCCGTGGTCCAGCGGCGAAGCTCCAGCGTCCCTCCATACAGAAGCGCTCGCTCGCCGGCGACTGACAATGATGTCAGACGCCGGCGAGGTGCACGCTACGGTGGATGTCAGCTGCCAGCCTCCACTTGGCTGGCGGCTGTTAACTATTGACGTTCGGGCGTGGGCCCACATGTCAATAGTGATGATCTGCCGCAGCGCTGAGGGCCCGTGCCAGTAGGGCCCAGTGAGCAGAGGAGACCGGGCCCGATGTGGGCCCCCTCTGCCCACTGGGCCCCATACACCAGTCAGGGCAGTAATACCCTGATGATAGCCCTGCTCACAGCGCAACACCATGCAGGATGCTTGGTATTTGCCACAGAACACCAGGATTGGCAAATTCACCACTGGTGCTCTGTGCTCTTCACAGATGAAAGCAGGTTCACACTGAGCACATGTGACAGATGTGACAGAGTCTGGAGATGCCATAGAGAGCGATCTGCTGCCTGCAACATCCTTCAGCATGACCGGTATGGCTGTGGATCAGTAATGGTGTGGGGTGGCATTTCTTTGGAGGGCAGAATGGTATTGGGCTGTGAGCACAACCCCCATCTCTGGACGTCGGGCACTCAGACCATCCTCATGGAGTCGGTTTCTAACTGTTTGTGCAGACACATGCACATTTGTGGTCTGCTGGAGGTCATTTTACAGGGCTCTGGCACTGCTCCTCCTGTTCCTCCTTGCACAAAGGCTGAGGTTGCAGTCCTGCTGCTGGGTTGTTGCTCTCCTATGGCCCCCTCTACGTCTCCTGGTGTACTGGCCTGTCTCCTAGTAGTGCCTCCAGCCTCTGGACACTATGCTGACACAGCAAACCTTCTTGCTACAGCTCGCATTGATGTGCCATCCTAGATGAGCTGCACTAACTGAGCCACTTGTGTGGGTTGTAGAGTCCATCTCATGCTACCATGAGTGTGAAAGCACAACCAACATTCAAAAGTGACCAAAACATCAGCCAGAAAGCATTGGTAATGAGATGTGATCTGTGGTTCCCACCTGCAGAACCACGCCTTTATTGAGGGTGTCTTGATAATTGCCAATAATTTCCATCTGTTGTCTATTCGATTTGCACAACAGCATGTGAAATTTATTGTCAATCAGTGTTGCTTCCTAGGTGGACAGTTTGATTTCACAGAAGTTTGATTTACTTGGAGTTATATTCTGTTGTTTAAGTGTTCCCTTTATTTTTTGAGCAGTGTATATTTAGCAAGGAGGCTACTGTACACACAGTTGAAGGGAGGTATGTATCACAGAGATGGTTGTCATCTGTGATGTAATCCTGGAGTATTGCTCTAATGCACATAGCACTTAGAGGATTGTTTGGTGCATCTGGGCATGGTTTTGCGGGCAGACTGAGATGGGAGGGTAGGGCTGCCCACATACCCCCCACCTCTGGGTGTGGTTAACATGCTAACATGGAGTCCATTGTTTGACACATGGTCTGTGTGTATGGAGGAAGAAGACCTCCTGTGCATTACATCCAAACTGAGATTGCTTCCAGGCTGTCCGGAACTCCATTTACATCTGTTAGCAGTGCTCCGGTCTGCATTCCAAACCATCAAGTAAAGGTTAAGGAAACTACAGTTCATGTATCTGCTGTTGTTCATTATTCCCTCAGTCCTGCACCCCAATGTCACTATCCTTTATAAAAACTATAACTGCCCTGGGGCCTAGCTCTACCCGTGGAGAGCTGTAGCAACTCTGCTGCATCACCAACAGCCCCAGCGGTCTCCTTAGGCAGCGTCGGCCATCCTCTTATTGCCGAACACCACAGGTGGACTCACCAATTTGCACCCTATAAACTTTCCTCCTCATTTATTTAATGGATGTCCAGGGCTAAGGACCGGGTCACTGTCACCGCAACATTCCCTGAAGGACCGACCCCAAAGTACTGAGTACCCCACAACCCTGTGGGGCCCTCCACCATCACAGTCCCCTGATCTGAACATCATTGAAAATCTGTGGCTAGACCTCAAAATAGAAGTGCATACAAGACGACCCAGGAATCTCACAGAAGTGGAAGAAATTTCCCTGGAAGAATAGATAAATCCCTCAAATAGGAATTGAAAGACTATTGGATAGCTGCAAAAAGCCTTTACAAGCTCTGATACTTTCAAAAAGGGGGTGCTACTAGGTACTAACCATATAGGCTTCCTAAACTTTTGCATCTGCCCATTTTCCTTGTTAAAATGTGAGACATTAAAATATTTTTTTTGGTCTAAAATACAAAAGAAATATGTTGTCTTTAACTTTAGATCTATTAGAGATCATTTCATCCTCAACTTGCTTAACTGTTCACATGGTGCCACATGGTGTCGATGGTGCAGTCAGCAAGGATTTGGATTTCTGGATCACGGAGTGAATTACCTATACGATGGACTACTTGCTAGAGATGGGGTGCACCTTACGAAGGCTGGAAAACATGTATTTGGAAGTCGCCTTGCTACACTCATCAGGAGAGTTTTAAACTAGAACAATGTGGAAAGGGAAGCAAAAGGCCAGAAAAAGCCATACACCTGACAAATGCTATTGAGAACTCTGCTATTAGAAGTGGAAAGGAAGAACAAAGACAAAAGAATCTAAATAATAAAGATATTGAAGAAAGAGAAACCAATCACAAAATAAAATGTTTCTTTACTAATGTACAAAACATGGGCAACAAACAAGGAGAACTGGAACTACTAACACAGGAAAAGAAATATGATGTCATTGGAATCACTGAAACTTGGTGGGACGATACACATGATTGGAATACAAGGCTAGAAGGATACAACTTATTTGCAATAAATAGACTTGATAAACGAGGAGGAGGTGTCGCATTGTATGTTAGAAACACGTATATCTGCACAGAGATTGAAGCTTCAGAGACTGGGAGTTCTGTGGAAACTGTTTGGGTAAGAATACAAGGACAGAACAATGGAAAGCACACCATTGCAAGTATTTACTACAGGCCGCCTGTGCAAGCTGAAGATATGGATGAACTCTTTATGCATCAAATGGCCAAGTTCTCCAAAAAATATGACTTAGTTGTCATGGGAGATTTCAACTATCCAGACATTTGTTGGGAATCTCTCTCAGGCAAAACTAACAGGTCAAGGAAATTCTTATCCTCTCTTGCTGACAACTTTATCTTCCAAAAGGTAGGGGAGAAAACAAGGGGAACTGCTACCTTGGATCTAATCCTTATAAATAGGGAGGAAATGGTTGAGGAGGTAAAAGTGGCTGGGACCCTAGGAGGTAGCAACCATGCTATTTTAGAATTTTGGATAACTAGAGGAGGAAGACCTGTGAAGACTCAGAAGTCAAGGTTAGATTTCAGAAAGGCAGATTTTAAGGGATTCAGAAAGAGAATTGGAGGGATCCAGTGGCTGGGTATCCTTAAAGACAGAAATGTCCAGGAAGGATGGGAAATCTTGAAAAATGAAATTCTCAAAGCACAATTGTTAACAATTCCGAAAAGAGGGAAGAATAGGAAGTGTTTAAGGAAACCAGGATGGATGAACACAGAACTTAAGCACATGCTAAAAAGGAAGAAAGAAATATTTATAAAATGGAAAGAGGGAGGCATATCTAAAGAAGAATACAATGCTGACTGCAGAACCTGCAGGGCACAAATCAGATTACTAAAGCTGACAATGAATTGAGGCTTGCAAGAGACGTCAAAAGCAATAAAAAAGGATTTTGGGGATATGTCAAAAGTAAAAGAAAAGTCAAAGATGCTATTGGATTTTTACAGGATGAAAATGATGAAATGGTAAGACAGGATGTTGAGAAGTCTGAACTTTTAAATTCCTATTTTGCATCTGTTTTTTCTCAGAAAGGAAATGTAACATCAACTATTCTTCACTGTCCTATTAAGGGAATAGAAGAATCCAGGATATCTATAAACAGAAAGATAGTGAGGAAACACGCTAACCTAAATGAATTCAAGTCTCCAGGTCCAGATGAATTACACCCCAGAGTACTGAAGGAGATAGCAGAAGAAATTTTTGAACCCTTCTCCATAATTTTTGAAAATTCTTGGAGAACAGGAGAAGTCCCAGAAGACTGGAGAAGAGCAAATGTTGTTCCTATCTTCAAAAAGGTGAAGAAGGTGGACCCAGGCAACTATAGGCCGGTGAGTCTGACTTCTATACCAGCCAGGAAAGATCTTTGAACAAATTATTAAACAACATGTATGTCAGTACCTGGATAAGAATGAAGTGATTAAACATAGTCAGCATGGGTTTGTAACTAATAAGTCATGTCAGACTAACTTAATTTCCTTCTGATGGAATCACTGATTGGGTGGATCAGGGAAATGGTGTAGATATAGTATATCTTGACTTCAGCAAAGCATTTGACAAAGTATCTCACACAATCCTTATTGAAAAAATGACGAGGTATGGAATGGACAAGGCAACTGTTAGCTGGATTCATAACTAGCTCAGTGATCGGACCCATAGAGTGGTCGTAAATGGCTGCACATCCAGTTGGAAGAATGTCTCAAGTGGGGTACCACAGGGCTCTGTCCTGGGCCCTGTATTGTTCAACATCTTTATCAACGATTTAGATGAAGGAATTGAGGGTAAACTGATTAAATTTGCTGATGGCACAAAGCTAGGAGGGATAGCTAATACTAGAGAAGAGAGAGAGGATTCAAAAAGATATAAATAAATTGGAGCAGTGGGCAGCAACTAACAGAATGGTTTTTACCAGGGAAAAATGCAAAGTACTACATCTGGGCAATAAAAATGAAAAAAGCATATACAGAATGGGAGGAATAGGGCTAAGCAACAGCACATGGGAAAAAGACTTGGGTATACTAATAGATCACAGACTGAATATGAGTTAACAGTGTGATGCAGCAGCAAAAAAGGCAAATGCAATTCTGGGATGTATTAACAGAAGCATACAGTTTAGATCGCGTGAAGTCATTATTGCCCTCTACCTCTCTTTGGTCAGACCTCATCTGGAATACTGTGTCCAGTTTTGGGCGCCACATTTTAAATAAGACATCAACAAACTGGAGCAAGTTCAGAAAAGAGCGACCAGAATGGTGACCGGTCTGCAAACCTTGTCTTATGAGGAAAGGTCACATGATTTGGGAATGTATAGCTTGCAAAAGAGAAGACTGAGAGGAGACTTAATAGCTGTCTACAAAAATCTCAAGGGCTGTCACATTGTAGAAGGATCATCTTTATTCTCATTTGCACAAGGAAAGACTAGAAGCAATGGGATGAAACTGAATGGGAGGAGACACAGATTAGATATTAGAAAAAACTTTTTGGCAGTTAGAGTGATCAATGAGTGGAACAGGCTGCCATGAGAAGTGGTGAGTTCTACTTCAATGGAAGTGTTCAAATACAGGCTGGACAGACATCTGTCTGGGTTGATTTGAGCAGGGGGTTGGACAAGATGGCCCAGGAGGTCCCTTCCAATTCTACGATTCTATGATTCTATATTTTGATCAGGGGTGCCCAAACTCTTACATGCCACTGTATGTCCCATTACATAAAGAAAGAACAAAAAACTGACTGGCACATCCAAGCTAGTGTGAATAGGTGCTAACTTACGAGCAGCTACCTCCATGTATAATATACAAAAAAGTTGAACTCTACCGTGCTAAAGCATGTCAATGTGAAATATATAAAATATAAATAGCTATACGGCTTCTGAATACTAGAAAAAATGAGACACTTTGCACACAGTTTGGCCAAGTCATGTCTGCCTATCAACCAACGTCAAGGTGGTCTCAAAAAAACTGAAGGGTCCTGTGACGTAGCGCTGTCATTCAGTTAGGGAATCCTCGCTAGGCAGCGAATAAAACACATCCAGCACCGGGTTTTCAATAACCATAACATAGTCCATGCGGTTTATTCCTCCATCATAAACCCACAGCAGCAATATAAACTTAACATTACAGCATAGCGTCCATTATAGCTTCACTCTGGTTATCCTTATATCACACAGGTTAAGCAAATTTCCATTACACAGGCTCTTCATCCTCAGGGTTATCTCACCTACGTCAGGGTCACTCATGGTTCCTTCACCATCATGCGGCAGACGTCCATTCCCTCCAGGGAATTACCAGGCACGTGCAGCCATTGACACAACGTTCACTTCCTCTCAGAAGGCAGCCCCATCTCAGTTAGACGGGACCTTCCACACTGGACAAACCAGGTCCCAGCATTCACCACATGTGACCTACCCTGGCCACATTATATGGTTCATAGCCACGCCCACCGGGTCACATGACTCTGACCTCATCACAGGTCCTTCAAGCATTTACACACTCTTTACAACAGTGTTCTTTAAACACACCCCCTGGGTGGGTTTGTAGGCAACTAGGTTCGCCCATCTCCCTAGTTACCTGGAGACTTCTCCCTGACACATTGAAGCAACACCTCAGCAATGTCATTGCTGATCAACACACACATAAGTCTCAATCTCAAGGCCACCCACCTTGAGATGCATAACTGTCCTTCAGGATTCTGCCACTCATCCTCTCTCTTGGGACATCCATACAGCGCCCCCTAGCGGACCCAGTGGTTACTACACCACAGTCCCTATTCAATGTGAATACCTCTCTTAAGCTGATGTCTGAATTACATAAAGGTTAGTCTACTTTTTTGTACAAGAAAAGGAGGCACAATAATTCAAATAAAATTGAAATTAAAAATGCGATTTAAATGAGTTTCACAACTAGACCTCCAAGTTGTCTTAATCGCACTGGGACAGTCCTCAGTGAAAAGATTGTGATGTCCCTTCAAGAGAAATGGTCCCGCAGACATTTTTCAGAATTTTGAATTCACATGGGGGTCTTAGAACTTCAGTGTGTGTTTTTTAACCTTTTGGCAATAAACATATGAACATAGGCCAAGGTCCATGATACTGCAGACTATCGCCTTGTTCAGTGCCACACACAACATATGGATATGTACAGTACCAGGGTCCAAAATAATGCAGACTATCATCTTGTTTAGTGCCGCACACTATGAACCGCACATTATCACTTACGTGACCATCAGCGAATTCACTTTCTTTGGAGAACACCTTACGCATCTGCAAGACATGTTCCATCCCTCAGTCTCGTTCAAAGCATGGTACCACCTGTGACTCTGTGCTCAGTCCACTAAAGCCTTTCTACTGTCTACAATACATTGATAAAATAAGAGTGTGCAACAGCCCAATATCAGGCATGATGTACGGAAGAGGAGGGGATTTGGAAACCCATCCATGCTTTTGCGTTCAGCAAGTGAAGAAAATGGACCAAGTTAATTGTTCTCAATAACTTAAAAATTACAACAATTTTGTGCTTAATGGCATTAGAAAACCTAAAAATATTTGGTGGTGGTGGGATATTATGGCAATGTAGAGAACATGAATTTCTGCTTTTAATGTCTTTTTGCCTTACATTGGTATAGAACATATTGTATATGGACTTTTCTTTGGTGCTGCTTTAAGCCACATTCAGACTTCTGGTGTTCCAATAGGAGTGCTATCCATTGTTTTCCCAGATAGCACTTTTACCTGTGATAGTCTATGGAGCTGTGCACATGTCCATGATTTTCGCGGCTGATGAAAAATTGCAGAGATGTCTGATTTTGATCCAAGGGTCATATCAAAATTGTCAATGCAAGACTATGGGTCCATGAAAAATCAAACAGTGCCATCGGATGACATCTGATTTTCACAGACTGACAGAATTGAGAAGGTGGAGAAACTTTTTTCTTTCTCCATGTATGGAAAAAACTGAAAGTCAGACCACATTCTGATCCAAATTTGATCAAACTCTCATCAAAATAATGGGTCCATTTCACTCATACACGTAAAATGTTGACTTCTGAATGATATTTCAAGTGATTATCTTGGTTGCTAGACCTATGAAAATATGAGTATTACGTAATAATCTTCATCCAACAGATATTGTGGTTCTGTTATACATCTGAAAATATTTTTATTCCATTTTTGTTTGCCGAATATGGAAAGAAGATTCAGAATTTTGGGATTCCATTGTCTTCTACAGACATTTGTTAAAACACGAGTTGATGGGCGTTATGGGTTTTATATTTTTTTTCAGACTTTTTTCTTTTATTCACTATTCTCTATTATTATGGAGATCATCACATTTGGGTATTTGTTACATTTTATACTTTACTTTTTTAATTTTCGTTGATATTTTTATAATTAGGAGATTGAGGCACCTCGTTTCTAGATGACAGATATGACATAATACATTGAGGGATGAGGGGAATACATTGACAATCCAATGATATGACAAGTCTCAGGCTGTACAACACATGGCTGGAAGGATCTCTTTATGTTGAGTCCTATGTGTTCACAGATAACTGAGTAGCTCTCTCCATGTGTTTGCAAGACGAATTCCTGCGGGAGAAAGCAACGCCAGTTCTGTCAATAGTCAATGTGTTACAACAAAGGCAGCATATATTGAAATGCAAACTCCACTAAACAACATGTTATCCTTTAATCTTAATCCGGCTATCACTTTTGAAGGGGTGGGATTGTATTCAGAGTCTTCTTGATTAATTAAAATTTGCTGACTTGTTTTTTTTAGATGCACTTTTAAAGTTTGCAAACTTATAAATGATAATTCTATGTCAGATTCAATTTAATAGTTTATCAAAAGATTTATATTAAAATGTAAAAATTAATTAGGATGTACAAGTAAATTAAATATCACCATGAAAATGCAATCTAATCTACAGGCACCATGTTTTGGAGCAGGAGGGGCCGAGCAGAATGATATATAATTAGGAAAGAAATGTTTCTGTATAATCTAGGTTTTAATTATTTAACCCTCTGCTCTTCATGTGATTTTTGGTCCAGAGGGCGGTCCTATCATGATTATTTATTTATATAGCACCATTGATTCCATGGTGAGGAGGGGTTACATACACTAAATACAGATATCACTTACAGTAGGCATACTAACAATGATAGACTGGTACAGAGGGAAGAGGAGCCTGCCATGATTGACAGCTATCCTTGTATGCAAGCACAAGGAAATCTGTCAATCACTGATAGGACCGCCCACTGGACAAAAACTCCCATAATGAGCAGAGGATTAAATGATGAAATTACAGATTATACTGACTGTTTTCTCACAAACTATATACCCATCTAGTCAGATCCCCCTGTTCTGTAACTTGGTGTCTGCAGATTGGACTGCATCTTGCATTGTGGCAGGTTCCCTTTAAAAGCACAAATCTAAGAACATTGGATAATCGTAAACTGTATATCCTGTGTATACTACAAACTGAATTCATACTCTATATATCATCATTATGCAGCTAACACAACCGGTGCCACCACTAAGGTTGAAGTTCTAGAGGGTATATTGAGAGCTGTGTCTACAGAGTATTACCAGGCTGCTCACTACACAGGGGGATGAAGCAAATTAACGAGGCAGAACACATCATTACTTCCAGGTTCTCACACGTGAACCTTCTCTGATTGGAGTCATTCACTTTCCTTTTCTTCTTCATCTGGCCCAGATCTCTATGTCAACTTCTTAGAGATGAAAAGTTTGCTGCAGAGACTTCTTTGACTCCTCAAATCTGAGCTCATTCCCTCCCTCTCTTAAAAAAAAAAAGCCCTCATCCTTTAAGACTACCATTCTGCTGCTGCCCAATGCTGCCAATTACAACACAGCCAACATAACAGTGCCTGATGACACTGATACAGATAAAAGCAGGGGCATATAGTAACTAAAAATGGGCTGCATTGCAAACTTTTTAGACACTAAAATTCAGAGCCAAGACCAGATCCCTAAATCACTAAACAAAATTAAAGTCCCCAAATTGTTTCAGACCTCCAGCCAATCCCTTAAAATAATTCGGACACCAAAATGAATCACTTTAAACCAGACTTTTCACCAGCGGGAAAAATGTTTATATGCAAAACTTACATGTACGCACTGTTTCTCATTCTTCATCTGCTGTACAAACTGCCACACACAGAGACACGCACGTAGTATAATGTCGGGACCCAGTGTGGCTGTGAGTTATCCTAGTTAACAGGTAACCTCACCTTGTATTTTACTATATATATGTCACGGAGTGACTGGCCCAGTGTGACACCACCCATCAAATGGTCGGTCACTAAATGGCAAAACAAAAAAACACACCAGGCGACACCAGGGAAACTTTAACAATGGTGGGCCCTGCGATATGGAACGGGGAAAATGGACACCTCCTGCACTCACCTGAGGATGTGCCCTGGTCTTACTAACGTCCCTATACAGGTTTTTTCAACCCGTCGTCGAGAAGGATACCTAAGCCCTCACTTGCCCTGTTCCTATCCCTGAGTAGAGAATTGGCAAGTGAAGACACTGGTCCCATCGCTGCACTAAGAAAACACAAGGTAAGGTAAGACAAACACCACAGGGAATAGGAAACACAAAAAAACACTTAGCTTTCTCTGCTGCAAAGCACCGCACAGCAGAGTAAGGTACCAGATAGCAGCATTCAGCTGAAGCACCACTGCACCAGCAACCTCCTGTCTTCAGCACGGTTGGTATTCAAAAGGACCTGTATCACCAACAGTAAGCTGATGCATCAGGTGACCTTTTAAAGGAAGGTGGGAGTGGTCACCACCTGCATCAGCAAACTCAGCAGCAATGTAATTACACCAGCGGCCACCGGGGGGAAAACTGACATTAACCCTGATAGCCTGAAAGGAAAATTTTTTAATATGAAACGCCAAATCTGCCACAGATCCAAAATGGATCGTGACAGTATCCCCCTTTCAATGAGGGGCCTCTGGACCCTCAAAACCAGACCTCACCAGAAAACAACCTACGTTGAGGATGCCTCGATCCACCAGAGTTCACCTCAGCAGTCACCTGACCCTCAGGTTTATGGCAAATGCGGACTGATGGAAGTGACAATAACATATGCTCCGGAGGTGCCACAAATCTCCAGAGTGCCAACCTGGGGAATGAGTTGTGTACAGGCATTACTGGGGGTAACTCCAGCTGGTTAGTCCCCGGGCCGATCACCCAAGAACTCCAAGCCCCAGCAGCACACTTGCACCGTATGTTTTTGGTGGACACCCATGCGTACTCATTCACACACATGTCCAGACCTGAAAAGTTTGTTGCCACACACCCGTTTGCCACAAGATGGTGAACTCTTTACAGAACCGACAACAGAGGCACCCCCCTATGTCATCACAATCACACCCCCACAATGCTCAGAAGGAACCACCACCCTCCTCTGACCTCTCTTCTTAAGAGGACTCCGACACTCAGGGTTAGTTTGTGGTGAGGGTTGAGACTTGCCCCTACTCCCTAGCAGCACCTCTGCTTCCCCCACTAGAGAAGAAGGGGATGGTTGTAGAAAGATGGCAGAGACAGTAGCCCTCAGGCAGCAGCCCTCACACGACTGATCCCAGCTGACCACTTCCCTGGACTGCCAATCTATGACCGGGTTGTGTCTTTTCAACCAAGGGAGGCATAAAACGATGAGTGATGGCATTCCCCCCCAGACATAGCACGATAGGGACTCTTCATGATGAGTCCCTATACGCAGAAGTATATCATCCATGACTTGGGTCAACCTCCCATGGCTAAGTGGGACAGAGTCAATGGCCTGGACACTTAGAAGTTTTGGTAGCGTCCTACATCTCAGGCCATGGGTCTGGACAAAGTGAGCATCCACCAGATTGACACCTGCTCCACTGTCCACAAGCACCAGTATACCCTCACTTAACCCGCCAACCACCACTTCAGCAGACAAGGTACACTGAGGGGAAAAAATGGAGGAAATTTACACTCCCTGGTTGCCTTCCTCCACATGACCAGGGGGACGCGGCTTCTTAGATGGTACAGATATTTTGGCGCAAGCTGGGCAGACACCAATGAAATGACCAGTCTTCCCACAGTAAAAACATGCCCCCACACTACGACGAACCGCAGGCGACACCGTTTGGGAACCAACTCCTCCCACCTGCATGTGCTCGTCTATATGCACTGGTGTGTCCTCCTCTCTAACAAGGTCTACATGGTGCACATCTGGTGTATGTCTCTCCCTCAAGCATCAATCCACCCGGATGGCAAGGGACATGGCGGCCTCCAATGACCTGGGGGCGGTGTACTGCACCAGAGTATCCTGCAACCTTGGAGACAGACCCTGCATAAAATGACTCCTAAGGGCAGGGTCATTCCACCGCGTATCAGTTGTTCACCTCCTGAACTCTGAGCAGTACTCCTCAACCAGCCTGCCCCCTTGCTTGATCTTATGGAGTCGGGATTCTGTCAGGGAGATGCCATCAGGATCTCCATACACCAGCGCCAAAGCCGCAAAAAACTCGTCCACTGACCGTAGAGATGGTGAACGTCCGGCAGGGAGGAGACCCAGGATTGGGGATCACCCTTAAGAAGGGATATGATGATTCCCACCTGTTGTTCCTTACTCCTTGCTGAATGAGGGAGGAGCCTGAAGTACAACTGGCAGGCCTCCTGAAAAACCAAAAATTTATCTCACCTGAGGATGTGCCCTGATCTTACTTATGTCCTTATACAAGTTCTTTCAACCCGTCGCCGAGCAGGATACCTAAGCCCTCGCTTGCCCTGCTCCTATCCCTAAGTAGGGAATTGGCAAGTGAAGACACTGTTCCCACCGCTGCACTAAGACAACACAAGGTAAGGTAAGACAAACACCACAGGGAATAGGAAACAGAAAACAACACAGCTTTCTGTGTCAGCTGATGCATCAGGTGACCTTTTAAAGGAAGGCGGGAGTTGTCACCACCTGCATCAACAAACTCAGCAGCAATGTAATTACACCAGCAGCCACCAGGGGGGGGAACTGACATTAACACCCAATGGCCTGAAAGGAAAAAAGTTTTAATTTAAAACGCCAAATCTGCCACAGATCCAAAAATGGATCATGACAATATAACACTATGATCAACTGAAAATGTTAGAACTTTTTTTTTAAAAATTAAATCTGTAAATTAGTAAAATAATCAAATTAATCCAAGCCAGATATTATCTGTTCCAAATATTCTTTTTAAATTCAATCATTGTCCTCACTATCAATAGTACACATTAATTGAATAAGAAAGTTGTTTTAATTTTTGCCTGATCAAAATTTATCTGATTTAATTAAAATGGCCCTGAAGGAGATCCCATCTTATTTATTCAGGTGCACATGAATGCTAATGTAAAAATATTACATTTACCTGATGCAATCTATTTTCAATATTGCCCCATTTTCCCGCTGTCCGTGCCTCTCCACCTTTGTTGTTCATTGCTCGTTGACAGCAGCTACAGCCACTTCTGTGATCTGATAGTGATAACCACACTTCCACAGTTCTTCCTATTCAATATCTACTGAGGGTTTCTGGGACCATGCTTGCGATCATGTTGGATCATTTGTATAGCCTTCATTTCCAGATTGCATTTCTATATAGCTATTAAAGTCCACAGGGGATGCCAGTAGCTCAGGATGCGTTCTGTAGAGCTGCAAACTGCATCAGGAGAGCATTTATTCAGGCTTGTAGTGCAATGATATCTTCATAGGAACTACTGACCCAACCTGTCAATCAAGTCCTTGCACACTGCCCACAAATAAATGCAAAATGACTGCATCCACAATTAAAGGGAATCTGACAGGTTGAATAATGCTGTTAATCTGCAGATGTAGGGTTAATCTGCAGGTTAATAGCATTATGATGGTGCCAGGCCACTGAACTCAGAGTGCCGCACCTGGGAGAAAATGAACTTTATTTCACGTGTGACTGCCAGCTTTCAGTCATGCCTGCATGCCGACATGGCTTCAGTCATCACTCACAGTACTGTAAGCACTGACTGACAGCCGGTTCTGCACTGATGCACTGCTGAACTAGCTGTTAATTACTGTACAAGGGTGTACTTACAGCTGCAGATCACAGTGCTTAATAACTGAAAGCTGATGGGTAATGGGGGAAATAAAGTTAATATTCTCCCATGTGCTGGACTTTCACTACAGCAGCCGGGCACCTTCATAATGCTATTCATATGCAGATTAACCTTATATACGCTGGTTAATAGCTTTATCCAACCTAACAGGTTCCCTTTAAATATTGCATTTCTCTGTTGGATCTAACAAAAAATAACATTTTTCTATCTGGAATCCAATGCCTCCAAATCTTTATTTGATTTCCTCTCAGAACTAGAATTTATCCAGCGCCTTTAGACACACATGTAAAGGAGTGGAGAAGCTTTAACACCCTGTCTTGAAAGTCTCATGGTTATAAAATGCATTGCCATATTTTAACCCCTTAATGACAGCTAATACGCATTAAAATGGCAGCAAGAGCAAGGGTATAGCGCCCCCCTAGATTCGTAAACCCAGGATAGCTGAGACTCTGGAGAACATGATCAAAGCAAGTTTTTGAAGGCCCTGATCATGTTATCACCATTGTTCAGTAAATAAAGCCGATCACGTAACAAAAAACTATGATCCGGTTGCAAAATAAATTATCTTTCCTCTGACATGATATAACACGTCAGAGGAGAGAGAGATGAGATGTCCCTGAGCCCCCCCTCCACCGGTACCTCTGTACCAGATCCGTGATCCCTAGCTCCGCCTCCCCTTCTGCTAAAAGAAAGAAAATTGTGGGTGCATGCGCAGCACTCCCGCCAACATCTGCCTCCCTGCACCCGGCGGGATTGTTTTCATTGGCTGATGCCCGTTTCAGAGGCTGTATGTATCAGACATTGGCTGTATGATTCCAGCCAGGTATCATTGACTCAGAAACACATTTCAGGGAAAACATACTTTAAAACCGCAGAACACAAAGACCTGTCTGTGCACAGGAAGAGACCAGTCAACCATTAGCAGCAGTAGAGGAGATGCCAAAGTATGTTTTTTTCTGTAACACTGCAGCATTTCAGAACCAAACATACCTGGCTGAGATTCTACAGCCAGTGTCCAATACATGCTGAACATGGTTTATACAACATGTATAAGATGTCAGGCTCACTTTAAAGGGTTTGTTCAGCGCTGTTTACTTCTGTGTTGAAGTTTGCCTTCTGACAAAGACACGAACAGTCTATAATTTTAAGGGTAGGTTAATTTTAACATTGAGAGATAGAATAACAAAAATAAAATCCAGAAAATCACATTGTATAAATTCTATACATTTATTTGCATTTTGCTGTGAGAAATAAGTATTTATTCCCTCTGGCAAACAAGACTTAATACTTGGTGGCAAAACTCTTGTTGGCAAGCAAAGCAGTCAGACGTTTTTTGCAGTTGATGATGAGGTTTGCGCACATGTCAGGAGGAATTTTGGTCCACTCCTCTTTGCAGATCATCTCTAAATCATTAAGATTTTGAGGCTGTCACTTGGCAACTCGGAGCTTCAACTCCCTCCATAAGTTTTCTATGGGATTAAGGTCTGGAGACTGGCTAAGCCACTCCATGACCTTAATTCTTTTTGAGCCACTCCTTGGTTGCCTTGGCTGTATGTTTTGGGTCATTTTCTTGCTGAAAGACCCAGCCACGACCCAATGGTTTTTCCGTCTATCCCTGACTCAAGGCTGTTGAGTTGACTACTATGTGTTATGTGGTTTTAAAATTTTTTTATAGTTAATGTTAACAGGTGTTTAATATATGTATATATATATATTGCATTTTACTAGGTATGCTCATCTTTATGTATTGGCCTTTTCTTGCTTCATAAAAGGTAACAGCAACAGACACACCCAGACAGGTTCCCCATTTTCCTGTAGCATGGAGGGACACAGATGCATGTTTCGGCCACAGCGTCCGTGCTGCCCGTTACACACATCCAGTAGCTTATTTCCAAGCATTATCTGGATCCTTTCGTATGTTAGCTACATTCTGTTATTTTGCAGGCCAGAAAGTGATGGGTATATTTACACTGAGATTTTTAGAGATGGAAACTTTAGACAAGATTTTCAAAGATGAATTCACTTCAGAAAACATTGTTTTTTTCCTGAAGTGTTTTTGGAAACAGTCTTGATGAGGTTTTTGAAGCTTTTGCTTCCACACATTGTTTTGCAGAACCTTGGCTCGACAGTGTCAAGTTTGGAACTGATATCTTGAGAATAGAGGAACTGATTAGTCACTTTTTTTAATCAAAGGCAGGTTTTCAAAACCTCGTAGGGAATGAACGCTCAAAAACCTCACATATGAACATGCATTTTTTTATTGACGCTGTAAGATCCTAATTTTTATTCTAGATAGAAAACATCTTCATTGGGCAGGTCCTTTTGCTCATATCCATTCTCTTCAGGCGCTCACACATGAGTCTATTGTCAGTGGCATGCTTACCATAGACCATTATTGGAGAGGCCCCACATACAGTTTCCATTGGCCGCATACAGATATATACAGCTTCCTTTGTGTCCAATACAAGCTGATTGATCCACTCATTGAGGATCTCCTTGGGATTGGGGCCCAATATGAGCTTAGTTATAGGGCCCATGGTTTCATTGCATGTCCCGGGTTCTTGCACATTCTCCATTAAAAGTCTGTAGAATACATCAAGGTTTTAATAACTTCCCTAATAGTGAGATGAACCTTTACCCACCTTTCCCTGACTCTGTTACAGTTGTTAGGCTGGGTTCAGATGCCGGATTGAAAAACGGACAAGTTGCATCTGTACATTGAATTGTGGAGTTACATTTTTTTCCACATACCGTAGTTTATTAGTCCATATGGGAAATTGGCTATGGGCTCTTGCACCCTGGCTACAATAGGCTCGTGTGCTTGTAGGGTCGGACAGGTTCGCAGGATGCAGTGACGAGACACTAGACGAATGGTGGTTTTTGAAATCACTTTTATACAACTCTAGCCGATAGGCTAGGCTGAACAAAAACAAGAATAAAGTACAACAACAACAACAGTCCACGCAGGGACTCAACAATCTTAACCAAATATAGTTTCACTTAGCCTTCCAGGGACTGCTGGGTTCGGTAGCGTGGCCGCGTTGAGGTCGCTGAGGCGGCTGTCCTGAGGAAAGTGATGTCGGTGGGGGCAACAGGCCCTGAAGAAAATAAAACCGTTGGGGCGCAACAAGCCCTGAAGAAAACAAGGACGTTGGGGCGCAACAGGCCCTAAAGGAAACGGGGACGTTGGGGCACAACAGGCCCTGAAGGTAACGCTGCCGCTGGGGCGCAACAGGCCCTGAAGGAAACGCTGCCGCTGGGGCGCAACAGGCCCTGAAGGAAACACTGCCGCTGGGGCGCAACAGGCCCTGAAGAAAGCAATGCCGTTGGGGCGCAACAAGCCCTGAAGAAAGCGCTGCCGCTGGGGCGCAACAGGCCCTGAAGAAAACTCTGCCGCTGGGGCGCAACAGGCCCTGAAGAAAGCAATGCCGTTGGGGCTCAACAGGCCCTGAAGAAAATGATGGAGGTGGCACGCGGTGATGACGCAGTTCCCCAGAAGGCCTGTAGCCGTCCTTTACCAAGGAGTCTCTTCCTAAGTCAGGGTAGCGAGCCTTTTTCCCCGCCTGTGACAAAGTGGCGTATCTTGAGGCCGATGATGGCCGGGTCGGCGTGATGGGGGAAGGCTGGGGGGAAGGGCCCAGGTCTCTGTGGCCTGGTTACCAGTACTCATGGCCACAACCTGAGGTATAGTTCCTCTCTCTCCAAGGCTGGGGTTAGCGGGGATTATTCTCTCAGAACGGGAGCGGGGAGCAGTCTCTGGGCACAGTCTCTCACGTCTCAATTGTCGGTAAATCGCCCGCTTTCTCCTCGCAGGCTCCTCTCGATGCCCCTGCAAGTCACCCTGCGTCCTGCCTTCACTCTCTCTCTTCCCCAACTGCCACTTCAGCGCGTCTCCTGCTCCTTTTACCCTAGCCCCACCCCCTGTTGCCCTGACAACCTCAGTCGCATGTCTCCCTTTGTAATTCCCCTGTTGTGCTTCCTTCAATAACTCTGATGGCGGTTCCCTTGGTTCTGGCCCAAACACTATATGGGGGTCCTCCTCCCCACATGCTCTTAGTCCGTCACACTGTATATGGATAGGACACGGACCAATTATTATTATTATTGGCGGAATGATCCCTAACGATGATGTTTTTTCGGACAGAACAAGTTACTCATAGTAAACTGGAAAAGTTTTCCCGCATACAAGATTTCCCTCTAGTGGACCTCTAGCATATTGCTTTGTTAATGCTTGGAGTACATTGCTGAATATTATTAACCCCTAAAAGACATGAGTATTGAGGGATGCTGGACTAGATTATTTTAGGTAGATTTTGGGGCAGCCTGGCTCCTTTCCATCAGATCTTATGGTCATTATTTGTTGAAATGCTGATTGTATGGAAAATTTTACAGAGATTTCCCACCCCTGTTGGTTACAGACGTGTTTAGGAAGGTAATATCGGCATCTTAGAGCTATGAAATGGAGAGCATGGAACCAACAATGCCGACTCCACATTACTCCAGTAGAATCAAGAGGAAATTACAGCCCAGACCCTTAAGATGACCAAAATATCAGGTCAGGAGTTAGCGCTAATTATTTAATGTACATACTGTATAATTATTGCTGGCAGTGTAAAGAAAATACTCGCACCGGCCTCCATCTTGTTGAGAAAAAATGCACCAAAACCGCAATGTTCCACAGCGTCCTTGAACCCACAGTAGGCAGTTTTCATGATATCACATCCACTTTGCTTGGACAGTTAGGTCGTGTTCACATGCAGCATTTTTTTGCATAGAAAATATTCTGAATTAACTGTCCATAGCGCTGAATGACCCTCAGTGACACCATGCCCCCTCTGACATCTCTTACTGCCATAATGTAGAGAAACGGTAAATGAGTGGAACCAGGGGGGTGGTTAGGGACGGCGCAAAAAATTTGCTGTGGCTGCACTTTCTGTAAAGGTTGGGAGGTAGAGGGATTTGTTGTTGTGTCTGCTGGAAATGTTAATGCTTTGGTGAGAGACTTTGGCATAGAAAGACATACAAATGGAAGCAGATAAAACAGTCAGCTTGATCAATTGTGTGACTTTTTTGGAGGGTTACCTGGATTAAGTCAGGCGTCAGGTTTTGATTCAGGCAGTGATACTGTCTATAAAGTCCTTTCTGGGCAAATAAAATTTTACCTGCACATCATAGAAATTTTCTAAGTTGATGTGATCTCTAAGGTGACCAGCAGAGGGCGCTCTTACCCTACTTAATAGATCATGTGCTCCTTTTCTTGTGCTGAACCTCATGGAGCTGTTAGAAAGCTGAGCAAGAAGCTGAGATGTGATGGTAAAAGTTTTATATTTATCATGCTTTGCTTGTATAGCACTATCATATTCCGCAGTTTTTTACATACATGACCATCTCTGTCCCCAGTGGAGCTCACAATCTATATTCCCTATCAGTATGTCTTTTGGAATGTGGGAGGAAACCAGAGTACAACCAGGCAAACACGGGGAGAACATACAAACTCCTTGCAGATGTTGTCCTTGGTGGGATTTAAACCCAGGACCCCAGTGCTGCAGTGCTAACCACTGAGCCACCACAATGCCTTACCAGGGCAGAGTCCTAGATGACCACATGACAATGGTCATGACAAGACTTGTCAGCAGCAATTTGGTGTGGCAAAGAGCAGTGCCTTATTGGTCAGAGGTCAACTTTTAAAATGCTATCACATTTGTCCTGAACCATTACTCTATTGCAGAGAAATCTTTCTTTTTAGCAATATGCAAATTAGACTGCAAGTGCACAGGGGGTGCATCACGTACTTGCAGTCCATTGCTTTGTTTTAGTCCTCCATGCCTAGTGCTGCCTTCCTTTGCTTGATTGGCAGGAAAGATATAAACTCTTGTACATAACATCAATATATGCTGTCAGTCATGCAAAGGAGGGCAGAGTACAGAGCACCTTTCTATCACAATGCTGCAAAGCCTCTAATTGCCCCAAAACATGGGTATAATAGAGCTGTCAAAAAAGAGACGAAGCACAGAAAAGGTCTAAAGGGCTGGAAACTTAACCTTATAATAAAAAGTTACAGCATACATCATATAATCAAGGCAGGGTGAAGTCCTCTTAGGCCTGTTTCACACATCAGTTTTTTGCTTCAGTTAAAATCTGCTAAAATGGCGGACAACGGATCCGTTCTTGGACTGATGACAACGTTTGTCACCGGACCGTTATTTTAACGGATCCATCGAAGGAAGAATTTTAAAGGAACCGCTGCCTGGGGGGGGAGGAGAGAGAGAATTTTTCCGCCGCCAGAACAGAGTTTAGGGTTAAATTTCCGAGCGAGCCAAATCCTCCGGACATGCGCAATGTCAAATACGGATCCGGCCTCCGAAAAAACGTTGCATGGTCCGTTCAGGCATGTCGGCGGACGCCAAAATTTTGGCGGATCCGCAAAGAAATGGATCTAACAGATGACCATCCGTCAAGATCCGCCGGTAATGCAACTCAATGGGAAAAAAACGGATCCGCCAAGCAAAATGGCGGATCCGTTTTTTTGCACAACGGCGGATTTTGACGGATATCAAAAAGCTGATGTGTGAAACAGGCCTTATGAACATTATAACAGCGGGAAAGGTAGCACACACAGCTCGTAAAGGGTGGGTGCTGCTGTCTGAATGCGAATAATCCAAAAATTGTAGAAAACAATCAGCCACACTCATATGGATGCAAAAAGGAAAATTTAATATTTGTGCAGAAAATTACACCACACTGGTAATACAGGTCTGATAAACAAAAAAATCTGTTAAGTAGCATGTGACACTTCGACCTCATCCAGGTCTTTTTCAAACATCGCTGTACTTAATTGCAGGCTGAGGATGTAGCGTTGGTGCTCCCAAGGTAGGGGGGTAGAAGAAGGGAACAGACCTGGACTTTGTTCAGGGTTGAGATATTGCCTCGGTGTTCCCAAGGTGGGGGGGAAGGCTTGGAGGTAAGTTCTGGTGGCCTAGTGGCACTGCACATACTGTACGTGTGCTGGAACCAGTGGTGGCTATTACACTTTTCCTCTGACTATTCCACTCCTGATTTTGGCTTACAAATACTGATGTAAAATACTGACCAAATACTGAACATGTGAATGTGGCATTATGCATAATATGGCCTTGGTTGCAGCTTGGATCCACTTCTGAGTTAGCCCTGTGCTAACACTACAATATAAATTGCATCTAAAATTGTAGGCTCTTTGACAAATTTTGTATCAAGGTCTAAGATCATCAAGTTACACCTGAGTCTGAAAATAAAACCTTGAGCAATATGGAAAATAAACTTATATTTGGTGGTAAGCTTCTGTCTGGCTTTTTGAAATTGCACAAACATCATGGGCGCTCGAATACCTGCACCCAGACACCAGGTCTAGCGGAGTGCCCCAGGGTCACATAAGGGTCACCTCCTGCTATTAACAATTGTTCTGGACATGAGGGAAGTGTGTAGGGGTCGAGCAGCCCAGTGTAAGTACATGTCCCAGCTTGCACCTCTGCAACATCTAGCGCCTTCCCCGTGAAAGATGCCCAAGCGAGGTAGTCGTGGGTGAGCTTCTGTTCCAACATGCTTTGGCATTCTACAGACAATTCGTGTCCCAGTCCCAGTGTGCTGCTGTGTGTGAGGTGCATCACACTTAGGGCAGGGTCAGACGGTCCTATAACTCGTGCGAGAATCTCATCGCACTGGCCTGACACCTCTCCTGACCTGAGCAAGACAGCGTGATGGATTACTATGCAGCTCTCAAGCTCAGGTCAGGAGAGCCAACAACCAGGACAAGGTTTGCCCAGAGCAAAAGCAGCAGAGAGCAACAGAGAAGATGTCCACTAGCAGCAATCCTGTCCAATTCTCAGTGCCAAGCCTCACTAACCAGAACTACCAGTCCTGGAAATTCAAGGTGAAGATGCTCCTCATGAGAAGGTATGTGGAAATATACTCAGGAACAAGTGCCTCATCCATTACCAGATGATTGGCAAGAGAAGGATCAAAAATCAGAAAGCACAGAGCACAATCTCCCTCAGTTCAGATGATAATCAGATTGTGCATATATGCAAGTGTGCAACTGCAACTGCAAAAGAGATAATAATAATAATCTTTATTTTTATATAGCGCTAACATATTCCACAGCGTTTTACAGTTTGCACACATCATCATCACTGTCCCCGATTGGGATCACAATCTAAATTCCCTATTAGTAGATGTGGAATGAGTTACAGAAAGTGCATGAAACATAAAGTCTCAGCAATAATCTTTATCTCATGAGGAAGCTGTATCAGTCTAAGCTAAGTGATGAATATGCAGAATATTCAGGACTATATAAGAAACATCCTAGAGATTGTGGAGCGTCTCAGGGTATTGGAGAAGAAATTAAAGATTTTCATGTAGCTGCACTTCTATTAAGAGGTCTTCCAGAAAGTTATGACACACTCGTGACTGCACTAGATGCACGGTCAGATGATGAGCTGACACTAGAGTATGTAAAAGGCAAACTTGTGGATGAATTCAAGAGAAAAATGCAGAATGTAAGCAGCAGTAATGAATCCAGAGCAGAAACGGCATTAAAGACATGGGATTTCCCTAAACATAAGAGCAATCTAAGAAAAAGTCGTGAATGTTTTGTCTGTAAAAAGCCTGGCCACCTTAAAGCAGACTGCAGAATTTGGAAAGCAAGAATGAGTCAGTTTAAAAAGCAGAACAGTCATCAAAGGGTTAAAACAGCTGTAAAGGAAGATTCTGCATGTGTTGAAGATGCATTTAATGCCAGTACAGGCCTGTCTGCAAAGTATATATGTGTAAAGATTCTGGCGCAAGCAGTCATATGACAAGTAACAAGGATTTCTTCACTAACCTTAATGAAAGCAAGTCAGAAAAGGTCATTTTAGCTAATGGTCACTATATGACTTCAGACGGAGTAGGAGACTGCTACCTCCACTGTCCAGTTTCCTTAGCACAAAGCAGAATTAACCCAGTAAAGGATGTTCCCTATGTTCCCAGCCTTGAAAGCAATCCTCTGTCAGTAAAGAAGCTCACACAAAAGGGGAATGTAGTTACATTAAAAGATAACAGCTGCATTATCTCAAAGAAGGGTCACACTCTTGCAGAAGGAAAAATCCAAAATGAACTTTATCAGCTAAAATGCAAAGAAAGAGTGTACAGTGTTAGACAAGATCTACATAAGAACTGTATCCATTTATGGCCCAGACATCTTCGGGACAGAGACCCAGAAGCAGTGTAGTCAAATGATGACGTGCACTAGCTGTCTTAAAGGGAAATTGTCCAGAAAATCCATTCCTAAAAATAAGCACCAATAGATCTGCACAGCCTCTGGATGTGATACATGCAGATGTATGTGGTCCAATGAGTGTTTAAACTCCTAGCAAGAAGAGCTATTGTCTTACATTTATTGATGACTACTCCAGATATGCAGTCGCCTACCTGCTTCACAGTAAGGATGAAGTTCCACAGAAACTTGAAGAATATCTTGCTGTAGTGTTTATAAAATTTGGAAGAATGCCCATCACCTCCATCATTGCCTCCCCCACCATCATTGTCCATCAACTCCATTATTGCCTCCCCCACCGCCATCATTGCCCATAACCTCCATCATTGCCTCCCCACTGCCATCATTGCCCATCACCTCCATCATTGCCTCCCCATTGCCATCATTGCCCATCACCTCCATCATTGCCTCCCCCACCAAAATCATTGTGCTTCCCCACTACCCCTCTCACACTCACACACAGCACCGCATCACTTTCTCACACACACACACACACCACACCACACCACATACACACGCAGGCACACAGCACAGCTCACCTCCCACAGCAGCAGGGCATCCCGGGCCAGAAGCCTCTTTCTCTCCGGCAGCTTTCTCTCTGAGACAGCATGCTGGATGATGATGTCATCCAGATAGGCAGTCTCAGACAGGAAACGCCCAGAAAGCAGGACGCCGGGATGTGCTGTGGCTGCGGGGAGGTGAGCTATGCTCTGTGCCTGCGTGTGTATGTGATGCTGTGTGTGTGAGTGTGAGAGAGTGATGCGGTGCTATGTGTGTGATGCGGTGGTGGGGATGGGCTGCCCACTATTAAAGAGGAATGATATTCATGCCTTTCCACGCCCATAGGGGCATGGGGAAGCGTGAATATTCATTTTGCTTTAGCAGCGGGGACAGGATCCTGTCTCCCGCTGCTCCTAGCTGGCACAGGGCAGGCCCCCTTGACTCAGGGGCCCCATAGCCACTGGCTTGGGGGCCCTTCGAGCAGTGGGGGGTACCTGCTGGTGAGTATGCCAGCAGGTGTCAGTGCCTGGGCCCAGCGGAAAATCCTCCAGTTCGCCAGTGGGCCAGTCCGAGCCTGCATATATTGCTCCTGTTTGTTCCTGAATAAAGAAGCTCTGTTGTCACACGCTTGGAGAGTATCCTAAATAATCCGCTGCCAACACTAGGAGATGGCAGCTTGGATCTATGCTGACTGAAAGTCCATCAAGCCCTTCATATTCCTTTTAAAGAATTGAAGGGCAGAGCAGAGTGTGAATTAACTACAAAAAGAAAAGTGTGCTGAAAAAGGAAAGATTTTAGATTGAGTAAGATAAACCCCGAAATACAAAATAAAGTATAAACTCTGTTAGATAATATGCAGACTACTTCCTAAAAAGAAACAGAAGATAAGAGCAGAGTACAGAACTGAAACAGCAAAGAGATACAACTCTATTTGGAGTTTAACTGACTGGCTTTAATTTACAGCGCAAAGGCTGAACATCCAAAATCAAGAGGAAATGCCAGCAGGGAGAAAGAATATAAAACCACACCTGAAAGGTGATAGGGCAGACAAATGAAAACACATGTGTAATGGAAAACCGACTGCAGCCAGTATAAGAGAACCTGAACACCTGGCGAAATGATGTGTCTGCTGTGGTTCGGTGGACAGAGCAGCTGACCACAAAACACAGGCTCAAGGGTTTGAACCCAAGAGCATGATACTCACCTGTTCATAGCTCCCATCCAAAAGTTCCTGAGCTGGCAGACTTACCTGTTTTATCCAAATCCCAACAGCCTCGTCACTATCCTGACTATCCTGATGTAAGCTTCCTAACTGGAAGTCCATCCTTCTCACACACAACCTATTATATCAAACTTCTCGTGACTGGCTTTACCCTCATCACTGAACTCTCAATATCCACTACTACTAACGATCTTAGTTCACTTTTTGATTTTAAAATTCCTCACAGCGGCAGGACCTAGCTAACTGCTGACCCTTCTGTGCCCTGCAATGTCTCCTTTGCTTTTTCTCAATATGAATACCAGCAGCAAAAAGACCAGCAGAAACTTCAACTGAATGTGCGATACATCATGTTGAGCACCACAATACACGCTGCCGGCCAATCAGGGGCCAGCAGTGGACATCGGCGTGCATACTTTAGAAGAGGATGCACGGGGTGCATTATACTTTGTGGATGACTATGGGGTGCATTATACTATATGGAGGACTATGAGGGGAGCACTGTACTTCTTCCATGGAGCCCCATGACTTCTATGTACACCCCTGGTGAGTGTAATGGTTTATTTTCTTCTGTAAATTAAAGTACAGCAGCAGAACGGGGACATATACCAAGATGGGTGATATATGTACCAGGATAAGAGAAAACAAGGGCGGGGGCGCAGACATAGGGCTTCACCTGGTATAAATCAATTAAAATATAAAAGTACTCTGGAGTACTCACCCTTTATGGGTTGTGTTCAGACACAACCACTCTCAACGTTTGTTGCAGTCATATAGCTGCTGCAGAGCTCGTGCAGGTGGACAGCGTCCACTAGGTATCATAAGTTGAGGATCCAAGAAAAGCACTTCTGAGCATCCGCGCTGCTTTAGTGATAAGAATTCTTCAGAAATCCATATAAATCTTTCAAGTTCTTTATTATATGTACTACAGAAACTACGCGTTTCGAGGTGACAAACCGCACCATTTCTTCAGGTTACAGTACAGAATTCTGTACTGGAACCTGAAGAAGAGGTGCGGTTTGTCACCTCGAAACGCGTAGTTTCTGTAGTACATATAATAAAGAACTTGAAAGATTTATATGGATTTCTGAAGAATTCTTATCACTAAAGCAGCGCGGATGCTCAGAAGTGCTTTTCTTGGATCCTCAACTTATGATATGTACCAGGATGGGAGCCCTGGATAAGGAACATGTAGCAGAATGGGTGACCTATATATACCAAGATGAGGCTAGGATGATACATAAATATATATATATATATATACTAGATAGAGGCCCGATGCTATCACATGGGGAGGGCGGAAATGTCACGATGGGGGCAGGCTTTGCAGCATTCAGAATCTCTCCCCCCATGTGTTCACTCACCTATTCACTCTCTCTTTCCCCATGTGCTGACTTCTCCCATCTGTGCTCTTCTTTGACCTGTCTACCTCATGTGATATCCCCCTTGTCTGCTGTCTCTCTCCTTCCTGTGCTGTGTTCTCCCCTCATGTGCTGTCCTGTTTGAGCTGTATCCCCCTGTGCTCTGTCTTTCTCACCCCTGTGCGCTTTCTTTCTCCTCCATCTACTATCTTCTCCTCTCATGTCGTCTCTTCTTTGACCTGTGAACCCCATGTGCTCTCTCCCTTGTCTGCTCTCTCTCTCTCCACCGCTAACAGTGTGTGTGTGGTGCGTACGGCGTATACAGTGTGTGTGTGGTGCGTACGGTATATACAGTGTGTGTTTGTGTGTGTGGTGCGTACGGTGTATACAGTGTGTGTGGGTGGTGCGACGGTGTTCCACTGGTGGTACCGCGCAAGAGGATGGTACCACCAGCTGTGTCCATATTGAGACACCCATCATTTGAGTGTCCCAATATGGCGGTCGGTGAACTTCCGCTTGGAATTCTGGGATCCGGATACATCTAGGCGGAACAGGATGTGAAGACATTACAAGGTAAGTATATATTAGATATATACACACCAGAATAAGAGTATATATAATATATTCAGGATGTGGTGCTTCGGTCCAAATATTCCATCAATCTCTAGTTACACCACAGATGATTACATCTAAGGTGCATATAACACTGTGAACAGTTGGATCAAACAGCAATGTATCACATCAAGACAACTAAGTCTCAATAGAAATATCTTTAGGGGTTGCCAGATATCTTCCTCTCCTTTACAAGTGTGTGGCTTACAATGCACTACTATTTTACACCACAATAATGGGTCTCATCTTTACTAAATTTGGTGCCTTATACATCTCCCTCTTTGTCACACCCTCTTTCAAGATATATATATATATATATATATATATATATATATATACACAGCTCTGGCAAAAATTAAGAGACCACTGCACAGTTTTATAAAAATCAGCTTCTCTACATGTCTGACAGCCATTCCATTCCACTGTCAGTTGAATTCCAACCAGAGTGCACCTCTTTCTACTTAATGTGCTTCTGATTAGGTGATCACCTGAACCAAATCTAAAGGCCCCGGCACACATAGCAATCTCGCTATCGAGATCGCTGCTGAGTCACAACTTTTGTGACACAACAGCGATCTCACCAGCGAGATCGCTGTTTGTAACAGCGATCAGTGACCGGCCCCCCTGCCGGTATCGCTGATCGCTGCAAGAAACCTCTGGACATTCTTTTGGTCACTGATCTCCCGCTGGCCAGCACGCATCACTGCATGTGTCAGGCGGGAGACCAGCGATCAGCTGTACTAGGATGTAAAAAATAATAAAAAAATAAAAAATATTGTTATTCTCACCATCCGACGTCCCGCGCAGCATTCCTGCCTCTCTCCACGCTCCGGTCCCAGTAATCCTTTGCAAGAATGACCGCGAGACTTCGCGATCCCGTGAGAACAGACGCCATCGCGGTCATTCTCGCAAAGCATTACTGGGACCGGAGCGTGGAGAGAGGCGGGAATGCTGCGTGGGACGTCGGAAGGTGAGAATAACAATATTTTTTATTTTAATTCTATTTTTTACATGGTTCCATGGCATCAGCGCTAACGAACACAGCGATGCCGAGCGCTCGGCGTCGCTGTGCTGATCGCTGGTGAAGCTGTCTGTGTGACAGCTCACCAGCGATCACATAGCGACTTACCAGCGATCCTGACACGTTGATATCATTGTCAGGATCGCAGGTAAGTCGCTATGTGTGACTCCAGCTTTATTTAACGAAGGAAAGTATAAAGGAAACCCTGCTGTGGTGTTCACAATCCTCTTGCAATAGGACAAGCTGGATGGCAAAACAAGTGCTAGTAATATCCCAAAGGTAACAGGAATGAAAAAATAACTTTTAACCATGCCAAAGGAGTTGAAAAGAAAAGTCTTGAGTGAGGAAAAGAAGGGTTCAATTCTGGATTTACTAGCAGAGGGATACAGTGAGCGTCATGATGTCTCCATCCTTAAAATTTCTAAGTTGTCAGTCCATTACAACAAGGTCAAGCAGCAGACATTGGGGACAAGAAAGCTGCAGACCATCAGAGGGCGAAAACGACTTTCCACTGACCGGGATGACCGTCATCTTATTCGCATTTCACTCAGCAACCACAGGATGACATCAAGTGACCTACAAAAGGAATGGCAAATGGCAGCTGGGGTGAAGTGCATGGCAAGAACAGTTCGTAACAGGTTCCTAGAGCTCAAGTCATGTAAAGCTAGAAAAAAGCATTTCAGCAATGAGAAGCAAAAGAGAACCAAGCTGAAGTTTGCCAAAGACCATTAGGATTGGATCATAGAGGACTGGAGTAAGGTAATCTTCTCTGATGAGTCTAATTTTCAGCTTTGCCCAAAACCTTGTTGTCTAATTGTTAGACGGAGACCTGTAGAGGCGTACAAGCCACAGTGTCTTGCACCCTCTGTGAAATTTGGTGGTGGATCGGTGATGATCTGGGGATGCTTCAGCAAGGCTGGAATTGGGCAGGTTAATCTTTGCAAAGGACGTATGAATCAAGCCGCATGCAAGGTTATCCTGGAAAAACAGTTGATTCCTTTTGCTCAGGCAATGTTTCCTAACTCTGAGGATGGGTTTTTCCAGCAGGACAATGCGCCATGCCACACAGCTTGGTCAATCTATGTGTGGATGAAGAACCACCACATCAAATCCCTGTCATGGGCAGCCCAATCACCAGACCTGAACCCCATTGAAACCCTCTGGAATGTAATCAAGAAGAAGATGGATAGTCACAAGCCATCAAACAAAGAAGAACTGCTTAAATTTTTGTACCAGGAGTGGCATAAGGTCACCCAAAAGCAGTGTGAAAGACTGGTGGCATGCCAAGACGCATGATAGCTGTGATTGAAAATCATGGTTATTCCACAAAATATTGATTTCTGAACTCTTCCTGAGTTAAAACATAAGTATTGTTGTTTCTAAATGATTATGAACTTGTATTCTTAGCATTTTTTTGAGGTCTGCCAGGACAGCTTTTTTTGTTATTTTGGCGACTTCTAATTTTCTGAAAATAAATATAAAATTTAGTGCTTGGAAATCGGAGACATATCAGTAGTTTATAGAATAAAAGAGCAATTTACATTTTACTCAAAAATATACCTATAAAGAGAAAAATCAGACAAACTGAAAATTTTGCAGTGGTCTCTTAATTTTTGCCAGAGCTGTATATATAGCATGTGCACTCTTTTTACCTTCTTTTTACACAATATTAGCCCAAATTATGGTACATTTTACATGGGAAGTCTAGTATATAGTATATCTGCCTGCAATAGTTTCTATATTTGTAACTATAATATTAAAAAATACTTTCAAATATTTCTCACATCTCCTTTGGAGGCTGTTTGGGAACAGTAGCACTGCAAGCATATAAGTAAAAGCCACAATGCTGATGAATACTGGTCATTAACCGTTTGCAATACTTTATTTTGTTTTCAAAACCACTGATCTTTTATCGTGATTTCTATTTGATCTGGACCCTGAATAACATTGATGATAAATAGAACGCTTGTTCTTACCCTTTTTTACCACGAAGTGGCAGCAAAAGATCAGGATTGAAAATAATAGACTCCGGAGAGGACAGATTTCTTTCAAAGGAGAAAACAGCCGATTAATTCAAATTGCTTAAATTGAGTCTCCCATGTAGTATCCCTAATGTAAGAAGCATGTTCTAGTAATACAGTCCTTTTATATATTTTCCTTAACAATATTCCATAAAACAGTAACACTATCTAAAAATTCATGGATAATTTTGTGAATGTGATAAATCTGCCCCAGTAATTCTATACATGGAGATATGGATTCACACCTAGAGCAGAAAAATAATGGAACATTTCTGGTTTTATATGAAAAAAGCTTTAACTACAGAATGTATCATTGTATTTGGATGGGTCTGGGCATATAACTGTAGTGGTCAATAAATGCAGATTCCGTATATAAATTTGTACTGTTATCGATTGAATATCATGTATGCTGAAATCAGTACTTGTACAGGAAAGATCTATACAATCCAAATGACCTCCGTTCCAATTTGAAGCAGCAAAAAAAAAAAAGCCTTAAAGGGGAATTCCTGGAAATATTGTTTCCCCAAAAAATCTAGACCTTGTGAGACAATGCTCTTTGTAATTTACCTGTGTTCAAAATTCTGAAGAATTTTTGAAGTTACTTTCCTTAGCTTCCACACTGGATCTGTGTCCTCTTCTCACAGGATCATTCTTCAGCCATACCTGGTCATTCATTCTATTCAGGTAAAATTGAAGAACAATGTGTCCAGCTCAGCCGACTACAACACATAGCTACCAAAGGTGAACCAAGAATAATGTGGGGCTGACTAGGAAGCCAGTGACTGGTGACTGGGGAGATGGTGGAAAGCTCCAAGACCCTGTCACATGATAGAGTAATGTGTTGGCACAGTAATCTGTATTTTACGATTTCCAATGTATTTCCAGCTTTAAATTCGGTATATCGTTTTGGTAAGATGCTTAATGTAGAATTCACCTTCGGCAGTGCAGTATTGCTTTAAATGCATAGAATTGAAATTGATTGAAGTATTCACTGCCTTTTATGACCAAATCGGCATCCAAATGGCACGCTAGCACTCCAGCATTTATAGAAGTACAATTTCCAGCAATCCTCAGACTCAGACTGTTGGGATTTGGACTTGTAGTTGCACAACAGTTGAAGAGGCGCAGGTGGCTGTTCCCTCTCAACTTACCAGCGATTTCTGTTCTGTTAATGATCAATGACTATTGTTTGTGATATTGAAGTGTTAAAGGGGTTGTCCGGTCCAAATTGATAAGTCTGCACTCACTATGAGTCACTTTGTGTGAATGCAGACTTATGAATCTCCCCAGTGCACACACTGTGCGCTGCGGGGATCCGACGGTTTCAGCCGGGGACCGGAGGGCTACCGGAGTGTATTGCGTGAGGCCACGCCCACTGCCCAGGAGTTCAGGGGCCTGGTTGGGAACGCAGCCTCAGTGACCGTGGTAACCTCGATGATGTCACCACTGGTCATTGCTCCTCAGTGATTCTCAGCCTGGACAGTCACATCTTGGTACCGTCCAGGTTGAAAACTATTCATCCCAGATATGGATTACAACGTGGGACAGAACAACGGACAGGTGAGGGATATTACATGTTTTATTACAGGAGACGAGGGCTTCAATGGAATGGGTGCTAGGTAAGTATAACTGTGTTTGTAATTTTTAAATTAAAAAGGAAAAGTGTGTTTTGCTTTTATTTCAAATAAAGGATTTTATTCTAAGTGTGTGTTTGTTTACAATATAACTATAGGATTAGTAATGGATAGGTGTCTTATAGATTGACGTCACTGGACAATACAAAGGTGACACAGCAAATATGAACCCCACTTGCCACCACCACAGGGCAAGTGGGAAAAGCCTACCAAAGCACCAGCATTAGAGTATCTAATAGATAGCTGTCTGATGTAGTTTGGCTGGTTGTCAAAAAATGGGGTGCACATGCCATTTTTTGTAATTAGGGACCCCTCTATTCTTGATAACCAACCTTACTAAATCTCACAGCTGAGGGTTGCAGCATGCAACTGTCAGTTTTGCCTGGCTGGTTATCAAAAATACAGGGGATTCCCACATAATTTTTTTTCATTTATTTATAGCGCAGGGGGCAGTTGATTAATACTTCCATCAGCCACCACCTGCTCTCACTCTTATCAGTTGAATACAACTCTCCACATTGTCCCCTGCTCGCACTGATCGCTGCGTGAGCAGGGGACAATGATGTGAGCAGTCTTCATCACCCCGAGCCGTGGAACAGCGCAAACAGTACCGCTGCTTCCCAGTTGCCGGTATATGTGATACTGATGTAGCACAGAGGTATCACACATATGCCACATGTATTAAACACACAGACTCTGATACCTCCGGTACTGGTTTTTCCACATGTGATGTGTGAAAATGCACTAAGACTGGTTTAACCATTCTATTACCTGTTTGCAGGGCCGGATTTAGACAAAGTGGGGCCCTGGGCAAAAGTTTACAGTGGGGCCCCAAATGCTCAAATATTGCGCATCATACAGAAACATATCTGTTTATCAATAAACAGATATATCATATCAAGTCCTTGATACAGTATTATGCAGGTCCCATATAGTATATATGGTATAATGCACTGAGGCATGGTCCTTAATAGAGTATAATGCAGCCCCAATCAGAGTATACTGCTACTGCAACCCCCCTCATAGAGTACACTGCAGCCCCTCTCATAGGGTATAATGCAGCCCTCTCATAGAGTGTAATGCAGCACCACACACAGTATAATGTAGCCTGATTCAGCCCCCTCAGGGTACAATGCAGCCCTCTCAGAGTATACTGCAGCCCCCTCATAGAGTATAATGCATCCCCCTCAGAGTATACTGCAGCCCCCTCAGAGTATAAAGCGGCCCTCCTCATAGAAAACAATGCAGCTCCACACACAGTATAATGTAGCCACCTTATTGAGTCTAGTGGAGTCCCCTCATAGAGCATAATGCAGCCTCATACACAGAATAATACAGCCACCACATACACATAGTATAATTCAGCCCCCTTCAAACACACACAGTATAGTGCAGCTGCCCCCAAATACACAATATAATGTGGCCCCTTCACGCACAGTATAATGCCCCCCACACACACACACAGTATAGTGCAGCCCCCGCACACAGTATAAAGCAGCCCCCTCCACATGCACACAGTATAATGCAACCCCCCACTCACAGTATAATGCAGCCCCCACAAACACAGTATAGTGCAGTCCCCACACACAGTATAGTGCAGCCCCGACACTCAGACAGTATAATGCAGCCCCCCACTCACAGTATAATGCAGCCCCCACAAACACAGTATAGTGCAGCCCCTTCACATACACAGTACAGTGCAGTCCTCCACACACAGTGTAATGCAGCCCCCCCCCCACACACACACACGCAGTATAGTGCAGCCGCACACACATACACAAAAGCACACACTATAATGCATACACACATTACTTACCCCTCCTCCTCATTCCCCTGCTGCTCTGGCTTCTGCAGAGCGTCTCAGTACCTCATCAGCTCCACTGTTTACACACGCTGAGTCAGATGCAGAGGGGGAGTGATGGGAGAGGGAGCATCAAGTGACGCTCTCTCCTTCATCGCTGCTTTCAACTGTTGAATGCGCAATGTGGGGGGCGGCACCGGGCTCCTCTTACTCACAAGCCCCATAGCGGCCACATGGTGTGCCACTATTAGCGGCATAAAAAACACTAAGAGAGAGAAAGCGCAAATAAGGTCTTATCTGGTGCTGTTATATATTTAAACCTTAGTTTGCACTCACCTAATTTTCACAACGTTCAGGTGTATATGACTCATCAGAGATAAGAGCTGCCGCAGATCCACAAGTCAGGTCACTGGCAGGTTCAATGCAGATAAATGGAAAAAACATGGATATCACCTGTGCTGCTGTTACATTAACGATCCAGGCAAATAGATAATGAACGATGGTTATTTATTTCTCATTTCTCAACGCGTTTCGAAGTCAGAGAGACTTCTTCCTCAGGAGATGTACAGATAGGTAGTGTCATCCCATTGTGTTTAAATAGATTCTCAATATCCGACCCGGCACCAAACAGGATCACATGTCTAAGGAAAATAGATAACTGGAAAAAACGTGGATATCACCTGCGCTGCTGTAACATTAATGATCCAGGCAAATAGATGATGAACGATGGTTAGTTATTTCTCAACACATTTTGAAGTCAAAGCGACTTCATCTCTTGCTCAGGATATGTACAGATAGGTAGTGTCATCCCATTGTGTTTAAATAGATTCTGAATATCAGATACGGCGCCAAACAGGATCACATGTCTATATGACATGTGATCCCATTTGGCGCCGGGCCTGATCTTGAGAATCTATTTAAACACAATGGGATGACACTACCTATGTGTACATCTCCTGAGGAAGAAGTCGCTCTGACTTCGAAACGCGCTGAGAAATAAGAAATAAATAACCATCGTTCATCATCTGTTTGCCTGGATCGTTATTGCTACAGCAGCGCAGGTGATATCCACATTTTTCCATTTATCTGCACTGTTAGCGGCATGCCACTGGCTGGGGGTCCCTGGAGGAGAAGGGATCCTATTCAGCTGCCTGGTCTGCCTGCCCCTAACGCCAGCCCTGCCTGTATGCCCATAGTAATAGCTTATATTCTTCCAGAGGGTGACTGACAGATTCCCTTTCAGAGTGGACCCGTAAGGAGGAAAATATTTAATTTAAACATTCCAAGGCAGTACCTGTAGCCTCTTTGAAGCCTTGCAGGAGGGGGTCTTCGGTGCTAGTTCCGACTGATACCGTGGACCAAATTTAACACTATGACAAAAGAAACTGCAGAGATGAATTTCAAGATTGCGTTCCTCACTTATTTGCTGTTTTTTTACAGAAAAAATGGCAAAGAAAATTGTAGGAAAATGCAACGTGTGATCCTGCTGCGCCTTTAATGTGTTCTCAGGTGGATACCGCGGTTAAAACAGAATAGGCTACATCTGGAAAACAGCTTGCAGTGAATCGTATATGTTACAGCTACATCATGAAGATGGCGAATCTATGAACAGAAGCTACAAAAGCACAAAGTCTTTGTGTAACTCTACTGTAACGATTCATAGCATAAATGTACATACGTTGTAATTAAATCAGTACTCCTCAGTGCAGCCATAGATTGACAGCTGCTGCACTCAGCACATCTACTGCAATCACAAGTCATTCACCCATACAAATATAGTTAATTTTATAGCTAGACAGCCTCAATTGCAACTCAGTTCACGTTAGACTAAAGTTTTTCATCTTTTACTTACTTAAAGAAATCCAAAAATGGAAACTAAGATCCCTCTGTATCACACTATCCATGGTCACTCAAGGGAGCAATGGTAAGAATTCCATTTATACCTTGAAAAGAAAGCCAATAGGCAAGTCTAAAATGGAGTAGGATAGTGAATGAAGTTTTACTCATGAAAGAACATGTAGCATTCGATGTCACTCTTCTGCATGTAAGCAAATAATAAAGGCACAGCTTAAATTTTCTGGGCCCTAATGTAAAACCACTAACAGCAATGCAATTCACGGTAGCATCCCCTCTTATTTGAGACAGAAATCATGGAATCGACGCAGGCACCAGTTCACAGATTGAACTGCAACCTGTGCACGTCAAATATTCATACACTTTATGGCTATGTGCAGATGGAGTTTTTCTGAGGAGCAATTTTGGGACACATCACATTGTAAAATTGCTTTAAAATGTTTGAAAGACTCATCCTGTCCATTTCTATTGTAAAACCATTTTGTTTGTCATATGGTCAGTGTTTTTTCCTGCTTTAGGTTTTTAAAAGCACTTAATGGTAAAAAAGAAAACGCATGTCACTACTTTGAAGCGGCGCCTAATGGAATCCACTCCATTCTGGAAACTGTCCAATCAAAAGTCTGCAAAATAAAAACTCTTCAATACTGCTTTAAGAAACAAAATATTCTTCCAAAATCTCTCCAAAGGGTACAGTGGCAGTTTGGGCACCCCTGGTCACCCCAACTGCGGGCAAAGCTGAAAATCATTAATGCGCAGGCGCCGGTGAACTATGTCCCGGAACACAGAAATAGCAGCAAAATACTTCCGGGACATAGTTCACCGGAGCATGCGCACTAATGCTTAATTCCCTTTAAGCAATTTGAAGATGAAATGATCTCTAAAAGATGACACATTTCCTGTGCATTTTAGACAAAAAAAGTAAAAAAATTACAAAAAGGAAAATGGGCCGATGCTAAAGTTTGAGCACCATGCATGATTAGTACGTAGTAGCACCCTCTTTTGCAAATATTACAGCTTGTAAACGCTTATAGTAGCCAGTAAAAAGTCTTTCAATTCTTGCTTGATGGATTTTCATCCATTCTTCCTTGGAAAATTCTTCCATTTCTGTAAGATTCCTGGGTTGTCTTGCATGCACTGATATTTTGAGGTCTAGCCACAGATTTTCAATGATGTTCAGATTAGGGGACTGAGGGCCATTGTAAGACCTTCAGCTTGCTCCTTTTGAGGTTGTCTATTGTGGATTTTGACGTGTGTTTAAGATCATTATCCATTTTTAGAAGCCATGCTCTTTTCAACTTCAGCTTTTTTACAGATGGTGCTATGTTTGCATTAAGAATTTGTTGAAATTTCATTGAATCCATTCTTCCCTTTACCAGGGAAAAGTTCCCCATGATGCTAGCTGCAACACAACCCCAAATCATGATTGATTCACCCCCATGCTTAATGGTTGGCGAGATGTTCTTTTCCTGAAATTCTGTGCTATTTTTCTCCACACATACTTTTTATCATTGTGGCCAAAGAGTTCTATTTTAACCTCATTGTCGAGAGACCTCTTTTTCAAAGTGCATCAGGATTGTTTAGATGTTCTTTTGCATAGTCGTGATGCTAAAATTTATGGTGAGGACGCAGGAGAGGTTTTATTATGATGATTCATTCATGAAGGCCATATCTGTGCAGGTGTCTCTGAACAGTAGAACAATGTACCACAACTCCAGAGTCTGCTAAATCTTTCTGAAGGTCTTTTGCAGTCAAGCGGGGTTCTGATTTGCCTCTCTAGCCAGCCTATGAGCAGCTATCACTGAAAGTTTGCTTGGTCTTCCAGACCTTATCTTGATCTCCCCTGTTCGTGTTAACTGTCATTTCTTACTTACATTTCAAACTAAGGAAAGGGCAGCTTTAAAACATTTTGCTATCTTCCTATAGCCTTCTCCTGCTTTGTGGGCCTCCACCATTTTCATTTTCAGAGCGCTAGGCAGCTGCTTAGAAGCACCAATGGCTGCTGTTTTTGGCACATGGTTAGAGGCTGGAGTAGGGATTCTGGACTTCCCTTTGTGCCTTTTTGCCCTGATCCAAGATGGAGTTTTGTATCTCGCCCTGCCGTGGAACTTCCTGTCTGTCCTGATTATTTAAGTCTGGGTCATGTGGTCCTCTTTGCCTGAGTATTTTGTTGCTGTTGGCTCCTGAGCTCCTGCTGTTCTGCTGGTGGACTCCCTGCTGCTTCTGCTTGTTCCTCGGTGCCCTGCCTCTCCTCGTTCTGCTGCCTACAATCCTCTGGGTGTCTCCCTGATGCTGTCTGTGCTTAACTACTTATAAAGACTAACTTGGCACACACACGTGTATAATGCAGGTAAAAATTAGTGTTTTAATAGGGTACAGTACATACAGTAAACGTTTCGGTCACAGCGACCTTCGTCAACGTACTGAAAATAAAAATTACAAATAAATAAACCAAGATATATTCAAAAATTATTGCTGGGTACAATTCTATGTAATATGGCATTTATGCCATGTACCAATAAAGCATTATAGCAGACACAGAAAAATGGAAATTCAGCAATAGGAAAATATAAGTACACTGAAGGACACAAAAGTATGTTAAAGAACCCAAAAATTCAAGAAAAAATATTCAAGAAGAAAATATTATTCAAGAAAAAATATACATGAGCACATACCTATATATTGTACTGAAAGCACTTGTTAGTAGGGCAACCTGTCCTATAGGAGAAGGATATTTTAAATGTAAACTATTATACTAATATCCCATTCCCAGTGAGCCCATAGTGACGTGATGGTGCAACCTACCATTAGGAACTATATTGAAACATAACTGGCCATCTGTCTGTGGGATCAAAATAAGCCTGTGGTTAATAGCGTGCTCTGATAAAATGTAAAGGCCAAGCTGCTAGACAGAAGTAGTATTATGAAAGTGCGGTACCTTACCAGTAATAGAGGCGTGAGGTGAGTGGTAGCGTGGACGCGGATTCCACCGCGTGCTCTTTAAAGTGCACCCGCATTGTTATATACACGTGGAGGCTGTTCCTGCCGACCGGAAGCTCCAAAGCGGAAGTGTCTGGGCGTGCGGTTCAACCGCGTCATGCTGTGTGTTCCACAGGCAGGAAGGACGTGGGAGGGGGGCGTGTATAGTATCAGTCTATCATTATGGGTTACCCTGGTGATAGCCATCCTGTATAGAGCGCTGTTGCTTTCAGGATGTGTCTCAGTGCAAAATTGGGTAAAATGACGGTATCCCACATCGTGCTACTCAGAAAGGGGTGTGATCAGTGTTGGTCCGTGCTCACAGATAGGGATTCATAGAATTCAATTCTGGGGGTTCTGTAATAGAGATTCAGAGTGTTAATTTCATAAAGTTTACAGTCATGTCAAAACATTATTATATAGGAAGAATTTGTCATATAGGGACGGTCAAAACAGTAATAATAAAGATAATAATGTATCTATGATGTTAGGAAAGATTGCACATCATATTCTTTATTCAACCCCTTAGGTGCCAATGAGTTCAACTCATGAATCCAATATGCCTCCCTTCTTTTTAATAAACTAATACGATTGCCTCCCCTGCATGGTGTATGGACTTGCTCTATTACTTGGAATTTCAATTGAGCAATGTTATGGCCCGCTGTAACAAAATGTGAAGGAATTGGGAGGAGTAAATTTTTACACCTGATTGTTGATTTATGTTTAGAGATCCGGTCCTTGATGGGCTGTGTGGTCTCTCCCACGTAGAGGAGCCCACAAGGACATTTTATCAAATAAACCACGAAAGTCGTATTACAGGTGTAGTAGTCCTTGATATTGTATCTTTTACCCGTGTAAGGATGGAAAAAATGGTCACCTTTGAGCACATTATTGCACTGTGTGCACTGTAGGCAAGGAAAGGTGCCAAATTTGGGATTCATGAGGAAACATTGTTTCTTGGAGGGTCGCAAAGAGCCAATATCCACTCTAACTAGATGATCACGTATATTTCATGGGCGCCTAAAACAGGGGAGAAATGGTTCTCTGAATTCTTTGATATTAGGATGGGCCGTACTGAGGCGGTGCCAATGTCTACGTATACTACTGTAAAGGCGATATGCTAAAGGGTGGTAGTCATGAACGAAGGGGATGCGATTGTCCATTTTCGGATTCGGTGCAGTGCTAAAGGACACCAAAGATCTCTTAGGATATCCCCTTTCTGTAAATTTTAGGCACATTTCGTCCATACGTTGTTTCTGAACCTCCTCATTGGAAACTATTCTCTCGACCCTTTTCATTTGAGATTTTGGTATGGCATCTTTCATTTTGGTATGGTGAAAGCTCCCATAGTGGAGCAAACTGTTACGATCTGTGGGTTTGACATATATATCTGTTGAAAGGATGCCAATTTCATCTTTAATGACAAGGGTATCCAGAAAATTGATCTCTCGATGACTATGTGACATTGTGAAATCCAGACCCAGCCAAGAGGAACATAGGCGGGAAAAGAAACAATTCAATGTATCTAGCGTACCATCCCAGACGCAGAAGATATCATCGATGTACCTCTTCCACACCAATGCATGTGTGCGGAAGAGGTCATCCATGTGGATAATGTCCTCTTCATAATGTGCTACATAACAATTAGCATATGGGGTGCAGTATTTGAACCCATAGCTGTGCCTTTAATTTGAAGATAAAACGTATCCTCGAATAAAAAGTAATTTCTTGTGAGAAGAATGGAAAGTAGGTCACAGCATAGGTTTATTTGTTCCAGGTCAAAATATGAAAGTTCCAATAATCTACGTATTGATCTTAAACCCTCTAAGTGTGGTATTGATGTGTATTGGTCTTTTATGTCAAAAGTGACAAGTAACGTTTCATTGGGAATTTGACCTAGACTATGTATTAGGTCAAGGAAAGCACCAGTATCAAGTATAAAAGATGTGCGTCTGATGAGGGGTGTTAGAATTTTCTCTAGATATTTCGAGATAGGTGAGAAAACAGATTCTGTGGAAGCTACAATCGGTCTTCCAGGTGGATTATCAAGGCTTTTGTGAATTTTGGGGAGTGTGTAGAAAACAGGGATGATAGGGTATTGTTTGGTAAGATATTCACAAGTTTTCTTGTCAAGGACTCCTCTATCAGTGTATTTTATTAGTATTTCTTGAATCTGGTTTTGACTCTCCTGGATAGGATCTCCCTGCAATGGTTGATATGTGGATGTATCCCCTAATTGGCGGTATATTTCGTTTAAGTACATAGGTTTACTTAGGACTACAACTGCTCCCCCCTTATCTGCAGGATTAATGATTATGTCTTTATTGTCTTGCAGATTTTTTAGTGCTTGTTGATCTAAAGAAGACATTACAAGGGAAATGGACCTTTCCTTTGTTGATGTCATCTGTTATGAATGGGTCACCGAGGAGAAAAAAGCAAAACAAGCTAAGTCACAGAAAACCAGAGAGGTTGGTAACTATGCAGATTGCAGATCCCTGATCTTACCACACAACTAGCAGTAACCGTGGTGCGTGCCTACGATGTTCCTAGACACCTCGTCATGGTCGTAGGACTAAATAAGCCTAAAGCAAGAAAAGGGAAAACTAACTGCCCCAGAGCAGACCCCAAAGGAATAGATAGCCCCACACATGTAATCTACGTATTGATCTTAAACCCTCTAAGTGTGGTATTGATGTGTATTGGTCTTTTATGTCAAAAGTGACAAGTAACGTTTCATTGGGAATTTGACCTAGACTATGTATTAGGTCAAGGAAAGCACCAGTATCAAGTATAAAAGATGTGCGTCTGATGAGGGGTGTTAGAATTTTCTCTAGATATTTCGAGATAGGTGAGAAAACAGATTCTGTGGAAGCTACAATCGGTCTTCCAGGTGGATTATCAAGGCTTTTGTGAATTTTGGGGAGTGTGTAGAAAACAGGGATGATAGGGTATTGTTTGGTAAGATATTCACAAGTTTTCTTGTCAAGGACTCCTCTATCAGTGTATTTTATTAGTATTTCTTGAATCTGGTTTTGACTCTCCTGGATAGGATCTCCCTGCAATGGTTGATATGTGGATGTATCCCCTAATTGGCGGTATATTTCGTTTAAGTACATAGGTTTACTTAGGACTACAACTGCTCCCCCCTTATCTGCAGGATTAATGATTATGTCTTTATTGTCTTGCAGATTTTTTAGTGCTTGTTGATCTAAAGAAGACATTACAAGGGAAATGGACCTTTCCTTTGTTGATGTCATCTGTTATGAATGGGTCACCGAGGAGAAAAAAGCAAAACAAGCTAAGTCACAGAAAACCAGAGAGGTTGGTAACTATGCAGATTGCAGATCCCTGATCTTACCACACAACTAGCAGTAACCGTGGTGCGTGCCTACGATGTTCCTAGACACCTCGTCATGGTCGTAGGACTAAATAAGCCTAAAGCAAGAAAAGGGAAAACTAACTGCCCCAGAGCAGACCCCAAAGGAATAGATAGCCCCACACATGTATTGACGGTGAAGCAAGATGAAGGCACAAACACAGGCAGGAAAATAGGCTGAGCAAATGATGGGGCCCAGACTAACTAGACAGGAAAGGAAAGACACTGTCTGCAACCTGCAAAAAAACCTACAAAAATCATGTCCAACACTTCTGATAGCAAAATTAACCCTGAAGTCACTAGACTTCTCCCACTATATCAGCACTCTGAAATATTCTGAGACAGAGCAAAAAGAGACCGAACTAGTAAGGGACAAAAAGCCAATTGGCAAAATACTGATAAATAAGAGTGGAAATTCAGCATAGCCCCCAGCCGGGGCTGGCTGACCACACAAAAAACTGAATAGACCAACAAAATCAAGTGTGAACATTAGCAGAAAAACTTAGCTTTAGATGACTGGAACAGAGCTGAAAACCAAGAGCTGACAAGCCAGAAGGAATCACCAGCAACTGAATCGGGCATCGGCTGTCTTAAATCCAATCTGAGAATCCTGAGGTCCAATCGTCATCCTCTTTCTCAGGTGGCAGATTTCCACCGATCAAATCAGCCTCACTACCTCCTGTTACCACCAGAGGGAGTCTGGAAGGGGAACTCACAACTGGTGAACCAGAGAATGAACTCACAACAGTCATCCCTGAGATTCTGGAATGTATCATCAACAAAGGAGATAAATGTCTCCCTAGCATCTGAACCTATAGGGGGCCTATAGTTGCTCTTGTTCCTAAGGCCCAGGCTATCTGAGGATATAATTAAATCAGATGAAGGGATTGTGGAGTTAGTATTCCTCTCATTATAAGAAAAATGTAATTTTAATCTTAATAATCTGTAAAATCTCTGAAAATCCATATGCAAATTGAATGTTTTAAACCTGTAGCTTGGGCAGTAAGAGAGACTCTTTTGTAATAGCTGATGTTCTGCTATACTCAGGCTTTTGGATGACAAGTTAACTACAAGTGGGTTGTTACCTGTGAACGAGTCACTCGGTTGTAGTCCATGTTTCTCCGTGTGTCTTTTTTCTCTACGGGTCCTCTTTTTCTGGTAAGTCGGCGCCTCTGTCCTAAAAAACGATTTGTAGGAGCTTGTCTCTCGTGTTCTGATCCGGATGTGGAGATATCTGTTGAGGACCTGTAGTTGGAACGTGGGAAGAAATTTACAGAGTTCGAGGATTCCCGCCATTTATAAACCCTGTTTAGTTCGTAATCTTCCGTATCTCTGGCGAACTTGTTTCTTTTCCTTGCTTCCGTGTCTCGTCGGTGTTGCTCATTGATCCCGTTGATTTTGGTCTTCAGGGTGTTGAATTCCTCTGTAGGTATGGAAGAGGCCAATTGACTCTCAATGTTGTTTAAGCGACTGTAGCAGCCCCTGTGTGTTACAGAAGCAGTCTTTTTCCTCACTGACCCCGCTCAGTTTCATTTTTTCTGCTGTGCAGGCTCTCAGTGAGGTGCTTAGTGAGACAGTGCAGTGCACGTTCACTGCAGCTGCTGCAGCTCCTCTTGCTACAGCACTGTGTGGTGTGTGTCTCACTGCCTTTTCTTTTCATCCCTTAAATCCCCTTCCCCTATTTTTTCCTAAAAGTTAAACACTATATAGGGATTGTGCTGTGAGGGACCCAAACAACCTCTGTGGCTGGTGCCACACAGCACCTGGCCCAGTCCCGGAGAATCCTTTTTTTTTGGTATCACAGCAGTGTAATTTACTGCGCTGTGACATCCGACCGTAACGTGTACACCAATACCACAAACACACGTTACTGTTTGTGTAGGCCACTCTAGATTCAAATAAAGTGTAGCAGACACACCATCATCATACAGTGCCATTAGTGTTTCTTATACCTGTTTGTAGTCCTACAGGAATAAGCACAGTAATTCCTAATAATTACTTTCTTGAATCCATCGATAGAGATGAAGAAGGCAGGGAGTAAGGGACGTCCCCGCGGCGGCCGCGGAAGAGGTGCATCAGCAGCTAGACATGGTGCATAATCCAGGGCAAGCAGCAGGCCCAAGTCACTCAGCACCTACTTTCACCCGGCAGCAGTCATTTATGCGCAGCTTGTTAGGAGCGCAGGGCCATAGGTTGATAAAAGAGGATCAAGTAGAAACCGTTGTTAGTTGGATGGCAGCTGAGGAATCCACCTCAATGAGCACAGCATCCTTCCAGGAACTCACCACCACATCGGGTCAGGCCACTGAAGAGCAGCATCCATCTGCTTCTTCACCGCACATTAAATTGCCCAGACATTCAGAGGGCCAGGAGCCAACCTTAATCCTCTTCTCAGAATCTGTTGGCTTGGAATCTGTGTGCCATCCAGACAGCATTCCTGCAGTTGAAGAAGAGGTAGTGTGCACAGATGTGCAACCACTGTGTCCGTCTGAGGAACAAGTGGAGGGTGGGTCAGTGCCCACAGTGACCAGACCCCAGTCAGCAGATGATGATGAAACTCAGCTGCCAGTTTCTGCTGACGAAAGTGTATTGGATGACGAGGTCCTTGACCCATCATGGCATGCTGAGTGGCAGCAAGCAAGTGGGGATAGCTCAGAGGAAGAGCTTGCAGGTGTGGCGCAGCGTGGTCGTCCATGTGGGAGAGGAAGAGGGAAAAATTGGTTGTCGGCTCCCTCAACTTCAGCACCCGTTAGGAGCAGGGCTCTTTTAAAGAACACTAGGGGTGCGCCCAAGAGTTGTGGTGCATGGGCCTTTTTCGACCAAGTTGCAGATGACGTTATAGTAGTCAGATGCAAGCTTTGTCGACAAACTGTGCTGAGAGGGAAGAACGTCAGCAACCTTAATACCATCAATATGTTGACGCATGTCAGGAAGAGGCACCCTGTGGAGTGGCAGCATCACACCCAAGATGATTCGCCACCTGCAGCTGGTTCCCCACCTTCCACCTCTTCAGCCACAGTGGCTACCTCTTACTCCTGCTCACAAACAGCTGCTCCCGCTTCCTCGCCAGAGGTCCTTGGTAGTGCATTCTGGCACAGGTTACCTCCTGCTTAGTTATCAGCCTCCGGTAACGTCAGCTGGTGCCCGTTAGTTCCACTGGCTCTTATGCTGATTTCTGCTTCCTATACGGGTTCCAGACTCACCAGCTGGTTCTCTCAAATTCCTGTGCCTACTGTTACTTCTGCGTATTTCCTCTGGGTTTGGGACATTCTGCGACCAGCCAATAGCAGGATAACCATAGACAGAGGTTTAGGAAGCAGTAGGAGCAGATGTACATGAACCAAAAGCAGAATATCAATATGCAGAATTACTGAATAACAGTAATTTAATCACCAGAAGAAGACTAAGCATGGTTTAAAGGGAGTGTATCCGTTCCTCCACGTGGTGCTCCTGGAAACTCCCTGCAAAGCAAGGTGAGCTGAACGCGGACACATGTCAGTCAAAGGGCATATTGGCACCACCACCGGCAGTTTTAATTTAATAATGTAAAATCAATAACCCTAACCCTAACTATGCCTAATCCCTAACCCTTATCCTAACCCTTACCCTACTAACCATAAACCCTAACCCTACCCCAACTAATCCTAACCCAAAGAAAAAACACCGCTATTAAGAAGATGTTTTCCTGCTACAGCTTTCGCTCTGTGCATTTTTCTAGCGATTTTTTTGCTCCTCTGCCTCTGCAAACTCCTTCCCCATTATCCAGAGGTGTTTCCCCTCCATTTTATCCATTATATAGCACTGTAGTGGTCATTTTGTAATTCAGATTTTTTTCTCCCATTGACTTGCATTGATATCGGAAATCGGAAATTCCGATATCCGATATTTTTTCAATATCGGAAATCGGAATTCCGATACGATATCGGGCAATATCGCTCATCCCAAGTGGTTAGTTATAACAAATTATAATGATTATGTTGCACATAAAAACATTTCACATCATATATTCAACACTACAGATTTGCAGCACAAATTAACTAAACGATTACCCGAGTATTTATAGTATTTTATTTTCAACTCATTCAATAGCCTTTTGACAAACAACATTTTTGGTTTTTCCTTTCAGTGCAAAGATAAAAAGATTTTTGGCAGTTCCAACTCTTGAACAGATCACATAAAGTTGACCATGAGAAAAGCATGGAGATTGCAAATCGATCCCTAATACTTTCAGGACTGTCCCTGAGCATTGTTAATGGACATTGCAAATAGCAGTTCAGCTGGAAACTGGAGGCGTTTAAAATCAAAAAACAAATCAGATGGAATGAGTGGAATTCTTGGAATGAAAATGTCCTCTCCTTTGGCACATCCTGTTTCTGAGCTGTGTATCTAACCCTATCCTGTGTGATAATCTCTGCTGAGCTGTGTACCTAATCCTCTCCTGTGTGATACTTTCTGCTGAGTTGTGTATCGAATCCTATCGTGTGTTACTGACTGCTCCGCCGTGTATCTAATCCTATCCTGTGTGATACTGACTGCTGAGCAGTGTATCTAATCCTATCCTGTGTGATACCATCTGCTGAGCCGTGTATCTAACCCTATCCTGTGTGATACTGACTGCTGAGCCGTGTACCTACTCCTATCATGTGTGTTACTGACTGCTCAACCGTGTATCTAATCCTATCCTGTTTGATACTGACTGCTGAGCTGTGTATCTAATCCTATCCTGTGTGATACCGACTGCTGAGCCGTATATCTAATCCTATTCTGTGTGATACTGTCTGCTGAGCCGTCTATCTAATACTATTCTGTGTGATACTGTGTGCTGAGCTGTGTATCTAATCCTATCCTGTGTGATACTGTCTGCTGAGCCATGTATCTATTCCTATCCTGTGTGATACTGACTGTTGAGCTGTGTATCTAATCCTATCCTGTGTGATACCGACTGCTGAGCCGTATATCTAATCCTATTCTGTGTGATACTGTCTGCTGAGCCGTCTATCTAATACTATTCTGTATGATACTGTGTGCTGAGCTGTGTATTTAATCCTATCCTGTGTGATACTGTCTGCTGAGCCATGTATCTATTCCTATCCTGTGTGATACTGACTGCTGAGCTGTGTATCTAATCCTATCCTGTGTGATACTGACTGCTGAGCCATCTATCTAATACTATTCTGTGTGATACTGTGTGCTGAGCTGTGCATCTAATCCTATCCTGTGTGATACTGACTGCTTTACAGAAGGACGCTAACACCATAGAAATGCTAAGAATAATAGGCAAAATTGTTTGATGAATTGGAAGGCATGGGGTTAAAATTTCACCTCACAACATAGCCTATGATGCTCTCAGAGTCCATACGTGTGACTGTGCAAAATTTTGTGGTTGTAGCTGCGACGGTGCAGATGCCAATCCGAGACATACACACATACATACATACAAACATACACACACACACACATTGAGCTTTATATATTAGATATGTCTTTATATTTCATACATAGATAGACAGAAGGATAGTCGGTATTTCATTTGTCGACTTCTGTAAAATCACTACAGGAGCCGCCAGGATACAAGACATGGATTACATACAGAAAATAGATGCAGAATAGGTGGATATATAGATGTGTGTGACAAATGCAATTAGTACAGTGTGCCTGCAAATTACTGTACTTGTATTTAATTAATAAAAGATAAATTTACGGGGAAAAATGGCGTGGGCTCCCGTGCAACTTTCAAAACCAGAGAGGGAAAGCCAGTGACTGGGGCAGATGTTTAAAGCCTTGGAAGGGAGTAATACCCATGGATCTTCCTAGGCTATTAATATCAGCTTACAGCTGTATGTTTAGTCTTTACTGGCTATTAAAATGGGGGACCCCCCCAAAAAATGAATTGGGGTCCCCCTATAATTAATAACCAGAAAAGGCTATGCAGACGGCTGTGGGCTGATATTCATAACCTAGGAAGGGGCTATGGTTATTGGCCACTCCCTGGCTGCAAATGTGGCTCCCCTGAGGCTTCAGTCGCCACAGAGGTACTGCACCTTCTCCTAAGGTGTGGTACCCCACTATTCGGGTAAGGTGGAGGGCTCCGGACCACACTCCACACCTGCACCCCACACACAGGATGTTCAGCAGGGTCCCATCTATGCTTTATGCTGGGAAGGTAGCAGAGCACCTTTCGTGGTCCCTGACTTTGTAACACGAGATGTGCTGGGAGACGGGTTGAGTAAGATGACACAAAAAGAGGGAAGAGTGAGGATTGGGAGTTAGTTGGATAGAGAGGGGAGAAGGAGAAGGATGGATGTTTGAAGGACATGCTGCAGCAGGTCCCAATGATCTGGGCTGCTGGCACGGGGAAGGCAGAGAAGGAGAATGACAAGACTGATAACCTAACCTTCCATAAGAAAGATAGAACAGTTCTGAACGAAGGAGACAGAAGGACAGTGGGAAGCAGGTTGAAGAAAGATAGATAACCCTTCTAGTCCAGAGCGCAAAGGCCGGGGCCCGTTCCCCAAGGTTGTATGAACACTGATGGTTCTGCAGCAGAAACCAGTGGAGTAGTGAGCCGCTAACGCCTTACTCCCATCATAGACTTGGGACACAACAGCAACCTTAATAGAGAGCCGGGACTTTGGAGATAGAGATCCCTGATCAGGCTACAGCTGTCTGTCATACAAGTAAGGGTCTTAGGAACCCGAGACAAGAGGCACTCCAGGGAACCACGGTACTGGGGTACTTCACACTTAAAGGCACATTAGAGGAGACGTTCAGGAAAGGTACATGTTGGCGGAGTGTTGGAAAGGGGAATCCTATCTTGCCCAGAGGTTGGCTGGAGCCCTGACCTGGAGAACACAGCACGGAGGCAGGTAGCTGTGTGAACTGCAGACCGCATGGAACCGCATGCCCGGGTGTCCTCCAGTTATTCCCGCACCGCTACATTTGGGGTACCAGCACCTACACCATCTGCGCCTCTCCTCCATTACTACATCTACACTGCCCTGGGACTACAGCTCCACCTGTGGGGAGCTTCACCATCTTGGCTTCACACACCACCAGTCCTAGAGGATCTGCATGCAGCGTCGGCCTAAATCCATACTTGCCGAGCACCACAGGTGGCGTCACAAACTACACCATTAACAATTCCCCATTACTTGGGCGCCCAGGGCTACGGACCGGGTCACCACTGCTGTGACCCATTCCCCTGACACCGGCCTGGTACCGAGTACCCCACAGCCCTGGGAGGGCGACCCACAAACACCAGCTCTCAGCCACCCAAAAAAAGGCGCATCTCTAAGATGCGCCAATTCCGGCACTTAGCCTCTCTCTTTCCACTGCCCTGTAACTGTGGCATATTGGGTAATATTTGTTGGGTTGATGTGACCTTTGAATTGCAAGGTGACATCAAGCCCTCAGCTTAGTAATGGAGAGGTGTCAATAAGACACCTATCCATTACTAATCCTATAGTTGTTACAGGTTAAATAAAGACACAGCCGTAATAAAGTCTTATAATGAAATTAAACACAACACAGTTTCCCATCTTTATTATACTTCTAATTCCTGCGATGCCCTCATTCTCCTGTAATAAAAAAATAACAAACCAACAATATACCATGCCTGTCTGTCGTTGTGTCCCAAGCCGAAATCCATATCTGGGCTATATACAGTTTACAACCAGGACGATGCGAAGATGCAACCGCCACGGCTGTAAACCACTGATGAATGAATGTGGCTAGCGCAGCTTCAGAGAATAGTGTTGACGTCACTGATTCTGCACTCCCTCACAGCCTGACTTGCACTGAACTCTGGAGGGTGGGAAAATGAACTGGCATTTTCCCACGCTCCAGAGGTCAGCGCAGGTAAGGCTGTGAGGGAGCGCAGCTTCAGTGACGTCAGTGCTAGACTCTGAAGCAGCGCCGGCAGCATCTACAGTATATATATACCGGGTGAGTCATAAAGGACGGATGTATTTGAAGTGGCTATAACTCACCACCAGGTGGAGGTAGAGATGTGCGGGAGGCGGGGTTATGTTTGTGAGGTGAAAGCATTGTTTTTATTTTAGTTTCAGTTTAAGCTATGGTGCCGTGGACGATAGAACATCGCGTTTTTGCGTACGACAGTTTTGTCAAGAATAATGAGTGTATCACAGCCATTCAGCGTGAGTTTCGGCGTTATTTCAATATTCACAGAAATCAAGCTGTTCCCGCTCGTAACACTATCCTACGTTGGGTTGAAGCACTCCGTACACGAGGTACACTAATGAACAAACGACCACCGGGGGCTCCACGAACGGCACGTACCCCTGAAAATGTGGAACGCGTCAGGCAAGCCATGCTGCGTAGTCCGAGTCGATCTGCTCGGAAACATTCTTTAGAACTTGCCCTCAGTAATCGTACAGTAAGGCGTATTTTGCATTTAGACCTGCATTTCCACCCCTATAAATTGGCCATTGTGCAACAGTTGGAGCGCGGGGATTACGCAGCGCGACTGAAGTTCGCACATGAGATGGAAGCAATTATTGAGCAAAACGACAACCTTATTTTATTCATGAGTGATGAAGCTCATTTCCATGTAAAAGGCATGGTTAATCAGCAGAACTGCCGTTTTTGGGCCTATGAAAATCCGAAAGAATTACATGAACGACCGCTGCACAGCCCTAAGGTAACGGTGTGGTGCGCTATGGGCAAATATGGCGTGATCGGTCCGTACTTTTTCGAAGGCGATAATGGCAATACTGTTACCGTGAACTCACAAGATGGGGCAACGGCCCACACAGCCGGAGCAACAATGAACGTTCTTCGCCCTCTCTTCCCTGGTCGCATCATTTCCAGGTTTGGCGATATTAATTGGCCTCCTAGGTCCCCAGACCTGTCCATGTGCGATTATTACTTATGGGGTCACCTCAAATCACGTGTATACAAGCTTAAGCCTCGATCATTACAAGAACTGAAGGAAGCTATTCGAGTGGAAGTTGCCCAAATCGACAGAGTTGTGTTGGAACGTGTTGATGCCAACTTCCAAGAACGCCTTTGGAAATGCATCACTGATAATGGCCATCACATGGCAGATGTTGTTTTCCACACTTGAATTTGTCAAATGCTATTAGTATACGTAACCAAATCTGTGAATACATTTATATTTAATAAATATTTAACGATTTTATGATTAGTTTAAAAACGTCCGTCCTTTATGACTCACCCGGTATATGTGTGTGTAACTGACATATATATATATATGCACCTATTCTATGTGTATATATCTACTCTATCTATTCTATTCTAATCTGTCAGTGTGATTTTACTGTACACCGCACAAGAATTGCCAGCTTTTCAAAGGACACCGGTGCGTATTTTTCGCAAGCTACACTGATGGTCAGTGTGGTGTGCGATTTTTTTTCTCGCACCCATAGACTTCCATTGGCGAGTGTCGGTGACAATAGCAGCATACTGCGATTTCACTCGCACGTATAATACGGCCGAGAAAAAAAATGTTGATGGGAGCTGCCCCATAGATTAACAGCGGTCCGACTGCTATGCGATGTTTGTGACTCCAGCCTTACTTGAACTCCCATACATTTTTATGAAAATGGCACTAACAACATAGCACAGCAGGGCTCAGATGTTCTTGTAACCCTGCCTCTTGAGACCTAGAAGCAGGAATTCCTGTCTCAGGAATGAAAGTTCAAGATAGGAATACCCCTTTAGGGACCAGACTTTATGACAAACAAGGAGGGGCGCAGTAGGTTCCTCAGTGTTAACTTTGATCTGCCATAGCATTGGCTAATATTGTACAGCTCCTCTCTGTGCCACCAAACCAGTTCTCATCTGTCATTGTGTGGATTTCACTTGTCTACTTAGGGTCCATGATATGTTGCAGTAAAATATAATCAGCAATCATTAAAGTTCTGTAAGTTGTGCTGAGATGCGACCTCCATGGCTCAGACTTGTTCTTCCAGCACTTTCCACAATTGTATTATCTGGAAAAGGCCATATTTCCATGTTCAGTATTTGGTCAGTATTTTATTTCAGTATTTGTAAGCCAAAATAAGGAGTGGGTGATAAATACAGAAGTAGTGACGTGTTTCTATTATACTTTTCCTCTGACTGTTCCACTCTTGGTTTTGGCTTACAAATACTGAAATAAAATACTGACCAAATACTTAAGGTGGGAATGTGGCCAAATTTGGAGGATTAGTCAACACTTTATTTGTTGTTTCCCATGTTCCTCTCTTATTCTGACCAATGCTTGTGTGGCACCCCTGGAGTCCGGTTGCCACAGTGGCATTGCCTCCCTTTCAGGGGAGTGATGACATGCCTGGAAGCAAGTAGCGGTTCCCTGACCAGATAACACTTACATCCAACGCTTTTCCTGACTCCAGACCAGAAGGGGGAGCTCTAAGCCCGGTTTCAGGTGAGCTTCTCTTTAAGTTCTGGCCTGGAGGGAGACAGAGTCTGAGTGAAGAGAGAAGAGAGGAGAAGTGAAAGAGAACCTGGGGAGTGGAGCTGTGACGGGCAAGTAGCTTGAGCCTATTGGAACAATAAGGAACAGAGGACTGAGCATAGCTTTAGGCAGCAAGGATCTCAGAGGACAGCGCAGTAAGAAGGCCTCAAAACCCATCTGGCTTAGTGTATCCTAAGTTGCTTCCAGGCTCCCCCGACATCCATTGTCACCTGTAACTAATGCCCCGGTATATTGCCTTCTACCTGTTCTAAATGGACAGTATTACTCTTTACCTTTATTACATCTGTTGTACTGTTATGTAGTACAGAATCCTGGAGACGATTATGTACTTTTTTATGCTAGCTCAGATTTTGCACAGAGGCTACTATTCCTAATGTTTTTTTTTTATACATTTTCTTAATTATGCAGGTAAACTTAGCACAATTATGGCCGCAGGGCCGTATTTCCCATTAGGCACTCCTGGGCCTGTGCCTGGGGCAGGAGTCTGTGGAGGGGCGGCACCTCAGCAATGTTTTATTTTTCCTCTGGTCGGTCCCTCCCTCCTCCCCCCTCCTCCCTCCCTCGATGACATCATACTCACCTCCTGGCTCCTCCAGCGGTGCCCAGAGCTCCGATGAGCTCTGGCGCCGCTATGCTTCCTGACTGTGTACGCGGTCACGTGGTACCGCTCATTACAGTAATGAATATGGATGCCATGCCACTCTCATAGGCGTGACATCCATATTCATGAGCCCAGCCATGCATACAGGGGGGACGATGAGAATGAGCCCAGCCATGCATACAGGGGGGGGAGGATGAGCCCAGCCATGCATACGGGGGGGATGAGAATGAGTCCAGCCATGCATACAGGGGGGAGAGGATGATCCCGGAGCCATGTATACAGGGGGGGGGGGATGAGCCCAGCCATGCATACAGGGGGGGAGGATGAGAATGAACCCAGGCAAGCATACAGGGGGGAGGATGAGAATGAGCCCAGCCATGCATACAAGGGGGGGAGGATGAGCCCAGCCATGCATACGGGGGGGATGAGAATGAGTCCAGCCATGCATACAGGGGGGGAGAGGATGATCCCGGAGCCATGCATACAGGGGGGAGAGGATGAGCCCAGCCATGCATACAGGGGGGAGGATGAGAATGAACCCAGCCAAGCATACAGGGGGGAGGATGAGAATGAGCCCAGCCATGCATACAGGGGGGGACCGGAGTGTGCGGCTGCATGAATTTCTACATAGCTGACCGCTCTGGTCCCGAGTGCCGGCGGCGGTGCCGTGTATTGAGGTGCGAGACTCGTGCGAGTTTGTCGCAAGTGTGACCCCGGCCTAACGCAGATTTTATGTGTGTGTTTCTTTATTTAACTCTCTATGTATCATTTTATTATAAATATTACTAAACATCAAGTTTGGTATTATCTTGGTATTAGATATATACAGTGCCTTGCGAAAGTATTCGGCCCCCTAGAACTTTTCAACCTTTTCCCATATATCATGCTTAAAACATAAAGACACCAGATGTAAATTTTTAGTGAAGAATCAACAACAAGTGGGACACAATTGTGACGTTGAACGAAATTTATTGGTTATTTTAAATTTTTGTGGAAATTCAAAAAACTGAAAAGTGGGGCGTGCAATATTATTCGGTCCCTTTAACTTAATACTTTGTTGCGCCACCTTTTGCTGTGATTACAGCTGCAAGTCTCTTGGGGTATGTTTCTATCAGTTTTGTACATCGAGAGACTGAAATTCTTGCCCATTCTTCCTTGGCAAACAGCTCGAGCTCAGTGAGGTTTGATGGAGATCGTTTGTGAACAGCAGTTTTCAGCTCTATCCACAGATTCTCGATTGAATTCAGGTCTGGACTTTGACTTGGCCATTCTAACACCTGGATACGCTTATTTGTGAGCCATTCCATTGTAGATTTTGCTTTATGTTTGGGATCGTTGTCTTGTTGGAAGACAAATCTCTGTCCCAATCTCAGGTCTTTTGCAGACTCCAACAGGATTCCTTCAAGAATGGTCCTGTATTTGGCTCCATCCATCTTCCCATCAATTTTAACCATCTTCCATGTCCCTGCTGAAGAAAAGCAGGTCCAAACCATGATGCTGCTACCACCATGTTTGACAGTGGGGATGGTGTGTTCAGGATGATGAGCTGTGTTGCCTTTATGCCAAACATATCGTTTGGCATTGTTGCCAAAAAGTTTGATTTTGGTTTCATTTGACCAGAGCACCTTCTTCCACATGCTTGGTGTGTCTCCCAGGTGGCTTGTTGCAAACTTTAAACTACATTTTTATGGATATCTTTGAGAAATGGCTTTCTTCTTGCCACTCTTCCATAAAGGCCAGATTTGTACAGTGTACGACTGATTGTTGTTCTATGGACAGACTGTCCCACCTCAGCTGTAGATCTCTGCAGTTCATCCAGAGTGATCAAGGGCCTCTTGGCTGCATCTCTGATCAGTCTTCTCCTTGTTTGAGATGAAAGTTTAGAGGGACAGCCGGGTCTTGGTAGATTTGCAGTGGTATGATACTCCTTCCATTTCAATATGATCGCTTGCACAGTGCTCCTTGGGATGTTTAAAGTTTTGGAATCATTTTGTATACAAATCCGGCTTTAAACTTCTCCACAATAGTATCACGGACCTGCCTGTTGTGTTCCTTGGTCTTCATGATGCTCTGTGTGCTTCATACAGAACCCTGAAACTATGACAGAGCAAGTGCATTTATACGGAGACTTACACACAGGTGGATTATATTTATCATCATTAGTCATTTAGGACAACATTGGATCATTCAGATATCCACAATGAACTTCTGGAGTGAGTTTGCTGCACTGAAAGTAAAGTGGCGGAATAATATTGCACGCCCCACTTTTCAGTTTTGACTTTCCACAAAAATTTAAAATAACCAATAAATTTCATCCAACTTCACAATTGTGTCCCACTTGTTGTTGATTCTTCACCAAAAATTTACATTTGATATCTTTATGTTTGAAGCATGATATGTGGGAAAAGGTTGAAAAGTTCCAGGGGGCCGAATACTTTCGCAACGCACTGTATAGATAGATCTATCATCCATCGATATATATCTATCATCTATCTATTATCTATCTGTGTGTGTAAACATTATTCTTCAATGGAGTATGTAAATAAAGAGGTTGAACCAGAAATGGCATCACAATTCTTTTTTTTTTTTTTGGTAAATAATAGATTGTTATTTAGCCTACAAAAATGCATACATATCTGCATGAAAAAACGCTTGAAAATCTGCAAGATAAACAGACATGCTGCGGTCTAGAGCGAAGCGCCACATGTGCGTATACGCGGCTCTGCCACCTGCATGTTTGAACACATAGTGGAAATGGAATTTCATAAAATCCCCTCCACTATGCTGTAACATCTGGACGTATTGGACATATGAATAAGGCCTTAGTCAGAGACTGGGAGAATAAAATCCATATAGTAATCCTACAATGTCTGCTGGACATGGGATAGGGAGAGTTTATAGTTCAGATAGTACACAGACACCATACTTCTTGCTATTAACCAGTTAATGCTCTCTTGTCCACCACACTGCAGTGTCAAAAGAGGAAGACAGCGAGACAGGCAGCAACATCGCATCAGAGAGCGCGTGACCTCGAAACAGAAGAACCTCAGATCCTGGTATTGTGATATAATATTAAGAATAATATTTATTCATTGATATTGCGCTACTAAGGCCAGGTTCAGATTGTGTTTTGCAGCCCGTTCAGCGCATAGCTAATAGTTAACGGTATAGCATAACGCGATCGTGTTATACTATACCCGCTAGTGCAGATGATTCATCTGCGCTAGCGGTGACGGAGCCTCAGACGCTGTAGCCTGCGTCCGAGGCTCTGTCACAGAATGACGGCACATCGAGAGCGCATGCCGCTTTACGGCATGCGTTGCGATGCACCACATAATGAAGGTCAATGGCAGCGTTAACGGACTGCGTTACACCGCGTTATAATCCAACGGACTGCCTAAACTCAATGTGACCGCAGCCTAACCCCGCAGCACTTTACATACATCATCAACACTGTCCCCATCGGGGCTCACAATCTAAACATCCTATTAGTAGGTCTTTTGAGTGTGGTAGGAAACCCAGACAAACATGGGGAGAACATATAAACTCTTTTCAGATGTCATCCTTGTTGGGATTTGAACCCCAGACCCCAGTGCTACAAAACTTTTGCACTGACTACTGAGCCACTATATACAGTACTGAGCCACCGCGTACAGTGCTAACTACTGAGCCACTGTGCTGCCATAATAGCTATGCAAGAATATTTTTGCTGGCAGCATTGTATATTAGCTTCATTTCACCCCTTCAAACTTTTTATATGTGCATGTAGTTCTTTCCAAGACAAACTCCATAAATACCTTTATATGGTCTGTCCCTTTCTCCCATATTCAGAAATCAGCATTTCAATTGATATGTAAATAATGCCTAACGACTATGGTGGATCTTATCCCTCTGTCACTCCAGCTCTATTTCCCACAGAGTGCCACCTCCTTCACTGACAGCCTCTATGATGTGTTTCCTTCTGGAAAAAAAGAGCTGTAAGTCGATCAGGAAGAGGTGGCACTTAGCGGGTATAGAGCTGGAGCAACAGATCTACTCCCTCATTTGAATATGTGTGCAAACCGATTTCAGATGAATGGACTGAACATGTAAAAATATTGCTGGAATTGTCTTTGAAAGAGCTAGATGGGCATACACATAGATTCGGACCCCTTACACATTCCCTATGGGACTTGCGAACATGTGCAGCACTTGCGGTTTTGCACTTATGGTGAGACAAATAAAACACAGCTAGCAGCGTTTTTTTCCGTTGCTGCAAGTACCGCATTTGCGGGATCGCGGCAAAACCGCAAGTGCCGCACATGTCCGCAAGTCCCATAGGGAATGATTGAGGCCGAATGCAGCGTTGCCATAAGTGATTCGTAACGTGACAGATGCGTAAAAACTGATGGATCTGCCGCGAATGGCGAAAATCGCTGATGTGAAAGTAGCCTAAGTCACTGCCGACAGTGTCTGCATTAGTCATACTCACCAATGGGGGGGCAGCATGAAAAGTGTCTAGGGCAGCATAAACTCTAAATACGGCCCTGTATGGCTGTTTACTCCATTCTATGGCAGCACGTTATGTCCAATGTTCTGCTTTATCAGTTTGCTGCAATGAGTGAACTAAATGTGCAATCACTCTGTAATAACCTGCAGGAAACGAGGGATGCAGTCACACACGGGTAGGCAGAGCAAGGGTTGAACAGGTTTATTTACAGGGGGATGTGCTCCACGCAGGGAGTGAGGGATTGTAGGGTGACGGCGAGGAATGGAGCAGAACTGGAAGGTTGGCAGGGTAGATGAGGGATGAACGAGAGTTCAGTAATAAAGAGGTTAAACTTATCGGACTGTAGTCTTCTGTTGTGAGGCAGTACAGGGTTCCAACGGTGGCACTGGCAACAGCGGCGCGGGTCATCTCGATGCAGTCTCTGACAGGTGGGGTTCCAACGGTGGAACCGACAACAGTGGCACATGCAGACTCTCAATTCTCTGTCCACGATGAAGAAACGGCATTCGGGGACAACAACAGGAAGCTGGATGGTGAGAGGGGTTCCTGCTCTCACCACTCTTAGTCACAAGTCCACACTCAGAACGTGTCACCGCAGGGACAGCGCCGCACTCATCGGTCAGTCCAGCTACTACTCTCAGGGGCTCAGATCTGTCACTGCGAACGCCGGGCCTGCACGCACTAGTGACTGTCTCAGACTTGTCAAGGGAGTCTCCTCCATTCACAGAGGCTGGCGGGTCCACGTTTACACAGAGGGCGCTCACCACGTAATGTCGTTCTGTCTCAGTCCTCAGCAGAAGGGCTCTTTTGAGTATGTGGCCACTCGGGCAGAGCGGGTGCGGTACTCACTGTCTCCTAGTGTACGGCACCTGGCTTAGCTCCGCACTGCTGGCACAGCTCCGAACACTCCGCTCTGCTGGCAAAGCTCCGCACACTCCGCTCTGCTGGAGCGGCAAATTCCCCCAGAATTATATTCTTTCTTATAAATGCCTCCCTCTTTCCATTTTATAAACATTTCTTTCTTCCTTTTTAGCATGTGCTTAAGTTCTGTGTTCATCCATCCTGGTTTCCTTAAATGCTTCCTATTCTTCCCTCTTTTCAAAATTGTTAACAATTGTGCTTTGAGAATTTCATTTTTCAAGATTTCCCATGCTTCCTGGACATTTTTGTCCTTAAGAATATCCAGCCATTGGATCCCTCCAATTCTCTTTCTGAATCCCTTAAAATCTGCCTTTCTGAACTCTAACCTTGACGTCTGCGTCTTCACAGGTCTTCCTCCTCTAGTTATCCAAAATTCTAAAATACCATGGTCACTACCTCCTAGGGTCCCAGCCACTCTTACCTCCTCAACCATTTCCTCCCTCATACAGTGTCAAACATGTTGTGCGCCCTCTCATTAGCGCTAAATATGCCATACTCCCTCAGGCTCCCTTCACATGTTTGTGTTTGCAGTACATGTGGAATCTGTTTCTTTCACGGACGCCACATGTATCTATTACAATCTATGGTACTGCACAAATGTACATGTTTGCTCGAACCGTATGTCTATGTAAACCACACAGAGACATGTCCATTTTATTGCGAGCAGCACAAATGACAATACAAGTATATGGGTCTGTGTAAAACGTGTACAGCACACGGATAACATCCATGCCTCATCTATGTGCTGCACGTGTTTAACATTGCAAAGTATAGGAGAAGCTTTGGAACTGATTTTTCTTATGCCATCCTGAAAAAAACAGGCGGCATTCGGAGAGCACATGGATGACACACTGATGGCACACAGATGGCATACTTATGGCACACAGATGCCACACGGATGGCACATTGATGGCACACCGATGACACACTGATGACACACTGATGACACATAGAAGTTATACTAATGACAAACGGATGACACACTCATGACACACGGATGGAATACTGATGACACACGGATGGCACATCGATGACACACCGATGGCACACAGATGGCATGCTGATGCTACACGGATGGCACATTGATGGCACACAGATAGCATACTGATGACACATTGATGGCACACAGATGCCACACGGATGGCACACCGATGGCATACTGATGGCACACAGATGCCACACGGATGGCACACAGATGGCACACTGATGACACATGGATCGCACACTGATGGCACACAGATGGCATACTTATGGGACACAGATGCCACACGGATGGCACATTGATGGCACACCGATGACACACTGATGACACACTGATGACACATAGAAGTCATACTAATGGCACACTAATGACAAACGTATGACACACTCATGACACACGGATGGAATACTGATGACACACGGATGGCACATCGATGACACACCGATGGCACACAGATGGCATGCTGATGCTACACGGATGGCACATTGATGGCACACAGATAGCATACTGATGACACATTGATGGCACACAGATGCCACACGGATGGCACACCGATGGCATACTGATGGCACACAGATGCCACACGGATGGCACACAGATGGCACACTGATGACACACGGATCGCACACTGATAACACATGGATCGCACACTGATGGCATACGGATGGCACATTGATGGCACACAGTACTCCCTGAGTACATCGACCAAAGTGTTAATTCTGGTTTGCATACCAGAATGTGTCCGGCCCATAGATCTTAACAGCACATTTACAAATATATAAAATATGTGGATTTCTCTGGAATAACACATTGGATCACAGATATAATTTTATTCAACTTTTTATGACCTAGATGCCCATATAGATGACCAAGGAGGGTTGATTCTACTGACAGATTCCCTTTAAGTAAGTTATTCATCAAACACATTGTGCCTTTATAAGGTATTCAGGAAAATACAGTTTCTGACTCAGTTCATTTCCAAATTTTGGAGGGCATTCTGTAACAAGATCAATATTGAAGGGCCTTTTTCCACTATGTATCACTCAGAGAGCAATAGTCAGACAGAGCGTATAATGGAGTCACACCAGCGTATAGCATCCAATGCAATATATTAAAGGGAATCCGTCACCTCAATTTGGCGTGGTATGTAAATGAGTTGTGTCCGGTCCGATGGGCGGTGTTTTGGCTCCTTCCCTCCACCCCTCCTTGGCCGCTGTAGGCAATCTTTCAGGTAATTTCTGTAGTTGTTGTCCAGATTACGCGAGTGTGCATTGAAATCTCTAATCGCGCGTGCGTAGTATGCTTTGCTCAACTGCGGGCAAAGCCAAAAAGCATTAGTGCACATGCGCCGGTGAACTATGTCCCGGAACACAGAAAAGGCAGCAAAATACGTCCGTGACATAGGTCACCGGCGCATGCGCACTAATGCTTTTCGGCTTTGCCCGCAGTTGGGCAAAGTATACTGCGAAAGCGCGATTGGAGATTGCAATGCGCATGCACGTATTCTGGACGTCAACTACGGAAATTACCTGAAAGATTTCGTACAGCGGCCAGGGAGGGGTGGAGTTAAGGAGCCAAAACACCGCCCAACGGACCAGACACAACTCATTTACATACCGTGCCAAATTGAGGTGACAGATTCCCTTTAATGACCCTCTTCTCCTGCTCTTCTGTGAGCGAGAGCCAAGTGTCATGCTACTGTGATCCGATGCTCTCGCATGACAGAATCGGAGCACAGCTGCGAAGGAGACAGAGAAAGTAATTTCTCCATTTCCTCTGCTGTCGGCGACGGCAGGAATTGCACTGCATTCGGGTAATATCCGAGTGCAGTGTGATGTTTCACACAAACCCATAGACTTGTATAGGTGCAAGTGAGCCGAGTCTCACTGCAAATAGCAGCATGCTGCCTATGCTCTCAAATGCCGATTTGGCATGAGAATATATCACGGATCTGAGCTGCCCCATAGTATAACACGGGGCCGAGTGCTATGTCATGTATTATTGCATATATAGGAAGGAGAGAAGTCCGGCTTTCAGGATCGCGCTGTTCCAGTCCAAAGTTCACAAGGAGTTAATCCAAGGACCAAGCAGTGATTATAACTTTCTTTTTATTCTGTGCTCCTGAGTAAGTGTACAGTGTGTACACGAAACGCGTAGAGTTTATGGAATAAAAAGAAAGTTATAATCACTGCTTGGTCCTTGGATTAACTCCTTGTGAACTTTGGACTGGAACAGCGCGATCCTGAAAGCCAGACTTCTCTCCTTCCTATATATGCAATTCTAGTGACCGGCTGATTGCTGCAGTTCATCGGATCCTACCCATTTGTGCTTATGGTTGTTGTGTTCCACACAACTGAACCAGGTGAGTGGATCCATATCTGTGAAACGTTTATATCATTGGATAAGATCCTATTGTGCGCTTCTGTCTCCTCCTTTTTTTATATGTCATGTATTATAGCATAGCCCTTGGCCGTGTTGTATGGGAATGTGTCTCCGACCTTAATCAGACACTGAAACAATATCTTCGGTGTTATGTATCTGATCACCAGTCCCACTAAGTGGAACTTCTCCCGTCAGCTAAATTTGCTATAAACCCCTTCACAAACCTTGATGTAAGTTTATGTTATGTTTGGGAAGGAGTTTACAACCGATTATGTAGACTTACGCCATGGTGATCATACGGTGCCCACAAGATCGCTGTCAGAAGCTCTGCATAAGTGATGGCAAGGCAGAATAGAAAATCAGACTGCGGCTACGGTGGACAGGGAGCTTTGATATGGTGAGTATTAAGATTATTATTTTGGGGGCTATGGGGATACCATCGTATTGTATTGGGAACGCAATATATTGTGTGTGGGACTTTGGGTGGAACTGTACTGTACTGTGGTGGGACCATCATGCTGTGGGGAAACTGTGGCACCCCTGAGGGTTCAGTCGCCACAGAGGTACTGCACCTCCTCCTGAGTTGTGGTATCCCACCATCCAGGTAAGGTGGAAACACCTGACCATGCTCCAACACCTGCATCCCACACAACACAGTACTGTAGCAAAGCACCCTTTGGTGGCTCCCTGCTTGGGACACGAAGTGTGCTGGGAGGTGGGTGGAGTTTAGCTTGCATCAAAAGAGCGGGAAGAGTTTAGGATTGGGTCAGTCAGTCAGTGAGTCTGACAGAGTCAGAGGAAGAGAGAAGATCTCCCGAGTGGGATGGATGAAGGAAGTGCTGCAGCTGACCTCAGTGATCTGGGCCCGCTGGCACAGGAGAGACATTATAGAAAGCCTGATTCTCCATATGAAGGAAAGGATTGTACGGAATATAAGGAGAAAAGGAGGACTAAGGATTAGGGTTAGAAGAGAACCCTTATCAAGTTCACAGCGCAAGGCCGTTGTCTGGTCCCCGAGGTTATATGGATACTAATGGTCCTGCAGGAGACACCGGAGGAATAGAAGTTGTCACCACTTTATTCCCACACAAGACTTGGGGGCACAACAGCAACGATAGTGAGCCGGGACTTAGTAGCAAGGAGTCCCAGAGGCAGACTACAGCTGTCTGCCGTACAAGTAGAGTTCATAAGAACATCTGACAGGAGGAACCCCAGTGTAACTCAGTACTGGAGTACTTCACTAAAGGCGCAATAGGGAGACGTTCAGAAAAGGCACATGTTGGCGGAGTGTTGGAAGGGAGTACTTCATCTTGCTTGGAGGTTGACTGAGCTCCTGACCCGGAGGACAGGGCACAGATGTGGGAACCTGTACCAGAGCAGACTGTGAGTAAAGCTTTGGAACTACATGCCCAGGTGTCCTCCACTTATTCCTGCACCAACCTACTCAGCACTGCTACATCCCATGCGCCTGACACTACACCATCTACGTGTCACTTCACCTACACTGCCCTGGGACTACAGCCCTTCCTGTGGAGGGCTATAACTTCCTTGCTGCACCACATCATCTGTCCCAGAGGATCTGTCTGCAGCGTCGGCTTCACATCTTCCTTGCCAAACACCACAGGTGGCGTCACGAATCACTTATAAACTTTCATCACCATAAGCACACTGAAACATTCCCCTTTTACAATGGGCGCCCAGGGCCACGGGCCGAGTCCCAGCTGCCGTGACATCTCCCATTGAAGCTCATCGGGCCTGGTACCAAGTACCTCGCCAGCCCTGGGAGGGCGACCCAAAACCAAATTACTGTGTGTGTCTGGAGGGGGGAGTGCTGTGAAGTGAGCATCATACTATGTGGGGGAGCCTGGGATTTAAAAATATATTTTCTTAGAAAATTGCTGACATGTTAAATACTTATTTCACCCACTGTATGTCATAATAATACCTCCTCACCTCGTCCCCAATGTGTCGGAGTCACGCAAGGTTCAGTCCTAGGGCCCCTGTTCTTCTCCATTTATACTTTCGGCCTGGGACAGCTCATAGAGTCCCACGGCTTTTAGTACCATCTCTATGCTGGCGACACACAGATCTACCTCTCTGGACCAGATATCACCACCCTACTAACCAGAATCCCACAATGTCTAGCTGCTATTTCATCCTTTTTCTCCGCTAGATTTCTAAGATTTAACATGGACTAAACAGAATTCATCATCTTTCCCCATTTAATTCGACCCCCCCAATGGACTTATCCATTAAAGGGAATCTGTTGCCTATTTTTTTCCCTATGAGATGCGCCCACCTCTCTGACTTTTCCCAGTGCCTGCGCACTGCAGTACTCTGCTCTTCCCTCAACAGGTCAGAGAATTATGCCTGTGCAGCAGCCACAACAGAAACAAGGAAGAGGACGCCATCGCTAGAAGATGGGAGGCACCGGACCCGGACCGCGACACTCATCAGACCCGGACCGCACCAGACCTCCCCCCCGGTGAGTATAATATAACTTGTTTTTCTTATCTTTCAGGATACATCGGGGGCTTATGTACAGCATTACAGAATGCTGTAGGTAAGCCCATGATGGCGGTGGCCACATCTCACAGGGGAAAAAATAGGTGACAGATTCTCTTTAAATTAAATGGCTGCTCACTCTCCCCAGTCCCACAAGCTCACTGCCTTGTGGTAATCTCTGATCTCTACTTCAAACCACATATCCAAGCCCTTTCCACTTCCTGCCGACACTAAATTTTTTCCCGGATCCGTACATTCCTAAACCAAGAATCCGCAAAAACCCTAATTCATGCCCTCATCATCTCCCTCCTTGACTACTGCAACCTCCTGCTCTGTGGCCTCCCCTCTAACACTCTCGCACCCCTCCAATCTATTCTAAACTCCGCTGCCTGACTAATCCCTGTCCCCCCGCTATTCCCCGGCCTCTCCTCTCTGTCAATCCCTGCACTGGCTCCCCATTACCCAGAGACTCCAGTTCAAAACCCTAACCATGATATACAAAGCCATCCACAACCTGTGCCCTCCATACATCTGTGACCTCATCTTCCGGTACTTACTTGCACGCAACCTCCGATCCTCACAAGATCTCCTTCTCGACTTCCCTCTTATATCCTCTTCCCACAAATGCATACAAGATTTCTCCCGTGCATCCCCCCTACTCAGGAACTCTCTACCACAAAATATCAGACTCTCACCTACCGTGGAAACCTTCAAAAGGAACCTGAAGACTTACCAACCTGCAGTAACCACCGATCCACCAAACCGCTGCACGACCAGCTCTACCCTCGCCTACTGTATCCTCACCCATCCCTTGTAGATTGTGAGCCCTCGTGGGCTGGGTCCTCTCTCCTCCTGTACTAGTCGTGACCTGTGTTGTTTAAGATTACTGTACTTGTCTTTTATTATGTACACCCCTCCTCACATGTAAAACGCCATGGAATAAATGGATCTATAATAATAAATAATAATAACAATAAATAATAATAAGACTTTTGGTCTGGCGTTCCAGTGATTTCTACGTATGCTCCTGCGCAGGGGCATTACTATCAGGAGGCAGACTGCAAAATCAGTATCATTACAGGGAGAGAACAGGAGACATTATTATAAGCAATCACAGGGGTAAGAAGGTACGGGGTCAATATTATTATTATCAAGGGTGAAGGAGAATTATTATAAGGAGGCATGGGGGCATTATTTCTACATGCTGCTGTACTTAGATATAAGGAAGCATACGGGGGGCATTATTACTCTAAGTGTGCACAGAGGGAACATTATTACTGTGTAGGGGCATGGAGGAGGCACTGTTATTGTGGGGGGACACAAAAAGAGGCTAGGATTACCATATAGGACACAGAGGGGCATTATTACTGTCTAGGTTACTTATTATTGCACTACATGGTTTGTACAGGAATGGGGGAATCTATGGAGGGTAAAAGCTGTAAGTCAAAGACGTCTCTGTGTTACATTGTGCAGGGATGAGTTATGGATTGAAGAAGTGATCATGCTGTTTTGGGCCGAATGGAAAATGGAAGGAAAAATGAATGACTGCGATTATTGAGAAAGTCTTTGGTGAGAACCTGCACAGTACAGATATATATGGTCTACAGTGCACTTGTGCAAAACTGATTGTACCATTATATGGACACTGTATGGTGGTGATATCAGTACTAGTATATTGGTTTAATTAATGATCCGTATGGCGGTATTATCACTACTGTATATGCTGGTAATATTTTGATCTGCTCTGGTGCTATTTGGTAGGCTAAGTTCCCATAATGAGTAGTTGGTGAGTTTTTGATGTTGCAGATTTTCTGCTGCATTTTTCCACCTATTAGGTAAATTAGGCTACTTGCGTTCTTATTAAATTTTTGTATCGTTTTGACTCTGTTTTTTTTTGTTTATTTGCTATGTTATGTGTTGATTAAATCTGCTTTATTTTTGATACTTCATGGTACTAGGCTTTAACAAAGATGTATTGATAGTCATCTGTGGATTTTATGCATTTTGTGTTTTTTACCTGCTTATTTTCCTCATCTAATGCAATTCTATGGATAAAATCTGCATATAAATCTCAGCGTAATCGCAAGAAAAAGTTATTCTGTATATTGAGGATTTCAAAGACACACGCACCGCAGGTCATTTTATACCGGGGACAAAAAATGACATTGGGCATGAGATTTCTATAAATCCCATCCACTTTGTGGGGACTGTAAGAAGATGCGTTTGTTATTCAGTGAAAATACTCAGTGTGAGCCATATATTGCAATATTATTATTATTATTATTATTATTATTATTATTATTATCAAATCTTATATTGGAAATATAGATAATAGTAAATTATTGATTTCCTCCAGGTAGGATAAAATTAGTATTAGAGACCTCAATCTAGGGAAGGGGGAGGCGACAGCATGGGCTTGAAACACCAGGACTGTATTTTAGTCCCAGTCCATCCCAAGTCACAATATCCAGAAAAAGTAAATGTGAAGAACATTTAGTGTCCAAACTCTGTTTAACATATTTTATGGGGGAAAAGACAGATGTAAAAGCCTTGAAGAGAAAGAGAAAAAAATCCAGCTCCAAGCGAAATTCAAGTTTCCAAAATTTATTCCAACATGGACAATAGACAGATCAGCTCCAGGACTGCATCAGCTCACACAGGAGCGATAAAGCGACGCGTTTCGATCACTACATGCGATCTTTATCAAAGCTGGCATGTCAAGATCACACACAAGTATAAAAAGAGACAGGAACCAATCATCTAACTAATACATGTCACATGACCAGAAGGTCCTGTTCTAAAAAATGCAATTCACCAAATAACGAGATCATAAGAATTACATCAAATTTATATAGAAAAAACATTTAAGATGTATCCACATAAATGTAAAAAAATTGTTGATGTAAAATGTCACAATTTTATCAAAATTCATATGATGTCTTTGAATACTAAAAAATCATGTGACCAAAAGGTTCTCTTACTAATGTTACATATATCAATTAGCGGAATGATATAAAATTCACATGATTCAACAAGAAAACACTTGGTGAAGAACATACGAATATAAAAAACATTATTCGAATGGAAAATACTTTGAAAATTCAATAGTGGAACATGATTTCATTCTTTTTATTTAACCCCTTCCTGACATCCGACGTACTATCCCGTCCATGGGACCCGGGCCCCGATGCCCATGGACGGGATAATACGTCTACCGCGATCAGCGGCGCCCACGTGGTCACGGACCGCCCCCGACATGTTAACCCCTTGCACACCACGATCAAACATGTGCAGCGCTGCTGCGGGGGGCTCCTTTCCTGCAGGCCCCCGAATCCAAGATGGCGACGGGGGCCTTCGGGGGCCTGCAGGAAGCTGGCTTCCTCAGTGCCTGCAAAGCGCAGGCATGAGGAAGCCTTCTGCACTGCCTGTGACAGATCGCTGATCTGTCACAGTGATCTGTGATGTGACAGATCAGCGATCTGTCACAGGACAGTGATGTCCCACCTGGGACTATGTAATAAAGTTAAAAAAATTAAAAAAAAGTGTTAAAATAATTTTACAAAAATCGCCAAATAAATTAGAAAAAAAAAAAAAATAGTCCCCCAATAAATCCATTTTTTGGAAATAAAAAAAAAAAAAACAATAAAAGTACACATATTAGGTATCGCCGCGTCCGTAACGACCCGCCCTATAAAACTGTCTCATTAGTTAACCCCTTTAGCAAACCCCTTAAAAAATAAAAATAAAAAACGAAGTAAAAAATAATGATTTATTATCATACTGCCGAACATAAAGTGCAATAACGCACGATCAAAAAGACGCATATAAATATCCATGTACCACTGAAAACGTCATCTTGTCCCGCAAAAAACGAGCCTCCATACAGCATCATCAGCAAAAAAATTAAAAAGTTATAGCTCGCAGAATAAAGCGATGCAAAAATAATTATTTTTTATATAAAATAGTTTTCATTGCAAAAAACTGACAAAACATAAAAAAGACCTAAATAAGGTATCGCTGTAACCGTACAGACCCGAAGAATAAAACTGCTTTATCACTTTTACCGCACGCGGAACGGTGTAAACGCACCCCCCCAAAAGAAATTCATGAAACGCTGGTTTTTGTTCATTCTGCTCCCCAAAAATCGGAATAAAAAGCGATCAAAAAATGTCACGTGCCCGAAAACAGTACCAATAAAAATGTTAACTCGTCCCGCAAAAAATAAGACCTCACATGACTCGGTGGGTCAAAATACGGAAAAATTATAGCTCTCAATATGTGGTGATGCAAAAACTATTTTTACAATAAAAAGCGTCTTTTAGCGTGCGACAGCTGCCAAACATAAAAACCGCCATAAATAGTAAATCAAACCCCCCGTTATCACCCCCTTAGTTAGGGAAAAATAATAAAATAAAAAAAATGTATTTATTTCCATTTTTCCATTAGGGTTAGGGTTAGGGCTAGGGTTAGGTCCAGGGATAGGGTTAGGGTTAGGGCTGAGATTAGGGTTAGGGGTGTGTTGGGGTTCGGGTTGGAGTTAGAATTGGGGGTTTCCACTGTTTGGGCACATCAGGGGCTCTCCAAATGCAACATGGCGTCTGATCTCAATTCCAGCCATTTCTGAGTTGAAAAAATCAAATGGTGCTCCTTCCCTTCCAAGCTCTGCCATGCGCCCAAACAGTGTTTTACCCCCACATGTAGGGTATCAGCCTACTCAGGACAAATTGCAAAACAATTTTTGGGGTCCAATTTCTCCTGTTACCCTTAGGAAAATAAACAATTGGGGGCAAAAATATCATTTTTGTGGAAAAAAATGATTTTTTTATTTTCACGTCCGAGCGTTATAAACTTCTGTGAAGCACTTGGGGGTTCAAAGTGCTCACCACACATCTAGATAAGTTCTGTGGGGGGTCTAGTGTCCAAAATGGGGTCACTTGTGGGGCGTTTCAATAGTTTAGGTACATCAGGGGCTCTCCAAACGCACATGACACCCGCAGACCATTCCATCAAAGTCTGCATTCCAAAACGTCACTACTTCCCTTCCGAGCCCCGACGTGTGTCCATACAGTAGTTTTCTCCCACATATGGGGTGTCAGCATACTCATGACAAATTGGACAACAACTTTTGGGGTCCAATTTCTCCTGTTACCCTTGGGAAAATGAAAAAATTGGGGACTAATTGATCATGTTTGTGGAAAAAATACGATTTTTTATTTTCATGCCCGGGCATTATAAACTTCTGTGAAGCCCTTGGGGGTTCAAAGTGCTCACCACACATCTAGATAAGTTCCTTAGGGGGTCTCGTTTCCAAAATGGGGTCATTTGTGGGGGGTTTCCACTGTTTAGGTACATTAGAGGCTCTCCAAATGCAACATGACACCCGCAGAACATTCCCTCAAAGTCTGCATTCCAAAACGTCACTACTTCCCTTCCGAGCCCCGACGTGTGTCCATACAGTAGTTTTCTCCCACATATGGGGTGTCAGCGTATTCAGGACAAATTGGACAACAACTTTTGGGGTTCACTTTCTCCTGTTACCCTTGGGAAAATAAAAAAATTGGGGACTAATTGATCATGTTTGCGGAAAAAATACGATTTTTTTATTTTCATGCCCTGGCATTATAAACTTCTGTGAAGCCCTTGGGGGTTCAAAGTGCTCACCACACATCTAGATAAGTTCCTTAGGGGGTCTAGTTTCCAAAATGGGGTCATTTGTGGGGGTTTCCACTGTTTAGGTACATTAGGGGCTCTCCAAAGGCAACATGACACCCGCAGACCATTCCATCTAAGTCTGCATTTCAAAACGTCACTACTTCCCTTCCGAGCCCTGACGTGTGCCCATACAGTAGTTTTCTCCCACATATGGGGTATCAGCATACTCAGGACAAATTGGACAACAACTTTTGGGGTTCAATTTCTCCTGTTACCCTTGGGAAAATAAAATAATTGGGGACTAATTGATCATGTTTGTGGAAAAAATACAATTTTTTTATTTTCATGCCCTGGCATTATAAACTTCTGTGAAGCCCTTGGGGGTTCAAAGTGCTCACCTCACATCTAGATAAGTTCCTTAGGGGGTCTAGTTTTCAAAATGGGGTCAATTGTGGGGGGTTTCCACTGTTTAGGTACATTAGGGGCTCTCCAAAGGCAACATGACACCCGCAGAACATTCCCTCAAAGTCTGCATTCCAAAACGTCACTACTTCCCTTCCGAGCCCCGATGTGTGTCCATACAGTAGTTTTCTCCCATGTATGGGGTGTCAGCGTATTCAGGACAAATTGGACAACAACTTTTGGGGTTCAATTTCTCCTGTTACCCTTGGGAAGATAAAAAAATGGTGACTAAAAGATCATGTTTGTGGAAAAAATACAAATTTTTTATTTTCACGCCCGGGCGTTATAAACTTCTGTGAAGCCCTTGGGGGTTCAAAGTTCTCACCACACATCTAGATAAGTTCCTTAGGGGGTCTAGTTTCCAAAATGGTGTCATTTGTGGGGGGTTTCCACTGTTTTGGTACATCAGGGGTTTTCCAATCGCGACATGATGTCCGATCTCAATTCCAGCCAAAAACGTCAAATGGCGATGCTTCCCTTCCGAGCTCTGCCATGCGCCCAAATAGTCGTTTACCCCCACATGTGGGGTATCAGCGTACTCAGGACAAATTGCACAATAACTTTTAGGGTCCTGTTACCCTTGGGAAAATAAAAATTGAGGTGAAAAGATCATTTTTGTGGAAAAAATATGATTTTTTAATTGTACGGCTGTATGTTATAAACTTCTGTGAAGCCCTTGGGGGTTCAAAGTTCTCACCACACATCTAGATAAGTTCCTTAGGGGGTCTAGTTTCTAAAATGGTGTCATTTGTGGGGGGTTTCCACTGTTTTGGTACATCAGGGGTTTTCCAATCGCGACATGATGTCCGATCTCAATTCCAGCCAAAAACGTCAAATGGCGCTGCTTCCCTTCCGAGCTCTGCCATGCGCCCAAATAGTGGTTTACCCCCACATGTGGGGTATCAGCGTACTCAGGACAAATTGCACAATAACTTTTATTGTCCTGTTACCCTTGGGAAAATAAAAATTGGGGTGAAAAGATCATTTTTGTGGAAAAAATATGATTTTGTAATTGTACCGCTATACGTTATAAACTTCTGCAAAGCCCTTGTGGGTTCAAAGTTCTCACCACATATCTAGATAAGTTCCTTGGGGGGTCTAGTTTCCAAAATGGGGTCACTTGTAGGGGGTTTCCACTGTTTAGGTACATCAGGGACTCTCCAAACGTGACATGGCGTCCGATCTGAATTCCAGCCAATTTTGCATTGAAAAGTTAAACGGCGCGCCTTCCATTCTGAGCTCTGCCATGCGCCGAAACAGTCGTTCCCCCCCACATGTCAGGTATCAGCGTACTCAGGACAAATTGCACAATAACTTTTGCAGTCCAATTTCTCCTGTTACCCTTGGTAAAATAAAAAAAATTGAACCTGAAGTATTTTTTTTGTGAAAAAAAGTTAGATGTTCATTTTTTTTTAAATATTCAAAAAAATTCCTGTGACGCACCTAAAGGGTAAATAAACTTCTTGAATGTGGTTTTGAGCACCTTAAGGGGTGCAGTTTTTAGAATGGTGTCACTTTTGGGTATTTTCTATCATATAGACCCCGCAAAGTGGCTTCAAATGTGATGTGGTCCGTAAAAATAAAATGGTGTTGTAAAAATGAGAAATCGCTGGTCAACTTTTAACCCTTATAACTTCCTAACAAAAAAAAAATTTGGTTCCAGAATTGTGCTGATGTAAAGTAAACATGTGGGAAATGTTAGTTATCAAGTTTTTTGTGTGCCGTATCTCTGTGATTTAAGGGCATAAAAATTCAAAGTTGGAAAATTGAGAAATTTTCAAAATTTTTGCCAAATTTCCGTTTTTCTCACAAACGCAAGTTATTTGAATGAAATTTTACCACTAACATGAAGTACAATATGTCACGAGAAAACAATGTCAGAATCACCAAGATCCATGGAATCATTCCAGAGTTATGACCTCATAAAGGTACAGTGGTCAGAATTGTGAAAATTGGCCCGGTCATGAACGTGCAAACCACCCTTGGGGGTGAAGGGGTTATCTGGTTCCCAAATTGAAAATCCAGAAAGCCTCTCGGGTGAGCAGTGTCCTTCTGGTATCACCACCCCTAGAAGATTTCCTGATTTTTTCAATGCCTGTTACCTGAAAAGAAACGACATTACGAGAATGGAAACTAATAAAATGCTTGGCAGCAGAAGAAACATTGCGGACCCCATCTGACACATTAGTTATATCATACAAATGTTCAACTATCCTAGTTTTCAACTTCCTAGATGTACAACCTATATAGGATTTACTACACAAGGTGCAATCAATTTTATACACCACAAAATCCGAATTACAATTAATAAAACTATTTATTCTATACGATTTGGTATTATCATTATTATAAAAAATTTTAGATTTCACCATGTGTTTGCAAGTCCTGCAATTAATCCCTCCACATTTATAATTCCCTTTATTGTCTAACCACGTACCAATATTTTTTCTTGATGAAAACAAACTAGGAGATAAAATGTTGCCTAAAGTGGGCGCTCTACGTGCTACCACATTGCAACCATTGTGTAATAAATCCTATATAGGTTGTACATCTAGGAAGTTGAAAACTAGGATAGTTGAACATTTGTATGATACTAGCTGAAGAGCCCGGCGCTGCCCGGGCATAGTAACTAATATGTATGACGGGCAGCGCCGGGCATAGTAACTAACTGTGGTTAGTTATAACAAATTATAATTATCCTCCATCCCATAGTCCCGTGCCCATATACCCATCATACATATCCACCATCCCATAGGCCCGTGCCCATATACCCATCATACATATCCTTCATCCCATAGGCCCATGCCCATATACCCATCATACATATTCTCCATCCCATGGGCCCATGCCCATATACCCATCATACATATTCGCCATCCCATAGTCCAGTGCCCATATACCCATTACACATCCTTCATCTCATAGTCCCATACCCATATACCCATCATACATATCCTCCATCCCATAGTCCCGTGCCCATATACCCATCATACATATCCGCCATCCCATAGTCCCGTGCCCATATACCCGTCAAACATATCCTCCATCCCATAGTCCAGTGCCTATATACCCATCACACATCCTCCATCCCATAGTCCGGTGCCCATATACCCATCATACATATCCACCATCCCATAGGCCCGTGCCCATATACCCATCATACATATTCTCCATCCCATAGGCCCGTGCCCATATACCCATCATACATATCCTCCATCCCATAGTCCCGTGCCCATACACCCATCATACATATTCTCCATCCCATAGTCCCGTGCCCATATACCCATCACACATCCTCCATCCCATAGTCCCGTGCCCATATACCCGTCATACATATCCGCCATCCCATAGTCCAGTGCCCATATACCCATTACACATCTTCCATCCCATAGTCAACCATTGTGACATCATAATGAGTGGCGGGGCTTGATACGCACACACTATTTCCCCATTATGCAAATAGGGGCATTATGACATCATAATAAGGGGCGGGGCTTGACGCGCAAACACTTTTTCCCCAGTATGTAGACAGGGGCAAAATTGTTTGGTGAATTGGAAGGCGCAGGGTTAAAATTTCGCCTCACAACATAGCTTAGGACGCTCTTGGGTTCCAGACGTGTGACTGTGCCAAATTTTGTGGCTGTAGCTGCGACGGTGCGGATGCCTATCCCGGACATACACACACATGCATACCTACATACATTCACACTTTGAGCTTTATATATTAGATAACTAATGTGTCAGATGGGGTCCACAATGTTTCTTCCGCTGCCAAGCATTTTATTAATTTCCATTCTCGTAATGTCGTTTCTTTTCACTTAACAGGCATTGAAAAAATCAGGAAATCTTCTAGGGGTGGTGATACCAGAAGGACACTGCTCACCCGGGAGGCTTTCTGGATTTTCAATTTGGGAACCAGATTTCCTGATGGATTAAATAAAAACAACGAAATCATGTTCCACTATTGAATTTTCAAAGTATTTTCCATTCGAATAATGTTTTTTATATTCGTATGTTCTTCACCATATGTTTTCTTGTTGAATCATGTGAATTTTACATCATTCCGCTAATTGAGATATGTAACATTGGTCACATGATTTTTTAGTATTCAACAAAATCATATGAATTTTTGATAAAATTGTGACATTTTACATCAACAATTTTTTTTACATTTATGTGGATACATCTTAAATGTTTAATCTACAGTATATAAATTTGATGTAATTCTTATGATCTCGTTATTTGGTGAATTGCATTTTTTAGAACAGGACCTTCTGGTCATGTGACATGTATTAGTTAGATGATTGGTTCCTGTCTCTTTTTATACTTGTGTGTGATCTTGACATGCCAGCTTTGATAAAGATCGCATGTAGTGATCGAAACGCGTCGCTTTATCGCTCCTGTGTGAGCTGATGCAGTCCTGGAGCTGATCTGTCTATTGTCCATGTTGGAATAAATTTTGGAAACTTGAGTTTCGCTTGGAGCTGGATTTTTTTCTCTTTCTCTTCATGGAAATCAACCACTGCAGGATGGTGTTCAGCGCTCCTATTGAGTCGGTGAGCTGGCTTTATATCTTTATTTAGATGTAAAAGCCTGCCTCACTGATCAAGCCCATGGTTCTTCCCTCCATGCCTGAGTTTGAAACTGATGCTCAGCCTATGGTGTTGCCACATTAATTATTGTTAGGTAACTTCCTTTTATGGTGAGATGCCCCTTTAAGATTCCATTCCCGGATTCCATGATGACATCACTAATGACATGTTAACATTCCACCACAAGATTCCATTATGACATCACTGATGACATGTTAACATTCCACCACAAGATTCCATTATGACATCATAATGCACCGCCACTACTTAACCAAGTGCTTACTGCCCAGCTGTCATTGTTGTCAGTGATTGGCTGCGAAGCTTGTGATATACTGACTGCGCTTGGATTTATTTGAAATGTCTGACATTTCTTTAGATAAACTTGAGGTGTTGGCACTACTCCAGGAGATTCTTACCACCTATGACCCTGCCCTTGTGCTACCAATACCCGATGGCGTCCTCAGCTTCACTTACCGGCTGGTTATGAAGCTAGTGAGAGACTGCCTGATCAAATACCGCCGAGGTCATATAAGCTCACAATATCTTGAGCATTTACAGATGAACATCAGGACCTTAGTACAACAGGTAAGTAACAGACAATCTGGGAAAAACACATAGCAATAATAAAGGATAATATTCATAAAATACAAGCTGGGGAGGGGGGCGGTGATAACGTGGGCCTGCGTGCTCTACAATGCCAGGGCTGAATTTTACTCCCAGTCCACCCTGGTGACAATATGTAAAAAAAGTAAATGTTTACACATGTAAAGAATATTCAGCATTCAAAACCTGGTTAAAGTAATTTTTTGAGGGAAATACGGATATAAAAGCCTGATCAGAAGAGCAAAGCCATGGTTTTCCCTCTTTCCCTGATTCTGATTCTGATGCTCAACCCATGATGTTGCCAACTTAATTGTTACTAGAATGTTACTAGGCAACTTCCCTTTATAGTGAGATGCCACTTTAACCCCTTCACCACCTTGCGATTTTCCGTTTTTGTGCTTTCGTTTTTTTGCTCCCCTTCTTCCCAGAGCCATTACATTTTATTACCATCAATATAGCCTATGAGGGCTTGTTTTTTTGCAGGTCAAGTTGTAGTTTTTAATGACACTATAGATTGCATATATTGTACTTGTAAACTGGAAAAAAATTCAAGTGCGATGAAATTGCAAAAAAGTGCAATTCCACATTTGTTTTATTTAAAATGTTCACTAAATGCTCAAACTGACCTGGTAATGTGATTCTACAGGTCAGTACAAGAATGCAGATACCAATCATGTATAGGTCCTTTTTACTTAAGTGGTGGAAAAAACATCTGAATGCTGGCCATAAGTCAGTGTTCATAAAAGATGATCAATGGTCAGGCCCACTGGTCTTCTGCAGACCCCCGGCTGTCATGATAACTCAGTGCAACCCCAGAATCATGTGACAAAGGCTCTGATGAGTGAGACGTGTTGCATGGTTTTGGTCAGCACATCCGAAATCCATCTGCATCTATTTGCGGGACATAACAGCTGATCACACCATCAACTGTCATGTGTGGGTAGAGATGTGGGCTCTGGCGCTGCCTAAAAAAGACAGGGACACAACCTTAGACATACCTATACTTTCAAAGTTGTAAATGGGTTAAGATTCCATCCGCGGATTCCATGATGACATCACTGATGAAATGTTAACATTCCACCCCAAGATTCCATTATGACATCATAATCCACCACCACTACCTACCCAAGTGCTTACTGCCCAGGTGTCATTGTTGTCAGTGATTGGCTATGAAGCTGGTGATATACTGACTGCGCTTGGATTTATTTGAAATGTCTGGAATTTCTTCAGATAAACTTGAGGTGTTGGCACTACTCCAGGGGATTCTTACCATCTATGCCCCTGCCCTTGTGCTACCACTAACCGATGGCGTCCTCAGCTTCACTTACCGGCTGGTTATGAAGCTAGTGAGAGACTGCCTGACCAAATACCACCGAGGTCGTATAAGCTCAGAATATCTTGAGCATTAACAGATGAACATCAGGACCTTAGTACAACAGGTAACAGACAATCTGGGCAAAGCACATAAGACAATAATGAATAATATTTACAAAATACAAGTTTATTTACATGAAATATATATTTTGGCAGAGAGCAATATAATTTATAGCTTATATGAAATATCCATATATGTATTATTTGTAGCTGTAGATTGCAGGAGTAAAATGGTGACATAAATAGCGTCCTATATTCTCTACTTTCTCTCATGATTTTCCTTTTTTGTTTATTTCCATTTTTATAGGCTGAAGAAAGATCCCAATATGGAGATCTGACTTTTTTTAAAGTATTGGCGAAACAGTTCCTGATTGTACTAGGATATATAGCCCGCTCACTGAAGCTTTTGGTAAGAATCCGTCATCTTCTATATCTCATGTCTTTCTTGTCTGATCTCCTCCAGATTACTAGTCATATAGCAGATTGTCATATTTCTCATTTTAGAAGCCCCCTGTCCGCTCCAGGCAGAGACAGGATCTTTTATGGCAGCCTGTCTCTGCTCCATCCTCTGTGGTGACAGTCTGTACTGTGCTCAGTGGTGCGGACCTTTCATATCACATCTCTCTCGCTTTATCTTCACAATCTTCCTTCTTGTAAATGCTGCAGTTCTGGTAATAGATGTTATTGGAGAACTGTTGTATATACAAGTCCCTTACATATTATTGTGGATTTACTGGACGGAGCGGCCGGGTATATTCCCTGCACTTCCGCAATTATGTAAATCCAGGTTTAGTCCGTTCTGTCTTTTGTGTACTGTAATTTAGTATTTGTGAATTGTTATATTAATTGCACATATTATATCCATCAGAGAGCACCGGACAGTGGCTCCAAAGAGGGGCATCACCAAAATATCGCTGACCCCAATACCAGTGAGCCAGGGCTAAAAAGTGATCTGATTGAAGGTAAGCTGATCATCTCGTATTCCTACAAATATTAATATTATGGAGACACCAGAGAATATATAAATTTACTCTTCATCCTCTGTATGAGGCCGGTGACGGCTCCTGAACCTCCTATAGACTGTAATGGAGAGGGCTCATGCAATTCTGAAAACCCCTCTGGTTCTCTCTTCTGGGATCTTCTCAGCCCCAAAATGCACAGAGGACCTCACAGGCTCCCCATCCAAGTCACTGTCAGATCCCGAACAATCACACATTTATGGTAGAGCATATCTATCTATGGATGTGCCATAAGTATATACAGTATGTGCAGAATATCCATAGAACTAGTATTATACCATTCACTTGTCTTTCCTTCCTTATATCGATGTGTTATATATTCAGTTCTGATATCGTCTAATACATGATGTCTCATTATTTTATCATTATATTAGAGACAACAGAGCCGGCAACTGCTAAAGGTGGAATATCTGAGACACCAGAGATCCCCGAATCTGCCAGTGTAAGTATCAGAGAATACATCTGTATATCATCAGATAACGGGGTATGAATTACACATCACATGTTACACCCCAGAGTACAGTGGGTTAACTCTATTCTTAATGTAGATTGGACCTATTATTATTATTCCTGTCTCCTCTGTGTGATGTCCCTTACCATCCCCTCCAGTACAGTGATATATGTGTATAGAGGATATCCCTATAATATAATAGTGTCTGGGGAGCGTCCTGCTAGTATCATGTCCTCTACATCTGCTGCAGTGTAATCAGCGGGGACATAATGTAGAGAAGTTCTTGCATCTACAGCTTTTATTTTCCTACAACTTTTATGTCTCATTGTCATTTCTTATTCTTCTAGGCCGTGATCAGATCATTGACCCCTATGAGAAAACCAAGTAAGAGCGACTATACCCAGATCAAAGAGATCAGCAGTGGATCTTATGGGTGAGCGTTATGGATAATCTACATTTTTCCCAAACTCCTAATGATGATGCCTCAGTCTATATGTCCTGCCTTAAGGAAATTCCTGTATATTAGTCCATGTCTAAGGCTATGTACCCACGTTGCAGAGATGCTGCGGAAATTTCCGCAGCATTTCCGCAACTCCTGCTGCGGGAAAAAGTCATGGAATTCGCATGCATTTTTCCGGCAGAGAACAAGCGTTTTTCACGCGATTTTTGCGTGCGGAATTCCAGCGCATTCCAAGCGATTTGAAGCATCGCTTGGAATGTGATTGACAGGTTGGACACACTGATCAAACATATTGTTTGACAAGTGTGACCAACTTTTTACTATTGAGGCTGCCTATGCCGCATCAATAGTAAAAGATTGACTGCTAAAAATAATTTTAAAAAAAATTGTGATAAACTCACCTTCCGGCGTCCGGCGCAGTGTTCCCGATCCTCGCAATGCTCCCGTTCCCAGCGATGCCTTGCGACAATGACCTTTGATGACGTAGCAGTCTCACGATACTGTAGCTGTCTCGCAAGACCGCTATGTCATCACAGGTCCTTGCCGCAAGGCATTATAGGGAACGGAGTTGGCGGGAGCATTGGTAAGGCTGCGCGGGACTCCGGAAGGTGAGTATAACCCGATTTTTTATTCTTTATTCTTTTTTTTACAGGGATATGGTACCCAGGGCCTGGAGGACAGTCTCCTCTCCTCCAGACCCTGGGTACCATCCGCACATGATTCGCTCACTTTGCGCATGGTGGGCATAGCCACATGCGGAAAGAAAGCGGATCTCATGCATTCCTATGTGTGCAGAATTGCGGCGACTCTTTGCGGAATTGCGGCGATTCTGGAAAAATAATGAGCCTGCTGCGTTTTTTTCCGCTATGCGATTCCGCCGTGGAAAAAAATGCAGCATTAGCACAGCATGTGCGGAATGCCATAGGAACGCATGGGGGGCGTTCTGTATGCATTTTCGCAGCATTTTCACGGCAAAAACGCATACAATCCGCAACATGGATACACAGCCTTAATGCTACTGTTGTCCAAGATCTGTAACATTTTTATTTTTTCATCCCATAGAGCTTTGTAAGGACTTGTTTTTTGTGGGTCGATCTGTTGTTATCGATACCACTTTGCACTAGATCTAATCTACATCTAGTCGTCTGGTCCATGTCTACTTGTCACGATTCAGCTCAGTTATCATGTAATATGGATGAAAACCTCTCATAAGCGATCATTCATGCTGATACAGGAAAGATGTATATCTTTGTACCGTGTTAGCCAGTAGATAGAAAAATATTCAGAATTGAGAGTCCTCAGTGGTTGATACCTTTTAATGGCTAACTGAAAAGATGGTAACACATTTCAAGCTTTCGAGACTATGCAGGTCTCTTCATCAGGCTAGACTAATACAAAATTTGAAGAATCACATATTTATACACAACACAGCACAGAAAAAAATGCAATAGATAAGTCACTTGTCTTATCTATTGCATTTTTTTCTGTGCTGTGTTGTGTATAAATTTGTGATTCTTCAAATTTTGTATTAGTCAATGCCTGATGAAGAGACCTGCATAGTCTCGAAAGCTTGCAATGTTCATTCATGTTGAGTTATTTTGTGTATTTACAGACATTGATTTCTAGTGACGGCCATACATCTAGTACTAACTATTAGTGATGAGCGAGTATGCTCGTTACTCGAGATTTCCGAGCATGCTCGGGTGGTCTCCGAGTAGTTTGGGTGTGGTTGGAGATTTAGTTTGTGTCACCGCAGCTGCATGATTTGTTGGCTGCTAGACAGCCTGAATAAATGTGGGAATTTCCTAACAAAGAGGCATTCCCCACGTGTATTCAGGCTATCCAGCAGCCACAAATCATGCTGCTGCGGTGACACAAACTAAATCTCCAACCACACCCAAACTACTCGGAGGACACCCGAGCATGCTCAGAAATCTCGAGTAACGAGCATACTCACTCATCACTATTAACTATTAGTACAGAAGATCATTTGACATATAGACAGACTGTTAGTAAGAATTCTGTATAAATTATGGATTTTTCTCCTCTACAGGGCCGTCCACTTAGTGCGTCATAAAGACACAAACAAGGTATTCGCCATGAAGAAACAAGCCAGGAGCGAACTGGAGGTTCCAGAGTATCTTGAAATGGCCTATCTGGAAAGGGACATCGCAATATTCGCTGATTGTCGCTTTGTTGTCTCCACACTTTGCTCCTTCCCAACTAAACAAAATCTGTGTATGGTCATGGACTTTGAAGCAGGTAAGACATATCCATTGTATCTCTATCCAGCCCATATCTGCTTAAATATATAAAGCTACCAATGTATTTATATCTCATTAATCTACATGCTCAGAAGACCAGTTCAGGAGGGTTACCTCTTTCTGACAGATAATTTTCATTGCTTCTTATTGCATTTTTTTCTGATGTTGGGGGAACAAAAACACTGCTATTCCACCTGAGATTATTTATTTTTTATTATTTATTTTGAATGGAGAAAAAGTGATTTTTATATTTAATTTTCTTTCCCCAAATATTATTATTATTATTTTATATTTTGGTCTCCATAAGGGGCCTGAACTTGTGATTATATAATCGTAATTACTATGCACTGCAATATGGGCATTGCAGAGTATGGTGAAAATCTTGGTCCCCTATGAAGCCGAGCTACACACTGACCTTCACAGAAGCACCATAATGGCAAGGACAGTCGTCTTCCGCAGACACTCAGCAGCCATAGCAAACCACTGACATGGAATGGGGGCGATGAGCGCTTAGAGCAGCTCGCCTCCAGGTCACCTGCTGTAAATGCCGCTGTCAGAGATTGACAGTGTAATGTAAGAGTTTACCAGCAGGGGGCAGATCTCAGCTCTCTTTTTGCATAGGATTACTCTGCAGTATACAGCATACGCTCTACATCACACAGTGTATCTCTATGATTGACTCCCTGCCCCAGTGTCTCAGCTTATTTCTCATTCACACTCATCATGTGTAATTTATATTGTAACAAACCCTCACCTGTCATATTTGCTTTCTACTCTAGGAGGAGACTGTCAGAGTCTCATTGAGATATATGGTAATTTACCCCTCGCCTTGGCCCGCTTGTACATTGCAGAAACGGTTCTTGCTGTGGAATATCTGCACAGCTATGGTGTGGTTCACCGAGACCTGAAGCCTGAGAAGTAAGTGAACGCTGCAGTATAATAAAGGGACAGACAGTTATAGTTTGGTATACAGTCTGTGGGGTATTACTTAGGGCTGACAATGTCTTTTCTTTCACAGCCTCATGATATCATCAACTGGACATATCAAAGTCACCGATTTTGGGATTTCAAAACTCGGACTCATGAGACCAACATCAGACATCTACAAGGCTCGAACTAAAGACATCACCAGAGAGTTCCCTGATGATGGGGTTAGCTATACATAAAAAACTTATTCTTTACAGATCTGATCTATTTCTGCTTCTATCATATTTTCTCACATGGAAAATGTTTCCACTGATATTACTTGTCACAGTTATTTTCATTGATCATCTTCTCATTGTTCTGTTGGTTTCTAGACGACTGGCACCTTGTATTATACAGCCCCAGAAGTCTTCTTAGGGGTGGGCTACGGAAGGCCTATTGACTGGTGGTCAATAGGGATCATCACATATCAATTTCTTACTGGCGATGTGCCATTTGAAGGAAGACACAAAAAGGATATGTTAAAGAGAATCACCACGGGTAAGTAAAATAATCTGAATGCTGTGTGATGCCATAGTAATTTGGTTCAGTTGTTAGGTTCATTCTTTGGTTTAGTTACTTGTTGTTTTTGATAGCTTTTTTAAATGATAGTAAATGTAGAGACTTTCTTTTCTGTAACATTTACTTTTTATATAACAGAAGACATCACTTTGAAATTTAAAAATCATGCTGTTCATCCCAAAGCTCAAGACTTCATTACTCAGCTGCTCATAAAAGATCCAAGACATAGACTCGGGACAGGTAATGTATATAGTAGTATTAATAATGACTTATAACTCCTCTGTGACCTGACAAATAGATCATTTTCATGAGGATCAGCACTGAGGTCTCTGCGTTACCTCCTTGTCCATTCCCCATTCTTCATGCCATGACTTACAGTATATTTTGGCTCTGCTATGTCTTCAGTTTAGATTACCATAAAATGTACAGTCTTCCTAACATTGTCTGGATCACTTTTTTCTTGTCTTCCATTTCCAGGAGGAGCAAATGAAATCAAGAGTCATCCATTCCTGAGTAAGTTAGACTTTGAGAATCTTGAACATCGGCAGCCAGTGTTTAGGCCATTTCTTATGTCAGAGGAGGACACCAACTACTTTGACAGTAAGTAGAATGAGACGTCATCGGGTGAAAGCTGCCGTTTAAACGTCTTGTCTTTTATTTTATGCGACATTATGTTCCCATCATTATTAGTAATAACATGGTGACTGTGATTATATTAATAATCTCTGATAATACTTGTATTTTGTAGCTGATATTGAGAGACCAAAACATATGGATTCAGATGAGGGTGACACAAGTGAGAAGGTCGGTGACTGGCCAGAAAGCCTAAACTATGTGTCATCTTCTCAAAGACTTTCTAAGGTGAGTATGTGATCAGTAAATCCACAAAACTATAGCTAAATTACTATGAAAATACTATATATATATATTTATATTTAATTTTACTCTGTGTATTTTAGCTATATGCAACCGATACCAGGATGATGAGCGATGAGGACGATGAGCCATCTCCAGATTGTTCTCTAGAGAGCAGCACAAAGCACTCAGACGTGTGAGTAGATTATTATTACAGGGTATAGTACTGACATATCTTCAGAATACCAAATACAAGACGCATATGACACAATACTAAATCCAGAACCCACCGCCCCATGATTGATCATCACTGTGGGGTCTGGCTTGTGATAACGCTGGTGATAACAGCTGATCATTGTGACCAGCCTTTCATTTCCATTTCATTAAAGCCCTTTATTACTAGCTATTCTTCATTCTTGCTGATAGAAGGCAGTCCTGTGCAACGTATCTCCTCCATTTTATCCAAGTGTCCTAATTGCCCATACAGAAAGGAGTCTTTTTATTTTTCATTGCTTTCACTTATAATTTATTTATTTTTTCTTCTACTAAACAGGCAGAAAGAATCTTCTCCAACTAGAAATGATGGTGATAACCAGTGTTTCACTACTGAAAACAAGTCACCCTCTCCCATATTGTCAGGTATGTGCAGGTCTATAGGACATCTTGTTGTCGTCACCGATCATAAGATGTAATGTAAATGTTACAGGAGGGCTCAGAAAATCACTGCTTTTTTGTGCCTTTAAAATAAACAACAATCCAACACTTTAATGTATAAAATTCTCACTCTTATGTGCTGCGCATTAAAGGTATAAGGGGCCATACAGTCTGGTGCCTGATACTGATCACGAATGCTCTGCCCATGGCTCAATCAGGCCCCAAACCAACCCTATATATACCCTTAATGTGACACAGATGTTTTAACCCCTTAACCCCCAAAGCTTTTTTCGGTTTTGCGCTTTCGTTTTTTGCTCCCCTTCTTTCCAGAGCCATAACTTTTTTAATTTAAGGTCAATATGGCCGTGTGAGGGCTTATTTTTTGTGGGACAAGTTGTACTTTTGAAAAATACCATTGCTTTTACCAAGTCATGTAACAGAAAGCGGGAAAAAAATTCCAAGTGCAGTAAAATTGCAAAAAAAGTGCAATCCCGCACATAATTTTTGATTGGCTTTATTGCTATGTTCACTAAATGCTAAAACTGACCTGCGATTTTGATTCTCCAAATCATTATGAGTTCATAGACACCAAACATGTCTAGGTTCTTTTTTATCAAAGTGGTGAAGAAAAATTCCAAACTTTGCAAAAAAAAAAATTGCGCCCTTTTCTGAGACCCGTAGCATCTCCATTTTTCGTGATCTCAGGTTGGGTGAGGGCCTATCTTTTGTGCGCTGAGCTGACGTCTTTAACGATAACATTTGTGTGCAGATATATTCTTTTGATCGCCCGTTATTGCATTTTAATGCAATGTCGCGGCGGCCAGAAAAAAACGCAATTCTGACGTTTCGATTTGTTCTCTCGCTCAGCCATTTAGCGATCGGGTTAATCCTTTTTTTAGTGATAGATCAGGCCATTCTGAACATGGCAATACCAAATATGTGTAGGTTTGTGTTTTTTTATAGTTTAATTTTCAATGGGGCGAAATGGGGTGATTTAAACTCTTGTTTTTTTAATTTTTTAATATTTTTAAAAACATTTTTTTTTATTTTGGCATGCTTCAATAGCCTCCATGAGAGGCTAGAAACTACCATAACTCGATCGCCTCTGCTACATAGAGGAGATGCATAGGTCACCTCTATGTAGCAGAATTACAGGTATGCTATGAACGCCGACCACAGGGTTGCGCTCTTAGCAATCCGGCATCAGCAACCATAAAGATATGAATCTAATCTTATAGGAGTTTATCATTGATTTGTTTTTCTTACTTTTTTATATGATTTTCCAGTTGAGAAGAAAAATAAATCTGCACTAAACCTGGGAGAAGAGAAAAACCCAGAAATAGTGGCAGAGACAGAACCTAGCAGTGGTAAGTGTGACAATAAGGTCTATGTTGTCTGATGTTGACAACTGGGAATAATTGAGGAGGAGGATATATTATATGTCAATGGTGGGATTTTCACATCTATGACTGACAATAATCATTGACTTGTTTTTCTTACTTTTTTATATAATTTTCCAGTTGATGCAAAGCATACATCTGCATTAAAACTGGGAGAAGATCAAGACCCAGAAATAGTCGCAGAGTCGGAGCCTAGCAGAGGTAAGTGTGACAATAAGGTCTATGTTGTCTGATGTCGGCAACTGAGAATAATTCATGAGGAGGATATATTATATGTAGTGATAAGCGAGTGTGCTCTTTCCTCAAGTTTTCCGAATATGCTCGGGTGTTCTCTGAGTAGTTTGGGCGTGCTCGGAAATCAAGTTTTAGTCCCTGCAGCTGCATGATTTGAGACTGCTAGACAACCTGAATGCATGTCAGGATTTCCAAAAAAACATGCAATCATCCCCACATGTATTCAGGCTGTCCAGCAGCTGCAAACCATGCTGCTGCGGGGACTAAAATTTAATTTCCGAGCGCGCCCAAAATACTCGGAGAACACCTGAGCATGCTTGGAAAACTCAAGTAACGGGCACTCTCACTCATCACTATATATAATATATCCTCCTCTGGAATTATTCTCAGTCGCCGACATCAGACAGTCAGTCCCCGCAGCTGCATGATTTGCGGATGACAGCCTGAGTACATGTGGGGTTGCCGTTCTTTAGGAAAAATCCCCATGTATTCAGGCGTTCCAGCAGCCGTAAATAATCCGGCGGCGGGGACTAAAACTTAATTCACAAGTACGCTCAAAATACATGGAGAACACCCGAGCATGCTCGGAAAACTCCAGTAACGAGCACACTCGCTCATCACTATAAGTCAATGGTGGGATTTTCACATCTATGACTAACAATGATCATTGACTTGTTTTTCTTACTTTTTTACATGAATTTCCAGTTGTGACAATAAACACATCTGCATTAAAACTGGAAGAGCAAGACCCAGTAATAGCAGCAGAGACAGAACCTAGCAGAGGTAAGTGTGACAATAAGGTCTATGTTGTCTGATGTCAGCGACAGAATAATTCACGAGGAGGATATATTATATGTCAATGGTGGGATTTTCACATCTTTGACTGACAATGATCATTGACTAGTCTTTCTTACTTTTTTACATGAATTTCCAGTTGAGACAAAAAATACATCTGCAATAAAATTGGGAGAAGATCAAGACCCAGAAATAGTCCCAGAGACAGAACCTAGCAGAGGTAAGTGTGACAATAAGGTCTATGTGGTCTGATGTAAGCGACAGAATAATTCACGAGGAGGATATATTATATGTCAATGGTTGGATTTTCACATCTATGACTGACAATGATCATTGACTTGTTTTTCTTACTTTTTTACATGAATTTCCAGTTGAGACAAAAAATACATCCGCAATAAAACTGGGAGAAGATCAAGACCCAGAAATAGTAGCAGAGACAGAACCTAGCAGAGGTAAGTGTGACAATAAGGTCTATGTTGTCTGATGTCCGGCGACTGAGAATTATTCACGAGGAGGAGATGTTAACTCCAAGTGATACGATTGCCACATGTATGATGACTGACAATGATCATTGACTTGTTTTTCTTACTTTTTTTAAATGAATTTCAAGGTGAGACAAAAAATACCTCTGCATTAAAACTGGGAGACGATGAAGACCCAGAAATAGTCCCAGAGACAGAACCTAGCAGAGGTAAGTGTGACAATAAGGTCTATGCTGTCTGATGTCGGCGACAGAATAATTCGCGAGGAGGATATATTATATGTCAATGGTGGGATTTTCACATCTATGACTGATAATGATCATTGACTTGTTTTTCTTACTTTTTTACATGAATTTCCAGTTGAGACAAAAAATACATCTGCAATAAAACTGGGAGAAGATCAAAACCCAGAAATAGTCGCAGAGTCGGAGCCTAGCAGAGGTAAGTGTGACAATAAGGTCTATGTTGTCTGATGTCGGCAACTGGGAATAACTCATGAGGAGGATATATTATATGTAGTGATAAGCGAGTGTGCTCTTTCCTCAAGTTTTCCGAATATGCTCGGGTGTTCTTTGAGTAGTTTGGGCGTGCTCGGAAATCAAGTTTTAGTCCCCGCAGCTGCATGATTTGAGACTGCTAGACAACCTGAATGCATGTGAGGATTTCCAAAAAAACATGCAATCATCTCCACATGTATTCAGGCTGTCCAGCAGCTGCAAACCATGCTGCTGCGGGGACTAAAATTTAATTTCCGAGCACGCCCAAAATACTCGGAGAACACCTGAGCATGCTTGGAAAACTCAAGTAACGGGCACTCTCACTCATCACTATATATAATATATCCTCCTCTGGAATTATTCTCAGTCGCCGATATCAGACAGTCAGTCCCCGCAGCTGCATGATTTGCGGATGACAGCCTGAATACATGTGGGGTTGCCGTTCTTTAGGAAAAATCCCCATGTATTCAGGCGTTCCAGCAGCCGTAAATAATCCGGCAGCGGGGACTAAAACTTAATTCACAAGTACGCTCAAAATACATGGAGAACACCCGAGCATGCTCGGAAAACTCCAGTAACGAGCACACTCGCTCATCACTATAAGTCAATGGTGGGATTTTCACATCTATGACTAACAATGATCATTGACTTGTTTTTCTTACTTTTTTACATGAATTTCCAGTTGTGACAATAAACACATCTGCATTAAAACTGGAAGAGCAAGACCCAGTAATAGCAGCAGAGACAGAACCTAGCAGAGGTAAGTGTGACAATAAGGTCTATGTTGTCTGATGTCAGCGACAGAATAATTCACGAGGAGGATATATTATATGTCAATGGTGGGATTTTCACATCTATGACTGACAATGATCATTGACTAGTCTTTCTTACTTTTTTACATGAATTTCCAGTTGAGACAAAAAATACATCTGCAATAAAATTGGGAGAAGATCAAGACCCAGAAATAGTCCCAGAGACAGAACCTAGCAGAGGTAAGTGTGACAATAAGGTCTATGTTGTCTGATGTCAGCGACAGAATAATTCACGAGGAGGATATATTATATATCAATGGTTGGATTTTCACATCTATGACTGACAATGATCATTGACTTGTTTTTCTTACTTTTTTACATGAATTTCCAGTTGAGACAAAAAATACATCTGCAATAAAACTGGGAGAAGATCAAGACCCAGAAATAGTCCCAGAGACAGAACCTAGCAGAGGTAAGTGTGACATTAAGGTCTACATTGTCTGATGTTGGCGACTGAGAATTATTCACGAGGAGGAGATGTTAACTCCCAGTGATACGATTGCCACATGTATGATGACTGACAAAGATCATTGACTTGTTTTTTTACTTTTTATATGAATTTCTAGTTGAGAAGAAAAATAACTCTGCAATAAAACTGGTAGAAGAGCAAAATGCCAAAAAAGTAGAAGAGCGAAAACCTAGAAGACGTAAGTGTGATAATAAGGTCTATGTTGTTTGATGTTGGCCAGTGAGAATAATTCATGTGGAGAAGATGCTATCTGTCAGTGGTGGGATTGTCACATGTATGATGACTGACAATGATCCTGTTCCTCTGCACAGTTAAGATTTCTCTATCGTCCTGCCACAATGACACCAAAGCAGTATCCTCTAATATGGAGTCCCATTACTTACATTAGTTTTATATCCCTTCTCCTAGGATCCATCTTCCGCCGGATTATATCATCCTGCCGGCGTGGATTATCCAGGGCCGCTCGCAGCATCAGAAGATGCATTTGTCCAATCTCTGATTAGGGCACCATATACATCTAGTACAGCAAGTCCATCATCAAAGCTGTACTTGGGCAGCACGGTGGCTCAGTGATTAGCACTGTTGCTTTGCAGCACTGGGATCCTGGGTTTAAATGTCACTAAGGAAAACATCTGCAAGGAGTTTGTATGTTCTCCCCGTGTTTGCGTGGGTTTCCTCCGGGTACTCCGGTTTCCTCCCACACACCAAAGACATACTGATAGGGAATTCCTAATATAAAAAAAAATAAAAATTCTGAATTAATTAATGTTCCTTTGTAATAGAATATTTCTGAAATATATGGCATACCAATGCTGTACGTCGTACATGTTTGAAGTACCCTCATGAAGTTTTGTTTTTTCACTAAACATGTATATATTGTAGTGTGGTGGGGTAATATACATCCCTACTGCCGTCTTCTCTGAGATCAAGCTCTGTCCGGCTCCTCTTTTGTGTGATGTCATAGCTACAGTGCATAGTTACATACATAGGTTGAAAAAAGACCTAGGTCCATCAAGTTTAACCTTTCTCCACCAATTGTCCATTTTGTCACAAAATTAAATATAACCACAATGTTATGTGTATTGAGGAAATCATCCAGCCCTGGTTAAAAGCTGTTGTAGTGTCTGCCATTACTAGTTCTTGTGGTCAGCATTCCACAGTCTGACTGCTCTAACTGTAAATAACCCTTTCCAATTTAGCTGTCAGAATTGCTAGTCATCGCTCTTCGGCTCACTCTATGCTCTCGGTGTGAGCGAGAAGTTTCTTCTATAATGCAAGCCTATGGGGCCTTGCTCTGACGCTCCATAGGCTTACATTGATAAAGGCAACCTGTCTCCTCGTTTTTCACCTATAAGCTGCGGCCACTGCCTTTCGGGGCTTATCTACAGCATTCTAGAAAGCTGTAGAAAGGCAGTGGCTGCAGCTTATAGCTGAAAAACGAGGTGACAGGTTCCCTTTACTCACTGCATACTTGCCGATGTGGGAGATGCTGTGACCTGGTCATCATCTAGCCGTGACAATTATTCCCTTATAAAAACTTCTAGAGACATGCATAACTGGTAGGACTTGGGCATCCTAAGACAGTCCTACTTGGACTATATTCACGTTGGACTATGATCAGTGGCTCTGTCGGTATTTGTGTCTGAAGCCTCGGAGAATGGGATTCAGATGTTCGCACCAACAGGAACACTGACTATAATGATGCAGGCAGAGTCAGTGTTCTATGTTGGCATCATTATATGCCTATTTGAGGCAGGCACCAAGACGCCATCTTAGTGTCTGCCTCAAAAAGGCATACGAGTCCAAAAATTATGTCCTACAGAGCACACAGCGACTCCATCTACATCATTATAATCAATGGCTTCATTAACACAAACAGCGGAAAACGTTTTTCTAGGGCTTCAGCTGCAAGCTCCCGACCGTAGACAAAGAAACAATGTGAACTTAGATTAAGTAATTAAGTTATAGCCATCAAGAAGAAAAAAAAATGGATCGAGCTCACTGCTTGTAGTCCAAATGGGGATCCTAAAGAATAACTTTTAAATAGTCTGTGGTCAGGCGCATGAGTCGAGATACATACCAGGCTGGCTCCATAGTCAAATAGCTTCAAAAAGTAGTAGTAGTAGTATACACCGTGTACAGAATTATTAGGAAAAGACGGTCCAGCTCAAAAGGGTAAAATCCAAAACATTTTATTTAGATATCCATAAAATAGGTATACAAAAACGCATAAACCCGACCGGAAAACCGGAGGGAAGATTGAGGAGACACTGTACGCGTTTTGAACGAAAAGTTCTTAAACTCAGTATAGCTCCAAGGGAAGGGGTGTGAGAATATAACTAGTACACACAGGTGGCACTAATTAACATGTGATACACATTTAAAACCATCAAATAAAGCAAACACAATCAATAATGCAACATGAGTTCTTTCCGTAAATTCAATCCAGTGGGAACACATGCATCTAGAAGAAGAATGCATAAGGCTTCTTTGTTCCGTAGTTATTTTTCTCTATTTCCTCCACGAATGTGTCTCTTTACCTGTTCAATAGCAAAAACATTGAAAAACGACAAATCTCTATTGTGTGACATAATAAAGTGTTTGGAAGCATTAGGCATGCTGCGCACCGTAGGGTTAATAATATCATAGATGTGTTCTCGGACATGTTCCTTTAATTTTCTGATGGTGGAACCTACATATTTTAAATTGCATTGTTTGCATTCTATAACATACACTACATGATCTGTGCTACAATTCAAGTAATCATTAATAAAAAAAAAACTTTGTTGGTTAAACAATTAGAAAAAGACAGCGTTTTAGTTGAGTGTGAACAGGTTTTACATGGAAAAAAAACGCATCTGAAAAAACCCTTGGTTGTCAGCCAATTTGTTTTAGTGCGCTTATTGGATCTGAGGAGACTAGGTGACAGAAAATTACCGAGTGTGGGAGCCCTTCTGGAAACAATTTGAATCCCATTTGCTAGAATTTTGTCCATAGTATCATCACTTCTGAGTAAATTCAGATTGCGAGATACTATATCTGAGATGGACTTAAAAAAAAGTGCTGTAAGTAAGCACTAGAGTGGGGCTATTATTTTTAGACCTAGAGTTAGATCCAGAATCAGATCTATTTCCTTCATTAGACAGAGATGCATCGTGTGAACTTGGTTCAATAATTAAAAGAGAATCACAGGGGTTTTTTTCCAAAATTTTGTGCGCTCTATGAAGAGACCATTTGGGATAATTGCGATTCCTCAGTCTGTTCTGAATGCAGACACTTTCCTGTTCATAAGAGAAAGAGTTACTGCAATTGCGTTTTGCTCAATTGAGCTCACCAACAGGGATTGATTTAATAGTGTGAACAGGGTGGAAACTGCATGCAGAATGGTGTTTCCTGCAGGTTTTTTTTCGATAAGTAGAACTGGCAATAGTACAAGAAGGTGTTCCTACTAAACACAGATCCAAAAAACACATAGTTTTGCTGTCAGACAAAAACGTAAATTTTAAATTGAAAGGATTAGAATTTAAATAATCCATCAAAAAAAGTATATGATTCACGTCTCCCTTTCAGATTAACAGAAGGTCATCTATGAATCTGGAATAATATTGAATAAAATCTGTAAAAGGATTGCTAGTATTATAAATGAACAGCTCCTCCCACCACGACATGACAAGGTTTGCAACAGAAGGGGAGAATTTCGCCCCCATGGAAACACCTGAATTCTGTAAAAAAAATGTGTTATTGAAAGAAAAATAATTGTGAGTAAGAAGAAAACTCAAAACCTGCAAAATAAAATCAGAAGAATCACTGGTAAAATGACCATATTTCTGTAAATGAAATTTAACAGCTGTTAAAGCCACATGATGAGGTATGCTAGTTTACAATGCAGTTACATCGCAACTAAGGCCTGTTTCACACTTCCGTTTTTTCAAATCCGTCTAAATCCGTTGGTTTCCGTTAAAAAACGGATCCGCCATTTTTTTGCAGGATCCGTTTTTTGTGTCCCGACTTTCATTAGCGGTTACCGCGGATCCGTCAAAAAACTGATCCATTTTTTTTAAAAAAACGGATCCGTTTGCATTCGTTTCCGTCAAAAAACGGAAACGGATCCGTTTGGCGGACACAAAAAACAGATGTGTGAAACAGGCCTTAGCCAGGACCAAGTTTTGTCCCAGATGATGTTATGAAATAATTTCAGGACATCACTGGAGTCTTTTAAAAAAAACAGGTGTGCGTCGAGCCAAAGTTTGGAGAATAGAGTCTAACCATTGTCACCATTGTTCGCCCAGAGAGCCGATACCTGAGACAATGGGGCGCATGGGAGGAGGAAAAATTTGTTTGTGTGTCTTTGGCAGGGCATTTAAGATGGGAATGATAGGTTTAGTTACAAAAAGAAAATCGGCTTGTTTAGAGGAAAAAAAAACTTTATAAACACCGGTATCAATGATAGCTAATAAAATAGCAATTTTTGTTCATATTTTCAACTTGAAAAACTGGAGGGAGTGGGGGGCAACTGCTGATATTTGCCATAAAAATTTAGTGTAATTAAACACATTGGTGGGATCTGCTCCATGTGCGAGACGTCACTCCTTGCCTTATAGATGTTTGCCAAAGGATAAGGCAGGATGAAGCATAGGAGCCATTTTGTTATTGACGGCAAAGTGGTTTTGACAAGTGGACAGTGACACAGAGGTCGGTCGTTAGCACCGATTCTGTTAGTTGAAGGTGTTGCTGCTCACCGTTTCAGTGACTGCATGAGATACACGGCTCAGCAGACCGTCACACATGATGGGACTAGATAAATGACTGTGCTCAGTGTAAAGCCTCACTCAGATATATAATGTAAGGACATCTGAATGAGGCTTTACACTGACTGAGCAGAGAGGAGTCAGTGTTCAGAGCACAGCAGCGTGATGATGAACTCTGAATACTGAAGTGAGTACAGGTCGGCAGCCTGACATTGTATGACTAATCCCAGGTTACCGAGCTGCTCAATAGCCTGATAATAGTACAGCGTCAGGCTCCTGATCTGTGCTCACCACATCTGACAACTACTGCGCAGACCTTCTGTCACCAACAGCTGCGTGAGCTGTTGATATGGGGGTGTAAATTGTAGCCAAGAGCATAGTTCTGGACTACAATAAAATGTCACCTGACTCCCCCTGCAGCGGTGAACTGGACACCCCATGGGGAATGCACAGGCCACAGCTGAGGCAGACGCAATATAGGAGGCTGTGGTCTGTGCGTCTCTAGTCTCCTATGGCTGCAGTATTTGCGGTGTGCAAGTGTCATACCCAAACAGTTACATTGTAGCAAATATAAACTGGCGCAGAAAAAAAAAAAAATGTTAAAATCATAAGTGTCATTTTAATAATACATGATTATATAAATCAATGCAAAAATAAAAATGGCAACATTCTTCTTAAGAACCCGTGCTCTACAATGGGCTGCAGGGCTTTGCTACACTGCACAAACAAAAGAGAAGATTCAAATGATCCACAACTTTAATAAAAAAATTTGATACACATGGGTCGCCCTCCCAGGGGTACTCGGTACCGGGCCGGTGTCAGGGGGATGTGTCACAGCAGCAGTGACCCGGTCCGTGGCCCTAGGCGCCAAAGTAATCAGAGGCGTTGTGTGGTTGTATGTGGTTAATGGAATAGTTTGTGACGCCACCTGTGGTGTTCGGCAAGTGTGGTGTTAGGGCCGACGCTGTATGCAGATCCTCTGGGACTGATGGTGTGTGGCAGCACAGATGGTGAAGCTCCCCACAGGTGGAGCTGTAGTCCCAGGGCAGTGTAGATGTGAAATTGGAGGAGAGGCACAAGCGGTGTAGAAACGGGTACGCAGATGTAGCAGTGCTGAGTGCGTTCACGCGAGAATGAATGGAGGACACCAGGGCTTGTAGTTCCAAAGCTTTACTCACAGTCCGTAATGCACACAGGTGCCTGCCTCCGTACTGTGTCCTCCAGGTCAGAGACTCAGCCAACCTCCAGGGAAGATGGAATGCTCCCTTCCAACACTCCGCCAACATGTGCATTTCTGATTTCTGTGCGTCTCCTCTATAGCGCCTTCAAGTCTGAAGTACTCCCAGTAATGATTTATACTGGAGTGCCTCCTGACAGATGTTCCCAAGAACCTTACTTGTATGGCAGACAGCTGTAGCCTGCTTCAGGGACTCCTTCCTCCTGAGTCCCGGCTCTCTATCCCTGTTGCTGTTGTGCCTCAAGTCTTAGATGCATTTACAGCCCACTACTCCACCGGTGTCTGCTGCAGAACCATTAGTGTTCATAAAACCTCGGGGACCGGGCCCCGGCCTTGCGCTTAGAACTTCTAGGCAGGGTTCTCTCTCTCTAACCCACGTCCTCTTCCCTTTTCTCCTTCGTTCTGTACGTGTCTTTCTCTCTTATGGAAGCTTAGGTTTCAAGTCAATGTCCTTCTTCTTTCCTTTCCCGTGCCAGCTGGCTCAGATCACTGAGGCAGCTGCAGCACTCTTTCCTCCATCCCTCTTCCAGGGATCCCCACTCCTCTCCGAGTGGCTATCCTCTCCGACTCTCTGTCTGACTAACCTCAGACTAACCTGTAATCCTACACTTTCCCACTCTTTTAAGTACTCTCAACTCCACCCACCTCCCAGCACGTCTCGTGTTCCAAGCAGGGAACCACCAAAGGTGCTCTGCTATCCTCTGAGCATGGAGCCGCAATGTGGCTTTGCTGAACTACTGTCTGGTGTGGGATGCAGGTGTTGGAGTGTGGTTAGGAGTTCCCACCTTAATTGGATGGTGGGGCACCACACCTTAGGAGAAGGTGCAGTACCTCTGTGGAGACTGAGCCTCAGGGGCGCCACACACATATAAAGCATTCACAGAAAGCCTACAAGTGAAGATCATTAACTGGAAAAATACAGTGTTTGTGTATCCATAGTCCAGCATAGTGCAATTATTCGCATGTACTTTTATAACTTGGCCGATATTGGTTTCAAAGACTTGCTGCAAGTATTGGCAAAGTGAAATAATAGTGGTCAGATTTGGCTTGGGGAAAAAAACAATTTTTGTTTTTATAATTCTATAATAAAATAGATGGGGCGATTCATTAAGGCTGTGCTGTGCAGGCCAGTGTAAGAAGAGGATTGCTGGAGTACAATGCGCCTAATTCTTTATGCAGGTGGGTGCAGTCATGCCCTGTCCATATTGGCATAGCTGGCGTGTAAAGTAAACGCCAAATGTTGCAATATAATTGGAGTGTGGTTAGCAGTTCCCACCTTACCTGGATGGTGGGGCACCACACCTTAGGAGAAGGTGCAGTACCTCTGTGGCGACTGAGCCTCAGGGGCGCCACATACCCCCCGTTAAACACAGCACGTCCGCGGGCTGCAAGGCAAACAAAGTTGACAATACAGGAACATACAAAATTTTGTAATGCTGAATAAACATTTCTTATGCTAAACTTCCTAATATAGGAGGTACTCATTCTTGAACCTTACCAACAGTTTTTAATTAACTATCTAAATTCTTAATTCCAAAGGTGCAATTTTTAATACCATACACAATTCAAAGTGCTATTCTCTGTTACTCACTATCACTTCAGTATTCTTCATCAATAACTTCCTTTTCATCTCTAGTGCACACTTTCTACTTTCTTTTCAACTCTGCACCTACATTTTCCAATTCTTTATTCTTTATTCAATTCTCTCATCTCTGTATCAAAACATGCCTAGTTCTCTGTAAAAGCCATTTGTCAGTTACTAATACTTCTCATAAGACACAACATTATCAAATACTTCACATCAAAACATTCAACAATTCTTGAAAGTGCTGGACACCACTCCCAGCCGGGATCTCTTACAGTGTCCTTTGATTGGAATCAGGTTCCAAATGAGGTAGACATTATCTTCGAAAAGTGTCCTATGTAAAACATTATCTTCGCAAAGTGTCCTATGTAAAACCAAGAGAGGGCACCTAAAGAGGTGCAAACTATTTACAAGAGAGTTTGTGATACACTCCAAGTTCATGATCACTGTAGTTCAATTGTAGAGGCTGCCAATAGAACTGGGTAACACGGGAAAACACAAAACATGATAGCCAAAAATAGAAGGCACAACTGGTGCAAATAAACCCTCCTTGGTAGCAAAAGCTATTTATTTATTTTGCAAATTATTAGAGGTGATCCCCTCCTGGGGTTCTGGAACTGGAACTGCTACCAGGGGTGATACTTTGGGCGTCTTCATCCTGCTGGTGGTTGCTTGCCAAAGGGCATGGTGGTGGCTGTTGATGTGATTGCCGCCTAAGACCTTGAAGCTGTGGTAACGGGAACCCATGATGCAAATCAATGCCCATCAGCTGCTCCTCAGGGGCGGATGGCTCTGTTGCTCTGGTGCGTGGCCTAGCACCGAGGGATGCCACAGCTTGTCGGCGCTGATAGGCGACTATACGGGGGTTTGGCAGCCAAGGGATCTCGATGTCACTATCCCAAAGTGACCTAGACTCCTCTATTCCATGAAGATGTCTGATCGTGGGCGCCTGTTCCAGCCGTACCCTTCTCAGTAGGGACCTTCTCCACCTCCCCATCTCTGACAACCCAGTGCCCCCAGCTGATTCTTCCAACTGCCCCATTTCAAGTTCCCGCAAGCCAGCCTCTGACAATGTGAAGTCAGAGGGCAACCCATTAGGAGGGCCGGGATATATACCTGGTGCCTCCCGGTGGTGCGATCTCTGCTCCGATGCAGGTATGGTGGCAGCGGATGCTGTTCGGCGGAATGCCAGGGACAGCGGTCGAGCTAATGGCGGCTCCAGGTCCGCGGGGGTCTCTTGCGAGGCCTGCGTGTCTGCGTCAGGTCCAGACGGGGGCTTCTCTTCCTCCGCTTCAGCTCCCTGTGTGGTGTACGGTTCCTCCGGTATAAGCGGCAGGTAGAGAGTAAGGTACGCTGCTGGTGACATGGCAGCGGCTGCAGGCTCCCCAAGGTCTGCCTTGGAAAGGTCCGGTGCAGCAGCGGCGGGTACTGGTGTCGCAGGTGCCGCAGGTGTAGGCCCTTCGAGGGCACGCTGCCAGTTCAGCTTCTCCAAGGCCTCCTGCCTCAGCCGCAGATGGATGGTCAGCTCGGCTATTTCCTCCTCCAGCTGCTGGCGGTTCATCTCGGAGACGGGGTTGGAGCCTTCAGCCATGGAACCAGGGAGATCCTGTTCAACCTCCGCGCGCTCTCCTGGCCTCCTTCCTTCTCCTTCCAAAATGGCGTTCTGGCGTTCTTCTTCCTGCCTCGGCCCCTTTCCCGCCACTGGCTTCTGCCCCTCCTTCTTGGGGCGGCGTCTTCTTCCAGTGCCTCCATACCAAGCCAGTATACGAACCCCTCGGGGGGTGGGCCATGTTGCTGTCACATAGTAATTCAGGCAGGGGAGGCCCAAGACTGTTCGCGGTCTTTTCCTAGGACCTCCCATCTCTTCACGCCCTTCTTCTCCGCACCAGTGTCCATTTTTAATGTTCATCTTACAGTCTATTAAATTGGGTCTTCTGAACATTCTCAAAAGGTTTAAGTCCAAGCCACACAGAACCCGATGGCATCGGGTCTCGTCATCCTGTTCGTGACGCCAAAAATTGGGTTGCCCTCCCAGGGCTGTGGGGTACTCGGTACCGGGCCGGTGTCAGGGGGATGTGTCACAGCAGCAGTGACCTGGTCTGTGGCCCTGGGCGCCCAAGTAATCAGAGGCGTTGTGTGGTTGTTTGTGGTTAATGGAATAGTTCGTGACGCCACCTGTGGTGTTCGGCAAGTGTGGTGTTAGGCCGACGCTGCATGCAAATCCTCTGGGACTGATGGTGTGTGGCAGCACAGATGGTGTAGCTCCCCACAGGTGGAACTGTAGCCCCAGGGCAGTGTAGATGAGAAATTGGAGGAGAGGCACAAGCGGTGTAGAAACGGGTACCCAGATGTAGCAGTGCTGAGTGCGTTCATGTGAGAATGAATGGAGGACACCAGGGCTTGTAGTTCCAAAGCTTTACTCACAGTCCATAATGCCTGCCTCCGTACTGTGTCCTCCGGGTCAGAGACTCAGCCAACCTCCAGGGAAGATGGAATGCTCCCTTCCAACACTCCGCCAACATGTGCCTTTCTGATCGTCTCCTCTATAGCGCCTTCAAGTGTGAAGTACTCCCAGTATTGAGTTACACTGGAGTGCCTCCTGACAGATGTTCCCAAGAACCTTACTTGTATGGCAGACAGCTGTAGCCTGCTTCAGGGACTCCTTCCTCCTGAGTCCCGGCTCTCTATCCGTGTTGCTGTTGTGCCTCAAGTCTTAGATGGGAGTACTGCATTTACAGCCCACTACTCCACCGGTGTCTGCTGCAGAACCATTAGTGTTCATACAACCTCGGGGACCGGGACCCAGCCTTGCACTTAGAACTTCTAGGCAGGGTTCTCTCTCTCTAACCCACGTCCTCTATGTTCCCTTTTCTCCTTCATTCTGTACTTGTCTTTCTCTCCTTTGGAAGCTTAGGTTTCAAGTCAATGTCCTTCTCCTTCTTTCCTTTCCCATGCCAGCTGGCTCAGATCACTGAGGCAGCTGCAGCACTCTTTCCTCCATCCGCGGTGTAACGCAGTCTGTTAACGGACTGCCTAAACGCAATGTGACCCCGGCCTCATAGACACTACCAGAATTTTAATGCCAGGCAACACAAGAATACCAATCATCTTGCAGCAAGAATTCAAACCAAAGTTTCATTGCATAAAGTAAAATATGAAAAAGGCAACTTCACAAAAAAAACAAACAAAACAAAGAAACCTTCATAATGTTGATAATAAATGGAGTATTTAGAAATACAAAAAAATTAATGCATACCAATTTTTCCCATTAAAGAAATTATTGCTGATTTGTATCCCTAGAAACCCTCTTGGCAGTGAACCTGTCAGACACATGATGTGGGAGTTTTCATATTAGGTCGGGATCACACATGCAAGAAACTCGGACGAGTCTCGCATGTTAATACCCGGCACTGCCGCCGGCACTCGAGAGCGGAGCATTCGGTTGCATGCATTTCTATGCAGCCGCACGCTCCGCTCCTGAGTGCAGGCGGCAGTGCCGTGTATTATAATGCGAGACTTGTCCGAGTTTCTCGTATGTGTGATCCCGGACTTAAACCAATTGTCGGTGGTAAGAACATTTTATTTGCTGCCAATGTGCACGGACAGCAATAGGTGTGATGAAACAGAGACATTATTCATAGGACGGCACTTTTTATTGCAGCTTATCCCATTTTACATCAATGAAGCTACAATAACGAGCTAATCCCCTGGACACGAGTATCTAATTATTCATTTATTAGATTTGCTGGTGTTTATATAGTACGGTGTTGTGCACATGACTGTATTATGGCTCCATACAAGCAAAGCGTTGTATAATCATAGCCAAACTAGAGAGCCAAATCTGCACCTCTGGGTCTCATACGGAGGGTTTTTTCATGGCATCCATATTTTTCTTTTTGGATACCATTTAGAGCGCACCATATGGCGGCACAATGGCTAAGCAGGACGTTCCCCCAGGGACTTCTGTCTATGTCTTGAGGTTTTACTCTCACACTTGACAATATGGATCAGGTATGTGTTGTGGAATGCAGTATTTTTTTTCCCATCACATTTCTCTCCATATTGTAACCCTTTTGCTCAGCGTTGTCCATTTTTCATCTAGTAGTTCAGTTTTTGGTTAAAGCATTAATTAGTTTTGCAGAAAAGCAAATAAAAAAAAACACACGTGCATGCATAAACTAATGAAAAGTTTTGTTTTTTTTAAAGATAAATAAATGTCTATGGGGTAAAAATGGTACCAATACCGAGCTGTTGACACATGCTGGGCATTTTAGAAAAAAAAAATAAAGTGATAAGTAAAATACATATATTTACATGTAACTTTTCCTTCTCTTTTCGTATGCGATATGGAAAATAAATCATGAACATCTACTACCAAATTTTTTCAAAATGAAAATGGATCCAAAATAAGCAAATGTGAAAGAGCCCTTGGCATAAAAGGCTGCGAACTACTAGCCAAAAATCGGATCAGATTAAGCGTTTTAGTGCAGCTATATTGTATGCGAGAGGCATTTATTTAGTTCCCATAACAGAATCACATTGAGGTACAATGGCGGACGTGAGGAAAGCCTTAAAAAGGAGGGTATTCCCATCTCCAAGATCCTACCCCAGTATGTAGTAGAGTAGGTGTAATAATAATATCAAATACCTCCAATTAGAAAGGTAGTATAGTTCTCCTGAGTTGCTATGTCCCTTTCCATAGGTATCCATGGTTACGGCCACTTATGTAGTGACAGTTATCTAGTTGCTAGTGGTCATAACCATGGATACCTAAGCTACTGCAATGCCCTGCACATGAGGAAAGAGACAGAGAATCAGAAGAACTATACTACATTTCTAATAGCAAGGGGGAGGAAGAAGGAAAAACTTCCTGACAACAAACAGGTCATTAGGTAAAATTGCTTTATTCAGAAAACAGGGCAAAGAACAATACAGATAAAATTTGTATAAGTTGGTAACTTGTCATAAGATGTAAAAAGGTACCAAAGTCCCCACATGTCACTAAAACAAAACCCAAATGGGGAGGACGAGACGAAAAAGCACCCAAAGGTGCTATGTCAGATGCACAAAGTGTAGTGTGGGAACATAGCCCACTAGGTATAGCAATGATACCGCCGCAATATGTTGCACAGAGGCATGACAAAAAACACTACGTCTATCCTACATTACCGGTTAAATGTCCGTGCACAGAGACAAGTGGGAGGGCCAGGTACCCGCCCCGGGTACCTGGCCCTCCCACTTGTCTCTGTGCACGGACATTTAACCGGTAATGTAGGATAGACGTAGTGTTTTTTGTCATGCCTCTGTGCAACATATTGCGGCGGTATCATTGCTATACCTAGTGGGCTATGTTCCCACACTACACTTTGTGCATCTGACATAGCACCTTTGGGTGCTTTTTCGTCTCGTCCTCCCCATTTGGGTTTTGTTTTAGTGACATGTGGGGACTTTGGTACCTTTTTACATCTTATGACAAGTTACCAACTTATACAAATTTTATCTGTATTGTTCCTTGCCCTGTTTTCTGAATAAAGCAATTTTACCTAATGACTTGTTTGTTGTCAGGAAGTTTTTTCTTCTTCCTCCCCCTTGCTTATGTCTGTTTGACAAAAGGTCTTTTTCTAGTCCACAACACCATGAACATTATGGGGTTACTATTTCCCTTCTGGTGGTAGTATATACTATATTTTATACCCCATTGCATTAGCTATGTTGGTGTGTGCTACCTTTTTTTTTTTTTTTTTTTTATTTACATTTCTAATAGGGGCATTTGATAATACAGGGTGAGCCATTCCTATGGCTACACCTTGGGTGGGCCATTTATATGGCTACCCCTTGGGTGGGCCATTTATATGGATACACCATTGTTTTTCTTGTGAAATTCTCAATAAGTTTGATGTGTCACATGATCCTCTTCACATTGAATTTAGGTGTATCCATATAAATGGCCCACTCTGTATATTGGGATAGGATCTTGGAAATGGGAATACCCCTTTAAGGCCCAAATACGCATTTGACTACTTTTATTCGATCCTGACGAAATGTGATGTCGGGTAAGAGAAAAAGTTCCAGGTGTTGAAATTTAAAGGACCCGACTTGTGTCAGAGGAGCGTGTGGGTGGTTAAGGGAGAGATCACTGGCGGCTGAATGAGCAGAGGTCCGTCAGCCATCATAAGTGTATGGCCGGCTTTAGTCTACAGCTGCCACATGAGTGACAGGTTCACGTAGTTACACGTCTACAACAGTTTAGCGGGTTGCAGTAATGCTGCAGTTACACGGCCCCAGAGGGCCACCAGCATACAATTCCTAATGACATTTATACATTTCGTATAATTTAAAGGGAATCTATCATGTTAAAGAGGCAAACCTATATCTACAAGGTACATACAAGAAGGACTTCTGGGACATAAGCAATATATTGTTATCCACCAATAAGCCCCCAGCTTCTAAGGAGTAACCAATAGATCCCTGGTTAAAGATGGCCTTGCTCATTACATAATAAAATCTAGTGGCCACATCACTCAGGCGGTGAGCAAAATCTAAACAGGTTCCAATTTTATAGACTGTACAATTAAAATATTATGAATGCTCAAAGGGGTTTTCCAGGTCGTTAAAAGCAGCAGAAAGTCTCATCTGAAATGTCAGTGAAAGCCCCCGATGGTTTAGTATTAGTGGAGCCCCCCAATGGTCTAGTATTAGTGGAGCCCCCCAATGGTCTAGTATTAGTGGAGCCCCCGATGGTCTAGTATTAGTGGAGCCCCCGATGGTCTAGTATTAGTGGAGCCCCCCAATGGTCTAGTATTAGTGGAGCCCCCGATGGTCTAGTATTAGTGGAGCCCCCCGATGGTCTAGTATTAGTGGAGCCCCTCGATGGGCTAGTATTAGTGGAGCCCCCCGATGGTCTAGTATTAGTGGAGCCCCCCGATGGGCTAGTATTAGTGGAGCCCCCGATGGTCTAGTATTAGTGGAGCCCCCCGATGGGCTAGTATTAGTGGAGCCCCCGATGGGCTAGTATTAGTGGAGCCCCCGATGGGCTAGTATTAGTGGAGCCCCCCGATGGTCTAGTATTAGTGGAGCCCCCCGATGGGCTAGTATTAGTGGAGCCCCCCCGATGGGCTAGTATTAGTGGAGCCCCCGATGGTCTAGTATTAGTGGAGCCCCCCGATGGTCTAGTATTAGTGGAGCCCCCCGATGGGCTAGTATTAGTGGAGCCCCCGATGGTCTAGTATTAGTGGAGCCCCCCGATGGGCTAGTATTAGTGGAGCCCCCGATGGTCTAGTATTAGTGGAGCCCCCCGATGGGCTAGTATTAGTGGAGCCCCCCGATGGTCTAGTATTAGTGGAGCCCCCCAATGGTCTAGTATTAGTGGAGCCCCCCAATGGTCTAGTATTCGTGGAGCCCCCCGATGGGCTAGTATTAGTGGAGCCCCCCGATGGGCTAGTATTAGTGGAGCCCCCCGATGGTCTAGTATTAGTGGAGCCCCCCGATGGTCTAGTATTAGTGGAGCCCCCCGATGGTCTAGTATTAGTGGAGCCCCCGATGGTCTAGTATTAGTGGAGCCCCCCGATGGTCTAGTATTAGTGGAGCCATGGTACAAGGTAGCAGATTACTGCAGAACATCTTTGCTTCTTCTCATATTTACTGCTTTGCTAAGGTGAACATGATCATTGTATAGATATGGAAGATACCACCGTCCCTATAAAAAGGGCACCTACAAGTCTAAAAAAGTTGTGCAATATTAATTGTAACACTACCACCTCGATCAGAGAGATTCCCTTTAAGTTATTTTTTTTTAACACATTGCACTTTGTAAACTGACGGATTGCTGTAAAATCACCATAAAGTACAGGTCATTTGATGCGATGGTGAATTCTCTGTGCTCACAAATACTATAGAAGAATGAAAACACCACAAGTTTAATGAAGTGACAAATGCACTTTTGCAAGGCAATCACAGACTGCAAATATTAATAAGGCTGCAAGACAGGAAAAAAATAAAAAAAGTAGCAGGTTCTTCTTCCAGAATGATAAATTAGGCTACTTTCACACATCAGGTTTTCGGCGTCAGGCGCGATCCGGCGTCGTGCCGGAACGCCGGATCCGGCAAATGTTTAGTAAAACCGGATGTGACGGATCCGGTTTTCTGCCGGATCCGTCTTTTTCTTGACAGACAAAACCGGATCCATCTCATCCGGTTCATCCGTTTTTCTATCCGTTTTTCGACGGATTACGCCGGATCCGGTTTTTAAAATTGACCCTTGTGGCCTTCCGAACGGGATTGGCTACTGGAAAACTATATATAGCATGTTCCTACAGCCCTTCTTTGACAGGTTGTAGAGGAGAAAGTGCAGGTTGGAGAGAAGAGCAAGTTACTGGCGAAGATGGATGTTGTCATTGGAAATATTTTGAAGAATTTGGCGGATTTTACAGCGGAGGCAAATCGTTTGAGGGTGATTGTTCTGGAGAAGGAGAGAGCGAGACAGCAGCGCATCAGGCATCGTAGACGACGTTTGTGGATCCACCCCATCACAGCCAAGAGAATGACGCGTGGGGTCTATTCTACACTATGCATGGACCTTCGACGAAACCCGGATACATTTTTTGGATATGTTAGGATGAAAATGGAGAATTTTGATTACTTGGTGGAGCGCATTGCACACCTCATAAGAAAAGCGGACACCTATTGCCGCTTCTCAGTTTCACCCGCAGAGCGTCTGATGGTGACTTTAAGGTAAGCCACATTTATTGGATATGATCGCATCAGAGCACACTTTCACTGCAATCTTGTTGGTGGTAATTTGTATCTCCAAGTGTTATAGGTCAGTTTTGGTATGTAATGCTGTGATTTAAAACTAATTTATAGTTTGTTAATTCCCCACAGATTTCTTGCAACTGGAGAATCCCTTTCGTCACTGCATTTCCAGTACAGACTCGGGATTTCCACCATATCTGGAATTGTGAAGTACACATGCCGTGCACTGTGGGACTCCTTAGCTGAAGAGTTTTTACCAGAGCCCACAACAGAGAGGTGGATTGAAATTGCTGACAAGTTTCAACAGATATGTCAGTTTCCAAACTGCTTGGGCGCTGTGGACGGGAAACATATCCGCATTGTAAAGCCAGCTGGATCGGGATCGGAATATTTCAATTACAAGAAATATTTTTCAATTGTCCTCATGGCCATCGCTGACACGGAATACAAATTTATTGCGGTTGATATTGGGGCCTATGGCCGCTCCAATGACTCTCAAGTTTTCAAACTGTCTGCCATGGGGCGTAAACTGTATGGAAACACCTTCCAGTTCCCACCACCTAGACCGCTGCCGCAAACATCTGGTCCACCTATGCCATTTGTCTGTGTAGGGGATGAAGCCTTCCAGCTGTCAGAACACCTTTTGAAACCGTACTCTAGCAGAGGATTGACAAGACCAAAACGCATTTTTAATTACCGCCTCACAAGAGCAAGAAGAATGGTTGAATGTACCTTTGGTATTCTGACAGCCAAATGGCGGGTCCTATTGACTGCGATCAACCTCAAGACAGAAACTGTGGATGAGGTGATCAAAGCGTGCGTGGTACTCCACAATTTTGTTATCTGCAAGGAACCCATTTCCATTGAGGACACCTCTGAAGAAACCACCTTGCAAGATTACCATGACATTACCACTAGAAGTTCTGTGACGGTTTCAGTAATGAGGGACAATTTTGCACTATACTTTATGTCACCTCAAGGCAGAGTACACTGGCAGGATGACAGAGTGTGAAAGATTTGTGCCCTAACCAAACTTGTGTACCTTCTGTACCAACAGTATATACCTTTGCCAACCAAAGTTGGCTATCTTGTCATGGTCTCTATTTTTAGCTTTAGGCCAAAGGTGTGTACCTGGTTGTGTTTTATGCAAAGTATTTCACCTTTTAACAAAAGTTGTGTACATTGTTAGGAAATCACCAACAATAAACACAACTTTTTAGGTGAAATACTTTGCTTCAAACACAACCAGGAACACAACTGTGGCAAAAAGCTAAAATTTACCCACAGTTATATACCTAGTTTTGAATACCTTTTTACCTTTTAAATACCCTGTATTTAACCTTTTTCGCCGCAGAAAGAAATGACAGACAACCAGTGTAAAATAATTTAACTTTTATTGAAAAATGTTTTTTTTAGTAAACTTTTTTAAAATTTTAATAAACTTGTTTAATAAAACTTTGAAACTATAAAACTGAAACCATAAAACTGGTCATTTTTATTTAAATACACACATTATAATTCTGTGTAGTGTGTGGTGGAAATACTGCTGTAGGGGCTGCGGGACACTTCGACACTGGGAGTGTGGAGAGAGGACTGGGATCGTGGTGGGGAAGGAACAGTTAGAGGTGAAGGTGTGGAAAAAACTACAGAATGGGTGGACATGTGGGAAGCAGAAGAGGTGGTGGGTGGTGGAGTGGAGGGTTGGGCAGGGACTGTAGGAGCAGATGATGTTGATGGCAAGTTGTATGGGGAAGGAGTTTGGTACGGGGCAGGTTGCTGGAAGTGGGGAGATGTCTGGTACGGGGCAGGTTGCTGGAAGTGGGGAGATGTCTGGTACGGGGCAGGTTGCTGGAAGTGGGGAGATGTCTGGTACGGGGCAGGTTGCTGGAAGTGGGGAGATGTCTGGTACTGGGGAGGTTGCTGGTACTGGGGAGTTTGCAGGTACTGTGGAGGTTGCTGGTACTGGTGAGGTTGCTGGTGCTGGGGAGGTTGCTGGTGCTGGGGAGGTGGATGGTGCTGGGGAGGTGGATGGTGCTGGGGAGGTGGATGGTGCTGGGGAGGTGGATGGTGCTGGGGAGGTGGATGGTGCTGGGGAGGTGGATGGTATGTAATAGGAGGGGGAGGATGGAAAGTGGCTGGAGGTGGATGGTATGTAATAGGAGGGGGAGGATGGAAAGTGGCTGGAGGGGGTGTAGATGTAATAGGAGGGGGAGGATGGAAAGTGGCTGGAGGGGGTGTAGATGTAATAGGAGGGGGAGGATGGAAAGTGGCTGGAGGGGGTGCAGGTGGAGGAACTACTGTGGTGGGAGGAGGAGGAGGTTGGGAGGTAACTTGCTGGAGAGCAGCGTGGCATGAATGCATTACATGCATCTGCTGGGCAGGAGAGAGCGTTTCCATGCGCTCCACAACAGACCTGAAAAAGGTGTGGTTTGGCGAAGATCTTGCTTCTGAATGCATGGTTTGCAGAAGTGTCTTCACCTCCAGAATGCTGGAGTTGATCTGCTGATAGCCTGCGGAGATTTGCTCTGACAAGACTTTTAGACAGTTCTGGAAAGATGCATTCAGATGCAAGAACTCTGGCGCATAAGTCTTTTCCTGACTCCTCTGCCGCTGCCGCCCAGTACCCGCAGGTGTACTAGAGGTGGCAGGGGCAGAAGGGTGGGGTAAAGGGAAAGCGATCTCCTCACCAGCAGCTTCATGTAATGTAGGCGGCCACGATGCTCCTGTGCTGGTGGATGGGACAGATGGGTCGAATGTGTTGGAAGGCTGGGAAGGTGCAGATGTACCGGGGCGGTCGAAGTGTCCCTCGGTGCCGGTCTCCTCAGGGATCGCCTCAGAAGGGTCCAATCGTGCAGGCTCCCGAGTGCTGCTCACCGTGCTGTGGAATAAAGAGAAAAAACAACAATTAAAATACTGACATGGTATGGCCCTGGCTGAAAAAAAAATTTACATCTAACATTTTTTTTCACATGTGGTGTGTAATATTTACCTTCTGGTGACCATTGTTTCCCGGAGGAACGACAGGGCTTCTGCGTACTTGTACTTGCTCCTGCGTCCTCCAGATCCACTCGGGGCCCGCATCTCTTTATTGAACTCCTTCTTGAAACGATCTCTCACAGACCGCCACCGATTCACAATTCTGTTCCCTGAAACGAGAAAGGAGTGGTTAGTATACAACATCAGTGTTTCCCAAACTCCAGTCCTCATGGTCCCCAGGGGTCATGTTTTCAGGATTTCCATAGTAAATAGAAATCCTGAACACATGATCCGTGGGGACCACGAGGACTGGAGTTCGGGAAACACTGGTTTAAATCAAGCAACCAGTACTGTATATACTTACGCTCTGTAATCTGGGCCCGAACATCGAGGTCCTCCCAGCGGCCCACAAGGAGCGAACAGATTTCCTCCCAGAGTCGTCGGGTAACGATCAGGTCAGCGTGGCGGCGGTCAGCCATATTCCAGAGCGGCTCCCTTTCTCTGACGAGATCGATGAGGCGGTCCACATCAATCCCTCCATCCTCAACGTCAGAGTGAAGGCTGTTAAAGAAAAAGACAAAAATAACATAATTAGCCTCCACAAAAGAAATAAAATAAAAAGTGCAAAAAAACAAAGCAAAAATATTTATACTTACACGCTGGTGACCGCCGCGTTGCTGTCGCCGACGACCCTGGGAGGCACTGCGAGGACCTCTTGGCCAAGCACCAGATTGGGAAGACTAGAGAAGAAAACAAAAAAAGTTATGTCTTTGGATGTAGGCATTTGTTTGCTGTGTGTGGTCTGCAGAACATTGTTTTCTATGTGTTGTGTGTAGTGTGATGTTGTGTTTCTGCGTTTGATGCAAAAAACTTACCAATTGTGAGCCCACTCCAGGTGTCTGTCCACCCCTTCCTTCTTCTTCTGGGAGCTCCTCTTCATCTTGTGATTCCTGTTTTGAAATAAAAGGCCATGAATAGACATATATTACAGAGAAGATGGATTTTGGAAATAAAAACTTACCGTCAAACGCTGACGATGCGAGGGAGGGCTCCCAGAAGATGATGTGCTGTCTTCCTGGTGGCCACACTCCATGCCTGTGGGTGGTGTTCCAGCTGCTGCCATTGCTGCTGCTGCTGCTGCATCTATTGGGCGGCTGTTGAATAAAGAGAAACAAAGGGCCAATGAATATCTTGATATTCAATAGCCCTAGTTTGGAGGAATGGGTGATTTGATAATTACCGTCTCTCATCTGCTGCTGGACTCCCCTCCCGTTGTTCAGCATGCTGCTCCAATTGGGGTGGTGCTGATGGTGCTGCTGCAGATGTCTCCTGCCTTCTCCTGCGCCTGGTTGCTGTCTTGGGTGGCATGTTGGGTGTGGCTGTGGGTCTCACTGTCTTGCTTTTATATATGTCTTGTGGGCAGAGCTACTGAGCATGCTCAGACCAAAAAACCGGATCCGGCCGCCGGATCAGGCTTTCGCCGGATCCGGCGCATTGCGGCGCTCATAGGCTTTCATTGTGTGAAAAAGCCGGACGCGCCGGATCCGGCGTGTCCGGCTTTTTCGCCGGAGACAAAAAACGTTACAGTAGACGTTTTTTCCAGACGCCGGATCGCGACACATTGCGACACATTGCCGGATCCGGCGAAAACCGGATGAAACGCATGGCCATCCGGCGCGATCCGGCGCAAATGCAAGTCAATGGGGGGGAAACCGGATCCGGCATTGCATTTCGCCGGATCCGGTTTCTGTCAAAAGCGCCGGATCGCGCCTGACGGCGAAAACCTGATGTGTGAAAGAGGCCTTACACATTTAGAAGGTAAACGTTCATCAATTTGCTTACATCTGCTGCCCTTGGAATACAGTCATTGCTGGTCATATTTGCATGTACAGGGCCATCAGTTTAGATGGGTTTTCCGTGACTACAATATTGATGGTCTATCCATAGGATCGGGAGCCAATCAGCTGGTTGAAGGGATGGGCACAGCACCAGACCACTTGTGGTGGCCATGCCTGGTACTGCAGCTCAGTATAATTTAAAGTGTAGCCTGCAGTAGAATGTCTGTCTCTAGTTCCTCTCTCCATAGAACTTTATAAGCACCAACTCACATCTCTCATCTCAATAATAGGAAAGTCTGTCTTCACTGAATACAGATTTTAACCATCACTTGAGAGTGAAAGATCAGTCCAGGAGGAGGAGAAAGCAGATGTATCTGATAAGATATTACAACGTTGCTTATTTTATATGTGTACTATTGATTTATGCAATAAAAATGTAAATGACAGCTACGCTTAAGTGAATAGAACAAAACTTCAATACCAGGAATAGCCACTATAAGGTGTATGGAGCTGTGCATGGTAGACAATGCAGGGAAGACTGCTCTTGCTGGAGTGCTGTGGCCAGCTGATTAGCAGGATAGCAAGGGATGGATATGTGGCGCCCCTGAGGCTCAGTCGCCACAGAGGTACTGCACCTCCTCCTGAGGTGTGATGCCCCACCATCCAGGTAAGTTGGAGGCTCCTGACCATGCTCCCACACTCGCACCCCACACAACAGAGTAGTTCAGCAAAGCCACATTGCGGCTCCCTGCTTGGAGTGTAGCAGAGCACCTTTGGTGGCTCCCTGCTTGGAACACTAAACATGCTGGAAGGCGGGTGGAGTTGAGAATACATAAAAGAGAGGGAAGGTTTAGAATTACAGGTCAGTCAGACAGTAGGTCAGTTTGAGAGAGGAAGCCACTCAGAGAGGAGTGAGGAAAGAAGATCCCTGAGAGGAGGGATGGAGGAAGGAGGTGCTGCAGCAGACCTCAGTGACCTGGGTCTGCTGGCACGGGAAAGGAAAGAAGGAGAAAAACACTGAACTGAATCCTGATCTTCCAGGAGAAGGAGAGATTAGTATGGAACGAAGGAGTAAAAGGGAACAGAGAAGACGTGGGTTAGGAGAGAACCCTGCCTAGAAGTTCTAAGCGCAAGGCCGGGGCCCGGTCCCCGAGGATGTATGGATGCTAATGGTCCTGCAGCAGACACCGGTGGAGTAGTGGGCTGTAAATGCACTACTCCCATCTAAGACTTGGGGGCACAACAGCAACTTGGATAGTGAGGTGGGACTCAGGATAGAGGAGTCCCCGAAGCAGGCTACAGCTGTCTGCCGTACAAGTAGAGTTCTTGGGAACATCAGTCGGGAGGCACTCCAGTGTAACTCAGTACTGGGAGTATTTCACACTTAAAGTCGCTATAAGAAGAGACTGTTGTGAGTTCATTCTCTGGTCCACCAGTTGTGAATTCTCCTTCCTTGCTCCCTCTGGTGGTAACAGGAGGTAGTGAGGCTGATTTAATCAGTAGTGATCTGCCACCTGATAATGAGGATGACGATTGGACCTCAGGAATCTTAGACTGGATTTAAGACAGCCGACGCCCTATGCTGGTGCTGGTGATTCCTCTGGCTTTTCAGGTCTAGGTTTTCAGCTCTGTTCCAGTCATTTCAAGTTTTCTGCTAATGTTCACACTTGATTTTGTTGGTCTATTCAGTTTTTTGTGTGGTCAGCCAGCCCCGGCTGGGGCTGTGCTGATTTTCCACTCTTATTTATCTGTATTTGCCAATTTGCTTTTTTTGTCCTTTATTAGATTGGCCTCTTTTTGCTCTGTCTCAGAATATTTCAGACTGCTGATATAGTGGGAGAAGTCTAGTGACTTCAGGGTTAATTTTGCTATCAGAAGTGTTGGACATTATTTTTGTAGGGTTTTTGGCAATTTGCAGACAGTGTCTTTCCTTTCCTATTCTTTCTAGTTAGTTTGGGCCCCATCATTTGCTCAGCCTATTTTCCTGCCTGTGTATGTGCTTTCATCTTGTTTCACCGTCAATAAATGTGTGGAGGCTGTCTTTCCTTTGGGGTCTGCTCTGGGGCAGTTAGTTTTCCCCTTTTCTTGCTTTAGGCTTATTTAGTCCTCCGGCTGTGACGAAGCGTCTACGATCATCGTAGGTACGCTCCACGGCTGCTGCTAGTTGTGTGGTTAGGATCAGGGATCTGCAATCTGCATAGTTACCAACCTCTCTGGTTTTCTGTGACTTAGCTTGTTTTTTCCTCCTCGGTGATCCATTCATAACAGAATCACCAGCCATACCGCAGATTCTAGGGTACTCAAAAGCAGGGAAAAGTTGCTTAAAAAAAAAAAAAGTGTCAGAATTTTTTTTTTTTGTATTTTTTCCTTTTTTTTTCTGGGGCCGTAGGAGGATTTTTTTTTTCCTAATGGAGATTAAGCAATTGTCTGATCGTGTGGAGCATCTTGCTGCTGTAGTGCAGGGGATTTCCACCTACCTCATTCAGTCACATGCTGCTGAACCTAAGATCCCTACTCCTGATGTGTTTTCTGGGGATCGGTCTAAATTTCTAAATTTTAAGAATAATTGTAAATTATTTCTTGCCTTGAAGCCTAACTCATCAAGGAGCTCTGTGCAGCAGGTTAAAATTGTCATCTCCTTGCTGCGCGGCGATCCCCAGGATAGGGCTTTTTCTCTGACACCTGAAAATCCTATTCTGACTAATGTGGATGCATTTTTTCAAGCCTTGGGGTTGTTGTATGATGAACCTAATGCTGTTAATCAAGCTGAGAGAACCCTGTTGGCATTAAACCAGGGTCAGGATTCTGCAGTTATACTGTCAAAAATTCCGAAAGTGGGCGGTCCTTACTACATGGAATGATAGTGCTTTGGCAGCTCCCTTTCGGAAAGGTTTATCAGAGACCGTAAAAGATGTTATGGTGGGATTTCCTGTTCCCTCTGGTCTGGATGATTCTATGTCATTAGCCATTCAAGTTGATCGGCGTTTACATGAACGTAAAACTACACGGGAGGCGCTGCCACCTTTTGAACAAATGTCTGAACCTATGCAATGTGATGGGGTTTTGTCTAGGGCGCAACGTCAGGAGTTTAGAAGGCGTAATAAACTGTGTTTTTTTTGTGGCGACGCCTCTCATACTATTTCTGTCTGCCCTAAACGAGAGAAACGTTTTGCACACACATTTGCTGTGGGCAGTGTACAACCTAAGTTCCTTTTGGCAATTACTCTGATCTGTTCCTTGTCCACTTTTTCTACTAAGGCTTTTGTGGATTCAGGAGCAGCGTTGAATTTGATGGATTTGGACTTTGCTAAACGTTGTGGTTTTTCCATGACGCCTCTGCGGACGCCTATTCCTTTGAGGGGTATTGATGCTACTCCTTTGGTGGAGAATAAACCTCAGTTTTGGACCCAGGTGATAATGCGAGTTGGCCCCAGACCACCAAGAGAGTTGTAAATTTTTGGTGCTGCATAATTTGCATGATACTATTGTTCTGGGTTTTCCCTGGTTGCAAACTCACAATCCAGTTTTGGATTGGAAATCTGGGTCTGTGATGAGTTGAGGTTGTCAGTGTGTTCTTAGGGACGCTCCTGTTTTCTCCACCTCTCCTCAGTCTCATGATATTCCTGATTATCTGGCCGATTTTTCTGATGTATTTAGTGAGAGTAAGTCTGCATCTTTGCCTCCTCCTCATAGGAGTTATGACTGTGCAATTGAGTTGATGCCGGGGTGAAAATTTCTCAAGGGTCGGCTTTTCAACTTATCAGTACCCGAACATGATGCTATGCGATCCTATATTAAGGAGTTGTTGGAGAAGGGTCATATTAGACCATCCTCCTCACCTTTAGGTGCTGGGTTTTTTTTTGGCCAAGAAAGATGGTTCATTAAGACCGTGTATTGATTATCGTTCCCTTAACAAGATGACGGATAAATATCAGTACCCGTTACCTCTGATGTCTGATTTATTCTCCAGAGTTAAGAGCGCCTGCTGATTTACTAAGCTTGACCTCAGGGGGGTGTATAATCTTATTCGCATCAAGCACGGGGATGAATGGAAGATGGCGTTTAATACTCCGGAGGGACATTTTGAGTACCTGGTGATGCCTTTTGGGCTCACTAATGCCCCTTCTGTCTCCCAGTCCTTTATGAAATATATTTTCCGTGACTTTGTGGATAACTTTTTGATCATCTATCTGGATGATATTTTGATCTTTTCTAGTGATTGGGATTCTCATGTGGAACACGTCCGGACTGTGTTCCGGATTTTGAGGGAGAATTCTCTGTTTGTTAAGGCTCGAAATGCCTCTTGGGGGTACAGAGGATTTCATTTTTGGGATTTGTCTTGTCTCCATCGACTATTGAAATGGACCCGGCCAAGGTACAGTCCATTTATGATTGGGTTCAGCCTACTTCTTTGAAGGCCCTTCAGAAGTTTTTGGGTTTTGCTAATTTCTATCGCAAATTTATAGGCAATTTTTCTGGTATTGTCAAACCACTGACTGATCTGACCAAGAAGGGCGTTGATGTGCTGAATTGGTCTCCTGAGGCTGTCTCAGCATTTCAGGAGCTTAAGCGGAGATTTACTTCAGCTCCAGTTTTAAAGCAACCTGATGTCTCACTTCCATTTCAGGTGGAGGATGCTTCTGGGATTGGTGCAGTAGCTGTTTTGTCCCAAAAAGACCCTGTGACTTCTAAGATGAATCCCTGTGCCTTCTTTTCTCGAAAGTTCTCCCCATCTGAACGCAACTATGACATGGGAAATCGGGAATTGTTGGCCATGAAATGGGCATTTGATTGGTTGGAGGGAGCTAGACATCAAGTCGTGGTTCTCACCGATCACAAGAATTTGATTTATCTGGAGTCGGCAAAATGTTTGAATCCTAGACAGGCCAGATGGGCCTTGCTTTTCACGCGTTTTAATTTTGTGGTCTCTTTTCTTCCGGGCACTAAGAATGTTAAGGCAGACGCCCTTTCTAGGAGTTTCTTTGCCGATTCTCTTAATGTGACCGAGCCTGCTACCATCCTAGGCGAGGGGGTAGTTCTTTCTGCCATTTCGCCCGATTTGAGATGCGCCATGGAGGAATTTCAGGAGGATAAACCTGAGCGTTGCCCTATGGGAAAATTGTATGTTCCTGACCAGTGGAGAAAGAGAGTGATGTCTGAAATTCATTGCTCCGCATTGGCTGGTCATCCAGGTATTTTTGGTACCAGAGATTTGGTGAGTCGGTCTTTTTGGTGGCCTGCCCTATCTTGTGATGTCAGGAATTTTGTACAGTCCTGTGGGACTTGTTCTCGGTCTAAACCCTGTTCTCGTTCTAGTGGGTTGCTGATGCCCCTGCCGGTGCCCAAGAGGCCATGGACCCATATCTCAATGGATTTTATTTGTGATCTTCCTGTCTCTCAGAGAATGACTGTTATCTGGGTGATTTGTGATAGATTTTCGAAGATGGTCCATCTTGTACCACTCCCAAAGTTGCCATCTTCCGCTGACTTGGTACCCTTGTTTTTACAACAGGTGGTTCAGTTACATGGGATTCCTGCAGGGCTGGCCCGAGAGATTACGGCGCCCTAGGCAAAACTATTTTGTTGCACCCCTACTATTCTTGGCAGTAGATGAAAACTTGGGATATAAATTTAGGAGCAAAATAAACCACAACAACAATGATTAATTAACTCTCTCCTAACTCTTTAATCTTCTGAGAAGTTGTATAGGACAAATATATACAAAGTAATCAATAACACAAAACAAAAACGACCATAGGTAATTAAAATTTTTGTTTCCTTGCCTTTTTTTTTTAAAAGGATGACACTAAGTCACCGAGATTAATTTGTTTAGCAACTTCAGATTCTATTGAAATTGTTGCCAACCCAACCAACCTCTCTTGCGTCATATTTGCCCTTAAATATGTACACTTTTCTTTCCATCCCTAAAACTTTTTGCCTTTTGAAAAGATTTTTTATAATTTTTTCTATTTTTTCTCTGGCGCCCCCTTTGGGTCGGCGCCCTAGGCGGCCGCCTAGTTCGCCTATACGTTCGGGCCGGCCCTGGATTCCTGAGAACATTGTGTCCGACAGAGGAGTCCAGTTTGTTTCCAGATTCTGGAAAGCCTTTTGTTCCAATCTGGGAATTCAGTTATCCTTCTCCTCCATATTTCATCCACAGACCAATGGACAGTCTAAGAGAACAAACCAGACCTTGGAGTCTTATTTAAGATGTTTTATATCTGCTGATCAGGATGATTGGGTCTCATTTTTGCCCTTGGCCGAATTTGCACTGAACAATAGAGCTAGTTCTGCCACTTTGATGTCACCCCTTTTCTGTAATTTTGGGTTTCATCCTCGATTCTCTTCAGGGCAAGTGGACTCTTCGTCCTGCCCAGGTGTGGACACTGTGGTTGAGAGAATGCAGCAGATATGGGACCAAGTGGTAGATAAGTTGTCACTCTCTCAGGAAAAGGCCCAGCGAATTTGCAACCGGCATAGGACCATTGGTCCCCGGTTTAAAGTGGGTGATATGGTTTGGTTGTCGTCTAAGAATATTCCTATGAAGGTTGCATCTCCTAAATTTAAGCCAAGATTTATTGGACCTTATAGGATTTTGGAGATTCTTAATCCTGTTTCTTTTCGATTGGTTCTTCCAGTTACGTTCAAGATCCATAATGTATTTCACAAATCTCTGTTGAAGAGGTTTGTTGAGCCAGTGGTTCCTATGGCAGCACCTCCTGATCCTGTGTTGGTTGAAGGCAATGTGGAATATGAGGTAGAGAAAATATTGGATTCTCGTTTGGTTAGACGGAGACTCCAGTATTTGGTCAAATGGAAGGGTTATGGCCAGGAGGATAATTCTTGAGTCTCTGCCCCTGATATTCATGACAATAGATTGGTTCGTGCTTTTCAACGGGCCCATCCTGATCGGCCTGGTGGCGTGGCTGAGGGTTCGGTGACCCCTCCTCAAGGGGGGGTACTGTTGTGAATTCATTCTCTGGTCCATCAGTTGTGAGTTCTCCTTCCTTGCTCCCTCTGGTGGTAACAGGAGGTAGTGAGGCTGATTTAATCAGTAGTGATCTGCCACCTGATAATGAGGATGACGATTGGACCTCAGGAATCTTAGACTGGATTTAAGACAGCCAACGCCCTATACTGGTGCTGGTGATTCCTCTGGCTTTTCCGGTCTAGGTTTTCACCTCTGTTCCAGTCATCTCAAGCAAAGTTTTCTGCTAATGTTCACACTTGATTTTGTTGATCTATTCAGTTTTTTGTGTGGTCAGCCAGCCCCGACTGGGGCTGTGCTGATTTTCCACTCTTATTTATCTGTATTTGCCAATTTGCTTTTTTTGTCCTTTATTAGATTGGCCTCTTTTTGCTCTGTCTCAGAATATTTCAGACTGCTGATATAGTGGGAGAAGTCTAGTGACTTCAGGGTTAATTTTGCTATAAGAAGTGTTGGACATTATTTTTGTAGGGTTTTTGGCAATTTGCAGACAGTGTCTTTCCTTTCCTATTCTTTCTAGTTAGTTTGGGCCCCATCGTTTGCTCAGCCTATTTTCCTGCCTGTGTATGTGCTTTCATCTTGTTTCACCGTCAATACATGTGTGGGGGCTGTCTTTCCTTTGGGGTCTGCTCTGGGGCAGTTAGTTTTCCCCTTTTCTTGATTTAGGCTTATTTAGTCCTCCGGCTGTGATGAAGCATCTAGGATCATCGTAGGTACGCTCCACGGCTGTCCTTAACCTTCTGACCATTACAGAAACCTGGATCCAGCATTCAGACACCACCGCTGCTGCCGCTCTCTCGTTTGGTGGGCTGAAATTTTCACATACCACCAGACCTGAGAACAGACAGGGTGGAGGTGTTGGTTTGCTCCCTTCATCGCAATGTGCTTTCCAGGTCATCCCCCCGGTTCCCTCACTTACATTTCCTTCCTTTGAAGTCCACGCCGTCAGACTCTTTAAGCCCTTCTCCTTACGAGTGGCAGTTGTTTATCGCCCTCCAGGCTCCTCCCGCCAGTTTCTAGACCACTTCGCCACCTGGCTTACTCACTTTCTATCCTGTGACATCCCCACCCACATCATGGGAGACTTTAACATCCCCATCAATGATCCGCTCTCCCAATCTGCCTCTCATCTTCTTTCTCTAACTTCTTCATTCGGCCTCTCACAGTTTACTAATTCTCCTACACATGAGGACGGGAATACTCTGGACCTGGTTTTCTCCCTTCCCGGCTCACTGCATGACTTTACTAACTCCCCTCTCCCGCTCTCAGACCACAACCTTCTTTCCTTCTCAGTCAAGAATTGTCTCCTCACCCGGGACACCCCCACTTACCACACTTATCGGAATACACGTACCATTAATACCCAACAGCTTATGGACAATCTCCACACATCTTTAGCCCCCATCTCCACCCTCTCCTGTCCAGACATAGCATTGTCACACTTCAATAATACACCTGAAGAATGCCCTAGATGAAGCAGCACCTTCTATACGCAGAAAGACCCGACACAGACAACGGCAGCCCTGGCACACAACGCAAACACGCTTTCTTCAGCGCTGCTCAAGGTGTGCAGAGCGGCAGTGGAGAAAATCTCTCTTAGCAGAAGACTTCACCCACTATAAGTTCATGCTCAAAACCTATAATTCTGCCCTTCATCTGGCCAAACAATCCTACTTCACCACCCTCATCACCTCACTATCCAACAACCCAAGACGACTTTTTGAAACCTTAAACTCCCTCCTGAAACCTAAAGTACAGGCCCCCATCACCAACCTCAGCGGTGAGGATTTGGCCACTTATTTCCTAGAAAAAATCAACCACATCCATCAGGATATCTCAGCCCAATCTCCTCAGTGCCTGGATCCCCTTCCCTGCCGCACCTCAAGCTCACTAGACATCTTTGAGCCTGTTTCAGAAGAAGAAGTTTCCAAGCTCCTCGCTTCTGCTCGGCCTACAACCTGCAACAGTGACCCCATTCCTTCACAGCTCCTGCAGTCTCTCTCACCAGTGGTCACCACTCACCTGACTAAAATATTTAACCTCTCTCTTTCTTCAGGTATATTTCCCTCCTCATTTAAACATGCCATCATAACCCCTTTACTTAAAAATCCATCCCTGGACCAGAACTGCACTGCTAACTACAGACCTGTCTCTAACCTTTCCTTCATCTCTAAACTCCTGGAACGCTTGGTCCACTCCCGTCTAATCCGCTATCTCTCGGATAACTCTCTTCTCGACCCCTTACAATCTGGTTTCCGCTCTTTACACTGTACTGAAACTGCCCTCACTAAAGTCTCTAATGATCTAATAACAGCTAAATCAAGAGGTCATTGCTCCCTGCTGATTCTCCTGGATCTCTCTGCCGCATTTGACACTGTGGATCACCAGCTCCTCCTCACTATGCTCCACTCTATAGGCCTCAAGGACACAGCCCTCTCCTGGTTCTCCTCCTACCTCTCTGACCGCTCCTTCACTGTATCTTTTTCCGGCTCCTCTTCCTCTCCTCGTCCCCTTACTATCGGGGTCCCGCAGGGCTCAGTCCTAGGCCCCCTCCTCTTCTCTTTATACACTGCCCCTATTGGACAAACAATCAGCAGATTTGGGTTCCAGTATCATCTCTATGCTATGACACCCAATTATACACTTCTTCCCCTGACATCACCCCTACCCTAATTCAAAATACCAAGGATAGTCTGTCTGCTGTCTAGCATCATGTCCTCCCTCTATCTGAAACTAAATCTCTCCAAAACTGAACTTCTTGTGTTTCTCCCCTCTACTAACCTCACTCTACCTAACATCGAAATAACCCTGGAGGGTTCAACCATAACTCCCAAGCAGCATGCCCGCTGTCTTGGGGTCATATTCGACACTGAACTTTCCTTTACTCCCTACATCCGATCACTCAGTCGCTCTTGTCACCTGCATCTTAAAAACATCTCCAGAATCCGACCTTTTCTCACCTTTGAAACTGCCAAGACTCTTACTGTCGCTCTTATTCATTCTCGTCTGGACTACTGCAACTCTCTTCTGATCGGTCTCCCTCTTACTCTTACCAAACTTTCTCCTCTCCAATCCATCTTGAATGCGGCAGCCAGGGTCATATTTCTGTCCAGCCGCTTCACCGATGCCTCCATCTTGTGCCAGTCATTACACTGGCTACCTATTCGCTACAGGGTCCAGTATAAACTCATCTCTCTCACCCACAAAGCTCTCCACTGTTCTGCACCGCCTTATATCTCCTCTCTCATCTCTGTCTATCGCCCTACACGTGCCCTCCGTTCTACAAATGACCTAAAACTAACATCCCCCGTAATCCGAACCTCGCACCTCCGTCTCCAAGACTTCTCTCATGCTGCTCCAGCTCTCTGGAATGCACTTCCCCAGACGATCAGACTGATACCTAGCCCTGACCTATTCAAGCGCGCTTTGAAAACCCATCTCTTCAAACAAGCCTACCACATCAACTACTCAGCAAACTAACTTTGCCCTGTTCCCTCCTTCCAAATATTATTCTGAATCTGCACCCTACTATTCATCTGTCTCCACACCCTCCATGCACACGATAACTGCACTTGATACTTGTCTATTGCACTTAAACACACGGGCTGATGACCGGATCATGCAGCTTTATATGAAAATCCCTATTTATTATAATTGCCAGACCTGAATTAACAAGCACTTCTCACCTACTGTGTCCCCCCATTTCCTTGTAGATTGTAAGCTTGCGAGCAGGGACTTCACTCCTAATGTCACTGTTTGAATTGTCTTAACTTGTATTGAATTTATTGTCTGTACATGTCCCCGCTTAATTGTAAAGTGCTGCGGAATATGTTGGCGCTATATAAATAAAAAATTATTATTATTATCAGGGATCTGCAATCTGCATAGTTAACAACCTCTCTGGTTTTCTGTGACTTAGCTTGTTTTTTCCTCCTCGGTGACCCATTCATAACACGAGACGTTCAGAAAGGTACATGTTGGCGGAGCGTTGGAAGGGAGCACTCCATCTGACCTGGAGGTTGATTGAGCCTCTGACCCGGAGGACACAGTACAAAGGCAGGCACCTGTGTGTACTACAGACTGTGAGTAAAGCTTTGGAACTACAAGCCTTGGTGTCCTCCATTGATTCTTGCGTCCACACACCCAGCACTGCTACATCTGGGTACCCACTTCCACACCGCTTGTGCCTCTCCTCTAACTCCACATCTACACTGCCCTGGGGCTACAGCTTCACCCGTGGGGAGCTTCACCATCTTGGCTGCAACACACCACCAGCCCCAGAGGATCTGCAAGCAGCGTCGGCTTAACATCTCACTTGCCGAACACCACAGGTGGCGTCACAAACTATTCCATTAGCCACATTCCATCATTCAAACTCCCCCTATTAATTGGGCGCCCAGGGCCACGGACCGGGTCACCGCTGCTGTGACACATCCCGCCGACACCGACCCGGTACCGAGTACCCCACAGCCCTGGGAGGGCGACCCAGATACCCATTGATCTGATAAGATCAAAGATCAATATTCTTGTCCTGGAAAACCAGTTTAAAATGGCTCAAAGATCACATCTAACCATAAATCTTTGTGAGATTAGTCCGAAGATGGCAACCAAGGATCTCTACGTATGCAGTCACCTTACAAAAGCAAAAGTGCCAAACGTGATCCAGTCACTTGACTCAAAAATCACTCACAATCAGCCAAAAATGGAAAATATTCTAACTTCTAGTGCCCACCAAGACTAACTATTCCCTGGGCAGCGAACCAAGAAGTTCACTTCTAGAATATGTAATATGATTTGCAAAGAAGTAAATTCTTGGCTGTCTATCAAGCATTAAGTAAAAGCCAACAGTCTCCTTGTCAGATCGATGGCTTCCACATGTTCGGCATTGTCTATACCACCATTCCCCCCACAGCCTTATTTTCCATTGTAGATAAATAATGCACTCCTATTCACGTAATCTTATTTTTCTTCTTTTCTCCTTGCATCCATCATGACTTCCAGAGGTTATGGCAAGACTCCATAACAGACATGTCGTCTTCAGCTTCTCAGAATGAAATTGTAACACTGATACTTAAAGCCGGCATCCAGCCTTTTACATCATGCAGAAAACATCTGAAAGCCTACCACTAAAGAGACAGAAAAATATGCTGCAATCATGGAAGAACAGATGCAATACCGGGCAATCATTTCTCCTCTCATCTCAGTCCCGCTGTGTATAGGAGTAGTCTGATGTGGCAATAATCCGAAGGGCTAGATTCTGCACAAGCTGTAAAGTACTAACCATATTATGAAGAGACAGCCTTCACATTAATGCGTTTTGCAGATGAAAAGTTTGTGAGTTAGTAACATAGTGCAAGCTTTTCTTGAAATGAGTGCTGTTCTTCTCTTAGTACATGTATGGGGGGCATGTTGAGGCATCTAGTCTGAGTGCGCTTTTTCTGTAGGACCCCGCAATAAAAACGAACACAAAAATTAAAGCAAAAACCTCCTAAAAAAACAAAACAACAAAGTGTAAACAGATACAGTATATACTTAATACTAGACTAGTTGGTACATGCTGTGCACGGGAACAATGTTATGTGCACTATTTCTCTGACAGTTGAACATTAAAAAAAAAACCCTGTGGTTTACTCACCTATCCCAAGTCTCCGCCACTGCTCCAGATGTCTGATATGTTGTCAGCGTTGCGGCAAATCAGTGAGATCAACTTGGGCAAGTCAGCAATATTAACGTGACATCAACACTGCAGAAAATATCAGACACTGGGAGCAACGGCTGAGACGCAGCGCTGGACCCAGGGACCGAGTAAAGAACATTTTGATTTTTTACTTTTCAAATATATTTAAATAAAAAAAATTACCATGGCTAGCTGCCTTCCTATATTTCCAACAGTCACCCCACCAGAAAAGAATATGCACGGCAGCCAGGATAGTCGCTGGGCCCAGTAGTAGTCGCTGGGCCCAGTTGCTGAGGCATTGACGAAGTCTTCGCGCGCTCCGGCGCACTGATGACACTGGAGCCCCACAGGCCCCGGTGGAGTCCTTGGACGGATGGGCCGCAGCCCCCGGACTGGGGCAAGCGGCAACGATGTAGGGTGGCGAATGACAGGCCACCTGCGCAGCTAACGGCTGCGACGGGGAGTCCGCGGCCAGCAGAGGCTCGGCCCCTGCTGCGGACCGGAGTGGGACAGTGGTGGCCGCCGACGGCACTGTACTTGCCGCGGCCACTGGTGAGAGCAGGGCAGCTGCGGATTGTGGGGAACAGGCTGCAGCCGCGGGCTGGAGCGAGATGGCATCGGCCACGGGCGACCACGGGTAGGCCGCAGCCGCGCGGGCTGAGGTGAGGCGGCCCGCAGCGGCCACGGGTCGAACTGGGGCCACAGTGGCCGAGGGCTGAAGCGGGGCAGCAAGTCACGGATGATCGCCTTGGCGCCATCCCTCTGGAGTCCTCAGTGAGCATCTTCCCTGGCACTGGTAAGTCGCTCTAGCTTTCAGTCGCTCCCACGGTCTCCTGCTGCCTCTGTTCCGGTCTGCTGACTCATCGTCCCGGGAATTCCCCGCCTCCTCTATACTGGTCCCTCCCCCAGCCCATCTGTCTGTCACAACGGTCCGTCCCCGAACTCTGTCCCCGGGGATAGTTTCCCCCGGAACCCAGATGACGGCTCCAATGGTTCCGACCCGGACACTCAACGGGGGCCGTTCCTCCCACACTCCCCCGCCCTGTATGCTCGCCAGTCCTCGGGCGAGGGTTTTCGTAGACTCGGGTTAGTTTTTTGGGACGACAGTCCTTGTCGCCATACAAACTGGTCCTGTTCATAACATTCAGGGGGTTTGCCAGCTGTTGACCGCTCGGAGCGTCGAAGCTCGGGTGTAGTGGAGTCTTTTGGGGTGGTGGAGGGTGGTCAAATAGTTGGATCTGGTGGGATTCCCGGGTCTACTGTAGTGCCACTACTGGGGCGACCCGCAGATGCGACGGGGAAGTCCTCTTCGTCATCCAGGTCCCAGACCGTGGGCGGGGGGTCGGGGACCTGGAGGGTCGGTTCGAGCCGCGGGGAATCGGTAGACGTACAAGGCCGTAACATGTTACGGTGCACAACCCAAGTGAGGGGCGCGTTGTTTCCTTCAGTTTGTATTTCGTACACAGGTCCGTCGGGGCTTGCTCGGCACAACACTCGGTACGGGTTCACCTCCCACCGTGGTTCTAACTTGTTTTGGGCACGTTGATCAAGTACGAGTACCTGATCCCCAGTCTGAAAGTCAATAGGTGGGGGCAGTGCTCCCCCCTGATGTTCTAGATCCTGGAGCTTCGTATGGACGATACGGTGAAGGGTCTGCAGCCGGTGCCGGTGGTTGCGGACCCACAAGGATACCCTGGTCCAGGGTTGGGGCTCCTCCGGGTTCAATTCCACCTCCGTAATTTCTTTGCCTTCCTGTCCGAACAGCAATGAGTAGGGGGTGTAACCAGTCACTCGATGCACACGATTGTTATATACCCACACCAGCTCTGGGACATACTCAGGCCAGTGGGCCTTGCGGTCGCTCTCCAGGGTGCTCAGCATTTGGATTAGCGTACGATTGAATCGTTCGCAGGCTCCGTTTCCCTGCGGGTGGTACGGCGTAGTCTGCGATTTATCGATACCGTAAAGATGGTGTAGCTCTTCCATGACTTTTCCTAGGAAGCACGCTCCTTGGTCCGAATGTATTCGTTGTGGACAGCCATACACTTGAATAAAGTTCTTACAAATCGCATAGGCGGCCGACTCCGCTGTTTGGCCTCGAGTGGGGGTGACCACGGCGAACTTGGTGAAATGGTCCACCATAACGAGACAATGTTCACACACCTGATAGGCAGGACGTATGGTCAGATAGTCCACCGTAAGAAGCTCCAGAGGGGCTGATATTACAATAGTTTGCACTGGGGCTCGTTGCGCAGGGGGGGTTAGCGAGCTCCAACGGGCGGCAAGGTCGACAAACATCTTCTACAGCAGCGTGCAAGCGTGGGTGGTACGCTATCTGCTGCAACCATTGTAAAGTCTTTTGAGCACCAAAATGAGCCCCCTTCTCATGGGCTTCCCGGGCCATTTGGTTGAGATGGGCTCCGGGCACGATCACCTGCCATATCGTAGCTGATGTGGTTCGTGACATGGCTTTTCGTTATAAAAGTCCCTTTTTGAGGACTAGTTTTTCCCAATGGCGCTACATCAGCAACATATCTTGGTTCAAAGTCTGTCTCTGTGAGCCCGTGGGCAATTTACCGGTGGCCACCCATCGGCGTAGGAGTCCAACTTCTGTATCTTCCTGTTGCTGCTGAATCCTTTTGTCGCGGGGCTGTTCCAACATCCGTCCTAGGAGTCCCGGATGAGGCGCTTCTTGCGTGTTGACTGTAAGTGTGGCGGTGGTGAGGGCGAATGGTGTCTCTTCTGCTTCTAATTCGTCATCTCGACTTCTTCCTGGGGTGGTGTGTCGGATTCTGGAGAGCGCGTCGGCGTGCACGTCTTCAGCTCCCCGTTTGTAGATGATCTTATAATTGAATTTGGCCATCCGAGCCACCCATCGCTGCTCTAGGGCCCCCAGTTTGGCATTCTCCAAATGGGCTAACGGGTTGTTATCGGTCCGCACTACTACTTCGGAGCCCGCCAGGTATTCTGTGAATCGCTCCGTCATTGCCCACACTACCGCGAGGAGCTCGAGCTTAAAGAAGCTGTAATTGTCCGGGTTGCGTTCTGAGTCTTGCAGCGACCGGCTACCGTAGGCGATCACTTTCTCCCGGCCGTCCTGCACCTGTGACAACACAGCTCCTAGTCCCAGGATGAACGGTTGCAAGAAATCTGCATATGCCAATACCGGGGCGTCCGAGAGAGCAGCTTTGAGATCTTGAAATGCATCCTCTTGCAGTTGCTGCCACTGGATCTTCCATCCATTTGCCCCGGCGGGAGCACCCTTCAGCAGGTCTTGCAGGGCTCGTGCTCGACGTGCAAAATTCTTCACGAACTGACGGTAGTAGCCCACCAACCCCAAGAAGGCCCGCATGTCCTTCACCGTCTCGGGACTAGGCCACCCCTGGATGGCAGCAACCTTTTCCAGGGATGGTCGGACGCCCTCTGCCGAGACGGTATGCCCCAGGTATTCGATCTGGGTGCGGAACAGGTTGCATTTCTGGGGCTTTACGTTTAACCCGTACTTCTGCAGCCAGACGAGCACCTGCCCCAACCACCTCAGGTGGTCCTCGAACGTGGCGGAATAGATGAAAATATCGTCCAGGTATATCAACGTGGCTTCAAAGTTGAGGTCTCCTAGACACCGTTCCATCAACCGCTGAAAAGTTCCTGGGGCGTTGGCCAGCCCAAATGGCATCTGATTGAACTCGAACAGTCCCATGGGAAGGATGAATGCCGCCTTGGCTCTGTCTTCCTCCGACATCGGCACCTGCCAGTACCAACTGGCCAGGTCTAGGGTTGAAAAGTACGTCTTGTTCCCCAGGGCGGACAGAGACTCTTCTATGCGTGGCAATGGATACGAATCCTTGATGGTGCAGGCGTTCAGCTTCCGATAATCCACACAAAAACGCAGAGTGACATCTTTTTTCTGAACCAGGACAATAGGGGCCGCCCAAGGGCTCTGGCTTTCTCGTATGACCCCCTTCCGGAGCATTTGGGCTAATAGAGTTTTCACTTCCTGGTATAGCTGCGGTGGTATCTGCCGACATAGCTCCCGGATGGGGCCGCTCCTGCCGTGGGGATCCCATGTGTGATGGCCATGGTACATCCGAAGTCATCCTCGTGGCTGGCGAAGACACTGTAAAATTGTCCAAGAAGTGTCTCTACCCGGAAAAGCTGGGCTGGCGCTAGGCCAGAAAGTTCAGCCCGCATTCTCTCCAGGATGACTCGACCTTTTTCTTGGGCCGAGGATGCGGCAGTCTGTTGGGTTCGTACCGTTACTGCCCAGTGATCTTCGGGTTGCACCCGCAACTGGACTGCGGGGTCCGGCAGCACCTCTTCCAATGGCCTTACTAGTTTGGCCATTTCGGCCCGGGGCTTCAGGGCGATATCCTGATCTTCCAGGTTGACACAACGTACCAAGATGGTCCCTTCCCGCACTGTGGCCAGGGAGCGGGCCACCAGGATGCCAGGATGCAGGCGCTCAGAGTAACATGGTTCCACCTGCATCTCCACGCTCTCCAGTGCATCGGGGCACGGATCGGCAGAGCCACCACAGTCTGCCCCGGGGGAAGCACGAGCGGGGGGCCGCCAGCGCGATGACCTTGCCCAGTGCCTCACCCTCCTGACACTCCTGGGGCACTCGCGCCTCCCGCACCAACCGCTGGAAGACCTGTCCCTGGGCCGTGCAAGAACCCCTCTGACTTAGGGTCTCCTGGTTGGAATCGTTGAGGAGTAGATTGCCGAACTCCCGCAGTATGTTCATGCTCAAGATGATCGGATGACGGTCGTTAGTCTCTCCTTTGGTTAGGACCACTCCCGGCGGCCGAGGGATTTACCACACAATGTCATCTGAAGCCACACCACTCCGGCGACAGGTACCGGCAGTTGGCTTGCGGTCACTAGTCGTATCATTGGCCCCCACTGGGGCCTTGCTGCTTCCGGGAAATGCTGCCTGAAGTATGTTGCTGGCATGGTCGTTACCTGCGACCCCGTATCCACTAGACACCACACAGCACGACCCTCAACTTCGGCCCATACTATTGGGCACTTAGCGACCAGTTCTTCGGGACTTCCACCACCCCTTGTTGTGACTTCCGGCTCTGAGCGGCGTCCTTCATGCCCGGAGCCCTTTAGTTTAATGTCCGCTGGGGTGGGTATTTCCCATGCCGCGGACACTCCCGTGCGAAGTGGCCCAGTTCTCCACACTCATAACACCGGGGTGGTGAGGCTCAGCCACCCCGTGTATTGTGAGGCCCCCAGGGCCCGGAATTGTAGCCAGGTCGGCCGGGCACGGGCTCCGTTCTCTTCTTCACTTAAGCCAGCTCGCCCCGGATACTCTTCAGTTCTTGTCTCATTTCCTCAATCCATTAAGGCTCTTTGACAACGCTTACGGAAGACTCCATACTCCGAGCCTTCCCCACAGGAGCCGTCATCCCCTGCTCTTGCTCTCGCACCCAGGCCTGACTCCCCACTTTGGAAAAGGCTAAACGTGGGTTCACTCGGACCTGTTCCCGCATTGCCTGCTTGATTATCGGGTCCCGGAGTCCAGTCACTAGCAGGTCATGCAGGGTAATGTCGATGGGCCCTACCCCTATACCGTCCTTTCTTTCTATGGCGGTGTATAGCTCCTGGAGGGCATTCATATACTGGGTGATGGTCTCCCCCTCCCCCTGCATCCGACTGAACAACCGGGTTCTCAACTCCACCACGTCTGTTGAATCCCCGTGGGTCTCTTCCAGGATCTGCAAGACCCTGGCGAAGGTGTTGCGACGCTCCGGGGGTCTCAATATTACCGACTTCCAGGCTTCCCCATCTAGCGCCATAAGGGCCACCTCAGCCTCTAATGCGGGGGTCATGGGGTGCATGCGGAAGAGGCCCTGCATACAGGGGCTGGCTGGCACTTTTCAGCCTGGGGGGCAATCACAAGGCAGTGGCCCTCGAGTTGCGGTGGCCCTCTTTTTCCCTGCTTATCTCTGGCCATTCAATTAAAGCAGCATAGATAACAGGCTTTAAAAATAAGCTGGTATGTAGATATGGGAACAGATCAGTGTTAGCTGCATAGATATGGGAGCAGAATCGAGCTTACTACAGAAATATGGAAGCAGAACAGAGCTTACTTCAGAGATATAGGAGCAGAACCGAGCTTACTCCAGAGATATGGGAGCAGAACAGAGCTTACTTCAGAGATATGGGAGCAGAACAGAGCTTACTCCAGAGATATGGGAGCAGAACGGAGCTTACTCCAGAGATATGAGAGCAGAACGGAGCTTACTCCAGAGATTTGGGAGCAGAACGGAGCTTACTCCAGAGATCTGGGAGCAGAACGGAGCTTACTACAGAGATTTGGGAGCACAACGGAGCTAACTCCAGAGATTTGGGAGCAGAACAGAGCTTACTCCAGAGATATGGGAGCAGAACAGAGCGTACTGCAAAGATATGGATCAGAACGGAAAATAATCCAGAGATATGGGAGCAGAACGGAGCTTACTCCAGAGATCTGGGAGCAGAACGGAGCTTACTACAGAGATTTGGGAGCACAACGGAGCTAACTCCAGAGATTTGGGAGCAGAACAGAGCTTACTCCAGAGATATGGGAGCAGAACAGAGCGTACTGCAAAGATATGGATCAGAACGGAAAATAATCCAGAGATATGGGAGCAGAACGGAGCTTACTACAGAGATATGGGCGAAAAACACCGAGCTTACTACAGAGATATGAGAGCAGAACCGAGCTTACTACAAAGATAAGGTAGCAGAACCGAGCTTACTACAGAGATTTGGAGCAGAACTGAGCTTACTCCAGAAATATGGGAGCAGATCAGCCTTTACTATTGAGATAAGGGAGCAGAACCAAGCTTACTACAGAGATATAGGTGCAGAACCGAGCTTACTATAGAGATATGGGATATATATAGTATATATAATGCAATGGTCCCAGTTCCCACTATAAATATAGTGCAATGGCCCCAGTTGCCCATATATAAAGTATGATGGCCCTAGTTCTCCCCACATATCTAGTAAGATGGCCCCAGTTCTCCTCACATATATATAGTATGATGGCCCCAGTTCTCCCCATATATATAGTGTGACGGCCCCAGTTCTCCCCATATATATAGTATAATAGACCCCTGTTCTCCTATAAATATATTTATATATATATATGGATGGCCCCAGTTCTCCATTTTAAAAATAAAGAAGTTTATACTCACCTCGTCCTGATACCCGGCACTGCAGCCTCCATTTTCTCTTTCCGGTTCCCAGAGCGGCATGAGACAATAATGTAATCACGCTGTCTGCGTGAGCACACTGAAGTCTCAGGAAGCTGCGGTCTGCAGCTTATGAGACAGACCAGGGCTTCCACTAGGAATTTCGGGGTCCCATACTGGCAAACTTTTTGGGTTCCCTTGAGACTTCGCCCAGGTTCCACACCAGCTCCGCCTCCACCGTCCCACTCTTGGAAAAACTCAACTTCTCCACCACATCCTCACCGATCAGATATTAACAGTTCCCATCAAACACCACATCACATTCATAACCAGCAGCTTCTGTTCTGGCCAAAATAATTTTTAAGCTGATACCACAACATGGGAGACTCTTTCAGCTGGGCCCTAACTCTACTCTAAACTATTAAAAATAAATATATATTTATGTATTTTTTTTTAATGGAATGAGTCACATACATTTACATTTTTTTAAACAACCATTAATACCACATACAAGGGACAAATATTGTCACACCATGACCAGACTACATATTACCAGCACATAGTGACCGAATAATACCACATACAAAGAACAAATACCGCCACACCTTGGCCAGACCACATATTACCAACACATAGTGACCGAATAATACCACACATACAAGGAACAAATATCACCTCACCATGGCCAGACCACATATTACCACCACATAGTGACCGAATATTACCACATACAAGGAACAAATACCGCCACACCTTGGCCAGACCACATTTTACCACAACATAGTGACTGAATAATACCACATACAAGGAACAAATACCACTGCACCATGGCCAGACTACATATTACCACCACATAGTGACTGAATATTACAATACTGATCATTAATAAAAAAACCCATAATACTAAGTGCCATTGAATACAGAAATACAGTGATCACTGGTGACATTATACACAGGAGCTCTGTATATAGTGTCAGTGTACAGGTAATACACGGACACCAGTGACATTACACACAGCAGCTCTGTTTATAGTGTCAATGTACAGGTAATACAGCGATCATCAGTGAAATCATACATAGGACAGCTGTATATAGTATACAGTGTATAGTGTCAGTGTACAGGTAATACAGTGATCACCAGTGACATTATACACAAGAGCTCTGTATAAAGTGTCAGTTTACAGGTAATACATGGATCACCAGTGACATTACACACAGCAGCTCTGTTTATAGTGTCAGTGTACAGGTAATACAGCGATCATCAGTGAAATCATACACAGGACAGCTGTATATAGTATACAGTGTATAGTGTCAGTGTACAGGTAATACAGTGATCACCAGTGACCTTATACACAGGAGCTCTGTATAAAGTGTCAGTGTACAGGTAATACAGTGATCACCGATGATAATGTACACAGGAGCTCTGTATATAGCGTCAGTGTACAAGTAATACAGTGATCACTACTGCCAGTGACATTATACACAGAAGGTCTGTATATAGTATACAGTGTACAGTGCCAGTGCACAGGTAACATACTGACTCACCAGTGACGTCTCTAGCTGAAGTCCTTCATCTTTGCTTTTCTTTTTCATCAAGCACAGACAGCCATCACTTCTTCCAGCCAGGACTCGACCCTGCTTAAAATACAGTCATATGTTAAAGTTTGGGCACCCCTATTAATGTTAACCTTTTTTCTTTATAACAATTTTGGTTTTCGCAACAGCTATTTCAGTTTCATATATCTAATAACTGATGGACTCAGTTATATTTCTGGATTCAAATGAGGTTTATTGTACTAACAGAAAATGTGTAATCTGCATTTAAACAAAATTTGACCGGTGCAAAAGTATGGGCACATCAACATAAAAGTGACATTAATATTTCGTAGATCCTCCTTTTGCAAAAATAACAGCCTCTAGTCGCTTCCTGTAGCTATTAATGAGTTCCTGGATCCTGGATGAAGGTATTTGTGACCATTCCTGTTTACAAAACAATTCCAGTTCAGTTAAGTTTGATGGTCGCCGAGCATGGACAGCCCGCTTCAAATCATCCCACAGATGTTCAATGATATTCAGATCGGGGGACTGGGATGGCCATTCCAGAACATTGCAATTGTTCCTCTGCATGAATGCCTGAGTAGATTTGGAGCGGTGTTTTGGATCATTGTCTTGCTGAAATATCCATCCCCTGTGTAACTTCAACTTCATCACTGATTCTTGCACATTGTCAAGAATCTGCTGATACTGAATTGAATCCATGCGACCCTCAACTTTAAAAAGATTCCCGGTGCCGGCATTGGCCACACAGCCCCAAAGCATGATGGAACCTCCACCAAATTTTACTGAGGGTAGCAAGTGTTTTTCTTGGAATGCTGTGTTTTTTAGCCTCCATGCATAACGCCTTTTTGTATGACCAAACAACTCAATCTTTGTTTCATCAGTCCACAGGACTTTCTTCCAAAATGTAACTGGCTTGTCCAAATGTGCTTTTGCATACCTCAGGTGACTCTGTTTGTGGCGTGCTTGCAGAAACGGCTTCTTTCGCATCACTCTCCCATACAGCTTCTCCTTGTGCAAAGTGCGCTGTATTGTTGACCGATGCACAGTCAGTGACACCATCTGCAGCAAGATGATGCTGCAGGTCTTTGGAGGTGGTCTGTGGATTGTCCTTGACTGTTCTCGGTCAAATTTTGTTTAAATGCAGATTGCACATTTTCTATTAGTACAATAAACCTCATTTGAATCCAGAAATATAACTGAGTCCATCAGTTATTAGATATATGAAACTGAAATAGCTGTTGCAAAAACCAAAATTGTTATAAAGAAAAAAGGTTAACATTAATAGGGGTGCCCAAACTTTAACATATGACTGTAACACAGTTACTAGAGCACCACTTCCAGAGCACATTCCCCACTTTTTCCGTTTCTTCTACACTACACATCTGAATACAGACGTGCACCCACAATCAATATATAATTGGTTATTATGCTACCCATCATTCCAAATATAAATTATAATCCGCCACTGTGCACCCACTAACTATAAATAGCCACTTTTCCCATTTAATATATAAATTAGTTAGCACCTGTACTCTTTTCCCCAATTCATTACCAGGCACTTCATTCTCAAGGCCCCCCACTATGTACCTCCCGCTCTAACCCTTACCCCGATTCATTACATATACATGCCCATCCTGCCTCAATTCATTGTCATGTATTTCTCTCCCACCCTCTATTCATCATCAACTGCTCAACCCCACATTCAATACATCATTTACTTCCCCACTCTCAAAATTCATTATTTGTTCTCCCCATAGATCATCATTTGCTCTCCCCAGCCCCCACCTTCAATTCATCATTTGCTTTCCTTACCCCCCACCTTCAATTAAATTGCTGTGCCCCGTCACTCACACTGAATTCATCATTTGCAGTCCCCCGTCCTCTCCCTTACTTCATCATTTGCAGTCCCCCCACTTTAATTTGATGTCCCCTTATTTCATCCATTGTAGTCTCCTATCACCCCCTCACTTCATCTGCAGTGCCCCTTCATCATTTGCAGCCCCCTATCCCCCTTCCATTTCATCATGTGCAGTCCCCTTCCACTCACTTCATCATGTGCAGTCCCCCTTACCCCCCCTTCATTTGCCGCCCCACTCCCCGTCATCATGTGCAGTCCTCCTTACCCCCAATTCATCATGTGCAGTTCCCCTTAACCCCCAATTCATGTGCATTCCCACTTACCCCTAATTCATCCTGTGCAGTCCCCTTAACCGCCACTTCCCATGTGCAGCCGAACTCCCACCACTTCATCATGTGCAATCTCCCTTACCCCCCAGTCATCATGTGCAATCCCCCTTACCCCTGTCATCAAGTGCAGCCCCACTCTCCCAACTTCATCATATGCAGCCTCACTCACCCCCCTTCATCATGTAAAGCCTCACTCACCCCCCTTCATCATGTACAGCCCCACTCACCCCCTTCATCATGTGCAATCCCCCTTACCCACCAATTCATCCTGTGCAGTCCCCTTAACCCCCACTTCCCATGTGCAGCCAAACTCCCCCTACTTCATCATGTGCAATCTCCCTTACCCCCCAGTCATCATGTACAATCCCCCTTACCCCCATCATCAAGTGCAGCCCCACCCCCCCACTTCATCATTTGCAGCCCTACTCACCTCCCCTTCATCATTTGCAACCCCCGCACTCCCCTTCATCATGTGCGGCCCCACTCACCTCCCTTCATCATGTGCGGCCACACTCACGCCCCCTTCATCATGTGCGGCCCCACTCACCCCCCTTCATCATGTGCGGCCCCACTCACCCCCCTTCATCATGTGCGGCCCCACTCACCCCCCATTCATCATGTGCGGCCCCACTCACCCCCCTTCATCATGTGCAGCCCCACTCACCCCCCCTTCATCATGTGAGGCCCCATTCACCCCCCTTCATCATGTGTGGCCCCACTCACCCCCCTTTCATCATGTGCGGCCCCACTCACCCCCCTTCATCATGTGTGGCCCCACTCACCCCCCTTCATCATGTGCGGCCCCACTCACCCCCCTTCATCATGTGCGGCCCCATTCACACCCCTCCATCATGTGCGGCCCCATTCACACCCCTCCATCATGTGCGGCCCCATTCACCCCCTCCATCATGTGCAGTTCCATTCACCCCCCTCCATCATGTGCGGCCCCATTCACCCCCCTCCATCATGTAAAGTCTCACTCACCCCCTTCATCATGTACAGCCCCATTCACCCCCTTCATCATGTGCAATCCCCCTTACCCCCAGTCATCATGTGCAATCCCCCTTACCCCCGTCATCAAGTGCAGCCCCACCCCCCCACTTCAACATTTGCAGCCCTACTCACCTCCCCTTCATCATTTGCAACCCCCGCACTCCCCTTCATCATGTGCGGCCCCACTCACCCCCCTTCATCATGTGCGGTCACACTCACCCCCCTTCATCATGTGCGGCCCCACTCAGCCCCTTCATCATGTGCGGCCCCACTCACCCCCCCTTCATCATGTGTGGCCCCACTCACCCCCCCTTCATCATGTGCGGCCCCACTCACCCCCTTCATCATGTGCGGCCCCACTCACCCCCCTCATCATGTGCGGCCCCACTCACCCCCCCTTCATCATGTGTGGCCCCACTCACCCCCCCTTCATCATGTGCGGCCCCACTCACCCCCCTTCATCATGTGCGGCCCCACTCACCCCCCTTCATCATGTGCAGCCCCACTCACCCCCCCTTCATCATGTGCAGCCCCACTCACCCCCCTTCATCATGTGCAGCCCCACTCACCCCCCCCTTCATCATGTGCGGCCCCACTCACCCCCTTCATCATGTGCGGCCCCACTCACCCCCCTTCATCATGTGCGGCCCCACTCACCCCCCTCCATCATGTGCAGCTCCATTCACCCCCCTCCATCATGTGCGGCCCCATTCACCCCCTCCATCATGTGCGGCCCCATTCACCCCCCTTCATCATGTATGGCCGGGCGGCCCCATTCACCCCCTTCCATCGTGTGCGGCCCCATTCACCCCCCTCCATAATGTGCGGCCCCACTCACCCCCCTCCATCATGTGTGACCCCATTCACCCCTTCATCATTTGCGGCCCCACTCACTCCCCATTCACCATTTGTGGCCCCACTCACTCCCCATTCATCATTTGCAACCCCCACACCCCCTCACACATTTAATTCATGTCATAAAGAAAAAAAAAGTCTGCCATACTTACCTCACAGCCGCCCGCTCCCCAGCAGCGCCTATCTGCTTCCAGGGTCCAGACTCTGGTACATGTCGGCGTGCGCGATTACATCATCGTGCACGCCTGACCCGGAAGTGGAGAGGGAGGGAGCGGGACTGCAGGTGCAGGCACTGGCAGCGGCCCGGGAGCTGTGCAGCCATCAAGGTGACGGCGGTGCACAGCTCCCGGCTGGCGGCCGGCATGGTACACTGTGACGCCGCGGCTTTGTCTGCTGCTGGACGCATCACAGTACAGTGGGCACGGCTGCGCATAATCTGCTGTGCGGCCGGCCCTGTAGAGGTGCTGAGAGAGCGGCCCGGGGGGCAATTGCCTCCCTGCCACCCGGCCCAGCCCGCCCCTGCCCGCATACATTCTGTCCAGCTCCACAACAGCGTATCGGAGCCAGAAAACCAGGGCAAGTTACTTAGCATAGCCCCCAGGGAGATGCAGGAGCAGGGGCCCCCATCATCAGCAGTGCCCGCAGCCCCACTCTGATCAGGCGCACCGCCGTCCGCGCTCGGAGACTGTATCCTGCCGACTATGCCAAATGTGGTGTTTGCAGGTACGCAGGATGCAGTGACGGGTTGCGAGACAATTTGGTGCTTTCTATAGTAACGTTTATAAGACTAGAGGGAACTTCCCTCAGTCACGGCCTGATCAACAAAAGGGGTAACACGGGTTGCCCTCGCAGGGGCTCTATACAAGCAAGCACAAACGGGTAGAACACAACTACTTCCGTCAATAGCCGGTAACTAAAGTATAGGGCCGCGGTATGGCCGACTACGGGTCCCTAGTTATATAGTCAACTTAGCCGTCCAGACGTCCCTCGCCGTTCAGGATGATGGTCTTTCGGCGTAGTAGTCGCTGGGCCCAGTTGCTGAGGCGTTGACGATGTCTTTACGCGCTCCGGGGCGCTGATGACACTGGAGCCCCACAGGCTCCGGCGGAGTCCTTGGATGGATGGGCTACAGCCCCCGGACTGGAGCAAGCGGCAGCGATGTGAGGTGGCGAATGACAGGCCACCTGCGCAGCCAACGGTTGCGACATGGAGTCCACGGCCAGCAGAGGCTCGGCCCCTGCTGCGGACTGGAGCGGGACAGTGGTGGCCGCCGACGGCACTGTACTCGCCGCGGCCACTGGTGAGAGCAGGGCGGCTGCGGGTGGCGGGGAACAGGCCACAGCCGCGGGCAGGAGCGAGATGGCAGTGGCCGCGGGCGACGCGGGTAGGCCTCAGCCGCGGGCTGAAGTGAGGCGGCAGCGGCCGCTGGTCGAACTGGGGCCGCAGTGGCCGCGGGCTGAAGCGGGGCAGCAAGTCTCGGATGATGGCCTTGGCGCCGTCCCTCTGGAGTCCTCAGTGAGCGTCTTCCCTGGCATTGGTAAGTCGCTCTAGCTTTCAGTCGCTCCCACGGTCTCCTGCTGCCTCTGTCCCGGTCTGCTGACTCTTCGTCCCAGAAATTCCCCGCCTCCTTTATACTGGTCCCTCCCCCAGCCCATCTGTCTGTCACAACGGTCCGTCCCCGAACTCTGTCCCTCGGGGACAGTTTCCCCCGGAACCCAGATGACGGCTCCCTTGGTTCCGGCCCGGACACTCGATGGGGGACGTTCCTTCCACAGCTGCAGGACTCTGCTATGCTGGTTGTCATGGTGCTGGATGAGGTGAAGTTTCTGTGTGGGGTCAGGAGGGGTTTACAGGGTGAATGTAGCAGAGCTGTGTGTATGAGGTGTACAGAGCGGAGCCGTGTGTGTAGAAGGTGTACAGAGCAGAGATATGCATGTTTGAGGTGTATGGAGAAGTGGAGCCGTGTGTGTATGGGGTGAGCGGAGCTGTTTGTGTATAAGGTGTACGCAGCGGAGCTGTTTGTGTATAAGGTGTACGCAGCGGAGCCGTTTGTGTACAAGGTGTACGGAGCGGAGCCGTATGTGTATGGGGTGTACGGAACGAAGCCGTGTGTGTACGGGGTGAATGGAGCAGAGCTGTGTGTGTACAAGGTGTACCGAGCGGAGCCATGTGTGTATAGGGGGTGCAGAGCAGAGCCGTGTGTATAGGGGGTATCAGGTGCAGTAATAGGGACACATACGGCAGCAGTGGCTCAGCATTGGGGTATCAGGTGCAGTAATAGGGACACATATGGCAGCAGCGGCTCAGTATTGGGGTATCAGGTGCAGTAATAGGGACACATACGGCAGCAGCGGCTCAACATTGGGGTATCAGGTGCAGTAATAGGGATACATATGGCAGCAGCGGCTCAGTATTGGGGTATCAGGTGCAGTAATAGGGACACATACGGCAGCAAGCGGCTCAGCATTGAGGTGTCAGGTGCAGTAATAGGGACACATACGGCAGCAGCGGCTCAACATTGGGGTATCAGGTGCAGTAATAGGGACACATACGGCAGCAGCGGCTCAGTATTGGGGTATCAGGTGCAGTAATAGGGACACATACGGCAGCAAGCGGCTCAGCATTGAGGTGTCAGGTGCAGTAATAGAGACACATACGGCAGCAGCGGCTCAGCATTGGGGTGTCAGGTGCAGTAATAGGGACATACGGCAGCAGTGGCTCAGCCTTGGGGTATCAGCAGGATGAGGGGTTTGTGCATGTTGGAGATAGATGGAGATGGGGCTGGAATATGAAAAGTGAAACGTGTCGTTGTATTCTCTGTAGGAGAGTCGTGGCTGGAGGAGCTGTCATGTCGGTCTGGGCCAGATGGAAAAGATGTGAAAATTGAACAATTCAATCAGAAAGATCGTCAGCGGTAAGACACCATCTATAACTGTGCAGTAATCACTTGTATGTTCTGTAGGACTGGTATTTACCACTGACCATATGGTGGTGATATCAGTATTGGTCTTTATATAGGGATTATTTTCAGTAATAGCGCAGTCATCTCCTACATCCACTATTAGGGTGCGTCACCGAGTTGTAATCAAAGTTACCTAGTTAGGGGCCCACTCAGAAGTTTCGCCCCCCCTGAACCGAAACCCTAGCTACGCCTCTGGGTCAGGGCCGGCAGCTCACCAGTTTAGGAGGCTACCAATCAAAGGACAAGGAGCTTACAACATTTCCTGTGCTATCTAGACCTTGCCAGGCAGATGTGTGCAGGGAGGGAGAAGCCGTTCTAGTCCCTTTATTCCATAAAAGAACAAGACATTCATTTTCACGCGATTCTGGCACATTACCTAATCTCATGAGACAATCCGCAGTGAAACAATGTAACAATTCGGCAGAGAGGAGGAAGCCCCATAGGATATCAGCCACCACAGTTGCATACAGCAACATAAACACAGACCATACAAGGCATGTCTCGTAGCAGAGAGATCATCCCATTTTCAATACTTAAAGGAGTTGTTCAGGTTTGGTAGAAATCTGAAGTCACTATACAAGACAGCATTTAATGGTACTGGCAGGTGTGAGTGGGCGATCATGTGACCCATGTATACAATTCACTTACCAACTAGATATGTTCAGTCTCAATCAAAGTGAGATGAGAGAAGGATGAGTCACGTGACTTGCCCCAGCAATACCAGGAAAATCGGGAAAACATGCGGTCACAACTTGACAGTCTGCAGACTTTTCTCGCATGTTCAGTCAACCCCTTTAATTCCACCTTTCACGAGGTGGTGCTATCGAGAAATTGAACACTTCCTGTCTGGTTCCTCACATATTACAGCTGACCGCTGGGGGAGGGAAGAAATCCTAGCAGGAGGATAATGTCATCTTACTATGGTCAAGGAATACTTCTAAAAAAAGGTCTTTTACTTGGGCATATTTTCTGACATCAAGCACTGATAAAGCAAAAATGGATCAACGCTCTACTAACTTGTGCAATGGTTGTACATCCGCCCAGTCAGCCTGTCTGAAAGGTCCCTAAAGAATAATATGGACTGTCCAAAGTGAACTGCCCCTGTAAGATCAAGAATGAGTCCACAGGGAACTTAGCCTACAGGGGCCCAAACACCTTTAATGACTGTTAGGCAAAACAGCCGCCTCTCCCCACTCCACCGATAAGAAGAGGGAATAAGATGCAATCAGGCATTTCTGGCAGAAGCTTCTCTGGGGAGAAAGTTGGGTGTTAAAATGTAACCACCGGTGACTACCTCTTGAAGCTCATCAAGAGAATGCCAAGAGTGTGCAAAGCAGTAATCAAAGCAAAAGGTGGCTACTTTGAAGAACCTAGAATATAAGGCATATTTTCCGTTGTTTCACACTTTTTTGTTAATTATATAATTCCACATGTGTTAATTCATAGTTTTGGTGCCTTCAGAGTGAGTCTACAATTTTCATAGTCATGAAAATAAAGAAAACTCTTTGAATGAGAAGGTGTGTCCAAACTTTTGGTCTGTACTGTATATATATAATCGATAGATTAAAAGCTGGCAAATGATCTGCCGCACTGCATACAGTATAGAATAGGTTATGCTAGAATAGATATATAGCTGAAGAGCCCAGCGTTGCCTGGGCATAGTAACCAACTGTGGTTAGTAGGGATGAGCTTTCCGATATTGAAATATCGGAAATCGGCCGGATATTTGCGATATCGGAATTCCGATTTCTGATTCCGATATTTTTTTCACATCGGAAATCCCATAATCCTTAAGCCTCTGAGCGCTCCGTGGAGCCAATCAGGAGCTGAAGAATTGCTGACAACATTGTGTAACTCATAAAAAACAAATCTATAAAAACTCGCGCTGTAGTGTATAACTAAGGGTTAAATTCCACCAAACCAGTTTTTATATGCCAAGACTAATGTCTCAAACTAGTTATAAGATCAAAAGAACACTTATTAATAATCTGTTCAAAACGTGAGCAAAATCCTTGAGAGTCACTGAAGAGGGTAGGGCGCAAAGGAACGCGTAGGCCTCTAGGTATCCTTTGGACATTCAAATACTCAGTAAGTGTGGCACAATGTAATTCAAAATTAGTGCACCGTCTGAGTTCCCTCTTCAGGTCCCGTCCCACGCTATTAACCACAGGCTTATTTTGATCCCACAGACAGACGGCCAATTATGTTTCAATATAGTTCCTAATGGTAGGTTGCACCATCACGTCACTATGGGCTCACTGGGAATGGGATATTAGTATAATAGTTTACATTTAAAATATCCTTCTCCTATAGGACAGGTTGCCCTACTAACAAGTGCTTTTAGTACAATATATAGGTATGTGCTCATGTACATTTTTTCTTGAATAATATTTTTTTATTGAATATTTTTTCTTGAATTTTTATGTTCTTTAACATACTTTTGTGTCCTTCAGTGTGCTTATATTTTCCTATTGCTGAATTTCCATTTTTCTAAGTCTGCTATATTGCTTTATTGGGACATGGCATAAATACTATATTACATAGAACTGTACCCAGCAATAATTTTTGTATATACCTTGGTTTATTTCTTTGTAATTTTTATTTTCAGTACGTTGACGAAGGTCGCTGTGACCGAAACGTTTACTGTATGTACTGTACCCTATTAAAACACTAATTTTTACCTGCATTATCCACGTGTGTGTGCCAAGTTAGTCTATATAAATACACGGATTGGGATCCTACTTGTGCACCACCACCTTAGAGTTGTGCCAACGGTTTTGTATATCTTAATATAACCCTTACGCTGAGCACACTCCACTGGGCAAATGACCTCGTTAATCTTTTCATATAATGCCGAGGAAACCTCTAACATTATAGCACAATCCACTCTATCCACGAATTTTCTCAAAATCCCCCCCAAGGAAACTAGGGGACGGGACCTGGAGAGGGAACTCAGACGGTGCACTAATTTTGAATTACATTGTGCCACACTTACTGAGTATTTGAAGGTCTAAAGGATACCTAGAGGCCTACGAGTTCCTTTGGGCCCTACCTTCTTCAGTGACTCTCAAGAATTTTGCTCACGTTTTGAACAGATTATTAATAAGTGTTCTTTTGATCTTATAACTCTCACGTTAGAGCATCTCCACCGAGGAATTACCAAGTGTAAGGAAGAGATCAACAACATTGAGAGTCAATTGGCCTCTTCCATACCTACAGAGGAATTCAACACCCTGAAGACCAAAATCAACGGGATCATTGAGCAACACCGACGAGACACGGAAGGAAGGAAAAGAAACAAGTTCGCCAGAGATACAGAAGATTACGAACTAAACAGGGTTTATAAATGGCGGGAATTCTCCAACTCTGTAAATTTCTTCCCACGTTCCAACTACAGGTCCTCATCAGATATCTCCATGTCCGGATCAGAACACGAGAGACAAGCTCCTACAAATCGTTTTTTAGGACAGAAGCGCCGATTTACCAGAAAAAGAGGACCCGTAGAGGAAAAAGACACACGGAGAAACATGGAACACAACCGAGTGACTCGTTCACAGGAAACAACCCACTTGTAGTTAACTTGTCATCCAAAAGCCTGAGTATAGTGGAACATCAGCTATTAAAAAAGGGTCTCTCTTACTGCCCAAGCTACAGGTTTAATACATTCAATTTGGATATGGATTTACAGAGATTTTACAGATTATTAAGATTAAAAATACATTTTTCTGATAATGAGAGAAATACTAACTCCACAATCCCTTCATCTGATTTAATTATATCCTCAGATAGCCTGGGCCTTAGGAACAAGAGCCCCCCTTAGGCCCCCTATAGGTTCACATGCTATGGAGACATTTATCTCCTTTGTTGATGATACATTCCAGAATCTCAGGGATGACATTAACAAAGGAAAGGTCCATTTCCCTTGTAATATGTCTTCTTTAGATCAACAAGCACTAAAAAATCTGCAAGACAATAAAGACATAATCATTAAACCCACAGATAAGGGGGGAGAAGTTGTAGTTCTAAATAAACCTATGTACTTAAACGAAATATACCGCCAATTAGGGGATACATCCACATATCAACCATTGCAGGGAGATCCTACCCAGGAGATTCAAAACCAGATTCAAGAAATACTAATAAAATACACTGATAGAGGAGTCCTGGACAAGAAAACTTCTGAATATCTCACCAAATAATACCCTATCATCCCTGTTTTCTACACACTCCCTAAAATTCACAAAAGCCTTGATAATCCACCTGGAAGACCGATTGTAGCTTCCACAGAATCTGTTTTCTCGCCTATCTCGAAATATCTAGAGAAAATTCTAACACCCCTCATCAGACGCACAACATCTTTTATGCTTGATACTGGTGCTTTCCTTGACCTAATACATAGTCTAGGTCAAATTCCCAATGAAGCGTTACTTGTCACTTTTGACATAAAAGACCTATACACATCAATATCACACTTAGAGGGTTTAAGATCAATACGTAGATTATTGGAACTTTCATATTTTGACCCGGAACAAATAAACCTATGCTGTGACCTACTTTCCATTCTTCTCGCAAGAAATTACTTTTTATTCTAGGATACTTTTTATCATCAAATTAAAGGCACAGCTATGGGTTCAAATACTGCACCCCCATATGCTAATTGTTATGTAGCACATTATGAGGAGGACATAATCTACATGGAAGACCTCTTCCGCACACATGCATTGGTGTGGAAGAGGTACATCGATAATATCTTCTGCGTCTGGGATGGTACTCTAGATACATTGAATTGCTTCTTTTCCCGCCTACGTTCCTCTTGGCCGGGTCTGGATTTCACAATGTCACATAGTCATCGAGAGATCAATTTTCTGGATACCCTTGTCATTAAAGATGAAATTGGCATCCTTTCAACAGATATATATGTCAAACCCACAGATCGTAACAGTTTGCTCCACTATGGGAGCTTTCACCCTACCAAAATGAAAGATGCCATACCAAAATCTCAAATGAAAAGGGTCGAGAGAATAATAAAAAAGAAAAAATGCCAGCTTACCCAGTTGGTTCAAATGATAAGCTGCTATACTATATAGGCTCTCAGCAGCGGGTAAAAGACAGGAGCTCTTGCCAACAATAGATGCGAAAAGGAGATGAATCCAGCGAGCCAAGTTTGAAGTATGTAAAAAATCTTTTTCTTTATTTCAAACGTAGATTAAAAATATTTATCCATAGCAGCATATTATAAATATAGGCTTAGATGGGAAAAATTACTGCTGTAAAGCGCACGGCAAGACGCGTTTCGGCTAAACCTTTATCATTGCTTTATGGCAATGATAAAGGTTTAGCCGAAACGCGTCTTGCCGTGCGCTTTACAGCAGTAATTTTTCCCATCTCTGCCTATATTTATAATATGCTGCTATGGATAAATATTTTTAATCTACGTTTGAAATAAATAAAAAGATTTTTTACATACTTCAAACTTGGCTCGCTGGATTCATCTCCTTTTCGCATCTATGGTCGAGAGAATAGTTTCCAATCAGGAGATTCGGAAACAACGTATGGACGAAATGTGCCTAAAATTTACAGAAAGGGGATATCCTAAGAGATCTATGGTGTCCTTTAACACTGCACCGAAACCGAAAATGGACAATTGCATCCCCTTCGTTCATGACTACCACCCTTTAGCATATCGTGTTATGAATGAGTCACCGAAGGAGGAAAAAACAAAAATACAAGCTAAGTCCAGAAAACCGGAGAGGTTGGTAGCTATCGGATTGCAGACCCCTGATCCTATTCACCACAACTAACAGTAGCCATGGGGGGTTCCTACGGTGCCCTAGACCCCTCGTTCACCGCCGGAGAACTAAATAAGCCTAAAGAAAGAAAGGGGAAATCTAAACTGCCCCAGAGCAGACCCCAAAGCAATAGACAGCCCCCAACATGTATTGTCGGTGAAAAGCAGATGAAAACACAAACACAGACAGAAAGACAGGTTGAGCAAACGATGGGGCCCAACTAACTAAATAGGAAAGGACAGAAAAGATGCTAGCTGCAATCCGCAAAAAACACTACCAAAAATGTCCCAACCGTCTGATAGGGAAAAAGGCCCTGAAGTCGCTAGACTTCAAAATCACTATATCAGCACTCAGGTATATTCTGAAAACAGAGCAAAGAGATAAACTGATCAGAGACAAAAATGGAGCTCAGCCCGTCCCAACAAAGGCAGGCTGAACACAAAACGTGAAGCAAACAGACAAAATCTCATGGAAAAATAAGAGAGCAAAAACTTAGCTTTCAGTAGACAGGACTAACTGGTTGCAAGAGCTCAGAGCAGAAAGGATCACCAGCACCCCTGTAGAGCGTCGGCTGCCTTATATCCACTCAGTGATTCCGGGTGTCCAATCAGGCTCTACCTGTTCAGATGACAGGTTCTTCTCAACCCAATCAATTTCACTACCTCTCTTCACCAGCAGAGGGAGTTCATCAGACATCAACGGTGAAGGGGAAAATGAACTCACAACAGTACCTCCCCTTGAGGAGGGGTCATGAACCCTCATCCACGCCACCAGGACGATCAGGATGGGCCCGATGAAAAGCATGAACCAATCTTTCGGCATGAATATCGGATGCAGGGACCCAAGAATTATCCTCCTGGCCATAACCCTTCCATTTAACCAAATACTGGAGTCTCCGTCTAGCCAGGCGAGAATCCAGTATCTTCTCATCCTCATATTCCACATTACCTTCCACCAATACAGGGTCAGGAGGTGCCACTACAGGAACTACTGGCTCAACAAACCTCTTTAACAGAGACTTATGAAACACGTTATGGATCTTAAATGTAACAGGAAGAGCCAATCGAAAAGAGACAGGATTAAGAATCTCCAAAATCTTGTAAGGTCCAATAAATCTAGGCTTAAACTTTGGAGAAGCCACCTTCATAGAGATATTCTTTGATGACAACCAAACCATATCACCCACCTTAAACTGGGGACCAATGGTCCTATGACGGTTGGAAAACCGCTGGGCCTTTTCCTGGGAGAGAGACAACCTATTCACCACTTGGTCCCAGATCTGGTGCATTCTCTCCCCAACAGTGTCAACACCTGGGCAGGCAGAAGACTCCACCTGCCCTGAAGAGAATCGAGGATGAAACCCAAAGTTACAAAAAAAGGTGACATCAAAGTGGCAGAACTAGCTCTATTATTTAAAGCAAATTCGGCCAAGGGCAAAAATGAAACCCAATCATCCTGATCAGCAGAAATAAAACATCTCAAATACGACTCCAAAGTCTGGTTTGTTCTCTCCGTCTGCCCATTGGTCTGAGGGTGAAACGCAGAGGAGAAGGACAACTGAATTCCCAGCTTGGAACAGAAAGTCCTCCAAAATCTAGAAATAAACTGAACTCCTCTGTCAGATACAATGTTCTCAGGAATCCCGTGCAAGCGAACCACCTGTTGCAAAAACAAGGGCACCAACTCTGAGGAAGATGGCAACTTAGGGAGTGGTACAAGATGGACCATCTTAGAGAATCTATCACAAATCACCCAAATAACAGTCATTCTCTGAGAGACAGGCATATCAGAGATAAAATCCATTGAAATATGGGTCCATGGCCTCCTGGGCACCGGCAAAGGCATCAGCAGCCCACTAGAGCGAGAACAAGGTTTAGACCGAGAGCAAGTCCCACAGGACTGCACAAAACTCCTGACATCACCTTACAAGGCAGGCCACCAAAAAGACCGACTCACCAAATCTCTAGTACCAAAAATACCTGGATGACCAGCCAATGCAGAGCAATGAACATCAAACATCATTCTCTTCCTCCACTGGTCAGGAACATACAATTTTCCAATGGGACAACGCTCAGGTTTGTCCTCCTGAAACTCTTCCAGAGCACGTCTCAAATCGGGCGAGATGGCAGAAAGAACTACCCCCTCACCTAAGATGGTAGCAGGCTTGGTCACAACAGGACAATCAGCAAAGAAACTCCTAGAGAGGGCGTCTGCCTTGACATTCTTAGTGCCTGGAAGAAAAGAGACCACAAAATCAAAACGTGTGAAAAACAAGGCCCACCTAGCCTGTCTAGGAGTCAAGCGTTTGGCCGACTCCAGGTAAATCAAATTCTTGTGGTCAGTAAGGACCACGACTTGATGTCTAGCTCCCTCCAACCAATGTCTCCACTCCTCAAATGCCCATTTCATGGCTAACAGTTCCCGATTCCCCACATCATAGTTACGTTCAGATGGGGAGAACTTTCGGGAAAAGAAAGCACAGGGATTCATTTTAGATGTTACCGAATCTGTTTGGGACAAAACAGCTACTGCACCAATCTCAGAAGCGTCCACCTCTACCTGAAACAGGAGTGAGACATCAGGTTGCCGCAAAACCGGAGCAGAAGTGAACCTTCGCTTCAGCTCCTGAAAGAAAGAAATAGCCTCCGGAGACCAATTCAGCACATCAGCACCTTTCTTAGTCAAATCAGTCAATGGTTTGGCAATACCAGAAAAATTAGCTATAAATGTACGATAAAAATTAGCAAAACCCAAAAACTTCTGGAGGGCCTTCAAAGAAGTGGGCTGTACCCAATCATAAATGGCCTGTACCTTGGCCGGGTCCATTTCAATAGTTGACGGAGACAAAATAAATCCCAAAAATGAAATCCTCTGTACCCCAAAAAGGCATTTCGATCCCTTGACATACAGGGAATTCTCCCTCAAAATCCGGAACACAGTCTGAACATGTTCCACATGAGAGTCCCAATCCTTGGAAAAGATCAAAATATCATCCAGATAGATGATCAAAAATTTATCCACAAAGTCTCGGAAAATATCATTCATGAAGCACTGGAAGAAAGAAGGGGCATTAGTGAGTCCAAAAGGCATCACCAGGTACTCAAAATGTCCCTCTGGAGTATTAAATGCCATCTTCCATTCATCCCCATGCTTAATGCGAATAAGATTATACGCCCCCTGAGGTCAAGCTTGGTAAACCAGCAAGCACCTTTAACTCTAGAGAATAGATCAGAAATCAGGGGTAACGGATACTGATATTTAACAGTAATTTTGTTGAGGGAACGATAGTCAATACAAGGCCTTAATGAACCATCCTTCTTGACCACGAAAAAAAACAGCACCTAAGGGTGAAGAGGATGGTCTAATATGACTCTTCTCCAACGACTCCTTAATATAGGATCGCATAGCCTCGTGCTCGGGTACAGATAAATTGAAAAGTCGACCCTTGGGAAATTTACACCCAGGGCTCAGCTCAATTGCACAGTCATAACTCCTATGAGGAGGCAAAGATGCAGACTCATTCTCACTAAATACATCATAAAAATCAGCTAAATAGTCAGGAACATCATGCGACTGGGGAGAGGTGGAGAAAACAGGAGCGTCACTAAGGGCACACCGACAACCCCAACTCACCACAGACACAGATTTCCAATCCAAAACTGGATTATGGATTTGCAACCAGGGAAACCCCAGAACAATGGTATCATGCAGATTATGCAACACCAAAAATCTGCAATTTTCTTGATGGTCTGGGGCGACCCGCATTACCACCTGGGTCCAAAACTGAGGTTTATTCTTCGCCAAAGGAGTAGCATCAATACCCCTCAAAGGGATAGGCGTCCGCAGAGGTGTCATAGGAAATCCACAACGTTTAGCAAAATCCAAGTCCATCAGGTTCAGAGCTGCTCCCGAATCCACAAAAGCCTTAGCGGAAAATGTGGACAGGGAGCAGATCAGAGTAATTGCCAGAAGAAACTTAGGTTGAACACCACCCACAGCAAATGTGTGTGCAAAACGTTTCTCTTGTTTAGGGCAGACAGAAATAATATGAGAGGCATCTCCACAGAAAAAACACAGCTTATTACGCCTTCTGAACTCCTGACGTTGCGCCCTAGACAAAACTCTATCACATTGCATAGGTTCAGACATTTGTTCAACAGGTGGCAACATCTCTCGTGCAGTTTTGCGTTCACGCAAACGCCGATCAACCTGAATGGCTAATGACATAGAATCGTCAAGACCAGAGGGAACAGGAAATCCTACCATAGTATCTTTTACGGTTTCTAACAAACCCTTCCGAAAGAGAACTGCCAAGGTACCATCATTCCAGGTAGTAAGGACCGCCCACTTTTGGAATTTTTGACAGTACAACTCTGCAGAATCCTGACCCTGGCTCAATGCCAACAGGGCCTTTTTCAGCCTGATCAATAGCATTAGGTTCATCGTACAACAGCCCCAAGGCTTGAAAAAATGCGTTCACATTAGTTACAATAGGATCATCAGGTTTCAAGGAAAACGCCCAATCCTGAGGATCGCCGCGCAGCAAGGAGATGACAATTTTAACCTGCTGTGCGGAGCTCCCTGATGAGTTAGGCTTCAAGGCAAAAAATAATTTACAATTATTCTTAAAGTTCAAAAATTTAGACCGATCCCCAAAAAACACATCAGGAGTAGGGATCTTTGGCTCAGCAACATGTGAATGAGCAAGATAGGCGGAAATTCCCCGCACTTCAGCAGCGAGCTGCTCCACACGATTAGACAATTGCTTCATCTTCATTGAGAAAAAAAATTCCCTCTACGGCCTCAAAGACATAGAGGAAAAAATATACACACAAAGAAAATATTCTGACACTTTTTTTTTTCTTTCCCTTTTTTTTTTTACAATTCTTTCCTGCTATTGAGTACCCTAGAATCAGCGGTATGGCTGGTGATTCTGTTATGAATGAGTCACCGAAGGAGGAAAAAACAAAAATACAAGCTAAGACCAGAAAACCAGAGAGGTTGGTAGCTATCGGATTGCAGACCCCTGATCCTATTCACCACAACTAACAGTAGCCATGGGGGGTTCCTACGGTGCCCTAGACCCCTCGTTCACAGCCGGAGAACTAAATAAGCCTAAAGAAAGAAAGGGGAAATCTAAACTGCCCCAGAGCAGACCCCAAAGCAATAGACAGCCCCCAACATGTATTGTCGGTGAAAAGCAGATGAAAACACAAACACAGACAGAAAGACAGGTTGAGCAAATGATGGGGCCCAACTAACTAAATAGGAAAGGACAGAAAAGATGCTGGCTGCAATCCGCAAAAAACCCTACCAAAAATGTCCCAACCGTCTGATAGGGAAAAAGGCCCTGAAGTCGCTAGACTTCAAAATCACTATATCAGCACTCAGGTATATTCTGAAAACAGAGAAAAGAGATAAACTGATCAGAGACAAAAATGGAGCTCAGCCCGTCCCAACAAAGGCAGGCTGAACACAAAACACGAAGCAAACAGACAAAATCTCATGGAAAAATAAGAGAGCAAAAACTTAGGTTTCAGTAGACAGGACTAACTGGTTGCAAGAGCTCAGAGCAGAAAGGATCACCAGCACCCCTGTAGGGCGTCGGCTGCCTTATATCCACTCAGTGATTCCAGGTGTCCAATCAGGCTCCACCTGTTCAGATGACAGGTTCTTCTCAACCCAATCAATTTCACTACCTCTCTTCACCAGCAGAGGGAGTTCATCAGACATCAACGGTGAAGGGGAAAATGAACTCACAACAATATCGCCTTCACAGTAGTATACGTAGACATTGGCACATCCTCAGTACGGCCCATCCTAATATCAAAGAACCATTTCTCCCGTTTTAGGCGCCCACGAAATATACGTGATCATCTAGTTAGAGCGGATATTGGCTCTTCGCCACCCTCCAAGAAACAACGTTTCCTCATGAATCCCAAATTTGGCACCTTTCCTTGCCTACAGTGCACACAGTGCAATAATGTGCTCAAAGGTGACCATTTTTTCCATCCTTACACGGGTAAAAGATACAATATCAAGGACTACTACACCTGTAATACGACTTTCGTGGTTTATTTGATAAAATATCCTTGTGGGCTCCTCTACGTGGGAGAGACCACACAGCCCATCAAGGACCGGATCTCTATACATAAATCAACAATCAGGTGTAAAAATTTACTCCTCCCAATTCCATCACATTTTGTTACAGCGGGCCATAACATTGCTCAATTGAAATTCCAAGTAATAGAGCAAGTCCATACACCATGCAGGGGAGGCAATCGTATTAGTTTATTAAAAAGAAGGGAGGCATATTGGATTCATGAGTTGAACTCAATGGCACCTAAGGGGTTGAATAAAGAATATGTGCAATCTTTCCTAACATCATAGATACATTATTATCTTTATTATTGCTGTTTTGACCATCTCTATATGACAAATTCTTCCTATATAATAATGTTTTGACATGACTGTAAACTATATGAAATTAACACACAGAATCTCTATTAAAGAAACACCAGAATTGAATTCTATGAATCCCTATCTGTGAGCACGGACCAACACTGATCACACCCCTTTCTGAGTAGCACGACGTGGGATACCGTCATTTTACCCAATTTTGCACTGAGACACATCCTGAACGCAACAGCGCTCTATGCAGGATGGCTATCACCAGGGTAACCCATAATGATAGACTGATACTATACACGCCCCCCTCCCACGTCCTTCCTGCCTGTGGAACACACAGCATGACGCGGTAGAACCGCACGCCCAGACACTTCCGCTTTGGAGCTTCCGGTCGGCAGGAACAGCCTCCACGTGTATATAACAATGGCGGGTGCACTTTAAAGAGCACGGGAGACAAGCGGTGGAATCCGCGTCCACGCTACCACTCACCTCACGCCTCTATTACTGGAAAGGTACCGCACTTTCATAATACTACTTCTGTCTAGCAGCTTGGCCTTTACATTTTATCAGAGCACGCTATTAACCACAGGCTTATTTTGATCCCACAGACAGACGGCCAGTTATGTTTCAATATAGTTCCTAATGGTAGGTTGCACCATCACGCCACTATGGGCTCACTGGGAATGGGATATTAGTATAATAGTTTACATTTAAAATATCCTTCTCATATAGGACAGGTTGCCCTGTGCTTTCAGTACAATATATAGGCATGTGCTCATGTACATTTTTTCTTGAATAATATTTTTTTATTGAATATTTTTTCTTGAATTTTTGGGTTCTTTAACATACTTTTGTGTCCTTCAGTGTGCTTATATTTTCCTATTGCTGAATTTCCATTTTTCTATGTCTGCTATAATGCTTTATTGGGACATGGCATAAATACTATATTACGTAGAACTGTACCCAGCAATAATTTTTGTATATACCTTGGTTTATTTATTTATTTGTAATTTTTATTTTCAGTACGTTGACGAAGGTCGCTGTGACCGAAACGTTTACTGTATGTACTGTACCCTATTAAAACACTAATTTTTACCTGTATTATCCACGTGTGTGTGCCAAGTTAGTCTATATAAATACACGGATTGGGATCCTACTTGTGCACCACCACCTTAGAGTTGTGCCAACGGTTTTGTATATCTGTGCTTAACTACTGTCTGGACTTCTAGTTGGAGCTATTCGCCCCTGGAACTGCTACTGGCCTGTAAGGAATCCTGACATCATCTCCTCTAGGTCTGTGTTTATTTGGACTGCGGTGCTGGACTTTTGAGGGACTTAAAGCCCAAAAGGTACACATAGTGACTTTCTCTTGTTAATGCCACTCCGGTATAAGCTGGATATCCACGTGTAAATGCCGAGTGCATTCCCACCTTTATGATTGCTGGACTTCTACACTTTAGTGCTGTGTGCGTGCTCATTCTTAATATCGCTGGACTGCCTCATTAAATGCGGGGTGCTTACTCGCATACTTTCTGCTGGACTCCTACGTTTAATGCCTTGTACACACCTGCATTATATTACTGTTGGACTGGTTATATTAGCAGTCACGCCCCACTCTTCAGTTACTCTGGACATTTCTATATTGCGTTGTGTTTTCGTTACAATTGCAGGAAGTGCTGTTAGTTTTGCTTTACTTGTATCATTCCATATTGTGCTGTGTTTTCGTTACAATTGCAGGAAGTGCTGTTAGTTTTGCTTTCCTTGCATCATTCCATATTGTGCTGTGTTTTCGTTACTATTGCAGGAAGTGCTCTGTTAGTTTTGTTACACTTGTTAAATAAATATATTTATTTGCATCAACTTTGGTCTCAGTGTCATATTATCCCACGCGATCAGATTCCGTAGTACCCATATAATTGGTGGGTTATTATATAGCTGATGGATAACAAGCACTAAAATCATTAATATAAAGCACACAGCAATGTCACTGAACTAGTAAAAGTAATGATGTCACAGCTGTATGCAAAGACCACAGTGATGCTGCAGTATAATGATGACAGCATTATAATAAAAGGTACTGTGTATAAATAATGTCACAGTAGAGGGATAATGAACAGTGATATCACAGTACAGGGAAAATACATGTTGGCAATGGCATTACTTAGAATCCGGGTGCAGCATCAAGTCTTTTAGATAAGAAGATATTATTTTGCCATTTTGTAAATCATTGGCATGTCCCTATCTTTAATATTCAGTCCAGACTTGGGCAGTTATGATCTGTTGCCTAAATTAAATGCATTTATCCTTGAGAAGAGAAGGCTGAGGGATGATAAGGTCTATAGCAACAGCCATTTTTCTGCCACCGACTCTGGGAAGCTGGCAAGTGGCGAATGCTGTCCCTGGAAGCAAGCAGACCAAGACTCCCGGGGGATCGGCTCCAACAATCTCTACAGTTGATGAGTTTTCAGCTATTATCTGTGTAGAACATCCACACGGTCAAATCATGATCATAACACTGGACTGCTGTGGCCAAATCCTTGTGCACAAATAGGCAAAGGCATATACAGAGCACTGAGCCTCATAACAAAAATGTATATTTTCCCCTGCTTCATCACCTCTATTCCTTTTATTCTTCACTGCTTGTTTGTAAATTCATATATACTTCTAAGGCACAAAGGACCTTAATTTTGCTTGACCCACATTCACTACCCAATTCCTGTAGCATGTAGTGACTGTACCAAGTTTTTCCCTAGTCCCTGGTGGTATCGCAGTGACTGTGTTGACTGTTAGTTCTACATAAAAAAAACATGGATGAAGCCAACAAGCTCTGTGCCCATATCATTGGATCTCCTCTATAATATGTACACCCTTGTATTTACAATTACTAGGAATGGGATTAATGGCGCAGACCACAAATATTGCAGATTAAATTTATATATTGAAGCTGCAGCAGAAATAAAATGCTATAATATATCAGTCCTACAGGATATAGAGTTGAAACCAGAAGTTTACATACACTATATAAAAAGACACATCTGCATGTTTTTCTCAATATCTGCCATGAAATCAGAATAAACCTTTTAGGTCAATTAGGATTACCATAATTATTAATATTTGCCAAATGCCAGAATAATGAGAGAGAATGTTTAAGGCATTTTTATTACTTACTGCATAGCCAAAAGTTTACATACACTAAGATTGCCTTTAAACAATTCTGGAATGCCCATATGATGGTGTCATGTGTTTGGCAACATCTGAGTTAATTATAGTCACACCTGTGGATGTATTTTAATGCACACCAGAAACACACTGCTTCTTTGTGTATCATCATGGATAGGTCTCAAGAAATCAGACAAGGTATCAGAAAGAGAATTGTGGACTTGCACAAGTCTGGCTCATCCTTGGTTATAATTTTAAGATACCTGAAGGTGCCGCGTTCATCTGTACAAACAATTACACGCAAGCACAAACAATATGGGAATGTCCAGCCATCTTACTGCTCAGGAAGGAGATGGGTTCTGTGTCCCAGAGATGAAAGTGCTTTGGTACGACATATGCATATCAACCCAAGGACAAAATCAAAAGACCTTGTGAAGATGATGGTAGAAGCTGGTAAGATTGTGTCAATATCTGCAGTGAAATGATTACTGTATCAACATGGGCTGAAAGGCCTCTCTGCCAGGAAGAAGCCATTACTCTAAAAGAAACATAAAAAAGCCAAATTAATGTTTGCAAATGCACACAGGATCAAAGACCTTAATTTTTGTAGACATGTCCCGTGTTCTGATGAAACTAAAATTGCATTTTTTCGGTACAATGGCCATCGTTACGTTTGTGTATGGGGTGTATTGAGCAGAGCCGTGTGTGTATGAGGTGTGCGGAGCGGATCCACGTGTATATGAGGTGAGCCGAGCCGTGTGTGTACGAGGTGAGCAGAGCAATGTGTGTACGAGGTGAGCGGAGCCGTGTGTGTACAAGGTATACTGAGCGGAGCCGTTTGTGTACGGAGCGGAGCCGTGTGTGTACGAGGTGTACGGAGTGGAGCCGCGTGTGTATGAGGTAAGCAGAGCCGTGTGTGTACGAGGTGAGCGGAGCCGTGTGTCTACAAGGTGGACGGAGCAGAGCTGTGTGGGGGTATGGAGTGGAGCCGCGTGTGTACGAGGTGTATGGAGCGAAGCCTCGTGTGTATGAGGTGTACGGAGCGGAGCCGCTTGTGTACGAGGTGAGCGGAGCAGAGATGTGCGGGTATTTTGGCATGGGGGGCCATCTGAAAGTTCGCACCGGGGCCCATAACTTTGTAGTTACGCCACTGGGTGGCAGCATCATGTTGTGGGGTTGTTTTGCTACAGGAGTGACTGGTGCACTTCCCAAAATAGATGGAATCATGAGAAAAGATTATGTGGCAATACTGAAGCATCATCTCAAGACATCAGCCAGGAACATAAAGCTTGGGCGGAAATGGGTCTTCCAAATGGACAATGACCCGAAGCATACTGCCCAAATGGTAACAAAGAGGCTTAAGGATAACAAAGTCAATGTTTTGGAGTGGCCATCACAAAGCCCTGATCTCAATCCTATTGAAAATTTATAGGTCAAAGCTGAAAAGGCCGATGCGAGCAAGGCGACCTACAAACCTGGATCAGTTCACACCAGTTTTGTCAGGAGGAATGGGCCCAAATTCCGACCAACTATTATGAGAAGCTTGTGGAAGGATATCCCAAACATTTGACCCAAGTCATTCAGTTTAAGGGCAATGGTACAAATACTAATGAAATGTATGTAAACCTTTGACTTTGCAGTAAGTAATAAAAATACCTTAAAATATTCTCTCTCTCATTACTCTGACATTTGGCCAACATGAATAATTATGATAATCCTAATTGACCAAAAATGGGAAAGGTTTATTCTAACTTCATGTCAGATATTGAGGAAAAACATGCTTTTTACTTTTTACATAGTGTATGTAAACTTCTGCTTTCAACTGTAGATACCTATAGGAACATTTTTTTTAAGTAATATTTTACCAAAATGCCTGTAATTTTGGGGAAAAAAAAATGTATGTATAATTTAATTTAAAAAAAATTTGGGCCACTCGTCTTCTATAGCATCTATGCATTACAGTACATAGCAGATTGCAGAATAAGTTAAAAGTAAATCTGTCAATGAGCTTATCTGATTGCAAAGTAAAGCCCATCCTACACATTAGATTAATGTTGTCCAAACCCAACGATATTGATGTGTTCACTGACAATCTCATGTGCATGGAGATGCCAGTCAACTGATGGAGAGTAGTGATAAGCGAGTATACTCATTGCTCGGGTTTTCCCGAGCGTGCTCGGGTGTCCTCCGAGTATTTTGGCGTGCTCGGAGATCTAGTTTTCGTCTAATCTGCATGATTTGCGATTTGTAGACAGGCTGATTACTTGTGGGAATTCCCTAAAAAACATGCATTCCACACATGTATTCAAGCTGTCTAGCAGTCGCAAATCATGCAGATGAGACAACAAAAACTAAATCTCCCAGCACGCCAAAATACTCGGAGGACACCCGAGCATGATCGGGAGAACCCGAGCAACGAGTATACTCCTCATCACTAATGGGGAGGTGTTGATCGGGCATGTCTGATTTCGGACTGGCAATTGCATTGTTCTCCTGGAGGACAAAAGAACACTCCACCGAATGAGCGCTCTTGTGAATGGGAGTGAGCCGGGAAGGCTGTTGGATGAACTAACGGCCGAAACATCGTTCGGCGACAGCTATCTAATGTTTATGGCTGGCTTAACTCTTAACTCTCTTCTCCTCAGCTACCTGGTAAGTGCATTAATGGCGGAATAAATGTTGAACTTGATATATTTATAAATTACCTTAGAAGATTGTTCTGGAAAGAGTTAAGATTTAAATGGGTGGCCCTCTACTAGGACAAACCCTTCTCATTGTGAATTTTTCCTACAGTTAGAATGAAAAAAACTATACTCACCCTCCAAGCCGCCAACATTCATGTGGTGTCAGCACTCGTGTTCCAGGGACTCATGTTAGGTTCTTACCTCTTTGGATGCATAAGTAATCAATGGGAAGTTTTGGCCAGCTGTAGCTTTCACTTCGTCTTGATTTGGGTTCTATGGTGAATGATGCGCCAGGTGCTTCATCCTGCTGAAAAATATATTATCTTGTCTGTGAAGACATAAAAATTGTCCCTACCTAGTCTATACAGAGCAGATATATGGTTAAACTCCTGAGTGCATAGCGTTCGTTCTTCGCATTGCAGAACCCACAATCAATTTCAAAACTGGAATTGACAATTTCTCAGAAGGTCTCTACGAAATTTACATCTATTTTCTTGAGAGTGGCTCTCAATTGAAAAGAAGCATGAATGTGCTCCGGGAATAGGAACACTTGGCAGAGAAAAGTGTGCACATAGTTCTGCGGTGATTGTGGAGAAGTAAACGCTCCTGTGTGATTAAAATATACACTCACTTTATTGTAGAATCAATTGGGGAGGCATCGGCAGCAAAGGCCAAATATTCACAGGATTTGTTGCCAATGAAATGCATGAGCTCCATTCTTCAATAGGAACAATAATTATGCAAATCTACACATTGAATTCTGCATGTTCTAAATATATATGAGCTTCATTCTTTCTTGAGTAGTTTAATCTTCTTATTAGCAGATATAAGGGAGGATTATGGTATTAACCCTTTAGCGACCACCAATACATCCTTTTTACTGCCCTGCGATATGAGACTAGCATTCCCCGACAAGTGACAATCCAGCGGCTGTCAGCTGTACTCTGACAACTTGCTGTATCAGCCTCAATCAGTGTTGGCACCAACTATGGTTATTTAACCCCTTAAATGCTGCTTTCAATACAGACTATGACATCAAGTTGGTTAACAGAGTGTGGGAGAGCTCCCTCTTTAGTCCCATTGGCACCCTGAGCTCTTGATCATGTGGTCATAATATTTGCCATGGCAGTTCATGGCCAAATAACATCCTTTCACCTTAATGACGAGGCCAATTTTTACAATTCTGACCACTGTCCCTTTATGAGGTCATAACTCTGAAATGCTTCAATGGACTGATTCTGAGAATGTTTACTCGTGATATATTGTACTTCATGATAGTGGTAACATTTCTTAGATATGACTTGCGTTTATTTGTGAAAAATTTTGCAAATTTCAAACATGCTCTCCATGCACGTGTGGTTGTAAGTGGATACTGAATCTGTATTACTGTAAGATGTCCAACATTACATTTAGAGTAGCTTTCCTTGAGGGCTCTTATAGGCTGTGTGCCTCACGGTTGGGCACCTGCTCCATAGGAGGCTGTTTTTAAAAAGTGCGTTTTTCACTGTTAGGTAGAGTGAATTGTTCACCTCCTCTGCAACTTAATTGTTTGCGTTTGCTGCCAACCTTAGTACCTTTATATTTATAGGATATGCCATAAATGTCTAGTAGACATGGATCCCACCACTGTGACCTTTACATGTTGAGAACAGGACCTCTATGTACCCGGTCAGGAATGGAAAAGTGTCTGTGCATGCGCTACTATCACACTTCTTGTCTATGGGAGCTCCAGAAACAGCCGAGTGAGCGAGGCGGGGCGGTATGCCTCAGATTGTAACAGATATAGCTCAGGCCCTTTATAGTCATCGCATTGCCTGGTTAACATTGATATTTTATTTTGACCCAGAAGTGAAGTTTCAGTTGGTACCACAAGACCATTCAGATCTCACTGATGAAAGAAACTGAATTTGTTCTTCATGGATTTCTCTAGACAAAGCAGAATGAAATGCTCATGAAATAAGAATACTATCCCACCCCCAGCGTAGCCCAGCCCGGCCAGAACAAATTGCTTTACTTCAGTTTAATTTTATTTTCAATTTTATGCTACACTGAAATAAAAATATCACTCTCTTAAGAATATTCTTATGTTAAAATCCAGCCGAAATCCTATTATCTGTGCCCTCTTTACTCTATAATTGTGCCTTACCTCATCAGTTTCTGATTGCCCTAGTTATTATCTAGAAATTGGCTGTAGACAATTGAGAACATCTCATGACTCGGAACGTGTTGGCCATGGAGATGACAGGCTTCCAACAGCAAATTGCTCTGAGGACAAAAATACCTTCAAGATATTTAGTTTATTATATTCAAGACTATCAAAAATGCTGCGAAAAAGCAGGACAAAGACCGAGAGGATTCCAGCTATATTTCATCTTTCTTGATGTGTGACTTGGCCAACTAGCACCTATGCAAAATAGAGGAAACAAACTAACATTTTTGATTTGGTGAAATAGTCTCATGCACGTATGTCATTACTATCCATACATGTCAATCAGCTAACATTTCAACTGCATTAAGAAGTTACGGGTGGAGGCGCTCTCCTGAACACTCAATATGGCTGCTCAACTTCCTAGCTTGATTGAGGACCCGGATGCTGGAGAGATTCAGTACATTGTGTCCTCCGGTGGCATCTGGCGAATGCGATGTGTACTGGCATAGGCTTCATCTGCACATGGCACAGGCCCTTGTTAGCTTGTGATGACTAACCAATATCAGTACATTGGGGCAGACTTGGGCTCATCAGATACTTTTGTCTATCTCTACACCACCTATTAATTGGCTTAATGAACAGCAGTATTTAGGAAGTTGTTAAGAAGTTGGTGTCCGATTTTAAAGAAGTTGTGCCAAGAATATATGGTATAACCTATTGGAAAAAATAAAAAGGATGTGTCTAAAGGAGACCTCTAGTGACAGACCATATCCTAGGATCTCACTACCTATGAGGGTTTGTGCACAGGTAAGCGTTTAAGCGTTTTTACCAGCAAAAATGCTTAAAAAACACTTACAAGAAGCATCCCATTCATTTGAATGAATTCCGCACTTTTTGTGCATATTGATGCATTTTTTTCCAGGTAAAAAACGCATCACGGTAAAAAACGCAGCATGCTCATTAATTTCGTGGAAAAATCCGCATTTCTAACTATATTCTATGAGACTGGGGACGCTCCGGAAAAAAATGTGCGTTTTCTGGGAAGGAGTCCGTTTTTTTGTCAGGAATTTTCTGCATACTTGGGTACATAGCCTTAATGTTGGGAAAAGAACTATCTTGACTCACCCCCCACCCTACACACACAATCCAGGAGTCTCTTAGCCATGTTTGTGTTGCAGCTGACATTTAGGTAAATATGAATTGATACTGCGCAGGCATTGCTGGTGCCATCCTCTCTCTAGCAAAATGGCGCCGTGGCGCAGTAGCATCTATTGGATCGCCTGCTACTGGATTGATGCTTCTGTGCAGGCGAGACCATTTTGAGAATTTATTTTTTCCTGAATACATGAATATATAACCAAATAAAATAATTACATGGATATTATAGATGTTATTCATGCTACAGCGCAGCCGCTGCCTGCTGAATGTGAAATGTATTTACTTTTTTCAAAACATATTCAGTATGTAAAATAGGGAACAGGTCAGTGGAATCAGTGACCTGTCAGAAGCCATACAGATGAATAGCTAAGCAGAGCATCACATGAAGACCCCCCCCACAGGCCCACCCAGGAGGAGGAGCATATCAGTAATTCAACCCACAAAACGGATTTCATGAACCAAGGTGTAATTTTAATTAGCATAATGGCGCCAACCTGACACTGTCTGTAGGTTATGCCTATAAACCAGTTATGTCACGCAAGTAGTTAATAAATAACATTTCCCACATGTCTACTTTACATCTGCATCATTTTTGAAACATAAGTTGACCAGCGATTTCTCATTTTTCCAACAAAATTTACAAAACCATTTTTTTTTTTGGGACATCACATTTGAAGTGACATTGAGGGCTCTATATGATAGAAAATACCCAAAAAGTGACAGCAGCCTAAAAACTGCTCCCCTTAAGGTGCTCAAAACTACATACAAGAAGATTATTTATCACCACCAGTGCTTCACATGAGCTAAAGCAGTTTGGAAGGAAAAAATGAACATTTAACTATTTTTCACAAAAAATTTACTTTAGCCCCAAATTTTTTATTTTCATAAGGGTAACATGAGAAAATGGACCTGAAAAGTTGTTGTGTGATTTCTCCTTAGTACACAGATACTCCATATGTGGGGGAAATCTACTGTTTGGGCACACAACAGAGGTCAGAAAGGAAGAAGCACCGTTTGACTTTCTGAATATAAAATTGCCTGGAATCGAGAATCACATTTGGAGAGGCCCTGATGTACCTAAACACTGGAAACCCCCAACAAATGACCCTATTTTGGAAACTAGTCTCCTAAAGGAACTTATCTAGATGTGTCGTGAGCACCGTGAACCAGCATGTGCCTCACAGAAATGTATAACGTTGAGCCATGAAAATAAAAAAAATCACTTTTTCCACAAATATGTTCTCTTAACCTTGTGAAAATAAAAAAAATTGGGGCTAACAGGAGAAAATGGACCCCAAATTGTTCTGCAATTTCTCCTGAGAGAAATTTCTCCATGTGAAGGCCAAGGCTCCAAAACATCATTTCTACCGCGCAGGGTCCAGTTAGATGAAGGGCAGTTTGATGCCAAAATTTTTCTGGGCCACCACAAGGTTTACAAAATCCTCAGAGAAAAAGATACTGAAAAAGTCTTTCTGTAAGGCAGGTGGTGTCAAATTCCATTCCTGATGGAATCTTGGGGGGGAGGATGCGGTCCATACGAGGTCAGTAACGGTGGGCGCTGGTTGGTTTTCTGTCCTGAGTGGTCTGCTGGTAATTGAGTATCACTTGAGAAAGAGGAGGATGATGAAAAATAAAGGAAGGTGGCATGCTGTCCCTCACGATCAGTGTTGGGGGGCAAGGAAGGCTTATGCCTCCTCTGCTGAATAGTGATTGGGACGAACGAGACATTTTTTCACGTATGAGGTGTTTGCCTGTGTACAGGAGAGCCCCGGCGCTTGCACACTACAGTACTTTGCTCTGACTTTGCAGGAGCACGATACCGAGACTTCTGCGGAAGACGCAGGGACGTGTCAGCCACATGAACCAAGGAGAACGGCATTGCAAAAACGTGTCAGCCACACGAACCAAGGAGAACGGCATTGCAAAAAGATAGGAGGTGCCAGACAAAGAGACACCTCTTGGACTGGACTGCCGCAGGCTAGCATAACAAAATGTATTTTTCTTCTTACAGGTCATGTTAGGGGCATATATACAGCATTGTAGAATACTACAAATCAAGCCTGAAAGTTGTTGGCCGTAACTCACATCAGCCAAACCTGGTGACCGGCTCCCTTTAACCCCTTCCCGACCTTTGACACAGCGTATGCGTCATGAAAGTCGGTGCCAATCCGACCAATGTCGCATATGCTGTGTCATGAATTGATCGTCCTCCTCCATCGGGTGACCGGGGTCAATGAAAGGTCACCCGACCCACAGGTTCAGGGGAACTTGTACTTCACCCCAGGGGGGGCGGCTTTGCCCCCCCATGGCTACGATCGCTCTGATTGGTTGTTTCACTTTCAACCAGAGTGATTGTAATATTTCACCAATGAAATTTGGTGAAATATTACAATCCAGCCATGGCCGATGCTGCAATATCATCGGCCATGGCTGACACCCCCCCCCCCGATCTGCCGTCGCCGTCAGTATTTGCTCCCCCTCCCCTGCACTTCGCTCCCCCCCGGTACCTCCTGAGTCCTGGTGTCCCTACCGGACCCTTCATGGGCTCCATTTTCAAAGATGGTGGGCGCATGTACAGTGCACATGTTGAATATGCCGGCCAGCAGATTCATTCATTCCTTCCAGGTACATTTTGATCACTGTGATAAACCCTATCGCAGTGATCAAAATAAAAAAAAAGTAAATAAACCCCCTGTTTATCACCCCCATAGGTAGGGAGATATAATAAAATGAAGAAAATATATTTATTTTTATTTTTCCATTTGGGTTCGAGTTGGAATTAGGGTTAAGATTAGGGTTAGGGGTATGTTGGGTTTGGGATTAGGGTTAGGCTTGTGGTTAGGGTTGGGATTAGGGGTGTGTTGTAGTTAGCGTTGAGTTAGAATTGAGGGGTTTCCACGATTTGGGCACATCAGGGGGTCTCCAAACGCAACATGGTACCACCAATGATTCCAGCCAATTTTGCGTTCAAAAAGTCAGACGGTGCTCCCTCCCTTCCAAGCCCCGACTTGTGCCCAAACAGTGGTTTACCCCCACATATGGGGTGTCAGCGTATTCAGGAAAAATTGCACAACAACATAGGGGGTGTAATTTCTCCTATTACCCTTGGGAAAATAAAAAATTGGGGGCTAAAAAATTACTTTTGTGGAAAAAAAAAATGATTTTTTATTTTCACGGCTCTGCGTTATAAACTTCTGTGAAGCACTTGGCGGTTCAAAAGTGCTCACCACACATCTAGATAAGTTCCCTCGGGGTCTAGTTTCCAAAATGGGGTCACTTGTGGGGGGTTTCTACTGTTTAGGTACATCGGGGCTCTGCAAACGTAACATGACGCCCGCAGACCATTCCATCAAGTCGGCATTTCAAAATGTCACTACTTCCCTTCCGAGCCCCGACGTGTGCCCAAACAGTGGTTCCCCACAACATATGGGGTACCAGCGTACTCAGGACAAACTAGACAACAACTTTTGGGGTCCAATTTCTCCCGTTACCTTTGTGAAAATAAAAAATTGCGGGCTATAAAAATCATTTTTTGGGGAAAAAAATGATTTTTTATTTTCACGGCTCTGCGTTATAAACGTCTGTGACGCACTTGGGGGTTCAGAGTGCTCACTAGTTTCCAAAATGGGATCACTTGTGGTGGGGAAGGTCCAATGTTTAGGCACACAGGGGCTCTCCATACGTGATATGGTGTCCGCTAACGATCGGAGCTAATTTTCCATTCAAAAAGTCAAATGGCGCTCCTTCCCTTCTGAGCCCTGCCATGCGCCCAAACAGTGGTTTATGACTTCATATGAGGTATCGGTGTACTCAGGAGAAATTTCCCAACAAATTTTAGCATCCATTTTATCCTGTTGCCCATGTGAAAATGAAAAAATTGAGGCTAAAAGAAAATTTGTGAAAAAAAGAATTTTTGGTACTCACCATAAAATCTCTTTCTTGGAGCCTTCATTGGGGGGACACAGGTAACCATGGGGTGTATGCTGCTGTCGCTAGGAGGCTCACACTATGCAAATAAAGTAAAAACTGGCTCCTCCTTCGTAGCATACACCCACTGACAAGCAGGAAGTACCTCAGTTAAGTGTTAAAGCAGTAGGAGAAGCAACCAACAAACTCCACATCTGTACCGGCTCAACAACCAAGGCACGTAGGCCCAAAGCCAGTACAAACAAATAGGGAGGGTGCTGTGTCCCCGAATGAAGGCTCCAAGAAAGAGATTTTATGGTGAGTACCAAAAATCCTTCTATCGCTTTATTGGGGGACACAGGTAACCATAGGACGTCCTAAAGCAGTCCCCAAGGGTGGAAACAGAAGGAATGCAGAGAAAAAAAGGACTGAGGCCGACCGGTGCGTAACCGCCGCCTGTAGCACCTTTCCTTCCTAGGCCTGCATCGGACTAGACATAAGTATGAACTTTGTAAGACTTTGCCATAACATGCAAGTATGACTAGGTCGCGGCCCTGCAACCTCTAAAGCCGAGGCCTAGCAAGAAACTGCCCGAGGATTTATCCAGAGTATGGACCGGAGAGGAGCAAGAAGGACCTAGAGAAGAAAGGGCAATGTCTGCACTGATGTGGAATGAAAAAGAAACGGAGAACGGCAGCATAATGCTGCCAACTCAGAACTCCCCTGATATCTCCTCTTGTAGCCAATAAGGCTAATGGAACAAAATAGTAGTACTTACACCACCTGAATCAGATCTTCAGAAACGGTCGTAGAAACTTGAGGATGCAGGTTTTCTTGCCCAAAGCATGGCCAGAATGACCTGATGGTAAAAACTCCAGTCCCTTTCAGAAGTAGGCTTCAAGGCCATGGCGTTAAACTTAAACGACTGTGAAACTGTGGCGGAAGAGAGGCCTTGTGGAAGAATATCTGGACGGTCTGGAAAGCCCCAGGAGGCGTCCATGGGCCTGTACACCAGCTCCAGGTACCAGGTCTGACTCAACAGCTTGTAGTTGTCAGGACTACTGGAAACCCTTCTTATTTTTTTTTTTTTTGACTCCTGTGATTAAGGGAAGAGGAGGGACAGAAGAGGCATCTGAAACTGGGACCACAGAATCACAAGTGCGTCGCAGCCAACAGCCATCGGATCCTGGAACCTAGTAACGTACCGGGGAACCTTTTGGTTCATTCGAGAAGTCATTAGGTGCCCTACCTCTGACAAATTTAGCCGAAGACGGCGGTGTTGAGAGACTACTCGCCTGACGCTAACCCCCAATACAAAAAAAAAAAATCGGCTTCCTAGCAGTCTACCCTTGGAATGTGGACGGCTGATATGGCGGGGACATGGTCGTCTGCCCAATGTAGGATCATTGCTATCTCTACCCTGATCCGTGAGTTGTGAGTCCCACCTTGATGGCTTATGTTGCAAAGACATACTGATAGGGAATTTAGATTGTGAGCCTCATCGGGGACAGCGATGATGTGTGCAAACTGTAAAGCGCTGCGGAATATGGGAATATGCCAGCGCCATACAAACATAAATACTATTATTACTACTATGTAAGCCACAGCTGTGACAAAGTCAGACTGACTGCGGACTGGCTTGCCTGCGAGGAGAGACTGCCAGCGGAGGATGGCAAGAAGAATTGCCTTGATCTCCAAGAGACAAATGGGGAGGAGGGTCTCATGAACATTCCAGTGACCTTTCTAGAATGAGGAAGCGAGTTCCCCAACCCTGAAGACAGGCATCGATGTTGATGATCTGCCAACAGAGTGGGAGAAATGACCTCCTGTGCAGGGCAAAGACGGACAGTGTCCACAAATAGAGGGACAGCTTCGCATTGAGAGGTAAAAGCACTGGCCGATCCAGGGAACAGTCCAGGGAAACAATTCTCTTGTCCCAGGTAGACCGGAGGGCCAATTGAAGAGGGCGGGTGTGAAGCTGGGCATAAGACACCGTTTCTATGACCACCATGACCTCTGTGAAGAACGTGGCAGCGGATGCCAGGCTGAACTGGAGAGCCGTGAACTGGTAAAGATGGTCCTGTATCGCAAAACCGAAGGAACTTTCGATGCCGTACACAATAGAAATGTGCAGGAAAGCATTCTGAATGTCCGCAGAGTAAAGTAAGCCCCCCTGCTCCATGGAGGGGAACACCGAGCGCAAGGTGTTATGATTGAGTCACCGTAGGAGGCAAAAATAGAAATGCTAGCTAAGTCCAGAAAACCAGAGAAGTTGGCAGCTATCGGATTGCAGACCCCTGAACCTATCAACACAACTAGCAGTAGCCGTGGGGGGCTCCTACGATGCCCTAGGCCCCTCGATCACAGCCGGAGGACTACATAGCCTAAAGACAGAAAGGGAAATCTAAACTGCCCCAGAGCAGACCCCAAAGTAAAAGGCAGCCCCCCACATATAATGACAGTGAAGCAAGAAGAAAGAACAAAACACAGACAGAAAGATAGACTGAGCAAAGATGGGGCCCACGCTAGCTTAGATAGGAATGGACAGGAAGGCTGCTGTCTGCAATCCGTGAAAACCCCTATGAAAATAAGAGCCAACAAACTGACAGTAAAAAAGGCCCTGAAGACGCTAGGCTTCAAAAAGCTATGTCAGTACTCAGGAATATTCTGAAGACAGAGCAACAGGCAAAAGGAGATTCAGCTCACCCCAGCAGGGAATGGCAGAATCCAGAAAACCAAGGAAAACAAAACACTAATGCAAAAAGGCAAAGCAGAAATCTTAGCTTTAGATGAGCAGGAATCAGACTGGTTTCCTAGAAGTCCACAGAGAAATCACCCGCAGGCCAGAAGGGCGTCGGCAGCCTTATATCCAGTCATCAACTCCACTCAGCCAGTCATCATAATCAGCCCCAGGTTTTTGACAATCAGGCTCACTACCTTTCTTCACCAGAAGAGGGAGTTCCTCGGGCCTCAGTAGTGAAGGGGAAAATGAACTCACAACAGCAAGGACTCCGTTCTGAAGAGGCAAATACGAAGGTGGCAATTCAACTGCTCGAGGTCAAAGATCGGGGAGAAACGTCTTTTTTCGGGAGCACGAAAAGGTTCGAGTAGAAACCAGAAAACCGCTCATGGCAAGGAATGGGTACAATGACACCTGAGCTTAGGCAGGGACGAGACGGCTTGGAGAACCCATGAGAGGGTTGAATTGGCGGGAAGGAAAAATGTCTTCCTGGGGCAAAGAAAATTCCATCTTGTAGCCGGGTGTAACGATCACCCTGACCCAGGCGTCGTCGACCGCCGACAAGCAAGTCTCCGAAAAAGAAGAAAACTGCCTTCCACCCTGGAAAGAAACCCAGGTAGGGGTGGACCCATCATTAGAGGAGAATCTGTGATAGGGGGATCCGGAGGACTTAGAGACGGGTCCTAGGCCTCCAGTGAGGAATAGCTTGAAGGAAGGTTTCCTTCTTTCATTTTTGCAGGAGAATGGTCCTGCTGGACGGAACCGCCCTAGGAAAGACAGAGAGGTGCTTTCACCTCTGGTGCTTCAGAAGGGATCTGGACCAGCTTGGTCCAAAAGAGCTAGATCTGCTAGCTCCTCTGTAGGAACTGCCGCCATAATCCCCCGAAGAAGAATCCTGGCCCAGGGCGATATGGCTTTCAGCACTCAAGAGGAGGCGAAATTAGGTCAGAGAGAAGTGCATGACGCCTATAAGACAGATCCAGCTAAGGCCACAATCTGTCTGTCCATAGCGTCCTTGAGAGACGCCGCATCAGGGCTGGACAGAACAGTTTGAGAGGCTAAGCGTGAAAAAAGGCAGATCCACCTTAGGGGGATCGGACCAAATGCCGACACGGTCTAAACTAAAAAGGTCTAGAACGTCGAGACGTTTTCATCCCGGGAAGCATTTGCAGAGAAGCTCCCAGAGTCTAGAGGTGGTAGCCTCAAACTCTTTGGGAAAAAATGCTGGAGGGACGACTCACCTCCTGAATGAAACAGATGTCCTGAGCAGCCGCATGCTCCACTTTTACTTCGAGAGTTTGAACAATAGCCGAAATAAGTTTATTTACCAAGTCCCGCGTCCTAGAAGTCTGATCCACCTCCGAGTCAGACTCTGACTGAAAAGCTACATCCGACCCGATGTCCGCCTCCGAGGAGGGGGAACGGGTAGAGAGGGGCATTTTAGATGCCACAGAGGGACCCGGTGAACTGGATGAGGAGCTAGACAGAGTCCGCTTCCTAATTCCTTCTCCTGATCTGTCCCTGTGAAGGTCGTAGTCGGGTGCGTGCGAATCACCATGGGAGGTGTTCGGGACACTGGTGGTGGCAGACAGATGTGGCATACATTCCAGGACCTGTACCAGGGCCTGTGAATTTTCTAGTCAGGTCCGAGACTGACTGAGACCTGGCAACAGCCCACTCCGGAGGGAGGGGAGTGCTTTCATCTCAAAAATTGAATCTACTGTCCGGCTAGAGACCGGCTGGGACATGGCAACAGCCCACTCTGGAGGGAGGGGAGTGCCGTCTTCCAGGCAGATGCCGAGGGACCTGGTCTCGCTTCCCTTGTTCCATACCAGATATGTCCTTGTGGACATCGCAGACAGGTGCGTGCGAAACACCATAAAAGGTGTTCGGAGCACTGGTGGCAGTAGACTGATGCAAAAGGCGCTCCAGGACCTGGGTCGTAGTCTATGAAACCTCTGTCAGGTTGGATAATGACTGAGACATGGCAGCAGCCCACTCCGGAGAGGGGCGAGTGCTCTCGACCTGGACATTAGGGGACTGCTATAGGGCAGACACGGTGGAAAAGCTCCAGTAAGGGCAAAAACAATGCAGCCTAGTCAGAAGGGTACTGCTGTTATACAGATGGTGGCCAAAAGGGAGAGACGAAGACTGCTGCCGGGCATAGATAAGTCCCTATAAAGTAGAAAAAATGGCAACCAGCCTAGGCTGGTCATACCTGAACCCGAGATGGCGCTGTCGCTGCTCAGGCTGCAGTGTCTCCAAGATCCGGTGTCGGATAGAGATGGATGCCTGCTGGAGATGCACAAATCTTCGTCCGCTGCTACAGACAGAGACACAATGCCTGCTGTGCCCTCTGGGTCCTGTGGCAGATGGTGACAGACAGTGCACAAATCCACAGATAGTGCATGATGCCAAACTTGCAGGCCTTGTGACGCTATACTGGGGTCGAGTCTCGGGTGACAGGGAGAGAGGGCTAGAGAGGCCTACTCACTGACTAAAGAAAACAACAAGGCCATCGGGAGGGGGCGTGTCTAAGCCCAAGGCACACGCCGATTGGCCTGGTAATGCTCAGGGCGCGCACTGTTTGGCCAAGGGGCACTGACTGGCAAGAGAGCGTGGTTACGTGGCCGGGAGAGAAGGCCCAAAGCCAAGGGCTCAATTAGCAGAAGGAACCAGATAGGCCGCGCCATCTCAGGCTAATGTTCCGGCCGGCGAAAAACCAAAGAAAAGAGCCCCTCCTAATGGCTGACACAGCAGGAGCGCCAGTAGTGACCAGACCTGCAAGGGAGAGACAGGTACAGTGCTATGCTGCAGAGAGGTGGGCGTGATCCTGCCGGAGCTGCACTGACAGGAGTGTCCTGGACGTAGCCAGGATTATCTGACCCAACGCCGCCTCCCCTCGGGCACGAAAGAGTGCTAAAGATGAAGCCGCGGCATGATAGGCTGACAAGCGGAGGAGGCATGTGCGACCTGCAAACGGCCCAATCGCCAGCGCAGGGGATGACGCGCAGAAGAGGGGGTGCCCGGTGGTGGAAAAGAGCGAGATAATAGGATGGCACGCCAAGGGGCGTGTCCGGTACAGAAGATGGCTAGGGAAACTAAACACGCCAAGTGGGGGCGTCTGGTCAATAAAGCAGGCTGATAGGAGACATGCCGGAGGGGGGGGCGTGCTCCGGACTTAAAATGACCGAAGGGAAAGAAAGCCTGCAAAATGCTGGGGCCGCGCGCTATGAGAAAAAGGCGCAAAAATTGAATCTGTGGACCAGGAAGGGAAGAGGCTGTCTACAGCGGGGACCTATACACCGGCAAACGGGGGAGCTGCTGCCGGAGGAAGCTGCTGTGGGGGGGGTCGCTGGCTTACCACCTGATTGAATCCGGCTCCTCTTGACGAGCATTGCATCAGGAGTCCTCGGAGTGAGAGGGTCCTGGAAATGAAGATCCTCCTTCCCGCACCGTCTGCGGACGGTGCAGAAGACGGTATCGACCCCTTATTAAAAAGGGGGAAGGCCAGCACCGGTGACCACCGTCTTCCTCTCAGCCCTCTCCGAGGAGAGGGGTGAGGAGGGGATAAGGCAAAGACTGGCCACTGAGAGTCACCCTGAACCACCCCAAAAGGGGGACAGGGGACAAGTCCTGCCAGCGGGTCCGAGAGTGGGCGATGCGGGTGACACCACACTGCTCTCTCGGTCGCTTAAATGTGGGAAAACAGGGTGAGCAATCTGCACCCTGTTACCCGACAAGCTGTATCTGAAAAACAAAGGGAAAAGGATTAAGTTCACGCACAAACCTGTGAAAGAAAAAACACTGCGGATCTGGTGTTAGATCCAGGTCCGCCTCCTACAGACACTAAGCTTAAACTTAGGTACTTCCTGCTTGTCAGTGGGTGTATGTTACGGAGGAGGAGCCAGTTTTTACTTTATTTACATAGTGTTAGCCTCCTAGTAACAGCAGCATACACCCCATGGTTACCTGTGTCCCCCAATGAAGCGATAGAGAAAAGTACTTTTTCATTTTTACAGATCAATTTGTGAAGTACCTGGGGGTTCAAAGTGCTCACTATACATCTAGATAAGTTCCTCAGGGGGTCTAGTTTCCTAAATGGGGTCATTTGTGAGGGAGCTCCAAAGTTTAGGCACACAGGGGCTGTCCAAACACGACATGGTGTCTGCTAACGATTGGAGCCAATTTTCCATTCAGAAAGTCAAATGGTGCTCCTTCCTTTCCAAGTCCTGCCGTGCGCCCAAACAGTGGTCCCCCCCACATATGGGGTTTCAGCATACTCTGGACAAATTGGACAACTTTTGGGGTCCACTTTCGACTTTTACCCTTGGGAAAATAAAAAAAATTGTTGCTAAAAGATCATTTTTGTGACTAAAAAGTTAAATGTTCATTTTTTCCTTACATGTTTCTTCTGTTGCTGTGAAACACCTGAAGGATTAATAAACTTCTTGAATGTGGTTTTGATCAGCTTGAGGTGTTCAGTTTTTAGAATGGTGTCACTTTTGGGTATTTTCAGCCATATAGACCCTCAAACTAACTTCAAATGTGAGGTGGTCCCTAAAAAAAGGTTTTGTAAAAATAGGTATTAGGTATCCTGACAGCACCATGGAGGACGTCCTCCTCCTCCTTACAGGGACAGGAAAAGCACACGAGAGGTTAAAAGGTCATGTCCCACCCCCTTTCCCTCAGTGATTTAACAAGTACCACAACGTGGATAATGCAAGTTACAGTTTAAAGAAACAATCATATTACAGCATATGACAAGAAATAATCGCGAGATAACGTAAATAGGGAGGGAACTACCCGTGCTGTCAGGATGGACTCCTGGAAACATCATTACCGGTAGGTCTAATACCTATTTTCCAGGACGTCCACCTGACAGCACCATGGAGAGTACCAAAGCACCTCCACAGGGTAGGATTACCGCCTGGAGAACTTTTCTCCCAAATGCGGTCTGTTGACCAAATAACACATCAAGCTTATAGTGCTTACAGAATGTATTAAGGCTAGCCCAGGTTGCTGCTCTACAGATCTGATCGACCGAGGCCCCTGCCCGCTCGACCCATGAGGCCGATACTGCCCTCGTAGAGTGGCCCTTTACGGAATTTGGCGGACTGGTGCCTTCGGCTTGGTAGGCGTCAGAGATTACTGAGGTAATCCATCATGCGATGGACGCCTTAGAGGCTTTTTTCCCTTTATTTTTACCCCCAAAAAGGGTGAACAGATTTGGGTCAATGCGCCAATCATTGGTGGCTTTAAGATAGTCTAGGACTGCGCGCCTCACATCCAGTGAGTGAAGACGCTGTTCCTTTTTATTACGGGGATTATCGCAGAAAGATGGTAACACTGTCTCCTGGTTTATATTTTTAGAAGAGGCTACCTTTGGGATAAATGCCAGGACCAATCTTAAAATTATACTGTCGTCTCTTATCTGGAGATATGGGTCCTTAGTGGACAGGGCCTGGATCTCCCCTATTCTTTTGGCCGTAGTAATGGTTACCAGGAAGGCCGTCTTACGAGTAAGAGAAGAGATGGTTATTTTCTCGCTGGGGGGCGTAGGGGTCTGTACAGAGAAACCAGGCCCAGGTCCCAAGGCGGGGTGAGCTGCCTAATCGTGGGGCGCAGGCACTGCGTCACTCTTATGAATCTTATTACCCAGGGATGGGAAGCTAACTGGTAATCGAAGAAGGCACTCAAGGCCGAGATCTGGACTTTTAGAGTGCTGGGCTTAAGGCCTTTATTAAACCCTGACTGCAAAAAATTTAGTATGCTAGGAAGGTCAGGGGTGCCTGCCACGGGATCGGACCTGCCACCCTCCAGACAGAATCTTTTCCATATCTTTCGATAGATTGCAGATGTCACCGGTTTCCTACTGGCCTGTAGGGTGGAAAAGACCTGATCCGACAACCCCTTTGCCTTCAGGATGTCCCTCTCAGGATCCAAGCAGATAAGTGGAGTCTTGCTGGGTTCGGGTGGTGGATCGGGCTCTGGTGAATGATGTCCTTCCACAGGGGTAGTTTCGACTGGATTTCCTACTGCCATGGCTCCTAGCAGGGAAAACCAGCTCCTCCTCGGCCAGTATTCAACCATCAACATCACTCTTGCCTGGTCCTCGCGTATCTTTCTGAGCACTGCCGGTATGAGGGCAAGTGGTGGGAACGCATAAGAGAGGGGTTTTCCCCAAGTCTGGCTCAGGGCATCTACGGCCTCCGGATGATCAGCCGGATTCAAGGAGTAGAATCTGGGGACCTTTGAGTTCTTTCGGCTTGCAAATAGATCTATACTGGGGGTCCCCCAACGCTGACAGAGATGGTTGAAGATTTTGCCGTTCAGTTCCCACTCCGTCGGGTGGATCTGTTGTCTGCTCAAGTAGTCTGCTACTTCATTCTGGGAACCTTCTAAGTGTACTGCGGTCACCGATCTGACTGTTCGTTCTGCCCAAGCGAATATTCTTCCCGCCAGGGCCTGCAGTGGTTGATGTCTGGGCCCTCCTGGGTGCTTCAGGAATGCCACTGCCGTTACATTGTCGGATAATATGCGAACGTGACGATTCCTTAGTACCGCCTTGGTTTCGCCGCAGCGCTTCCCAGACCGCGTAGAGCTCCCTGAAATTGGAGGATCTGGTCCTGATGTCTACTGGCCATCTTCCCTGGAAGATCTTCCCTCCTATGTGGGCTCCCCATCCCCACGTACTGGCGTCTGTGGTGACTACCACGTATGGAGAGGTTGTCCATAGTACGCCTACCTGAAGGTTTCTAGGCTGTGTCCACCACCGTAAGGACTCCTTCACCCGTTCTGGCAGCCATAGGGGTTTGTCGAGCGACGTCTGTCTTCTGTCCCACTTTGCGAAGATCTCCCTCTGTAATGATCTCGAGTGGAACTGCGCCCACCGGACACATGGGATGCAGGCCATCATGAGGCCCAAAACTTCCATTGCCTCTCTTATGGAGCCTTGTCGCTCCAGCAGGTCTCCGACCCTGGTCTGAATAGATCTCTGCTTCCTCTCGGGTAGCCGGGATATTCTGCTGGCTGAGTCTAGAAGGACACCGAGAAATACTTTCTTTGTCTCTGGTCTGAGGTCCGACTTCGTCCAATTGATCACCCAGCCGAGGGACTCCATTACGGTCGTTGCTGTTTCTGTCTCAAATGAGCGCTTCTTCTGATCTTGCCACCAGTATGAAGTCGTCTAGATATGGAATGATCACGACACCTTGATCCCTCAGGTAGGCCACCATCTCCACCACCAGCTTTGTAAAGATTCTGGGAGCTGAAGCTAACCCAAATGGAAGGCACTGGAACTGGAAGTGGCAGGTCCGGGCTGGCAAACTGACCGCAAACCTTAGTAGCCTCTGGGATGAGGGATGGATAGGGACCTGGTAGTATGCCTTCTTTAGGTCTAGGGTGCACATGACTGCGTCCCTGTCTATTAGGAGTATTGCGGATCGGATTGATTCCATCCGGAATCTCTTGTACCTGACCCAGGCATTTAGTGCCTTCAGGTTTATGATGGTGCGGGCCTCGCCGGATGGCTTTACGATCGAGAACAGGGAAGAGTAATGCCCTCTTCCTCTGTCAGGGAAACTGGTACTATCACTTTTGAGTTGACCATGTCCAAAAGATCCGTCCACATTGCGGAGTCCGCCTGGACAACGGTGGGGGCAATATATCTGTCGGGGGGAGGAGAGTAGAGCTCTATACTGTAGCCCTCCGTGATGGTTCTGAGGACCCACTGATTTTGGGTGATCCGGGACCAGTTTGCTGCGAAGTGGCGTAGTCTCCCCCCAATACCTATGGCGTCATTGCCTTCTAGATCTGGAAGTTGACGCGAACAGGGAACCCTTGTTCCTCCCACCTTGGCTGTAGGAGCTCCTATATGAGCCCCTATTGGACCTAGCTTGACCCCTGAAGTCAGTCTGTCTCCTAGAGAAGTAGCCTCTCCGAAAGGACTGGTGCCGCTTGGGTTTTTCCTCTGGGAACCCTTTATTTTTAACGGACACTAGCTCTAGAATGTTATCTAGGGCTGGACCGAATACCCTCAGGCCCGAGAAGGGGATGGTGCATAGCATTGCTTTAGAGGCGTTATCTCCCGACCAGGATTTAAGCCAGACTACTCTTCTGGCTGCATTAGATAGGGAGCTGTTTCTGGCTGCAAACCTCACTGACTCTGCCGACGTATCCGACAGGAACGCCGTGGCCGATTTCATAAGGAGAAGCGATGCTAAGATCTCGGGGTCTTGTTGGTTAGGCGCTCCTCCAACTGCCCCATCCACAAAAACATAGACCTGGCCACCGAGGTGGCTGCTATGTTGGCCCTGATAAGAGCCGCCGACGTCTCCCATGTTCTTTTTAACAAGACGTCCGCCTTCCTATCCATAGAGTCTCGGAGACTTGACGAGTCCTCAAATGGGATGGCCGTCTTCTTGGTAACCCTGGCTACTGGAACGTCTATTTTAGGGACTTCGTCCCATGCCCGTGTTTCCTCGGGATCAAAAGGCAGTCTATTCTTAAAGTCTCGGGAGAGTATCAACCGACGTTCTGCCTGTTTCCACTCCTCCTGGACCATCGTCTTGATGTGCTCACTTACCACGACCTGTCTCCGAGCCACCAGTCCTCCAAACATTAAGTCCTGTCTGGACTGCGGTTTAGGAATTACCTCCATTTGCATAGTATTTTTGACTGCCTGGACCAACTCGTCCGTGTCCTCCAGTCTAAACAGGTACTTCCTGCTCTGATCCTGTACCCCTGGGATCTCGCCTTCTTCCTCCTGATCTGAATCACGGAAGTCGGACTCCTCGCTAGGGCTTGCTTCCAAAAGTGGATCAGCTTCCCACCTTGGGCGCTTGCGGCTTGGCCCTGGGCTGGGGGACTGACGCCGTGCGAGGCTGGCTCTAGAGGCCTGGACTTCCTCCCATATCAATGATCTCATCTCGGAAAGGAGGGAAGGCTGTTCCTCGCCTATGACCCTTGAGGTACAGTGCCCGCATAGGTGTCTGGCAGCTTTACCCTGCATAGAGGGCATCGGACCGACTTGGAGGTGGTTTTAGCCGGGTCCTTCACCCCAGAGGGGGATTCTGCTGGGGTTCCCTTATCCTAATACAAGATGGGGTAACCGTCTCAGTCCCGGGCTACGGAAATGGGTATGGGGAGGGTGGTCTGCGCCATGCGCACTTACCCCTCCACCTGCCGGAGCGTTTCCTTCCATCCTGCGCGATCTGTGCTTCTAGAGCGATGTGGGCTTCTGGGGCGCGCGCTGGAATTCAAACCCGGCGTGAGACGTCACAGGATGTGACGCGAACTCTCGCGATAGACCACCTCCTTCCACTTCCTGCCCGGGCTGCGCCAGTTCTCCTGCCGCCGGTGCCCGCGGGGAGCCGACCCCCGCCTGCTATGGCGGACTGGTGGAGCCGAAAGGCAGCCTCCCGTTCCTGCGCCGACCACGCTGTCTCTCGGTGCCCGCTCGGCCAGCCGCCTGCGGGGAGCCGACCTTCGCCTGCTGTGGCGGTGTATCATGGAGCCGAGAGCCTCCCACAGGGAGGAACGGCTCCCTCCAGGAGCGTCGTCCTGCTCCTGGCCATTGGAGCAGAGGGACTCCCCCTCGGGGAGTTTCGGCCCCGGGACCTCGACGGGGACGGATTGGACTGGCCGCACAATCCCAAGCCCCTCCGGTAAATTTATCGCGGTCTCTCGTGTCCCTCCGTGCAGGGACAGGAAAAACACTGAGGGAAAGGGGGTGGGACATGACCTTTTAACCTCTCGTGTGCTTTTCCTGTCCCTGTAAGGAGGAGGAGGACGTCCTCCATGGTGCTGTCAGGTGGACGTCCTGGAAAATGAGAAGTTGCTGGTCAACTTTTAACCCTTATAACTTTCTAACAAAAAAAAAAAATTGTTTCCAAAATTGTGCTGATGTAAAGTAGACATGTGGGCAATGTTATTTATTAACTATTTTGTGTCACATAACTCTCTAGTTTAACAGAATAAAAAATTCAAAATTTGAAAATTGTGAAATTTTCAAAATTTAAGCCAAATTTCCGATTTTATCACAAATAAACGCAAAAATTATCAACCTAAATTTACCACTAACATTAAGCCCAATATGTCACAAAGAAACTCTCAGAATCGCTAGGATCTGTTGAAGCGTTCCAGAGTTATTACCTCATAAAGGTAGACACTGGTCAGAATTGCAAAAAATGGCCAGGTCATTAAGGTCAAAATAGGCTTGGTCATGACGGGGTTAACTAGACAAAAAATACTGTACTACAGTATATTCATACGGTCTCTAATCTAGACTGTGACAAAAAAAAAAAAGAAAAGTGTCTGGGCTGTTTTCAGGATTTGGACTCAGCCCTTATTTCCAATGAAAGTGTAATGCTGAAGAGTTTTGACATTCTTCAGGAGTGTACTCGCTCCCCAGGCTCCTGGCCAGCAGGAAACTCTGTGGGGCGTGTTTCTACTTGGTTGACATTTTAGGCCAGTGGCATCACCGATAGTCTCAACTGTGCGCTCACCCATGCTGCAAACAGAACACGCTGTAGTATTAATTTGTTACGCGCTTACATAGCACCATTAATTCCACAGCACTTTACAGACTTCAGTATCAGGGGCAGCAGCACTAAAGTTATCAGGATCCAGTTGTTTTTTTTGTTTTTTTTTTTAAAAGACAACTGTAGGTTTTCTAAAATTGTAGCAACCAATCAAGGCTCCCAGGTCTGGCTTAAGCATATAATACAGTGCTGATACAGTGCTGTTCTATCACAAAATCTCAGGCCTGTAGTGGTGTGATGCGGTGTAGCCATTTCCCCTGTTCTAGCAGTAGTACCGGTAAGCGGAACCATTAATTTGGATTACTGAAAGCGGATGTTACCAAAATGTGGCTAGATTTCCAAACAAATCCGATGCAAAGGGGTCAGCCAAGTGACTAAATAAATTAAATTTAACATTAACGATTCCTTAACCATTTTAAATCCCTTTATACCAGGGGTATCAAACTCATTCTCATCGAAGTCAAGATCAGCATTATGGTTGCCTTCAAAGGGCAATTTGTAATTTTACGGGTTCATGTAGGCATATGAACCCGGACTGGGCAGTAGGGCCAAGAGCGCAGTCCCCAGGTAGTAGGGCTAATAGAAAGCTGTGCCAGACCCAAGAGTCCAAAATGGACTGCTCTCTATGCTAAGTACTGGCTGCATATGCTTGGATTCAAGCATGGAGCCACACAAACGTGTTAACTGACTGTAGATACTTTTTGTGCAAGCAGACTGATCACTCATTCCCTCACAAAGATGGCATCTGCTCCTTGTGCTGGCACCACCCCCTCTACTAAGAGCTGGCTGTGCTCGCTGAGACTCCAAGATAGCGCCAGTGCTGTCAAGCACTGGATGTGTCGTGTAGAACGCAGCCAGTACTTAGTAGAGGGGGGGGGGGGTGCGCTAGCACAGGGGATGCATTTTGAGCTCTGACACCCACCTCTGCACTGCTCGGACTAGCTCTCCATATGGGTAAAGTGGACACTTGGTCCTTCGGTGTCCTGATTTAGGGGCCAAATAAAATGATGCGGAGGGAGCAGTTGAGTGTATACCATAATTCAGTATAATGGAAAACCCCTTTAAAGTAAATATATTGCTTATTTTCACTGTTATCTTACCCTGGAAGATTTTTTATTAGCTTACACCTAATGCTGTACTCAGACAGAGCATGGACCAGCAGTGCGTCCCTTATCCCAACCTTGACAGCCTCAAACATACAGTATATGCATCACAAGATCAGACCACGACACATGGATGGGTGATTGTCTTACAGGTTCTCCCCAATTCTCTCCCCTCTAGTTTAATCTTGATAGTATTTTTCTAATCTTACTTGCATGTACCAATGTCTCAATCTGCAAATTTAAATAGTTTTCATTTTCTACCACCCTCTTGTGCCTATTTAATTAAAAAAAAAAAAAATTCTAATTAAAAAAAAAAAAAAAACAGTATACAAAAAAAACAAATTTTCACAAGAAAAAAAAAATAAGACCAGGAAAAACATACAACCAAAGTAAAAATTTATTTTAAACCTTGGAAAATATCAATATAAAAATGGACTCTGGATTTAGAAATATAAAATACAAAAATGTTTTATTTCCTTTCTAATATTTAATAAACATTTAGCCCTTTTTTCTCCACAAAAATACTTAAAGTACCTTCATTATTTTACATTTACATAAAAAAAAATAAAAAAAAGCAACAAAAAAAAATTATTCAACATCTGGAGGGCCACAATATGATACAGACATAATCATTTATGTTAACGTTAACAAAATACACATCCCAAGACAAAATGGCCATCATTTTATTTCCCTCTAAACAGCTGTATTTTCACCAAGGAAACCTGCCCAACATACAGTAATATCCAGAACGGCTGAGAAACCGTCTGCTCCAACGTGACTGATGCCTCCGGCTTTCAAAAGCTTTCATGTGAATTTATATGTGTGCTGGTTAAGGAAACACGGAATATAGAAAGAAAGACTTCATACTTTGCCATCAGAACTAGAAAAGCCCGCTACAGAAGACACTGCAGGGGGCAAGTATTATTACATAGAGACAATTAGAGAGGACCAGTCACCAGATCAAAGAAGTGGTCAGGTTTTGCTTTTATTTTATACCTGCTGCTCCTGTAAGTATTTTTCTTTTTAAATCCGCCATATATTTACACAGATATGGGCTTTTTTATTTAGTGTCCCCGATATGCCAATTTTGTGAGTATCTTGGGAAAAAAAACTTGCATATTGGACATACAAAATATAAACTCCCATATTTGTAGAACGGTATGGAAGATTTTTTTTAAAAAAAATTATTAAATAATAAAATAAAAAGCATACACTGGCCACTTTTGATGTAGCCAAGATTCTCTTTTAAAGGGGTGCTCCCCTTTTTGTACATTTATCCTCACAGGATATGCCATGAATGCATGGTACCGGTCTCAAAAATCAATCTGCATCTATCTTGATAAAAAGCCCCGACGCGCGCCGCTGTTGTTGGAGACACACAGCTCACCCTATTGATGGGTATGGCAATTTTAAATACGTCTTCCCTGCCGTGGCGGTAAAAATACTGCACTGAATTGACTCACCATAATCAAAAATTAGTTATCAATTTATTCACACATTTCCATGAGCAATAACGGAGGTACAATTATGCAGATGTTAAAAAAAAAAAAATGCTATTTCAACATGGAAAGCAAGTAAAGGACTTGTCACAAGAGAGGACAGACAGGTCGCCTCTAAGTCAGAAAGTTTAATGTCACCCAGTAAGGAAATGTTACAAAATTCTAGCAAATATTAATGGTCACCTATTCACTAGTACATGGTATAACCCAAAATAAGTGAAGCGATTGAAGCAACAGCCATGAAGACAATGTGACAAGTAACAGGCGTGGTAGTTATATGCTCACTGTGCCAAGGCAGATAGTACAGGAAGCATGGCGGCAATAGCTGAAATATTCAAGTCTAGGTCGTCTGTATCAGTTCTGCATGGATATACGACATATAATAGACCACTAAGGCCTCTTTCACACTTCAGTTTTTTACAATCAGACACAATCCGCCAGGTTTTGAAAAAAACGGATCCTCATTATGAGGATCCGTTTTTTTTCCCCATTGACTTGCATTAATGGCGGATTGTGACGGATTGCTGTCCGTTGCATCCGTTTTTTTTTGAGGATCCGCCAAAAGAGTCTCTCTCTCTCTCTCGAACTGATGCAAAAAACTGAAGTGTGAAAGAGGCCTAAGTGAATACAACCCCCAATCCGCAAGTGATCAGCAGCGTAAAGGATATGACTCATAATCCAATGTCTGTGTGAGGACGCCGGTGAGCACAAATTCTGCATTATGGACATCTGTGAAGGGGGGAAAAAAAAGTGTTACCCACATTGCATACAGACAAACGGCAGATACAGGCACCAAATGTCTGACTCACCTATACTGCCAGCAAAATATTCTCTGCAGAGGTGAAGGTCATTTTCGCATGATATCAGAATGATCTCCGCCAAACTCTACAAAAGAGAAAGGATACGTGAATAAGACAAAGCCTAATATGTCTTCTTCAGAGCTCGGATCTCACCAGACAGTATGCCATTTTACTGACACCATCAAAATGCTGAGACGTAAAAGGGGTAAGATGTTATCAACTTCTAGATCAATGGGGTCCAAATGCTGAGACTCCCCCCTACAGACATCCAAAATGCTCTCCCCCACTTGAACAGAGCTTGAACCGCTGCTCAACTCATTATCTATGGGACTGCCAGAGATGGCGCAGTCATCAGCAAGATCCAGCATTATCTATAGGACTGCCAGAGATAATGCTAGATATAGCTGATGGCGCTATTTATCTCTGGCAGTCCTACAGATAATGCTGGATCTTGCTGATGACGGCGCCATTTCTAGCAGTCCCATAGATAATGCTAGATATAGCTGATGGCGCTATGGGACTGCCAGAGATGGCGCCGTCATCAGCTAGATCCAGCATTATCTATAGGACTGCCAGAGATGGCGCCATCATCAGCTAGATCCGGCATTATCTATAGGACTGTCAGAGATGGCGCCGTCATCAGCTAGATCCAGCATTATCTATGGGACTGCTAGAGATGGCGCCGTCATCAGCTAGATCCAGCATTATCTATAGAACTGCCAGAGATGGTGCTGTCATCAGCTATATCCAGCATTATCTATAGGACTGCCAGAGATGGCGCCGTCATCAGCTAGATCCAGCATTATCTATAGGACTGCCAGAGATGGCGCCATCAGCTATACCTAGCATTATCTATGGGACGTCCACAGATGGCGCCATCATCAGCTAGATCCAGCATTATCTATGGGACTGCCAGAGATGGTGCCGTCATCAGCTATATCCAGCATTATCTATAGGACTACCAGAGATGGTGTCAACAGGTAAAAGGCACATTGCAGACTACTGATGAGGCTGGTACACCGGGTCCTGCATTATCTCTAATTGCAATATATTATATTTAGCGGTTTAGCAAATCTCAAAAAGTTTTCTGTAGTTGGAAATCCCACTTTAATCAACTTGAATAATCCCTTTAAATTATATTCGAGAAATCAGAGATGAACAGAAGTCTACATCCAACTTACTTTGTTTTGTTTATGCTCCATAATTTTTCGGAAAGAAGGGGGTTTTGTTAATATTTTCCCGCCGGCACATTCCACAATAGACCTCATAGTTGACAGGCTTGGACATATACCGGGAGTGATGTAAAAATACTTTCCCTAAGTGAAAAGTGAAACATTTACTGTATTTTTCGGATCCTAAGATGCAACCAGGTTAAGATAGAAGAAAATAGGAAAAATATTTTTTCCTACTAAATTAAAATTTCACTGGTGGTGTAAAGTAGAGGGGTTAATTATCAGGAATTTTAATGTACTAGGGTAGAATAGAGAGGTAATAAATCCATTGTTAGTGTCTCTGTAGTGTTATATGCAGACATGCAGAGCTGTGCCGCACTTTTGTTTTTCTTATGAAAAAGGACATGTTCACATCTTTATATACAGTAATGGATACGTGTCCTATCCATGAACTTCATGCATAGAACAAGCGCATGAAACATGGATGTCTGAACGAGGCTTTACAATGATTTCATGTCTGACAACAAAAGTATCGCAAAATACCCTAAAAAAGGCAAATTAAACATGTGAGCAAAACGATAGACTCGCATGTCACGAGTGTAGTACATTACATACAGTGATGCGCTACCTTGAACAGAGAGGCCACTCGCGATCTTTTTAGAGACTCTTCTAAACTAAAGCAGAAGAGAACTTCCGCTTCGGCATCTCGCAGGATGTAACTCTGTTCCTCTATGAATGGAAAGACAGAAAGCGAGAATTTGTGAACAAAATGAAATACAATATAAATGGAAAGTTTCTCATTAAGTATGGGGAGAAAAATATGAGTCCAATCTATTCTGGTTGCAACGTATTCTTATAACCTAAAAGGGATCTGCTCGTACATCGAAGTAAACTGGGTCTATTTCTCACCTCCTAACATCATGATGTACAAGACATTATCAGGGAAATGTCAAGGCCGCTCAAAGCCAAAACTGCATGTCAGTCCTCAACTGCTGCACCTGTGCAATCAGCAGCAAACTCCAGCACTAACGGCTGGCATTGGAAAGAAAGCCGACCTCGGCCAATTGTGAGGGTAAAGTTGAATGACCAGTCTGACTTGTCACATCTCATCCACGTTGCTCACACAATCTTTTATACTTACCAACAAATTTTTGGCATTTGAAGCTTTCGTCGAGCCATTCTGGAGTCACAATATGCTTTGCCACAGAGATAGCAGTAAGAAATTTTACAGTTCTTGTGACCTTACTGGCAATCAGGTGGGTGCACTTCTGTGCGGAGTCTACCACTTCTCCACCAAGAATATACAGTTTCTGAAGAAAAAAAAAAAAAAAAGGAAAATGTGGGCAGGAAATACATTAAAGCATCCTTCAAGCTTGGGTTTCTGATCAGAAAACACTTTACAGCAAATATTCTTTGTGGAGTCATGAAACCGAAAAATGGAAGAAAGAGGTGGCTCATAGAAGATATGTGTAGGATGAAAATCCCTCCAGTACATTCACTACATTCATTCATCATTTAAGGAGCTTCTCTAATCACAAAGTCTAAAAGATGATTGTTAATACCCAAGGTTCTGGCATCACTACATAAGCCTTAACATCTGTAAATCTCAACGCATCATATTCATAACTACTAAATGGAAGAATCTCCAAGGCTGGCCGCACAAGACCACAGCCACCCAAACACTCGCAGAAGAGAAAGTCACTGGCAGACACATCCCGCAGCAGAGTATCTCCCGAAACGAATCAGTCAATGAAATTCCAAGCCCCTATTTTTCTCTCCCAACATCATGTATAAGAGTGAGAGATAGGGGGGACCCCATACACATCATCCGGTGGTCCGGTCTTGCTGAATCCAGACCGTTCGCATGTAAGAGTATATGGGGGCCTTAATATAAAAAACAGGATTTTTTTGGGTTGCTTACCGTAAAATCTGTTTCTCGGAGCCTTCATTGGGGGACACAGAGACCATGGGTGTATGCTGCTGCCACTAGGAGGCTGACACTATGCACAAAAAAAGGTTAGCTCCTCCTCCGCAGTGTACACCCCACCGACCGGCAGGAAGTTCCTCAGTTAGTGAGAAAGCAGTAGGAGAAGTAACAGAATAGACTGAAAACAGAACAAACAACTCAACTGTAACAAACCGACAAACATAAGAACAGGAGTTGTAGAACATGGGAGGGTGCTGTGTCCCCCAATGAAGGCTCCGAGAAACAGACTTTACAGTAAGCAACCCGAAAAATCCTGTTTTCTCGTTCGCCTTATTGGGGGACACAGAGACCATGGGACGTCCCAAAGCAGTCCCTGGGGTGGGAAACAAACTTCCATCAGGCCAGTGGACTCGCCACCGCAGCCTGCAGAATCCTTCTACCTAGGCTGGCGTCCGCCGAAGCGTAGGTGTGGACCCTGTAGAATTTCACAAAGGTGTGAACCGATGACCACGTTGCAGCCTTGCAAAGCTGCAGCGCGGAAGCTCTGTGGCGCACCGCCCAGGAGGCACCCACCGCCCGGGTAGAGTGCGCTCTGATCCCTGGAGGGGCCACTCGATGCTTGACCCGGTATGCCTCCAAAATTGCCGATCTGATCCAGCGCGCAATAGTGGCCTTTGAGGCTGGGTGATGAACAGAGAGTCTGACTTCCGCAAGGAAGTCGTCCGGGCTAGATAGACTCTCAATGCCCTGACTAGGTCCAGCTTGTTCAAAGACCGCTCCCGAGGGTGAGCTGGGCTCGGGCAGAAGGATGGCAGAACAATGTCCTCATTGAGGTGAAACGAAGATACCACCTTCGGAAGAAAAGAGGGCGGAGGCCGCAGAACCACCTTGTCCTGATGAAGGACCAAAAAAGGAGAGCGGCAAGAAAGTACCGCTAATTCCGACACGCGCCGGATGGAGGTAATGGCAACCAGAAATTCCACTTTCCAAGAAAGGAGGGAAAGGGAAACGTCCCTGAGAGGTTCAAAAGGAGGACCCTGCAGAACCAAATTAAGATCCCAAGGTTCCACGGGAGCTCGGTACGGAGGAACCGTGTGAGCCACACCCTGGAGGAAGGTTTTGACCTGGGGCCGGGAGGCCAGCGTTTTCTGAAATAAAATGGACAGTGCCAAAACTTGACCCTTCAAGGAACTGAGAGCAAGCCCCGCATCCAGCCCTGCCTGAAGAAACGCCAGAATAGAAGGGAGCGAAAAAACCAAGGGCGCGATGTCATTGGCCTCACACCAGGAGAAATAGGCTTTCCAAGTACGGTAATAGATCTTCGAAGAAGGCTTTCTGGCGCGGATCATGGTATGAATTACCTGATCAGAGAATCCTGCCCGTCTCAAAACCTCGGTCTCAACAGCCACGCCGTTAAATTGAGCGACCGAGAATTGGGGTGGCAAATCGGGCCTTGAGACAGCAGATCTGCCCGTCGGGAAGCTTCCAGGGGGCGTCCGCGAGAAGGTTGACAATGTCTGCGAATCAAGACCTTCTGGGCCAATTCGGGGCGATGAGGATGACTGGAATCCCCTCTGCTTTGATTTTCTTCAACAACTTGGGAAGAAGAGGCAGAGGAGGGAACAGGTAGGGGAGCACGAACTGTGACCAAGGGACGGCCAGAGCATCGGCGCCCACTGCCAGAGGGTCCCGAGACCTGGACACGAATTGTGGGACTTTCCTATTGAGGCGAGATGCCATGACGTCTACATCCGGGGCTCCCCACCGACGGCAGAGCAGATGAAACACCTCCGGATGTAGGGACCATTCCCCTGCCGCGAGACCCTCGCGGCTGAGGAAATCGGCGGCCCAGTTGTCCACGCCGGGAATGTGAACCGCGGAAATCGTTGGAACAAAGGTCTCTGCCCATTGAAGAATTCTGGACACTTCCGCCAGGGCTGAGACACTCCGTGTCCCCCCTTTGCGGTTGATATACGCCACCGCTGTGGCATTGTCTGTCTGAATCCTGACAGGCAGGCCCTTGAGGCGCCTTTCCCAGTGGACGAGAGCTAGATGGATTGCCCGTATCTCTAGGACATTGATCTGCAGAGCTGATTCCTGAGTCGACCATCGACCCTGAACAGTGTGATTGCGGAACACTGCACCCCAGCCGATGAGGCTGGCGTCCGTAGTGACAAACTGCCAGTGAACGGGAAGAAAAGACCGCCCCAAGAGAATGAGGGGAGACGTCAACCACCAGTTGAGAGACCGCCTGATCCGGCAGGAAAGGCGGACCGGACGATCCAGAGACAGAGCCGACCTGTTCCACCTGGACAAAATGGCTTGCTGGAGTGGCCTGGCGTGAAATTGGGCAAAGGGAACTGCCTCTATCGCCGCCACCATCTTCCCCAGGACCCTCATGGCTGTCCTGAGGGATGGAAATCGTGTGATCTGTAATGATCGCACGCCCTGCTGCAGGGAAAGAATCTTGTCTTGTGGGAGAAATACCCTTGACCGACGAGTGTCGAACAGAAGGCCCAGAAACACAAGGAGTTGAGTAGGGACCAGACAGGACTTTTCCCGGTTGACGATCCACCCAAAACTGGACAGGGTGTCTAGAACGATCGCCACACTTAGGCGGGCCTGTTGAAAGGAGGGGGCCTTGACCAGGATATCGTCGAGGTACGGAAAAAGAATGAGACCTCTGATCCTCAACAAGGCCATCAACGCCGCCATAATCTTCGTGAAGACTCTGGGAGCGGTGGCGAGCCCGAAAGGAAGCACGACGAACTGGTAATGTTCGTGAAGAATCGCAAATCGCAGGAACTTCTGATGTCCGGGAAATATGGGCACATGTAGATAGGCATCTTGGATGTCTATGGAACCCATGAATTCCTGCTCCTCCATGGAAGCAATTACCGAGCAAACTGACTCCATCCGGAAGTGGCGAAGGCGAACTCTCTTGTTGAGTAACTTGAGATCCAAGATGGGTCGAACTGTCCCGTCCTTTTTCGGCACCACAAACAGGTTTGAATAAAACCCTGTGAAGCGTTCCGATTCGGGAACGGGCACAATCACCCCGGAACTGAGAAGAGAGGCGATGGCCGAACCAAACCCCGGGACCAAGGCCGGATCCCTCGGCGGACGGGAGTGTAAGAAACGATCCCGTGGAAGAGAAATGAACTCTATTTTGTATCCTGTTGATACAACATCTCTGACCCAAGCGTCCTCTACTGAGGCGAGCCAGACGTCGCTGAAGAAGAGAAGTCGACCTCCCAATTGGAAGGGACCCACGGGAGACCGATGGTAGTCATGCGGACGTAGACCGTCCAGATCTAGATCTGGACGGTCTTCCCTGGGAAGAGTGGGACCGCCAGGACGGAGTGGGCCTGAAGGAAACCTTCTTTCTTTCCTGACGTGCCTGTGGCCTTTGCTGGTTGGAAGGGTTTTCCGCTGTATTGAAACGGCGGAAAGTCCGAAAGGGACGAAACTGACGCCTTGGAGGAGGTCTGCGAGGCTTGGAGGGGAGAAGAGAACTCGTACCTCCGGTAGCGTCCTTAATAATCTGATCCAAATGTGATCCGAAGAGACGCACTCCCTGAAAAGGCAGATTGGTCAGAGACTTTTTAGAGGACAAGTCCGCCTGCCAGGCCTTGAGCCAAATTGTACGTCGGATTGCCACGATGTTACTTGACGCCTGAACTGCGCAAGATGCGGCATCCAAGGAGGCAGAAAGCAGGTAATCCCCCGCATGGGAAATCTGATTGGCGAGATCGGCCAAATGCTCTGGTCGTGCCTTATCCAGAATGCCCTGCCGAAGGTCATCTGCCCAAGTGGATATGGCCTTTGCTGCCCAAGAAGAAACAAAGACTGGACATACCGCTGCTGATGCCGCTTCGAAGGCAGATTTTGCTAGAGATTCTATGATCCTATCATTAGAATCTTTTAGCGACGCCACACCTGACAGCGGAAGGACCGTATTATTAGAAAGTCTGGACACGGGAGGGTCCACCGAGGGAGAAGCGGCCCAGTTGTCCGTGAGCTCTTTAGCAAACGGGTACAGCACGCCGAGACGCTTTCCTCTTTGAAAGCGTCTGGTCGGATCTTCTCTCTCCTTTGTAAAAATATTTCCAAACTCAGAATGGAAGGGAAACACCCTGGATGGTGTTTCCGCCCGTCTGGACGAAACCTCCTGATCTGAGAATTTTGCAGGGGCGTCAGCGATGTCAAAGGTATGGTGAATCGCGGCAATGAGGTTTTGCACCGTAACCTTCATGTTCGCATCCTGGTCCGAATCCAGCTCTAAGACCCCTTCCGATTCCGAAAGCGCTTCGCCTGACTCGGGGGAGGAGGCCCGAGAGGGAGACTGCTGGGGACTATGGGGTGAGGTAGGACGAGGGGAGGACTCCGCCTGGAGGTCCTGCCTGGGCCTCTTGCGACTGCCGCTGGCTGGCTCAGATGGGACGTCCTGAGACGTGCTGGGTCCCGCCGAAGCTCCCAAGGGCAACTTGTCCAGAACGGCTACTAGGGACTGAGACACTTTGATGAGGTCTGCCACTGACTGTGATTGAGAGGAGGCCCAACCCGGCATGGGGAGCTCACTCGCCCCTGGGGCTATGGATGGCTCCTGAGCGGCGTCGGGCTGGACGCAGAGCGGGTACGATCAGACTTGGCGTTGGACATAGTGAAGAGAGAGGCAGTGCCAGCCGGTTGGGGGGACAGAAGGCAGAGAAGGGTGTCAGTCTGCAGGTGCAGAGCTACTCAAGGTCCGGTGTCCCCAAGGGCGACGCTCTCTGATCTGGCTGCAGGATGAGGCCAGGCCAATCCGGCTGAAAAAAAGGCCCAGCGACCGAAATCCGGCAGGGAATGAGGTCCGGCTGGCAGGCTGAGAAGATGGCCACCACGAGGGAAAGGGCGCGCTGCCAGAGGGAGAAGAAGGGTGGAGCTCGCCGCAGAGATCCCCTTAGCACCGCCCGCTGTCCAAAAGCAGGCTGGTGTGAGGCAAGGGGGCTGGGAAGGCCTAGGACGGGCGGGAGAGAAGCCCGCTTAGAAGAAAGGGGCAGGGGGCGTGGCCGCGACGCAGCGGTAGGCCCGAGATGAAGCCGGGGCCTAAATTAATAGCGCCGGCCGCCTGTCAGCAGGGGGTCGGCGCGGAAGACGCTCCGCAACACGGGGCCGCGTCCCTGCTTCCCACAGCCCGACCCCTGCCGGGATGAAGAAAAAACGGGGGGCGCAGAACAAGGCCCGAAAGAACAGGGGCCTTCATGGATGCGGCGACCGTGGGGAGAAGCGGGCGCGCAGGCCCTACCGTGGTCCCCTGGCGACCGCCTTAGGATGAAAACGCCGGGGGACCGCTAGACCGCATACTCACCCAGGCCGGGGGCCACAATAAAGGTACCTGAGAATCCCACGCTGTCTGTCGTCTTTATGGAATCCACGCCTCGTCCAACCGTCAGGCTCTGGTAGGCGAGATGGTGGGAGGCGGGGGGGCAAGGACCGTCCGTATAGCTGGCACGCACCTGTGCGAGGCTCCTGGTCCTGCCGCGGAGACCTATGAGGATACGGGGTGGCAGTACACGCCGTACTCATAGTCTCTTTGTGGGAGTACGGATGTGACTGTTCACTCCGTATCCCTCCGAAACCTGTAAAGGAACGACGCACGACGAGGTAGATAGGGGTCTAATAAAAGACCCGTGTCCACCTCCTACTGACACTAAGCTAAACTGAGGAACTTCCTGCCGGTCGGTGGGGTGTACACTGCGGAGGAGGAGCTAACCTTTTTTTGTGCATAGTGTCAGCCTCCTAGTGGCAGCAGCATACACCCATGGTCTCTGTGTCCCCCAATAAGGCGAACGAGAAATCACCTATAATACCCCCCTCTGCAACCATTGGATACATATGGTGATAATTGCAGAATGGTGCGATGTGGACCTACCTTCACATACTGCAGTACTTGATTTGGGTCAAATCCAGTGAACAATACATGCGGCGTCTGATCAGGTGACAGTTTTTTAGTTGGAGGAGGAAGGTCTTCAATTCTGGAAAAAGAAAAAAAAGAAAATAAGAAAAAACCAACAAAGTAAGAACAAAAATTTTTTTTTTAAAAAAGTCCTGGAGGTAATCCTTCAAAACCGTGATGCTTTCGTAGAACTACATGCGCTCTCCATCAGATCAGATTCCCCCAATGATTTGTATAGTGTGCACATGCCCAGAGCCGTCATATTAATGGTAAAGCAATGATGGAGGAGGGAACTAATGTGTATATGACGAGGAGTAATCAGGGCACATGTATGTCCTGCACCTCCAGCTTTCCATTGTCAGAGCAACAAAATGGCTTTTGGACTGAGTACCAATTAGCAACTTAGCAAGCAATGATCTTAAGACAAAGCGTAACATGAAAAAAAAAAAAAAAAATTATAAGTCTGCCAAACCCTTGCGATATCTTATCCCTGAAGTTAAGTAAATGGAGTTCTCAATGGTCACAAGATATAAAATCAACAACTTTGTAATCGTAGAAGGAGAAACTGGTTCTTAGGCTAATACTATACCTCGGTCGCTTTGCCTGAACTGTGGGTTCATTCTGCTTCGGCTTAAGTGGAATTCTTATACTCTGCAAAAAAATGGATAATGTATGATGACAGAAGTCAAAGAACGATCTTTATGTCCAATGTTACAGTAAGGCAATGGAATAAAACCCACCATTAGCACTTCTGAAGATACTTTCAAAGGAACCCTCCACGCATCTACAAACACAGAATATTGTGAACATGTCATCATAGGGCTCAGCATGCAGAAAGATGTGAGAACAGATTATTTTCAATTAGCAACAAAAGACTAAAAGCTATTTCTACAGACAGCTGTAATGTATGACACATGCTTAAAGGGGTTGTCCGACACAGGATAAGCCATCAATATGAGACCAGTGGGCGTCCGACACCTACAATGATCAATTTAGAAAAAAACACGGCACTCGATGACTGAGAGGGAGGTGCACAAGTAGGATATCCAATCCACTATAGATTAGAGTAAAGACTTGGCAATCAAAAGGGAAAATTGAATTTGACAGTTCCTTTATTGTACAAAGCATCCAGTTCAAAAATTCTTGAATGTTTTTGGTCGTACAATCGACCTTCATCAGAATAGGAAATTCACAGTTGATTTAACTGAAAGGAGCAGTAATGGAAAATTCCATATACCGTATTTTTCGCTTTATATGACGCACCTGATTATGAGACGCACCCCCAAATTCGTTGAAAAAGAGAAAAAAAATGATTTTTTTATGTTAAATGGAGGTGTGTCTAATAATGCCAGTGTCCATCTTTCAAATCATATACCATATATGTCCCTCATCCTGCTATTTATATAACCCCCATCCTGGCACATTGCCCCCTTGTGCTGGCACATAGCCACCCCATCCTATCCTAGATATGGCCCCCCTGCTGGCACTCACATGGCCCCCTCTCTCTGCCTCCCTGCTGGTACGCACACGGCCCCCCATCCCTATATTCCCCCTGCTGGCACACATTGTCCCCCTGTCCCTATATTCCCCCCTGCTGGCATTCACATGGCCCCCCGTCCCTATGTTCCCTCCTGCTGGCACACATTGTCCCCCCGGTCCTATAATCCCCCCCTGCTGGCACACATTGTCCCCCGGTCCTATAATCCCCCCTGCAGGCACACATTGCCCCCCCATCTCTATATTCCCCACTGCTGTCACACATGACCCCTCGTTCATATATTTACCCCCTGCTGGCACACATTGACCCCCCATCCCTATATTCCCCACTGCTGGCACACATGGCCCCTCGTTCATATATTTCCCCCCTGCTGGCACACATTGTCCCCCCATCACTAAATTTCCCCCTGCTGCCACACATGGCTCCCGTCCCTATATTTCCCCCTGCTGGTAAGCACATGCTAAAATAAACAGTTAACTCACCTACTGATGATCGCTCCTGCTCCCAGCTCTCCCGTGGCTTACCTGTGTCTGTGCTGAGTCTGCTGTCATCCTCCTCCTGCAGGGCGCACGCAGCAGCTGCTCATTCAGGCAGCTCATTGTTGCTAGAGGACCTCCCATGATGTGACCAATAGGAGCTGCTCAGCTGCGGTCATGTGACTTGCAGTGCACACTGGGAGTCATGTGACCGCAGGTCCCATTGGTCATGGTCACATCATGCAAAGTCCTGAAGTGATGAGCTGCCTGAATGAGCTGCTGCTGCCGTTCGCCCTGCAGGAGGAGGTTGACAGCAGACTCAACACAGGAAAGCCACGGGGGGAGCTGGGAGCAGGAGTGATCATCAGTAGGTGTCTATAGTGACTGGGGGTGAGTGCAGGCACATGTAATATGCACCGCTCCCGTCTACCAACTCGGCGCTGTTTCAGCACCGAGGTGATGGACAGCGGGTGCAGTGAATATTACATGAGGCTAATGAGCGGGAGCACAGGACCTCCCGCTGTCTCTGCAGCCCCCATCCAGCCCACCCCAGCCCCGACTCCACGCCAGAGCCGCCCCCCCCCACTCTATAGCACAGAGATTCGCTTTATAAGACACACCCCCCACTTTCCCCCAAAGTTTGTGGGAACAAAAGTGCGTCTTATAAAGCGAAAAATACGGTATATCTCATTAGAGAGACAGCTGGCCTGTGTGGTAATATTCAGTACTGAATACCTGGTCTAAAAGTCTGGAATAAGAGGCATCTGGTAAGCAGCAGATACTGAGGTTATAACCTTGTTTTAAGTAGAGGAACACTAGATTTCAGAATTGGGACTAACAAAGGTCCTGGTAAAATGATCTGTAGGTCCATAAATGGAGCTGAGATTTAATTAGAGGATATGCCATATGTTGTGCATAGCAGGCTTGTGTCCCTGATATGGGACTGGTACTGTTTGAGGAAGTATGTCCTGCCCAGGTATGTGTGCCACGGGAGGAGAACGCGCTGGTTAGAAAGGCACGTGAGTGCAGGGGAATAGCGCTGTGTCTGTGTCCGGGCGGGCATGTGTACAGCTGCTGTAGGAGACCTCCAATGAACAGTTATTTGGTACGGATACATCTGGATGTAAATGCTTTGAATGAAGCTGGAGAGGTGAAGCTGTTGCGGCCAGATATTAATATACAGAATAGGGTCTGTACCTTTACGGTGGATGCTACATATTATATAGCGATGTGCTTTGTAACTCAGTCCAATGTGATTATAGCAAGCGGCCGCTTTGGCAAATAACAGCATATTGATATGGGTGCCGAGTGTTGTACCCCAACTGCTCTCATACTCATACTGATGGACCTGTAGATAGGTCATCAATATGTCGTGACTGGACAACCCCTTTAATACTTTCCATGAACACATTGTGTAGCGGTCATTGCAAGGAAATATTAATGGGTTATGACTAGCTTATGTGGGGGTGCACTCATCACAGAAGCAAAGCTTCACGAAGATAAGCGTCGTGATACAGCAGTTATTACATGGCAGTTAGTCAGGGCAGGAGTCAGGTAACCCACACTCTGCTCTCCCTTTTATCCATGTGCTTTATTCCTATCCTCCTATGTTCTCTTGCAATCCACTTTCACCGACCAATCCCCCCTCCATCACGACTCATATACATCAGCTCCTCTCTCTTTCCTTCTCCCATGTACAGCTCCCATGCACTTCTCACCTTCTTGAAAAACCTCAGCCCATCTTGCCCAAACACACTGCACAAACAATCTTCATACAATTCCAAAAACTACTTGCTCTTTATCTTCCTGCTCCTACTAATTTCAGGGGACATCTCCCCCAACCCCGGTCCACCATCCCCCAACCTCAACCCCTACCCTACCTCACATCGAAACCTTAATAATCTTACTAATATTATTTGCACTCCATCTCCTTTTAATTGTGCCCTTTGGAATCCACGGTCAGTATGCAACAAGCTTCCTTTCCTAACACAATTACTTTCTGAAAAACTCTCTGAATCTGTTGACCCTCACGGAAACCTGGATTCAGGATTCTGACACTGTCTCTCCTGCTGCCATTTCCCATGGTGGCTTACAATTCTCCCATTCCCAAAGACCGACAAACAGACCTGGTGGTGAAGTCGGCATACTCCTGTCCCCACAATGCACTTTCCAGGTCATCCCCCCAGTTCCATCACTCTCATTCCCTTCTTTTGAAGTCCACACCATCAGGCTCTTTCGTCCCCTCTCCCTCAGAATAGCGGTCATATACCGGCCCCCAGGCTCACCCACCCACTTCCTGGACCATTTCTCTGCCTGGCTGCCGCACTTCATGTCCTCAGAACTACCAACCCTTATCCTGGGAGACTTCAACATCCCCATTAACAGCCCCACTTCCACATCTGCATCCCAGCTTCTATCACTAACCACTTCTCTAGGCCTCTCACAGCTCTCAACCTCTGAAACACACAAAGACGGTAATACCATGGACCTGGTTTTCGCACGGCTCTGCTCAATCTCCTACCTAGATAACTCACCGCTTCCCCTCTCTGACCACAACATTCTCTCCTTTACACTCACAAATCCTCGCTCACCCCAGCACTCTCCTACCTACCATTCAGTCAGAAATCTACAAGCCATTAACCCTCATACACTTTCAGACTCCCTACACTCCTCATTGTTCTCAATCTCTTCTTTGTCCTGTCCTGATCTAGCTGCACATCACTTCAATGACACTCTTAGAAGCACCCTTGACCAAGTAGCTCCCCTCACCCTCAGAACCTCCAAAGAGTGAAACAGCCCTGGCTCACATCACAAACCCGATTTCTCCAGCGATGCTCTAGGTGCGCTGAACGCTTATGGAGGAAAACACGCACACCAGAAGACTTCATACACTTCAAATTTATGTTAAGGACATATAACTCTGCCCTTCACCTCGCCAAACAGACCTACTTCACCACCCTGATCTCCTCACTATCCAACAACCCCAAGAAACTTTTTGACACCTTTCACTCCCTCCTCAGGCCAAAAGCACAAGCCCCTATCACAGACATTTGTGCTGATGACCTGGCCTCCCACTTTATAGAGAAAATAGACAATATCCGCCAGGAAATCCGCTCCCAATCACCAAGTTCAGTGACTCCCATCCCTCCCTGCATTTCCCCTGGCTCACTCTCCACATTCGATCCCATCACAGAAGAAGTCTCCAGGCTCCTCTCCTCGTCCGACTACATGCACAACCGACCCCATTCCCTCACATCTCCTCCAGTCTCTCTCTCCAGTCGTCACAACTCACCTAACTACAATCTTTAATCTCTCCCTCTCCTCTGGCATTTTCCCCTCCTCCTTCAAACACTATCATTACTCCATTACTAAAGAAACCCACCCTCGACCCATCCTGCACAAACAACTACAGACTAGTCTCCAATCTCCCCTTCATCTCTAAACTCTTGGAGCGCCTGATATACTCCCGCCTTACCCGTTACCTCTCCACTCACTCCCTCCTAGACCCTTCACAGTCCGGTTTCCGCCCCCTACATTAGACAGAAACTGCACTCAAAGTGACCAATGACCTTCTGACAGCAAAACGTAACGGTGACCACTCTCTGCTCATTCTTCTCGACCTTTCTGCAGCTTTCGACACTGTTGACCACCCTCTCCTACTCTCTAGGCTCCAGTCACTAGGCATTAAGGACACTGCTCTCTCCTAGTTCTCCTCCTATCTTTCTGACCGCTCCTTCAGTGTTCTGTTCTCTGGCTCCACTTCATCTCCTCTTCCTCTCACTGTCGGGGTACCTCAGGGCTCAGTCCTTGGCCCCCTTCTCTTCTCTCTCTACACAGCCCCAATTGAACAGACCATCAGCAGATTTGGCTTTCAGTACCATCTTTATGCTGATGACACACAACTATACACATCATCCCCTGACCTTACCCCCACTGTACTACAGAACGCCACTGACAGTCTCTCTGCAGTCTCCAACATCATGTCTGCTCTCTATCTGAAACTCAACCTCTCCAAAACTGAACTTCTTCTGCTCCCGCCATCTACTAACCTCCCTAAATCTGACATTTCTCTCTCCGTGGGTGGCACCATAATAACACCCCGACAGCAGGCGCGCTGTCTGGGCGTTATGTTTGACTCCGATCTCTCCTTCACCTCCCATATACAATCTCTTGCCCGCTCGTGCCGCTTAGGCCTCTTTTACACTGCCGTTTTTGACCATCAGTCAAAATCCGCCAGGTTTTGAAAAAAACGGATCCGCAATTTTTTTTGCGGATCCGTTTTTTTCCACATTGACTTTCATTACTGGCGAATCTTGACGGATGGCCATCCGTTGGATTCGTTTTTGTGAGGATCCGCCAAAATTTTATGCGGCCGCCGGCATGCCTGGACGGACCTTGCAACGTTTTTTTTTGTTGTTGGATCCGCATTTTCCAGTGCGCATGCCCAGAGAAAGGAAGTCAGGGAGAAAATTAACCCTGAAATCCTTTCTGGCGGACGAAAAAAATTCTCTCCCTCTCTCTCTTTAACTGACACAAAAATCTGAAGTGTGAAAGAGGCCTTACACCTAAAGAACATCTCTAGAATCCGCCCTTTTCTCACCATGGAAACAACAAAAACCCTCAATGTCGCCCTGATCCACTCCCGCCTGGACTACTGTAACGCTCTATTAATTGGCCTCCCCCTCACTCGACTCTCCCCTCTCCAGTCCATCCTTAATGCAGCAGCCAGGGTTGTCCATCTGGCTAATCGTTTCTCGGACGCGTCCACTCTTTGCCAGTCGTTACACTGGCTGCCCATTCATTACAGAATACAATTCAAAGTACTTGTTCTCACCCACAAAGCTATCCACAGTGCGGCACCCCCTTACATCTCCTACCTCATTCCTGTCTATCGGCCTAACCGACCACTGCGCTCTGCAAATGACTTTCGACTAACCTCTGCCCTAATCCGTACCTCCCACTCCCGACTCCAAGACTTCTCCCGTGCTGCGCCAATCCTCTGGAATGCTCTACCCCAAGATATTAGGACCATCCACAATTTGCAGTTTTAGGCGCTCGCTCAAAACACATTTGTTCAGAGCGGCCTATCACATTCAGTAATCAAAGTCATTTTATGCTTGTGTGTGTTGCCCATTCACTATCTCCATCTATCCCCCACCCCCTGAAGATGGCTGGACCATCACTGTAAATACATCATTGTAAATACAAACCTGTGCTTTGTATCGCCCCCACCTCATTGTAGATTGTAAGCTCCCACGAGCAGGGTCGTCTTATTTCGCTTTAATTATTGTATTGTTAACGTGATTACTTATGTTGTGTTCGAAACTGTTCAACTGTAAAGCGCTGCGGAATATGTTGGCGCTATATAAAGATTATTATTATTAGCTTATACATTCAGAACATATGCTCAGAATATGCTATGAATGTAGTACATGTCTGCATCCCAGACATAGGACCCCCATATATCAGACAGATAAATTGATAGGTGGTCTCATACATCTGAAGGCCTCTCTATTTAGCTGTATAAGAGTCACTGAAATAGCCTTGTAAGCCAAGGTTGGATGTTTCCATAACTCTCACAGAAGTGAAAGGACAGAGGCACGCACGTGTGCCACCCTCTATCCATTGGTGTCAGACAATTCACCAGGCGGACCCATGATCTGGAGATAGATGTTGGTCCCAGATGTAAGTCGTAAATCAGGCAATTAAAAAAAAATGATTTGCATAAGCCGCAAAAAAACACAAAAAAAATTGGGAGGACATCTATAAATTTTAATGAAATATCTAGTCTTCAGAAAGTCTGCTAGTTATGAAATAACAGCAGACATCTTACCGAGCAGATTTGACACCAGATATGATGAAGGAGCAAGTGGGTCCTTTAGGTTAAACACTGTGTATCGGCCATTTTGAATTTGTCGTAAAGCCTCAAAGTTTCCAAGAAGAATGTCACACAGCCATAGGGCGTTGACACAGGGTATCCTCCACTCTTTGGCTTTCTCATATTTCATGCCAGTGGGCCTAAATTAGGAAAAAAAAAATTCAAGTTAATCAATGTAAATTCCAGGATGCAACTCCAAGGTGATGTATAATGTCTACACATGGAATGCAAATAGTGATGCAAAGATTAAAAGAGTCTGTAGGTGATGAGGATCATCTCACTTACTCTTTACAGATGAGAACCGTGTTGCTGCGGCATAGATACCCTGTGTACTTGGCACCTGCGAGGTAGGCCATTAGCTTCAGGTCATCTCGATCACTATCGACAAACCCGGTGACAGAAACGATCTGGAAAGAAATGTAAAAATGTTATGATCTTACGAAACATTACTTTTCTAACTCATTCCCGACGTACTTTTATGAAGACCAGCCTTTGATAGTGCTGTCTTGTCACGCCGCCTGTCACGTTGCGCTCACCTGGGGGCGGGACCTTGGTCCCGACGTCACCTCTTCCGGAGCCACGGCCGCTCCGGGGGTCTCGTCTGGTGCGCACCTCTCGTGCTTAGGTGCACTATGTTCTGTGTGCGCACGCGTGCTCTTCTCAGTTCTGTCTCCAGGCCTGTCCTCTCTATAGTATTGGAGGACTTGACTCGGAAGCCCTAGTGATCATGTGCTATACCAGGCTACCTCTTCCTATGGGAGGTGCCTGATTATTGTTGTACTTCCTGACTTGGTCTGCCGTTTCCCTGCCTGGCTGTGCGCTGTATTCGGGTCCTCTGCCTTGTACTCTATTGTGCCTCTTGGCACACACTCTGATCCTGTGCTCTGTCTTATACTCAGTTGTGCCTCCTGGCACACACACTGATCCTGTCCTCTGTCTTATGCTCAGTTGTGCCTCCTGGCACACACTCTGATCCTGTCCTCTGTCTTATACTCAGTTGTGCCTCCTGGCACACACTCTGTTCCTGTCCTGTCTTATGCTCAGTTGTGCCTCCTGGCACACACTCTGATCCTGTCCTCTGTCTTATGCTCAGTTGTGCCTCCTGGCACACACTCTGATCCTGTCCTCTGTCTTATACTCAGTTGTGCCTCCTGGCACACACTCTGTTCCTGTCCTGTCTTATGCTCAGTTGTGCCTCCTGGCACACACTCTGATCCTGTCCTCTGTCTTATACTCAGTTGTGCCTCCTGGCACACTCTGTTCCTGTCCTCTGTCTTATGCTCAGTTGTGCCTCCTGGCACACACTCTGTTCCTGTACTCTGTTACACCTCCTGGCACACCTGCTGCCTGCCTAACTCCGTACTCTGACGTGCTCCTTTGCACGCGTCCTGCTTTGCTCACACCCGGACGTACTAGTCGCTGCACGCCATACGTGCTCTCGTGTACCTGTCTTGCACTATCCTGTATCTAGCGCACTCCCGTGTACACGCCTTGTGTTCCTGAGTACACCCTGTACCGTCCTGTACACCACGTGTCCCTGTGTCCACGCTTTACACGTTCCTGCAGACACACTCATTCGTGCCTCCTGTGAGCCGGCCACCAGGTGGCAGCAGTCGTGGTACCTTACCCCCTTGAGCTTGCCCCTGACACTCCCTGTATAGGGGGTGTGGTCCTCACTAGGTCAGCTCGCCCTGACAGGGTTGGTGCCACAACCCAGAGGGTCCACTCCAGGAGTCGTCACAGTATAATCCAGGGCTGTGGAGTCGGTAAGCCAAACCTGCGACTCCGACTTTTCAATTTCCCTTCCACCGACTCCACGACTCCAACATATATTGCTTATATTTAAAGTAAAAAATTTATTGTAGTACAATGTGAACATCAGACATTTAATCATTTCTATGATACAATAATCAAGACATTTAGATAGAACATAATATATATTTATTGGAATACAACTTTAGAACACAAAACTAATAAATTGTAAATATGTAATACACTATGTAATATCGAATATATATATATTCACTATGTAATAAACTATGTAAGTGGCAAAAAAGAGTTTTCAACAAAAACATACTAAATAACATTTGTGGAGTCTATGAATTTGTTCTAAGAAATAGAATAGTCTCCATCAGATCCTCCTTCATAGATGAACTCACATTTGACCTAATAATTTTAAGGCCAGAGAACAACCTCTCTGCACTAACTTGGGTTGGAGGCAAAGCCGTAACCACATGGGCAACATCTCTAACAATTTCCGGGTATAAAGGAATTGCCTCATGCACAGTCAGTTTTGATGAACGGTTGAATTTTTCATTTTCTTTGAGAGCAAGTGAAACATTTTGCTGAAATCTGCTTGCTATAGGAGACGGAGTGAAATCTTTTTCCTTGCGGCAACGCTTTGCCTGCTCCATATCAACCAAATACTTGTCAAAGTCAAACTCCTCATCTGATGAGGATGAAGATATGGCAGCAGTAGCACTGTCAGGACCCGAGTCCTCCTGCGCCTGGCAGTCCTCCTGTAGGCCACTCATCTTAACTGCTACCTCAGTCAGAGCTTCTTTTCCTTTAGTAAGCTGTTGATCATCAAGCAAAATACAATGACTTGGGTCCAGAAAAATTTTATTTTCCAATAGCTGTCTCTCGCTACGTTGCATTGAAGCAGAAATGCCATCTGCGATTAAATCTCCTCTTTGGGACAGGCAAAAGAGCAAGTTCTTCCACTCCCTTATGAAAATGCCAGGAGTTAAATCCTCAGCTTGTAATTTTTTAGTCACGGTAAATATGTGATTAAGCAATTCCTTCAATTCAGCCACCTGTGTCCATTGACCTTCATTTAGGGTTACCTGAGGGTTTGCCATATCTATAAGAAATGGTTTTAGCCAGGATCAAAACTAGGGGGGGGGGCAGAACCTCATACTGTTCCGCAGAATCTCATACTGCACACCTCAGCTGCTGCAGAACCTTATACTGCACACCCCTACACTTGAAAATAAAGCCTGCAAATTAAGATGTGGTGAATGCAGTCTATTTATTCCAACTATCAATTGATGTTGATGTGTTACTGAATACGAGCAATGCCTGTCCTGGGCGTCCTTTTGGGCAGCTATGAGGTGTACCTGACTAGTGCTTTAAAAAAACAAAAAAAAAAAAAAAAGTTAAGGTACTGTCACACTTAGCGATGCACCAGCGATCCCGACCAGCGATATGACGCGGTCAGGATCGCTGGTGCATCGCTAAGTGGTCGCTAGTGAGCTGCCACACAGGCAGATCTCACCAACGATATCGCAGAGGACTGGGGTCGCTACTTACCTGTCACACTAGGCGATCCTGACGTCCTCCCACCCGCGTCCACGCTCGTCGCTCATCTCTCCACAGGAAGCTGATGACGAGAAACGGTCCAGGACGTTCTCGCGCGATCAGCGATAACCAGCGGGGGAGCGGTCAGAGGTAAGTATCAGACATAATGATGTCGCTAGCAATATCGCTATAACATCACAAAACCTGTGACGTTATAGCGATATCGCTTAGTGTGACAGGCCCTTTAGTCTGTGTGCTACCCGGCTTTCATTCTTTTTGGTACAGATAAGATATGGATAGACAGATATGGATAAATGGATAGATAGAGCAGATTTCTAATATGCTTTTGCTATTGAAAACATTATCTATGAGCTCAAAAGCCTTTCTGGTGATGCGGTTTTTTAAAAAGCTGATCTGCTTTTGCAGCTGAAAAATGTATCCTCAAAAAATGCAGCAAAAACGCTGTGTGTGAATGTAGCCTTAGATCAGGAACAGAACAGCCATTTATAGGACATTTCATAACTTTCCCAAATTCCTATGAAAAAATATTCAGCACATTCTGCATTGAACTACTGTACCCAATTTATTATATACTTTAGGAGTCGGACCATTTTATACCGACTCCACCAAAATGAGCTCCAAATCCACATCCCTGGTATAATCAGGCCATGGACCCCGCTGGTACCGCGGCTCCCGTCCAAAAGGAGCTGGTGTTCCTCCGGGAAAACCAGACTAGGGTTATGTCATTTCTTAAGTCCATGGAGTCCCGTTTATCTGCCTTACAGTCCTCTGACCCTGGGAATGCTTCCCGGTTGGCCAGCCTCGAGCAAGAACTCACGCAGCAACGAGACACCTAGGCCTCAACTATATGGCGTCGGTAGCTAATCGGCTCCTTTCCATACAATCCTTTTCTGCCCAGTCCTCGGCCCCGCACCCGCTTTTATGCAAGCCACCCCGATATAGCGGTGACCCCAAGTTTTGTTGAGGATTTTTGAACCAATGCCGGTTACATTTTGAGCTTTTGCCGCAACACTATCCCACCGAGTGTGCCAAAATTGCCTTTATTGTTTCCCACTTAGAGGGGGAGGCGTTAGCATGGGTGAATGCCCTATGGGAGCACAATGATCCACTTGTCTCTCAGCTTTCCACCTTTTTGGACATCTTCCGCAAGGTGTTCGACGAGCTGGGTCGTCTGTCTTCTACCACCGAGTCCCTCTTTAACCTCCATCAGGGTACCCTATCGGTGGGACAGTATGCCAGCCGTTTTCATACCTTGTCCTCTGAACTCGGTTGGAACAACGAGGCCCTCGTAGGGATCTTTTGGCATGGTCTGTCCGGTCGGATCAAAGATGAACTGGCAGGTCGGGATACTCCCACCTCTTTAGAGGATCTGATCTCTCTGGCGACACGCTAGAGAGAAGGCCTTCTCGTCTCCCGTCGACTACCCGCAGACCTCTCCACTCACGCCCCTTCTGCGACCTCCGTCTCAGAGCCTATGGAGGTGGACCGTTGCAAGTCGGCCGAACAGCGTCGCGAGGAGATGCTTACTCTTGGTCTCTGCCTTTACTGTGGGAGTTCCTCTCATCTCCTTCGTTCCTGTCCCAAGAAGCCGGGAAACTTCTCCGCCAAGGATTGTTAGGAGAGGCCTCCCTAGGTGTACATGATTCCTCTCCCTCCCTGGTCATGTCAGTTTTACTGAATCTCGGTGCCAAGCGTTATTCAGAGGCGGCTTTTCTAGATTCTGGCGCGGCTGGGAATTTTATTACACTCGAGGCGGTTAAAAAATACCGGATTCCTGTCAGATCCCTGGAGACTCCTCGGTCGATAGTTTCGGTCAATGGTACATCCTTGCAGGAGATCGTTACCCAGGCCACCGAAGAGATCGAGCTGCAGGTCAGAACCCTGCACCAGGAGAAGATCTCCTTCCACATCATGTCTACCATGTCTCACACGCTTCTTCTAGGTCTCCCTTGGCTACGGACTCATGAGCCAACCCTGGACTGGTGGTCGGGCAATCTACTCCGCTGACTGTTCTGTCAGGAGAGATGCCTGTTGCTCGTCCATCCGATGAAATCTGCCTGTCCGTCCTCGGCACCTACAGGTCTGCCGTCGGCTTACTGGTCCTTTGCAGACGTCTTCGACAAGAAGGAGGCCGAGACTCTGCCCATCCATCGGCCATATGACTGGCCGATTGACCTCGTTCCTGGTTCTACGCCACCCAGGGGTAGAATATATCCGCTATCCCCTGCTGAAACCCAAGCGATGTCTGAGTATATCCAGGAGAACCTTGCTAGAGGTTTTATCCGTAAGTCCTCCTCACCCGCAGGAGTGGGATTTTTCTTTGTCAAAAAGGACGGCTCCCTCCGTCCCTGCATAGACTACCGAGGGCTGAACGATATCACGGTCAATTACAAGTACCCATTGCCATTGATTCCGGAGCTCTTTGACCAGCTTAGAGGAGCTCGAATTTTCACCAAACTGGATCTTCGTGGGGCCTACAACTTGATCTGCATTCGTTCCAGTGATGAGTGGAAGACCGCCTTTAACACCTGAGACAGTCACTACGAGTACCTGGTCATGCCCTTCGGCCTCTGCAATGCCTCAGCGGTGTTCCAGGAGTTTGTGAATGACGTCTTCCGGGATATGCTGTACTCCTGCGTGGTAGTCTATTTGGATGACATCCTCGTTTTTTTCTCCAGACCTCTCTGCCCGCAGAAAGAACATACGTCAAGTCCTCCAGCGCCTGAGGGAGAACCGCCTTTATGCCAAGCTCAAGAAATGTGCCTTCGAGCAAATGTCCTTGCCATTCTTGTGGTATATTATCTCGGACTCTGGTCTTCGCATGGATCCGGCAAAGGCGTCCGCCGTTCTCGATTGGCCACGGCCTCATGGGATGAAGGCAATCCAACCCTTCCTTGGTTTTGCGAACTACTACCGACAGTTCGTTCCCCATTTCTTCTCGTTGGTTCGCCCCATCTCGTCCCTTATTCGCAAAGGAGCTAACCCAAAGGCTTGGCCTCCTGAGGCTGAAGATGCCTTCCAGTCGTTGAAACAAGCCTTCGCCTCTGCTCCGGCTCTTCATCGTCCTGAGGTTTGTAGACCTTTCACTCTCGAGGTTGACGCATCCTCGACTGAAGTTGGCGGAGTCCTTCTGCAGAAATCATCTTCTGGACGTTTTGTCACCTGTGGCTTCTTTTCTAAAGTATTTTCCTCCACTGAGCAGAACTACTCCATTGGCGACAAAGCGCTATTGGCCATTAAATTGGCCTTGGAGGAGTGGAGGTACTTACTGGAAGGTGCCATACACCCGTTCAAGATCTTCACGGACCATAAGAACCTGGCGTACATCCAGTCCGCACAGAGGCACAACCCTGGGCAAGCCAGGTGGTCCTTATTCTTCGCCCGCTTTAACTTTGAACTACATTTTCGACCCGGCGATAAAAACGTTAGAGCGGATGCGTTGTCAAGATCATTCCTGTCATCTGATACAGAAGAACCTTCTCATATCATTGACCCATCCAAAGTAATTACTGTGGCTCCTATCAGGTTAACCACGTTACCTCCGGCAAGAACCTTTGTGGCTGAGAATAACCGAAAACGAGTGTTAAACTGGGGACATTCGTCCAAGATTGCCGGCCACGTTGGTGTCAAAAAGACTTTTTGCTTAATCTCTCGCTACTATTGGTGGCCTTCCCTTTCCCAGGACGTTAAAGACTTTGTGGCATCTTGCCCTTCCTGTGCCCAGAACAAGATACCCAGACAACCACCCTCCGGTCTTCTGCTCCCGCTTCCCGTACCGTCGGCTCCATGGCAGCACATAGCCATGGATTTCATTACGGATCTGCCTCGTTCTTCCGGTTGTACTGTGGTCCTAGTAGTTGTAGACCAATTATCGGAGATGGCCCACTTCATTCCTCTTCCCGGACTACCTTCTGCTCCTGACTTGGCGAAGATCTTCATTTCCCATATCTTCAGAATTCACGGCTTCACTCTGCACATCGTGTCGGACAGAGGGGTCCAATTCACCTCCCATTTCGGGAGAGCTCTATGCGGAATCATGAAAGTGTCATTGGATTTCTCCTCCGCCTATCACCCCCAAACCAATGGGCAGGTGGAACGTACCAACCAGATCCTTACATCCTATCTTCGGCACTTTTCAAACACTCATCAGAATGACTGGGTCAGCCTACTCCCTTGGGCTGAGTTCGCCTACAATAACCACTCCAGTGAATCGTCCTCCAAGTCTCCTTTCTTCATCGTCTTTGGACAGCATCCCAGTGTGCCTCTACCGGTACTTCCTGTCTCGGGGGTACCTGCTGCCGATTGTCTGTCTGTGGCGTTCTCCAGGGCATGGCAGGAGACCAAAACCGCTCTCGAGAAAGCATGGGACAGAATGAAACTACACGCTGACAAGAGAGGCCTGGACGTTCCTCCATATCTCCTTGGTGACAAGGTGTGGCTTTCCTCCAAATACATCCGCCTTAAGGTACCATCTTACAAACTGGGTCCCCGTTACATTGGTCCTTTTGAGGTCCTCAGGCGTATTAATGATGTTGCATACAAACTGAAGTTAAATCCTTCGCTACGTATTCCCAATTCCTTGCATGTGTCGCTCCTTAAACCTGTGGTACTTAACGGGTTTCAGCCTTCTCCTGTGGTACTTAACGGGTTTCATCCTTCTCCAGGCCACACACACCAGCCTGTGGGCATGGGGGATGAGTTTGAGGTGAATGACATTTTGGCCATGAAGAAGGTAAGAGGGAGAACCATGTTCTTGATTGATTGGAAGGGTTTTGGCCACGAGGAAAAATCATGGGAAGCCAGGGAGAATATCCACGCACCCCAGATTTTGTCTAAGTTTCTCTCCAGCTTTAGAAAGAGGGGGCATAAAGTCACGCTGCGCTCACCTGGGGGCGGGACGTCACCTCTTCCGGAGCCGCTCCGGGGGTCCCGTCGGGTGCGCTCGCGCACCTCTCGTGCTTAGGTGCACTATGTTCTGTGTGCGCACGCGCGCTCTTCTCAGTTCTGTCTCCAGGCCTGTGCTCTCTATAGTATTGGAGGACTTGACCCGGAAGCCTTAGTGATCATGTGCTATATCAGGCTACCTCTTCCTATGGGAGGTGCCTGATTATTGTTGTACTTCCTGGCTTGGTCTGCCATGTCCCTGCCTGGCTGTGCACTGTATTTGGGTCCTCTGCCTTGTGCTCTGAACCTGTACTCTGCTGAGCCTCTTGGCACACGCTCTGAACCTGCACTCTGCCTTGTGCTCAGTTGTGCCTCCTGGCACACGCTCTGATCCTGTGCTCAGTCTTATGCTCAGTTGTGTCTCCTAGCACACGCTCTGATCCTGTACTCTGTTACACCTCCTGGCACACCTGCTGCCTAACTCAGTACTCTGACGTGCTCCTTTGCACGCGTCCTGCTTTGCACACACCCGGACGTACTAGTCGCTGCACGTCATACGTGCTCTCGCGTACCCGTCTTGCACTATCCTGTATCTAGCGCACTCCCGTGTACACGTCTTGTGTTGTCGAGTACACCCTGTACCGTCCTGTACACCACGTGTCCCTGTGTCCATGCTTTACACGTTCCTGCAGACACTCATTCGTGTCTCCTGTGAGCCAGCCACCTGGTGCCAGCAGTCGTGGTACCTAACCCCCTTGGGCTTGCCCCTGACACTCCCTGTTAAGGGGGTGGTCCTCACTAGGTCAGCTTGCCCTGGGAGGGTTGGTGCCACGACCCAGAGGGTCCACTCCAGGAGTCGTCACAAGTATACAGTTTAAGTGATCGGACAATCATAGGCTCAAGTCCCCTAAGTGAGTGTGAGTGTGTATATATTTTTTTTTTTTTTGCTTAATTTTACCACACTTGCGTTTTTTTTTTTTTTTTACAAGTTTTCCAGATCGTTGAATAAAAAAAAAATTTAAACCATGCTGTCATATAGCTTTATGTGGATGACACCATACATAAAAGTTATGGTCCTTAGAAAAGGAGGAAAAAAGAAAAATAGATTGAAAGTAAATAATACACTAGACATTATGGCATCCTTACATGTTGAGAACATGGCTTTCCTCCAGGTGGAAACGCCACTGGAAAGTGTAGGGTTCGATGAGGCGGCACCATTTTCTTCTTCTTCAAGACGGTGTTCAGCCAGTGAGCGGTGATGCATCGCCTTCTCTCCTTTATTGCCTTTAAACAGAATCAGATTGCTTATAGAATCCACCCAACTGCACAAAACATTTAAGTTGTTTGGTTACTCAAGTTCCAACTTAAAATGAACCCCAAGTAGGTGATAACTTGCAAAATCAGTGGAGGTCCAAGTGCTAGTGATCCTGAGAGAGGAGGTCTGAATTACAAGCATTCTCTATGGGACAGACTACACCACTAGGCTAACTTGCAATTCAGTGGCGGCCAAATCACAAGCGCCGACCAAACTGCAAGTTATCACCTATCCTGTGGTCGTTTTAATGATGGAAATCATCCTTTAACACTGTAAAATTTAAAATCATCTGTGTATCCCAGGAGCTCAGCTGTGTCCCCACCTCACTTTTCCATGTCTGGCTGGAATGGGAGCTGCACTCCTCTGCAAAAAGACAAACACAATTTCGCCTTGTCCCCCTTAGCTCAGCCGGCCCCATCAGCTGTTCGCTAGCCAAAAACAGAACATTTCTAGGTCACTTCATTGGGTACAGAGAAAACATGGGTGTATGCTGTTCGCACCATAAAGCCGACACTAAGAATTTAAACTACCATCACGGCAAGCGTTTTTTATGCAAATTTTCAGCTGCGTTTTATAGTACCAGCAAAGTCTATGACATTTCTGAAATCTCATGAACACAGATTGTTTTTTGTCCTCAGTATTTTGTGCTTTGCTTGTTTTCTGCACAACAGAGCATGTCACTTCTTTCAGCGATTTTCACCCTTTGAAAGTAATGGGTGGTGAAAAAAAAGGCTGAAAAAACGCAGGCATCAGGTTTTGCTGCGTTTTCAGGGAATAAAGCAAGTACAGCAGTATGTGAAACAAATTTATTTTTGTGATGTTCCAAGGTTTACCATCTTGTCTTGGTCACTTGGTCACCTGAGATGGCAGTTGGGATTAGAACAATTTAATTAAATTAGTGATGTGTAAAAAAGTATACATCGGCCGACGAAGGTGTGAGATTGAACAAGGCCTGTGAACAACCAAGGTGTGAGATTGAACAAGGCCTGAGCAACTCAATGGCAGACCAAAGTGTGAAAGCAGTGTCCTATAAAAACAATGCTCTGCCAGTGTCTTAGGTAAATTATTCCAGACCAATTCACCTCCCCCAGCTGTTGCATTTGTATGTGCTTTTTTTTTTTATTATAAAAACGTCTAACATTGGTGACTTATTATGTTCATGCTTCTGTAGTGGAAGCAAAACTGAACTTTGAGATCCTGAAAAATGCAGCAAAAGACGCACCAAAACCTGAGTTTCTGACGCTGCTTCTTTTCTGCCAAGAGTGCAAGTTTTGCTGCAGAAAAAAAAATGCTGAAAAAACAACTAGTGTGAACATAGCCTTACAAGAAGTCAGACCCTCCCCTGCAGACTAAACCCAGATGCAGATACTGGACTAAACCTGTTTAGATTTTCACATAGGAGGCAGATACAGGTCTGAAGCCAAGAGCCGTTTCTCCCTTTTTTCATCCCTTCTAGAAACCAGGCTTCCAATGTCAGCCATCTGGTCTTCTCCAGTTCTGCATGAGAACCGTAAGCAAGATGGTGACGGTCTCATTTTATATTTTCCAGTGTCCCCGACAGTTTCTTCTTCGGTGGCTCCTGTGTCCTCTAGTTTGTACACGCAGCTCCTTTTCTATTCTAGTTTTCTGATGTTTATGAAACTATATTGATAAGAATACATTTCTATATCTCCGAAGTACCCTTTAAAGGCAACACCACAATTCCATCATAAATGATCACATAAGCGATCTCTGAATACCATGGGTGAACTACTACAACAGTACAAAAGGTAATATTGTGCATGGAAGTCTTCAGACACATTCCCACCTACCTGGGCATACATGCTACTGACTTGGCTCTCACACAGGAGATGTGTACAACGGTTGGTTAGCGTAGGGTCCACAGTACCACCATGCGTTTGGATTATCTGCAAATTAAAAAAAACTAAATCTTATAGCCAAAATATACAGTCACATTACAGGTTAGTCATTTACATTTTGTGTAATTCCTGATGGCATTGTTTTTTGGCTGACAGCTAATATTCAGCAGAACCCTATTTTACCAATAGAACTACGGTACGCTTCTAGTCCAATCCTGATTAGAAAACAGTTTCCTGAAAAATAGGGATTTTTGTATACTCACCGTAAAATCCTTTTCTCTGAGCCATTCATTGGAAGACACAGAGACAGTGGGTGTTATGCTGCTTGCCACTAGGAGGACACTAAGTAAACCAGAAAAAAAAGTTAACTCATCCCCTGCAGTATACACCCTCTCGCTGGATGAGATTTCTCCAGTTCGGTGAAAAAAGCAGTAGGAGCTTAAACAATCAACAATAACCATAACTATGTCACAACCTAAGAATGCTACAATGAGCTAATAGGCTAAACAAGGTGGGTGCTGTGTCCCCCAATGAATGGCTCGGAAAAAAGGATTTTACGGTGAGTACACAAAAATCCCTATTTTTCCTACGCCTCATTGGGGGACACAGAGACAGTGGGACGTCCTAAAGCAGTCCCTGGGTGTGGAGCATACAACTGCTAATACCTCATGTACCACTGAGTCAACACTGAGGTACTGCCGATTGCAGGAGGTGTCTGCTGAGAGCTGCATCCGCAGAGGCCTGAGAATGAATTTGGTAATGTTTTGTAAAAGTATGCAGACTGGACCAAGTCGCAGCCTTGCAGACCTGTTCTGCCGAGGCCTGGTGCCGAATGGCCCAAGAGGCGCCCATTGACCGATTAGAGTGTGCCTTAAATCCCGCTGGGACAGGCGCGTTCATGACACGGTAGGATTCCTGAATCGCCAAGCGAATCCACCTGGCTAGCGTTGCTTTTGACGCGGCTAGACTCTTCCTATGCCCCTCTGGAAGTATGAACAGGGCATCTGACTTGCGGAAGGGAGCCGTCCGCGAGATGTACCGTCTCAGCGCCCTAACCACAACCAGGGTGTGGAGGGCCTTCTCAATGCGACAGACTGGCGCTGGACAAAAGGAAGACAAAAAACAATATACTCGTTGAGAAGGAAAGAGGAGACGACCTTGGGCAGGAAGGACGGGGACATCCTGAGAACTGCAGGACAGGGCTGCCAATTCCGAAACTCGTCTGATTGACGTAATTGCCACTAGAAAGACCACCTTCCAAAGGAGGATGGTCAGTGACACGTCCTGCAGCGGTTCGAAAGGAGCCTCCTGTAAGGCCCCAAGAACCAGGTTAAGGTCCCATGATTCCAAAGGCCTTATATAAGGAGGCGCCACATGGGAAACTCCCTGAATGAACGTCTTGACCTGGAGTTTGGTGGCAATTTTGCGTTGGAAAAGCACTGACAAAGCCGAAATTTGGCCCTTGAGCGAGCTAAGCGCGTGGCCTGATTTTAATCCGGACTGAAGGAATTCCAATATGGCCAAGGGGATCGACCATGATCCTTGCATCACGGAAAAAAATGGTTTTCCAGGTGCGGTGATAGATGCGCATGGACACAGGCTTCCTAGCACTAATCATGGTGGAAATCACGTCATGAGAGAACCCAGCCTATGCTAAAATCCAGGATTCAATGGCCACACTGTCAAAGACAGGGCACAGAGTTCTGGTGGTAAATCGGGCCCTGTGAGAGTAGATCCATGCGATCTGGAAGCCGCCAAGGGACGTTGGCGACTAGTTGTATTAGTTCTGCATACCATGCTCGGCGCGGTCAATCTGGCGCGACTAGGATCACTGGTACTCCCTCCGCTCTGATCTTCTTGATGACCCTCGGAAGCAAGGGAAGAGGGGGAAAAGATGTACGGGAGCCGGAACCGGTGCCATGGCAGAACTAGGGTGTCCGCTCCGATGGCGCATGGATCGGGCAATGAACAGAGGCACCTTCTTGTTTAGTCTTCAGGCCATGAGATCCACATCCGGAGTCCCCAACGATGACAAATCTGCTGAAAAACTTCCGGATGAAGACACCACTCTCCCGAAACAATGCCTTGGCGACTGGGAAAATCTGCCGCCTAATTTTCTACTCCCGGGATGTAGATTGCTGACATGGGCGAATGGTTGGTCTCGGCCCAATGGAGGATGTGACTCACGTCGTGCATGGCCATCCTGCTCCGGGTACCTCTCTGGCGGTTGATATACGCTACAGCCGTGGCGTTGTCGGATTGGATCCTGATGGGGTGACCTGCGAGGAGATGGTGGAAACTCCCTAGAGCTAATCTGATCGCTCGTATCTCCAAAACGTTGATGGGGAGACGTGACTCTCAGGTCGATCAACGACCATGTGCCATGTAGTGACGAAAGACCGCACCCCAGCCGAGAAGACTTGCGTCTGTGGTTACTACCAACCATCTTACTGGGAGAAAAGACCTCCCTTGATTCAGGGAGGACCTCAGTGTCCACCACCTGAGGGCTTGCCTGACCCGCAGGGACAGAAGGATCCGACAGTTCAGGGAGAACGGGTTCTTGTCCCAAGCTAACAGCAACGCATGTTGTAAGGGACGGAGATGGAACTGTGCAAATGGAACTGCTTCCATTGCAGCCACCATCTTTCTGAGAACTCATGCTGAAACGAATGGAGTGAGGAACTGGTCGGGAAAGAGTCCGTGCTGCCTGTTGTAAGGCTTGGGTCTTTTCTGGAGGGAGAATGACCAACCCGCGGAAGTGTCCAAGATCATTCCTAAAAAGGAAATCTGCTGAGCCGGTTTTGGGAAAGACTTTTCGAAGTTTATCTTCCACCCCAGGCGAGAAAGTGTATTTACTGTTATATCCACGGATTCTTCGCAGGCTGGGAGGGATGGACCCTTGATGAGCAGGTCGTCCAGATACGGTAACACTACTACTCCCTGAGAGTGGAGAATGGCCATGACAGCCGCCATGACCTTGGTAAAGACCCTGGGGGCGGTGGCGAGGCCGAAGGGCAAGTCAATGAACTGGAAGTGTTCCTCGTGAATTGCAAAATGCAGGAACTGCTGGTGGGACGGGCAGATCGGAATGTGAAGATAAGCGTCCTTAATGTCGATAGATGCTAGAAACTCTCCTTTTTCCATGGAAGAGAACTGATCGGAGAGATTCCATTCGGAATCGCCGTACTTTGACAAATTGATTTAACAGTCTGAGATCCAGAATTGGTCGCATCGTCCCGTCCTTCTTTTGAACCATAAAAAGATTTGAATAAAATCCTTTGAACCTTTCGTGATGAGGGACCGGAATGATGACTCCGTCCCTTAGCAGAGCCTGAACAGCCCGAAGGAAGGCTCTTGTCTTGTTCTTGGGGAGGGGGGGGGGGGGTGGAAGGGAAAAACCAAGTTGGCGAGGAAGAAGAAAATTCTATGCTCCCTGACCCACTTGTCATGGACGACCGCGAGCCAGGTGTGGCTGAAGGAAAGTAGGCGACCGTCTACTTTGTCGGAGTCCGCCGGATACTGCAACAAGTCATTGGGTAGATCTAAGAGATCTGGCTCCCCTAGATCCAGAAGCCCTAGGCCTGGGTTTTCAAGAGCGGTTAGGTCTGTATGAGACCTGGGAGCCTCTGTCTCCGCGCGGGGACCGACCTGATCCGGAAGAGATGGTAGAGGACCAACCGGAATTGTTGCGAAAAGATCAAAAACGCGTCGGCTGTTGGTTGTGAAACGGCCGAACAGCCTTTTGTTGAGGAAGGAATTTACTTTTCCCCCCGGTAGTATCAGAAATGAGCTGGTCCAGTTTCTCTCCAAAAAGACGACCCGTTTGAAAGGGGAGAGAAGTCAACGATCTTTTAGATGTGGCATCTGCCTGCCAGTCACGGAGCCATAGGGCTCTTCTAATGGAGATCGCATTAGCGACAGTTTGAGCAGCGCAATTGGCGGCATCAAAAGAAGCGTCCACTACGAAGTCCGCTGCGTGAACCATCTGCCTGGCGACAGTGGTTGCCTCTGGAGGAAGATTGGTGCCCTGGAAGTAATCAAGACTTCTGCCCAAGCGGCCATTGCCTTAGTGACCCAAATTTCCGCGAAAGATGGAAAAAGCGCTGCTCCTGAAGCTTCAAAAACTGAACGGGCAAGGTAGTCAATTTGACGATCGGAGGCGTTTCTGACTGAGGAACCCTCAGAAACGGATAGGAGCATTTTAGAAGCAAGACGCGATACAGGAGGGTCCACCGGAGGGGACTGTAACCAATCCTTCATTAGGTCAGGATCAAAAGGGTATTTAGCCTGAGTAGACTTTTGCCCTGTGAACCGCTTATGTGAACGATCCCTACGTTTCAGGACAATTTCCTTAAAGTCCAGATGGCTGGTAAATAACCTGTGCACACACTTGGTTTTCTTAAATGAGATAGGGTGTGCTGGAGCGGGACTATTTTCCTCATCTAACTTCAGAATCCTGGTGACTGATTCTATAAGAGAATCAAGCGACTCTTGATCAGTTGGGGGATTCTGAGGGGCTGACGTGTCAGATTCGAATTCAGAGTCGTGCGCGCTGTGAACCTCAGGAGAGGGAGAGCGAAAGACAGGAGTCGCAGATGCTGAGGCGCGAACGTGACTAGGGGACGCGTCATGGGTCCGCTTTTTAGAGACCTGACCATCCCTTGAACGAGTACGGCCCCTGCTGGTGGACGGTTCCCGGCCGACGCCAGAGCCCTCCTCAGGAGGTAAGGACGCTTTCTGACTTAAAGAGTCCTCCCGGAGGGAGAATATAGCCTGGGTCAGAGACTCCACCGACCGTGACAGGGACACAGCCCACTCAGGGGTACTAAACGCAGGAAGCCCGTCAGCAGCGGCGGCGAGGGGCATTTGAGCGCAGGCCGGGTCGCAGGCCGTGCATAACGGATTAGTCTGTGCACTGGGTAAGGCAGACTTGCAAGTGGTACACATGGTAAAAAAACGCAGTATGCTTCCTAGAAGCCCGTTTAGCCTCCTTAGATTGAGACAAAGCGCTCATGAAAGGGTTAACGGCAGAGTCTGTCTATATCAGCAGGGAATGTGCCGGGAAGGGGTTAAGCTTTAATTTGAGGGCAGATGCAGCTTACCCACGGTCCTGTGCTGTGTCCCCCCGGTAGGAAAGCGGTGGCCCTGTGGTCTCACCCGGTATCCGGCAGCGTGCACGCCTCACAGCTCGTATCCAGAGCAGGCTGAGGTAAAAGACTTGGCCCCCGAGATTAGAATTGCGCGTCTCCTAAGAACTGAGAGGCGCCAAGAGGGGGCAGCGACATTAGCGTGGGCGGTGCTTTTCAAATTGCGGCCTAGTAGGCCGGGGACAAAATTTTTGGCCTACCCACGGTAGGCGCCGGGGAGGGGGTGGCGCTAGCGTGGGGGCCCCATTCAAATTGCAGCCTAGCAGGCCGGAAAAGCCAGGGACTACATTTTTGGCCTACCCGAGTGCCGAGAGTGGGGGGGCCCCGCGATGGGGCGCCAATGTACCGCCGCTGACGCTTAGTCAGCGCTTCTCCCGGGGACCAGGATCCGACCCCATACCTCCACTCCAGTGCTCGGCAGGCCGTGCTGTCCGGGGCCATCCATGCAGGTCTTCTCATCCTCCTGGGCTGATGTAGTAGAGCTGGAGGAGTTCTTAAAGGGGTATGCTCAATCGATCCTCCCTATGGCAGGGGGAAGGAGAGCTATGGGGCTGATTCAGGGCATTCAGAAGCGCTGTTCCAGTCTTCTCCATTGCACTCTATGCGCGTGCCCTCGTATCCGAGGATTACCGGGACCGTAAGGATTATCGCCATCATCGCCAGAGGAATCAGCCCCAATCGTCGCAGGAAAGTGTACGGGGAGGTATACTCCTCGTGCTTGCCTGTTGTTTGTTCGGGGGAGAGCGGGCCGTAGAAAGGAACCGTCGCCCCCTTCACTCCGTTAATTAAAAAATAAATTTATAGAAAATTCAAAAATAAAATAAGAACGGTGAGGTCTGAAGCCAGACCCAAGTGCCTCCTATAGACACTAAGCAAGAACTGGAGAAATCTCATCCAGCGAGAGGGTTTATCCTGCAGGGGAGGAGTTAACTTTTTCTGGTTTACTTAGTGTCCTCCTAGTGGGGCAAGCAGCTTAACACACACTCTCTGTGTCCCCCAATGAGGCGTAGGAGAAATGTAATTATTTGTATAAGAAATTAATGTTTTTTTTGTATCATTATTTATATTAACAAGTTGTGGGAAATCTGATATCACTCTAAGGACTTGTAGTACTCCGACATATCGAAGAGGCTGTGGTGTAAGTAAGACCTCATTCACACGTCAGTTTTTCAAGTACAAATGCTATCAGTGTTTTTATCAGATAGCATTTGTATCTATGACAGACTTGTGAACAGTCTCTCCATAGACTGATTTTTTTTTTGCAGACCGAGTCGTCCATGCAAAATCATGGAACCATGGTCAATTTTGATCTGAGTGGTGGATGAAACTCTGCAATGAAAATCTAACAGTACTAGGATGGCATTCTAGCTCTGTCCAAGATGCACTGTGCATGAAAAATGCTGGGATTGGTGGTGCGATTAGGACCCGTTTATGGCAGGTCTTGGGTGACACTTTCTTTTCAGGCCAAAACCCAATAAACTTGAACTATCTATAGCCTATAGGTGTAACAATTAAGCACGTATCTTTTATCTAAAGTTTTTGAAGATTAAAAGTAAGTAGTTCAAAAAGCAAAACTAGTAAACGCCAGTGAAACCATGCAAGACATTGAGGAAGTCACAAATCACACTGAACCTACCCGTTTCCAAGTTGCTAAAAGTTGTTTATCAGACATCTGCTCTGGATAATCGGCGATTGCAAACACACAGCCCATCAAAAAGTAGTCTTCAGGAACTGAAAATTCAAAGATAGACCCATAAATTAAAGGGAATAATGCATCATCAGGAAAATGACAACCAAGTACCGTATTTTTCTGACCATAAAACGCACTTTTCTCCCAAAAAATTTTGGGGGAAAATGGGGGTGCGTCTTATGGTCCAGATGCACTTACCAGGAGACACCATCCGAGGCTGATGGGCGGCGATTTGGCAGATGATCGGTGGTGCGGGGGCTCCGCCGCCATTGGTGGAAATCCCGGCGCCCCAGCACATCCATCCCAGGCTGGTGCGTCACTTTTGCAGGTGATCGGCGGTGCAGGGGCTCCACCGGCATTTTGTGAAAGGAGCCCCTGCACTTCCATTGTTGTAATGCTGATTTGAAAATGGCCGCGCATAGTGAGATCTCGGGAGACGAGAAGTCGTCTCCTGAGACCTCACTCTGCGCTTGCGCCGCCACCGGCGGCCATTTTCCTGAAGTTCAATTCAGCATTATAACAATGTAATGCTGAATTGAGCTTCAGGAAAATGGCCGCCGGAGGCGGCGCATGCGCAGAGTGAGATCTCAGGAGACAAGATCTCGTCTCCCAGGACGACATCTCGTCTCCAGAGATCTCACTATGCGCGGCCATTTTCAAATCAGCATTACAACAATGGAAGTGCGGGGGCTCCTTTCACAAAATGCCGGCGGAGCCCCTGCACCGCCGACCACCTGCAAAAGTGCCGCACCAGCCAGGGATGGATGTGCTGGGGCTCCGGGATTTCCACAAATGCCGGCGGAGCCCCCGAACCACCGATCATCTGCCAAATCGCCGTCCATCAGCCTAGGATGGATGTGTGGGGGCTTCACAAAATGGCAGAGCCCCCACACCACCGAACCTGCTGCACCAGCCAGGGATGTGCCAGACCACCTCCTATGACCCCAATCCACCAGCGTTCCATATCATACCCTACCCCCCAGGTAAGCTGAAAAATTCGGACTGTAAGACGGACCCTCATTTGACGCATTAATTTTTTTCCCTATTTTTCTTCTGAAAATTTGGGGTGCGTCTTATGGTCCAGTGCGTCTTATAGTCCGAAAAATACGGTGTTTATTATAATTTGATCGTGATGTGACAATCAAAAAAAAAAAAAATCAATCTGGAAATATTGCAGTTATCAGACTAGCAATGTAGCACACCTGCAGCTGACATTCCCTGCTTGTGTAACTCACGTGTCAAATTTACTATGTAGACTGGGACAGAGTCAGCAGAGTTATCTCATGGATGGAATACTTATTAACTTCTGTATGAGCACTGTTACTTTGCCACGCTGGGTCTCTGTGTTCAAACCCCACAAAGAACATCTAGCAATGAGTTTATATATTCTCCCTGTGATTGCGTTTCCTCTGAGTACTCCAATATCCTCCCACAATCCAAAGACACGCTGATAGGGAATTTAGATTGTTAGGTCCAGTGGAGACAGTGATTGTGATGTATGTAAAGAAAGCACTGTGAAATATGAAGGCGCTATAAGTAGTAAAATAAATTGTTCTGCTGCATGCCTAAGTAGAGAATGACAGCAAAAGGGCACATACATAGATTAGTGTAGTTGCTGTAGTGCAGGCAAACTTTAAATATGGTAAAAACACCTTCACTAAAACTATGAAAGAATCTAATTAGCTTACTATCTAGTGATGGGTCGTGTCCATGAAGTTGTTGAGATTGGAGTGGCTGTTGATTAGGTGTCTGGGGTGGCACTTGCTGTATCTGTCCCAATTGCTGTTGAGTCTGATTTTGCATTTGCCGCTGCTGTAAACGTTGGAGATGCTGCTGCTGGAGTTGCTGTTGCAACTGCTGAAGGTTGTGTTTTTGTTGCTGAGCTTGTTGAACTTGGAGCGCAGGCTGAGGAAGGGTCCCCTGCTGAACCTGGGCCTGTTGCAGCGTCACTGGCTGTTGAATTTGTGATTGCGGAGTCTGCGGCATTTGCTGCTGCTGAAGACCAGCTTGTTGCAGCTGCTGCTGTTGCTGAATTTGCTGTTGTTGGAGCAGTGTCTGTTGTTGAAGTTGCTGCTGTTTCATTTGCTGCTTTTGAAGCTGAAGTGTTTGTTGCTGCTGCAATTGCTGTTGATTGAGTGATTGCGTTTGGAGCATTTGTGAGGGAATCTGATGTGGCTGATGAGTTTGATTCTGAATTTGATGTTGAATCTGAATATTATGTGGTTGCATTTGGTGTTGCTGAAGCGTCTGTGCCTGTACTTGATGCTGCTGCTGAAGGGCTTGTGGTTGCACATGATGCTGCGGAGTTTGGGTTTGTATTTGCTGCTGTTGTAGGGATTGTACTTGGATTTGCTGCTGCTGTAGGGACTGTGCCTGCATTTGATGTTGCTGCTGAATGGCTGACGGCTGAATCTGCTGCTGGATTGCTTGTGACTGAATCTGCTGCTGTTGCAGAGATTGAGTCTGGATTTGCTGCTGCTGCAGTGTGTGTAACTGCGGGTGAGGCTGAATTTGCTGCTGCTGCTGAATTGCATGCTGCTGAAGTTGCTGCTTTTGCTGCAATGTTAAATGTTGTATCTGCTGTTGCTGAAGCTGCTGAACGCTTTGTTGAAGGTTTTGCTGCTGTATACTGGGCTGAAGGGTTTGCTGCTGCTGAATATTCTGCTGCAGCGACTGTTGCTGCTGTATAGACGTCTGAATGGTCTGCTGCTGTCCAGGAGTCTGCTGTCGTTGAAGGATTTGCTGTATATTTTGCTGCTGAAGAGATTGCTGAAGAGTGTGTTGCTGTTGAAGATGCTGCTGCTGTTGCAACTGCTGGAGCTGCTGCTGAAGTGTGTGTTGCTGTTGGAAGTGCTGCATGGTTTGCTGCTGTGGACGAAGTATCTGTTGCTGTGAGAACTGCAACTGAGTGAAATGTTGCGGTTGGTTTACTTGTGAAAACTGATGCTGCGGAAAAACCTGCTGGGTGATTTGCTGTTGTTGCTGCTGCAGTTGCATGAGCTGCTGAGGTTGAAGCTGCACAAGAGGATGGTGCTGCTGCTGCGGGGTCTGATGCGACTGCTGCTGTAATAGTTGTTGAGCTTCTGGTGTCAGGGATTTCATCTGATTGAACAACACTGCATTTGGATGTCCTTGCTGGGGATGGCTGCCTTGTTCTAAGTTTTTGGTGGAAGCAGAGAGCGTTTGTAAAAGCTATGGAAGAATGAGAACAAGTTAGAGACAAGAGATACATACAGATACACAGTACTGTGCAAAAGTTTTAGGCAGGTGTAGAAAAAATGCTAAAAAAATAAAAATGGAAGTATAAATTTATCAATTAGCAAAATGCAAAGTGAATGAACAAAAGAAAAATATAGAATTAAAGGCATTACTTAAAATATGAGGAATTCCACTGAAGATAATAAATGAGAAGCACTGCAGGAAAAAAAATAAATGCCCTACATGCGTTTTGCCAGATTACTGGCTTCTTCTAAGGTCTAATTTAAGTCCTTCGCTTTCATAGATACGTCATCATATTTTAATCTAATATAAACAAAAGTTAAATTTTAACATTAAATTTAGTTCACATCTCTGCTCCCTGCTTTTTTCCCCCCAATGATTTTTGCAAGAGGGGTACAGTTAATGTGAACTCTATACTTACAGTGACCATTCCTGTATGCTCACATATATCTTCTACCAATAAACAAATAAAGTGACCCAGCCATGATATCAGGGTCCCTATTGTTACTTCATGCTGCCCACGGAGTGGCAATTATAAGGCTGAGTTCACACGTGGCGTTTTTCTCGCGTTTCCGCGGCGGTTTTAACCGCGCGATTTTGCCGCGAAAAATAAGCATCCCATGCATTCCTATGGGATTCCGCAATGCTGTGCTAATGCTGCGGTTTTTACCGCGGCGGAATCGCTTCGCGGTAAAAAACGCAGCATGCTCATTAATTTGCGGAATCGCGGCGATCCCGCACCCATAGGAATGCATTGTTCCGCTTACTTCCCGCATGTGGCTGTGCACACCATGCGGAAAGTAAGCAGAACAATTGCGGATGGTACCCACGGTCCGGAGGAGAGGAGACTGTCCTCCGGGCTCTGGGTACCATATCCCTGTAAAAAATAGAATGTAAAATAAAAAATATTGTTATTCTTACCTTCCGGCGCCCCGCGCAGCATTCCCGCCTCTCTCCACGCATCCGTTCCCAGTAATCCTTTGCGAAAATGCCCGCGATGACGTCCGTTCTCGCGTGATCGCGAAGTCTCGCGGTCATTCGCGAGACGTCATCGCGAATTACCGCGAGACGTCGCGATCCCGCGAGAATGGACGTCATCGCGGGCATTTTCGCAAAGGATTACTGGGAACGGATGCGCGGGACGTCGGAGGGTAAGAATAACACCATTTTTTATTTTTTTTTTTACATTTTATCTTTTACTACTGATGCTGCATAGGCGGCCTCAGTAGTAAAAAGTTGGTCACACTCGTCAAACATTATGTTTGACGAGTGTGACCTACCTGTCAATCAGTTCTCCAAGCGATGCTACAGATCGCTTGGAGAACGCTAGCATTTTGCAAGCTAAATACGCTTGCAAAATGCTAGTTTTTCCGGGGGAAAATCGCGGGAATTTAAAATGCGATTTTCCCGCGGAATGGAATTCCGGAATTCTCGCGGTAATTTCAGCGAGAGTTCCGGTACGTGTGCACTTAGCCTAAGCCTGATGCTTTTTAAAAAGCGGCTGTAAAACCAACGTTACGTACTATACAGAATAATAATAACATTGACACTTACGTGTGCTACATTTGATGGCCTATTTATTTGCTGTATATCAGCGCTGTTTGTGATGTTTCTAAGTGTCCTCGTTGCTGGACTACGAAAAGCCATAATATCCGGCCTTTCTGAACTTGTTGTCCCAGGGACCGATGAGAGCAAACCACTTCGGGGATCAGGAGGCAAAATGCTCCCTGGCACAGGCGGAACATTTGCACACAAGTTAATCAGCCCCGAGTCCTTGCCCTGAGGCAGCCTTCTCTTTGCAGTACTCATCTGCGGTATCTCTGCAGGGGTCCAGTTCAGATTTCGCTCTTGCTTTTCTGGTGAAGAGTCATCAGAGTCATCAAACATCAGCTCCTCTTTAATTTTCGCTGCCATACTACGCTTGGGAGAGGTTTCCTGATCAGGCAGGGGCGACCCCTCCCGTGAAGATGCCGGACTAGATTTGGAGGAGTATCTGTCCTCATCGGCACTTGTATTTTGAGAGTCCCTTTCATTTTCTTCCTCTTCATCTTCCTCTTCTACCTCCTCCTCATAGTATGTGAGACGAGGGTGATATGGCTCTTCATCTTTTCTGATCTTCTCAGATATACAGTCTACCACCCAGTCTGGGGCGACTATTTTTATATTCTCGCGTTGATAGGCATATTCAAATTTGGTCTGAGAAGAAGAGAAAGGCGGCATAGTAAAAAAAAAAAAAAATAAAAAATGAAATCATACCGTATATGAAAGAATGAGACCACCTCCAAATAGTTCTTACCCCTTTTGGCTCAGGAACGATTAGATGAGTGCACTTCTTATTAAGACTCAGTTGACATTCCCCACCATAAAATGTTATCAGTGCCCAAAGGGCATTTCTATCATCAGGCGAAACCTAACAAAAATGAAGAGGGGAATAGAAAATCTAAAATCATAATGCAACTCTATATTTCTAAAACAACATCTCATGTTAGGGCCTCTCAGCTCCTGAAGTTGGAGAGCACCACACCTCTGCCTCCCGACATAGAAAATGAATGGAGCAATTGGACGCCCAACGTTTAGCAAGTTATTACTTGTCCTATGGCTAACTTATAACTTCTAAAGATCACACTTAACCTTTGAGGGTTTGTCAAACATGAAACCATATGGGTTACATGTGTATGGTACAGCAGGATCTCAAAAAAGTGGCAACCTACAAATGACACTGGTTAATAAAAAAAAAAAAATATATATACATATATATATATATATATATATATATATATATATATATATATATATATATATAAAACATACCTGCGAGAGACAAGCCGTAACACCAAAAAATATCTGTCCAGATTCTGGAGAAAAGCCATTTTCACTGATTATTTTAATTAAGGAATAAACTTAAAAATAAGAGAAATGCACAGATCCTACAATACAACACCTCTGTCATAAGCCAAGTACCGTATTTTTCGGACTATAAAGATGCCCCCCCAAATTTTCAGAAGGGAAATGGGGAAAAAAAATATAATGTGTCAAATGGGAGTCCGTCTTACAGTCCGAATTCAGCTTACCGGGGGGTTGGGCTTCGGCACCTGTGCAGGAGCAGTCAAAGGGGTTCGGTGGTGGTCCAAGCTGGTGCGGTGGCCTCCGGAAAATCCCATCCCAGGCTGGTGCTCTGTGTTGCTGCTCTGCGTTGCAGCGGTGCTCCGCCTGCATTTTGCGACAGGTGCGGAGGTGGTGGTGCTCCTCTGGGGGGGGGCAGCGGTGGTGCTCCTCTGTGGGGCGGCGGGGCTCTCATTGCCTAGATCTGAATCTGAGCATGTGCTGCCCCCGGCGGCCATTTTCCCGGAGATCATCACATCACAGCACTAGATCTGCGGGGGCCTCCGGGCTTTCACGAAATGCCGGCTGAGCCCCGCCAACCCACAGAGGAGCACCACCGCAACCACCCAACACGGGAGCACCACCGCCGCAACAGTCTGGGAAGGGAGGTGGCATCGACATACAGCATCAGACTGGGACCGCTGCCACAGTATTTTTAAGTATATTCCGACCATAAGATGCACCCCCATTTTAACCGAAAATTTTTTAGGGAAAAAGTGCATCTTGTGGTCCGAAAAATACGGTAATCTTATAAGTGTGCATGGCAACATTTGTGGTTATCCTCATATGGAAGGGGAGCTTGCTCATCGTCTCTCCAAATCGCACCTCACCACTTGTTCACTCGACCCCATCTCATCCCACCTCCTCCCCAACCTCGCCACTACTCTTATCCCATCCCTAACCCACCTCTTCAACCTATCACTAACTTCTGGTACCTTCCCTTCTGCTTTCAAACATGCCACAATCACACCTATCCTCAAAAAGCCAACCGCTATGTCCAGCTATCACCCAATATCGCTGCTCCCATTCGCTTCCAAACTCGTGGAGCTGCACGTCCACGCTGAACTTTCCTCCCATCTCTCATCTAACCTGCTCTTTGACAATCTACAATCTGGTTTCCGCCCCCATCGCTCCACTGAGACAGCCCTGACCAAAATTACTAACGACTTACTTACAGCCAAAGCGAATGGACAATACTCTATACTCCTGCTTCTAGACCTGTCCTCTGCCTTTGACACAGTGAGTTGACCACTGCCTCCTACTACAGATCCTCTCTTCCTCTGGCATCAAAGACCTTACCCTATCCTGGATCTCCTCATACCTCTCCAACCGCACATTCAGCGTCTCCCTCTCCCACACTACCTCCTCATCCCACCCGCTCTCTGTTGGGAGTCCCCCAAGGCTCTGTTCTAGGACCCCTACTATTCTCAATCTATACACTGCACTTGGCCTGGGGCAACTCAAAGTCCCATGGATTCCAGTACCATCTTTATGCTGATGATACTCAGATCTACCTCTCTGGCCCAGACGTCACCTCTCTGCTGTCCAGAATCCCACAGTGTCTATCAGCCATATCCGCCTTCTTCCTCCCGCTACCTCAAACTGAATGTGAACAAATCTGAACTGATCATCTTTCCCCCATCTCACAGATCTTCCTTACCTGACCTATCTATAACAATTGACGACATCACGCTTTCCCCAGTACCGGAGGTCCGCTGCCTCAGAGTAACCCTTGACTCTGCCCTGTCCTTCAAACCGCACATCCAAGCTCTCTCCACCTCCAGCTCAAAAATATTTCCAGAATCCGTCCCTTCCTCAACCCTCACTCTACTAAAATGCTTGTGCATGCTCTCATCATCTCCCGTCTCGACTACTGCCAACATCCTTTTCTGTGGCCTCCCTACTAACACCCTCGCAGCTCTCCAGTCCATCCTTAAAGGGAACCTGTCACCTGTCACCCCCCCTGGGTGTTTTTACGTAAAAGAGCCACCTTCAGCAGCACTAAGGCTGCATTCTGTCCGATCCTTCCAAGACCTCCTTCTCTCCTCCACACTTATTTGCTCCTCACCCAACCGCCTCCAAGACTTCTCCCAAATAGCTCCCATCCTCTGGAATTCTTTGCCCCAACACATCCAACTATCAACCACACTCGGATCCTTCAGACGGAACCTGAAAGCCCATCTCTTCAGGAAAGCCTACAGCCTGCAATGATCCCCGCTGCCTCCTCACCACTACTGGAGCTACCGCCTCACCAACATCGGAGCTGCTGCAACCCACCAACCTACTGTCTCCTTCCCAATCATCCTGTAGAATGTAAGCCTGCAAGGGCAGGGTCCTCTCTCCTCAGCCTGTGATTGTTAAGCTGGAGTCACATATAGCGACTTACCAGCGATCCCGACAACGATATCAACGTGTCAGGATCGCTGGTAAGCTGTCAAACAGACAGCTTCACCAGCGATTAGCACAGCTACGCCGCGCGCGCGGCATCGCTGTGTTCGTTAACGCTGATGCCATATTCATGTCAAAAATAGAATTAAAATAAAAAATATTGTTATTCTCACCTTCCGACAACCCGCGCAGCATTCCCGCCTGTCTCCATGCTCCGGTTCCAGTAATCCTTTGTGAGAATTACCGCGATGACGTCCAGTCTCGCGGTCATTCTTCCAAAGGATTACTGGGACCGGGAGCGTGGAGAGAGGCGGGAAGACTGCACGGGACGCTGGAAGGTGAGAGTAACAATATTTATTTTTTTTTATTATTTTACAGCTGATCACTGGTCTCCCGCCAGTCACACGCAGCGATGCGTGCTGGCCAGCGGGAGATCAGCGACGAAAAAAATGTCCAGAGGTTTCTTGCAGCGATCAGCGATACCGGCAGGGGGGCCGGTCGCTGATCGCTGTCACACACAGCGATCTCGCTGGTGAGATCGCTGTTGTGTCACAAAAGTTGTGACTCAGCAGCGATCTCGCTAGCAAGATTACTGTGTGTGACGGGGCCCTTAGTTTGTTTACTGTAAGTGATATCTGTAATTTGTATGTAACCCCTTCTCATGTACAGCACCATGAAATCAATGGTGCTATATAAATAATAATGCAATCAATGAGAACCCCCCCAAACAAGCCATCTGATGCCTGAATACCCCACTGCTGAGAACTCAAGCACACAGTGTTACTCAGTAAGGTTAAAGCGGTGGTCCGAAGTCAAATTTGCATTCCTCGCTAGAGCACTTCCAAAAGTTGTTTTTTTTTTTTATATACAGGGTGTCAGGACATAATATACAACTTTCAGGAACACAGCACAGGTGTTGAGGAACTTGGCTGTATTGGTTCATACTAGAGATGAGCGAATGTGCTCGGATAAGGTGTAATCCAAGCATGCTCATGTGGTAACCAAGTGTCTTTGGCGTGCTCAAAAAAATATGTTTTCAGTCCCTGCGGTTGAATGCCTTGCAGCTGTTCGACAGCCGCAACACATGCGGGGATTACCTGTTTGTTAGGCATTCCCTGCAACAGCCGCGATACACTCAGGCGCGATGACTTAAGCCTATTTTTCTAGCATGCCAAAGACACTCGGTTAGCACCCGAGCATGCTCGGATAACACCTTATCTGAACACATTCGCTCATCGCTAGATCATACATGAAAACTCATGACAGGTTCCCTTTAACGGGTAAGCTGTAGCTAGCACAAATCATAAACCATTAAAAAGGCAGAGAAACTAAAAAGTAAAAATAAGAAAAACTATGCTAAACAGTAATTCAAAGGATACGGTAGACGAGCTCCACAACGAACAGATAAGGTGACCCATGAGGGCTGGGAGAAAAAAATAAAAAAAAATTAGATTTCTTAAGAAATGATAACGAAAAAAAGGATCCTCCAAACACAAAAGACGGTCTAAAAAATTTTGATTTTTTATTTAACTATTTTAACCCCTTCCTGACATCCGACGTACTATCCCGTCCATGGGACCCGGGCCCCTATGCCCATGGACGGGATAGTACGTCTACCGCGATCAGCGGCGCCCACGTGGTAAAATAAAAAAAAAATTGAACCTGAAGTATTTTTTGGGTGAAAAAAAGTTAGATGTTCATTTTTTTTTAAATATTCAAAAAAATTCCTGTGACGCACCTAAAGGGTTAATAAACTTCTTGAATGTGGTTTTGAGCACCTTAAGGGGTGCAGTTTTTAGAATGGTGTCACTTTTGGGTATTTTCTATCATATAGACCCCTCAAAGTGGCTTCAAATGTGATGTGGTCCTAAAAATAAAATGGTGTTGTAAAAATGAGAAATCGCTGGTCAACTTTTAACCCTTATAACTTCCTAACAAAAATAAATTTTGGTTCCAAAATTGTGCTGATGTAAAGTAAACATGTGGGAAATGTTAGTTATCAAGTTTTTTGTGTGCCGTATCTCTGTGATTTAAGGGCATAAAAATTCAAAGTTGGAAAATTGCGAAATTTTCAAAATTTTTGCCAAATTTCCATTTTTTTCACAAATAAACGCAAGTTATTTGAATGAAATTTTACCACTAACATGAAGTATAATATGTCACGAGAAAACAATGTCAGAATCACCGGGATCCATAGAAGCGTTCCAGAGTTATGACCTCATAAAGGTACAGTGGTCAGAATTGTAAAAATTGGCCCGGTCATGAACGTGCAAACCACCCTTGGGGGTGAAGGGGTTAAAAAAAGGACAATTAAAAAAAGGAGATGGCACCACATACAAACAGAAAGCGAGAAATACACTGTGCAAAGGTTAGATTAGGAATCACGCCATTTATAAACATAAAGAGCCTGTGAACTAGTAAGAACCTAATATTGATGATGGAAATATATGCTGCAGTCCTAATCACAATAGCAATGCAATATACATCACACTGAACATCCAAGACAGTAATGTCAACCAGTCTACTGGTGCCATGTCTGTCCAGCATTGCAGACCCAGACAACGGAACCCACATTCAGAAGCAAAGCACCGGGGATCAGTAAAACCAGTTGATACATCCTGCAGTAAGTTTATATCTCAATTTTTTACATCTGGCTGGCTAGCCTTTTAATGGGGCAAGTACCATAATTGTTTTTCTTTTTTTATTATTCTCCATGGTAGGGAACAATTAGTAACATTCTGGACAACCTCTTTAACCCCTTATGCCCAAAGGGTGGTTTGCGCGTTCATGACAGGGCCAATTTTTACAATTCTGACCACTGTCCCTTTATGAGGTCATAACTCTGAAACGCTTCCATGGATCCCGGTGATTCTGACAACGTTTTCTCGTGACATATTGTACTTCATGTTAGTGGTAAAATTTCATTCAAATAACTTGCGTTTATTTGTGAAAAAAATGGAAATTTGGCGAAAATGTTGAAAATTTCGCAATTTTCCAACTTTGAATTTTTATGCCCTTAAATCAGAGATATGGCACACAAAAAACTTGATAAGTAACATTTCCCACATGTTTACTTTACATCAGCACAATTTTGGAACCAAAATTTTTTTTTTGTTAGGAAGTTAAGGGTTAAAAATTGACCAGCGATTTCTCATTTTTGCAACAGCATTTTATTTTTACGGACCACATCACATTTGAAGCCACTGTGAGGGGTCTATATGATAGAAAATACCCAAAAGTGACACCATTCTAAAAACTGCACCCCTTAAGGTGCACAAAACCACATTCAAGAAGTTCATTAACTCTTTAGGTGCGTCACAGGAATTTTTTGAATATTTAAAAAAAAAAAAAAAAAATGAACATCTAACTTTTTTTCACAAAAAAAATACTTCAGGTTCAATTTTTTTTATTTTACCAAGGGTAACAGGAGAAATTGGACTGCAAAAGTTATTGTGCAATTTGTCCTGAGTACGCTGATACCTGATCTGTTGGGGGAACCACTGTTTCGGCGCATGGCAGAGCTCAGAAGGGAAGGAGCGCCGTTTGACTTTTTCAATGCAAAATTGGCTGGAATTCAGATCGGACGCCATGTCACGTTTGGAGAGCCCTTGATGTACCTAAACTGTGGAAACCCCCCACAAGTGACCCCATTTTGGAAACTAGACCCCCCAAGGAACTTATCTAGATATGTGGTGAGAACTTTGAACCCACAAGGGCTTCACAAAGTTTATAACGTACAGCGGTACAATTAAAAAATCATATTTTCTCCACAAAAATGATCTTTTCACCCCCAAATTTTATTTTCCCAAGGGTAACAGAACCCTAAAAGTTATTGTGCAATTTGTCCTGAGTACGCCGATACCCCACATGTGGGTGTAAACCACTATTTGGGCGTATAGCAGAGCTCGGAAGGGAAGCAGCTCCATTTGACGTTTTTGGCTGGAATGGAGATCGGACACCATGTCGCGATTGGAAAACCCCTGATGTACCAAAACAGTGGAAACCCTCCAAAAATGACACCATTTTGGAAACTAGACCCCCCAAGGAACTTATCTAGATGTGTGGTGAGAACTTTGAACCCCCCAGTGCTTCACAGACGTTTATAACGCCTGGGCATGAACATAAAAAAATCGTATTTTTTCCACAAACATGATCAATTAGTCCCCAATTTTTTTATTTTTCCAAGGGTAACAGGAGAAATTGGACCCCAAAAGTTGTTGTCCAATTTGTCCTGAGTACGCTGATACCCCATATGTGGGAGAAAACTACTGTACGGGCACATGTCGGGGCTCGGAAGGGAAGTAGTGACGTTTTGGAATGCAGACTTTGATAGAATGGTCTGCGGGTGTCATGTGCTTTTGGAGAGCCCCGGATGTACCTAAACTATTGAAACCCCCCACAAGTGACCCCATTTTGGAAACTAGACCCCCCAAGGAACTTATCTAGATGTGTGGTGAGCACTTTAAACCCCCAAGTGATTCACAGAAGTTTATAACGCCCGGGCGTGAAAATAAAAAAAACACATTTTTTTCCACAAAAATGATATTTCTGCCCCCAATTTTTTATTTTCCTAAGGGTAACAGGAGAAATTGGACCCTAGAAGTTGTTTTGCAATTTGTCCCGAGTAGGCTGATACCCTATATGTGGGGGTAAAACACTGTTTGGGCGCATGGCAGAGCTTGGAAGGGAAGGAGCACCATTTGACTTTTTCAACGCAGAATTGGCTAGAATTGAGATCATACGCAATGTTGCATTTGGAGAGCCCCTGATGTGCCCAAACAGTGTAACCCCCAATTCTAACTCCAACCCGAACCCCAACACACCCCTAACCCTAATCTCAGCCCTAACCCTAGCCCTAACGGAAAAATGTAAATAAATAAATTTTTTTAATTTTATTATTTTTCCCTAACTAAGGGGGTGATAACGGGGGGTTTGATTTACTATTTATGGCGGTTTTTATTTTTGGCAGCTGTTGCACGCTAAAAGACGCTTTTTATTGTAAAAATAGTTTTTGCATCACCACATATTGAGAGCTATAATTTTTCCGTCTTTTGACCCACCGAGTCATGTGAGGTCTTATTTTTTGCGGGACGAGTTGACGTTTTTATTGGTACCATCTTCGGGCACGTGACATTTTTTGATCGCTTTTTATTCCGATTTTTGGGACGCAGAATTAACAAAAACCAGCGTTTCATGAATTTCTTTTGGGGGGGTGCGTTTACACCGTTCCGCGTGCGGTAAAATTGATAAAGCGGTTTTATTCTTCGGGTCAGTACGGTTACAGCGATACCTCATTTGTCTTTTTTTAATGTTTTGGCGGTTTTATGCAATGAAAACGATTTTATATAAAAAATAATTATTTTTGCATCGCTTTATTCTGCGAGCTATAACTTTTATTTTTTTGCTGATGATGCGGTGTTGCAGCTCGTTTTTTGCGGGATAAGATGACGTTTTCAGCAGTACCATGGATATTTACATGCGTCTTTTTGATCGCGCGTTATTGCACTTTTTGTTCGGCAGTATAATAAATCATTATTTTTTGCTTCGTTTTTAATTTTTATTTTTTAAGGGGTTCGCTAAAGGGGTTAACTAATGGGACAGTTTTATAGGGCGGGTCATTACGGACGCGATAATACCAAATATGTGTACTTTTATTGTTTTTTTTCTTTTTTTATTTCCAAAAAATGAATTTATTGGGGAATATTTTTTTTTTTTCTAATTTATTTAGCGATTTTTTTTAAAATTATTTTTACACTTTCTTTTTTTTTTTTAACTTTATTAACGTTGTCCCAGGGGGGACATCACTGTCCTGTGACAGATCAGCGATCCGTCACAAGACAGTGATGTCCCCCCTGGGACAACGTTAATAAAGTTAAAAAAAAAAAAAAAAAAAAAAAAAGTCGCTAAATAAATTAGAAAAAATTAGCAGATAATTAGCGATAATTAGTGATAATTAGCTGACACCCGGCCGCGATCAGCGGCGCTCACCACGTGGGCGCCGCTGATCGCTGTGACGTACTATCCCGTCCCTGGAAATTAAGTCCCAGGGCACATGGACGGGATAGTACGTCACATGGGATTAAGGGGTTAAAAGTGCTGCTGACTTCTGCTTCAAGAGGCCAGACAACCCTTTAAAGGCCAAACTAATACATACATATATCTATCTATATAATTTACAGGAAGCAAATGTAATATGTAAATATTGTGAGGCAGTGACCGGTGTCATATGTGAGGGTTGCTATGTGTCCCCCAGGATGCGCTCAGAAGTGTATTAGATCCGCTGGAGTGCCTTATGGTCTCAGCAAGTTGCCTGTGAGTCACAAGGCAGTATAAAAGTGAGTGTGAACTTGGTCAAGTTATGTGACCAAGGAATTGTTTAGAAAAACCAGGTATGCGCTTTTATTTTAAAAACGGACTGCAGGAAGATAGTGGGTCCGGTCTGTTTCCTCAACCCCAGATCTTATAAGTGGCCTATGGCCACAGAGGATGGAGGAGAGAAAAAAACAAAGAGGGTTTTGGGTGTGTCAGTTTTGATCGTGGGAGCAGACAGAGCAGTTGGTCTGCAGAGCACTCCCTGTGTGAGGCAACACAGGGCCAAGCAGAGCCTAAAGGCCCTTTTACATTTAGCGATGCACCAGCGATCCGACCCGGTCAGGATCGCTGGTGCATCGCTAAATGGTCGCTAGTGAGCTTTCACACAGAAAGATCTCACAGCGATGCAGCAGCGACGCAGCGCACGATACTCACCTTTCACACACAGTGATCCTGACGTCCTCCCGCCCGCCTCCACGCGTCGCTCGTCGTCACAGCAGGAAGCTGACGACGAGAAATGGAGCCGGACATTCTCGCGCGATCAGCGATAACCAGCGGGGGAGCCGGTCGGAGGTAAGTATCACACATAGCGATATCGCTATAACGTCACAAAATCGGTGACGTTATAGAGATATCGCTAGTGATATCGCTATGTGTAAAACCCCCTTAAGGATCTGACACCCCCTGCGTACACAGCAGTGCAATCGCTCACGGCAACCGGTCCCGGACTGTCTTTTGTTTTCCCGGCAGCGATCTGGAGGATAAAGTGTGCTGTGCACTGTGTGAGAGATATATATATATATATATATATATATAAAATCAGAGGACATATAGCATTACAAAGAAATGCCGACATCACCTACTTTTACAATAGGAAGATCAAAGACCTCTCGAGCCTCCCCAACCTCTGGATTGTCGCCATCTTCCGCAATAATGTGTGTAGCTAAAGCATTGTAAGACACTTCTTTGGCTTTTCCAGCCTTCAGCATCTGCACAACCTGTAAAGAGAGGTTCTTAGATGAGTTACAGGAACCTAAAGCCCAGCTTTAAAATAAATCAGACCCAGGAACATGATAGAAATTATTATAGGGGACGAAAATTTCAGGAGCTTCAATCGCACAAGTATTACTGCAAACAATCGGACTTTACTTTCTATATTTGTGCAACCAATATTTTATTTTCAGATGGACATGTGGCTGTAGTGCAAGTAACATGGATATACTGTATCCAACTACCAGCCTATATGACTTTTGATTGGGGCTTCAAATATATAAAACAAAGACACTGATGACAAAGTTGCTGCAAAAACTACGGCAAAACGGGCAACAAAGTTGACGACTTTTTCCTGAACCGGCTTCACCTTGGAAAACTCAGCAGCTTAGAAAGGCTCCATCTGCACAAACTGTACCTGTCCCCTGTAGAACTCCCAGTGATTCGACTTTCTAGCCCTGGACCTTCCTCAGCCCTGATTAGAGTGATCCAGTCCCAGCAGAGGCCATGGCCCCATGTGTGATGATTACCTGCTGCTCTGCCCGCTCAGATAAGACTCTTCTGCCTAAGCACCAGCCCACCAGGACATCAGAGAATATCACGATTATTTCTAATACAGCAAGGGCCGAATGATTATTAACTACATCTAGAGATCAATCACATATTTACTGAGAGGAACAAACCTAAGGCCGATTCAACATCAGGTTTTTTTTTTTACAATAAGCAAAACAAAAAAAAAAAAAAAAAAAAACACGTTTTCATTTTTTGGCCTATGCGTGCATTTTTATGATCAGTATGGCATCAGTGTATCTGACATGGGAAAACAAATAACTGATGGAGGTTTCCCAAGCATCAATAAAATCCTTGCCATCCACATGATGACCATTTTTAATTTTTTTTTAAAGACTTATTTACTTGAATGAATACATTGAACTTTTGTTTTTGTTTTGAGGACGCCAGGAGAAAGAAAAAAAAACAAAACACAAATGTAAAGCATGGATGAGGCCTAACGGAGGATCCTTTTAACTTTAGTTTTTACAGGTTCGATGTAGATTTTGGCTCGAATTCTGACGAAAAAAATCTACACTGAACTCCACTTCTAAAGCAGAAAATAGGGACGGGGGTCAAAAACTTTGTTAAAGGCAGGGCTGTGGAGTCGGAGTCGGAGTTAGTTTTGGTTGGAGTCGGAGTCGGAAGAAATGTACCGACTCCAGCTTTAAAAAAATGTATTAATATTTCATAATTGAACTTTCATATGAATTTTATAAATGTTACTCAAATATATATGTTCTATCAAACTATGAACAACAGTGATAAGCCGTTCTGCTGGAGATAGAGACATTTCTTACTTCTTGTGTGTCACTGTTCTCCACTGCCCTTATCTAATCTTATACTTGGTTAACCTCATGCTGCCCCAACCCCCCTACTTACAATGTATGAAACTGAAAGTGAAAATGTGTTGCAAATTCTTAGTAGTAAAGCTCCTCCTCTAGACTAGATCATACTAGGTGTGCGTCTTCCAAGCATCTCACAGCTGCCTGCTACTCAGAAGAGGAAGACTGTAAGAAGTATTATCCTTTCAACAAACTTTGCATCAGTTAACTGTGAGTACATGAGGAATAATAACAGTATTACTGACCACTATATCAGTTGTACGACCTGGCAATAATTTTGTACAATTGTTTTTAGGAAAAACAATTGTCATTTGGATTGTGACTGCAGAATTAAAAACCTGAGAATGTCAAAGAAGCATCACATTAAATCAGCTTTATTTGAACATTTCACCATCACTCAAGATAGAAAACATTATGTCTGTCAGTGTATGACAAATGATCCAGACGAAAACAAATGCTGTGAAGCCAAGATGAGTGCATATTCAGGCAAAGATAAAAATGCTCCTACCAGAGCTTCTAATCTAAAGAGACATTTACAGCACTTTCATCCAGAAGTACTGAAAGCAGTGGATGAGAAAGACTGCATCCAAACCAATGAACCAGTGCCCAGCTCTTCCAGCCAAACAAAGGAGCAGAGAACTTTGCAGCCATCAGTTGCAAGATATTTTGTCAGTGACAAAGTTACTGTGACAATGACAGTAGATACATTTAAAAAACAGATCATAGAGCTTGTTGTAAAGGATAGTGTGCCTATTTCATTATTTTCACGACCAGTTTTTATGTGTCTGAATGGGGAAATGGCCCGCAAGCTTGGTGTTTCTCTGGAGAGAGAGAGAGTATTAGAAAATTAGTAATCGAAGAAGCTTTTAAACAAAAGGAAGAACTTAAAAAAACTCTCAAGGGACGCTTTCTGTTTCTTAAAATTGATGCCTGCACACGTCACAGAGTGAACTATTTTGCCATCAATGTCCGATTTGTTTGTGACAAAAATGAAATAGTTACCAAGACATTGGCAGTAAAAGACACCAAAGCTCATCACACCAGTGAGTTTCTCCAGGTCTTGGTGGAAAAGGTTCTGCAAGACTATGAACTTAAAAAAGAGCAAGTTCTTTCTGTCGTAACTGACAATGCTTCAAATATGATAAGTACTATTAAGCTAATGAATGAGAGTAATGATGGTGACCAGCAGCTAGAAGAACATTCTGGGTCCACAGACACAGAAATGTTTGAAATAGAGGAACACAGTATTGTAACTGAGGAGCAAACTGAAGTTGCTTCAGATGAACAGCAACATGATAGTTTAGATGATCTTGTTGAAACTGTGTCAATATGTTCTTTCATTCATCACATGCGCTGTGTTGTGCATACGCTACAGCTGGCTATAAGAGACAGTCTGCAAGAAGGACATGCTGCTGCACTGATTGGCAAGGTGAGAAAATTGGCTACTGTTGCCAGAACCCCTAAAGTTGACTCAATTTTGAAGAGACGTGCTGGAAAAGGGGCAATTATTGATCAAGCCACACGATGGGGCAGTACTTACTTAATGATTCAGCGCTTGGTTGAACTGAAAACCTTTCTTGTAGACATGGCTAACCCTCAACTGACGCTAAATGAAAGTCAGTGGAATCAGGTGACTGAGCTGGAAAAATTGATGGAGCACCCATTTACAGTGACTAAAAAATTGCAAGCAGAGGACTTAACTCCAGGTATTTTCTTAAAGGAGTGGAAGAACCTGATGTTTCGCCTGTCCCAAAGAGGAGGGTTAATTGCAAGTGGCATTGCTACATCAATGAAACGGAGAGAGGAGCTACTATTACAAAATAACATTCTTTTGGCAGCTGTTTATGTAGACCCAATGCATCGGATTCTTCTAGATGATCAACAGCTAAGTAAAGGAAAAGAAGCTCTGTTTGAAATAGCAGTAAGGATGAAAGGGTTGCAGAACAGTCAGGAGGAACAAACAAGAAGAATTTGGTCGTCCTGCCACATCTTCACCCTTATCATCAACTGATGAAGAATTTAATTTCGAAAAATATTTGGATCACAAGGACCGTGCAAAGCGTTCCCGCATAGAAGAAGAGTCATCCCCATCAAGGAACACAGCCAGTACATTTCAGCAGAATTTTTCATGTGCACTAAAAGAAATTGAGAAATTTGACCGTTCATCAAAAATAACAGTGCAACAAGCGATTCCTCTGTATCCTGACATTGTCAGAGATGTTGCCCGAGTGGTTACTGCTTTGCCACCAACACAAGTTAGTGTAGAGAGGTTGTTCTCTGCTCTCAAAATAATTAGATCAGATTTGAGGGCATCCATGAAGGAGGATCTGACAGAGGCAATACTTTTTCTGAGGACAAATTTATAGATTTCTTCTTATTAACTGCATAAAAGTGTTTATTGCCTATTTACTTACAGTTTATAAAAGTTATTTGCTATATTCTAATTGTATTCTAATAAATGTAGTTTTTGCTCTAAGTGGTCTGATTACTTATATGATGGTGAGAAACTGAATAAGCACGATGTTTAATATTTTACAACAGTAAATTTGTTGTTATGAATTGGCCATTTATGAAGGAGTCGGAGCCTGATAAAATCCAGGAGTCGGAGTCGCAACTGTGGCTTACCGACTCCACTGCCCTGGTTAAAGGGACTCTGTTCAAACCAAGCACAGGCGCTCAGTGCTTCACGGCAGGATCAATCATTTACATATACACACCACACCTGCTGGTTACAATCTCTACCCATCTCTTCTTTGACCGACAGCTCTGGCTTCATAGAGCCAGAGAATGGCAGAGAGATGGAAACCAAACAGGTGGGAAAAGTGTATATAAATGACTGGCCCAACCATGAAGCACCAAGTGCCTGTGCTTGGTTTGGACAGTCATTCTGTGCTGACAGGGTCCCTTAAAAAACACAACTTATTGGTTGTGCACACAACGTCTAATAGACACAGACTGACCGCTGAGTTATTGAAGAAAAAGACATCAAAGGAGACTGCAGCAGCGGCGGTGCCTTTCCTGAAGTGTCTTGCCTTGACACCTTCTTGGACTGCTTTTACAGGGGTTTTTCTTAAATGCAGATATAAAGTAACTGAAGCTGCCTGAAGAACGGATGGACCATATCTTTTATCTTCTTCACAGCTATTGAAGCAGTTAAAAAAAAGTTCAAAAACCAGGCACATGAGCGCAGCGAGTCATTCTGACATTGTGCATTTGACATTTTTTAAACACTTTTTCCAGCAGATCTCTGGGGGAATCTGCCTGAAATAGACATCTGCACCAACACTTTCTCCAGGGGCAAAAAATAAGCGATGTGCAACCAGGGCTGTGGAGTCGGTGTCCACACTGGTGGAGTTTATATAAAATGGTCTGACTCCTAAAAGATACGTTTTTACGTTGGGTACAGTAGTTCAGTGCAGGATGTGCTGTAAATGTTTAAATATGAATTTGGAAAGTTATGAAATATCCTATAAACGTCTGTTCTGTTCCTGATCTAAGGATCTCGGCTTTTAGATGAGATGAATCTGTGCTGCACTTTATGTACATGCTCAGCAGTGACCAGTGCTGTGAGGTCGGAGTCAGGAAAATTGAGGATTCAGTGGTTTGGCTTAAATTCCCCGGCCCTGCGTGCAACTTAAGCCAAACTTGTCTCTGTTTTTCACTGGGAGGTCAAGAAAGTGTCATATTGAGAGCTAGTCGTATATACCGCACCATGGCATTCAACTAGTGTAACCCCCATCCCGTGGCGGGAATCACACGGCGTAACCCCCATCCCGTGGCGGGAATCACACGGCGTAACCCCCATCCCGTGGCGGGAATCACACGGCGTAACCCCCATCCCGTGGCGGGAATCACACGGCGTAACCCCCATCCCGTGACGGGAATCACACGGCGTAACCCCCATCCCGTGACGGGAATCACACGGCGTAACCCCCATCCCGTGACGGGAATCACACGGCGTAACCCCCATCCCGTGACGGGAATCACACGGCGTAACCCCCATCCCGTGACGGGAATCACACGGCGTAACCCCCATCCCGTGACGGGAATCACACGGCGTAACCCCCATCCCGTGACGGGAATCACACGGCGTAACCCCCATCCCGTGACGGGAATCACACGGCGTAACCCCCATCCCGTGACGGGAATCACACGGCGTAACCCCCATCCCGTGACGGGAATCACACGGCGTAACCCCCATCCCGTGACGGGAATCACACGGCGTAACCCCCATCCCGTGACGGGATCACACGGCGTAACCCCCATCCCGTGACGGGATCACACGGCGTAACCCCCATCAGGTGACGGGATCACACGGCGTAACCCCCATCCCGTGACGGGATCACACGGCGTAACCCCCATCAGGTGACGGGATCAGTGAGGACCAGACTTCACTTGTATCCTCAGCAGAATCTCACTATTTAGCAGGAAGTGGCCGCTCTGCCTCATCCGCCCCATACCTCCCTATGGATCACTATGTGGCAGGCACTGAACGTCCCAGAACTGAGCGGCACCGGAGACACCAGGCCGGAGCGGGGCGCGGGAGCACGGAGGTCCCCGGCTCTCCCCTCACAGTCCGCACCGCCGCCTCCTCCTCTCTGCCCCCGGTCTCTACCTGAGGATCCAGATCCCCCACGGGGTAAAACTTCACATCCTTGAACATGTCCTCCGGAACTTTCAGCTCGGTGTCCGCCATGACGGCGGCGGCGGTATCGCTGCTGTGCGCGGAGTGACGTGTATTACATCCCCTTCTCCGGTCACTTTCGGGCGGGAATCAATGAGGGGTCAGAGGAGGCTCCACACCGTCACCAAGATGCGGAGAGCGCGCCGCGGCGCCGACTACCAGAGCCCGAGGGGTGAGCGCTCCGTCTGCACCACGTCCACGGGCCGGAGAAGCTGTACAGGAGGCGCCTCGGCTCTACCCGTCACCATATTCCCCTCACACCCCTACATGGAGAATATGCTCTACGACACGTCGTGAAATGGGATTGTTTTCTGGCGCAAGTATTGCAAATTCCCTCCTTGGAAACACTTGGTACATTCTGAGGAGGGGCGGGGCCTACGCGGCTCGTCCTATAAACAAAAAGCAGCGCGGGGAGGGCGCCGTTATAAAAGGTCACTGGCGCGCAATTACCTCACTCGGCTCCAGCAGGCCGTACGAAGGGATGGGTCCGTTGTGGGCGAAACCAGTATGTCTCCACAGACCAATATCTCCCAGTGCCACTAGTTCTCCCCAGCAGCCAGGCTTTATATGGTAGTAGGTAACGAGTGTAAACATCTGTCCACCGTATGTGCCGGAGAGCAGGGCTCAGGCGCCGCCGATTCTGGACCAGGTGTGAGGGTGTGTGCAGCCTGTTCTGGACCGTGTGTGTGGCCGGTTCTGGACCGGGTGTGTGCAGCCTGTTCTGGACTGTGTGTGTGGCCGGTTCTGGACCGGGTGTGTGCAGCTGGTTTTGGACCAGGTGTGAGGGTGCGCAGACAACTTTGGACCAGGTGTGAGGGTGTGCGCAGGCCACTCTGGACCAGGTGTGAGGGTGTGCGCGGGCCACTCTGGACCAGGTGTGAGGGTGTGCGCGGGCCACTCTGGACCAGGTGTGAGGGTGTGCGCGGGCCACTCTGGACCAGGTGTGAGGGTGTGCGCGGGCCACTCTGGACCAGGTGTGAGGGTGTGCGCGGGCCACTCTGGACCAGGTGTGAGGGTGTGCGCGGCTGACCAGTAAATTCTGCAAGTTAGACGCTATGTATTTGTGCCGCGGCCAGCTGTTACAGCATAGCCCACTGTGCGTCCACAAATCACCCACGGAGACGGACATGTGGCGCGTCATTTTCTTTTGAAGAGATGTGAGCCTCAGCAAGAGAAATTACAGTAATACAATGTATTGGATGCGGTGAATCCTTACGGTTCAGTGAACACATGCAGATTTACCTGAGACATACAGATGGCAGCGCTTTGCATGCAGTGGACATGTGTGCTGCATCGAAAGCTCTGCTACTTCCAGATCGTGGGCACCTGGCTTGACAGGTGACACCTGGGAGGCTTGTCCCTTTGATAACTCCAGAAATGCACCCATTGTGCCCTGACAGACTGGGTTGCACCCACATGTGCTATCTCTGCCTTCAGCTCGCTGTAGTCCTTGGCATCCTGCAGGGCGAGGTTGTAGTACGCTTTCTGTGCTTCCCTAGTAAGGTACGGAGTTAGGAATTCTGCACATTACTCTGGAGGCAGTTGCTCCCAGTCTGATACCCTCAAATATAACTAGGAAAGCCTGAATGTCAGCCTCCAGATTCAGTTTTTTGCAAGGCCATCTGTATGGTTTGGCTGGCTGGTGATGCTATCTGCCGCTGCTTTAACCCTTTCATGATCTATGATGTAAGGGTACGTCATGGATCTCCCCACCTCTTTGATGTGGGCTCCATTGCTGAGCCTGCACCTTACCTGGCACATGACAGTTGATTTGATCAGCAGTCTTGTGTCCCTAACAGCTGCGGGTGGAATCACGCTCCACCCGCCGCTGTAAACATGTTAAATGCAGCTGTCAGACACTGATGGCAGCATTTAACAAGGGGTTGTCATGACACCTGGGAGTCTGCAGAAGACCCCCCACACGATTGTCATTGCAGGTCTCCTATGAACGCAGGCCCGTGGGTGGCATTCATAGGAAATAATGATTACTGCTACATATATCAGGGCTTCAGCCACTCGCACCTTCAAGTCTTGGTAAAAGTTAAAATCTAAAACAATCCAATGGGTAAACAGCATAACGAGGTAAAAAAAGCAAATCACCAAATACTGCAACATTGCAATAACAGGCGCTCAAAACATCATATCTACCCCAAAATGGTATCAATAAAAATGTCAGCTCAGCGTGCAAAAAATAAGCCCTCACCCAGCCTCAGGTCTTGAAAAAATGAATCTCTACGGGTCTCGGAAAATAGCACCTTTTCTTACAAACTTTGGATTTTTATCACCACTTAAAGAAAAAAAAAAACTAGACATGTTTTGTATCTGAGCACGTGTAATGACCTGGAGAATCATAATGGGAGGTCAGTTTTAGCTTAGATACCAGTGCTGGTGCAGGGAGCTGGTAACCAAGGTAAACAGCGGGTTTCTAAGTGCCGCCCTTTTCTCACCATGGAAACAACAAAACCCTCACTGTCGCCCTGATCCACTCCCACCTGGACTACTGTAACGCTCTATTAATTGGCCTCCCCCTCACTCGACTCTCCCCTCTCCAGTCCATCCTTAATGCAGCAGCCAGGGTTGTCCATCTGGCTAATCGTTTCTCGGACACGTCCACTCTTCGCCAGTCGTTACACTGGCTGCCCATTCATTACAGGATACAATTCAAAGTACTTGTTCTCACCCACAAAGCAATCCACAGTGCGGCACCCCCTTACATCTCCTCCCTCATTTCTGTCTATCGGCCTAACCAACCACTGCGCTCTGCAAATGACTTTCGACTAAACTGCCCAAATCTGTACCTCCCACTCCAAGACTTCTCCCGTGCTGCGCCAGTCCTCTGGAATGCTCTACCCCAAGATATTAGGACCATCCACAATTTGCATAGTTTTAGGCGCTCGCTCAAAACACATTTGTTCAGAGCGGCCTATCACATTCAGTAATCAAAGTCATTTTATGCTTGTGTGTGTGTAGCCCATTCACTATCTCCATCTATCCCCCACCCCCTGAAGATGGCTGGGCCATCATTGTAAATACAAACCTGTCCTTTGTATCGCCCCCACCTCATTGTAGATTGTAAGCTCCCACGAGCAGGGTCGTCTTATTTCGCTTTAATTACTGTATTGTTAGCATTATTACTTATGACTGTTGTGTTTGAAACTGTTCAACTGTAAAGCGCTGCGGAATATGTTGGCGCTATATAAATAAAGATTATTATATGCCGCTGTCAAACTCTTGACAGCGGCATTTATCATGTGCTTCCCGAAATCCGCCCATCGGTGACACCTGTCGTGATTGCAGGTCACCAATGTGTTGGAATGACAACCAGAGGTCTGCAGACCTCTACTGCCCGCACTCGTAGCAAGTGAGTGAGTAATTCTTCTACATACAGGCGTTCTGATCATCGCCTGTGTGTAGCAAAAGTCGATTGAGTTATGGCAGCTTATAGAGACTATTGATGAAGCATTCCAAAAGTAAGAAAATAAAATGTTTTTAAAAATGTTAAAAAAATATAAAAGTTCAAATCATCCCACTTTCGCCCCATTCAAAATAAAACAAAAAAAAAAAATCAAACATACACATATTTGGTATCACCGTGTTCAGAATCGCCCGATCTCTCAATAAAAAAAATGATTAACCTGATTGCTAAACAGCGTAGCGAGAAAAAAAGGCAAAACTACATTTTTTTTTTTTTTGGTCACACGACATTGCATTAAAATGCAATAACAGGCAATCGAAAGATCATATCTGCACCAAAAGAGTATCAATAAAAACATCAGCTTGGCACTCAAAAAAATAAGCCCTCACCCAACCCGAGGTCACAAAAAATGGGTCGCTACTAGAGTTGAGCGATACCGTCCGATACTTCAAAGTATCGGATCGGAATGGATCGGCCGATCTTTAAAAAAAGTATCGGTATCGCCGATTCCGATACCGGAAGTCCCATTCAAGTCTATGGGACTTCCGGTATCGGAATAAGAAAAACCCTGTTTTTGCCTTGTACAGCCTCTCTGGGGTCTGTACGGGCCTTTCGGGGGTCTGTGCCGGCCTGCCAGGGGGTCTGTGCAGGCTCCGGGGGGCTGTGCCGGCCTGCCGGGGGTCTGTGCAGGCATCGTCCGATGGGACTACAAGTCCCATCGGGCGATGCCTGCTACCATGACAGTGATTGACACATTAGCCAATGATGGGACAGTAGTAGTCCCATCATCCGGCTAATGTGTTGAATGTAAAAAAAAAAAAATGCTACATACATACAACATGCATACTACATACATGCTACATTCATACTACATACATACATGCTACATTCATACTACATATATACTACATGCAACATACATACTACATATATACTACATACATGCTACATACATACTACATATATGCTACATACATACTACATATATGCTACATGCATGCTACATACATACTGCATGCTACATACATACTGCATGCTACATACTGCATGCTACATACTGCATGCTACATACTGCATGCTACATACATACTACATGCATGCTACATACATACTACATGCATGCTACATACATACTACATGCATGCTACATGCATACTACATACATACTACATACATGCTACATGCTTGCTACATACATAACACATATATACTACATACATACTACATGCATGCTACATGCATACCACATACATACTACATGCATACCACATACATGCTACATACATACTACATGCTACATACATACTACATATATACTACATGCATGCTACATACATACTGCATGCTACATACTGCATGCTACATACTGCATGCTACATACTGCATGCTACATACATACTACATGCATGCTACATACATACTACATGCATGCTACATACATACTACATGCATGCTACATGCATGCTACATACATACTACATACATGCTACATGCTTGCTACATACATAACACATATATACTACATACATACTACATGCATGCTACATGCATACCACATACATACTACATGCATACCACATACATGCTACATACATACTACATGCTACATACATACTACATATATACTACATGCATGCTACATACATACTACATACATACTACATATATACTACATGCATGCTACATACATGCTACATACATACTACATATATACTACATGCATGCTACATACATACTACATATATACTACATGCATGCTACATACATACTACATATATACTACATGCATGCTACATACATACTACATGCATGCTACATACATACTACATGCTACATACATACCACATACATACTACATATACTACATGCATGCTACATACATACTGCATGCTACATGCATGCTACATACATACTACATACATACCACATATATACTACATACATGCAATACATTCATACAATACATACATAGACATACAGTACATATAACATAGAGTAACATACTTACCAATACTTGTCACATTGTTCCCCGAAGCCATTGTCTTTTCCGGAATAAATATTAACATAACAAACCACAAAAATACTCACCCACGATCCGAAGCAGTCCACGAGTGTGTCCCACGACGATCTTGGGTAGAGAACTGCAGCATCAGCTGATGCTGCCATTCTCTACGGGCTGCAGGAATCCAATGACGGAAGGTAGGTATCCTTCCGCACTGTATTCCTCCGCCACTTAAAAAAAAAAAGTCCCTAGTCTCACTTTATGCCATTGCTGTGTGGGAATTTCCCACGCAGCAATGGCATAAAGTGAGACAAGGGACTTTTTTTTTTTTTTAAGTGGCGGAGGAATACAGTGCGGAAGGATACCTACCTTCCGTCATTGGATTCCTGCAGCCCGTAGAGAACGGCAGCATCATCTGATGCTGCCGTTCTCTACCCAAGATCGTCGTGGGACACACTCGTGGACTGCTTCGGATCGTGGGTGAGTATTTTTGTGGTTTGTTATGTTAATATTTATTCCGGAAAAGACAATGGCTTCGGGGAATAATGTGACAAGTATTGGTAAGTATGTTACTCTATGTTGTATGTATTGTATGAATGTATTGTATGAATGTATTGTATGTGGCATGCAGTATGTATGTGGCATGCATGTGGCATGCAGTATGTATGTAGCATGTGGCATGCAGTATGTATGTGGCATGCAGTATGTATGTAGCATGCAGTATGTATGTAGCATGTGGCATGCAGTATGTATGTAGTATGCAGTATGTATGTAGCATGTAGTATGTATGTAGTATTTTTTTTTTTTAACATTTAACACATTAGCCGTATGATGGGACTACTACTGTCCCATCATTGGCTAATGTGTCAATCACTGTCATGGTAGCAGGCATCGCCAGATGGGACTTATAGTCCCATCGGACGATGCTTGCACAGACCCCCGGACATCAGCACAGCCCCCCGGCAGGCCGGCACAGCCCCCCGGCAGGCCGGTACAGACCCCGGGCAGTCCACACAGCAGGCCGGCAGAGACCCCCGGAAGGCCCGAAATGACGGCGCATCATGATGCGCACACACCGCGCATCATGATGACGTCAGGCTGTCAATCAACTTTGAACTTCCAATTCCGATGCCGACTTCCGATATTGAAAAAATATCGGAAGTCGGTATCGGAATTCCGATACAGCAAGTATCGGCCGATACCCGATACTTGCGGTATCGGAATGCTCAACACTAGTTGCTACGCTACAAAGTTTGGAATTTTTTTTTACCACTTAGATCAAAAAGATCCTAGACATGTTTGGTGTCTATGAACTCGTAAATACCTGGAGAATCATAATTGGCAGGTCAGTTTTAGCATTTAGTGAACATAGTAAAAAAAAAAGCAAAACAAAAAACAAGTGTGGGATTGCCCTTTTTTTTGTAATTTCACCGCACTTGAATTTTTTTCCCCATACATAATGTTAGGCATCGAGTTTCTCCCACTGCACAGGGGGAGTCTCGAGCCATGTTCTCTGCGGTCTCCCATTCTTCTGCAGCCGCAGAGGTTCCTGCTCGGCAGAGACGTTGGTCCCAGCATCTTGCCCAGGCGAATGCTAGGCATCTGGTTGCTCCTCTAGGCTCAGCTATTCTACCATGCATGAGTCAGCGGAAAGCAGACGCTCCTGGGACTAAGTCCTGCTTTTCTCCTACTGAGCATGCCCATGGGTTGACCTGTCATTGGAGGTCGGAGGTCACATGCTCAGGTCCAGTTGCTGCTCCGATTGGACCACCAGGAAGGTCCCAGAAGCCTGCAACTATAAAAGCTTAGGATGGCCGCCCGGCCATGTGCTAATGTAGAGAAAGATATAGACCATGTGGACTGAGTGTTGTATGCATGTATGAATGTCTTTGGTGAATGACTCATTATGAAACCCCTACCCTTGGTATGCATGTGATGTGTTGTGTAGCCTAGCCTGCTAGCGCCCAGGCTGAGGTCCTGGTAGAGGCAGAGACTGGCATCAGCATCCACCTGTGGCTTTGTACGCCACGGTGCACATATTCTGCACTCCTCGGTCTCGGTGGTCAGCGTTCATTAGGGACGTCTGCAGGTGTGACGACGCACGCTCAGTAGGCCTAGAAGGACTCGGACCTCGTGTCCTTGGGGCTGAGTTCTGTGACCACATACTGAGCACTCTCTTGCCAAGTGCTGTGAGTTTTAACAGGCTCTGGCATTTATGTTCTGCAGTACTGCAGCTCTGTGACGTAACAGAGTCCGCTCCTGTTCACACTGGGTGACGTTAACTCGCGTGTGACCTTCTGTATACCGCTATATACATCCGCCATTACCAAGCAGCAGTTTACCACCTCTGCACGTTGGACCCCGGGCTGCAAACGCACCTTATTATCATTTTATTATTTGGTGCGTTCTGCCAGCCCTAACATATTAGCACCAGGGTCTGGCTAGTAATGGCGGACGAACAGCGACTGCAGCGGTACATCCAGCAGTTGGGTAGGTTGGCAGCTCTTGAGCGCAGAACCACAGCCGTGGATGTTACCGCAGTTGCTGCTCAGGCTGCTAGCGTGGCTGCAGCTACTTTGTCCACTGCCATCCCTGTTCCGACATTTTCTCACTTCCCGCTGCCAGATATGTTTTCTGGTGGTAGCCAGTCTTGTAGGGGATTCGTGAGCCAGTGTGCAATACACCTTGAGCTCCTGGCAGCACATTTCCCCTCAGAGCAGGCCAAGGTGGGATTTGTAGTGTCCTCTTGTTGGACAGGGCGTTGGAGTGGGCCGCGCCGTTGTGGGAGCGCGATGATTGTGTGGTGCAGAGTGCTCCGCAGTTTCTGAGCACTCTGAAACAGGTCTTTTTGAGACCTCGAGTCACCCACGATACTGCACTCCAACTGCTGGCATCGACACAGGGTTCGTCCATGGTCAGCCATTTTGCCGTCCACTTCCGGACTCAAGCATCTGAGTTGGAGTGACCGGATAAAGTCCTCATTCTGTTTTTTTAGAGGGGACTGGCTGATCATGTGAAGGATGCCCTGGCCACCAGGGAGAATCCCGCCACACTGGAGGAGCTTATAGCAGTTTCCACTCGCATCGACCTTCATTTTAACGAGTGAGGGATGGAGCGAGCCCAGTGTAAACAGGTTTCGGCTGGCTCCCACCTTTCGCCGAACCTCTGGAATCTCTTGGCCAGGCGTCCGAATCACATGAGGCCATGGAGGTGTCGCGAGCAGATTCTAAGTCCCCGACCGCTCGTGGACGCATAGTTTGTTACATCTGCCGGCAGTCAGGCGTTTGGAAGAACGTCCTCGTTTAGTGTCCTTCTAAACAGACATTTAAGGGGTCAATTAACATTGGCCCATCCACCCATATGGTAGAGCTTTGCATGGCTTCCGGGGCGGAGGGCAACTTCATGTCTTCTATTTTCGCCTGACGGCACGCAATTCCACTAGTTATGCTCGCCAAGCCAGTGACCATTCAGGTGATAAATGGGTCGACACTACCATCGCAGATAACCCATCAGACCGTCCCTTTTACTTTATCTATGTCGCCTTCCCATCAGGAGATCATCTCCCTGCTTGTCATTCCCGAGAGAATTGGTGAGGTCCTCTTAGGAATGCCGTGGCTATGTTATCACTCCCCTCATATAGAGTGGTCCTCAGGGAGAATTCTAGGATGGAGTAAATCCTGTGTTGCTACCGTAGATGTCAGAGGGAGTGCATTCAGGTTGCTACTACTAAGATACCCGCAGATCTTTCCTCTCTTCCCAAGCACTATTAGTCCTATGCGGACGTGTTCTCCAAGAGGGCGGCGGACACCATTCATCACCCCTATGACTGCCCTATTGACCTCTTGCCTGGTGATGAGCCTCCCCGGGGTTGAGTTTATCCTCTCTCCCGGAGACGGAGGCCATGTCTCAGTACATCCGGGAGAATCTGGCAAGGGCCTTTATTAGGAAGTCAGTGTCACCTGCAGGGGTGGGGTTTTTCTTCGTGCAGAAGAAAAACGGAGAACTACGGCCATGCATTGACTACAGGGGTCTTAACGCCATCACCGTTAAGAATAAGTACCCTCTGCCCTGATATCTGAGCTTTTTGATAGGTTGCGTGGAGCGAGGGTCTTCACTAAGCTGGATCTGTGGGGTGCTTACAACATGACTCGCATCCGTGAGGGAGACGAATGGAAGACGACATTTAACACCAGGGACGGGCATTATGAATATCTGGTGATGCCCTTCGGGCGTCTGTCTCCTGCACCAGGAATCGGTCTCCTCGGCCACAGCCTGCTGGGTTACTTTACCCTCTGCCGGTGGCAGACAGGCCCTGGGAAATGGTCGGAATAGACTTTGTTTTGGGCTTACCCAAGTCTCGCGGCTGCACCGTCATCTGGGTAGTCACCGACCATTTCTCCAAAATGGTGCACCTAGTACTTCTCCCTTGGGTACCATCTGCAAGGGCCTTGGCGGCGTTGTTTATAAAGCATGTCTTCCGCTTACATGGTATGCCAGACAAAATTGTCAGCGATCGGGGTCCCCAGTTTGCGTCTCAGTTCTGGAGAGCTTTGTCGGCTACTCAGCATTGAGCTGAATCTCTCTTCAGCTTACCATCCCGAGACGAATGGGTAGAGAGGGCCAACCAGACTCTGGTTACGTACCTGCGGCATTTTGTTTCAGCCAGACAGGATGACTGGGTGTCCTTGCTACCATGGGCAGAGTTTGCACTGAACAACGCCGTAGCCGATTCCACTGGACAAACCCCATTTCTCCTTAACTACAGCCAGCATCCGCGGGTTCCTGTGCCCATGCCCGTGTCTTCCACCCACTCTAGGGTGGCAGACTGGGCGGTGGAGGCATGTGACATTTGGGACCACACATAGGATGCCATCCATGCCTCCAAGGAGAGAATGAGGGTTTCCGCCAATGCTCACCGGCGCCCCACTCTGATCTTTGCTCCTGTCGACCTAGTATGGCTCTCTGCCCATAATATCAGGCTACGGGTCGAGTCCTCTAAGTTTGCGTCCCTTCAAGGTCCTTGAGTAGGTTAACCCTGTGGTCTACCGTCTGGCCCTTCCTCCACACCTGGGTATCACTGACACCTTCCACGTGTCCCTCCTTAAGCCCATTCACATTTCCCGGTTTTCGGAGCCAACTACCGGGACATCAAGCTTTTCTTCAGACGAGTACGAGGTGAACGCCATCGTGGGGTGTAAGTGGTACAGGGAAAAAATATCTAGAGGACTGGAAGGGTCATAGTCCAGAGGACAGGACTTGGGAACCTGTGGAGCACGTTCGTGCTCCTCAGCTCATTGCAGCTTTTGAACAAAGAGGGGGGGCCCTAGGAGGGGGGGTAATGTTAGGCACCGAGTTTCTCCCACTGCACAGGGGGAGTCTCGAGCCATGTCCTCTGCGGTCTCCCATTCTTCTGCAGCCGCAGAGGTTCCTGCTCAGCAGAGATGTCTGTTATGATTGGAAGAAAAGAAACAGCCTACAGCACACGAACTTGATGGAATACACGCTCCAAAGATCCCAGGATCCAATAGGATCAAAAGGCAACCAAGTAGCAAAAAGGGAGCAGCATCCGTTCCGGGTGAAAAAATAGCTTTATTTGCCAATCAGAGATACAACGTTTCGACCCAAAAGGTCTTTATCAAGCATAACAAATGGCAAAGGGAGCGACCATATATAGTATGGATAAACCAATCACCATCATGGAAACGCCCCTCAATCACAAAGCATACATAACATTTACAAACAAAACATCAAGTGCATATAAAAAACAATATAGTGTCCAAGATAAAAGATGTAATCGCACAAATCTGAGAAATAACATTGTTTCAAAACACCAGATAAATGTAAACAAAGGACATAAAGCGAGCTCCCAATCAACACATGGCATAGTCGTTGTTATGGTGATATCCACCAATCCCCATTATCCTAACATGGCCCACATATTCCTACCAATAGAAACGTCATATCACATTAGCGCCAATCCATACATGCATTACAGAATAGCAGACATAGGTACCTATGTAAGAGCTTAACCAATAGCTGGCAGTGGCGCCGCACAGTCACAGGAAGCGCCGAGATAAGGCGAGATCTCGCGATGCCTCCACGTCAGGAGTATCGCGCAAGCGCGATCTCCCAAACGGGACATCACCCAGAGCCCGCCCCACTCCGCCCACCCGCAACCACGCATGTGTCCAAATCACTAATATGTCATTGAGCCACATCCATGGCTTCTATACGCCAGATCAATGGGGAACGCAATCTAGAGGCAGGAGAACCGTCACATGACCGGTCACATGTACCGCCATGTAAACAAATCCACTACCATCCCAAAAGCATCACCACACTATATCAGACTATTGGAGCAAAAGCTCAATATAACAAAATTCTTTGTAAAGATGCAGAAAGCACAAAACTACACATACACTTAAAGAATTTTTATTACATATAAAGGACATAAACTGGCCCATAAGGAAAATAGAGGGCACAGGGACTGGACAGCAGGCCCCCGCAGTATATGTGAATAAAGCACTAGACAGTTTCCATGACAAACTGACATAAGTCTCACCAAAAATGTTGAAATATAAAGCAGTAGGTGAAATATAAAATATAACCTTTAATCAGTCAGTTAAAAGTACTAATCATGTGTCACCTTGTGAAAATAAAAGGCAGCATACAGCTGCTTATCAAGCGTATAGGCCTTCGCTTGAAAAAGAGAAAAAGCCAAACCTGAATATAAGAATATAGATGGTCACCCAGAAATTTCTATATGGGTGAACAAAAGCATCTAAAGGGTACAGCAATTGAGATCACTTATCTCATAAATGCCATAACCCATTTGCATATATATATATATATAGAAATCATGCAATTTAGCCAAAAAGGTCACTAAGGACCAAAAACTGACAGTCAGTTGAGAATAATAATAAAAAAGGAACAATCTCACCAAATAGATAGATGGGTCAGGAGTCCGGGAGGATCCTCTGTTCAATCCAACTGGAGGATGCAATAGGGGGAGACAATACCCTGTCATATCCCTAACACCTGATATCGGCTAAACCCCAGACTCCTGCCCTAACAAGGGCAGTCCACAGCTGACCCTAACAACACATGCCCTGCACTTTCCCTGAGGCGATGTCCGACGCGTTTCATCCAAGTACAATCATCCGGGGACTAAACTTGTAAAGTGCCATAGTGCTGATGATGAGAGGAAACCTTCCACTCCCTATGCTGTCCACGGGAGGTGGAGGAAGGGGGGCATATTTATAGATGACCTCATATGCAGTCATATCTAATTGGTAACATCTGTCAAAGAATTTAATTACCTCATGTGTCGCATCCATAGATCCCTGACAAGCGCCATTGCTCATGCCATTTCCGGTCATGGAACGCACGCCGGAGGGAGGACATCAGGAGCATTGCTCCGCCTCCGATGCAGCCTATGCGAAAGCCGCCGACTTCCGGTATTAAGCATCATGCGCGCCTCTCCAGCAGCGCGTGTGCACCCAGGGATAATGACCGACTTCTGGTATTAAGCATCATGCGCGCCTCTCCAGCGGCGCGTGTGCGCCCAGGGATAATGACCGACTTCCGGTTCAAAGTGGTAACACGAAACGTTCCACAGGCACAAATGACCCTGTTTCCGGCACCAATATACATCATAAAGAAGCTGCCGATTTTGGGTCCACTATGTATGACGTAGGGCGGGCAAGACTCCGCCCACCAGACTCCAAGTGTGACATGCACACTATCTGAGCGGCCCAACTCGCCGCATCCATCAATTGTGTGCATCAGGTGTCAACCATCATAGAGAGAACCCCGCTGTAAGAGGCAGCCAAATATAGCATGAAATAAACATAACTCCGCCCACCGGACTCTCAGTGTGTCATGTGTGCGATAACCAATGGCGCCGCAGCCGTCATACACCAATTGGAGGGCAAAAAAACCCCCACATATGGAATAAAAACGGTATACATAAGTGTTGTGAGTTCATTTTCCCCTTCACCATTGAGGTCTGATGAACTCCCTCTTCTGGTGAAGGAAGGTAGTGAGGCTGATTACCAAGCACCTGAGCTGGATGATGATGACTGGGTGACGGGAATTGCTGACTGGATATAAGGCAGCCTACGCCCTTCTGCCTTGCTGGTGATTTCTCTGAGGGATTCTAGGAGACCAGTCTGATTCCTGCTCCTCAAAAGCTAAGTTTTCTGTTCTGTTCTTGCATTTGTGTTTTGGTTTTGTTTTGCCTTGTTTTTCTGGATTTCTGCCGTTCCCTGCTGGGGTGAGCTGAATTCATTTTTGCTCTGTCTTCAGAAAATACCTGAGTACTGATATAGTCTTTTTGAAGCCTAGTGTCTTCAGGGCTTTTTTCCCTATCAGTCTGTTGGTTCTTGTTTTGATAGGGTTTTGGCGGATTGCAGACAGCAGCTTTTCTATCCTGTCCTATTTAGTTAGCTTGGGCCCCATCATTTGCTCAGCCTATCTTTGTATCTGTGTTAGTGTTTTGTCATCTTGCTTCACCGTCATTATATGTTGGGGGCTGCCTATTGCTTTGGGGTCTGCTCTGGGGCAGTTTAGATTTCCCTTTCTGTCTTTAGGCTAGTTAGTTCTCCGGCTGTGATCGAGGGGTCTAGGGCACCGTAGGAACCCCCCACGGCTACTGCTAGTTGTTGTTGATAGGTTCAGGGGTCTGCAATCCGATAGCTGCCAACTTCTCTGGTTTTCTGGACTTAGCTAGTATTTCTGTTTTTGACTCCTACGGTGACTCATTCATAACACATAAGGATCTATATTAGGAGGCGACAAGATGTGACTAATAGTAAATAAAGTATGATTGCATATATACATACAAAAAATCCTAATATGAGGTGACTTGGAGGAAGAGGTTATAGCGTACTGGTTTGAAATAATATAGGTAAACACCCAAAATTAATTTGATCATTCAAGCCTTTAGGCGCAACTAAGGATGTGAGCGAGCGGAGTTGTTGAACTCCAATAACAATGAAAAAGGTGTGGAACACAAGATTTTGTGGTTTATTACGACTTTTGACAATGGGGCGGTTCCAGTGAGGAACATCATTCAAAAACATTGGGCCATCCTACAGATGGATAATGATGTGTCCCCTTATCTAACTGATCACCCTCAAATCACCTATAAAAAGGCTAGGTCCCTTAACAATAGACTTGTTCATAGCCACTTCTCCACTCCACCTTTAAAAACATGGTTGGATAATGATATTGTGGGCTGCCATAAATGTGGCCACTGTGTGGCTTGTCAACATATTTCTAGTGGGGAAGAGCTTTGTAAGTAACGTTAAGGGGAAGAGTCACCACATTAAATAATTCATGAACTGTGGCACCAAAGGTGTTGTCTATAAGGCCACTTGTGGCTGTGGATTGGAAAATGTGGGTAAGACTATTCGCGAATTTAGGAGGAGAATTGGTGAGCATGTTGGGGATGTGTTGCATAAGAGGGACACCCCGATATCGAGACATATCCACAGTATACACAATGGACAAATTGGATTGTTGAAATTCATGGCCATTGTTAAGGTCTTTAAACCTAAAAGAGGGGGAACTGGGATCAGTTACTTCTTCAACGAGAGGCAAAGTGGATTTTTTATTTGGAACAGTTGCGCATAAAGGCTTGAATGATCAAATTAATTTTGGGTGTTTCATCTGAAATCTTTCTTTGGTCTCTTTACCTATAGTATGTCAAACCAGTACGCTATAACCTCTTCCTCCAAGTCACCTCATATTAGGATTTTTTGTATGTACTGTATATATGTAATCATACTTTATTTACTATTAGTCACATCTTGTCGCCTCCTAATATAGATCCTTATATATACCGTTTTTATTCCATGTATGGGGGTTTTTTTTGCCCTCCAATTGGTGTATGACGGCTGCGGCGCCGTTGGTTATAGCACACATGACACACTGAGAGTCCAGTGGGCGGAGTTATGTTTATTCCATGCTATATTTGGCGTTTTTTTTCGCGTTTCCGCAGCGATTTTAACCGCGCGATTTTGCTGCGAAAACGCGAAAAATAAGCATCTCATGCACTCCTATGGGATTCCGCAATGCTGTCCTAATGCTGCGGTTTTTACCGCGGCGGAATCGCTTTGCGGTAAAAAACGCAGCATGCTCATTAATTTTGCGGAATCGCGGCGATCCCGCACCCATAGGAATGCATTGTTCCGCTTACTTTCCGCATGTGGCTGTGCACAACATGCGGAAAGTAAGCAGAACAATTGTGGATGGTACCCACGGTCCGGAGGAGAGGAGACTGTCCTCCGGGCTTTGGGTACCATATCCCTGTAAAAAATAGAATTTAAAATAAAAAAATATTGTTATTCTCACCTTCCGACGTCCCGCGCAGCCTTCCCGCCTCTCTCCACGCTCTCGTTCCCAGTAATCCTTTGCGAAAATGCCCGCGATGGCGTCCGTTCTCGCGGGATCGCGAAGTCTCACGGTCATTCGCACGACATCATCGCGAATTACCGCGAGACGTCGCGATCCCGCGAGAACGGACGCCATCGCGGGCATTTTCGCAAAGGATTACTGGGAACGGCTGCGCGGGACGTCAGAAGGTGAGAATAACACCATTTTTTTTATTTTTTTTTACATTCTATCTTTTACTATTGATGCTGCATAGGCAGCCTCAGTAGTAAAAAGTTGGTCACACTTGTCAAACACTGTGTTTGACGAGTGTGACCAACCTGTCAATCAGTTCTCCAAGCAATGCTACAGATCGCTTGGAAAACGCTAGCATTCTGCAAGCTAATTACGCTTGCAAAATACTAGTTTTTCCGCGGGAAAATCGCGGGAATTTAAAATGCGATTTTCCCATGGAATTCCGGAATTCTCACGGTAATTTCCGCAAGAGTTCCGCTACGTGTGAACTTAGCCTTACAGCGGGGGTCTCTCTATGATGGTTGACACCTGATGCACACAATTGATGGATGCGGCGAGTTGGGCCGCTCAGATAGTGTGCATATGTCACACTTGGAGTCTGGTGGGCGGAGTCTTGCCCGCCCTACGTCATACATGGTGGACCCAAAATCGGCCGCTTCTTTATGATGTATATTGGTGCCGGAAACAGGGTCATTTGTGCCTGTGGAACGTTTCGTGTTACCACTTTGAACTGGAAGTCAGTCATTATCCCTGGGCGCACACACGCCGCTGGAGAGGTGCGTATGATGCTTTATACCGGAAGTCGGTCATTATCCCTGGGCGCACACGCGCCGCTGGAGAGGCGCGCATGATGCTTAATACCGGAAGTCGGCGGCTTTCGTATAGGCTGCATCGGAGGTGGAGCAATGCTCCTGATGTCCTTCCTCCGGCATGCGTTCCATGACCGGAAATGGCATGAGCAATGGCGCTTGTCAGGGATCTATGGATGCGACACATGAGGTAATTAAATTCTTTGACAGATGTTACCAATTAGATGTGACTGCATATGAGGTCATCTATAAATATGCCCCCCTTCCTCCACCTCCCGTGGACAGCATAGGGAGTGGAAGGTTTCCTCTCATCATCAGCACTATGGCACTTTACAAGTTTAGTCCCCGGATGATTGTACTTGGATGAAACGCGTCGGGACATCGCCTCAGGGAAAGTGCAGGGCATGTGTTGTTAGGGTCAGCTGTGGACCGCCCTTGTTAGGGCAGGAGTCTGGGGTTTAGCCGATATCAGGTGTTAGGGATGTGACAGGGTATTGTCTCCCCCTATTGCATCCTCCAGTTGGATTGAACAGAGGATCCTCCCGGACTCCTGACCCATCTATCTATTTGGTGAGATTGTTCCTTTTTTATTATTATTCTCACCTGATTGTCAATTTTTGGTCCTTAGTGACCTTTTTGGCTAAATTGCATGATTTCTATATATATATATGCAAATGGTTTATGGCATTTATGAGATAAGTGATCTTGATTGCTGTACCCTTTAGATGCTTTTGTTCACCCATATAGAAATTTCTGGGTGACCATCTATATTCTTATATTCAGGTTTGGCTTTTTCTCTTTTTCAAGTGAAGGCCTATACGCTTGATAAGCAGCTGTATGCTGCCTTTTATTTTCACAGGGTGACACATGATTAGTACTTTTAATTGACTGATTAAAGGTTATATTTTATATTTCACCTACTGCTTTATATCCCCGCAGTATATAGCAATGCCTTCAGGACTGTCCAGTCCCTATGTCCTCCAATCACTCCCCAGGCGCAAACTGCAATATAAAATGTACAAATTAAAAACAGTGAAGATAATCCTTCATATATAAACTTGATACTCTAAGAGAATGTCGACACCAATAGAGAGAAAGTGGATTTTATCGAGTACAAATATGTAAATTATAGTCCACATTCAAACCCCTCGGTTGTAATGTGTCCAATGTGGAAATCCATCTTAATTCTTTTTTCTTTAAAAGTTTAACTCTGTCACCACCACGTCTCAACACTGGAACCCCATCAATCACTCTAAACCTCAATTGGTTGACTGAATGCAATCAACAAAAAGCTTAGGTACACGTAAATCTAAAAGTTTAGTCCTAATGGTACTCTTATGTTTACTGATCCTCGCCTTAAGGGGGTTTTACACATAGCGATATCGCTAGCAATATCGCTAAAACGTCACTGATTTTGTGACGTTATAGTGATATCGCTAGCGATATCGCTATGTGTGATACTTACCTCCGACCGGCTCCCCCGCTGTCTGTCGTTCATCGCGCGAGATCGGGCGGCTCCATTTCTCGTCGTCTGCTTCCTGCTGTGTGAGACGAGCGACACTGGGCGCGGGTGGGAGGACGTCTGGATCGCTGTGTGTGAAAGGTAAGTATCGTCCGCTGCATCGCTGCTGCATCGCTGTGAGATCTTCCTGTGTGGAAGCTCACTAGTGATCATTTAGCGATGCACCAGCGATCCTGACCGGGTCATATTGCTGGTCGGATCACTGGTGCATCGCTAAATGTAAAAGGGCCTTTAATCTCCATGGACGTCTCTCCCACATACATAAGCCCACAGGGGCAAGTAATCAAATAGATAACAAAACTTGAGGAACATGTATATCTCTCTTTAATGTAAAACTTTTTACCCGACCGTGGGAGACTAAAGCTGTCACCCTTAATCATATTCCCACAGCTTGCACATCACAAACACGGGAAATTACCTAGTCTTGGTGGACATAGTGTCGACTGGAGTAAACTTTTTTTCACAGACCCTATATCAGCCTTTACCAACTTGTCTTTCAAATTGTAACCCCATCTATACGATAGAATTGGTCTATTGGTAAATTCACTAATCTGTGGTAAACCCTTTTGCAGAAGGCTCCAGTGTCTATGTAAAATCCCCCCAAGTCTATTACTTACTGGGCAAAAGGTAGACATGAATGGAATACGTTTAGGGGCCCCCCACATCCCCCTTATGTCTAATTGCATCAGCAGTCAAGGCTAAAGCTTTTTCTTTATAGCGTTTGACACCCTTTTTCGGGTAACCCCTCCTGACAAACTTGTCACACATTTCCTCAAGTCTAGTATCCATTAAAGTCTCATCTTTCACGATTCTCCTAACCCGCAACATCTGACTCCAAGGTAGTGATTCAACAATCCTCCTTGGATGATTGCTATTATATAAAAGAAGACTGTTCCTATCTGTTTCCTTTACAAAAAGATCAGTGCATAAAGCACCATCGTGTTTGTACACTATAGTGTTATGATTGAGTCACCGTAGGAGGCAAAAACAGAAATGCTAGCTAAGTCCAGAAAACCAGAGATGTTGGCAACTATCGGATTGCAGACCCCTGATCCTATCACAACAACTAACAGTAGCCGTGGGGGGTTCCTACGATGCCCTAGACCCCTCGATCACAGCCGGAGAAATAAATAGGCCTAAAGAAAGAAAGGGGAAATCTAAACTGCCCCAGAGCAGACCCCAAAGTAATAGGCAGCCCCCAACATATAATGACGGTGAAGCAAGATGAAAACACTAACACAGACAGAAAGATAGACTGAGCAAAAAGGGGCCCAAGCTAACTAGATAGGAAAGGACAGGAAGGCTGCTGTCTGCAATCCGTGAAAAACCCTATGAAAATAAGAGCCAACAGACTGACAGTGAAAAAGGCCCTGAAGACGCTAGGCTTCAAAAAAGCTATGTCAGTACTCAGGAATATTCTGAAGACAGAGCAACTGGCAAAAGGAGATTCAGCTCATCCCAGCAGGGAATGGCAGAATCCAGAAAAGCAAGGAAAACAAAACACAAATGCAAACAGGCAAAGCAGAAAACTTAGCTTTAGAGGAGCAGGAATCAGACTGGTGTCCTAGAAGTCCACAGAGAAATCACCCGCAGGGCAGAAGGGCGTCGGCAGCCTTATATCCAGTCAGTGACTCCACTCAGCCAGTCATCCTCATTAGGCTCAGGTGCCTGATAATCAGGCTCACTACCTTCACCAGAATAGGGAGCCCACCAGACCTCAATGAAGAAGGGGAAAATGAACTCACAACACTATAGTGTCAAGAAATTGAACTCAGTCAGTAGAGTACGTCAAGGTAAATTTCAATTCAGGAATGACACCGTTAAGTTCATCCTGAAACTTCAACAAATCATCAGAGCTGCCATCACATAGGCAAAAAATGTCGTCGATGTAGCGCCACCAGGCCCGGACATGGCGCCAGTAGTTGGAACAGTACACATGCTGGTCCTCAAATACCGCCATATAGATGTTAGCATAAGTGGGGGCCACATTTGACCCCATAGCGGTACCCCTCACCTGCAGGTAAAAATCATCCCCAAAAAGAAAATAATTCTTCCTGAAGATGAAACCTAGCAGGGTGAGAACCAGCTGTGCACAACCCGAAGCAATGTCAGAGCCTGATAGCACCACATCGACGGCACTAAGTCCTCTGTCATGTTCAATTGATGTGTACAACGAGACCACATCAAAGGAGGCCAACACCGTATCAGAGTTCACCTGACAATTTTCGTCTGTTATGATTGGGTCACCAAGGAGGAGAGCAAGACCAAGCTAAGCCACAGAAAACCAGAGAGGTTGGTAACTAAGCGGATTGCAGAACCCTGATCCTATCCACACAACTAGCAGTAGCCGTGGAGCGTATCTACGATGATCCTAGACGCCTCAACACAACCGGAGAGCTAAATAAGCCTAAAGCAAGAAAGGGGAAATCTAGACTGCCCCATAGCAGACCCCAAAGGAATAGATAGCCCCCAAACATACATGTATATTGTCGGTGAGACAAGATGAAAACACAAACGCAGGTAGGAAAATAGACTTAGCAAATGATGGGGCCCATACTAACTAGCCAGGAAAGGAAAGACACTCTGCAATCACGCAAAAAGCCCTGCAAAAAATGTCCAACACGTCTGATAGAAAAATACTGAAGTTGCACGACTTCGCCCACTATATCAGCACTCTGGTATATTCTGAAAGCAGAGCAAAAAGAGGCCAAGCAGTAACATATGGATGGAGATTCAGTACAGCCCCAGCCGGAGCTGGCTGACCACACAAAACTGAAATAGACAAAACCAGATCAAATGTGAACAATAGCAAAAGAACACTTCGCTGAACATGTAGAGACTGAGCTGGAAACTAAGACCTCAGGAGGCAGAAAAAAATCACCAGCAGGGATAGAGGGAGTCGGCTGTCTTAAATCCAGTCAGAAACTCCAGATCTCCAATCGTCCTCCTCATTATCAGGTGGCAAGCCTCTGTTAATCAGATCAGCTCCATTACCTCCAGTAATCACCAGAGGGAGCCCAGAAAGAGAACTCGCAACCTCTCTGTCAATATAACTAGCTCCACTACCTTCACTAGTAACCAGAGGTAGGCCAGAAAGCAAATTCACAACAGATGTCTGTCCCAGCGTCTTGCCCAGGCGAATGCTAGGCGTCTGGTTGCTACTCCAGGCTCAGCTATTCTACCATGCATGAGTCAGCGGAAAGCAGACGCTCCTGGGACCAAGTCCTGCTTTTCTCATACTGAGCATGCCCGTGGGACGAACTCTCATTGGAGGTCGGAGGTCAAATGCTTAGGTCCTGTTGCTGCTTCGATTGGACCACCAGGAAGGTCCCGGAAGCCTGCAACTATAAAAGCTCAGCATGGCCGCTCGGCCATGCGTTAATATAGAGAAAGATATAGACCATGTAGAGTGAGTGTTGTATGCATGTATGAATGTCTCTGGTGAATGACTCATTATGAAACCCCTACTTTTGGTACGCATGTGATGTGTTGTGTTGCCTAGCCTGCTAGCGCCCAGGCTGAGGTCCAGGTAGAGGCAGAGTCAGAGACTGCCATCAGCATCCACCGGTGGCTTTGTCTCTACGCCATGGTGCACATATTCTTCACTCCTCAGTGATTAGCGTTCATTAGGGGCGTCCGCAGGTGTGACGCTGCATGCTCAGTAGGTCTAGAGGGACTCAGTCCTCATGTCCTTGGGGCTGAGTTCTGTGACCACATACTGAGCGCTCTCTTGCCGAGTGCTGTGAGTTTTAACAGGCTCTGGCATTTATGTTCCGCGGTCCTGCGGCTCTGTGACGTAACAGAGTCCGCTTCTGTTCACACCGGGTGACATTAACCCGCGTGTGACCGGTATACCGCTATATACATCTGCCATTACCAAGCAGTAGTTTACCACCTCTGCACTGTGGACCCCGGGCTGAGAACGCACCTTACTATCATTTTATTATTTGGTGCATTCCGCCAGCTCTAACACATAGTATGTTAAAACCAATAGTGTTCAAAAGTACAACTCGTTCCACAAAAAACAAGGCCTCACATGGCCATATTGACGGAAAATAAAAAGTTATGGCTCTGGGAAAAAGGGAAGCAAAAAACGAAAACGCAAAACCTAAAATACCTCTGGGGGTTAAAGGGAACCAGTCAGGTCCCCCCATGCTCTCCAACCCAGCAGCATTCAGCTGTTTGTGATTAGAATCCCTGCCTAACCAGCCCTGTATAATGTAATTCAGTTAAATGCTTTAAAAAAGCATTTATATTGCACCTGTTGCCTATGCTAATGAGGGTTTTGACTAGTCAATGGGGCAGTATTTGCCCCAGACTAGTCCTTCATTCCATGTTATCACGCCCCTGTGGGTGTGATGACATAATTTGCATGAGCCGGCCTTATCTCAAACGCATGCAAATCTAGCACATGTGCGCCCCTCATTTTGGCAGCGTCACAGCACCTCTGAAGTCGGCTGTACGCTTTCCTCTTCAGAGACATGCACAGGGGCGTGATAACAGGGAAAGAGTGCTGACTTGTCTGGGGCAACTGACGCCTCATCGACTAGTCAAAGCCCTCATTAGCATAGGTAATGGGGACAATATAAATGCTTTTTTAAAGCATTTTTTTAACCGAATAACGTTATACAGGGCTGGTTAGGCAAAGAGTTTAAAGGGGTTGTCCGGTCAAAGCCGATAAGTCTGCAGTCACTCTGTGTGACTGCAGACTTATGAATCCCCCAGTGCTAGCACTGTGTGCTGTGGATATTTGCTGGTTACAGACTCCGTAACGGTGGGTACGTATGAATTATACATACTCCTGGCCAGTGGACGTGGCCTCGCTCCATACACTTGTATTGCGTTCACCGAGGGAATTCTGCAGACTTATCAGTTTTGACCAGACAACCTCTTTAATAATACATAGATGAGTGCTGCTGGGTTGGAGGGCATAGGGGACCTGAATCCCCCAAGCGCATGCACCGTGTACTAATAGGATTTGCCATTTTCTGAGCTGAGAACGGCAGTGATGTATGGACATAGACTGGTTCTGCCCAGGAACATGCATACTATGACATCATATCACTTCTATGTTATCTCTTGTAACAAACATATACAAAAAAATCATACTAAAAAATAATAACAATAATAAATAATAATAGCTTGCCGAATAAGCAGGAACCCGATCAAATTCACTTATCTCTACTCCTGCCCAGCAAATCCTTCAAGTTTTTATTCCTTATAGCTGTCAATAAGGGAACGTCAGCAAATGTCACAGCCAATGTTGGGTCAGTTTTTACGATAGACCAATGTTTTTGCAAAATGTCACAGATGACCTCCCATTGATAATTATAGGTGGAAATATCATTGTTGGATCACCCTTTTTTTTTTTTTTTTTTTCCAAAGTGGAGGTCAATAAATTCAAGTAGGATGTAGATTTAGCACAGTGATAGCTATATTTGATAGTCCTTTTCCTATAACCTCGAGCCAAAAATCTATCTTTCAGATCATCTGCGTGTCTCAAAACTTTCCTCAGAAGAGCAAATCCTCCTCATTCACAGGAACCGATCAATGGGAATGGCCTTCATATCTGATCTAATATGGGCTGTAGATGCGTACAATAAGTAATTAATTGATATCTCCTTTCTGAAGACATCCATCCGTATTAGGACATCCCCTGATGTGAGTTGGATAGCCAAAATATCAATATGTATATGAAACTTGTACATGACCTGGATATTAAGAGTTGTTGCGGTTCAACACAGTCATAAAATTTTTCAGTTTGGTGCCCTGTCATCAATGTCCTTTTACCAGCAGTTCACATGGGAAGTGGGCTTGGGGGCCACTGTGAAAATTTTTTCTCTCCCATAGGCCGAGAAAGACATTTTGACACAATCACACACAGGTCATGCCCATGGCAGTGCCTTGCTTCTGTAAAAAGAATCTATCTTTGCATGTATAAATAATTGTATCCTCCTACCTCTCCTCCTATACACTAACGTACCTGCCCTCATCAGTTTATAATTCTGTGTTTTTTTCAAAAGAATTAAACTTATTTGTCACCACCCGATAGTTTATATGAAAATAAATCAACGCTTAAGATGATACTGATTAGAGTTTGTAAATCTTAAAATTATTTAACTAAAAAAAAAAATTATACTTATGCTTTTTCTTTATTACGCCATGGTGCTGCTGAAGCAGCAGAAAAAGGTTCTGAGGAGCCTAGTGATTAGAATGGAGAAAAAAAGGACAGGAAGGTTAGTGTGTTTGGAAAATGGGAACTGAAAAGGGAAATGCTTTTCTCTCACTATGGGACATATAGAGACACTTAAATATATTGGTTTCTTACATTAAAAATATACAATATAGTGTCAAGACATAAAGGGAAGACACAAAGTATATCTACCCCTGATATTATGAGCCTTAGTCTAACAATATGTCACATACAACAATGGGAGAAGTTCTTCCTTACTTTGGTGGACGGCTCTCTTTTTCATCTTTTTCTCTGCTGAAGAAGTAGAAGAAATGATCACAAATAAATACCATGTAAAATGTGAAAGTATTCACCCCCATGGCAATTTTTTGGTTTGCTACCTCAAAATCTGGAATTTCAGTGTTTTTTGTGAGGGTTTACATCAGTTCATGTAAAGAGCATGCCTAACAACTGTAAACATTTGGTTTTCTTTTTATTGTTAAGCAAACAACAAATGTGACAAAATAACTGTAAATGTCAGTGTGCATAACTACACCCTCCCTAAAATCAGTACTTTGTAGAGCCTCCTTTTGTGGCAATTGCAGCTGCAAGTCACTTTGGATAAGTCTCTATTAGCTTTCCACATATTGCCACTAAGAATTTTGCCCATTCCTCAAGGCAAAACTGCTCCAGCTCCTTCAAGTTAAATGGTTTCCTCTGGTGAACAGCAATGTTCAAGTCTGACCCAGATTCTCAATTGGATTAACGTCTGGGCTTTGACTTGACCGCTCCAAAACATTTACATGTTTCCTCTTAAACCACTTGAGTGTTGCTTTAGCAGTATGGATCGGGTCATTGTCCTGTTGGAAGCGAACCTTTTTACCAGGCTCAATTCACTGACAGGCTGAGCCAGGTTTTACTCAAGAATATGCCTGTATTTCACACCATCCATCTTCCCCTTGATTCGGGCCATTTTCCCTGTCCCTGCTGCCGAAAAACATCTCCACATCATAATGCTGCCACCACATTTCACAGCGGTGTTCTCTGGGTGATGAGCTGTATTGGCTTGACGTAGACATAGACATAGCGTTTACCTTGGTAGCCAAAATGTAAAATTTTAGTCTGAGCTGACCACACCACTTCCTCCATACATTTGAGGTGTCTCCCATATGTCTTTTCGGAAACTCAAAACAAGACCATTTTTGTGTGTAATTAAACGCCTTTTTCTGCCCACTCTTCCATAAAGGCTACCATTATGGGGCGTACAGCTTATTGTAGTCGTATGGACAGATACTCCAGTGTTTGCTTGGGAACTCTGCAGCACCTTCAGGGATACCTCTCTGATTAATGCCCTCCTTTCCCGAGCTGAGAGTTTTGGTGGGTAGCCCTCTCTTGGCAGGTTTGTTGTGGTACCATGATCTTTCCATTTGATGATGATGGATTTGATGGTGCTATGGGGGATCATCAGAGATTGGGATTTTTTTTTTTACAACCTAACCCGAACTTGTACTTCTCAACAACTTTGCCCTTGACTTGTTTGGATAGCTACTTGGTCTTCATGGTATTGTCTGGTTAGTGGTGCCTCTTGCTTAAAGAGATTTTCCCACAAACAAAGTTCATTTTCATCAATAGATCTTGGAAATAAAATACGTTACACAATTGGATATGATTAAAAATAATGTCCCTCTGCTGAGATAATCTTATACATGTGCCCCTGTTGTGTACTGTGTAATTGCTATGTCTGACTGTGCAGGAACATGGTCTGATCATACCACAGCTCTTGAGTAGGGGAGGAAGGAAAAGAGTACACAGATAGTACAGCATAGGATCACAACTGATTTATTTTTGTGAGGTAAAACATTTTTATGACTAAAGTAAAACATTGTTTAAAACCTTTCTGACATATGACGTACTATCCTGTCCAGGTGCCTTGGACCTGAATGTCCATGGACGGGATAGTGCGTTATACGCGATTAGCCGCTCTTACAGGGGGAGCACGGCTGATCATGGCCGGGTGTCAGCTGATTATCACAGCTGACACCCGGAACTAAGTGCCAGGAGCGGTCACGGACCACTCGTGGCACTTTAACCCCCGGCACACTGCGATCAAACATGATTGCAGCATGTTCTGGTGGCTTAGGGGAGCATTGCCATGCGCTCAAACAGTGGTTTACCCCCACATATGGGGTACCAGCGTACTCAGGAAAAATTGCACAACAACTTTTGGGGTCCAATTTCTCCTGTTACCCTTGGGAAAATAAGAAATTGGGGGCAAAAAGATAATTTTTGTGGAAAAAATATGATTTTTTTAATTTTACGGCTCTACGTTATAAACTTCTATGAAACCCTTGGAAGTTCAAAGTGCTCACCACACATCTAGATAAGTTACTTGGGGAGGTCTAGTTTCCAAAATGGTGTCATTTGTGGGGGGGGTTTCCACTGTTTAGGCACATCAGTGGCTCTCCAAACGCGACATGGCATCCAGCCAATTCTGCGTTGAAAAAGTCAAACGGCGCTCCTTCCCTTCTGAGCTCTGCCATGCAACAAAACAGTGGTTCCCCCCCACATATGGGGGATCAGCGTACTCAGGAGAAATTGCACAATAACTTTTGCAGTCCAATTTCTCTTGTTACCCTTGTGAAAATAAAATAAATTGGACCTGAAGTAATTTTTTTGTGAAACATTCAAAAAATTCTTGTGAAGCACCTGAAGGGTTAATAAACTTCTTGAATGTGGTTTTGAGCACCATCAAGGGTTCAGTTTTTAGAATGATGTCACTTTTGGGTATTTTCTATCATATAGACCCCTCAAAGTGACTTTAAGATGTGATGTGGTCCCTAAAAAAAAAATGGTGTTGTAAAAATGAGAAATCGCTGGTCAACTTTTAACCCTTATAACTTCCTAATAAAAAAAAATTTTGGTTCCAAAATTGTGCTGATGTAAAGTAAACATGTGGGAAATGTTACTTATTAAGTATTTTGTGTGCCGTATCTCTGTGATTTAAGGGAATGAAAATTCAAAGTTGGAAAATTGCGAAATTTTCAAAATTTTCGCCAAATTTCCGTTTTTTTTTTTCCACAAATAAATGTAAGTCATATCAAAGAAATTTAACCACTACCATGAAGTACAATATGTCACGAGAAAACAGTGTCAGAATCAGTGGGATCCATGGAAGCGTTCCAGAGTTATTACCTCAAAAAGGCACAGTGGTCAGATTGTAAAAATTGGCCCGGTCATTAAAGTGCAAACCACCCTTGGTAAGGGGTTAAAAATAAAGAAACAATCATTTGCGATCCAGTATTGTGGTACTGTCTCGTGTCCTCCCCTGCCCAGGAGCTGTGGTATGATCAGACCATGTTCCTGTGCGGTCAGACACAGCCATTACACAGTACACAGCAGGGGAACATTTATAAGATTATCTCAGCACAGGAAGAATACTTTGAAACACCTCCAATTGTGGAAATTATTATTATTATGAGATCTATTGATTAAAATAAACCCCTCTAATGGTGTTGCAGCCTCTGTGGCCTTTCAGAAAAGGTGTGTATATACTGACAGACCATGTAACACTTAGATTACACACAGTTGGGCTTCCTTTCACTAATTAACTCATAAAGGGAATTGCTTGCACCCGAAATGTTTAAGGGCTGAATACAAAAAAAAGGTGTGAATACATAAGCACGTGCCAATTTTAAGATATTTAATCCCATAAATTTAATTTATGTTTCTATGTTCTCTCACGTCACCAGCTTCAGACTATTAAGAACTGATGCATCACACACAAATCGGATTACAAAAAGAATGCATGGAGAATGGGTGTCTCACTATGGAGAATGGGGGGGGCTCGCTATGGAGAATGAGTGTCTCACTATGGAGAATGGGGGGCTCACTATGGAGAATGGGGGGGCTCACTATGGAGAATGGGAGCTCACTATGGAGAATGGGGGGCTCACTATGGAGAATGGGAGCTCACTATGGAGAATGGGGGGCTCACTATGGAGAATGGGAGCTCACTATGGAGAATGGGGGGGCTCACTATGGAGAATGGGGGGCTCACTATGGAGAAGGGGGATCTCACTATGGAGAATGGGGGGGCCCACTATAGAGAATGGGAGCTCACTATGGAGAATGGGGGGGCTCGCTATGGAGAATGGGAGCTCACTATGGAGAATGGGGGGCTCACTATGGAGAATGGGGGGCTCGCTATGGAGAATGGGAGCTCACTATGGAGAATGGGGGGCTCACTATGGAGAAGGGGGATCTCACTATGGAGAATGGGGGGCTCACTATGCAGAATGGGAGCTCACTATGGAGAATGGGGGGCTCACTATGGAGAATGGGGGGGCTCGCTATGGAGAATGGGGGGCTCACTATGGAGAATGAGGGGCTCACTATGGAGAATGGGGGCTCACTATGGAGAATGGGGGGGCTCGCTATGGAGAATGAGTGTCTCACCATGGAGAATGGGGGGCTCACTATGGAGAATGGGGGGCTCACTATGGAGAATGGGAGCTCACTATGGAGAATGGGGGGCTCACTATGGAGAATGGGAGCTCACTATGGAGAATGGGGGGCTCACTATGGAGAATGGGAGCTCACTATGGAGAATGGGGGGCTCACTATGGAGAATGGGGGGCTCACTATGGAGAAGGGGGATCTCACTATGGAGAATGGGGGGGCCCACTATAGAGAATGGGAGCTCACTATGGAGAATGGGGGGGCTCGCTATGGAGAATGGGAGCTCACTATGGAGAATGGGGGGCTCGCTATGGAGAATGGGGGGCTCGCTATGGAGAATGGGAGCTCACTATGGAGAATGGGGGGCTCACTATGGAGAAGGGGGATCTCACTATGGAGAATGGGGGGCTCACTATGCAGAATGGGAGCTCACTATGGAGAATGGGGGGCTCACTATGGAGAATGGGGGGGCTCGCTATGGAGAATGGGGGGCTCACTATGGAGAATGGGGGGCTCACTATGGAGAATGGGGGCTCACTATGGAGAATGGGGGGGCTCACTATGGAGAATGGGGGGGCTCACTATGGAGAATGGGGGCTTACTATGGAGAAGGGGGATGTCACTATGGAGAATGGGGGGGCTCACTATGGAGAATGGGGGGGCTCACTATGGAGAATGGGGGGGCTCACTATGGAGAATGGGGGATCTCACTATGGAGAATGGGGGATCTCACTATGGAGAATGGGAGCTCACTATGGAGAATGGGGGGGCTCACTATGGAGAATGGGGGCTCACTCTCACTATGGAGAATGGGGGCTCACTATGGAGAATGGGGGGGCTCACTATGGAGAATGGGGGGCTCACTATGGAGAATGGGGGGGCTCACTATGGAGAATGGGGCTCACTATGGAGAAGGGGGGCTCACTATGGAGAATGGGGGGCTCACTATGGAGAATGGGGCTCACTATGGAGAATGGGGGCTCACTATGGAGAAGGGGGCTCACTATGGAGAATTGTAAACATCGTAGTATGGAAAAAAGGTACCATAGAGGGGGTCTCGGTAGGGAGAATGGAGGTGGTCTCAGCATGGAGAAAGGTTAGCATGGGGGGGTCTCAATATGAGGAAAAAGCATGGGGGAATTCAAAATGGAGAAGGGGTAGTGTGTGGTAGCTCGGTATGAAGAATGAGGGGGTCTCTTTATGCAGAGTGTGCAGGGGACATTTTGGTGGACAGCTCAAGTATTTTTATCAATTCTGCTGTTGGAGAAATAGAGGAAATGATCACAAATAAATATCATGTAAAATAATATTCAGGAAGAAATCTTTGCAGCATGGGGACACAGACTATAAGCATATATGGGACCTGTCTCATATACTTCACCACATGATATAGATAGAGGTCATTGCTAATTATTAGCGGATTGTATAAATATCACATGCACTGGAAAGGGGACTGATGATCTTCCTGTAACTACCAGGAGGAATCATTGTATAATATTGCATCTAGAAGACAGCAATTAGCACATAAGGGCACATCGATTTGTGGGAAGGGTTAAAACACTTACATGTTTTTTGCAGGGCTGCTGTTCCTTCTTTGCATGCACTTTGGCATCCACCATTTCCGTTTTTGTCTTAAAAAAAAATCCAAAATAACAAATTAATACACAGTTCACATTATCATTCTGATCAGTCTCTGAGGATTTATACAGTGCTATTGTCCTGTGTAATGTCCTGTGCTTAGGTCACAATATGACGACATCGTTCAAAAGTCCAAGGTTACATTGGAGTAAATGCAGCCATGATGGCTCTTATTACTTACGGGATTGGCGCTATGTCGGCCCACGCTGTATTTATTTCATGTCTATAATAAAATGAAGTTTTCGTTAGAACTAGAGATAGAAAATCATCTGTAGAGTGTCTCTCCTAAATAAAAGCAATGACTGACGGTGTAACAATCAGGGGCACAGTTATAGAGAGTAGATAAAAAACCGGTAACCAACAATGGACTCCATAAACTTCACTTCTGTTTTGTAAGAATCTTTACACCGGCACGTGAAAACTTCAGAACAAACGACTGGAGGGTTTCTCTCCTCGCATGTCTTATGTTTTTGGACTCTGCTAACATCAGTTATCATTATGTACAGTACATACAGCCATGTTGTATCCAGGGATGACACAGTGGGCCAGAATTAAGAACTTGAACCAAGTTATGGGCCAACCTTGAAATTTATATCATTAATCGTGACAGAAAAAAAGGGAGGAGAGGGGGAGGAATGTGTAGGGGAATCTGCCTAAGGTAGGGAGAACCCTAATACTGCAGAAGATGGGGTTGTGGCGATGGTAGAGCGCATTACTACCGGGCGAGGTGTAAACAGCCTTGTAATAACCAGGGAGCGTGCCGGGGCGGAAACTCCCACCAGCACCTCTACCTTCATGTTGGGCAGTCACTGTGGCCATTAGCAAAACTGTTTTCAGTGCCCCATGGCCACATTGTATCGGCAGCAGCACTGCTCAGACAAGACCAAGAGCTCAGAGAATTGTGCCCACTATAACCCTGGTGTAGGGGAACCCGAAATCAATATGTACAGCGATGTTTTACGTCCACTTCAGTCTCTACACAGTTACTAATAAATATCTATGTCATCACTGCCCACTTCTCCCTCCTCTTCCTCAGTACTGGACACATAGCACGGATTACATGAAGCAATAAATAATCAATAAACTATTGTAATTGCTCTTTTGTTACTGTGAGTTCGTACAATGCAACAATGGTGCGTTTTCTGTTATGTTTTTCCAAAACCAAAGGAAAACTGCTGCGTTTTGGAAATACTTACAAAAAGATTCGTTGTGATCACATTTTGAGAACCCACCGCAGTATGGATAGATGCACCATTCATGAATAGGTATAAGACTTTTCTGAAAAATTCAAAATTTTAGAGGACAGTGCACAGTACTGCACAGCTCCAGCAGGTGGCGCTTTTAGGTCTAAAAACAGTACCCTATGTAGTAAATGGCGATACAGCCTAGCTTCACGCCACCGGCACTAGGACTTCATGTGTAAGACAAAGCACTATAGGAGCCGTCTATGGCCAAGTACAAAGCCTAAGTCAATCATTGTGAGCTTCAGTTGATTAATTGGGGGCATTCGGGCACTGAATAGAAATAAAGGCATAACTAATGGAGCTATAAGTGGCCAACTGACACAAAAATCATTGCCTCCTTAGTGTCCATTTATCATTTTTTTGTTGCTTAAAAAATGATCTCCTGTGCCACTTGAGTGCTATATGAGCAATTATCTGGAAATTGCTACCCAGAAGGGAAATAAAAAGGGCAAATGGGCACATAGGAGTCACTGATTTATGTGATCATATTCCATTTATTTCTCTTTTTTTAACCTTATGTTCTTTATCTCATTTCTCCAGAACTGACATTCATTGACCGCGTTACCGAGGAAGTACTACAGCCATAATATATATTGTAATATGCAGGGCTGTGGAGTCGGTAAGCCAAACCTGCGACTCCGACTCCTCAATTTCCCTTACTCCGACTCCAACTCCGACTCCGACTCCACGACTCCGACTCCGACTCCCACACATATTGCTTATATTTAAGTGAAAAATTTATTGTAGTACAATGTGAACCTCAGACATTTAATCATTTTTATGATCCAATAATCAAGATATTTAGATAGAACAGAATATATATTGGTGTACTACCCGGTTTTCATTCTTTTTGGTACAGATATGGATAAATGGATAGATAGAGCAGATTTCTAATCTGCTTTTGCTGTTGAAAACATTATCTATGAGCTCAAAAACCTTTCAGGTGATGCAGTTTTTTAAAAAGATGATCAGCTTTTGCAGCTGAAAAACGTATCCTCAAAAAACACAGGAAAAACGCTGTGTGTGAATGTAGCCTTAGATCAGGAATATAACAGCCATTTATAGGACATTTCATAACTTTCCCAAACTCCTATGAAAAAATATTCAGCACATCCTGCATTGAATTACTGTACCCAATTTATTATATATTTTAGGAGTCGGAGTCGGTCCATTTTATACCGACTCCAACTCCGACTCCACCAAAATGAGCACCGACTCCGACTCCACGACTCCGACTCCGACTCCACAGCCCTGGTAATATGGCCTCCGGACAGGTTCTCGAGGGGAGATATGTATCATCAAGGTTGGTAGCCTTAGTGATGTAAACTCGGAAAAGCAGATTCCAATACATATGGTGCTGAGAGAGTTAATAGGGGGTGCATGGCTGAGGGTTATGAACAGTCAGAGAGAAAGGAGGGACTAACTGCTCACATGGTATGGCAGATATAAAGAAGTCCTCCAGTATCATTAGTGTTGTGTGTGCAAGGTGAAGAGACCTTACTTGTGTGGCTCAGTCTATTCTAGAAGCTGAGTGACTATCTGACATTTAATCGTGTGAACCCGTGCTATGTATGGACGGTTTATTTTCCGTTTTGGTGCTCTTATACCTTTTGTACCCAGAAGAGGCAGTTTTTGTTTGTTAAGCTGAATGTTTTATAGACATTTAATAAACCACAAGTTTGTTTGGAATCAACAAATTCGGACCCCTGTGTGTGCACCAGCGTCTACCTGAGAGCTGATCCCTCACAATATGTACAGCCATGTTTTATATCCTCCCCAGTTTTCTCCTTGTTACACATACAGTAACAGATTATATGAATTAACTCTCTAATAAATATCCATTGCTGTAATAAATCCTTTTATAAGTGAGTGAGGTTTAGAGTGCATTCACTTCTGACAGCCATTCACACCCCCTCCCCCTCGTGAGATTCAATTGTGTGGTGCCGATCAGTTATTATGACTGACGGGAACCTTCTGGAGACCTCCATGTCTGCCATGTAAAATCTACTGTATAACTCAGCCTGAGCCTTCCTCAGTCTGTACCCAGTTGTAACAAGTCAGTTATCAGACACAATTGCACATACACAATCATATACAATCCATAATATGTGTACCGTATTTTTTGGATTATAAAACACACTTTTTTCCACAAAATATGGGGGCAAAATGGGGGTGCGTCTTATAATGCGTATATGTTTTACCGGTACCATGGCTGCAGATTGGGATGAGGCGTTGCTACAGTGCCCAACAGTGCTGGGCGGGGGTCTCCGGTGCTGGGCGGGGGCTCTGCTGATATTTTGTGAAAGGCCAGACACCCCTGCAATTCCATGGTTTCCTGTGCGGTGGACACCAGGAAAATGGCCTCTGGGGGGTGGCGCATGCACAAATGGAGATCTCGGCACCAAGATCTCGGGAGATGAGATTACAGCGCTGAGACTCATTTCCTAAGATCTTGGTGCCAAGATCTCCATATGCGCATGTGCCGCCCCCCAGAGGCCATTTTCCTGGTGTGCACCGCACAGGAAACCATGGAATTGCAGGGGGGGGTCTGGCCTTTCACAAAATGTCGGCAGATCCCCCCGCAGTGGCACCGGATCCCCCCACAGTGGCATCGGAGACCCCCCCGCAGCGGTGCTCCGCACATCGGAACACCCCCTCATCCCAGCCTGCGGCCTGCAGCATCACCCCACTCCTGCCTCCTCCAAGAGCGACCCTGCTTCACCACAGCCACCACCCCCATTAAGCAATAAGACACATGGATAATAAGAAGCACCACCACTTTATTAGAAAGAAGTTTTTTTCCTATTTTTCTCCTCAAAATTTGGGGTGCGTCTTATAATCCGAAGCATTTTATAATCCGAAAAATACGGTATATCTCATTATCTCTTTACTTACAGCCTGATGGTCTCTTCACATTCGTCTCTTCTGGTCTCTTTGCCTCTCTTTTCGTCACTAAGTAACATAACCCATTAGAATAGAGGGTTAGAGTGTGTACACACATTGCAATCCTGGTGAATATTTTAGCAATAGTTTTGGCTGGGAATTTGGAAAAATATGGCACGAAATACATCTTTATAAAATGGTGTGATCCCACCCTAATGAACATAAATACACCATTCATGAATAGATGAGATTTTTCCTATGAATTTGGAATTTTTTGGGACAGTACTGAGATCTGCACCGCTCCAGCAGTAGGCGCTTCTCATTCCAAGAACACTGCACGTTGTATTGTGAATAGTGATATAGATCAGTGCAATGTATCACACCGGTCTGTATCCGCAGTCAAGACATAAGACAGAGCACTACAGCCACCTTCTCCTTCTGTGACAGCGCGGCTGAGAGGCTGCACAAGTGCAAAACCTAAGTCAGTCATTGTGAGCATTAGGTGAATAAAAAGGTGGTCCACTACTTTTACATTGATGGCCTATCCTTACAGCCGATCGGCTGCTCTCAGTGGTGATGGCCGCCGGTCGGAAGTACTTACCGTACTTGCGTAGCTGGCCATCTACTTTTAGTGGCTGCTGCAGGGTACTGTACATCTGCCTCCTATTGATTTGAATAGAAGATGGATGTGTAGTACCAAGCCCCGGCCCTCTTTCCCTTTAGACTCTTTACGAAAACTGGCATCTTTCTGAAGGATGGAGGGGGAGCGCCGCATTCATTTGTATTAGCGTCTTTAAGACATGAATACACATGAACGTCTGAGCATGCTGGCATTTCTTGATTCATTGGAGCTCCTAAACCAATAAGCGGTGTTCTCACATTACTGACATCACGGCAGCGCGAAGAGGTCACCTCATCACACTGCAGATGTCACTGCAGAGCGCCGTAGAGGAGGAAAAGCGAGAGCCTGGTGTAGGTAAGCACTCATAGAGCTGAAGATACAGGGTGTAAGCTGGGGGTAGGCTCAGTATGGAAAATGGGAGCTTGGTATGGAAAATAGGGTGAGGGCTTGATACTGAGAATCAGGGGCATCTCGGCATCAAAAATGGGTAGCATGGGGGGTGTCGGGATAGAGAATGGAGGGGGGCTCGGCATGGAGAAGGCTTAGCATGTGGGGTGTCGGTACAAGAAAGAGGTAGCATGGGGGGAAATTGAAATAGAGAAGGGGTTGTGTGTGGGAGCTCAGAATGGAGAATGGGGATGGAAGGCTTGGTATGGAGAAGGGGTGACATGAGAGGGGCTCAGTATTGATTGTGGACAACTTGAGGTGGACAGTGAAGAGGAGACTACATGGAGTGAGGACAGTGGAGATCGTACTTCATAAGTGAGGAAGATGGTGGGTAGAATTAATAATTTAGAGGAGAGTGTGGTGGTTTACATTTATGAGTAGATGGTTTGGCTGTCATAGTTCACTAGGGCAGACAGTGCGGTGGGAATATTTTATAGGAAAGAATAGTGTGGAGACCATGTACCATAACTATGGGGTCATTTTTTGCACAGGGAGTACAAGGAGGGACAGTATTTATTCAGGGGCACAGCATAAGGCTTATTTAAGGCTCAACATGGGTGGTTATTTTTATTCAGGCGGCATTATGATGACACTATTATTTTTAAGGTCACCGTGTCGGGTTGTGTTGCAGAAGACCGGAGAAGAGGGAAGTCTTCAAAGATGAACGGAGGCTGAGAAAAGTCTTCACAGAGTCAGTCACTTAGCTCTCTAAGGTGCACTTACATTGGTCAGTTGCAGCCTTTAAGCGATCGCTGACCTGCTTAAAGAAGCCGATTGGCAGTCGCTTAATAGCATGTTTAGACAGGATATGACCTCACTTTCTTGATCACAGAACAATCGTTAACATGATCATCCTGTGCACATAGAAAAGCATTGTTCTCAGCAGCACATGTGTACACAGGTCAATGTGTTGCTGAGAATTCCAGCGGTCCTGCATGGCTTTTTAAAAAATCTTTTTCTAATAAATTGGTGAACCAGGGAAAGTGTGGGGGAGTGTTTTTTTAAATAAAATATTTTTGTGTGTGTGGTCTTTTTTTATTTTTTGATTACCGAGTTAGTAATGGGGGTGCCTGATACACACGTTTCCGTTACTAAACCCAAGGCTTGATGCCAGCTGTGATTTTTGACAAATCACAGCTGACATCAACCCAAACAACAATTACCCATATTGCCACTGCACCAGGGTAATCAGAGAAAGCCAGGCAAAGCACCAGAATTGGCACATCTCATGTGATGCATCACTTCTGTGTCTGGTGTGGGCTGGTTCTTTTAGGCTGGGAAGGGCCCAATACCCAAAGACCTTCCCAGCTTTGATAATATCAGCCTGCAGCTGTCTGCTTTACCTTTGCTGGTTATTAAAATAGGGAAAACCCCACGTCATTTTTTATTTATTAGTTTAAACAAAGCTAGACACTCTGTAATACCATATGAAAGCCACTAAAGTGTGCAAGTTTATTATATGTAGGGGCTTGTGAAATTATATATCTATTGGAAAAATATCTATTCTACCTATCTATCTGTCTATCTATAATGGGGGAAGAACTTCCTTTCTTTGGTGGGGTGGCTCACTTTTTCTTTTTTTTATCACTTCTGCTTCTGGAGAAATAGGAGAAATGATCACAAGTAACATGTAAAATAATAACTGGGAACAAATCCTAGCCCCATAGGGACACAGACAGTAAACAAATATATATGACCTGTCTCATATACTTCACCACATGATATAGATAGATGTCATTGCTATTTATTAGCTCATTATAAAAATATCACATGCACTTGCAAGGGGACTGATGATCTTCCTGTGCAACTACCAGGAGGAATCGTATAATATTGCATCTAGAAGACAGCAATTAACACATAAGGGCACGTCCATTTGTGGGAAGGGTTAAAACACTTACATGTTTTTTACAAGGCTGCTGTTCTTTCCTCGCATGCACTTTTGCATCCACCATTTCCGTTTTTGTCTGAAAAAATCAAAACAACAAATTGAAACCCAGACATTTCACATTATCATTCTGATCAGTCTATGAGGATTTATTTCATAGAAAAAGGAAAGTCCAGCTCAAGGAGTAAAATCCCGAATTTTATTTATTTATTTCATTAAAATACAAGCATGGCTGCTATAGTCATCATTGCGGTTTTCACCCTGACATGGGATAGCCGCACAGAAAGTGCCCAGGTGGTTCTGTACGCGTTTCGAGCGGTATACGCTCTTAGACTCAGACGTATACCACTTGAAACGCGTACAGAACCTCCTGGGCACTTTCTGTGCGGCTATCCCATGTCAGGGTAAAAACCGCAATGATGACTATAGCAGCCATGTTTGTATTTTAATGAAATAAATAAAGAAAATTCTGGATTTTACTCCTTGAGCTGGTCTTTCCTTTTTCTATGAAGTATTCCAAGACGTCCAAGTGGAGACGTGTCCTTGCTCGGACCTTGCTGCAGCATCAATGAGGGGTGAGCTGAACTAAATCCTTTTTTCTCCAATGTATACAAGGATTTATACAGTGATATTGTCCTGTGTAATTTCCTGTGCTTATGTCACAATATGACGACATCGTTCGAAAGTTGGAGTAAATGCGGTCATGATTGCACTAATTACTTACGGGATTGGCTCTGTCTCTGTCCATGCTGTCTTTTTTTCATATCTATAGTGAAAAATGAAGTTTTCATTAGAAACAAAGTGTCATAGATCGCAGCCTGGGAGGTCTCGCACGTCCCACCACTGCCGTCAATTGTATAACCCAACATGCAGCTGCAAGCTCACACTACTGACATCACGGCAGCACGAAGAGGTCATCTCATCACATTGCAGACGTCACTGCAGTACTGAAGATACAGGGAGGCAACCGAAGGGGCTCAGTATGGAGAATGGGGGTTCTTGTTATGGAGAATAAAGGGTTCTCAGTATGGAGAATAGGGGGCTTGAGATGGAGAATCTGAGTCGTCTAGATATGGAAAAGAGGTAGCATGATGGGGCTCATTATTGAGAATGGAGGGATTTCGCTTTGGAGAATAGAGTAGGTCTTTTTGTGGAGAAGGATTAGCATTGGGGGCTCAGTATGGAGAATAAGTAGCATAGGGGGTTCAATATGAAGAATGGATGATCTCAGTGTGGAGAATGCAGGGGTATCGATATCGAAAAGGTGCAGCGTAGGGGGCTTGTTATGTAGAAGGAGAAGTGTGGGTTTGCTCAGTATGGCGAATGGGGGACTTGGTATAGAGAATAGAAGGGTCTCGGTATGTAGTATAGGGGGGCTCGATATTGAGAATTGGGGGAGTCTCAGTATGGAGAAAATGGGAGGCTTGATATGGAGAATCTGGGGTGCCTCGATATGGAACTGTGGTAGTGTGGAAGGGCTCATTATGGAGAATGGGGGACTCTGTATTGCAAAAGGATAGCATGAGGAGACTCAGAAAGGAGAATGGAGATGGGACACTCTGGATGAAGAAGGGGTAGCATGGGAGGGTATTGGTACGGAGGAGGGACAAAATGAGGGTGACATTGAAGTGGAGGTTACATGAAGCCTACGGATAAAGTGAGACTCTGATGTCCTGGGAGTGTTGGGGAGTATGTTATGATCTCATTATCTCTCTACTTACAAGATGATTTTCTCTTTGCTTCCTTCTGATGTGTTTATCACATCTTCCTCCTCCTCTTTCTCCTCCTCCTCTTCCTCCTCCTCCTCCTCAAACTCCTCCTCCTCTTCCTCACTATTGGATATATAACATAGACTATATTTAGCCATTCTCATAAGCTGTCATTGTTGTTACAATTACTCATTTTCTACAATAAATTTTTCTAAAAACTTCTGATTTTCTATCCATTGTCACTGTTATCCTCCAGTTACCAACCATGAGCAGAAGAATTGACGCTTAGGAAGCCTGCGGATAAAGTTATCTGACTATATACAGCTGCTATGGATGTATCCTTGAGTAACTTTTTCCAGGAGTCTCGGGGATGTATTGGAAAGTACGTTATAATCTCACTATCTTGTCTTCTTACAAACTGATGTTCACATTGATGTCCTCTTCAGATGTTTTGTCCATCACGTCCTCCTCCTCTTCCTCCTCTTCCTCATGATTGGATATATAACATAGATTCTATTTACTAACTTTCATGAACTACCATTGTTGCTTTAATCACTCATTTTATATGAGGCATGGTTCTTAAAACTTCTGTATTTCTATCCATCTTCACTGTTATCTTCCAGTTGCCAACCATTAGCGGAGTGAAGGCTGCTATTTATGGTAGACTGTGTATGGAGGGTAGAAATGGTTTCATAAAGCTCCCAGGCCTAATCTGTGAAAATCGGTCTAAGAAAATGTGTCCGTGTTACTCACAGCAACCAACCAGATCTTTTCTCTCATTTTAAAGGAAACTGAGATGATGAAATCTGGATTCTGATTGGCTGTGATGGGCCACACTAATACTTTGCCTTAGTAGAGTTTTTATACATGAGCGTGCCTGTGTCTGCTGATGGTGGCACAGTGACAATGAAGGGATGTGAAATCCTCATGAATTTCCAACACTTTCTTACATCATTCCCCTTATAGATACATTACTTATGGCAATATAATATATGGGAGAACCGCTTACAAATATGACCCTGTTTATTACACCTACTTACAAGATGGTCTCCAGGGAAGGCACGCGGGATGCTCTTCCATATCTCTGTCTCCTGTAATAGAACATACAGCTCTGGATAGAATCATTAACACATTGCTTCATCATCTGCAGCTTTTTTTTAAGTCACTTTCCTTTTTTGTCTTGTGGTATTAGTTTCAGTTTTGGCACAAAATTCATCAAAATGGTGAAAGTGATTCATTAATTTGTTACAAAGTCATAAATGTTTTTTTCTCCTCTCTTGTAATGCTTTTGTGACTTTTTGTCCCATATTTTGGTGTGCTCAAAAATACATCAGAGGGATGAGGGGGAAAATTAGAGTGAGTGAAATTGTGCCAAATTTTATGACTTTTTAAATAGTTCCAATTGTTGAATCAGGTGAAAACATCTGGGGAATTGCCAAACTACAGCCACAAAGTGGAAAAAAAGGCGCGCACATATAAAATAAACTTAAAAAAAGTGCAAATAGGGTTATGTATTATGGTGAAAACAACAACAAATAAAAGTATAAAACACACTAGACATAAAGCAGACAAAAAGGTGGTGATGAATCGGGGCCACGATCTATATAACCTGTCCCTCAGGTAACAGCATGGACATAACCTCCAGAATCTCTCCAGCTCTGCCATCACATAGATTGTGCTACACAGAAGGATGATCCTTTACTCTAGGGCTCCAAGACAACATTTGGTCGCTCAAGAGTCCGGATAAATTTGGGGCATTACTGTAATTGGCTCTTGACCTTATTGTTATTCTACGAATAAAAGGGATGAGGAAGAAACAGTATGAAGAATTAATTTGGGTCTAAATTCTTTATTATTGAAAGCAATGTCATCCTTCTTATGGAAAAAGTGTAAATGCCCTTGAGTGGGAGCAGTAACGCCATGATATCACCACCATGGAGTCTTCCCCTTATGTAATAAGATACATACCCGGATTCTACCTCCCATTTCTTTACACTCCATATCCATCTATTAAAGAAAAAGCCAAGAAAAAAGAATTAATAATATTACACATGCACAGTCACCATGATGGTAGGAAGATGAATGATACTATTGAGCCTTAATATAACCAATGCAGAATCATAGCGAACATCTCTGTGGTGGATGATTACAGGGAGAGTCTAGAAGGATCAATAATCTCCCAGTTATATGATATACATACTGATCAAACAGGAACTCCTCGTACTCCTCCTCTACTAACTTCACCCTACTGAAGAGTAAGGAAGACAATTAGAAATGATTGCATCTGCTCCATACCTGATAACAGGAGATCATCTATGGTCTCTAAAATGTACAACTTTTGTATGCCAGAAAACTGGGGTACTGTAAGGCCCCCTTCACATGTACGTGTTTACACTGCGTCTGGCAGCCTTTCTTACCCATATTGGAGACACATATCCACGCGTACCCATTATAACCTATAGGGCTGCTCATATGTCAGTGTTTTACCAGCACAGGTCAATGGGTCCGTGTAAACACGTACCGCACACGGATGCTGTCCGTGTGCAATCCGTGTGCGTTTTTAAAAGTCAAAGGGTTAACATTGAAACTAATTTTTCCAATACACGGACACGGACACACGGGCATCATATGGACAGCACACGGATGGTACACACGGACATACGGATAGCACACGGATCTCACATGGATGGCCTACGTATTCACACAGACACACGGACAGCTCCGGTGCCGGTTTTTCCGGTACCGGAATTATCTGGATGTGTGAAACTGCCCTAACTGATGTCACACTAATGGCACACTGACACACTGATGACTCACTGATGGCACACTGATGACTCAAAGATGGCACATTGATGACACACTGATGACACACTGATGGAGCACTGATGGCTCACTGGTGACACACTGATGGCACACTGATGACACACTGATGGAGCACTGATGCACAGTCACCATGATGGTAGGAAGATGAATGATACTATTGAGCCTTAATATAACCAATGCAGAATCATAGCGAACATCTCTGTGGTGGATGATTACAGGGAGAGTCTAGAAGGATCAATAATCCCAGTTATATGATATACATACTGATCAAACAGGAACTCCTCGTACTCCTCCTCTACTAACTTCACCCTACTGAAGAGTAAGGAAGACAATTAGAAATGATTGTATCTGCTCCATACCTGATAACAGGAGATCATCAATGGTCTCTAAAATGTACAACTTTTGTATGCCAGAAAACTGGGGTACTGTAAGGCCCCCTTCACATGTACATGTTTACACTGCGTTTGGCAGCCTTTCTTACCCATATTGGAGACACATATCCACGCGTACCCATTATAACCTATAGGGCTGCTCATATGTCAGTGTTTTACCAGCACAGGTCAATGGGTCCGTGTAAACACGTACCGCACACGGATGCTGTCCGTGTGCAATCCATGTGCGTTTTTAAAAGTCAAAGGGTTAACATTGAAACTAATTTTTCCAATACACGGACAGCACACGGATGGTACACACGGACATACGTATAGCACACGGATCTCACATGGATGGCCTACGTATTCACACGGACAGCTCCGGTGCCGGTTTTTCCGGTACCGGAATTATCTAGACTTGTGAAACTGCCCTAACTAATGTCACACTAATGGCACACTGACACACTGATGGCTCATTGATGACACACTGATGGAGCACTGATGGCTCACTGGTGACACACTGATGGCACACTGTTGGAGCACTGATGGCTCACTGGTGTCACACTGATGGCACACTGATGACACTGATGGAGCACTGATGGCTCATTGGTGACACACTGATGGCACACTGATGGAGCACTGATGGCTCACTGGTGTCACACTGATGGCACACTGATGGAGCACTGATGGCTCACTGGTGTCACACTGATGGCACACTGACACTGATGGAGCACTGATGGCTCACTGGTGACACACTGATGGCACACTGATGACACACTGATAGAGCACTGATGGCTCACTGGTGTCACACTGATGGCACACTGATGGCACACTGATGACACACTGATGAAGCACTGATGGATCACTGGTGTCACACTGAAGGCACACTGATGACACACTGATGGAGCACTGATGGCTCACTGGGGTGTCACACTGATGGCACACTGATGGAGCACTGATGGCTCACTGGTGTCACACTGATGGCACACTGATGACACTGATGGAGCACTGGTGTCACACTGATGGCACACTGATGACACACTGATGGAGCACTGATGGATCACTGGTGTCACACTGAAGGCACACTGATGACACACTGATGGAGCACTGATGGCTCACTGGTGTCACACTGATGGCTCACTGGTGTCACACTGGTGTCACACTGATGAGACACTGATTGCACACTGGTGTCACACTGATGACACACTGATGGAGCACTGATGGCTCACTGGTGTCACACTGATTGCACACTGGTGTCACACTGATGACACACTGATGGAGCACTGATGGCTCACTGGTGTCACACTGATGGCACACTGATGACACACTGATGGCACACTGATGACACACTGATGGAGCACTGATGGCTCCCTGGTGTCACACTGATCGCACACTGATGACACACTGATGGAGCACTGATGGCTCACTGGTGTCACACTGAAGGCACACTGATGACACACTGATAGAGCACTGATGGCTCACTGGTGTCACACTGATCGCACACTGATGGCTCACTGGTGTCACACTGATGACACACTGATGACTCACTGGTGTCACACTGATGACACACTGATGGAGCACTGATGACACACTGATTGCACACTGGTGTCACACTGATGACACACTGATGGAGCACTGATGGCACACTGATGACACACTGATGGCACACTGATGACACACTGATGGAGCACTGATGGCTCCCTGGTGTCACACTGATCGCACACTGATGACACACTGATGGAGCACTGATGGCTCACTGGTGTCACACTGAAGGCACACTGATGACACACTGATAGAGCACTGATGGCTCACTGGTGTCACACTGATCGCACACTGATGGCTCACTGGTGTCACACTGATCGCACACTGATGGCTCACTGGTGTCACACTGATGACACACTGATGGAGCACTGATGGAGCACTGATGACTCACTGGTGACACACTGATGGCACACTGATGGCTCACTGGTGACACACTGATGGCTCACTGGTGTCACACTGATAGCACACTGATGACACACTGATGGAGCACTGGTGTCACACTGGTGTCACACTGATGGCACACTGATGGAGCACTGATGGCTCACTGGTGACACACTGACGGAGCACTGATGGCTCACTGGTGACACACTGATGACACACTGATCTAAAACACTGTTAACACTGGTATTGTTTTTTCCGGTATTGATATTATACCGTGTGAAGGGGGCCTATGAATGAATTTCCATAAATTTGGACACTATAAATCTGCCACATCTGAACTTGCCCTTCGGCTAATGCTCGGCAGTAATAGAGTCACCTGCCATTCTCACATGGAGCTGCAATGTTTCCCTGTGGGAAGCAGAATTGCAGGAGATTATGGGTGACATGGAAGGTGACTCTCCGCCATCCAGTGGCCCCAGTCTATCAGAGAAATTGCAGATTTAGGGTAAGTAAGCATTTACCTCATTCTCCTCGCTTGATTCTCGCTCATAAACTATAAAATGATAAAAAAGGAAGAATTATAGCAGACATTGTATTTCACTCCTGTATTGATAGTTGTGAAGAATAACAGGGGAAGGGTCGGGTACTGGCACCTCCGCTCATTATCTACATAAAGATTCAATTTTTAAAGAGAATGAAAATGTATAGGGACGGGGAAATCACATCCTGACATTACAGGGTTAACACCTATAGAGGAGAAAATAACAGAACATAATAAAGGACATAAAAAGAGGCTAATACAACGTTTCCTTCCACTTTACTGCCGACTGCAGCCCTCTAGTGAGTGTCCCCTCGGCAGCACCATGATGTCACTGTGTGATGTCATCCCATTTCATGGATTACTAATCCCCAGTAACAGCAGTAACTGTCAGGAGTGACAAAAGCCTATAACCAATCCCATATCCATGAAATGCTGTTTTACGGGATTGTGTAAGGCTAGAAAAACATAATTGCTTTCTTCCAAAAACCGCGCCGCACCTGTCCACAGCTTGTGTTTGGCATTGTAACTCGGCTTCATAGAGATGAATAGAGCTGAACTGTAATACCGGACACAACCAACAGACAGGTGTGGCGCTGTTTTTTGAAAAGAGACAGAATTTTTCGAATATTGTACAACCCTCTTAGATTCTTTACCTTAAATCAAAACTTTATCAATGTAATCACCTAAATATCAAGCACATAGCTTCTTCACAGAAGAAGAGGATAGGAGCTCTAGAGCCACCCATTAGAGGAGGCAATACTAAAAGTCAATATTGACCCTTTAATGAGCCTTGGCACATGACTTTGGATAGGAAGCCAAACCAGAATCTGCATTTACAGACAATGGTTTTGTGCTTTTTGCTTCTTATAAGTGCAAAGTTACCACCAATAGGTGGCACTAGAGCTCCTGTCCTCTTCCTCTGAGCAGGCACCTTGCATATTAAAATTCCCAGAGGAGCTTTAGTTGACCTATAGGTCTCCCCACACCAACTTGGTGCCTCCACAAGGAAAAACTTTACCCTTTAGACCCTCTAAATATTATGTAATGGGTAGAAAAAACGGTAAAAAATATTTATGGCAGTTATTTCTATATTCCTAATTATACCTAATTTATACATTGCACTGTATTGTTCACAAGGATGGTGGTGGATGCAAAAAGAGAAGGCCGGATGGATTGATGACACAGTTTGCTCATTAGCGAAACAAAAGTTGAGATATTATTAGAGAATGAGGGAAATGAGGAGTGAGAGTCACAGACACATGGGATATGCTAGGACAGGAGTGGCCAATTAATTTTCCCGAGGGGCCACATGAGAGACCGTGAAATTAATTCTGCTCAATATTAATATCAATTTATTAATTATAATTATTATATTGTTGATAATTATATTAATTGTATCACTTAATATTGAGAAGAATTTAGTATTTGGCATCCCCTATATATCTTTTGAATCCCATTACTGCACCTTCCATATATCCTATGAGCCCCCATAGCCCCTTATATACCGTAAGAGCCCCACACAGCTTCCCTATATACACTGCATGAGCCCCACACAGCCTCCCTATAGCAGCATGAGCCCCCCACAGCCTCCCTATATACAGCATGAACCCTACACAGCCTCCCTATGCACAGCATGAACCCTGCACAGCCTCCCTATGCACAGCATGAGCTTGACACAGCCTCCCTATATGCAGCTTGAGCCCCACATAGCCTCCCTATATACACTGCATGAGCGCCACACAGCCTCCATATATACACTGCATGAGCCCCACACAGCCTTCCTTTATACAGTATGAGCCTCACACAACCTCCCTATATACACTGCATGAGCTCCACACAGCCTCCCCATATACAGCATGAGCCCCACACAGCCTCCCTTTATACAGTATGAGCCCCACACAACCTCCCTATATACAGCATGAGCCCCACACAGCCTCCCTATATAGAGCATGAGCCCCACACAGCCTCCCTATATACAGCATGAGCCCCACATAGCCTCCCTATATACAGCATGAGCCCCACATAGCCTCCCTATATACAGCATGAGCCCCACACAGCCTCCCTATATACAGCAAGAGCCCCACACAGCCTCCCTATATACAGCATGAGCCCCACATAGCCTCCCTATATACAGCATGAGCCCCACACAGCCTCCCTATATACTGCATGATCCCCACACAGCCTCCCTATATACAGCATGAGCCCCACACAGCCTCCCTATATACAGCATGAGCCCCACACAGCCTCCCTATATACAGCATGAGCCCCACACAGCCTCCCTATATACTGCATGAGCCCCACACAGCCTCCCTATATAATGCATGAGCCCCACACAGCCTCCCTATATAAAGCATGAGCCCCACACAGCCTCCCTATATACTGCATGAGCCCCACACAGCCTCCCTATATACTGCATGAGCCCCACAAAGCCAGAGGCCACTTGTCCACCAATGAAGTCAGTGCAAATAGAGACAGCGAGTGGGCGGGCATGGCGCGGATCGTGGGCCACTGTCTTCCAGGCCCTCAGCTGTCTCGATCCGTGAGCCAGACTGCGACAGCCAGAGGGCTGGATGTAGCCTGCGGGTCGCATTTTGCCCAGGTTTGCGGTAGAACATAAATCAGGAGCTAAAGTCACAGATTCATGGGATATAATAGGATATAAATCAGGAGCCAACATAAAAAGGTTACTTACACTCCACTAACTGAAACCTTCAGAGGAGTTCCGTTCCGCAGTTGATTCTATGTCATCGTGATGTCACAACATTCCGTGACCTCATAACCGGCAGCCACCTACAGCCAATGCTCTATACATGAAATAGGCTTCTGACTACTTATGGGCTCAACTGGTTTTGACCTTAAAGGGCCAAAATAAATAAATAAATACACATTAAATATTAAACATTTTTCTAAATACCTTTATTTATCAGCAAGCTATGCTTTATGTGCTGCACTCTGTCAGGATTTTTGCAAAAAAGACTGGTCCAAAATTCCAGTTGAGAGGTGTAAGAAGCTTGTTGACCGTGTGCAGCAAGCATTTCTACAACAAAACGTGTCTCTTGGCAAGAAAAACGCTACTTTAAAAAATGTGGGTTTTTTTTCCGTGTTTTTGATGAGTTCTTTCTTTCCTATTCATTAGAATGAGTAATAACACTGCAAAAATGCTGAAAGAATTGACCTGCTTTTGAACTGAGACTGCTTAAAATTTGCAAGAAAAAAAATAAGCAACGTGTGCTTGAGATTTCAGAAATCTCATTCACTTTGCTGGGACAGTAAAATGTTCAGGTTTTCATGGCAAAAGTGTGATGTGCACATTCCCTTACACTGTAACAAGTAGCGTGTAACTGTGTATGTGTGTGTACATAGTGTGTATCAACAACATTCACACTGTGAGCTATTTATACATACTGTATATGCAAATTACACTTCACTACTGCCATATACACCAATAATATTTCTTAACAACATTCAATGTACGGTATGCTTTTTTTAAATTGTGACATTTATTCCTCTTTTATTTTCTTTTTTCTTGGACCTGAGTGAGGAGATATTATATTCATGCTGTATTTGTTTCATTGTTTATGTACCATTTTTTCACAATGACTACAATATTACAATAACTTATATTTACACATAACTTAATTTATGGACAGCTATGTTTTGATTTATTTGCCTGTGAGGATTGCATGGGTTGTTACCAACATCTGGTGAGAATTTCATGTTAATGTCACCGCTAGAAATATGTTTATTTAGAAAATTAGTAGATATTTTATGTATTGTTTTGCAATGAGTTAACCCTTCACATCATTTTTAGAGCAGGCGATTCTTTATTTCTATTTAGAATTTTCCATATTTGGTTATTTGTGGTTTTGCCAGTGTTCAAAGTGTTTTTGGGATTTTTTTAATGTACAGTTGTGCTCCCCATCCTAATTTCACCTGTTGTTTTTTTTATTATTATTTATGTCACTTTGCCTACATACAGTAGCATGTATTTTAGACAATTTTGGTAAGCTTTTGTGGGAGGAGCAGATATAAACAGAGATATCGCTATTTTCTTTATTGTTTTGTTTTTATAGCATTCATCATGCAGTATTAAATATTTACTGTATATACTCGCGTATCAGCCGAGATTTTCAGCCCATCCGGCTTATACGCGAGTCATATACGCCAGGGAGTAGGTGGGGGAGGGGGAGCGGGGGTGTCAGATCATAGTGATCCCCCCCTGGCGCGTATCTGCAGCCCCCCTTCTAGTCCCATGGTCTCCTTTCCTTCCTACAGCGGACACATGGTACCGCTCATTAAAGTCATGAATATGCACATATTTATGACTTTAATGAGCGGTACCACATGACCGCTGTAGGAAGGAAGGGAGACTGTGGGAGAACGGGGCTGCAGAGACTGCGCCAGGGGGAGGTAAGTATAGCAATATTCACCTGTCCCGGTTCCAACGCTGCTCGCCGCTGTCTGCCCGCCGGGTCCCTCTGTCTGTGACATTGAGCCAGCAGAAGGCATGGTGACGTAGAAAGTGCGCGCCCTCTGCTACCTGACGTCACTGACAGAGGGACCCGGCTGGCAGACAGTGGCGAGCAGCGTTGGAACCAGGACAGGTGAATATCTCAGGTGCTGGGTCCTGAGCCAGCGGCGACACCTGTCCCCCATAGCGCGCCGGGGTCCGCCTGCTCAGCACACCGGCACCTGGCCTCCAGGGACAAGAGGTGAGTATGTCTTTTTTTTATACCTACAGTAGCGGCAGCAGCAATATATGGGGCATAATCTATGGGGCATTTTATGGGGGCAGCATATGGGGGCATATTCAATGGAGCATCTTATGGGAGCTGCATATGGGGGCATATTCAATGGAGCATCTTACTGGGGGCAGCATATGGGGGCATATTCTATGGAGCATCTTATGGGGGCAGCATATGGGGGCATATTCTATGGAGCATCTTATGGGGGCAGCATATGGGGGAATATTCTATGGAGCATCTTATGGGCATCACCTATGGAATGTCTTATGGGGCCAGGGCATATTATTCTATGGAGTATCTTATGGGGGCATTATTAACCTTTGTGCAGCATTATATGGGGTGTATTTTGTATGGAGCATCTTATGGGGCCATCATGAACTGTATGGAGCATTATATGGGGCTCCTGATTCAGTATGGATATTCAAAACCATTTAACCTACTGATGTCTCAATTAATTTTACTTTTATTGGTATCTATTTTTATTTTTTAAATTTACCAGTAGCTGCTGCATTTTCCACCCTAGGCTTATATGCGAGTCAATAAGTTTTCCCATTTTTTTGTGGCAAAATTAAGGGGGTCAGCTTATACACGGGTCTGCTTATACACGAGTATATACGGTAAGCTTATTCCATACTTCCCAACTTTTGAAGAATAGAAAGAGCGACAAATAATACAGCACATGTAGCACGATGCGGCAAATTTTGACCACGCTCCTAGCCGCACTCTGAGGCACACCCATTTACCTTTTCTTTCTACTCTGGCAGGAGCAGATGTCAGAGGTGGTGAGGGCAGTCAGGGACATTCAGTAGACACCCGAGTTTTCAGGGCACAGACCCAAATAGAGGACGGTCCCACTGTATCCAAGACAAATGGGACTAGAAACGCGCAAATTGATTCACGGGACTCCAGCCCAGTCTCCAGGTCATTAATACCAGGTGGCTGGACTATAGGCCGCAAAACTCTTATCTTCCGGCGTCCCTGGTGTGGCTTTTGATAGATGTTAGATGCTGCTGTTAGAGCTGAGTTACCTCTCTCATCAAGGCTCTTCTCCCACGATTGCTCAGTTTGGCTGGACTGCCAGGTCTAGGAAGACTTCTGATGGTCTCAAACTTTTTCCATATAAGGATTATGGAGGCCACTGTGCTCTTAGGAACCTTGAGTGTTGCAGAAATTCTTTTGTAACCTTGGCCAGATCTGTGTCTTGCCACAATTCTGTCTCTGAGCTCCTTGGCCAGTTCCTTTGACCTCATGATTCTCATTTGTTCTGACATGCACTGTGAGCTGTGAGGTCTTATATAGACAGGTGTGTGCCTTTACAAAACAAGTCCTAGCAGTTTAACCCCTTAGCGACAGAGCCAGTTTGCAGCTTAATGACCAGGCCAATTTTTACAATTCTGGCCACTGTCCCTTTATGAGGTTATAACTCTGGATCTCTAATGGATTCTAAGATTGTTTTTTCGTGACATATTGTACTTCATGTTAGTGGTAAAATTTCTTCGATAAGTCTTGTGTTTATTTATGAAAAAAACAGAAATATGGCAAAAATGTTGAAAATTTTGCAATTTTAAAACTTTAAATTTTTATGCCCTCAAATCAGAGAGATGTGTCACACAAATTTCTTAATAAATAACATTTCCCACATGTTTACTTTACATCAGCATAATTTTGGAAGCAAAATTTTTTTTTAGTTAGGAAGTTATAAGGGTTAAAAGTTGACGAGCGAGTTCTCATTTTTACAACAAAATTTACAAAACCATTTTTTTTAGGGACCACATCATATTTAAAGTCATTTTGAGGGGTGTACATGACAGAAAATACCCAAAAGTGGCACCATTCTAAACACTAGACCCCTCAAGGTGCTCAAAACCACATTCAAGAAGTTTATTAACCCTTTAAGTGCTTCACAGGAACTAAAGCAATGTGGAAGGAAAAAATTAACATTTAACTTTTTTTTGCAAAAAATTTACTTCAGAACCAATTTTTTTTATTTTCACAAGTGTTAAAAGAGAAAATCAACCACAAAATTTGTTGTACAATTTCTCCTGAATACGCCGATACCCTATATGTGGGGGTAAATCACTTTTTCAGCACACGGCAGAGCTCGCAAGGGATGGAGCGCCGTTTGACTTTTTCAACGCAGAATTGACTGGAATTGAGATCGGATGCCATGTTGCGTTCGGAGTGCCCTTAATGTGCCTAAACAGTGGAAACCCCCAATAAGTGACCCCATTTTGGAACCTAGACCCATTAAGGAACTTATCTAGATGTGTGGTGAGCACTTTGAACCCCCAAGGGCTTCACAGAAGTAAATAACGTAGAGCCGTGAAAATAAGAAATCTATTTTTTTCCACAAAAATGATCTTTTCGCCCCCAAATTTTTATTTTTTACAAGGGTAACAGGAGAAATCATACCTGCACAGTTGTTATGCGATTTGTCCTGAGTACGCCGATACCCCATATGTGGGGGGGAACCACTGTTTGGGCGCATGGGAGAGCTCGGAAGGGAAGGAGTGCCATTTTGGAATGCAGACTTTGATGGAATGGTCTGCGGGCATCATGTTGCGCTTGCAGAGCCCCTGATGGGCCTAAACAGTGGAAACCCCCCACAAGTGACCCCATTTTGGAAATTAGACCCCCTAAGTAACTTATCTAGATGTGTGGTGAGCACTTTGAACCCCCAAGCGCTTCACAAAAGTTTATAAACGCAGAGCCGTGAAAATAAAAAGTCTTTTTTTATTTCCACAAAAGTGATTTTTTAGACCCCAATTTTTAGACCCCCAAAGTTGGCAAATAGTGGAAACCCCTCAATTCTTGGACGGAGGGCCACGGAGAGGTACCGGGGGGGATCGGGGACCCTATTTCTCTCTCCTCTGATGTGCGATCACATCAGAGGAGAGAGAAATTAAATGTAAAATCGCGGCTTTTTTTTTTTTTTTGCGGTCGCCGTTATAGGGTTAATAACGGCGATCGCAAAAGCGGGGGTCGGTAAAAACCGACCGATTCATGTTCTCTAGGGTCTCGGCTACCCCTGGCAGCCGAGACCTCGGAGAAAATCCGACACTGGGGGGCGCTATTCACTTAAATCACAGCGCCGTGAATTAACGGCGCTGTGGTTTTAGTACCCTTAATTACCGCCGTTAAAAGGCGTATCGGCGGTCGTTAAGGGGTTAATTAAACACAGCTGGACTCCAATGAAGGAGTAGAACCATCTCAAGAAGGATCACAAGGAAATTGACAGCATGTGACTTAGGGCCCCGTGACACATAGCAACTCACCAGCGATCCTGACAATGATATGAACTTGTCAGGATCGCTGGTGTGTCACTACATGATCACTGGTGAACTGTCAAACAGGCAGCTTCACCAGCGGGTAACAAGCGATGCACGTCGCTTAGTTACCCGCAGTGTACGTTAGAGACCAGCGCGCTGGTGCAGGGAGTTGGTAACCATGGTAAACATCGGGTTTCTAAGCGTCGCGCGGCGCTTAGAAACCCGATGTTTACCTTGGTTACCAGCTCGCTGATCGCTGGTCTCCCGCCTGCCACATGTAGCGATGCGTGGTGGCCAGCGGGAGACCAAAGATCAAAAAAATATCCAGGACATTCGAGCACGATCAGCGATACCCGGCAGGGGGCCGGTCGCTGGTAAGTGTCACACACAGCGATCTCGCTGGTGAGATCGCTGTTGCTGGCGAGATCGCTGTGTGTGACGGGGACTTATATGAGCGTCTGAGCAAAGAGTCTGAATGCTTATGGCCATGTGATATTTCAGGTTTTCTTTTTTAATTAATTTATAAATTTCTACATTTCTGTTTTTTTCAGTCAAGATGGGGTGCTGAGTGTACATTAGTGAGAAAAAAAATGATTTTTTTTTTTTGTTAATTTACCAAATGGCTGCAATGAAGCAAAGAGTGAACAATTTAAAGGGGCCGGAATACTTTCCGTTCGCACTGTATACTACAACTTTGGGACATTATATAAGTATTTAAGATATTTGGGGAGATATAAACTGGAAACCACAGAAAAGAGGAAAGAATCCTCCAATTTTTGAGAAAAAAACCAAAACAGGCAGAGATGCTTACCTGTATAGACAGGCCTCAATACAAATTCACTATCAGGGTGCAGCAGACCCAAGTAAAATGGCAACTGCACAGTGCTAACTATAATGCCTCCCGTGTGAACAGAGGCCACAGTTTACAGAACCATTTGGGCCCAACTGCACCCTGAAAAAATAAAAAGTGCACAAAAACATATCAATATATGTAAGGTATTGGTTAATATTATGGCCATAATACGTAAGCTGGCAAACTAACGTCAAAGTTCCTTACACTTGCCAGTCCTACTCTAACATGAAAACCACAGAAAAGAGGAAAGAATCCTCCAATAGTTGAGAAAAAAAAAACAAAACAGGCAGAGATGCTTACCTGTATAGGAATCTCAGGAGGTGAAACATTCCAAGGGGGAAGCAGGACCAGAAAGCATCCCAGGAGAGAGAAGTTCCAGGAAGAGCATGCCAACAGGGCATTGCAGGACCATGTCATGACCAGATGCCTGAGAATGTCACCAGGGGAATTAAAGCGAACCTGTCAGCAGTTCTGGCCCATATAAGATGCGGTCACTGCCTTTAAGGACTTATCTACAGCATTCTGTAATGCTGTAGATAAGCCTCCGGTCCGACCTGAAAGATAAGAAAAATAAGTTTTATTATACTCACCCGGGGGGGGGGGTCCAATCCAATGGGCGTTGCAGGTCCGGGTCCAGCGCCTCCCATCTTCTTGCGAGTAAAGTACTGCACTACACAGGCGCTGGGCCTCTCTGACCTTTCCCAGCAGGGCAGTTAAGTACGCCTGCGCAAGAGCGCGTTGCCGGGGAGCAATAAAGCATCAGGAGGGCGGCATCACAAGAAGATGGGAGGCGCCGGTCCAATGAGTGTCTCAGGTACGGCGCCTCCCATCTTCTTGCGCCCCCCCTGGTGAGTATAATTAAACTTATTATTCTTATCTTTCAGGTCAGACCGGGGGCTTATCCACAGCATTACAGAATGCTGTAGATAAGCCCTGAAAGGCGGAGGCCGCATCTTATAGCGGCCAAATCAGCTGACAGGTTCGCTTTTAGGGAACTAGATGAAGGAGGAGACGCAGACTGGAGATGGCTCCCTGATTCATCAGAGCAGTTTCAACAGAATTCTGGTGGGAATTGCTTTCAAAAAGTCATAACAGAGAAAACGAAAAAAAAAATTCTCCATTTTCTCCTCTTCCGAGAAAATCAGAGCACACTATGCTCACACACTGATCATGGGTGATCTGATTCTCTTGGATGACGAGAAGATGTAGAAAAATATTTCTCCGTTCTCTCTGTCCATGGAAATCAGACTGCACTCTGATGTCATCCGAGTGCGCTGCAATGTTTTCCACGTACTCATTGATTTACATTGCCAAGTGCGATCTGAATATTTGAATAAACTATTTTTCTCCAAGACCGACTCAGGCCAAGGAAACAATTGGACATGTGCACAGCCCCATAAAATGACACTGGTGGTCTGAGTTTCATCTGATGTGTTGTCACATCACACTCATACTGATAATACAGTCATGTGCATGATCCGTAAAAGGTTATGTAATCTACTAAATTTCTTTTACAGGCAGCCCGGAATCACAGTAAAACATAATCACCTGTTAATATGTTAGATTATTATATCTAAGGCTAGTTTCACACTAGCGTTTCTGCCGTCTGCGCACGTCCGCCGATAAGCCCCGCTCCCTGCCGCGCCCCCTCCTGACATCACTAGTGTGAAACTAGCCTAAACTATGCAAATTGCCTTTTCAGAGAAAAAGAGGCCTTGAACTCTATAGCGCCACCTGTTGGTAGTAGTGATCCTACAAGTCACAATCAACCCTTTAACAAGTCTTGTAATATGACTTAGGATAAAAGTCAAATCAGAATCTCAATTTGCAGACACGGTGTTTCGGGCTATTGGCCCTCGTCAGTGCAAAGTATGAGAACTGATTTGGTGGCTAAGTGAGAGGCTCTGGACTGAGGTCTAAGGCTAAGTGCACACGTACCGGAACTCTCGCGGAAATTACCGCGAGAATTCCGGAATTCCAGTCCGCGGGAAAATCGCATTTTAAATTCCCGCGATTTTCCCGCGGAAAAACTAGCATTTTGTAAGCGTATTTAGCTTGCAAAATGCTAGCGTTTTCCAAGCGATCTGTAGCATCGCTTGGAGAACTGATTGACAGGTTGGTCACACTTGTCAAACATAGTGTTTGACGAGTGTGACCAACTTTTTACTTTTGAGGCCGCCTATGCAGCATCAGTAGTAAAAGAAAAAATGCAAAAAAAAATAAAAAATGGTGTTATTCTTACCCTACGACGTCCCGCGCATCCGTTCCCAGTAATCCTTTGCAAAAATGCCCGTGATGACGTCCGTTCTCGCGGGATCGCGATGTCTCGCGGTAATTCGCGATGATGTCGCGCGAATGACCGCGAGACTTCGCGATCCCGCGAGAACGGACGCCATCGCGGGTATTTTCGCAAAGGATTACTGGGAACGGGAGCGTGGAGAGAAGCGGGAAGGCTGCGCGGGACGTCGGAGGGTGAGAATAACAATATTTTTTATTTTTAAATTCTTTTTTTTACAGGGATATGGTACCCAAAGCCCGGAGGACAGCCTCCTCTCCTCCGGACCGTGGGTACCATCCGCAAATGTTCTGCTTCCATTCCGCATGGTGTGCACAGCCACATGCGGGAAGTAAGAGGAACAATGCATTCCTATGGGTGCGGGATCGCCGCGATTCCGCAAATTAATGAGCATGCTGCGGTTTTTACCGCAAAGCGATTCCGCCGCGGTAAAAACCGCAGCATTAGCACAGCATTGCGGAATCCCATAGGAATGCATGGGATGCTTATTTTTCGCGGCAAAATCGCGCGATTAAAACCGCCGCGGAAACGCGAAAAAAACGCCACGTGTGAACTCAGCCTCAGGGGTAAGGTTTCTCCTTGTGGAGAGTGACATACTAGCTCTGGCTTGTCAAGGTAAGGAGGCTTATTCGCCGTGCAATATATCTAAATTAATAACCATTACATGTAAAATTAAAATGACACACTCCCTTACCGGAATAAACAAATGTTAAAAAGGGTAAAAAAAAAATGCCTAAGATACGTAATTATTTGATTTTTTTTTGTATTTCTAAAAATATATTTTTTTCTTTTCAATGTAGTTAATTAAATGTGAAGAAATAGATTGTGATGAACAAAGCCATGAAGACATTTATGTCCAAAATTAGACTTTTTAGGTAAGAATGTTGGGGGGGGGTCTGGTGTAATAGGCTATAGTATACCCCGAGTCCAGATTACACCCGGGGTTACAACGGTCTAGGCTTGATTATACTCTGGGGTATACATACCCCCTCATGCCAGATTATTCCCCCCTGATATCAGCAGCATGGAGTGATATACACAAGAATTACTTACTTTTTCTACATCTGCTCAGAAGTAGGATTAAGACACTGCCATTAAATGGGTGGATAAAGCACCTACATCCGAGAGAGTGCACAGCACATGCGCAGATTATGGTGCCCCAACTGCACGTCACAGGTCAGTGGTGTGACATGCATGAGATGGGGGTGCTATTGTAATAAAGAGAGGACGCAAAGATATCTTTCAGGTACCGCACGCGCCGGAGCCTGGAAGAAATCATTAACATATAACATTAAAAGTGCATTTCTCAACTTCTAGACCAAAGGGAGGAGAGAGAACCAAAAGACAATCACAAGGTCATAGTATAGTGCATATAAAATTGTTTTATTAGAACAGGCAAGGATAAGTATGTACAAATACACATGAACCAACACACAATCTGCATGCTGGGGGCATGCCAGACCGTAATAAAACCCATAGAGCTTACTAGATATATATCAGATATGAGTACATGGATATCATCTAGACTGCTGCAGTGCCAGGCAGCTAATTATGCAGTATCAGGTAAACCTAAATATACAACAAAGTTTATATTATTTAACCCTAAATGGCATCCATTAGGGAGAGTGGCACACCATGTCACCTATATTCAAGCTGCAGTGAGTGCTTTGCACAAGTAAAGCTGCGTTCGCACGTTGCGGGTTTTTCACATTGGATTTTAACGCGTGATTTTGCCGCGAAAACGCAAAAAAACAGCATCCCATGTAATTCTATGGGATTCCGCAATGCTGTGCTAATGCTGCGGATTTTCCCGCGGCAAAATCGCATCGCGGAAAAATACGCAGCATGCTCATTAGTTTGCGAAATCGCGACTATCCCGCACCCATAGGAATGCATTGTTCTGCTTACTTTCCGCATGTGGCTGTGCACACCATGCGAAAAGTAAGCAGACCATTTGCGGATGGTACCCACGGTCCGGAGGACAGGAGACTGTCCTCTGGGCTCTAGGTACCATATCCCTGTAAAAAATAGAATAATGCATCACTGGCAACGGGACCTGTCAGAGCATCGCAGAGGCCTGGGGACACTGCGCAGGACGTCGGAAGGTGAATATAGCACGATTTTTTATTTTTTTTTAATTATTTTTAACATTAGATCTTTTTACTACTGATGCTGCGTAGGCAGCCTCAATAGTAAAAAGTTGATCACACTAGTCAAGCACTATGTTTGACGAGTGTGACAAACCTGTCAATCAGTTCTCCAAGCGATGCTAATTACGCTTGCAAATCGCTAGTTTTTCCGTGGGAAAATCGCGGGAATTTAAAATGCGATTTTCCCACAGAATGGAATTCCGGAATTCTTGCGGTCACTTCCGCTGGAGTTCCGCTACGTGTGAACAAAGCCTAATAGTTTGCTACGTTACCTGAACATATGCCTGAACGATGGGATCAAATGGTCTGTACGCCCGCCCCAACGCGCGTTTCAGAACACCTTCGTCAGCGGGCATCTTCTAGACCGCAGCTATGAGGCATACAGGTAGGACTGGTTTAACCATTCAATTACCTTTATGCCCATAGTAATAGCTTAAAAGCATCCCAGGTGGTGACAGAGTCCCTTTAAGTTATTAAAAGATGGCATCTAATATCTATCTCATTTATAAGGGCTCATAAAATAGAGCGGTGTATTGTAACCTGGAGGGGTATAGTTTAGCCTAGGCTGGACAAAACTATACCTAGGTTTAATCTAGGCAGGGGTTAATTAGGGATGTTACACAGAGATGCACAGAATAAATGATATCACGATTTGATAAACCACCAAACATCTTTGGCCCTGATCAGCCTATGGCTTGCTGTGTTCTCCAACCTATATTTATTAATCCCATCAACCGCACATGGATAACCAACACTTCATTGAAATCAGGTGTTCTCCCAGAAATGCTTAGTCTTTATATATTCATGTCAACTAGGTCTCAGGGTAGCCGCACATCATGCAGCATCATAGCGATTTCTTTTTGTAATTTGCACAATGTGCTATGAGATAATGAGTTCATCAACATTAATAGGATTATTTAGAGGCATGCTAGAAAATACTGCCAAGTGATGTGTGCTCTCAGCTTATGTGCAGACGGCTTCCAGTTGTATTATTGAGCTCAAATGAGTTTGGATGTGACCCAGGACTTGGAGATCATTGGAAAGTTGGTTGCCAGATGCAATTTTCATGTTCTAACTTATTCCCAATATTGGCAGTCCCCAGATGCCAAAATCATAGCTGCTTTACCACATCTTGATAAACATAAGATGTCTACGCTAAGAAACCCCCTCAGACTGGTACCGCTAAGGAAACACAATTTTATTGTTGAAAATTACATATTGCTAGTGTTTGTCACTTTTTCTTATGGCACAGACATTGAGGACACAATGGTAATCAGCTAACACTATTTATTTGACTAACACAAAAAACAAATCTATCTACTGTAAAAAGTGAGACTACGCTGGAATTGTGGTCTCTGCCCCTTCATTATGCTGCTCTCTGGTAACAGAGCAAAAATCTGGTGACCGATTCTGTTAAGGAGATCAGCTGTGTATGAAGTGTTATTATTGGCAATTTTCCTTCTGGAAAAATAAGTATGCAAATGAGTTTTCTGTCAGAAGGAAGAAAGACTATTCACACGTTCTGTCTCTTTGAGGGTTTGACAATACACTGCGTGCAGAATTATTAGGCAAGTTGTATTTTAGAGGATTCTTATTATTATTGAACAGCAACTATGCTCTCAGTCAGCCCAAAAGACTCATAAATATCAAAGCTTAATATTTCTGGAAGTTGGAGTGGGTTTTTTTAGATTTGGCTATCTTAGGAGGATATCTGTTTGTGCAGGTAACTATTACTGTGCAGATTTATTAGGCAACTTAATAAAAACCAAATATATACCCATCTCACTTGTTTATTTTCGCCAGGTAAACCAATATAACACAAAATTTAGAAATAAACATTTCTGACATTCGAAACCCAAAAAAAAAATCAGTGACCAATATAGCCACCTTTCTTTATGATGACACTCACCTTCCTTCCATCCATACATTCTGTCAATTGCTTGATCTGTTTACGATCAACATTGCGTGCAGCAGCCACCACAGCCTCCCAGACACTGTTCGGAGAGGTGTACTGTTTTCACTCCCTGTAGATCTCACATTTTATGAGGGACCACAGGTTCTCTATGGGGTTCAGATCAGGTGAACAAGGGGGCCATGTCATTATTTTTTCATCTTTTAGACCTTTACTGGCCAGCCACGCTGTGGAGTATTTGGATGCATGTGACGGAGCATTGTCCTGCATGAAAATCATGTTTTTCTTGAACGATACCGACTTCTTCCTGTACCACGGCTTGATGAAGGTGTCTTCCAGAAACTGCCAGTAGGTCTGGGAGTTGAGCTTCACTCCATCCTCAACCCGAAAAGGTCCCACAAGTTCATCTTTGATGATACCAGCCCATACCAGTACCCCACCTCCGCCTTGCTGGCGTCTGAGTCAGAGTGGAGCTCTCTGCCCTTTACTGATCCAGCCTCGGGCCCATCCATCTGGCCCATCAAGAGTCACTCTCATTTCATCAGTCCATAAAACCTTAGAAAAATCAGCCTTAAGATATTTCTTGGCCCAGTCTTGACATTTTATCTTATATTTCTTGTTCAAAGAGGTGGTCATTTTTCAGCCTTCCTTAGCTTGGCCATGTCCCTGAGTATAGCACACCTTGTGCTTTTTGATAGTCCAGTAACGTTGCAGCTCTGAAATATGGCAAAACTGGTGGCAAATGGCATCTTGGCATCTTCACGCTTGATTTTCCTCAATTCACGGGCAGTTATTTTGCGCCTTTTTTTTTATCAACACGCTTCTTGCGACCCTGTTGGATATTTGCCATGAAACGCTTGATTGTTCAGTGATCACGCTTCAAAAGTTTGGCAATTTCAAAACTGCTGCATCCCTCTGCAAGACATCTCACAATTTTTGACTTTTCAGAGTCCTTCAAATCTCTCTTCTGACCCATTTTGCCAAAGGAAAGGTAGTTGCCTAATAATTAAGCACACCTTATATAGGGTGTTGATGTCATTAGACCACACCCCTCCTCATTACAGAGATGCAAATCACCTAATTTACATAATTGGCAGTTGGCTTTCAAGCCTATACAGCTCAGAGTAGGACAACATGTATAAGATGGATGATGTGATCAAAATACTTATTTGCCTAATAGTTCTGCACACAGTGTAGTGCTAGGGCCCCGTTACACGCTTCAATGTCCCAGCGATCTCACCAACAATCCAACGTGGATGGGATTGCTGGGACATAGTTAGGCTGATCGCTGGTGACCTGTCACATAGACACTCACCGGCGAGCAAGCTGGTATCCAGGGTAAACAGCGGGTAACTCATTGTGAACGAGTGCACATCGTATGACTGCAGGATAGTCACGTGACTGAAGACGTCACAGATTCCACAGGTCCTGCATTTGGTACACGCGCTGACACGCGCTCCTCCTAGTACCGCAGGACATCGATCTCCAGCGTTGTCACCGGCCGGGGCAGCGCTGCAACGTTACTTACCGTATATAGCGACCAGCCATCCACAGCATTTCCCCTAATCGGGACCAGCTTTTATTCTTGGAATCAATCGTAAGGATTTGAAGACAGCAACTACTCTACAGGACTTTCACCGCATAGCGTTGCAATGGGGTGACGGAATCCGACATTGACTAGAGTGGCAAGTTGTAGCTGTACATCAGACTAGCACTGTTTTTTGTAGGAGTGGTATGACTGAAGACCAGCGCAAAACCATTTATTTATCTTGATTACATTCATGTGGGTCTTGTTGGTATAGACCCCTGTTTCTGCTGCGGTTTTACAGGGAGGTTATATGCGCCACTAATTTTATCTTTTACACTGGTCAACAGCATTTTTGGTGCCAAAGATATTTCATCGAATTTAGGGTATTTTTGGGGTGCTGATTCTGAATATGTCATCAGTTTTGCCAGATTGGCTCAAGTTTTTGAGATTTTTGGTATCTTATTTATAGCACTTGTTGGTAAATGCGACGCATCATCTCATTAATTTCTTTGGATTAGTACTTGAACTGAGCAGTTCTCAATATAGTTTTGTGTTAATTAGTGTTCTAAAAGTTTGTTCATAGCTTGATTTTTGCACTAACTTTATGTTGTTGTCTGTTTTCCAGTGAAAAGCATGAACTCATCAAGAAGAAGTTGTCTTAACGATCCAGACTCATTCTGTTACATTTGTGGTGAATACACACTGCCAAAACATAGAAGAAACATAACAGACTTCGTAAAAAAAGTGTATTTTGCCTATTTTGGGGTTATGCTTGGGGACCAAGACAAGTTTTGGGCACCACACATAGTGTGCAAAGCATGTATCGAATTATTACGAAAATGGAGCAAAGGACAAAGAAAAAGCTTCAAATTTGGTGTTCCAATGGTGTGGAGAGAGCCAAAAAATCATCATGATGACTGTTATTTATGGTAAACACAGGTACAGGCACATCTTCACAATGAGGGACAGGCCTTCTTGCAGATTCCATGTTACTCCCATTTTCGTTTCTTATGCTTATTGAATCCTTGCACTTGCACTGCACAGAAATAACAGTCATCATGATGATTTTTTGGCTCTCTCCACACCATTGGAACACCAAATTTGAAGCTTTTTCTTTGTCCTTTGCTCCATTTTCGTAATAATTCGATACATGCTTTGCACACTATGTGTGGTGCCCAAAACTTGTCTTGGTCCCCAAGCATAACCCCAAAATAGGCAAAATACACTTTTTTTACGAAGTCTGTTATGTTTCTTCTATGTTTTGGCAGTGTATATTCACCACAAATGTAACAGAATGAGTCTGGATCGTTAAGACAACTTCTTCATGATGAGTTCATGCTTTTCACTGGAAAACAGACAACAACATAAAGTTAGTGCAAAAATCAAGCTATGAACAAACTTTTAGAACACTAATTAACACAAAACTATATTGAGAACTGCTCAGTTCAAGTACTAATCCAAAGAAATTAATGAGATGATGCGTCGCATTTACCAACAAGTGCTATAAATAAGATACCAAAAATCTCAAAAACTTGAGCCAATCTGGCAAAACTGATGACATATTCAGAATCAGCACCCCAAAAATACCCCAAATTCATTAAAATATTTTGGACACCAGAAAAAAAAATTTTTTTCGTTGACCTGTGTAATACAAAGATGCCTGTTGTGTAAGGGAATGCACGTCAGATGAAACCCATGTTTATAGTGTTAACATATTATATCTCCACGGATCAAATTAGAAGGTTCCTAGTCACATATCAATAGGCTTGTGTACAGAATATATATGTCCCAGACTTGTTATAATGTACCCTACCTGGCGTTTTAGAGACATCCATATAAGAAAGAAAGTGCAAGTGCATCAGTTTATAGTGAGTAACGGCTTAGTGGCCATTTCCCTATTACAATAAATGGATGTCAAAAATGAATAACAAGAGAAGAAAGGAATTTTTACCTATTGCTATAGGAAACCAAAGGAGATCGACCGTGTGGCTGCAGAGTTTGGCGGTGAAAAAAGCATGTTTGTCTTGTTTTTTCGTGCATTTTTTGCTGCGTTTTTGGCATGTTAAATTTGTCTCTTGTGCAAGCTGATAAAGTTTAGTGTTAAAAAAGTCCTACTTTATAGAATCAAGTTTTGGCACAAAAAACGCAGCAAAACCTGATACCTGCATTTTTGGTGCTTTTTTCCAGCTTTTTTTCACCACCCATTCATTTCGATGGGTCTGCTGAAAAAACCGCTGAAAGAAGTGATATGCTCCATTGTGAAAAAATCCATTCAAAGCACAAAACCCTTAGGATTAAAAAAAAAACCAAAGTGCGTGCAAGAGATTTCAGAAATCTCATAGACTTTGCTGGTACTGTAAAGCACAGCTGAAAATTTGCATTAAAAATGCATAAAAAAAACACTGCAAAAAAGCCTAGTGTGAACTAAGCCTTATAGTGTTTTTTTTACACGACGTTTCCTCCAATCTTAGGTGAAACATAAAAATAACATTGAAATTAAGCCCCATGTCTCAGAAAAAAGGCAAAAATTATAAGAATTATTTGCATGTATGATAAAAACTGAAATTGTGCTGGTCAGGAAGGAAGAGGGTAATCGCCAGGTCATAAACTGGTTAAGAAGGCCATCTTTCTATGGAATCTTATTGACAATACTTATAGGAACAAAGTATGTAATAATAATATTAATAATATTGGTGTAGCTAGTACCAGTTTCACACTAAAATGAAGACTGGAGAATATACAGTGGGGAAAAAAAGTATTTAGTCAGTCAGCAATAGTGCAAGTTCCACCACTTAAAAAGATGAGAGGCGTCTGTAATTTACATCATAGGTAGACCTCAACTATGGGAGACAAACTGAGAAAAAAAAATCCAGAAAATCACATTGTGTGTTTTTTTTTCATTTTATTTGCATATTATGGTGGAAAATAAGTATTTGGTCAGAAACAAAATTTCATCTCAATACTTTGTGATATATCCTTTGTTGGCAATGACAGAGGTCAAACGTTTTCTGTAAGTCTTCACAAGGTTGCCACACACTGTTGTTGGTATGTTGGCCCATTCCTCCATGCAGATCTCCTCTAGAGCAGTGATGTTTTTGGCTTTTCGCTTGGCAACACGGACTTTCAACTCCCTCCAAAGGTTTTCTATAGGGTTGAGATCTGGAGACTGGCTAGGCCACTCCAGGACCTTGAAATGCTTCTTACGAAGCCACTCCTTCGTTGCCCTGGCGGTGTGCTTTGGATCATTGTCATGTTGAAAGACCCAGCCACGTTTCATCTTCAATGCCCTTGCTGATGGAAGGAGGTTTGCACTCAAAATCTCACGATACATGGCCCCATTCATTCTTTAATGTACCCGGATCAGTCGTCCTGGCCCCTTTGCAGAGAAACAGCCCCAAAGCATGATGTTTCCACCACCATGCTTTACAGTAGGTATGGTGTTTGATGGATGCAACTCAGTATTCTTTTTCCTCCAAACACGACAAGTTGTGTTTCTACCAAACAGTTCCAGTTTGGTTTCATCAGACCATAGGACATTCTCCCAAAACTCCTCTGGATCATCCAAATGCTCTCTAGCAAACTTCAGACGGGCCCGGACATGTACAGGCTTAAGCAGTGGGACACGTCTGGCACTGCAGGATCTGAGTCCATGGTGGCGTAGTGTGTTACTTATGGTAGGCCTTGTTACCTTGGTCCCAGCTCTCTGCAGTTCATTCACTAGGTCCCCCCGTGTGGTTCTGGGATTTTTGCTCACCGTTCTTGTGATCATTCTGACCCCACGGGGTGGGATTTTGCGTGGAGCACCAGATCGAGGGAGATTATCAGTGGTCTTGTATGTCTTCCATTTTCTAATTATTGCTCCCACAGTTGATTTCTTCACTCCAAGCTGGTTGGCTATTGCAGATTCAGTCTTCCCAGCCTGGTGCAGGGCTACAATTTTGTTTCTGGTGTCCTTTGACAGCTCTTTGGTCTTCACCATAGTGGAGTTTGGAGTCAGACTGTTTGAGGGTGTGCACAGGTGTCTTTTTATACTGATAACAAGTTTAAACAGGTGCCATTACTACAGGTAATGAGTGGAGGAAAGAGGAGACTCTTAAAGAAGAAGTTACAGGTCTGTGAGAGCCAGAAATCTTGATTGCTTGTTTCTGACCAAATACTTATTTTCCACCATAATATGCAAATAAAATGAAAAAAAAACAGACAATGTGATTTTCTGGATTTTTTTTTCTCAGTTTGTCTCCCATAGTTGAGGTCTACCTATGATGTAAATTACAGACGCCTCTCATCTTTTTAAGTGGTGGAACTTGCACTATTGCTGACTGACTAAATACTTTTTTTCCCCACTGTAATGAAGCGACTTTACTATCCTTAATTATAGAAAGTAACTCGGCAGCTCCCAGCAGCGCCTTCTGATGTTTTCATGTCCTCATTCTTCCTGAATTGCTCATCTGCTTATTTTATTCCTTTTTTCCGTATTTTCAGTTGACATTTTGGTGATTAGAAATGGCTCGTTTTCTGTAGAATTCTACACTCTCGAGTTACAATTGTTAGAAGGTAAGTTTAGGTACTAAAGGGAGCAATGTAGTATTTCAAAGCATTAGAGATATATATGCAAATAATAATGATTTATCAGCCATAGCTTTCCTTTAGAAAGTTTTACTGCTTGTTACATTTTTATTTGTAAACATGTTTAAAGTCCTACTTGTGTCAAAAAGAATCTTTCATTATCAAACATGTAAAAAGTTAAAAATAAAAGTGAAACATTTTTAGTTTTTGTATGAACACCTAGATTATTACAAGGGATGGATGGCCTCTAATATGAGAGGTTGGAAAAGTTGGGCTTGGTAAGCTTAGGAAAAAGACTTCTCAGAGGGGATTTCATTTACGTGTAGAAATATATGCGTGGTCAGTACAAGGGACTGGGACATGACTTATTCCTTCCAAAGACCATAGGACCAGGGGGCACTCATTACGGAAGGAAGAAAGGAGATTCCGGCAGCTAAATAGGGAAGGGTTCTTTACAGTTAGAGCAGTGAGAATGTGAAATGCCGACCACAAGAGGTAGCAATTGCAGACACTATAACAGCTTTTAAAAAAAGGGCTGGATGATTTCTTCGATACACATAATCTTGTGGGTTACAGTTAAATTACTGACAAAATGTATAATTTGTGTAGAAAGGTTGAACCTGATGAACCTAGGTCTTTTTCAACCTATGTAACTATGTGTATGTAACATGGAATGGAAGTTTTGTTTTTGCTTTTTAGCAATAAACACAAAAATATGGATTGAGTAAAAATCAGCTTTTATCGATATAAAGGATACTCAAACATTTCAACCAATGTAGTGTAATGGTAATGTACTCATCATTAAATTTAATGAGCAATCACTGAATACGGTTTACTGCTTTTCTAGCCAAGTGTATGCAAATGAAGTGCAAAAGATAAAACATGAATACCAATTAAATTGTAACATTGGGAGTATAAAAAAGTAAGCGTTATTGAAAATGGTATGATGAAAGTTTAACTCGGCATGTCATAAGAGCTGGTGTTTAAGGGAAGTTTATGTAGGGTTTATATCAAAATTAGATTTTTTTCATCTTATAGAATGATATACAGCTAGGTCCAGAAATATTTGGATAGTGACCTTAGGTTTGGGCTCTGCAGGACATTATTTTGGATTTAAAATGAGACATCTGAGATGCAATTGAAGTGGAGACTTTCAGGTTTAATTAAAGGACTTGAACTAAAATATCCTGTGAAACGTTTAGGAATTGCAACCCTTTTTCTATAAAGCCTCCTTATTTTAGGGTCTCAAAAGAGATTGGACAAATCACCTTTACTATAAATAAAATGTTCATTTTTAATACTTGGCAGAGAATCCTTTGCAGGCAATGACGGCCTGAAGTCGTCCCAAAGCCATGGACGTCACCAAACTTTGGGTTTCCTCCTTTGTGATGCTTTGCCCGGTGTTTACTGCAGCTAACTTCAATTGTTTCTTGTTTGTGGGTCTTTCTGCCTTACGTTTTGTCGTAACTTCTTAAGCATGTGAAATGCTGCTCAATGGGTTAAGATCTGGTGATTGACTCAGCCATTGCAGAATATGTCACTTCTTTGCCTTAAACTCCTGGGTTGCTTTCGCAGTATGTTGTTTTGGGTCTTTGTCCATCTGTACTGTGAAACGTTGTCCAATCAACAGGGGCTGGCTGGAAAATTTTAGCCTGGGAGGCAATCACACAGCGGTGGCCCACGAGTATCGGCCCATCCTTAACATGTTTATTCCCAGCTGCTTCATAGACTATATTCACACAGCCGTATTGCCTATCTACAGTAAGTGCTGCCCGTGGAAAAAACTAACAATATTTGGACCAGTTCAGGTGAGCATTTGTAGCCGGTGGCTTTGTCATCCACCAGCTGTATTCACCGCTGTTTGCATCTCAGGATGCAGATAGCGGTGTTTTCGCAATTGCGGATGGTATGTTGTGCACGGCCCATGGGCCACAGTTTTCAGCCCTCCGGCTGTCTTGGTCCACGGACTGGAGTTTGTAGTAACAGTATAATATATACCAGTCATGGGCAGAGATCAGATATACTATAAACACATTAACCTGTACATAACATCTGATGTGTGCTCACACAGTATGCCACATAGAGTATATAGGGGAATACCTGACTGGCATAGAATATACTATGTCTGTAGCAATGTATATTTTTTTAACACATCTGTTGTCTTTATCACAGTAGTTCATACACAAATCTGTATAGAGGACGTGGTATATTATGTACACAGATACACACTGGACCGATCACATCTGGACTTGCCTACAGGATCTCACATATTATATATGGAGCCATATGGTGCAATCAGTGATGTGCTGTAGGTACAAGGGTGATCAGTCAGTGCATGATCCTGTATATTGATATCTGTGGTCTCTCTGCTGGGATGCAGTGTGATTTATTGCACCAGACTGAACTTTCTGCACTGACAGGATGACCCTAATCTGCATCAAAGTTCATATTCCTGCAAATTGCCTCTTCAGAGAGAAAGAGGACTTTTACTCTACAGCGCCACCTATTGGTAGTAGCTATCCTACAAGTCACAATCAACCCTTTAACTAGTCTTGTAATATGACTTACGATAAAAGCCAAATCAGAATCTCAATTTACAGACACGGTGTTTCGGGCTATTGGCCCTCATCAGTGCAAAGTGTGAGATCTGATTTGGCTAGGTGAGAGGCTCTGGACTGAGGTCTAAGGGGTAAGGTTTCTCCTTGCGGAGAGTGACATACCAGCTCTGGCTTGTCAAGGTATTCCTGCAATAACTCACACTGAACCCAAGCAGAATGTCTGCTTGCTGGACAATATACAATCATGTATGAAGAGATGAGCAGCGTCCTGCTACCTCCTTACTGCAAACCTCCTGAGACCAGACCTCATACTTTTCCACTGAGGTCTCTGATCCGCAGACTCCTCTCCAGCAGAATGTTGTTCTCATGAACTATTCTTTTTATGGTAGACTTAGTTACTGAAACACCTATGTCCTGGAGAGTGTTCTTCACTTGGGTGGATGTTGTGAAGGGGTTTTTCTCCACCAAGGAAAGGCTTCAGCTATCGTCCACCACTATTGGATTCTGTGGGCATCCAGTCCTTTTTGTGTTCCCAAGCACATCAGTGAGTTACCTTTTTGCAAAATGTACCAAACTGTTGATTTGGTCACTCCTAACATTTCTGCTATCTATGTGATGGGTTTCTTCTTTACTTCAGCATAATATTAGTCTGTTTCACTTACACTGAGAGCTCCGACATGTTGTGGGTTCACAGCAACAGCTTCCAAATACAAATGCCACACCTGGAATCAACTTCAGACCTTTTACCTGCTTAATTGATGATGGTTTAATAAGGGAAAAGCCCATGCAATCTATTGAACAGCTTTTGAGATAATTATGTAATTACTTTTGGTCCCTTTAAAATAAGTTGCACATACATATTGCAGAGCTTAATTTCTAAACGCCTACTCCAATTAGGATGTGAAAGTCTGCACTTTAAGCCAATATTGATTGTATAACTGTATCTTTAATATGTTTTGATAAACAGTTAAACTGCCAAAACTTGTGTCATTGTCCAAATATTTTTGTACCTAACTATATTTCTTTTAAAGGGAACCTATTACATGATTCTTGTTTCACAAACCACAGGTAACAGGAATCAGAGTCTTCTTTCAAAATGATCCGGTTAGGTACCATTGCCGAAGTCAGCATTTGCCAAGCGGCACCCCCTAATGGCTTCTCTCATCGCTACTCCAGTTGATTGACAGGTCTCTCCCAAAGCCAAAGACCTGTCAATCACATCTAGCAGCACTAAAGGAAGCTGGCCAATGGCGGCACTGAACTAGTGATATCTGCAACTATAGTACCTGACCAGATTCTCTATTTACCTGGCTAGAATTGTACAGCCTGACTCAGATTCGTGTTGTCCGTGGTTTGGAATTACATAACATATTCTCTTTAAATCAAGTTAGGCTCCATTTTTTTTCATTTCTTGATTGCAAGAATAGCAAATTTCTTAGCAAAGTTAACCCCTTCACCCCCAAGGGTGGTTTGCACGTTCATGACCGGGCCAATTTTTACAATTCTGACCACTGTCCCTTTATGAGGTAATAACTCTGAAACGCTTCCATGGATCCCGGTGATTCTGACATTGTTTTCTCGTGACATATTGTACTTCATGTTAGTGGTAAAATTTCATTCAAATAACTTGCGTTTATTTGTGAAAAAAAACAGAAATTTGGTGAAAATTTTGAAATTTTCTCGCAATTATCCAACTTTTTATGCCCTTAAATCACAGAGATACGGCACACAAAAAACTTGATAAGTAACATTTCCCACATGTTTACTTTACATCAGCACAATTTTGGAACCAAAATTGTTTTTTGTTAGGAAGTTATAAGGGTTAAAAAATCGACCAGCGATTTCTCATTTTTGCAACATCATTTTATTTTTACGGACCACATCACATTTGAAGCCACTTTGAGGGGTCTATATGATAGAAAATACCCAAAAGTGACACCATTCTAAAAACTGCACCCCTTAAGGTGCTCAAAACCACATTCAAGAAGTTTATTAACCCTTTAGGTGCGTCACAGGAATTTTTTAATATTTAAAAAAAATGAACATTTAACTTTTTTTCACAAAAAAAATACTTCAGTTTCAATTTTTTTTATTTTACCAAGGGTAACAGGAGAAGTTGGACTGCAAAAGTTATTGTGCAATTTGTCCTGAGTACGCTGATACCTGATATGTGGGGGGGAACCACTGTTTCGGCGCATGGCAGAGCTCAGAAGGGAAGGAGCGCCGTTTGACTTTTTCAATGCAAAATTGGCTGGAATTCAGATCGGACGCCATGTCACGTTTGGAGAGCCCCTGATGTACCTAAACAGTGGAAACCCCCCACAAGTGACCCCATTTTGGAAACTAGACCCCCCAAGGAACTTATCTAGATATGTGGTGAGAACTTTGAACCCACAAGGGCTTCACAGAAGTTTATAACATACAGCCGTACAATTAAAAAATCATATTTTTTCCACAAAAATGATCTTTTCACCCTCAATTCTTATTTTTCCAAGGGTAACAGGACTCTAAAAGTTATTGTGCAATTTGTCCTGAGTGCGCTGATACCCCACATGTGGGGGTAAACCACTATGTGGGCACATGGCAGAGCTCAGAAGGAAAGCAGCGCCATTTGACGTTTTTGGCTGGAATTGAGATCGGACACCATGTCGCGTTTGGAAAGCCCCTGATGTACCAAAACAGTAGAAACCCCCCACAAATGACACCATTTTGGAAACTAGACCCCCTAAGGAACTTATCTAGATGTGTGGTGAGCACTTGAACCCCCCAGTGCTTCACAGAAGTTTATAACGCCCGGGCATGAAAATAAAAAAATCATATTTTTTCCACAAACATGATCAATTAGTCTCCAATTTTTTTTTATTTTCCCAAGGGTAACAGGAGAAATTGGACCCCAAAAGTTGTTATCCAATTTGTCCTGAGTACGCTGATACCTCATATGTGGGAGAAAACTACTGTATGGGCACACGTCGGGGCTCAGAAGGGAAGTAGTGACTTTTTGAATGCAGTCTTTGATGGAATGGTCTGCGGGTGTCATGTGCGTTTGGAGAGACCCTGATGTACCTAAACTATTGAAACTCCCCACAAGTGACCCCATTTTGGAAACTAGACCCCCCACGGAACTTATCTAGATGTGTGGTGAGCACTTTGAACCCCCAAGTGCTTCACAGAAGTTTATAACGCCTGGGCGTGAAAATAAAAAATCATTTTTTCCACAAAAATGATATTTTTGCCCCCAATTTTTTATTTTCCTAAGGGTAACAGGAGAAATTGGACCCCAAAAGTTGTTTTGCAATTTGTCCTGAGTACGCTGATACCTCATATGTGGGAGAAAACTACTGTATGGACACACGTCGGGGCTCGGAAGGGAAGTAGTGACTTTTTGAATGCAGACTTTGATGGAATGGTCTGCGGGTGTCATGTGCATTTGGAGAGACCCTGATGTACCTAAACTATTAAAACTTCCCACAGGGGACCCCATTTTGGAAACTAGACCCCCCACGGAACTTATCTAGATGTGTGGTGAGCACTTTGAACCCCCAAGTGCTTCACAGAAGTTTATAACGCCTGGGCGTGAAAATAAAGAAATCATTTTTTCCACAAAAATAATATTTTTGCCCCCAATTTTTTATTTTCCTAAGGGTAACAGGAGAAATTGGACCCCAAAAGATGTTTTGCAATTTGTCCTGAGTAGGCTGATACCCTATATGTGGGGGTAAAACACTGTTTGGGCGCATGGCAGAGCTTGGAAGGGAAGGAGCACCATTTGACTTTTTCAACGCAGAATTGGCTGGAATTGAGATCAGACGCCATGTGGCATTTGGAGAGCACCTGATGTGCCCAAACAGTGGAAACCCCCAATTCTAACACCCACCCTAACCCCAATACACCCCTAACCCTAATATCAGCCCTAACCCTAGCCCTAACCCTAAGCCTAATGGGAAAATGGAAATAAATACATTTTCTTTTAGTTTTATTATTTTTCCCTAACTAAGGGGGTGATATCGGGGGGTTTGATTTACTATTTATGGCGGTTTTTATGTTTGGCGGCTGTCACACGCTAAAAGACGCTTTTTATTGTAAAAATAGTTTTTGCATCACCACATATTGAGAGCTATAATTTTTCCGTATTTTGACCCACCGAGTCATGTGAGGTCTTATTCTTTGCGGGACGAGTTGACGTTTTTATTGGTACCATTTTCGGGTACATGACTTTTTTGATCGCTTTTTATTCCGATTTTTGGGACGCAGAATGAACAAAAACCAGCGTTTCATGAATTTCTTTTGAGGGGTGCGTTTACACCGTTCCGCGTGCGGTAAAATTGATAAAGCGGTTTTATTCTTCGGGTCAGTACGGTTACAGCGATACCTCATTTAGGTCGTTTTTTATGTTTTGGCGCTTTTATGCAATGAAAACTATTTTATATAAAAAATAATTATTTTTGCATCGCTTTATTCTGCGAGCTATAACTTTATTTTTTTGCGGATGACGCTGTATGGTGGCTCGCTTTTTGCGGGACAAACTGACGTTTTCAGCAGTACCATGGATATTTATATGCGTCTTTTTGATTGCGCGTTATTGCACTTTTTGTTCAGCGGTATGATAATAAATCATTATTTTTTGCTTTGTTTTTTATTTTTATTTTTTAAAGGGTTCGCTAAAGGGGTTAACTAATGGGACAGTTTTATAGGGCGGGTCGTTACGGACGCGGCAATACCAAATATGTGTACTTTTATTGTTTTTTTTTTTTTATTTTCAAAAAAATGAATTTATTGGGGAATATTTTTTTTTTTTACTAATTTATTTAGCGATTTTTTTAAAAATTTTTACACTTTTTTTTTTTTTTAACTTTATTACATTGTCCCAGGTGGGACATCACTGTCCTGTGACAGATCGCTGATCTATCACATCACAGATCACTGTGACAGATCAGTGATCTGTCACAGGCATAGATGCAGACTTCCTCATGCCTGCGCTTTGCAGGCAGTGAGGAAGTCAGCTCCCTACAGGCCCCCAAAGGTCCCCATCGCCATCTTGGATCCGGGGGCCTGTAGGGAAAGAGCCCCCCGCAGCAGCGCTGCACATTGCGCTGCCGTGGGGGGCTCAGGGAAGCACGGAGGGAGCCTCCTCCCTGCCGATGCTTCCCTTTAACCCCCGGTACACAGCGGCCGGGTGTCAGCTGTGATAATCAGCTGACACCCGGCCGCGATCAGCGGCGCTCGCCACGTGAGTGCTCCTGATCGCTATGACGTACTATCCCGTCCCTGGGAATTAAGTCCCAGGGCACATGGACGGGATAGTACGTCATATGGGATTAAGGGGTTAAAACATGATATGTCCACTATTATACAATGGAAACTATTTATGACAGACTCTTAAAGTATGTATTAACCAAAAATGTCCTTTACTGTCAAAAGACACATCGCATCAATATAACATTTTGATCACTACTGCCTGTAAGCCACAATTCAATTTCCAGGATAAAGGAAGAGAAACAAATAAAGAATAAGTATAAATGTATAGTTATTGAACATAGATATTAAAATATTAGAAAAGTTTAACAAGGATACCTAAAAAGGGAACACAGACATAAACACAGTATAGTAGTGACTTAGGCTACTTTCACACATCCGGTGTGTGGGGTCCGGCGGCGTGCGGCAAAAAGCCGGGCCGCCGGATCCGGCCTGCAGCGGTGATACCGGATGTGTATGCGGCGCCTGATACGACTCGGACACGATTTAAATGAGCCGCAGGAGGAAGATACACCGGGGGGCGAGAGAGACAGCTGCCAAAAGGTTTGGGGGGGGGAGAGAGAGACACTTGTGGGGTTAACACTCACAGTGTCCGGGCGAGAGAGAGATCTCTCTCTCTCGCCGGGCACTTGTGGGGTTAACAGTCACAGTGTCCGAGCATGCGCTGGGTAAAAAGTCGTTCCGGCGCTGCAAAAAACCGTTGCAGGGAACGTTTTTTGCTGACGCCGGACGGCTCATGTTTGCCGTATCCGGCAAAAAAATGGAGCGCCGCATGTCCATCCGGCACAATGCGGCGATCATTACGTTCAATGTGACAAAACCGGATCCAATTCCGGATCCAGTTTTCACACTTTTCGCCGCATTGTGCCGGATTTAAAAAGACGGATGTGTGAAAGTAGCCTAAGCCTGCAAGCATGGCACAGTGGGGAAAAAGAGACAATATTACTGAAGATACATAGTAAGCTATTTCCTATCATAATGTTAACCTGCCTGCAATAACTTTCAAATGAAACTACTGCTACAGATCATGTGTCCTGCATTGTGTCCTTGCACCCTGATGCGCGTTTTGTCAAGCTTCTTCCAGGGGCATGAGCACAACATTAAATGACAATATAAAATCTATCATACAGTTTACTAAAACATAGGAGTTGTAGTTTTTATTGGTATAATTTGGGGGTTACATTAATCTTTTTGACTTTGCTTCATTTTTTCTGGGAAGTGATGACACATCGGGCACTCACTATGTATAGATTCAGCTTCTGAGCCACTACGAACATTCGTACTTGATCAATCTCACATGTTGTAAAGGGCTTAAATGACAAATCTGTTTGAGGTTTCAGCAAGTAATACTGCTAATCTGAGCTTTTACCACAAATTCCTCTGGCTTGCTTGAACTTAGTATAAGACCATTTTTTTGACACATGGATCATTAGTGCAGCATAAGTGCATGGGGTACTGGCAACCTTAGGCTGTATTCACATGTTTTGTGTTAGGCGTCGGGTTCCTGCACAGCAGGGATCCAGAGCCTCACATTCAGCGGTCCCCCGTTCTCCATCGACCACAGAGGAGCCTGCTCAGCAGTTCTGTCGTTCCTGACGCTCTGCTCAGACCAGCTCTGTAGGTCTGGTGTTGCTGCCACCTCTGGGCCAGCAATAGCAACGCAGGCTGCTCAGCTGCAAGCCGCTCCAGAGGCTAAGTCCTTCCGTCGCTCCACTGAGCATGCTCACAAGACTATCTCCCATTGGAGATCGGGAGTCACAGCACAGGCCCTTCTCCAGATCTGATTGGTCCATCTCAGGGATCTGGAAGCTTCCGGAGGGTCCCGGCTATAAAAGGTTCTAGTATAGACGCTAGTTGCTACCTGTGTGAATGATGACGGATGCATGCACTTGCAAATGACTCATTAAGATTCCCCTCCCTCTGACATTACGTGTGTGGATAGGGAACTAGTGATAGAGTCAGCGCCAGTCAGTGGCAAGCTACAGGCCACAGTGCATATTATCCACGGTACTAGCGTCCAACAGTGTGCCTGCTACCGGGTATTGTCGTCTTGCGACGCCGTACGCAGGGTAGTTCTAGAAGGACGCTGACCCTTTGTCTTGGGCCCGAGTCCTGTGACCGTATACCGAGCGTGCATTCCGCTGAGACCTGTGAGTTCAACAGGCTCAGCATTTGTGTTTAACGCCTTGGCGTCTCTGTAAGTTAACAGAGTCCGCCCAGCGCACTCCGGGTGACGTTCAACCTGCGTGCGCAATACCGCCATATTGTACGTCTGCCATTACATAGCAGCAGTGTAACACCTCTGCACGGTGGACTCCGGGCAGCGAACTCACTTTCTATTATTTATTATTTAGTGCGTTCCGCCGACCCTAGCAGTTTTGGCTGCATTGTAATTTTTACAGAGTTTTTCTAAATAATGTAAAAAATCTACACTGCAGCCGCAACTAATGAATGCAGCTTAAAAGATCAGAGACATAAGTTTGACAAATGTACCATAAGCAGGAACATATGGATATGGCAACTTTTAAAGGCCTTTTACGTGGATATTGAACACAAGTTTAATTCCTTTCCTACTGAATCATTTGCCTTGGGGAATATGAGCTAAACACCGATACATGGGATGTTGCAGTGATAATAGATGTGTAGCCAGGTTCTTAGGCCTGCGGCAATACATAGTAACAGCAGATGCATCGTGTTTTATGTCTGTCGTGATTTGCAATATTCTCAGGTGCGGGGCAAAACAGGAAAGAGGATTGAAAATTGACAAATTGTTATTGAAGTTTTCTAGAAATTAAAAACCAAGAATAGGATTCCTTGAAGGATTACAGAATTACCGTAAGTTTTATAGAAAACCCATATGAATTTACAAAGCATCGGCCTGATTTCACTATTTTCCCCAGGACAGACTGGAGGGTACCTTTTATTACTAATTCTAATAGTAAGTTTTAGTAGAAATATTAGGAACTTTAAAATGTAAAGAAGTAAAGGAAAATGGAAATTTTATAATCATTTATATTTATTTAAGAGAAGCTCTACTTATAAAACACATGTCAAACTCTGGCCAGAGGGCCCTGAGGGTGATTATATTTGGCCCTCGACGCTGGGGACTATGTGGGGCTCACTATACTGTATGCAGTACTATGTGGGACCCATTATATTGTATGGAGGACAATGTGGGGCTCACTATACTGTATGGAGCACTATGTGGGGCTCACTATACTGTATGGAGCACTATGTGGGGCCCATTATACTGTATGGAGCACTATGTGGGGCCCATTATACTGTATGGAGGACTATGTGGGACTCATTATACTGTTTGGGGACTATGTGGGGCGCATTGTACTATATGGAGGGCTTTGTGGGGATCACAGTTGTGGCATCATAATCTGTTGGGGTCACCATACTTTGCTGGAGTGTACAGTAGGGTCATTATACCATGCGTGTGGGGAATGTAAAGTGCTGCGGAATATGTTGGCGCTATAGAAATAAAAATTATTATCATTATTAATTATTATTACTGTGGAGGAATTCACTGTGGGGGGGTTCCATACTATGTATGGGGGGACTTTTATTTGCATCATACTTTATTATCTGTATCAAGTATTTATTCAAGTTTTTTATCCTTTGTTATTACATATTTACATTAGGCCATTGGGCCATATGCTTTTCACTGCTCTTATATAACATCATATTATTCCAGTAAGCCCCATTTGTTGTTATGTGTTTTATTTTATTCTAAGATTTAAATTAAAATGTACTTTGTTTCTGGGACAGCTCCTTCCTTTTCCACCCTTAGTGACAGAAAAACAGAAAAACAACAGCCTACGTAAGACTAGCTCACTATAATGAAACAACAACCCCTTAACAACCAGGGGTATTTTTGGTTTTGCATTTTCATTTTTCCCTCCTCTTCTTTCCAGAGACATAACTTTTTTATTTTTCTGTCAATATGGCCATGTTTTTTGTGGGACGAGTTGCACTTTTGAACGACACCATTAGTTTTACCATGTCGTGTACTACAAAACGGGAAAAAAATTCCAAGTGCAGTGAAATTGAAAAAAAATGTGCAATCCCACACTCGTTTTTTGCTTGGCTTTTTTGCTAGGTTCACTACATGCTAAAAGTGACCTGCCATTATGATTCTCCAGGTCATTACGAGTTCATAGACACGAAACATGTCTAGGTTCTTTTTTATCTAAGTGGTGAAAAAAAATTCCAAAATTTGTGAAAAAAAAAAAAATTGTGCAATCTTCCGAGACCCGTAGCATCTCCATTTTTCGTGATCTCTGGTTGGTTGAGGGTTTATTTTTTGCGCGCTGACCTGACGTTTTTAATGATACCGCATTTGTGCAGATATGTTCTTTTGATCGCCAGTTATTGCATTTTAATGCAATGTCACAGCGACCAAAAAAACGTAATTACGCCGTTTTGATTTTTTTTTCTCGCTACGCCATTTAGCGATCGGGTTAATGCATTTTTTTTTGATAGATCGGGCGATTCTTAATGCAGCGATACCTAATATGTGTGTGGGAACTCATTTTCTGGTTTACCTCTGGCTTCTGGTGAGGGTGGTGGAGCTGGCTGTGTTGACAGAGGAGTCGTGAGTTCTCCATCCGGGCTCCCTCTGGTGGTGACAGCAGGTAATGAAGCTGATCTAAATGGCAGAGAACTGCCACCTGAGGAGGAGGACTGTGAGTGGACATTAGGAGTCTCTGACTGGATTTAAGACATCCGACTCTCTAATTTTGTGCTGGTGATTTCTCCTGCCCTGAGGTCCTGGTTTCCAGTTCTGTTCCTGCCTTCTCAAGCTAAGTGTGCGCTGCTATTTTTCACATGAGATTTGGTCTGGTTTACTCAGTTTTTGTGGTCAGCCAGCCCCTGCTGGGGCTGTGCTGAATTTCCATTCTTATGTCTCTGTTTATGCCAGTTTGCTTTTTGTCCCTGATCAGATTGGTCTCTTTTTGCTCTGTCTTCAGAATATACTAGAGTGCTGATATAGGGAATTGAAGTCTAGCGACTTCACTGTTTTTGTTATCAGAAAGTGTTGGACTTTTTTTGGCAGGGTTTTGTGCGTGATTGCAGACAGCATCTTTCCTTTCCTGTCCTTTCTAGTTAGTGTGGGCCCCATTGTTTGCTCAGCCTATTTTTCTATCTGTGTTTGTGTTTTCATCTTTTCACACCGACAATACATGTTTAGGGGCTGTCTATTACTTTGGGGTCTGCTCTGGGGTAGTTTAGATTTCCCCTTTTCTTGCTTTAGGCTTATTTAGTTCTCCGGCTGTGACGAGGCGTCTAGGATCATCGTAGGTACGCTCCACGGCTACTGCTAGTTGTGTGGATAGGAACAGTGGTCTGGAATCCGCTTAGTTACCAACCTCTCTGGTTTTCTGGGGCTTAGCTTGTTTTTGTTTTTCCTCCTCGGTAACTCATTCATAACAATGTGTATGTGTGATTTTTTTTTAAATTGTTTTATTTTGAATGGGGCGAAAGGCGGGTGATTTAAACTTTTATATTTTTTTATTTTTTTCAAAACTTTTTTTTAAAAGTTTTGGCATGCTTCAATAGTTTCCATGGGAGACTAGAAGCATCCCATACTTGATTGGCTTTGCTATATATAGGCGATGAGCAGATCGCCTATATGTAGCAGAAATACTGCATTGCTATGTGCGCCGATCACCGGTTGGCACTCATAGCAATCAGGCAGCAACAACCATAGAGGTCTCTATGAGACCTCTGGTTGTTATGCCAACGCATCGCTGACCCCCGATCACGTGAAGGGGGTCAGCAATGCGCGTATTTCCGGCCCGGCGGCCGGAAGTGCCGTTAAATGCTGCCGTCAGCGTTTGACAGCTGTGTTTAACTAGTTAGTAGGCGCAGATGGATCGCGATTCCACCTGTGCCTATTGTGGACATGTTAGCTGTTCAAAACAGCTGACATGTCCCGCTTTGATCCGGGCTCACTGCCGGAGCCCTCATTAAAGCGGGGAAGACGTCCAATGACGGGCATAGCCCGTCATTGGACGTTAAGGGGTTAATTAAGGATATTTACAAAAAACAATAATAAACCTACTCAGAAATAAGTGAATAAACCAAAAAGCAAAAAATGATAAAATATATAAAATTTTATTAAATTATGATATTAAAAACATATAAAATAGGGGAACAACATCAAAAACCATAGTACAGAAAAAAATCATAAGTGGGCATACTGACAAAATAACATGATTAGATATAATGAGAATTCCATTACATTTCAACATCCAACTACACAAGTGCTTTTTTCAATCCATCATAATCTTACTTGCTCATCTGATTATGTAATATATCTGCTAGAGTGTCCATGTAACCTTTTATATGTAAGAGAGACGATGTGTGACCTCAAAATGAGAATAAACCAACATAGATACACTATCAGAAAAAAAAGATTAGATTTACCTGAACCCAAGCACTTTACTGAACTTAAACATTCAGAGAGGGATTTAAGATTTAGGATTATTGACCATGTCCCCATTGAGGAGTGGTGGTAATAGAATTAAAATACTAAAAACTAAAGAATTGGGGTGGATTAGGAGCTTAAACACACTGAAGCCTAATGGTTTGAATGTGGATTTTAAACTTGGTGTGACATTATAAAGAGATGTGGTTTGCCCTCTGTAACCGAAAATGTGATTTTTGAAACATTTCAGTGGTGTAGTTTTGGCAAATGACTATATATATTTCTTTCTTTTTCCTAGATCTTACTATACCAGAGGTTACTTGTGTGGACAAGACTTTTCCCATAAATAAGGTCATAATTATTGTTTTTCTGGTAACAATATATTTTTTATAACTTTTTTTTTGTAATAGTCTTGGTACAATAAATACTCATATTTTTTTGCTTTCAGGGGTTAAAGATATGTGAACATTCTGGTAATTAATACAGCTGCTAAATACACTCATTTGGATTGATATGTGGAGAGTGTACTCCATCAGGGGTGCACTCCTTCTCGTGTTTCCATTGGTTGAATAGGTTACCAACCCCAGCGTATGGGGATGTTCCTATACCAATGACATGTTTGTGACATTGCTGTATTAATTATTGTTGCCAGTATACAATTTATTTTCGCCCCATTTCTTGGCATATAAATGGATCTATGTTTGGTCTGAAAGGGGTTCGGATGATTATCTAATATATAAAGCTCAATGTGTGTGTGTATGTGTGTATGTATGTGTGTGTGTATGTCCGGGATTGGCATCCGCACCGTCGCTGCTACAGCCACAAAATTTGGCACAGTCACACGTTTGGACTCCGAGAGTGTCCTAGGCTATGTTGTGAGGCGAAATTTTAACCCTGTGTGTTCCAATTCACCAAACAATTTTGCCCCTATCTGCATAATGGGGAAAAAGTGTGTGTGTATCAAGCCCCGCCCCTCATTATGATGTCGTAATGTTTGCCATTGCGGCGCTGATGTCATCATAGGTTGCAAGCCCCGCCGCTCATTATGATGTCATAATGGTTGACAATGGGATGGAGAATGTGTGATGGGTATATGGGCACTGGACTATGGGATGGAGGATATGTATGACGGGTATATGGGCACGGGACTATGGGATGGCGGATGTGTGATGGGTATATGGGCACGGGACTATGGGATGGAGGATATGTATGATGGGTACATGGGCATGGGACTATGAGATGAAGGATGTGTGATGGGTATATGGGCACTCGACTATGGGATGGCGAATATGTTTGATGGGTATATGGGCATGGGACTATGGGATGGAGGATGTGTGATGGGTATATGGGCATGGGACTATGGGATGGAGGATGTGTGATGGGTATATGGGCACTCGACTATGGGATGGAGGATATGTATGATGGGTATATGGGCATGGGCCTATGGGATCGTGGATATGTATGATGGGTATATGGGCACAGGACTATGGGATGGAGGATAATTATAATTTGCTATAACTAACCACAGTTAGTTACTATGCCCGGGCAGCGCCGGGCTCTTCAGCTAGTTATATATATTGTCCTACCTTATACTGTATATGTTAAATGTTTAGTATTTATCCAGACATGATTTATATACTAAAATGGTGCTGAATACCTCGCCTTTGTCTCTCAGCCTGCGCGAATGGTTTAGTGACCTCATCAGTGACAGCAGTCTTTGACACAAGCGCGCTGGATTAGTTATCCTGTACCAAGATGGCACTCAACATACGTCTGGGCACAAATGCGCATTACCGGAACTAATCACCTCTCTTTGGATTTTCTCCCTGACATGCGCAGTTTTAATAATGAGACACCGTTTTTCGGTGCTATGTGTAATATACTGATGGGGTGAGTCATTATAACTAACTATGAACAGCTGGTTTTAATGATCAATTGCAGTTCTTTGCACATTATATTGTACTAGATGTGTGCCCGATGCTGTCGCATCGGGAGGGCAGTAACATCATGATGCGGGCAGCTTTGTGGTGCTGGGGGTGGCGGCCCACCCACTTCCGTGCAGTCACAACTGGCAGGAAAAACGGTGTTTTGCTGTCTGTGCTGCAGATGGTGTGTGGCGCCACCAGAGGGTGGCCGCACCCAATCTCCAGCACAGGCCTCAAGCACAGGCCTCTTTCCTGCTGGCTGTGACTGCACGGAGGTGGGAGGGCAGACAGTGGCGGGATCCGGCGCGTGTAGTCAGGCAGTGAGTCCTGGCGGGGGTTCGGCGGCGGCATCCCTCTCATTACTCCCCCTCATTACACCCTCTCGTTATACCCCCTTGTTACACCCCTTTCACAGCCTCATGATCGCAGTGGCGGCCTGAATCCGAGTGGCGGCTGTGATCCAAGCAGCGACTGGGATCCAAGCAGCGGCCGGGATCCCAGCGGCGGTCAGGATCACAGCGGCAGCCTGGATCCGAGCGGCAGCTGGGATCCCAGTGGCGGTTGGGATCACAGCGGTGGCCTGGATCCGAGTGGCAGCTGGGATCCCAGCGGCGGTTGGGATTGCAGCTGCGTCCTGGATGCGGGCGGCATCACTTGGGTGTACCAAAATGGCGGTTGGTGTACTTCCGGTGCGGTGCAGTGGATTGTGGGATTTGGGGACATCCTGATGGAAGTGGATGATGGAAATTTAAGGCAATTATATATATTAGATGATATACGATAACACCATTTTGCACTGTATCACTTTATGTAATAATTATGTTTTGATGTATTACTATGCAAATCATGATCACATCACTGTTACATTGTTATATATTTTGTATATTGCTGCTAAATGCTTTGTCAATTTGGTTGCCATAAATACCCTACACATGCACTTTATAACTGATTGAGAAAGGTCCACACCTAGGATCGAAACATCGCCATATGGGCTAATCTATCTATCTACCTCCAATCCATAGCAGTAAAATCTGGCGCTCCTAGCCTTCTGAGCTTTGCACTGTGCCTGAAAAATATTTCCCGTTTACATGTAGGGTATTGGCGCACTCAGGAAAAAAAATGGACCTCAGTTTGTTGTAAAAAAAAAAATTCCTATTAACCCTTAGAGAAATTAAAAACTTGGGGCTAAAACAACATTTTAGTGGTAAAAATGTAATTTATTCTTTCTTCACCGCTCAGTGGTATAAATCTCCGTGAGGTACATGTGGTGTCAATATGATCACTGCACCCCTTGATGAATTCACTGGAGAGTGTAGTTTGTAAAATAAGTTCACATATAGGGGGTTTCTGTTGTTCTGGCACCTCAGGGGCTCTGCCAATGTGACATGGCTCCCTCACACCCTTCCAGCAAAATCTGAACTCCAATATGGCGCCTCTTCCAATTGTCCAGGAAAAAATTGAATAGTAGGTTGGCAACCCTGGCAGAAAGAAAAGAGAAAATGAGAGTAAGAAATGGCCATTACAGCATTCAGAGAGTCATGCACTGTGGGACATAGGAAAGAGACAAAGAGGGGCTCCTGATATTCCACAAGTTCATTATCAGAGGAGCAGAGATAATTCTGAAGTAGCATCACTTCTCCGGATCCACCAGATTCTCAAGAGTCACTCATAGCAGCCTGACCTTGGAGGAGGATCCTGCATCTCACTCAATCTTTCTTCCGTACCAGAAAACTGCGGCCCCAAGCTGGATCCTGGTAAATTCTAGAATTTCTGCAATATGGAATTAGTAAATATTTCTGGAAATTGTTGTTCTAAAGTCAACCAAGAGTTTCTGTAACTATGGCAACATCCACAGCAACTGGGGCCCCAACATTAGAATTACTTTATTGCTTTGCTGTAGTCCTGGTATATGGCCCTATTTCTTGTCATATACCAGTTTGTCACCAAAATCAGCTTACTGCTAGAGTGCTGAGGACTCACTTGCATGGACATTTGCCAGGATTCACAGACCTTTAAATATTAAACTTAGAAAAAGTCCAGCAATGCAAAAGCCAGTCCATAAGACTTAATGTTTATTCCATAAAATAAGGTATAAAAAATACAGAAGCCCAAAGCTGGCCTACATGTTTTGCAGGTTATGCGTTATTTATTGCCAATAGCCATGACAGCCAGCACAGTGAGGTGTCAGATATAAGCCTATTATATTCTATGGAGAGGAGAGGAAAAAGTGAGAAACTATACGAGAGTCAGAGAAACAGATCATGCAAATTTTAGTTATTTTATCACAATGCTGGATTCACATCTACTCAGTATTGCTGTGAGAGTGGTTCATTAGCTAGTGCTCCCAAGATCCCAGCGATCATTAGCCAGTGCTCCCAGCAATCATTTGCTAGAGCTCTCAAGATCCCAGCAATCATTAGCTAGTGCGCCCATGATCCTAGCGATCATTAGCTAGTGCTCCCAAGATCCCAGCCATCATTAGCTCCTATGTATAGCACTCACGCTCTTTTCACATTGTTAAATTGCACAGATCCAGTCAGTCCCCCCATTCAACATAAGAGACGCTCTCACAAATCACTTAACCATCTGCTCACTATTTCTATCCTCCATCTCCTAGTCGCAGGAGACATTGCTCCCAACCCTGGTCCCCCATGTTATAGAAAGTCAAACCGCCCAACTGCTACACTCAGAAATCCCTCTAATTTTATTAATATTCCCTGCATGCCATCTGTCTCTTAATTGTGCACTTTGGAATTCTCGCTCAGTGTGTAACAAACTCTCCTTCATTCATGACTTTTTCCTTTCTAATTCTCTTAACCTTCTGGCTCTTACTGAAACCTGGATCCAGCAGTCAGACACTACCGCTGCTGCTGCTCTTTCATATGGTGGACTACACTTCTCTCATACCCAAAGATCAGACAATAGAGCAGGTGGAGGCGTTGGTCTGCTTCTATCACCAAATTGTACCTTTCAGGTTATCCCTCAACTACCCTCACTAGTCTTCCCTTCTTTTGAGGTCCATGCCGTCAGACTCTACACCCCCTTCTCCATGCGAGTGGCGGTGGTGTATCGTCCTCCCGGCCCCTCCCATCAGTTCCTGGATCATTTTGCCACTTGGCTTCCACATTTCCTCTCCTGTGATATTCCTACCCTCATCATGGGAGATTTCAACATCCCCATTGCTCTTCCCCTCTCCCCATCTGCTACTCACCTTTTATCTCTAACCTCCTCGTTTGGCCTTTTGCAGCTTACTAATTCTCCAACGAATGAAGACGGGAACTCCCTCGACTTGGTCTTCTCTCGGCTTTGTGCAGTGGATGATTTTGCAAACTCCCCTCTCCCGCTCTCTGACCACAATCTTCTTTCATTCTCTATCAAGAACTGCCATGCTGCTCAGGTCACCCCCACTGTCCATACGTATAGAAACATACAGGCCACTGATACCCAGAAACTTACGAAGAACTTGCAGTCTTCATTGGCCCCTATCTCCTCCCTCTCATGTCCTGATTCTGCACTGTAGCATTACAATGAAACACTTCAAAGTGCCCTGGATGAATTTGCACCCGCTATAAATAGAACACCACAACACAGACAGCGACAACCCTGGCACACCTTGCAAACACGTTTCCTGCAGCGTTGCTCCAGGTGCGCCGAACATCTGTGGAGAAAATCCAATCTACAGGAAGATTTCATCCATTATAAGTTTATGCTTCGAACATACAACACTGCCCTTCACCTCTCCAAACAAACCTATTTCAACACCCTCATCACCTCACTGTCCAATAACCCGAAACGTCTCTTTGACACTTTTCATTCTCTACTCAACCCAAGAGTACAGGCCCCAACCACGGAGCTCCAAGCTGACGATCTGGCCAATTACTTCAAAGAAACAATAGACCAGATCCGACAGGAAGTTATCTCCCAATCACCTCATACCATGCACTGTCCTCCCTCCCTCACTGCATCTAGCTCACTCTCTGATTTTGAACCAGTCACAGAAGAAGAAGTAAGCAGGCTCCTTGCATCTTCTCGCACAACCACTTGCATCATTGACCCATTACCGTCACATCTCCTCCAGTCCCTTTCCCCTGCTGTCACCACTCACCTAACTAAAATATTTAACCTCTCTCTCTCTTCTGGTATCTTTCCCTCCTCATTTAAGCATGCCATCATACATCCACTACTTAAAAAACCATCCCTCGACCAAAACTGTGCCGCTAACTATAGACCTGTCTCTAATCTTCCCTTCATCTCTAAACTCCTGGAACGCCTGGTCCACTCCCGTCTTATCCGCTATCTCTCTGATAACTCTCTTCTCGACCCTCTCCAATCTGGCTTCCGCTCCTTACACTCTACTGAAACTGCCCTCACTAAAGTCTCTAATGATCTACTAACAGCTAAATCTAATGGTCATTACTCCATGCTAATTCTCTTGGATCTCTCTGCAGCATTCAACACTGGATAATCAGCTCCTCCTCACTATGCTCCGTTCCATTTGCCTCAAGGACACCGTTCTCTCGTGGTTCTCCTCCTATCTCTCTGACCTCTCCTTTACTGTATCTTTTGCTGGTTCCTCCTCCTCTCACCTTCCCCTTACTGTTGGGGTTCCTCAAGGATCAGTCCTAGGCCCCCTCCTCTTCTTGTACACTGCCCCTATTGGTCAAACAATCAGTAGATTTGGTTTCCAGTACCATCTCTATGCTGATGACACCCAATTATATGCTTCTTCTCCTGACATGACGCCAGCCTTTCTAGAAAACACCGGCGATTGTCTAAACGCTGTGTCTAACATCATGTCCTCACTATATCTGAACCTGTCAAAGACTGAACTCCTTGTGTTTCCTCCCTCTACTAATTTACCTATACCCGATATTGCCATTTCTGTGTGTGGCTCCACTATTACTCCCCAGCAACATGCCCGCTGTCTTGGGGTCATACTTGATTCCGAGCTTTCCTTTGCCCCCCACATTCGATCACTTGCTCGCTCTTGTCATCTGCACCTCAAAAACATTTCTAGAATTCGACCTTTTCTTACTTTTGAGTTTGCAAAAACTCTTACTGTTTCTCTTATTCATTCTCGTCTCGACTATTGTAACTCTCTTCTAATCGGTCTCCCTCTTACCAAACTCTCCCCTCTCCAATCTGTCTTGAATGCTGCAGCCAGTATCATATTCCTCACCAATCGTTACACCGATGCCTCTACCTTGTGCCAGTCATTACACTGGCTACCCATCCACTCCAGAATTCAGTCTAAACTTATTACCCTCACCCACAAAGCCCTCCATGGTTCAGCACCACCCTACATCTCCTCCCTTGTTTCAGTATACCACCCTACCCACGCCCTCCGTTCTGCTGATGACCTGAGGTTAGCATCCTCAATAATCAGAACCTCCCACTCCCGTCTCCAAGACTTTACACGTGCTGTTGGTGTGGACCTCCAACTCTCCACCTGGATCCTTAACTACCTCACGAACCGACCTCAGTTTGTAAAGGTTCGGGACAGTGTCTCAGACACAGTGATCTGCAATACAGGGGCACCTCAAGGTACAGTTCTTGCCCCTTTTCTCTTCACACTGTACACTGCGGATTTTAGGTGCAACTCATCTAGCTGCTACTTGCAGAAGTATTCTGATGACTCTGCAATAGTAGGCCTCATCACAGGAGGAGATGAAAGAGAGTACAGAGATACTAACCAAGCTTTTGTGGAGTGGTGTCAGAGGAACCACCTTAGGATTAATTCCGGAAAGACCAAGGAATTGGTGGTGGACTTTCGCAAGGGCAAAAATCCACCAGTAGTGGTGAACATTCAGGGAAATGACATTGAGATAGTCGACACCTATAAGTACCTTGGTGTGATCCTCAATAATAAGCTTGACTGGGCCCATCACTTGGATGCAGTGTACAGGAAGGGCCAAAGTAGGCTTTATCTGCTCAGAAGGCTGAGAGCCTTCGGAGTTAGAGGGGCACTCCTTGCATCCTTCTTCAACTCTGTTGTGGCATCAGTCATCTTCTTTGGTGTGGCGTGCTGGGGTAGTGGCATATCAACCAGGGACAGGAATAGGCTGGACAAACTGATTAGAAGGGCCAGCTCTGTCCTGGGATGCCCCCTTGACCCAGTTCAGGAAGTAGGCGACAGGAGGATACTGGCCAAGGTGAGCTACATGGTGCAGAATGATTCCCATCCCATGCATGAGACCGTGACAAAGATGTGCAGTACTGTCAGTGACCGGCTACTTCATCCTAAATGTGAGAGGGAGCGCTATCGAAAGTGCTTCCTTCCTGCTGCAGTAAGGCTGTATAACCAGCACTGTCCAAAACGGAGAACGACCCAAACAGAGAACTGATAGATCCAAAGTTGTGACAGTCTGGTTACGTTTTTTATTTTTTTTCGTATATGTACATACCTACTGTCAATGTAATGCCTTTATGCATCTGTATCTGTACTTGTTCCTGCCTTGCTGCTGTAATGCTCTGAATTTCCCCATGGTGGGACGATTAAAGGATTATCTTATCTTATCTCTTATCTTAATTCTTTGGAATGCACTTCCCAGGTCAATACGATTAGTCCCCAATCCCCACAATTTTAAGCGTGCCCTGAAAATGCATTTATTCAGACTGGCCTATCGCCTCAACATATTAACCTAATCTATCCCTGTGTGGCACAGCCAAAAGTTTTACCATAACCAGGTTCCCCGCATCATGTTCCCACATGCTTTATGCATCCACTAGCCCTCTATGTCTGTACTGATACACACTTAACATTATGGCTGGTCCATACAATCAGGGCAACTGTTACCACCCACCTTTCATGTCTCCCTTTTTTCCTCATAGACTGTAAGCTTGCGAACAGGGCCCTCATTCCTCTTGGTATTTGTTATAATCTATGTGATTATTGTTATGCTGTAATGTCTATTGTCTGTACAAATCCCCTCCGAAATGTAAAGTGCTGCGGAATATGTCGGCGCTATAGAAATAAAATTTATTATTATTATTAGCTAGTGCTCCCAAGATCCCAGTGATCATTTGCTAGTGCTCCCAAGATCCCAGCAATCATTAGCCAGTGCTCCCAAGATCTCAGCAATCATTTGCTAGTGCTCCCAAGATCCCAGCGATCGTTAGCTAGTGCTCCCAAGATCTCAGCAATCATTTGCTAGTGCTCCCAAGTTCCAAGCGATCATTAGCTAGTGCTCCCAAGATCCCAGCAATCATTAGCCAGTGCTCCCAAGATCTCAGCAATTATTTGCTAGTGCGCCCAATATCTCAGCAATCATTTGTTAGTGCTCCCAAGATCCCAGCGATCATTAGCTATTGCTCCCAAGATCCCAGCAATCATTAGCCAGTGCTCCCAAGATCTCAGCAATCATTTGCTAGTGCTCTCAAGATCCCAGCAATCATTAGCTAGTGCTTCCAAGATCTCAGCAATCATTTGCTAGTGCTCCCAATATCTCAGCAATCATTTGTTAGTGCTCCCAAGATCCCAGCGATCATTAGCTATTGCTCCCAAGATCCCAGCAATCATTAGCCAGTGCTCCCAAGATCTCAGCAATCATTTGCTAGTGCTCCCACGATCTCAGCAATCATTTGCTAGTGCTCCCACGATCTCAGCAATCATTTGCTAGTGCTCCCACGATGTCAGCAATCATTTGCTAGTGCTCTCAAGATCCCAGCGATCATTAGCTAGTGCTTCCAAGATCCCAGCTGGCCTCAGTGTAAAAGTGTACAGTATTACTAAATTATAGCAAATGTGCATGTTTGGCCATCGCCACCACTTTAGGTTAGTAGTGGTGGCCAGCCCCCTGGACAATGAGCTGCAGGCAATACAACAGTGCAACATAGAAAAAGAAAGTAAATTGCAAACTTGCGTATTTTAAAGGGAATCTGTCACCCTTTTTTGGCCTTGCAGCTGCTGGCATAGACATCGGGAGCTTATCTACAGCATTCTGTATTGCTGTAGATAAGCCCCCGATGTAACCTGAAAGAGAAGAAAAACACGTTATATTATACTCACCGAGGTGGGCGGTCCGGTCCGATGGGTGTCGCCGTCCCGTCCGGCGCCTCCCTTCTTCATGCGATGACGTCCTCTTCTCCCAGGTAACATCGGGGGCTTATGTACAGCATTACAGAATGCTATGCCGGCAGCTGCAAGGCCATAAAAAGGGTGACCGATTCCCTTTAACAGCATCTTTCCCCCTATCCTAATTTTATAGCATGGGGATAACCCTGTAATAGATATACAAATCAGACAGCGGCTAATCATTGTTCAATGTGTCTTATCGTTTTTTGTAACTGAACCATTTTTCCTGAGAATAACTCTAATAATGAATAATAGTGAAACGCTTGACTGACGGTGGAAAACGTATCATCTTTATGACCAGCTTTAGATGTATGTAGCTAAAACTCTCATCGATGTAAGCGGAATGGTGTTCCTTGGCACTCGCCAACTTGTTGATTAGTGTTCATTTGACCTCTCTTTGATATTTCTTGCGCTGCCGGTCATTTCATTTTGTAGTTCACTGCTCCAATGATTTTGTGGCTCATTGGTTGATCGCTCTCTTGGCCAGTTCATACAATGCTTAAGTGCTTTGCCGGCTTCTCATTTCATTTTCTTCTACAAGTACATCATTCTTTTATTAGTGCTGCACTTTTTCCTGTTAAATGACTTAAAGATTAAAAACAGCATCTATTTTAGGATATTAATCGATAGCTTTATTTTCCATATCAGTCTTTCTTTTCATTTTTTTCCTGATTATTTTCCTTGTTATTTTTCTCTGGTCACAAGATGGCAGGATAACACCAGTAATAGGCGTACTATATTCTATAGCTTTAGGATAATTCAACACTGGAATTCATATAGATTACTTATAGGCAAATATTTGAGTGCATTATTAAAAGACCATCAAACCTAGCGATGGATTTAAAAAAAAAAAGCAAATAAAAATCCTGTTGGCTCCTGGAACAATCTGTGTAGTGATCTGGCAGATAAACAGGGTTTCCTCAGCAGTTGGCGCTATCCTCGTTTCAGCCGGCATGACGTAAGTGATGGTGCGTGCTGTAGCAATGGCTTCTTCCAGGAAAGTAGGTGGGGAAGTTACTTTTTTTGTGGACAGACGAGGCAGTGAAAGCCCACGATTTTTGCTATTCTGATTATTCATGCTTTATAAATACAGAAAAGGGAGCTACTGTATATAAAAGAAAAATACTTTTTTTCTAGTTTCGCTTTTTTTCAACCATATCGAGCACAAGTGGATAAATTTGCTACGATTGAACGGCTCTAGGTAATATTTCTGAAAATGAAAAAGTTATATATTTTGGAATTGTAAGTCAGAAATATATGATTTAAAAGGGTTTGACAACATAATAGTTATCATCCAATGTTGAGTACCTCTCTGACGTGAGTCTTCGACGGTCACTGTCATTATTACAAACTTTATATAATATATCTTATAGAAATATGCTGTGTTTATTCTTCACTAATTAGCCACCTTTTTCCTCTCTTTAGCCCATGGTCAGTGTTTTACATAAGTATTTGTAAACCAAAATCAAAAGTGGAACAATCAGAGGAAAAGTATAAAAGAAACACATCACCACTTCTGTATTTATCACCCATTCCAGGATTTGTCTTTCAAATACTGATGTAAAACACTGACCAAATACTGAATGTGTGAATGTGGCCATAATCATACAATCTAGAAAACAGCAAAAATGTTGCTAAAAAAAGACTGGTGTATTAGAGTATAGCTGACTATTAAAATAAAAAATCAATGGTGAGGGGAGGAATGAGACCAGACAGAGAGGCACAGATTTTATATTTCTACTTTTCATTGAGCATTTTATCTCATCTCAGTGCTGGATTCACAACTACACTGCTCAGTACTGCTGTATAAATGTCCCCCAGTACAGCTACTTCTAAATGTGATACATAGACACAGGAGAACAGGAATGCCTTATATATTTGTATACTATTCTGAAAATTAGAATTACAACCTACAGAAAACTGATGAAAAATTTAAGATGCAAGTCATATAATAGCAAGAAATAGTTATGTTCTTCATACCACTCTACTTGAAATGACTCCCCACTATTACATCAATTTTCCTTAGAAGAGCAAAAAAAATTAAACTAGCCGCTGCAATGAAATGCAAATATGATTCAGATAATCTATTTACAGTGGTCGCTCAAAATACACCGACGCCAGACACAACTGTGTATTATATTGACAGGTACAGCCTCCTTATCTGGGTCAAGATAATCAAGCTCAACAATTTCTTTTTAGCATTTTTGTACTTTTTCATAGAGAATCACTACAAAGAATTAAACATAACTGGAGATGGGAGGCGTCGCGATTAACCCATAGGCCCTGTAAGAGCATATTGACAGCTCCTAATTTCCGTCTATTAGATGGCATGCATTTAATGGTTGCCTACTCATTTAAATTGAATCTGACTTTGGAATTTCACCCCCCAAATTATTTATATGCGAATGTTCCTCTTTCAAAGACAAGTCCAGCAATACTTTTACAAGGACAGGACAGGCCTTTGCTCCACTACTGAGCAATCAGTGTTTGAATTGATATACAAAAGGGCAATCCATCAAGCTAGAGAAGGCAGTTCTGGATGTGGAATAGATCTGGAGTGACAAAGGATTCAGATCTACAGTTAGCTCTTCAGCCTCACTTGCAAATCAATTCAAATGCTGATTTCTCAGTAATGGAGTAAGGGCCCCGTCACACATAGCGACTCACCAGCGATCCCGACAACGATATCAACTTGTCAGGATCGCTGGTGTGTCGCTACATGATCGCTGGTGAGCTGTCAAACAGGCAGCTTCACCAGCGATCAGCACCAGCGACGCCGAGCGCGCGGCGTCGCTGTGTACTTTAGTTACCAGCGCGCTGATGCAGGGAGCTTGTAACTAAGGTACATATCGGGTTTCTAAGGGGCATGCATCACTTAGAAACCAAATGTGTACCTTGGTTACCAGCTCCCTGCATCAGCGCGCTGGTAACGAAGGTACACATTGGGTTTCTAAGCACCGCAACGTGCTTAGAATCTCTGCGTTTACTTTAATTACCAGCGCGCTGATCGCTGATCACTGGTCTCCCGCTTGTCACATGCAGCAATGCGTGCTGGCCAGCGGGAGACCAGCAATCAAAAAAATGTCCTGGCTATTCCGGGACCATCAGTGATACCCGGCAGGGGGGCCTGTCGCTGGTAAGTGTCACACACAGCGATCTCGCTGGTGAGATCGCTGCTGCATCACAAAACTTGTGACTCAGCAGCTATCTCGCTAGCGAGATCGCTGTGTGTGACTGGGGCTTAACGGTTGGCCATGTAAAGTGATTCCTGGACTTGTCTTTGAAAGAGTTGCATGCTTTTAGAATTAGTCTGTGATGTGAAATCCTGCTGACTGATTTTCTTTTAAAGGAGTTTTCTACCTTTAAAAAAAATATGTAAAACCCCTTTAATCCACCTCTGTGGGTAGGATGTCCGGTAGTTCTCACAGCAATATGGCGCAGTGCCTCCAGGAGAATCTTGCTGGGAGTTGTAGTGGGATGTAAGAAGGTCTTTTTCAGCTAGGGGTCGACTTGGGAAACCCCTGTCCACACTCTATACACACTCACCAAAGATGACGTTGAAACAATTAACAGGTTTTTTATTCCAGAGGAATAAATAGTGCTAAATTCAGAGGGCATAACAACAAACATTTACATATAATATCACACAATTTTTGATACAGGTTCAAAATGTTCTTTGCAGTAGGTCTGAACATTAATGATGACACGTCTTCTTTAAGTGACTGCAGAGACACTCCTTCCTAATAACACCCAACGATGGCTGCAGCAATGCCAGTAACACCGTCCAACGACACCGTCCAACGATGGGACCCAGTTGCCGCGGTTGTTGGCGCACTTTGCAGAAGCCATTGGTGCACATAATACAATAGGAACAAAATCCCCTCAACAACGGTTCTTTTATTAACTCCTCAACAGTGAAACCACAAGTCTCAATAATAGCTACTCCTTGATGAAGCAGGTTTGGGAGTCACACAGGGATCTAGTTTGGGGTTGCAGGGTCCAGACTCCTTAGATACAAGGGGTGGATTGTAGACTCGTTCCCCAAGTTAAGTCAGGCGGTGGTGGACATTTCCTGGTAACCTGACTGGTCTGCAGATGTGGTTCAGCTTATACAAATCAAAAAACTGACCGTCACATCCAAACATGAATTAGGTGTGAACAGGTGCCTACCTAAAGTCGCCAACTCATATACAATCAAACAAACAAGGCAGCACTCTGTAGCACTATAACATGCAAACATGAAAATTTAATTGCATTATTGCACTAGAAATATGAAAAATTGAGAATGCTTAGCACATAAATTGGCCAACTCATGTGTACCTGGAAGCCATGGTAAGGCGATTCTCATATACCAGGACCTAACAGTGCCAATCCTCTCTTAGACAGTCTACAACTCTATAGGAACCTAATGTGAATTTTCTTCTAGACTAAAGTTTAATATTTCCATGGAGGACATCTCCTGGTAACCTGACTGGTCTGCAGATGTGGTTCAGCTGCAGGATTATCTTCTCCCCTCACACATTGAGCAGTTGAGCGATTAGCACTCATTCTGTGCCTCTGTCTCCTTCTCTCCAGGATCAGACACTCACATGTCTGACATGGAGGATTGCACACATTGCTCCCCCTGCTACTAGCTCAACCCTTCTTCGCCAACATGATGAAACAATCATTCCCTTCCTCTGCTGCTCCTCTTTCCCGATGATGCAGAGAAGAGCAATGTCTTCTGAGAGTCGTATTCCAGGGCAGTACAGCAAGAGAATCATTGTCTGCTGCTGTGAATGTCTGTTCAATCCCAGCAGCAGCAGTCTCTGTACACATAGGACTCATTCTAGGTGTTACACATGCAACATAAAAAACAAAGCAGATCCTCTCCCTCCACCATACCCAGCACCAGCTCAAATCATTGTTCCAACCTTAGTGTACTTGCTGCAGTGGTGATGTCACGTTGCTAACTCACACATCACCGCTGCAGTCACTCACTGAGCTCAGCAGCTCTGCTAATGTAGATGGCACAAGCGATCCAGCTCAGTGATTTTCCACAGCGGGTATTTGTGCTGTCGACATGACATCACTGCTATAGTAAAAACACTGAGAAGGGCAACAGTGGGAGGCCAGCGCTATTTACTGGGGGATGGAGAACCTTCTCTGGTTGTTAAATTATGTAGATAAAAGCATTTGATGTACATTTTTATTTATAAATGAAAACTGCCTTTAAATAGCTGCAACGTAACAGTACATTTTCCCTAATGTGTAGCTGCAAACAGGTTCTGCCATTATATTCACTGATGGCAAACTGCAAATCAAGTGATCAGATCATCAATACATTCACCATGACTTAGAAAAGCGTTTACTCCAATGTGACAACCATTCAAAGAAAAAATAAATTCAATCATATAGATAATCAGCAGCACAAAAGTCTTTTATCGATGTGTCTAGCTTCTGCACTTTATGATTGCCAGTCTCACAATCGCAAGAAAATAGGTATTAGACCTAATGATGTTTCCAGGAGTCCATCCTGACAGCACTATGGAGGACGTCCTCCTCCTCCTTACAGGGACAGGAAAGCACACGAGAGGTTAAAAGGCCATGTCCCACCCCCTTTCCCTCAGTGATTTGACAAGTACCACAAGGTGGATGATGCTAGTAACGGTTTAATGAAACAATCATATTACAGCATATGACATAACATAATACAACATAGTATAACATAACAGGGAGGGAACTACCCGTGCTGTCAGGATGGACTCCTGGAAACATCATTACCGGTAGGTCTAATACCTATTTTCCAGGACGTCCACCTGACAGCACTATGGAGAGTACCAAAGCACCTCCTCAGGGTGGGATTACTGCTTGGAGAACTTTTCTCCCGAATGCGGTTTGTTGGCCAGCTAACACATCTAGTTTGTAGTGTTTGCAGAATGTATTAAGACTAGCCCAGGTTGCCGCTCGACAAATTTGATCAACTGACGCCCCCGCCCGCTCGGCCCATGAGGCCGATACCGCCCTTGTAGAGTGGGCTTTTAAGGAATCAGGCGGGCTGGCGCCTTCAGCCTGGTAAGCGTCCGAGATTACTGAGGTAATCCAACGCGCTATGGACGCCTTAGAGGCCTTCTTCCCTTTATTCCTACCACCAAAGAGAACGAACAGGTTCGGGTCGATACGCCAACTATTGGTGGCCTCTAGGTATTCTATAACTGCGCGCCTCACGTCTAGCGAGTGGAGCCGCCGCTCCTTCTCATTTCGGGGATTATCGCAGAAAGAGGGTAACACTACCTCCTGGTTCAGATTTCTTGTAGAGGCTACCTTCGGGGTAAATGCCGGGTCTAACCTTAGGATTATACTATCCTCTCTTATCTGGAGGTATGGATCCTTAGTGGATAGGGCCTGGATCTCCCCTATTCTTTTGGCCGTGGTAATGGCTACTAGAAAGGCCGTTTTACGAGTGAGAGCAGGGATGGCTATCTTCTCACTAAGGGCGAAAGTGTCCGAGCAGAGGAACCGAAGTACCAGGCCCAGGTCCCATGGCGGGGTGAGCTGCCTAATCGTGGGGCGCAGGCGCTGTGTGGCTTTTATAAACCTTATCACCCAGGGATGTGCAGCTAACTGATAATCATAGAAGGCGCTCAAAGCTGAAACCTGGACTTTTAGAGTACTGGGCTTGAGGCCTTTATTAAAACCTGCCTGCAGGAACCCTAGTATGTTAGGGAGATCCGGGGTACCTGCCACGAGCCCGGACCTGCCACCCTCCAAACAGAATCTCTTCCATATCTTCCGATAAATTGCCGACGTCACCGGCTTCCTGCTGGCCTGTAGGGTGGATATGACCTGCTCCGACAATCCTTTTGCCTTCAGGATGTCCCTCTCAGGATCCAAGCCGATAGATGGAGTCTTGCTGGGTCCGGGTGGTGGATCGGGCCCTGGTGGATGATGTTCTCCCACAAGGGCAGCTCGACTGGATCTTCTACTGCCATGGCTCCCAGAAGGGAAAACCAGCTTCTCCTCGGCCAGTATGGCACTATCAATATCACTCTTGCGTGGTCCTCGCGTATCTTTCTGAGCACTGCCGGTATGAGGGCCAGTGGTGGGAACGCATAAGAGAGGGATTCTCCCCAAGTCTGACTCAGGGCGTCTACGCCCTCTGGATGGTCCATCGGATTTAGGGAGTAGAATCTGGGAACCTTCGAGTTCTTGCGGCTTGCGAAGAGATCTATACTGGGGTTCCCCCAGCGCTGACAAAGCTGGTTGAAGATCTCTATGTTCAGTTCCCACTCTGTCGGGTGGATCTGTTGTCTGCTCAGGTAGTCCGCCACTTCGTTTTGGGAACCCTCTAGATGTACCGCGGTCACGGATCGAACTGTCCGTTCTGCCCACGTGAATATCTTTTCCGCCAGTGCCTGTAGTGGTTGATGCCTGGTTCCTCCTTGGTGTTTCAGGAATGCCACTGTCGTTGTATTGTCGGATAAAATGCGAACATGACGACTCTTTAGTACCGACCGGTTTCTCCGCAACGCTTCCCAGACCGCGAAGAGTTCCTTGAAATTGGAGGATCTGGCCTTGATGCTTGCTGGCCACTTCCCCTGGAAGATCTTCCCTTCTATGTGGGCTCCCCATCCCCACGCACTTGCGTCTGTGGTGACTACCACGTATGGAGAGGTTGTCCAATGCACGCCCACCTGAAGGTTCCTGGCCTGTAACCACCAGCGAAGGGACTCCTTTACTCGTCCTGAGAGTCTTAGGGGTTTGTCTAGCGACGCCTGACTCCTGTCCCACCTCGCGAGAATTTCTCTTTGTAACAACCGCGAGTGGAATTGGGCCCAACGGACACACTGGATGCAGGCCGTCATGAGGCCCAGGACCTCCATTGCTTCCCTTATGGAGCATTGACGCTTCAACAGACCTCTGGTTCTGGCCTGAATGGACTTCTGCTTCTGCTCGGGTAGCCAGGATATTCTGTCGGCTGAGTCTAGGAGGACTCCCAGGAATACCTTTCTGGTGTTTGGTGTGAGGTCCGACTTCTCCCAGTTGATCACCCAGCCCAGGAACTCCATCACAGTAGTTGTTCGGATCCTGTCTCAGATGAGTGCTTCTTTGGATCTTGCCACCAGTAAGAAGTCGTCCAGGTACGGCACAATCACAATACCCTGATCTCTCAGGTAGGCCACCACCTCTACCACCAGCTTTGTAAAGATCCTGGGAGCTGAGGCCAGCCCGAATGGAAGACCCTGGAACTGGAAATGGCAGGTCCGGGCTAGTGAACTGATCGCGAACCTTAGTAGGCTTTGGGATGAGGGATGAATAGGAACCTGATAATATGCCTTTTTTAAGGTCTAGGGTGCACATAACTGCGTCCCTGTCTATCAGAGGAATTGCGGATCGGATTGATTCCATCCGGAACCTCCTGTATCTGACCCAAGCATTTAGTGGCTTCAGGTTTATGATGGTGCGGGCCTCGCCGGATTTCTTTGTAATTGCAAACAGGGAAGAGTAGTGACCTTTTCCTCTTTCTGATGGTGAAACTGGTATTATGACCCCTGAGTCTAACATGTCCTGAAGATCCGACCACATTGCGGAGTCCTCCTGGACGACAGTGGGGGCAATATATCTGTCGGGGGGAGGAGAATAGAGCTCTATCCTGTAACCTTCGCTGATGGTTCTGAGGACCCACTGATTATTGGTGACTCGCGACCAGTTTGCTGCAAAGTGGCGAAGTCTTCCCCCAATGCCTATGGCGTCATTGTCTCCTCGACCTAGATGTCGATGCAAATGGGGGACCTCTGTTCTTCCCACTTTGGCTGAAGGAGCCTCTGTAGGAGCTTCTATTAGACCTCGCCCGGCCCCTAAACTCTGACTGTCCTCTGAAGAAGGAGCCTCTCCGAAAGGACTGGGACCGCCTGGGCTTTTCTTCCGGAAATCCCTTATTCTTATCAGACACCAGCTCAAGGATATTATCCAGGGCTGGACCAAACACCCTCAGACCCGAGAAAGGGATGGCACATAACTTGGCCTTAGAAGGGTTATCCCCCGACCAGGATTTAAGCCAGACTGCTCTCCGGGCCGCATTAGAGAGGGAGCTGTTTCTGGCCGCAAACCTAACTGATTCCGCTGACGTATCCGACAGGAACGCCGTGGCTGATTTCAAAAGAGGAAGAGATGCTAGTATCTCTGACCTCGGGGTCTTGTTGGTTAGGTTTTCCTCCAACTGCCCCAACCACAGGAACATAGACCTGGCCACCGAGGTGGCTGCTATGTTGGCTCTAATCAGGGCCGCCGACGTCTCCCATGTTCTTTTTAACAAGACGTCCGCCTTTCTATCCATTGGGTCTCGAAGACCGGATGAGTCCTCGGCTGGGATAGCCGATTTCTTCGTAACCTTGGCAACCGGGACGTCGATCTTAGGGACTTCTTCCCACGCCCGAGTTTCCTCGGGATCGAAGGGCAGTCTATTTTTAAAGCTTCGGGAGAGTGTCAACCGACGCTCTGCTTCCTTCCACTCCTCCTGGATCATTGCTTTGATGTGCTTGCTCACAGGGAACACCACCTGTTTGCGGGACACCAGTCCTCCAAACATTAAGTCCTGTCTGGACTGTGGCTTAGGGACTTCTTCCATCTGCATGGTATTTCTGACCGCGTGTACCAGCTCGTCCGTATCCTCCAGTCTGAATAGGTACTTCCTGTTCTGTTCCTGACTATCCCCCAGGATCTCGCCTTCTTCCTCCTGATCTGAGTTCCGGAAATCGGATTCCTCGCTAGGGCTCGCCTCTGATACTGGGACTGGTTCCCACCTCGGACGCTTGCGACCTGGCCCAGGGCTGGGGGATCGACGCCGGGACGTAGAGGCCTGAATCTCTTCCCTTATCAGCGACCTCATTTCGGAGAGCAGAGATGGCTGTTCCTCGCCTATGACTCTGGAGGTACAGGGACCGCATAGGGTCTTGCTATAGGTGTCTGGCAGCTTTACTCTGCACACCGGACATCTGACTGATTTGGCGGTGGCTTTCGCCGGGTCCTTCCCCGAGGGGGACTCAGCCGGGGTTCCCTTTTCCTGATAATATAAGGGGCACCTCATCAGATCTGGGCTGTGGGGACGGGTGGGGAGGGTGGTCTGCGCTATGCGCACTTACCCCTCCACCAGATGCAGTGTTGCCTTCCATTCCCTGGCGTCCGATGCAGTCACACAGCCTGGAACCACCTGTGACGCTGGAGAACGCTTTGGTCCAGGAGCGCGCGCGCCCTGGATTTGAAACCGGCGTCTGACGTCACCGGATGTGACGCTGGTAAGCCGCGCCTCCACTTCCTGCCGGGCATCTGCGCGCGACCACGCTCGGCGCGTGCAGGGAGCCGTTCCTGCTATGGTGCTCCGGCCTCCACTGCCCAGCGTCGGCGACGTCCTGCGGGTACTCGGCCCGCCGCCCCACTTCTGTCGGTGCCCGCATGGCCAGCCGCCTGCGGGGAGCCGACCCGTCCTGGAGCCGAGAGCCCCCCCACCGGGAGGAACGGCTCCCTCCAGGAGCGCCGTCCTGCTCCTGGCCTTTGGAGCCGAGGGACTCCCCACCGGGAAGTTTCGGCCCCGGGACCTCTTGACAGGGGAAGGATTGGACCGGCCGCACGATCCCCTGGGTCCCTCCGGTAAGCTCTCGCGTGTCCCTCCGTGCAGGGACAGGAAAAACACTGAGGGAAAGGGGGTGGGACATGGCCTTTTAACCTCTCGTGTGCTTTCCTGTCCCTGTAAGGAGGAGGAGGACGTCCTCCATAGTGCTGTCAGGTGGACGTCCTGGAAATATGAAATCTTGGGAAATAATAGGATGCGCTCTATAGATTTGCGTTCTTGCTGTTTTATTACACATTTTTTCATAAGGTTTATTGTAATAAGAAAACCAATTTGGATATCAAGGAACTGAGCCCTAGTGAGTGATCAATCCGGGAAAACCTTTGGGTTACAGCTTTACCACCCAAGTTCAGGGGGGCTTTATTTTACCCGGGTTATCATATAGTTGCTCAGGGTAGTATTTCTTGAAGCATGGCATTTAGAAATAATATGTTTTGTGCATTATATGATTTTCTAGACCAGCATAAAATAGAGCAAGGTTCCCTAACTCCAGTCCTCAAGGCCCACCAACAGGTCATGTTTTCAGGATTTCCTTAGCATTGCTCAGATGATAATTGCTTCACCTGTGCAATACAAAGGAAATCCTGAAAACATGACCTGTTGGTGGGCCTTGAGTACATTGTCCATTTTAGGACATTTGAGGACTGGAGTTGGGGAACCCTGGATTAGAGTAATCCTGTGTAAAGTGTATGTGTGCCTCTCTTTCCTAATTGTCTATGGCTTCAGGTCTTCAAAGATTGTATTACCTTGGCCATATTTTTATTGAAGGGATAACCGGATGTGGTAGTGCGCTGAGCTCGTCCCGTTATGTGCTGATATGATATGCATTACTCTATGTATTGATCGAAACACTAGGATATCGAGTCAGAGATATTTGCTTTGATGTCTAAAATAAATGAACGTCTGAGATACTTAAAGAATGTGTAAAATATCATATTTATCCAATTTCTATGATATTCATAGTAGTATAGATTTATTAGGTTCTTATGAAGTGACAATTATGAAATATGGCCTTGTAGCAATTCTGACTTCCAGGTGACGACTGTTTAATATCTGTGTATTGTATTGTTATAGCTGATATTTCACTCGATTCCTCCCATCATTTTGATTGAAATTGTCATCACTTTACAGTGATCGCAGTAGATGTCTTAATATTAGAATTATGGACTGTAGACGTGTATCACTTATAATCATAATGATTTATTCTGCTTTTCCAATGTGTCCTTAAAAAATGTCTGTCCTTGATTTTTTGCTTAGCTGTTGAGAAAAAACAAAAAGTTAAGTTTGCAACTCTGCTCTGGAACCATACGGTGGATTTCATAAAAACATAAAAGGGCAGTGGGGATAAAGTAGAAGCAAAAACTAGCCACATTTGACCTTTTGACTTTCCTCCTTTAACCCATGTCCAGTGTTAGGGTATGTGCACACGTAGTTTTCTTGGTGTGTGGATTTTGTAGAGAAAACCGCAGGTAAATCCGCAGGACAAAAGTCCAGCGGTTTATCTGCGGCTTTGCCCTGCGGTTTTACACCTCATAATGGATGAGGTGTAAAACTGCAGCGTTTCTGCGCCAAACAATTGACAGCTTTTTTAAATTCCCATAGGAAATAAAGGTACTGTACAACGCAGAAGAATCTGCTGCGGACCCGCAGCTGCAGAAACGCTGCGGAAACGCAGCAGAATCCGCACCGTGTGCACATACCCTAAGGGATCGGTAAACAGAGCAATATTATTGGGCAACTGCCTAACTATAAAGAGAGATGCGCCTCTTATTAATATTATCTTTTCATGTCTCTTACTTGTAGTCCTGTCTAAGAGAAATGCCAAGGACGAAAAGGAAGCTGCAGCTGAACATCTGGAGACAGCTTCTTGTAATACTGAATTAATGAACAGGTGCATGTATGGAGTGGCCAATATACAAACATCCACATGGAAAGGTGAAGAAATGTTGGGCACATAAAGAGGTGAGTCCCTAGAGATTAGGGTCCGTCCTATGAGGTCACCTTGTCTCTGGTGAATGACTTACATGTGTTTTATACATTTAGTAAAGTAGCTAATGTTTTACAGTGAAGGAAATAAGTATTTGATCCCCTACCAACCATTAAGAGTTCTGGCTCCTATAGACCAGTTAGACGCTCCTAATCAACTCGTTACCTGCATAAAAGACAGCTGTCTTACATAGTCCCCTTCATAAAAGACTCCTGTCCACAGACTCAATTAATCAGTCAGACTCTAACCTCTACAGCATGGGCAAGACCAAAGAGTTTTATAAGGATGTCAGGGACAAGATCATAGACCTGCACAAAGCTGGAATGGGTGGAATGGGCTACAAAACCATAAGTAAGACGTTCAGTGAGAAGAAGGCAACTATTGGTGCAATAGTAAGAAAATGGAAGAAATACAAATGACTGTCAATCGACATCAATCTGGATCACTTACAAAATCATCAAGGAATCAAATAATTATTTCCTTCACTGTATATGTGTGTAGAAATAGTGAAATGTATGTATTCATTAATCACAGTGTGCTGATAGGATATATATATATCCTATATATAGGGAAAAAAGTATTTAGTCAGCCACCAATTGTGCAAGTTCTCCCACTTAGAAAGATGAAAGAGGCCTGTAATTGACATCATAGGTAAACCACAACTATGAGAGACAAAATGAGAAAACAAATCCAGAAAATGACCTTTGTCTGATTTTGCAAGATTTATTTAGCAAATTATAGTGGAAAATAAGTATTTGGTCACCTAAAAATATGCAAGATTTTTGGCTCTCACAGGCCTGTAACTTCTTCTTTAAGAGGCTCCTCTGTCCCACTCATTACCTGTAGTAATGGCACCTGTTTGAACTTATCAGTATAAAAGACACCTGTCCACAACCTCAAACAGTCACACTCCAAACTCCACTATGGTGAAGACCCAAGAGTGGTCGAAGGACACCAGAAACAAAATTGTAGCCCTGCACCAGGCTGGGAAGACTGAATCTGCAATAGGCAAGCAGCTTGGTGTGATTAAATCAACTGTGGGAGAAATAATAAGAAAATGGAAGACATACAAGACCACTGATAATCTCCCTCAATCTGGGGCTCCACGCAAGAGCTCACCACGTGGGGTCAAAATGATCACGAGAACGGTGAGCAAAAATCCCAGAAGCACACGAGGAGACTTAGTGAATGACCTGCATAGAGCTGGGACCACTGTAACAAAGGCTACAATCAGTAACACATTTCGCCGCCAGGGACTCAGATCCTGCAGTGCCAGACGTGTCTCCCTGCTTAAGCCAGTACATGTCTGGGCCCATCTGAAGTTTGCTAGAGAGCATTTGGATTATCCAGAAGATTATTGGGAGAATGTCATATGGTCTGATGAAAAGAAAGTAGAACTTTTTGGTAGAAACAAAACTCGTCATGTTTGGAGGAGACAGAATGTTGAGTTGCATCCAAAGAACACCATACCTACTGTGAAGCATGAGAGTGGAAACCTAATGCTTTTGGGCTGTTTCTCTGGAAAGAGACCAGGACAACTGATCCGTGTACATGAAAGAATAAATAGGGCCATGTATCGTGAGATTTTGAATGCAAACCTCCTTCTATCAGCAAGGGCATTGAAGATGAAATGTGGATGGGTCTTTCAGCATGATAATGATCCCAGGCACACCGCCAGGGCAATGAAGGAGTGACTTTGTAAGAAGCATATGAAGGTCCTGGAGTGCCCTAGCCAGTCTCCAGATCTCAACCCCATAGAAAACCTTTTGAGGGATTTGAAAGTCTGTGTTGTCCAGCCACAGGCCCAAAACATCACTGCTTTACAGATCTGCATGGAGGTATGGGCTAACAAACAACCAACAGTGTGTTCTAACCTTGTGAAGACTTACAGAAAACGTTTGACCTCTGTCATTGCCAACAAAGGATATATAACAAAATATTGAGATGATCTTTTGTTAATGACCAAATACTTCTTTTCCACCATAATTTACAAAATAAATCTTGCCAAATCAGACAAGGTGATTTTCTGGATTTGTTTTCGATTTACCGTATATACTCGAATATAAGTCGAGTTTTTCAGCCCCCATTTTGGGCTGAAAAAGACCCCCCTCGACTTATATTCGGGTCACGGTTCAAACTTACCTGGTCCCCGTCGTCTCCATGGTCCCCGGTATATGTCTGCGGTCCCCTGCAGCCTGTCAGTGTCCCGGCAGCGGCGGGTGATAGGGCCGCGGCGGCGGCGTTACAAGTTGCTGCGCGCCGCTCTCTCCCACCTTCCGTCTTCTGGCAGTGACGTACAGGGGGCACGATGAGGTGGATAGCACGTGCCCTCTGCCTGAGTCACTGAAGAGCCGGCAATGCTCAGGGGCAGCAGCAACATGATAGGATTACCGGTAATCCTATCACTTGGCCAATAAATTATCATGCATTGGGGCCACTATTACGGTACTCACTGTGCAGCATTTATGGGGGCATATGTTGTGCAGCATTACGGTCCTGGTATTTGGGCCACCATTATTCACTGTGCAGCATTTATGGGGGCATATGTTGTGCAGCATTACGGTCCTGGTATTTGGGCCACCATTATTCACTGTGCAGCATTTATGGGGGCATATGTTGTGCAGCATTACGGTATTTGGGCCACCATTATTCACTGTGCAGCATTTATGGGGGCATATGTTGTGCAGCATTACGGTACCGGTATTTGGGCCACCATTATCCACTGTGCAGCATTTATGGGGGCATATGTTGTGCAGCATTACGGTACCGGTATTTGGGCCACCATTATTCACTGTGCAGCATTTATGGGGGCATATGTTGTGTAACATTATGGTATTTGGGCCACCATTATTCACTGTGCAGCATTTATGGGGGCATATGTTGTGCAGCATTACGGTACCGGTATTTGGGCCACCATTATTCACTGTTCAGCATTTATGGGGGCATATGTTGTGCAGCATTATGGTATTTGGGCCACCATTATTCACTGTGCAGCATTTATGGGGGCATATGTTGTGCAACATTATGGTATTTGGGCCACCATTATTCACTGTGCAGCATTTATGGGGGCATATGTTGTGCAGCATTACGGTACCGGTATTTGGGCCACCATTATTCACTGTGCAGCATTTATGGGGGCATATGTTGTGCAGCATTAGGGTATTTGGGCCACCATTATTCACTGTGCAGCATTTATGGGGGCATATGTTGTGCAGCACTACGGTATTTGGGCCACCATTATTCACTGTGCAGCATTTATGGGGGCATATGTTGTGCAGCATTACGGTACCGGTATTTGGGCCACCATTATTCACTGTTCAGAACCACAGGAAATGAAAAAAAATCATTTCACAGTCGTTCTTTCATGTTTGGCTAATGGAACTAAGCTGCGGCCTGTCATTATTTTTAAAAGAAAGACCCTGCCTAAAAAGGTCCAATTCCCACCATGAATTACAGTGCGCGCTCATATTTAAAGGCTGGATGGATGAAGATGGAACAAAAAAATGGCTGGAAGAAATTTGGAATGGACGACCAGGAACAGCCTTAAAGAAAAAACTATCATTGCTAGTTTGGGATATGTTCAGATGTGATGACATCAAAAAATTGGCAAAGTCTTCTCAAGTTACTTTGGTGGTTATTCTAAGTGGACTTACATCTGTATTGCAGCCCCTAGATGTGTGTTTAACCCCTTCACCCCCAAGGGTGGTTTGCACGTTCATGACCGGGCCAATTTTTACAATTCTGACCACTGTACCTTTATGAGGTCATAACTCTGGAACGCTTCCATGGATCCCGGTGATTCTGACATTGTTTTCTCGTGACATATTGTACTTCATGTTAGTGGTAAAATTTCATTCAAATAACTTGCGTTTATTTGTGAGAAAAACGGAAATTTGGCAAAAATTTTGAAAATTTCGCAATTTTCCAACTTTGAATTTTTATGCCCTTAAATCACAGAGATACGGCACACAAAAAACTTGATAACTAACATTTCTCACATGTTTACTTTACATCAGCACAATTTTGGAACCAAAATGTTTTTTTTGTTAGGAAGTTATAAGGGTTAAAAGTTGACCAGCGATTTCTCATTTTTACAACACCATTTTATTTTTAGGACCACATCACATTTGAGGTCACTTTGAGGGGTCTATATGATAGAAAATACCCAAAAGTGACACCATTCTAAAAACTGCACCCCTTAAGGTGCTCAAAACCACATTCAAGAAGTTTATTAACCCTTTAGGTGCGTCACAGGAATTTTTTTGAATATTTAAAAAAAAATGAACATCTAACTTTTTTTCACAAAAAAAATACTTCAGGTTCAATTTTTTTTATTTTACCAAGGGTAACAGGAGAAATTGGACTGCAAAAGTTATTGTGCAATTTGTCCTGAGTACGCTGATACCTGATATGTGGGGGGGAACGACTGTTTCGGCGCATGGCAGAGCTCAGAATGGAAGGAGCGCCGTTTGACTTTTTCAATGCAAAATTGGCTGGAATTCAGATCGGACGCCATGTCACGTTTGGAGAGTCCCTGATGTACCTAAACAGTGGAAACCCCCTACAAGTGACCCCATTTTGGAAACTAGACCCCCCCAAGGAACTTATCTTGATATGTGGTGAGAACTTTGAACCCACAAGGGCTTTACTTGCTAGAGATGGGGTGCACCTTACGAAGACTGGTAAGCATGTATTTGGAAGTCGCCTTGCTACACTTGTAAGGAGAGCTTTAAACTAGAACAACATGGGAAGGGAAGCAAAAGACCAGAAAAAGCCATACACCTGACAAATGCTATTGAGAACTCTGCTATTAGAAGTGGAAAGGAAGAACAAAGACGAAAGAATCTAATTAATAAAAATATTGGAGAAAGAGAAACCAATCACAAACTAAAATGTTTCTATACTAATGCACAAAGCATGGGCAACAAACAAGGAGAATTGGAACTACTAACACAGGAAAAGAAATATGATGTCATTGGAATCACTGAAACTTGGTGGGACAATACACATGATTGGAATACAAGACTAGAAGGATACAACTTATTTGCAAGAAACAGACGTGATAAACGAGGAGGGGGTGTCGCATTGTATGTTAGAAACGCGTAGATCTGCACAGAGATTGAAGCTTCAGAGACTGGGAGTTCTGTGGAAACTGTTTGGGTAAGAATACAAGGACAGAACAATGGAAAGGACACCATTGTAGGCATTTACTACAGGCCGCCTGTGCAAGCTGAAGCTATGGATGAACTCTTTATGCATCAAATGGCCAAGTTCTCCAAAAAATATGACATAGTTGTCATGGGAGATTTCAACTATCCAGACATTTGTTGGGAATCTCTCTCAGGCAAAACTAACAGGTCAAGGAAATTCTTATCCTCTCTTGCTGACAACTTTATCTTCCAAAAGGTAAGGGAGAAAACAAGGGGAACTGCTACCTTGGATCTAATCCTTATAAACAGGGAGGAAATGGTTGAGGAGGTAAAAGTGGCTGGGACCCTAGGAGGTAGCGACCATGCTATTTTAGAATTTTGGATAACTAGAGGCGGAAGACCTGTGAAGACTCAGACGTCAAGGTTAGATTTCAGAAAGGCAGATTTTAAGGGATTCAGAAAGAGAATTGGAGGGATCCAATGGCTGGATATCCTTAAAGACAAAAATGTCCAGGAAGGATGGGAAATCTTGAAAAATGAAATTCTCAAAGCACAGTTGTTAACAATTCCGAGAAGAGGGAAGAATAGGAAGCAGTTAAGGAAACCAGGATGGATGAACACAGAACTTAAGCACATGCTAAAAAGGAAGAAAAAAATGTTTATAAAATGGAAAGAGGGAGGCATATCTAAAGAAGAATATAATGCTGTCTGCAGAACCTGCAGGGCACAAATCAGATTATCTAAAGCTGAAAATGAATTGAGGCTTGCAAGAGATGTCAAAAGCAATAATAAAGGATTTTGGGGATATGTCAAAAGTAAAAGAAAAGTCAAAGATGCTATAGGATTTTTACAGGATGAAAATGATGAAATGGTAAGACAGGATGTTGAGAAGGCTGAACTTTTAAATTCCTATTTTGCATCTGTTTTCTCTCAGAAAGGAAATGTAACATCAACTGTTATTCACTGTCCTATTAAGGGAATAGAAGAATCCAGGATATCTATAAACAGAAAGATAGTGAGGAAACACTTAGCTAGCCTAAATGAATTCAAGTCTCCAGGTCCAGATGAATTACACCCCAGAGTACTGAAGGAGATAGCAGAAGAAATTTTTGAACCCCTCTCTATAATCTTTGAAAATTCTTGGAGAACAGGAGAAGTGCCAGAAGACTGGAGAAGAGCAAATGTTGTTCCTATCTTCAAAAAGGGGAAGAAGGTGGACCCAGGTAACTATAGGCCGGTGAGTCTGACTTCTATACCAGGAAAGATCTTTGAACAAATTATTAAACAACATGTATGTCAATACCTGGATAAGAATGAAGTGATTAAACAGAGTCAGCATGGGTTTGTAACTAATAAGTCATGTCAGACTAACTTAATTTCCTTCTATGACGGTATCACTGATTGGTTGGATCAAGGAAATGCTGTAGATATAGTATATATTGACTTCAGCAAAGCATTTGACAAAGTCTCTCATACAATCCTTATTGAAAAAATGATTAAGTATGGAATGGACAAGGCAACTGTTAGGTGGATTCATAACTGGCTTAGTGATCGGACCCAAAGAGTGGTCGTAAATGGCTGCACATCCAGTTGGAAGAATGTCTCAAGTGGGGTACCACAGGGCTCTGTCCTGGGCCCTGTATTGTTCAACATCTTTATCAACGATTTAGATGAAGGAATTGAGGGTAAACTGATTAAATTTGCTGATGACACAAAGCTAGGAGGGATAGCTAATACTAGAGAAGAGAGAGAGAGGATTCAAAAAGATTTAAATAAACTGGAGAAGTGGGCAGCAACTAACAGAATGGTTTTTAACAGGGAGAAATGCAAAGTACTACATCTGGGCAATAAAAATGGAAAAAGCATATATAGAATGGGAGGAATAGGGCTAAGTGACAGCACATGTGAAAAAGACTTGGGTATACTAATAGATCACAGACTGAATATGAGTCAACAGTGTGATGCAGCAGCAAAAAAGGCAAATGCAATTCTAGGATGTATTAACAGAAGCATACAGTCTAGATCACGTGAAGTCATTATTTCCCTCTACTCCTCTTTGGTCAGACCTCATCTGGAATATTGTGTCCAGTTTTGGGCACCACATTTTAAAAAAGACATCAACAAACTGGAGCAAGTTCAGAAAAGAGCGACCAGAATGGTGACCGGTCTGCAAACCCTGTCTTATGAGGAAAGGTTGCAGGATTTGGGAATGTTTAGTTTGCAAAAGAGAAGACTGAGAGGAGACTTAATAGCTGTCTACAAATATCTAAAGGGCTGTCACATTGTAGTAGGATCAACTTTATTCTCATTTGCACAAGGAAAGACTAGAATCAATGGGATGAAACTGAATGGGAGGAGACACAGATTAGATATTAGAAAAAACTTTTTGACAGTTAGAGTGATCAATGAGTGGAACAGGCTGCCACGAGAAGTGGTGAGTTCTCCTTCAATGGAAGTCTTCAAACAGAGGCTGGACAGACATCTGACTGGGATGATTTAGCGAATCCTGCTTTGAGCAGGGGGTTGGACCAGATGGCCCAGGAGGTCCCTTCCAACTCTACGATTCTATGATTCTATGATTCTATGATTTACAGAAGTTTATAACGTACAGCGGTACAATTAAAAAATCATATTTTTTCCACAAAAATTATCTTTTCACCCCAATTTTTATTTTCCCAAGGGTAACAGGACCCTAAAAGTTATTGTGCAATTTGTCCTGAGTACGCTGATACCCCACATGTGGGGGTAAACCACTATTTGGGCGCATGGCAGAGCTCGGAAGGGAAGCATCGCCATTTGACGTTTTTGGCTGGAATTGAGATCGGACATCATGTCGCGATTGGAAAACCCCTGATGTACCAAAACAGTGGAAACCCCCACAAATTACACCATTTTAGAAACTAGACCCCCTAAGGAACTTATCTAGATGTGTGGTGAGAACTTTGAACCCCCAAGGGCTTCACAGAAGTTTATAACATACAGCCGTACAATTAAAAAATCATATTTTTTCCACAAAAATGATCTTTTCACCCTCAATTCTTATTTTTCCAAGGGTAACAGGACCCTAAAAGTTATTGTGCAATTTGTCCTGAGTACGCTGATACCCCACATGTTGGGGTAAACCACTATTTGGGCGCATGGCAGAACTCGGAAGGGAAACAGCGCCATTTGACGTTTTTGGCTGGAATTGAGATCGGACACCATGTCGCGATTGGAAAACCCCTGATGTACCTAAACAGTGGAAATCCCCGACAAATGACACCATTTTGTAAACTAGACCCCCCAAGAAACTTATCTAGATGTGTGGTGAGCACTTTGAACCCCCCAGTGCTTCACAGAAGTTTATAACGCCCGGGCGTGAAAATAAAAAATTCGTATTTTTTCCACAAACATGATCTTTTAGTCACCATTTTTTTATTTTCCCAAGGGTACCAGGAGAAATTGGACCCCAAAAGTTGTTGTCCAATTTGTCCTGAGTATGCTGATACCCCATATGTGGGAGAAAACTACTGTATGGGCACACGTCGGGGCTCGGAAGGGAAGTAGTGACGTTTTGGAATGCAGACTTTGATGGAATGGTCTGCGGGTGTCATGTTGCCTTTGGAGAGCCCCTAATGTACCTAAACAGTGGAAACCCCCCACAAATGACCCCATTTTGAAAACTAGACCCCCTAAGGAACTTATCTAGATGTGAGGTGAGCACTTTGAACCCTCAAAGGCTTCACAGAAGTTTATAATGCCCGGGCATGAAAATAAAAAAATCTTATTTTTTCCACAAACATGATCAATTAGTCCCCAATTTTTTTATTTTCCCAAGGGTAACAGGAGAAATTGAACCCCAAAAGTTGTTGTCCAATTTGTCCTGAGTACGCTGACACCCCATATGTGGGAGAAAACTACTGTATGGACACACGTCAGGGCTCGGAAGGGAAGTAGTGACGTTTTGGAATGCAGACTTTGATGGAATGGTCTGCGGGTGTCATGTTGCCTTTGGAGAGCCCCTAATGTACCTAAACAGTGGAAACCCCCACAAATGACCCCATTTTGGAAACGAGACCCCCTAAGGAACTTATCTAGATGTGTGGTGAGCACTTTGAACCCCCAAGGCCTTCACAGAAGTTTATAATGCCCGGGCATGAAAATAAAAAAATCGTATTTTTTCCACAAACATGATCAATTAGTCCCCAATTTTTTTATTTTCCCAAGGGTAACAGGAGAAATTGCACCCCAAAAGTTGTTGTCCAATTTGTCATGAGTACGCTGACACCCCATATTTGGGAGAAAACTACTGTATGGACACACGTCGGGGCTCGGAAGGGAAGCAGTGACATTTTGGAATGCAGACTTTGATGGAATGGTCTGCGGGTGTCATGTGCGTTTGGAGAGCCCCTTATGTACATAACTATTGAAACTCCCCACAAGTGACCCTATTTTGGACACTAGGCTCCCCACGTAACTTATCTAGATGTGTGGTGAGCACTTTGAACCCCCAAGTGCTTCACAGAAGTTTATAACGCTCGGACGTGAAAATAAAAAAATCATTTTTTTCCACAAAAATGATATTTTTGCCCCCAATTTTTTATTTTCCTAAGGGTAACAGGAGAAATTGGACCCCAAAAATTGTTTTGCAATTTGACCTGAGTAGGCTGATACCCTACATGTGGGGGTAAAACACTGTTTGGGCGCATGGCAGAGCTTGGAAGGGAAGGAGCACCATTTGACTTTTTCAACTCAGAATTGGCTGGAATTGATATCAGACGCCATGTTGCATTTGGAGAGCCCCTGATGTGCCCAAACAGTGGAAACCCCCAATTCTAACTCCAACCCGAGCCCCAACACACCCCTAACCCTAATCTCAGCCCTAACCCTAACCTAACCCTAACCCTAGCCCTAACCCTAATGGAAAAATGGAAATAAATACATTTTTTTTATATTATTATTTTTCCCTAACTAAGGGGGTGATAACGGGGGGGTTTGATTTACTATTCATGGCAGTTTTTATGTTTGGCGGCTTTCACACGCTAAAAGACGCTTTTTATTGTAAAAATAGTTTTTGCATCACCACATATTGAGCGCTATAATTTTTCCGTATTTTGACCCACCGAGTCATGTGAGGTCTTATTTTTTGCGGGACGAGTTGACATTTTTATTGGTACCATTTTCGGGCACGTGACATTTTTTGATTGCTTTTTATTCCGATTTTTGGACGCAGAATGAACAACAGCGTTTCATGAATTTCTTTTGGGGGGGTGCGTTTACACCGTTCCGCGTGCGATAAAATTGATAAAACGGTTTTATTCTTCGGGTCAGTACTCTTACAGAGATACCTTATTTAGGTAGTTTTTTTATGTTTTGTCGGTTTTATGCAATGAAACCTATTTTATATAAAAAATAATTATTTTTGCATCGCTTTATTCTGCGAGCTAAAACTTTTTAATTTTTTCGCTGATGATGCTGTGTGGTGGCTCGTTTTTTGCGGGACAAGATGACGTTTTCAGCGGTACCATGGATATTTATATGCGTCTTTTTGATCGCGCGTTATTACACTTCTTGTTTGGCGGTATGATAATAAATCATTATTTTTTGCTTCGTTTTTTATTTTTATTTTTTAAGGGGTTTGCTAAAGGGGTTAACTAATGGGACAGTTTTATAGGGCGGGTCGTTACGGATGCGGAGATACCTAATATGTGTACTTTTATTGTTTTTTTTTCATTTCTGAAAAATGGATTTATTTGGGGGAATATTTTTTTTTTTCTAATTTATTTGGCGATTTTTTTTTTTATTTATTTTAATACTTTTTTTTATTTTTTTTTTACTTTATTAAATAGTCCCAGGGGGGACATCACTGTCCTGTGACAGATCGCTGATCTGTCACATCACAGATCATTGTGCCGGGTGTCAGCTGTGATAATCAGCTGACACCCGGCCGCGATCAGCGGCGCTCACCACGTGGGCGCCGCTGATCGCGGTAGACGTACTATCCCGTCCATGGGCATAGGGGCCCGGGTCCCATGGACGGGATAGTACGTCTGATGTCAGGAAGGGGTTAAATAAACCTTTCAAAGACCGTGTGCGGAGGATGTGGCATGAATGGATGTCATCTGGTCAAGCCCGACTAACAAAACTTGGAAATCTGATGAATCCGGACATAGAATTAATAGCAAAGTAGGTTCGTGATGCATGGGAAGAGTTTCCAGAGGACATGGTGCAACGCGCCTTCAAGAAATGTGGCATTAGTAATGCTATGGATGGCAGTGAAGACAGCGCTTTGTATGAAGATGACAGCAGTGACGGTGATGACCAACTCAGTGATGATGACGACAATGTCTATGCTGATAACCTCTTACCAGCTGAAGCTGAAGCTCTGTTTGGACATACAGATGATGAGGAATCCAGTGACTTTGAAGGATTTTAACTCTTGTGTTTTACGTTGAGCTGAGGTTTTTGTACTTTTAAAGTCATTGTTGTTGCCATATTGGTTTTGCTGACCCTCTTTTCAAATTACAGGGCTTGTTTAATGTTTTTCTTTTAAATAAATATTCAAAAACATTTAACCTACTGATGTCTCACTTAATTTTACTTTTATTCTTATCTATTTTTATTTTTGAAATTTACCAGTATCTTCGGCAATTCCCACCCTAGGCTTATACTCGAGTCAATAAGTTTTCCCAGGTTTTTGAGGCAAAATTAGGGGGGTTGGCTTATACTCGGATCAACTTATACTCGAGTATATACGGTGTATATATATATACGCTTATACTGATATAATACAGTCTTCTGCTTCCTGTTGGCCACCCTATTGATCAATTCAACAAAATTGATCTGGCTCGCTAGACCTCAAGCAATCAACTCATATGGATCAGATGGTAATGCTGGCTACTACTGTTTATTGATGTATAATTTGGGTACCGTTTATAGGTAGCATAGTTTGTGCAGTATATAAAGGTATTGTTTTGCCACTGTTTAGCAGTATTGTGTGGGCACTATAAGGAAAGGCTTTTATGATTTTTTTTTTAGCTGAAAAATTTTGTACAGATTATTTTGACTGTAATTACTGTATCATCATTTTGCAGTTTCCAGTGAATGCAGCTGATGTATTTATAGCGGAATTATGGGCTGTAGAAATAGATCATTGATAATGTAATAATTTATAATGGTTTTCTGATATGCCCTGTGAGGCAGTGACCGGTGTTATATGTGAGGGTCGCTATGTGTTCTCCAGGATGTGCACAGAAGCGTACTGAGGCCGCGGGAGTGCATTGCAGTCATAGATGTTATTGCAATGCAAAATATAAATGTTGGTTTTGGGCAAGCTGTTTGTCCAAGGCAGATTTAAGAAAACCTACTCTGGGCTTTTATTTTTGAAACGGACTACAGGATGGTAGTGAGATAGTCCATTTCCTACCTACGGCCACAGGTTCCTTATAAAAGGCCCTGAAGCAGAGGGTTGGGTGTGTGAGTTTTGCAAACGTGTAGAGCAGAAGGCTCTGCAGAGCCCAACCTGTGTGAAGCAACACAGAAGCAAGAGGAGCCAACAGGCTTGGCACCCCTCAGCGGTGCAGTCGCCTACAGCAACAGGTCCCGGTTACGGACTATCTTGTTTCCTGGCTATGATCCGGAGGAAACCATATGCTGTTTATGTTGTGAGTTTTTGGACATTAAACTACATTTACTTTGAACTTTCCTGGGTCACTGCCTGTCTATCACACTGCACCAACCTCGCTGCACTACAGCCCGTAAAAAAATATTGTCCACCTTTGATTTTTTGATAAGCTGTCCAGAAAAAATAAAAACACAAGTTCACAATCCTGAGCTCCATGACCTCTAATACAGGCTTTGGCATCACTGCCACTAGGCTCTGTATTTCTCTGGAAGAAATAGAACAGATCCCAACATGTAAACAAATTTATTATAGTTGTATTTGCTTTCAAATGAACAAGTGATAATAGGGATTTGCCTTGAGACATAAGATGAGGCAAATGATCCAAGTATGACAAGATAACTCCTGTGTGGGGTACATATCTTTCATTGTGTGAACTATTTACTGAAAATTGCTCCACGCCACTTGCTGGATCTGCATTGACACTTCACCTTTCTGTAGCAGCAGGCACAGATGGCAGAGTGCCAGATAGAGAGAAAATCTTCACATTTCCAATGTTAATTGAAGCTGGCACAGTTTGTATAGAATAACCCTGAAACATATATCATTTAAACTGCCCCTGCTACAGGAAAGGACAGTAATGGGCAGTCGTCTGTTCCGCCTTCTAGCAGCAACATATAAAGTAACTTAAATGTGTTTAATGATGCAACTAACAAGGCAGCTGAATGGTCAAGATAATATACTTTCAACTGCTTGATTATTCAATTAGTATTTTAAATTGAGTACAAAAAGACCATTCTAATTTTTTATTTCTTAAACTAATGGTGTACATAAAAATAAGCAACTTTGTAATATGTTTTAGCAAAGAAATGTGGTTCTTTCATCTCTTAGATTCAAAATTCATGGATTACATTTGTAAAATCCATCTTCATCGAAGACAGATTTTCACACTACTGATATATGGGAGAAGACAGTTGGTTCTTTTAAAGTTCCATGCAGAGAGGCGCTAGAGATTCTCATGTACGTTCTCCTGGAATGACAGTTAAAAGAAACCTGTCAGGTGATATTCTGCCCAAACCGTGGACAGCAAGTGTCAGCCACTGGCTGTATGATCACAGATATGTATATTTGTTTCTGAAACGCTGGAGCATTTTAGAGAAGAACTTATTTTTACTAGCATCCGGGGAGCCAGCTGTGCAATTGACGAGTCGTACTGTCTGGTCCCTGATAGCTTCTCCCCGCCCTCTGACAGTGGATGGCAAGTCTCTGTCTATACGTCCATGTAGGCAGAGGCTTACTAGTCAATGTCAGCAGGTGGAGAGAAGCTGCCGGGGACCCGCTTGTACAACTAGTCACCCTCGCTCCCTGCTTCTGTTAAAAGTTTGCTTTTCACTGAAGTACCACAGCGTTTGAGAGACAAACATACAGCATATATCACCTGACAAATTCCCTGTAAAGTGCTACATAGAATTTCAAGATCTCCAATTGTCATCTCCTAGTTCAGTAATAGGAAAATCTGTTTTTTTTTTTCTGAAGACAGACTTTATTCGTGTATTGGAGATTTTTAGAATGAATGATCAGTCCAAGAGGAGAAAGAAGAGGATTTCTTAAATAACAATACATTTCAAAGTTTCTTATTTTTACACATAGGATTGAGTTATAAAAGAAGAAAAAGACCAAAGGGATGAACAAGAGAAAGTCTTGTGGATGGTTGTGCAAGAAGCAGATCAGATTAGGCAAGAGTTGTATTGAAGGGTCAGGTTATGGAGAGCCTAGGAATTCCTTTTTAATATTTAGAACTAAACTCCCTCCTTCAGCAGTATCAATATGAAAGATGACTTGGAGAACACTTTCTAGGTGAGAGATAAATTTAACTCATGTAAATTTAAATGGCTGAAAGTACGTGGCTGTCAAAATAACATCCTATACCAAATATATAATTTTTTATATAATATATAAAAAGTTGAGTTTAGAAGAGGATTATTATACACAGGGTTTCACAAGTAGTCACATTTTTATCTCTGATTTGAAACAGCGCCATTTGACGTTTTTGGCTGGAATTGAGATCGGACACCATGTCGCGATTGGAAAACCCCTGATGTACCTAAACAGTGGAAACCCCCGACAAATGACACCATTTTGTAAACTAGACCCCCCAAGAAACTTATCTAGATGTGTGGTGAGCACTTTGAACCCCCCAGTGCTTCACAGAAGTTTATAACGCCCGGGCGTGAAAATAAAAAAATCTTATTTTTTCCACAAACATGATCAATTAGTCCCCAATTTTTTTATTTTCCCAAGGGTAACAGGAGAAATTGAACCCCAAAAGTTGTTGTCCAATTTGTCCTGAGTACGCTGACACCCCATATGTGGGAGAAAACTACTGTATGGACACACGTCAGGGCTCGGAAGGGAAGTAGTGACGTTTTGGAATGCAGACTTTGATGGAATGGTCTGCGGGTGTCATGTTGCCTTTGGAGAGCCCCTAATGTACCTAAACAGTGGAAACCCCCACAAATAACCCCATTTTGGAAACGAGACCCCCTAAGGAACTTATCTAGATGTGTGGTGAGCACTTTGAACCCCCAAGGGCTTCACAGAAGTTTATAATGCCCGGGCATGAAAATAAAAAAATCGTATTTTTTCCACAAACATGATCAATTAGTCCCCAATTTTTTTATTTTCCCAAGGGTAACAGGAGAAATTGCACCCCAAAAGTTGTTGTCCAATTTGTCATGAGTACGCTGACACCCCATATTTGGGAGAAAACTACTGTATGGACACACGTCGGGGCTCGGAAGGGAAGCAGTGACATTTTGGAATGCAGACTTTGATGGAATGGTCTGCGGGTGTCATGTGCGTTTGGAGAGCCCCTTATGTACATAACTATTGAAACTCCCCACAAGTGACCCCATTTTGGACTCTAGGCTCCCCACGTAACTTATCTAGATGTGTGGTGAGCACTTTGAACCCCCAAGTGCTTCACAGAAGTTTATAACGCTCGGACGTGAAAATAAAAAAATCATTTTTTTCCACAAAAATGATATTTTTGCCCCCAATTTTTTATTTTCCTAAGGGTAACAGGAGAAATTGGACCCCAAAAATTGTTTTGCAATTTGACCTGAGTAGGCTGATACCCTACATGTGGGGGTAAAACACTGTTTAAGCGCATGGCAGAGCTTGGAAGGGAAGGAGCACCATTTGACTTTTTCAACTCAGAATTGGCTGGAATTGATATCAGACGCCATGTTGCATTTGGAGAGCCCCTGATGTGCCCAAACAGTGGAAACCCCCAATTCTAACTCCAACCCGAGCCCCAACACACCCCTAACCCTAATCTCAGCCCTAACCCTAGCCCTAACCCTAACCTAACCCTAGCCCTAACCCTAATGGAAAAATGGAAATAAATACATTTTTTTTATTTTATTATTTTTCCCTAACTAAGGGGGTGATAACGGGGGGTTTGATTTACTATTCATGGCAGTTTTTATGTTTGGCGGCTTTCACACGCTAAAAGACGCTTTTTATTGTAAAAATAGTTTTTGCATCACCACATATTGAGCACTATAATTTTTCCGTATTTTGACCCACCGAGTCATGTGAGGTCTTATTTTTTGCGGGACGAGTTGACGTTTTTATTGGTACCATTTTCGGGCACGTGACATTTTTTGATTGCTTTTTATTCCGATTTTTGGACGCAGAATGAACAAAAACCAGCGTTTCATGAATTTCTTTTGGGGGGGTGCGTTTACACCGTTCCGCGTGCGATAAAATTGATAAAACGTTTTTATTCTTCGGGTCAGTACTCTTACAGAGATACCTTATTTAGGTAGTTTTTTTATGTTTTGTCGGTTTTATGCAATGAAACCTATTTTATATAAAAAATAATTATTTTTGCATCGCTTTATTCTGCGAGCTAAAACTTTTTTATTTTTTCGCTGATGATGCTGTGTGGCAGCTCGTTTTTTGCGGGACAAGATGACGTTTTCAGCGGTACCATGGATATTTATATGCGTCTTTTTGATCGCGCGTTATTACACTTCTTGTTTGGCGGTATGATAATAAATCATTATTTTTTGCTTCGTTTTTTATTTTTATTTTTTAAGGGGTTTGCTAAAGGGGTTAACTAATGGGACAGTTTTATAGGGCGGGTCGTTACGGATTCGGAGATACCTAATATGTGTACTTTTATTGGTTTTTTTTTCATTTCTGAAAAATGGATTTATTTGGGGGAATATTTTTTTTTTTCTAATTTATTTGGCGATTTTTTTTTTTATTTTTTTTTTACTTTATTAAATAGTCCCAGGGGGGACATCACTGTCCTGTGACAGATCGCTGATCTGTCACATCACAGATCATTGTGCCGGGTGTCAGCTGTGATAATCAGCTGACACCCGGCCGCGATCAGCGGCGCTCACCACGTGGGCGCCGCTGATCGCGGTAGACGTACTATCCCGTCCATGGGCATAGGGGCCCGGGTCCCATGGACGGGATAGTACGTCTGATGTCAGGAAGGGGTTAAATAAACCTTTCAAAGACCGTGTGCGGAGGATGTGGCATGAATGGATGTCATCTGGTCAAGCCCGACTAACAAAACTTGGAAATCTGATGAATCCGGACATAGAATTAATAGCAAAGTAGGTTCGTGATGCATGGGAAGAGTTTCCAGAGGACATGGTGCAACGCGCCTTCAAGAAATGTGGCATTAGTAATGCTATGGATGGCAGTGAAGACAGCGCTTTGTATGAAGATGACAGCAGTGACGGTGATGACCAACTCAGTGATGATGACGACAATGTCTATGCTGATAACCTCTTACCAGCTGAAGCTGAAGCTCTGTTTGGACATACAGATGATGAGGAATCCAGTGACTTTGAAGGATTTTAACTCTTGTGTTTTACGTTGAGCTGAGGTTTTTGTACATTTTAAAGTCATTGTTGTTGCCATATTGGTTTTGCTGACCCTCTTTTCAAATTACAGGGCTTGTTTAATGTTTTTCTTTTAAATAAATATTCAAAAACATTTAACCTACTGATGTCTCACTTAATTTTACTTTTATTCTTATCTATTTTTATTTTTGAAATTTACCAGTATCTTCGGCAATTCCCACCCTAGGCTTATAGTCGAGTCAATAAGTTTTCCCAGGTTTTTGAGGCAAAATTAGGGGGGTTGGCTTATACTCGGATCAACTTATACTCGAGTATATACGGTGTATATATATATACGCTTATACTGATATAATACAGTCTTCTGCTTCCTGTTGGCCACCCTATTGATCAATTCAACAAAATTGATCTGGCTCGCTAGACCTCAAGCAATCAACTCATATGGATCAGATGGTAATGCTGGCTACTACTGTTTATTGATGTATAATTTGGGTACCGTTTATAGGTAGCATAGTTTGTGCAGTATATAAAGGTATTGTTTTGTCACTGTTTAGCAGTATTGTGTGGGCACTATAAGGAAAGGCTTTTATGATTTTTTTTTTTTAGCTGAAAAATTTTGTACAGATTATTTTGACTGTAATTACTGTATCATCATTTTGCAGTTTCCAGTGAATGCAGCTGATGTATTTATAGCGGAATTATGGGCTGTAGAAATAGATCATTGATAATGTAATAATTTATAATGGTTTTCTGATATGCCCTGTGAGGCAGTGACCGGTGTTATATGTGAGGGTCGCTATGTGTTCTCCAGGATGTGCACAGAAGCGTACTGAGGCCGCGGGAGTGCATTGCAGTCATAGATGTTATTGCAATGCAAAATATAAATGTTGGTTTTGGGCAAGCTGTTTGTCCAAGGCAGATTTAAGAAAACCTACTCTGGGCTTTTATTTTTGAAACGGACTACAGGATGGTAGTGAGATAGTCCATTTCCTACCTACGGCCACAGGTTCCTTATAAAAGGCCCTGAAGCAGAGGGTTGGGTGTGTGAGTTTTGCAAACGTGTAGAGCAGAAGGCTCTGCAGAGCCCAACCTGTGTGAAGCAACACAGAAGCAAGAGGAGCCAACAGGCTTGGCACCCCTCAGCGGTGCAGTCGCCTACAGCAACAGGTCCCGGTTACGGACTATCTTGTTTCCTGGCTATGATCCGGAGGAAACCATATGCTGTTTATGTTGTGAGTTTTTGGACATTAAACTACATTTACTTTGAACTTTCCTGGGTCACTGCCTGTCTATCACACTGCACCAACCTCGCTGCACTACAGCCCGTAAAAAAATATTGTCCACCTTTGATTTTTTGATAAGCTGTCCAGAAAAAATAAAAACACAAGTTCACAATCCTGAGCTCCATGACCTCTAATACAGGCTTTGGCATCACTGCCACTAGGCTCTGTATTTCTCTGGAAGAAATAGAACAGATCCCAACATGTAAACAAATTTATTATAGTTGTATTTGCTTTCAAATGAACAAGTGATAATAGGGATTTGCCTTGAAACATAAGATGAGGCAAATGATCCAAGTATGACAAGATAACTCCTGTGTGGGGTACAATCTTTCATTGTGTGAACTATTTACTGAAAATTGCTCCACGCCACTTGCTGGATCTGCATTGACACTTCACCTTTCTGTAGCAGCAGGCACAGATGGCAGAGTGCCAGATAGAGAGAAAATCTTCACATTTCCAATGTTAATTGAAGCTGGCACAGTTTGTATAGAATAACCCTGAAACATATATCATTTAAACTGCCCCTGCTACAGGAAAGGACAGTAATGGGCAGTCGTCTGTTCCGCCTTCTAGCAGCAACATATAAAGTAACTTAAATGTGTTTAATGATGCAACTAACAAGGCAGCTGAATGGTCAAGATAATATACTTTCAACTGCTTGATTATTCAATTAGTATTTTAAATTGAGTACAAAAAGACCATTCTAATTTTTTATTTCTTAAACTAATGGTGTACATAAAAATAAGCAACTTTGTAATATGTTTTAGCAAAGAAATGTGGTTCTTTCATCTCTTAGATTCAAAATTCATGGATTACATTTGTAAAATCCATCTTCATCGAAGACAGATTTTCACACTACTGATATATGGGAGAAGACAGTTGGTTCTTTTAAAGTTCCATGCAGAGAGGCGCTAGAGATTCTCATGTACGTTCTCCTGGAATGACAGTTAAAAGAAACCTGTCAGGTGATATTCTGCCCAAACCGTGGGCAGCAAGTGTTAGCCACTGGCTGTATGATCACAGATATGTATATTTGTTTCTGAAACGCTGGAGCATTTTAGAGAAGAACTTATTTTTACTAGCATCCGGGGAGCCAGCTGTGCAATTGACGAGTCGTACTGTCTGGTCCCTGATAGCTTCTCCCCGCCCTCTGACAGTGGATGGCAAGTCTCTGTCTATACGTCCATGTAGGCAGAGGCTTACTAGTCAATGTCAGCAGGTGGAGAGAAGCTGCCGGGGACCCGCTTGTACAACTAGTCACCCTCGCTCCCTGCTTCTGTTAAAAGTTTGCTTTTCACTGAAGTACCACAGCGTTTGAGAGACAAACATACAGCATATATCACCTGACAAATTCCCTGTAAAGTGCTACATAGAATTTCAAGATCTCCAATTGTCATCTCCTAGTTCAGTAATAGGAAAATCTGTTTTTTTTTTTTCTGAAGACAGACTTTATTCGTGTATTGGAGATTTTTAGAATGAATGATCAGTCCAAGAGGAGAAAGAAGAGGATTTCTTAAATAACAATACATTTCAAAGTTTCTTATTTTTACACATAGGATTGAGTTATAAAAGAAGAAAAAGACCAAAGGGATGAACAAGAGAAAGTCTTGTGGATGGTTGTGCAAGAAGCAGATCAGATTAGGCAAGAGTTGTATTGAAGGGTCAGGTTATGGAGAGCCTAGGAATTCCTTTTTAATATTTAGAACTAAACTCCCTCCTTCAGCAGTATCAATATGAAAGATGACTTGGAGAACACTTTCTAGGTGAGAGATAAATTTAACTCATGTAAATTTAAATGGCTGAAAGTACGTGGCTGTCAAAATAACATCCTATACCAAATATATAATTTTTTATATAATATATAAAAAGTTGAGTTTAGAAGAGGATTATTATACACAGGGTTTCACAAGTAGTCACATTTTTATCTCTGATTTGCTTTTAAAAAGCTACTCTTCTCATGAAACTTCAGGAGCACAACGCTGCCCTGCCTCCTTTCTTCCTGCTTGCCAAAAAGCGGTGTGCTCTTGATTAATTGACAATTCCTTAAGCTGCTGCTCCAAACTGTGAGCTTTCCATTGTTGCAAGCAGACAATCGTCTTCCTGAAACTCATTGAGGCAGATTGCACAGTGGGCACAAGGAAGATTATTATTGGCTATCAGCATATGTTTTCCTTTCTCAAGAAGTGTGGGAAGAACTGGACATCCCAATGATTGTGCAACAGTTGTGTGAAGAATGCTAATAATTCATTGCATTTACAACAAAGCTTCAGCGCAAGAGCGGTGCTCTTTGCCTGGGAGACCACCCACCACTGATACACTGCAGAGATGGCCGGTAATGAGCAGTAAACAAATAAAATTTATAATCCATTTGTTCTTGAGAGACTTTTCGATAATAAGTAAATTGCAAAGTTGCTTTTAACAATTTATGATGTTGAGGAAACCCCTTCAAGCCATAGAACGCTATAGGAAAAACAGGCAGATGATTTTACACAAGGGAAGATCAATACTACCATTGTATTTGTAAGGCTATGGGCCCACGTAGCATTTTAAAATGCACAATGAAAACCGGACTCCTTCCCAGAAATCGCGCGGTTTTACCGCAATTCTGTTCGTGATTTTCTCAAGCACTTTCCAAGCGATTTGAAGCATCGCTTGGAAAGGGATTGACAGGTTCGTCACACTCGTCAAACATAGTGTTTGACAAGTGTGAGCAGCTTTTTACTATTGAGGCCGCCTATGCGGTATCAATAGTAAAAGATAAAATGTTAAAAATGTTAAAAAAATTAAAAATCGGGGTATATTTATCTTCCGAAGTCCTGCGCTGCCATCCCGGGCCTCAGCGTTCCCAGTAATGCCTTGCGAGACCTGTGATGACGTTGGTCTCGCGTTACTATAGCGATCTCGCGAGACCACATCATCACAGGACCTTGCCGCAAGGCATTACTGGGAACGCTGAGGCCCGGGAATGCAGCGCGGGACGTCGGAAGGTAAATATACCCCGATTTTTTATTTTTTATTCTTTTTTTACAGAGGTATGGTACCCAGGGCCTGGAGGACAGTCTCCTCTCCTCCACACCGTGGGTACCAACCGCACATGAGATGCTTAACTTCCTGCATGGTGGGCATAGCCACATGCGGAAAGTAAGCGATTTTCATGCATTCCTATGGGTGCGCAATCGCGACAATTCTTTGCGATTCCGCACAAAAGAATGATCATGCTGCGATTTTTTCCGCGATGCGATTCCGCCGCGGAAAAAAGCGCAGCATTAGCACAGCATGTGCGGAATGCCATAGGAATGCATGGGGGGGCGTCATGTACAAGATTTTTAAATGTTTTCGCAGCGTTTTCGCGCCAAAAATCGAGGCAATAGCGCTTAAAAATCGCATCGTGGGCACACAGCCTAAATGATAATTTTTCATCACTTACAGTATGTATTAAAACTACCTCCTTGTTCTAGATTACACTAAATCATTAATTCTGGAGTTTCAATTTTAGAACAGTCTTGATTTATATTACTTTGTCATAAAATTCATTTAATTTAAGATTCAAGCTCGTGAAGTTTTAATTGCACAGGCAATTTACACCTTTAAAAATGTCACGCAATTTTCTAGCTGGTCAACCTGGAGAAAAATACACTAAATATATCATCCTCCTATTTATATAATTGAAAAAGAAAATGTAGCTACACGGTTTAGATTTTACATAATAAGATATATTCTAAATGAAAATGTCATAACAAATGTAACAAGTGAACTGGAATAGATAGCCTTCATGTAATGTTTTTCCTGACTTTTTAGAAGACCTAAACACTTGATGGAATCTGATAATAAATTACTTGTCCATTTACGTGTTCTACCCTCTAATTCAAGAGTTAGATGAAATTATCCAGAATGACATAAGGTGGTTTAAAAACATTTTATGAAATGTCACACTGAGATCTAGTGAACAATGTTTGTTAACCTAAGATCACAATGATAATTTATAGATGGGAAGAAAGGGCAAAATATCAATAAGAAAGTACAAAACCAGAATGTCTGTACAGATGCAAAATAAAAACGTAATACATTCAGCCTTATTACTGAATAATGTGATATTTAGTATAACTTTTTAATTGTTTGATCAGTTTACCAATTGATTAAATCTAAAAGGAAGCTTTTTATTTCTAAAAGTTATAAGTCATTTTAGCAATGGCAGTAGCAGGGACACATCTAGGAAGGCAATTGGGATAATTGTACAATTGAAAGGACTACCCCATTAGCTGCTTTCTGAAATTGGTAGAAAATCTGTTTTCTATCGGAAAACAACTTTGGTTGCATCTGTCAGGCCTGGCAAATAACCATGCGAATTACCCCATCTATCATTTCTCTTTTTGAAGATGAGTCCTCTTTCCTAGCTCAGGCATGTATGGCGTAGTCTGACTTACACAATAAGACTAACAAAGTCTCGTGAAGTATCGTTTGTCCTGCCCGCTCAGTGCTTTGGCTGCCACCTTACACACTTTCAAAGTGGCAATAACCATTAGATGAATTTTGGCCAAACCCACTATTGTCAGCAGGACCGAATGTTTACCAGATGTGTATGGTTGTGTTGTGACTCTTCCTCAATCTGAAATATTGAACAAAAAAGTGTCGGGCGTGTCCAATTTATCTATTCCGGATCCAGTTCCGTTTATAATGCAGACCACTGTATAGTGGGTAATATGTAAAAACCTTTTCATTGTTTAACATGTTAATGAGGCAATGCAAATATCAATGGTACATTGATAAGTGGTTGAGGCAGCTACTTAAAATTGGAAAAAGTGCCAATCTGGCCAGACTGAATCTTTGGTGAAACTATCAGGGCTAGTCCCTTTAATTCTCCTGATCCAGTTGTTAGCAGAAAACCAGTTTGTGATTTGTTTATCTCCTAAATTTGTGGTAATACGTTTTATTTTGATTCCAGAGCGGTGCTGTTTTGCTGTTACATAGTGAGAATTGTTCTCCTGCCCATCTGTATTGTTTTCTATTATTTCTAAAGCAGAGCTGAATACGCTTTCATTATAAAGAGGATTGTGATAGACACTGGGTCATAAATGAACAGACTTTGCTTTATAACGTTTGCCTAATTCTAATAAATACTGGCTATATGCCATGACTTGACGCATTGACACATTGATGTGATGTTCATAGAGAGATTCCCCCAACTGGAAACCTCCCCTGTATACCATAATACAGAGTGGGCCATTTATATGGATACACCTGGGTGGGCCATTTATAAAGTTGGATCCAAAATGGCTGACTTCAAAATGGCCGCCATGGTCACCACCCATCTTGAAAAGTTTTTCTCCTCCCATATACTAATGTGCCACAAACAGGAAGATGATATCACCAACCGTTCCCATTTTATTTAGGTGTATCCATATACATGGCCCACCCAGGTGAATCCATATAAATGGCCCACCCTGTAGAAAGACACTGCAAACAGCAGCTCTTGCTATGGCAGACTTGACTCATGCATGCATCACATGGATGGCCAATCCAATTTAATAGCCTGTCATATAATTCTAAACTTTCCTGCAATAACCGCTACAGTGGAAATGTATGAATGTCTGGATTTCTAATTTTAGAAGGCTTTTCTTGTCATGGCACCTGCTTCCGATACTGAGATTATGGGTCGAGCTTCAAAAACTGCTGATAAACAATTCCAAATCAGTGATTATGGAAAAGTACACTCAAGTAACTGCACCTCTATTTTTCCGACATTGGGTGTACTCCCCTCTACATATCAACTCTTTTTCAGAAGAACTCTTTTTCCGATGCGTATTTATCTAATGTCTATCTGTTCTTAATTTCCTATGAGAGTGTAAAGGTACTGTCACACTTAGTGATGTACCAGCGATCCCAACCAGCGATATGACGCGGTCAGGATCGCTGGTACATCGCTAAGTGGTCGCTAGTGAGCTGCCACACAGGCAGATCTCACCAGCGACATCGCAGGGGTCGGGGGTCACTATTTACGTGTCAGACGAGGCGATCCTGACGTCCTCCCGCCCCCGTCCACGCGTCGCTCGTCTCCACAGCAGGAAGCCCCAGCAGGAAGCTGATGACGAGAAACAGTCCAGGACGTTCTCGCGCGATCAGCGATAACCAGCGGGGGTGCGGTCGGAGGTAAGTATCAGACACAGCGATATCGCTAGCAATATCGCTATAACGTCACACAAACCAGTGACGTTACAGCGATATTGCTAGCGATATCGCTTAGTGTGACAGGCCCTTAAGCCATTCTCTGACATTGTCCAACTGTTCATGTTAGACATAGGGATCGTTTGTTGGTCCAAATGACCAAGTTAGACATAGGGATCGTTTGCTTGTTTGTCTAACTGACCATTTTTAAGTTTATGGGATGCATAAGCCCATATTTTTTTGTAAGTTTATGCATCTTGAAAATGTTAATTTTGTGCTAGTTGTGTTTAGTTTTAATGACCAATTTATTAATGTTATCATTGAAGAAAAGTCTTTTATGTCTCAGCTACTGTCAGTCTCATCCATCAATTAAGATTCATAGTCAAGAAATCATAGCCTAATTTAAATATGCAAAATATTGTCAAATTGTTTAACTATAAGATGTGTCCTAAGGCATGTAATTCCATGGACAATAGAGAATTTTGTCTGCAAGAATATACTACAAGTGCTGCACTGTCTCTAAAGACTGAAGTCATTAATTCATAATTCTCTTAATCAAGACAGAAGGCTCATATCATTAACTGGCATGAGTTAAAGTCATTATGGGATTCTTTTCAGTTCCTATGAATTACTAATACATAATAGATATTGAACTAAGTAGCTGTGATAGGTTCTTCAATATTGAATGTAATAAATATAGTATATTGCAGCGTAACAATACGTCCTAAATAGAATTTAGTCCTTTGGCACAAACTGATATCCACAAATGTCTTAAAATTCTTTTATTAAGGTATCATGCCATATGTACACTGGTCATTGCACAGGGTGAAGCTGTGCCTAAGACCTGTTTCACATTTCCGTTTTTTGACGTCAGTCAAAATCTGCCACTTTTAGGCTAGTTTCACACTTGCTTTTTTTTGCAGCGCGTTTTTCCCGCAAAAAAACGCATTGAAAAAACGCATACATAAGCATACAACTGCTGCGTTTTTTTCAAGCATTTTTATGAGCATGCATGAAAAAAACGCAGCGTTTTTATGCGTTTGTATGCGTTTTTAGCGCGTTTTTACCGCGTTTGCGTTTTTTTCCAACATTTTTAGGTGGCCCCTCACACTACCCAAACCATGACTTTACTAACCCTAACCCTGACCCTAACCCTAACCCTGACCCTAACCCTAACCCTAACCCTAACCCTGACCCTAACCCTTAACAAAACCATACTTAACCCTAACCCTGACCCTAACCCTAATCCTGACCCTAACCCTGACCCTAACCCTAACCCTAACCCTGACCCTAACCCTTAACAAAACCATACTTAACCCTAATCCTGACCCTAACCCTGACCCTAATCCTTAACAAAACCATACTTAACCCTAATCCTGACCCTAACCCTGACCCTAACCCTAACCCTGACCCTAACCCTGACCCTAACCCTAACCCTAACCCTGACCCTAACCCTTAACAAAACCATACTTAACCCTAATCCTGACCCTAACCATGACCCTAATCCTTAACAAAACCATACTTAACCCTAACCCTGACCCTAACCCTAACCCTGACCATAACCCTAACCCTAAACCCCCTTAACTAACCCTAACTCTAACCCAAACCCCTAAATTCCATGGTTTAAAAAAAAAAACGCATATGCAAAAAAACGCATACATGAGCATGCCAGTGCGCACATATGCGCATCCATAGGCTATAATGGCCATTTTTAGCGCAAAACGTGCGCATATGTGCGCATGCGCTTTTTTGCAGGGCCAAAAAATGCAACATGCTGCGTCTGGAAAATCCCAACGCACACCCCAAAAAAACGCAGCGCATGAAAATCGCATACATGCGCTGACCAGTGCGCAGGTATGCGCACCCATGTTAAATATAGGGGAAAAAACGCATGCGCAGGTGTGCGTTTTTTTCCAGCGCTAAAAAACGCAAATTTGAAACCAGCCTTAGAAAAAAACGGATCCACCTCTTTTTTGGCAGATCCGTTTTTTTCCCCATAGACTTGCATTAGCGGCGGATTTTGACTGATGGTCATCCGTCGCATCCGTTTTTTGACGGATCCGTTAGAATTGTAGAGTCTCCCGGGTGGAGGAGACGGACTCTGAAACTTTTTTTGAGCGACGGACCTCTATTTTCAATTGCGCATGCCCGGCAGATTTGCTCTGCCAAGCATTTTAACCCTGAATAGCATTCTGGAAACGCCGTGAAAATATTCTCTCTCTCTCCTTTTCCAGACCGCGGTTGCTTTAAATTTCATCCACTTGCCGGCTGCAGCGGATCCGTATAAAAAATGGATCAAGTGACATCCTTTTAACCCATGACGGAAATGGATCTGTTTTTTAACACTCTGGCGGATTTCGACTGACATGAAAAGACGGAAATGTGAAACAGGCCTAAGCAGTCACCTCTGGAGTCCAGAGCTACTCATCAATGTAAGGCTGTGTTCATACAATGCGTTTTCACACAGGTTTTTTTTTTTTGCTGCATTTTTTATGCAAATTAAAAGCTGCTTTTTTACAGTACCAGCAAAAGCTATGAGATTTTAGCAATCTCTTGCACGCGCTTGATTTTTTTCCTGAATGAATTGGAAAACTGCTGCGTTTTTGAAAATTGCAGCAGTTAACTTTCAGCAATTTTGCAGTGTTTTTTCACCTAAAGAAAGCAATGAGTAAGTTAAAAAAGCAGCAAAAATGCAACAAAAAATGTCGCCATCAGTTTCTGCAGCATTTTTAGTGATGAAAAAAAGCTTAATTTGAACCTGTCAGCAGGATTGTGCTCAGTAACCTACAGACACTGTCAGGTCGGCATCGTTATACTGGTTAAAATATTTCCTTGGTTGATGAAATCCGTCTTGTGGTTATTCTTGAATCTTTATTTTCAGTTTTTAGTTAATGATATGCCCATGCCCTGAGGCGGCCTGTGGGGGGGTCTTTATGTGTACTCTGATTAGTTATACATAATGCAGACTGCTGACAGGTCACTGATCCCTCACTGACCTGCAACCTAGTTTGCATAATGCATATCTGTACATACTTAAAAAAAAAACCTTCTGCAGGCAGGTGCCAGCCATGACACCTGCTCTGCAGCATAATCGCCCTTTTCATGACCCAATAATACATGTTCTTGATGTTATTTAGCCTGAAAAAAAATCAATTTGAAATTGGCGCCCACCGCGCCAGCGCAGTAGCAGCTATCCGTGTATATGGCTGTGATCTGATAGCTGCTAATGCGCATGCGCCGATGGCGCCATCTTACTGGAGAAGAAAAAAATTTCCTCCTCCAAGATGGTGCCGCCTCCGCAGCAGCAGCTTTCAGATATAGCCGAGAATTATGCATGGCCTCACCCAAAACAAGTAAATTGAGCAAGGCCAAACACATCTAGTTAGAATCTGGCTGTAAGTATGTAAATTGCATACTTGCACTCACATTGCCTTCAACTTTTGCCGCCGGCATGGCAGAATCCTGAAAACGTGCAGTGTATGCCCTGTGAGAATTCAGAAGTCTCAAGTCACCTAGTCACTGCAGACTTTCATCTTATCGACGACCCATTTAGCTACAAAATTAAGCACTGTAGTGTGCCCAATCCTAACAGCTTGTAATATGCTCACTGTCAGGAGAGCTGCATGAGATCATGAATTCCTCCTCTATAACCATCTCCAATCTACACAACCACAACTTTGAGGAACAGTGCTCCATATACAGTCTGCAACATTTAGCTAGCGAATCCCTATCAAATACAGGGGATCTCAATACACTCTATAGGACTATGAATCCCTTCTGTTATCTTATTCAGTCTTGTCCTCCAATTCTGGATGAATTCCAAGAGAAAATTGAAGACGAGTTACATATACTTAAAGATAAGGTCCAGAAAAGTCCTCATCCATCCATCCATCCATCCAACAGCAGTACAGATGAAAAAAGCTCCCTGAAAAAACTTTTGCACAATAAAGATCTCTTTATTCTGCCCCAGAGGAGTATTGATTATAATAATAATAATAATAATAATCTTTATTTATATAGCGCCAACATATTCCGCAGCGCTTTACAGTTGAACAGTTTCAAACACAACAGTCATAAGTAACAACGTTAACAATACAATAATTAAAGCGAAATAAGACGACCCTGCTCGTGGAGCTTACAATCTACAATGAGGTGGGGGGGATACAAAGCACAGGTTTGTATTTACAATGATGTATTTACAATGACGGTCCAGCCATCTTCAGGGGGTGGGGGTTAGATGGAGATAGTGAATGGGCTACACACACACAAACATGACTTTGATTACTGAATGTGATAGGCCGCTCTGAACAAATGTGTTTTGAGCGAGCGCCTAAAACTATGCAAATTGTGGATGGTCCTAATATTTTGGGGTAGAGCATTCCAGAGGATTGGCGCAGCACGGGAGAAGTCTTGGAGTCGGGAGTGGGAGGTACGGATTAGGGCAGAGGTTAGTCGAAAGTCATTTGCAGAGCGCAGCGGTCGGTTAGGCCGATAGACAGAAATGAGGGAGGAGATGTAAGGGGGTGCCGCACTGTGGAGAGCTTTGTGGGTGAGAACAAGTACTTTGAATTGTACCCTGTAATGAATTGGCAGCCAGTGTAACGACTGGCGAAGAGCGGACGCGTCTGAGAAACGATTAGCCAGATGGACAACCCTGGCTGCTGCATTAAGGATAGACTGGAGAGGGGAGAGTCGAGTGAGAGGGAGGCCAATTAATAGAGCATTACAGTAGTCTAGGCGGGAGTGGATCAGGGCGACAGTGAGAGTTTTTGTTGTTTCCATGGTGAGAAAAGGGCGGATTCTAGAGATGTTCTTTAGGTGTAAGCGGCATGAGCGGGCAAGAGATTGTATATGGGAGGTGAAGGAGAGATCGGAGTCGAACATAACACCCAGACAGCGCACCTGCTGTCAGGGTGTTATTATGGTGCCACCCACAGAGAGGGAAATGTCAGATTTAGGGAGGTTAGTAGATGGTGGGAGCAGAAGAAGTTCAGTTTTGGAGAGGTTGAGTTTCAGATAGAGAGCAGACATGATGTTGGAGACTGCAGACAGACAGTCAGTGGCGTTCTGTAGTACAGCGGAGGTAAGGTCAGGGGATGATGTGTACAGTTGTGTGTCATCAGCATAAAGATGGTACTGAAAGCCAAATCTGCTGATGGTCTGTCCAATTGGGGCTGTATAGAGAGAGAAGAGAAGGGGGCCAAGGACTGAGCCCTGAGGTACCCCAACAGTGAGAGGAAGAGGAGATGAAGTGGAGCCAGAAAACAGAACACTGAAGGAGCGGTCGGAAAGATAGGAGGAGAACCAGGAAAGAGCAGTGTCCTTAATGCCTAGTGACTGGAGCCTAGAGAGTAGGAGAGGATGGTCAACAGTGTCGAAAGCTGCAGAAAGGTCGAGAAGAATGAGCAGAGAATGGTCACCATTACGTTTTGCTGTCAGAAGGTCATTGGTCACTTTGATGAGTGCAGTTTCTGTCGAATGTAGGGGGCGGAAACCGGACTGTGAAGGGTCTAGGAGGGAGTGAGTGGAGAGGTAACGGGTAAGGCGTGAGTATATGATTACTCCATATAGAAAGAGTACGGACACAAACTCAACAATATATGCTACCCTCTGCCACCCCAAACAGACCATCAAGAATGTACCTCTTGGAGAACTCATAAGTACCAAGAGAAATAATACATTAGAGACCCAGTTTGTGCAGGAAGCGTCTAAAGTCATCAATAAATTACATTGTCACAGCTACTGAAACTTGGACGTTAAAAAGAGCCATTAACATAGTGGAACATACAGAGAGACGAGAAATACTTCAAGAGAAAAATATAGGACTACATTCTAGACAGCAACCAATCACATTTGTATCCCAAAACAGTCCTCAATTCACACAAATTAAAAGTATTAATAATTGGGGGATACTGCCAGCTGACGTACCATCCCATCAGCTGTACACACAATGCTTAGAAATACCAGCAACTTAATTTGGTGCCACCCTACTATTATGTGGATACCCTAGGGTGTCTCTGTATATTGCTGGATAGGACTTAAATACAGATCAGTCGTGACACGACATGCAAGGGGGTTGTGGTAAGACCACACAAGACGACCATAGATCCATAGATAGAAAAATACAAAAACCTTTATTCCAAATACACAAATATAGCAGGTGCAAGACAATGGTGGACAAGGGTAGATGCAGAGAAGGTTTAACCACGCACTGTGGAGAAGCGTCCGCCGTCATAGCAACCAAGGATACAGAGCGGCGCCAGCGTCACATGGCAGGGAGCGAATGGCGTTATGGACGCCATGGCAACTAGCCACTGATAGATGCCGGGAGCCGCGCAGCACACTGGCGCCTGACTCGGACGCGTTCTAGTCTGCCGCGTGTGTGTGTATGGTCGCTCTTAACTTCCTATTATCTGAATTAGCCTAATTATCTATCGGGAGGGCACTTCAAGGGCATTTAAGCAATATATGAAACCAAGTACAATCATGTGGGATTTAACCCATATAAATACCGCCGGAGTGCAGAGTGTGAATGGGCACAGATAATTATAAATATAAATCAATATAAATATACTGTAGATGTATACATAAATCTAGATGTTCACTGTATAACATTATTTCAAAATGAACCTCCTTGGGATATACATTTAATAGCATGAAAGGCTTATGTCTATAATTAACAAATAATCCTCTGTGGACAGTATATATACTTGTATACAGCATTGGATATCACAAATTGTCCATGAGACACAGGGGTCACAACAAATAGTATCAAATCCATTGATGGCCTCATACTACATAGATTAATAGGCACATATCATATGGCAGTGGCACCATAATAAACATATGCTATAAAATGCAATAATGGTATTGTAGTTAGTACCACTTCTGGATAATATCCCAAGGGGTAGAAAGGAATGTTCATTATGTTGATATTCCAGACCAAATCCCATCGATATGTGTCATACTGGTCCCAAAAGATTTCCGGTTTGAGAACGAATGATACGAACAGGGATATAATGCCTAGAGAATTATAATAAACAAATAATAAATTAAAACCGGTTAACAACAACGACAAGTTGCGTAGAAAACCCGGCCTGCACCTAAGATGCAGCGGGGTCACGATCACAGAAAAGATGCAAAGTTTAAGCTCTCATTCAGTCCGTGTGGATGGACCGTGTTAAGGGTCCATATCCACCGGGCCTCCAGTTGTGCCAGACGTTGTGAGCCCCCCCACCTCGAATTCCCATCTCAATACAATCAATACCTTTCACTCTCAGACCTCTGCTGTCACTTTTGTGATGTACCCTAAAATGTTTAAGTATTGTCTTCAATGTGGATACATCATCCTCATTCGCAGCTGCTTGTATGCCAAGTGCTCCCTGATCCAGACCTTTAGCTGGCGTGTGGTTAGCCCTATGTAGATCAGGGAGCACGGACAAGTTGCGTGGTATATGACAAATATGGTCGTACAAGTAATATTTTTCTTGATCTTATAAATTTTACTTCCTGAAAAGTCGGTAAATGAGTCACTGCGATCCACATTTGCACATGCCACGCAATGTCCACATGAATAGGAGCTTCTTCTACTACCACTATTGCTCAAAAACGTCATTGGGGGCGTGGCCTGAGCTGTGATGGTGTGAGGAAGTGTCTGCTCAGGGCTCCTGCTCAACTACCTATATGAAGCGACTTTGAAGCGACAGGAATCCTCCAATCAAGAATTCATACTCGCAACAAGAGTCTAGATGTCGCCTGGAGCATTTTGATACCAAGAATGTGAAGATTGGACCAAAAATAACAGAACTACAGCTACTGAGGAGGAGCAGTGTTGTTTTCCTGTGCTGAGCAGAGGGGAGGGGCCTGTAGCTGACTCCTGCAGAAGAAGAAAGGAGGTGGAAGAGTTTCACATCTACCGAACAGCTATCCTGTTGTATCGGTGATCAGGAGGAGTGGAGGTGACCGGGCTGTTTGTGTGCAGAGACCGGAGGACTGGCGCTTGTCCGTGGGTCCTGTTCAGGCCCGCGTTCTACACTACCCGCTGTTGCCTGCCTGTTGGAGAAGGAAAAGGGCTTCAGGAGAGAAGCATACTGCTGAAAAGTGCAAGCGGCCGGTGTTTGGTAATATTCCTGGACTCTGAGCTGGCTACGCAAGACCAAGGAAGGAGAAGAGCAGGACTTGGAGTGTGACGTTAGCAGCCGCGGCATCCAGAGACCCGCCGCGATTTTCGGGGTGTTGTACCACGCCGGTGGACATGATCCCGGGGGATCCTGCTTAGTAGGATCCGGAGAGATATTCTGAGCAGATCAAGACCGGGCACGAAGAAATCTGCTGAAAATTGGAGGAGTTATTGGCTAAAATCCTTGGCGGGGCAGGAGAAGCAGGAGCAGGCAGATGATTGACAGCTGCTGCCGGTGCGCAGATTCAACGCGGTCTAAGGTTTGTTGTGAGCCCTTGCCGATCCGGATCTCAGAGTCCTTTCTTGAGTGGGCCCCTGGGGAGGAGAAGAGAGGGTACTGGCACTGGATTTGAGTGACTGCCATACTCCCAGATTTGCCGCGATCGCTGTGGTGTCACATTCTTCTTTCTGGCTTGATCCGTGGGAACTCCCTTTCTTTGGCGCCAAGGAGACTTTAAGGAAGAAGACGGAGTCCTGATATATTGGAATACAAGGAGAACTTTGTAATCCCTGATAAGCAGATATTGGTGGGTCAGGAGAGTGTGGAAGTTGAGCTTTACTGAAAGCGGCTGTTTGATATTTGAGTGGAAGCTGAGCTTTACGGAAAGCGGCTGTTTGATACTTGAATGGAAGCTGAGCTTTACTGAAAGCGGCTGTTTGATATCTGAGTGGGGGCTGAGCTTTACTGAAAGCGGCTGTTTGATACTTAAGTGGAAGCTGAGCTTTAAATGATCACGGCTGTTTGATAGAGCTTTAAGTGTTCGCAGCTGTCTGATACTTAAAACCATTGAGGAAAAAGAGTGGAAGCTGAGCTTTAAAAATCCGCGGCTGTTTGATACCTAAAGTCAATGAGGATAGAGAGTGGAAGCTGAGTTTTAAACGATAGCGGCTGTTTGATGCTTAAAACCACTGAGGATAGAGAGTAGAAGCTGAGCTCTAAGGCTGGTTTCACACTTGCGTTTTTTTCGCGGTATTTTAGCGCTAAATAGCGCATGCGTTTTTTTTCCTATACTTTGCATGGGATGCGCTTATGTGCGCATACACATGCGTTTGTACGCGTTTTTCCGCGCATGCGTTTTTTTGCGGTATGCGCTCGGGCGCACAAAATGCAACCTGTTGCATTTTTTGGGCGTCCGACTTGCCTCAAAAAAACGCATGCGCGCGCAATGCGTTTTTTTACAGCAAGACACCCATTATAAGTCTATGGTGAGCATATGTGCGCATTGGCATGCTTATGTATGCGTTTTTTTGCACATGCGTTTTTTTTTTTACCATTAGTTTAGACAATGGAATTTAGGGGTTTGGGTTAGAGTTAGGGTTAGTTAAGGGGGTTTAGGGTTAGGGTCAGGGTCAGGGTTAGGGTTAGGATCAGGGTATGGTTTGGTTAAGGGTTAGGGTCAGGGTTAGGGTCAGGGTCAGGGTTAGGGTTAGGATCAGGGTATGGTTTGGTTAAGGGTTAGGGTCAGGGTCAGGGTTAGGGTTAGGATCAGGGTATGGTTTGGTTAAGGGTTAGGGTCAGGGTTAGGGTTAGGGTTAGTAAAGTCATGGTTTGGGTTAATGTGAGGGGCCACCTAATGTTGGAAAAAAACGCAAACGCGGTAAAAACGCACTAAAAACGCATACAAACGCTTAAAAACGCTGCGTTTTTTTTCATGCATGCTCATAAAAATGCTTGAAAAAAACGCAGCATCTGTATGCGTTTGTATGCATTTTTTCAATGCGTTTTTTTGCGGGAAAAACGCGCTGCAAAAAAAAGCAAATGTGAAACTAGCCTAAACGATCGCGGCTGCTTGATATTTAAGGCCACTGAGGATAGAGAGTGGAAGCTGAATTTTAAATGATAGCGGCTGTTTGATACTTAAGACTGCTGTGGAAAGAGAGTGAAGCTGAGCTTTAAAAGATCGCGGCTGTTCGATACTTAAGGCCACTGAGAATAGAGAGTGGAAGCTGAGCTTTAGATGATCGCGGCTGTTTGATACTTAAAGCCACTGAGGATAGAGAGTGGAAGCTGAGCTTTAAATGATCGCGGCTGTCTGATACTTAAGGCTACTGAGGATAGAGAGTGGAAGCTGAGCTTTAGATGATCGTGGCTGTTTTATTACTTAAATCCACTGAGGATAGAGAGTGGAAGCTGAGCTTTAGATGATCGCGGCTGTTTGATACTTAAAGCCACTGAGGATAGAGAGTGGAAGCTGAGCTTTAAATGATCGCGGCTGTTTGATACTTAAGGCTACTGAGGATAGAGAGTGGAAGCTGAGCTTTAGGTGATTGCGGCTGTTTGATATTTAAAGATACGGAGCTCCTGAACATAACTTATATTTTATTACTTATAATTTGGTACCTGGATAGCAGTACAAATTATATACATTTTTACTATTATTCACCAGGCTCTAATAACCCAATCGACATTAGATATATATTATATGCTATTGTTAGATGCTTACTTGATTACTGTGGTTGTATATACTATATATTATTTCTATCCTCATAACTAATATTTCAAATCATATACAATAATCTTTGGTTTAGCTGCTTATTAGCAGTATATCCTACACAACTCTATATATAGGCTTTTGTTCTCTTTTCTCTTTTTAGGAAAGATATAGGATATAGAGATCTATAGGAAATCTTTAGTACTATTGTTGATAGGCAACGATACATAAGTCAGGTATTATTCTAACTTAGGCCTTTTTGAGGTTATAGAGTTTGTTTTTGTGATATCTCTAACTCCTAACTAATTTAATAGGATAATAATCCCTGTTGCCAATTTGGGTAGACCCTTGAGTGAATTCAGGATTCTAACTATCTGATTCATAGATACTATTAAGGTGATTATTCAATTACAAATAATCAGGAATTAATATTCTGTATATTAAACTGTCTTAATTCATAAGATGACCTCTTCAAACAGAAATCAAAAAGGAAAGCAACCTCCACATAGGTCTTATAATAAACCCAGGGAAGACTCCCCCAACATATTAAATCCTATGAAATCAAGGTCTCCATTAAAAAGGGATCCACAGGCTAGTCAGGTACCTACAACAGCTCAGAGTAAACCACCAAAAAAGGATATAGAAGGTAAAGGACTAGAGCCTAATCATCCTATTCAGGTGCCCACAAATAAAGAGGTTAACTCTGACGCAATGGATACTTCCAAATCCACAAAAAGAAAAGAACTTGAAAGTTCAACACCGGCCGAATCTGGAAACAACTTAGAATACTCTTCACCTGACGGTAGTCCAACTAGACAACGTACTAAAAAAGATCGACCTTCATCTCCTCAACCTTTAAAACAAGGGCTAGCTCCCACTGATCTAGATATACTTTTAGCCTCTGAAAAGGTAGTGACAGAAGGCTCTATGGCTAGATTTTGTAAAATGCTTAGTGACTCTATGGCTTTGGGATTTGAAGCTCAGAATAAGAAAATGGATGAAGTTAGTGACAAAATCACTAAGAGAATAGAACAGAATGAAAACAGGATCTTAGTTGTTGAAAATAAAACGGATACTTTGCTTAAACAGAATTCTGAAATTTTGAAAATGGAAATACAGACATTGAAATCTAAATTGATGGATGTGGAGGATAGGAGTAGGAGGAATAATCTTAAAATAAGAGGTATCCCTGAAAATATCTCACAAGATGAGCTTTCCAACTACACGAAAACTATATTTAAAAAGGCTCTACCTGATCTTCCAGATTTTGAATTCAGGATTGACAGAATCCACCGTATTCCGCGTCCTAGAGGCTTGTCTGTCGATAAGCCAAGGGATACTATCCTCCATATGCATTATTTTGAAACAAAGGAAAAAATTTTACACTATATCAGAGACAAGGGAAACTTTCCAGATCCTTATACCAACATAAGAGTTTTTGGAGATTTCTCCGAGGCAACCATGGAGTTCAGAAAATCTTTTAGAGAAGTAAATACAAAAATAAAAGATCTTGGCATTTCATATAGATGGGGTTATCCTGCTAAACTTTTGGTGTGGTATAGGGGGAAGACAATCCCTTTTTTTACACCAGAAGAAGCAATGCTTTTCGTCCAATCATTCCTTGATGACATTGGCTGAACTTATTGTCAAGAAGTACCGGGTTTCACTTTCATTATTTGGAATGTTTATAATGCTTAAAAATTAGAAGGATTAATAGAAATATTAGGTGTAAGGGTAGGAGTTGAACCACTTTTTTTTTCATATAACCCCAAACTAGGTGAGAATCCTTCTAGGTTGGATTCCTCCAGGGGAACTCATTCGAGTTTACTTTTTGATTTTTTCTTTTTCTTTTGTTTCTCTCTTTTTTTTATTGTTGTTTGTTACACAGACTTACTGAAGTCTTATTTCTATCACTTGGTATTTACAGTGCTGTAGTTAGGAGTCTTATTTGGATTTGTTCCACTTCCTACTTTATTTCACAGCGACATAAACATGAAGCTTAAAATTTTGTCTTTCAACGTTAGGGGCCTAAATATCCCTTATAAAAGGCATACACTTTGGAGGGAGATAGAATATAGCAAGCGGACATTGTATGTCTACAAGAAGTCAAGTTTACTAGGGAAAATCATCCGTTCTTTCAAAATAAGAAATTTCCACATATGTTTCAATCCCTGAAAGGGAAAAAGAAGTCCGGGGTCATTACACTTATAAAAAATAATATTCCATTTGAATTAATAGAAGAAATCACAGATCCACAAGGGAGATATCATATCCTCATATGTCAACTCAATCATAAACTTTGCACAATAATTAATGTATACGCTCCAAATAAAAAGACCATTTCATATCTAAATAGATTAATGGATAAGATCAATAAAGTTAAGAAAGGGATGCTTATGTTCGCAGGAGACTTTAATGTAGTCCCTGATAGTACAATGGATTCTTCATCACCAGTACGCCATAAAGCACCTTCTCTTAGTAAATGGTTAATTTCTAATGAACGCTTTGACATTTATCGCTGTCTGAATACTTCTTCGTGTGAATACACGCACTATTCGGACACACACAAAACATCATCGAGAATAGACCTAATATTGACAGATGTTTTTGCTATTTCTAAATTCAAAAAAATTAGTATCTTGGGCAAATCTATATCAGATCATGTCCCTGTGCTGGCGGAGTTTGAATTGGGATTCTATTCAGAAAACATGTTTCTCTGGAAAGCTAACTCCACTTTATTTAAAAATCCCGAATATAAGGAAATAATTTCAAATACAATCTCTAACTATTTTAAAGAAAATGACGTTGGTCATATAAATCCGTTCGTTCTTTGGAACGCTCACAAGGCGGTCCTGAGAGGCCATTTGATTCAACTTTCGTCCAAATCAAAAAGGATAAAAAGACAGACAATCACAAATTTACAGTCTCAGATAAAACTGAAAGAAGAGTTTCAAAACAGTTTGCCAGTTCCATCCTCGAGTGTTCACTCGGAAATACTGAAATTAAGGCAGGAATTAAGAACTGCAATCATTTCGGATTATGATGCAGTTATCAACAAATTCAAAATTTAAATTTTACTCATCTATTAACAAACCAACTGCATATATGATGAACAGATTCAAACAAGAGAGAATTAATAAGAGAATAGTTAAAATCAAAGACAACAACGGAAATGTTAAGACTCATCCTCGGGATATTGCAAACGCCTTTGCAGAGTTTTTTCAAGGCTTATACAATTTAGCTTCGGACGCTGAAACAGCACAACCAGATGTTAAATTGATAGATACATTCTTAGACAAATTAGATCTCCCCCGAATTGATCCTTTAGAGTTGGAACATATAAACAGACCCATATCAACAGAAGAAATATTTGATGCGATTAATAAACTTAAAGCCCAGAAATCACCGGGGCCTGACGGGATTACCAATGAATATTATAAGACCTTTCAAACTATCCTAGCTCCTTATCTGGAAAACATATTTAACTTGGCTACCTGTCAGGGATCCTTTCCAAAGGAAATGTTAGAAGCTACGATTGTTATGATACCTAAGGAGAAGGGAGACCCTGACAAGGTTCAGAGCTACAGACCAATTTCACTCATTAATGGGGATGCAAAGCTGTACTCAAAAATATGGGCTGAAAGACTTAAAAAGGTTCTACCTTTTTTAATAAAAGACGATCAAATTGGCTTTGTAGAAGGTCGTCAAGCTGCTGACGGGACTAGAAGGATCATGAATATAATTACCGCTACTAAATTTTCTACACATCCTTCAGTTCTAGTTACGCTAGACGCTGAAAAAGCCTTTGATAGGCTAGATTGGGCGTATCTAAAGAAAGCATTATTGAAATTTGGATTTAATGATCACTTCATTTCTTCAGTTATGGCCTTGTATTCAGAGCCTTGTGCAAAAGTATACACGAATAATCATTTATCAAAGTCATTTCCTATTTCAAATGGTACAAGGCAGGGGTGTCCCCTTTCTCCACTTTTATTTGTTTTGGCAATAGAACCCCTGGCAGAAAAAATCAGATCTAATCCTAACATCTTTGGCCTTGAAACTCCTCAACGCACATTTAAAATCAGTCTGTTTGCGGACGATATAGTGCTGACACTCTTAAACCCAGAGATTTCTATCACAGCATTGTCATCAGATTTAAAGCTATTCTCAAATATATCTTATTTTAAAATAAATCATTCAAAATCAAAGATTTTACCCTTTAACTTAAATCCTCAAGAAGTGGAACGTTTAGGAACTCTCAAAATTTTCGTGCAAGGAGGAGGAAGTTGGATATTTGGGGATGAAGCTGACAAACAAATTACATTCAACTATCTCAATTAATCTTAACAACTTAATTCACAATGTCACCACAGATTTTGTAAATTTTAAACGTATTGATTTATCCTTGTTCGGGAAAATATTGGCTGTCAAGTCATTTGTTTTACCTAAGATATTGTATTTGTTTAGGATCCTTCCAGTATACATTCCTTCAGTGCAATTGTCAAAAATTCAAAAATTAATAAACTCCTTTGTTTGGGATGGCAAAAAATCAAGAATTGCGTCGAACATCCTTTATAAAAGTAAAAAAAATGGAGGTCTGGGGCTACCGAATGTAACAGCTTATTACCAAGCCTTACTGATTAAAGCTAGCGTTTATTGGTTTAGTCGTAATACAACACCTGCGTGGATTGCCTTGGAAGTAAGTCAAAGTAATAGTGACATATTCCACAATATTTTCTTTGCTAATGTATTGGGTTCCCGACCAAGTTTGTCTTCTCATCCCATATTCCAAGCCATACTCTTGGCTTGGAAAAATTTTATTAGACCAGGGAGAAATTGGAACAAAGTGAGACAAATGTGTAATTTTCCACTAAACTTAATATCTATCTTTTACAAGTGTACTATTCCAGAAATTTGGACTACATGTAATATTAAAAAAATAGGAGATATATACAATGGTACCTTCCTTTCCTTTAGTGAGATTAAAACAAAATTTAATCTTCCCTCCTCAGAATTTCTCTTTTTCACCATTCTAAAAAGCTACATTAAAAAATTCTCCCAAATTAAGCCACTAAATTTGGACATTATATCTTTATACTTGGGAAACATAGAGAAAAAGAACGTTTGGAGCTTAAAGAACATATATAACATTTTCAATAAAGACACGTTTATACTAAAGAGCGCATATATGAAACGATGGGAGTCAGAATTAAACATTACACCCACACTGGAACAATGGCAAGATGCCTTGAAGTTTTCTTACATAGCAACAATCTCAATGACACTACAAGAGTCTTACTACAAAATGTTTGTGAGATGGTATTATACCCCTTCGAGGCTGAATTTTATAAATCCAGGTAACTCCAACTTATTTTGGAGAGAGTGTGGAATGGTGGGAAACATATATCACATATTCTGGGAATGCCCTAATGTTAAGAGTCTATGGAAGGAAGTATCTGATCATATAAACACCTTTTTGGGAAGGAAATTGGTTATTTCCCCTAGTATGGCTCTTCTTTTATTAGATCTAGAAAATTTAGACTTTTCAGATACATTAATGATAGTACATATTTTACTAGTAGTTAAAAACTCAATAGCAGCACACTGGAAAAAAAACGATATACCAAAATTCGAAGATATTTTTCACAATCTTCTGATACATAGCGCATTAGAAAAACGCTTTGCTCTACATAATAACTTCTTGGACAAATATAATAAAAAGTGGGAAGTATGGAATAAAACTTTTCTTACAAAAAACTAGTTTTGTTGTCACTGATGAATCCAGATAGGATCTTATTTTTCTTTTCTTCTGTTTATTTTAGATTTTAGACTTCAGATGTTAAGTTTTAGTTATATTCTTAGCTTTTAGCTTTAAGATGCTTATGGAGTAATGGATATCAATTTATCTATAATAGGGTCGGTTTTCAAGATGGACTATGATTTCTCCAGTATTTTTCTCACATTATCGGACTGAGAGTGGTAGGTAGTGATGAATCTTGTTACCTCGGATTTATGGGAATTCCCATCGGTCTTATGCAATAAGTTATTCCTCTCGCTGTACTTAGCCCTGTTGTATGCTTTCTTGATCATTCTATGGGTGTAGCCACGTTCAAGAAAGCGTCTCTTAAGGTCTTCTGCCTGCTCTTCATAGTCAGTATCTGTTGAACAGATACGACGTAATCTTAAAAGCTGTCCTGTGAGTACCAATCTGATCATGTGGTGTGGGTGAGAGGAGGAGGCATGCAATAGTATGTTAGAGGCCGTTGGCTTTCTAAAAATGTTAGTCTGAATCATATGATCAGAGTCTCTCCTCAAGGTCACGTCCAGGAATTCGATTTTATTGACATCATATGTGAAGGCAGTCTGATCATTGTTCCGATCATTACTATTTAATTTGTGAAAAAATTCAGTCAGAGAAGTCGCACTGTCCTGCCAAACCAAGAGAATGTCATCTATGTACTGTTCATAGCAGGTCACGGTCCATAGATGCCTGTTGGTCTGACAGGAGGAGGTCCCTCTCCCACAGACCCAGGACCAGTTTAGCATAGGATGGCGTGAAGGCCGCTCCCATGGCTGTTCCCTGGGTCTGTAGGAAGAAGGACCCTTTAAAAATGAAAAAATTGTGAGTCAGTGTGAAGTGAAGTAGCTCAAGTATGAAAGCCTTCATACCTGAGGAAAGATTGGATGTGTTGAGGAAGAATTCTACAGCCTGGAGCCCATCATGGTGGCTTATACTGGTATACAGTGCATCGACATCCGCTGAAACCAGTATAGAATCAGCATCCAGTGACAACCCATCAACTCTACGAAGAAACTGATTTGTATCCTTTAAAAAGGACGGTAGAGCCTCAACTAAAGGTTGCAGCATTGAGTCGATCCATTGGTTTACGCGCTCCAGGTAGTTCTCCCAACCCGACACTATAGGTCTCCCTGGTGGATTCTGAGCATGTTTATGTGTTTTGGGGAGTAAATAAAATGTGGGTATAGTTGGTTCATTAACATTCATGGCTGAGCAAAGTTCTTTGGTGATTGTTCCAGTCACCGTGGCCTTCAACAGAATCTCCCTCAACTGTGACTCAAAAGCAGACAAGGGGTTATACGTGAGTTTCTTATAACACGTAGTATTCAGAATTTGGCGAAATGCCTCTTTCTCGTACATGTGTTTTGGCCAAATTACGATATTGCCCCCCCTTGTCTGCCGATTTGATGACCACGTCAGGGAGACTCTGCAGATATTTAAGCCGTACCCGTTCCTCAATAGATAGGTTGTCCTGTCCTATATATGTCGGGGCATTTTCATCAACTCATTAGTAACTACTTTTACAAAAAGATCTATCGTACTACAGTTTGAGAGAGGGGGAAACCGCCTGGAGCGTGGTCATATGGAAGGAGGTATCTTCCATATGACCATATGGAATATGGTATATATGTGGTATGTATGTAGCATGTAGTATGTATGTAGCATGCATGTAGTATATATGTAGTATGTATGTAGCATGTAGTATGTATGTAGCATGCATGTAGTATATATGTGGTATGTATGTAGCATGTAGTATGTATGTAGCATGCATGTAGTATGTATGTAGTATATATGTGGTATGTATGTAGCATGTAGTATGTATGTAGTATGTATGTAGTATGCATGTAGTATGTATGTAGTATGTATGTAGCATGCATGTAGCATGCATGTAGTATGTATGTAGTATGTATGTAGCATGTAGTATGTATGTAGCATGCATGTAGTATATATGTAGTATGTATGTAGCATGTAGTATGTATGTAGCATGCATGTAGTATATATGTAGTATGTATGTAGTATGTATGTAGCATGCATGTAGTATATATGTAGTGTGTATGTAGCATGTAGTATGTATGTAGCATGCATGTAGTATATATGTGGTATGTATGTAGCATGTAGTATGTATGTAGCATGCATGTAGTATGTATGTAGTATGTATGTAGTATATATATATATATATATTTTTTTTAAACATTTAACACATTAGCCGGATGATGGGACTACTACTGTCCCATCATTGGCTAATGTGTCAATCACTGTCATGGTAGCAGGCATCGCCCGATGGGACTTGTAGTCCCATCGGACGATGCCTGCACAGACCCCCGGACATCAGCACAGCCCCCCGGCAGGCCGGCACAGCCCCCCGGCAGGCCGGTGCAGACCCCCACAGGGTGCACAGCCCCCCGGCAGGCCGGCACAGCCCCCCGGCAGGCCGGCACAGACCCCGGGCAGTCCACACAGCCCCCCGGCAGGCCGGCACAGCCCCCCGGCAGGCCGGTACAGACCCCCACAGGGTGCACAGACCACCGGCAGGCCGGCACAGCCCCCCGGCAGGCCGGTACAGACCCCGGGCAGTCCACACAGCCCCCCGGCAGGCCGGCACAGCCCCCCGTCAGGCCGGCAGAGACCCCCGGAAGGCCCGAAATGACGGCGCATCATGATGCGCACACACCGCGCATCATGATGACGTCATTTCGGCTGTCAATCAACTTTGAACTTCCGATTCCGATGCCCATGCCCGATATTGAAAAAATATCGGATGTCGGTATCGGAATTCCGATACAGCAAGTATCGGCCGATACCCGATACTTGCGGTATCGGAATGCTCAACACTACACACAATGCTTAGAAATACCAGCAACTTAATTTGGTGCCACCCTACCATTATGTGGATACCCTAGGGTGTCTCTGTATATTGCTGGATAGGACTTAAATACAGATCAGTCGTGACACAACATGCAAGGGGGTTGTGGTAAGACCACAAAAGACGATCATAGATCCATGGATAGAAAAATACAAAAACCTTTATTTCAAATACACAAATATAGAAGGTGCAAGACAATGGTGGACAAGGGTAGATACAGAGAAGGTTTAACCACGCACTGTGGAGAAGCCACGTGTGGAACCAGCACCCCCAACCCTGATTACATTTGCATACCCCAATAAATACATCTGGCTGAATGGAAGTAATATTATCGACAGGTTATATGCAAATATACATAAATCGTGTTACACTACAGAGTATATCTTACGACTCACATGGCCGTCAATTCATTTTAATTTTATTACATATATTGCATACTCATAGTAAAGCCAAAATGTTGCCCTATGTGGCTAGGATGTCAAATAAAGCCCGGAAAAGAAAGGGTTAACATGTCCAATGGTCTCAACTAAACCTCAGATAGGCGGCAAGAGACAACCCTTATATAATTACTCATTGAGCCCGGGAGGGTTATAGTTCAAGTGCCAAAAGTTCTTATATTTACCTCAAGTGAGTGGCACCGAGGGGCGGGGGTGGTGGGGACCAGCACGTGTGCCCCGACGCGCATTTCGGATGCTCGTCCTTCGTCAGGGGGCGTGACTGTAGCGGGAAACTGGGTGCTTTAAAAATCCTCAAACCGGAAATAGCAATGACGCTCTCAGACCGAAAATGACGTGTCCGCCGTCATAGCAACCAAGGATGCAGAGCGGCGCCAGCGTCACATGGCAGGGAGCGAATGGCGTTATGGACGCCATGGCAGCTAGCCACTGATAGACGCCGGGAGCCGCGCAGCACACTGGCGCCTGACTCGGACGCGTTCTAGTCTGCCGCGTGTGTGTGTATGGTCGCTCTTAACCTCCTATTATCTGAATTAGCCTAATTATCTATCGGGAGGGCACTTCAAGGGCATTGAAGCAATATATGAAACCAAGTACAATCATGTGGGATTTAACCCATAAAAATACCGACGGAGTGCAGAGTGTGAATGGGCACAGATAGTTATAAATATAAATCAATATAAATATAGATGTATACATAAATCTCGATGTTCACTGTATAACATTATTTCAAAATGAACCTCCTTGGGATATACATTTAATAGCATGAAAGGCTTACGTCTACAATTAACAAATAATCCTCTGTGGACAGTATATATACTTGTATACAGCATTGGATATCACAAATTGTCCATGAGACACAGGGGTCACAACAAATAGTATCAAATCCATTGATGGCCTCATACTACATAGATTAATAGGCACATATCATATTGCAGTGGCACCATAATAAACATACTATAAAATGCAATAATGGTATTGTAGTTAGTACCACTTCTGCATAATATCCCAAGGGGTAGAAATGAATGTTCATTATGTTGATATTCCAGACCAAATCCCATCAATATGTGTCATCCTGGTCCCAAAAGATTTCCGGTTTGAGAACGAATGATACGAACAGGGATATAATGCATATCCCGTCAGCTGGCAGAAAGGGGTTAAGGAAGAAGTTACAGTTCTGTGAGACCCAGAAATCATGCATGTCTTTAGGTGACCAGATACTTATTTTCCACCATAATTTGCAAAATAAATTTTACCAAATCAGACAAAGTTATTTTCTGGATTTGTTTTCTCATTTTGTCTCTCATAGTTGTGGTCTACCTATGATGTCAATTACAGGCCTCTCTCATCTTTTTAAGTGGGAGAACTTGCACAATTGGTGGCTGACTGAATACTTTTTCCCCACTGTAATACTAACTGACTGGCCCTTTTTAGATTGCAATGATTAAAGACCCAAGGGTCTGAAACGCGTCTGCCTGTAATCTCCCCAAGACGGGGTTGTGACTACCATACTGTTGTCTTATTTTTAATTTACCTAGTAAATTTGATACTTTTATATACTTTTATATACATCTAATTTCTGAAGCTGGATTCACCTTTTTCTGCTATCGATTGTAAGTAAGCAAAACACATCCAAGCAGTAAACTGAGGACCACTAAAGGCACTTGAGTGGGTGATGTGGATTGGCCCTGCATGCCTGAAAACCTAGATTCGCCTCTGATCACATTTTTAACTTTTGAGCCTAAAATGATGAAGGATTTTAATGACTGAAATCCAGTTAATGCTAAATTACTTTCTTACATAAAATTCTGTCCAGCTCCTTCTTGTCTATACCATTAAGCTGACAGATCAGGCTGAATGTACAATGTGCCAGGGTTCCTTTAATTTAGTTGCCGTCTTAGACTACAGACTTTATTAATGTGACGTTTAAGATTCATCATGTATATATTTCCGAAATATCATTAGATCATTGTGATGAGATTTTTATTTTATATAATATTCACTTTTCCATCAGTTATACTAAACATCTATATTTATCTGATTCCAGCATCAGGAATCCAAAAAATGGTTTGAAACTCTTATTGTAACTAAAGTATAGAAGTAATAGAGTTGGAGTTTGGATGGCCCAGACTGCTAATGCTCTCATCTATAAGTTTCCATTATTTTTATTGACTCTGTCAGAAAATGTATTTAACTAAAAACCATAAATCACAAACTAATGATCCCATTTACTTAGCAGAACTAATTATAGTGCACATTTAAATAGGTCTCCAATTGCTTTCTGATTCATTCATAATATATAACAATTCACCTTGAGTAGAGATCAGTCTCAGATTACTTTACTCTCCGGATGGATTGGTCTTTCTGCAGTATATGCACAACTCATTGAATTTAATGAATACCTTATGCTTTATCTCACTTGTCATGATAATAACAGGGTGTCCCCATACAGTTGGGTCCCATTAGAAAACCCCATGAAACACCATGTGATCAGTTTATTTTCTGTGGACTTCTCTAACCAAAAAGCGTTGTTCAAAGTAGACCTCCTTTTTAAAATTTGGCTTCCTCCAGTCACCACTAGGGGGAGAACTGGAAGTTACTGTGAACTACTTAGGCCGGTTTCACATTAGCGCATTTTCAGCGCGCGCACGGCCGGGGGTAGCTCCGCCCCCGATCCGGCTCTCTGCCCGGCGTGCCCGCCCCTTCCTTGTAGCGCCGCCTCCTAGCGGACAGCGGCGCCTGCGATCGGCGCACCCTATCTTTAGCATAGGGTGCGCCGATCGTGCGCAGGCCGTGCGCTAGTTGCGCTTTGACCTGCGCTGCGCACTTTTGACGGTGCGCCGTGCGCGCCAAAATCAAACTTTTCGGATTTTGGCGCGCACGGCGCACCGTCAAAAGTGCGCAGCGCAGGTCAAAGCGCAACTAGCGCACGGCCTGCGCACGATCGGCGCACCCTATGCTAAAGATAGGGTGCGCCGATCGCAGGCGCCGCTGTCCGCTAGGAGGCGGCGCTACAGGCAAGGGGCGGGCACGCCGGGCAGAGAGCCGGCTCGGGGGCGGAGCTACCCCCGGCCGTGCGCGCGCATAAAATGCGCTAATGTGAAACCGGCCTTATATATTAAACTAATATTAGAACTAATTAATTTGAATTTTTAGTTAAAAAGGTTGAAATTTATTTTAATAAGTTTACAAGTTCTTATGAGTTTCATTGCAAAAGCTTTGCAAAATAGTTTGATTTAATAGTAAAAACTACTAATTCAAATAGAAATCTATAGATTAAGGGCTTATATAAAATTATCATGGGATGCCGAGTCTGTTATCAGCATAAAACATAAACTAATGTAAAAGTAGAACATCAAAGCTTGGCTTTTAAGAAGAAAATTAAGGGGATAAAGCAAATACTTTCTTACATTTTTTGCCTACTTCCGCACCCTGCTGTTTCCCTAGATCTCTGCTAGACTTCACAATTTTGCTTATTAAAGAACTCATCATTGTCACCTCTAGATTCATTGTGTTTCACCTCAAACAAAGAACATTCTTCATGTCGGAAGAATCTTTGTTACTGTCATTTATTTTTTATAAAATGACAAGAAAGAAACAGCAACGATACTTCGGCAAAGAATATGATGCGACTACCAGGAGGCATACATCAAATATGTACTCTGTACATCTCCACTGAGGACTGTATGAAAAATGCTAAGCTACGGGAAGTGTAAAATAGAAGCCAGTGATGAAATGGATTTCATTATTTTACAACATTATGAATGTTCAGAACACATTGTTAATGTTCACCCACACGTGTCTGGTTATTATCTCGTCTGTTTCAGTAAGTTTGTATTTGGGTCTTGTTTATGTTTGTTTTTTAGTGAAACTATATACTATGTTCTATTTAAAGAGGTACAGTATTTCCATCATCTAAAGTTATGTGACATAAATAGAGCACATCATACCATTATGATATTTAGAGATCTGACCTAAATCTCACTGATCTGACCTAAACCTCACCGAGAAGTATTAGTAGCAAGTCCTTTTGGGTTCATTTGCAACAGATCAGAGCTCCTGGACAGTGTAACTCCTGTAGTTAATTCATGTAATTTAATGCAAAGCAGGTAACTGGGGAAATACCGTAAGGGTGCAGCGCTACTGATCCTTTATTCTGATGGTCATTGAGGCTTATGATCTATGGTGGGATGTCAAACTCATGAGGGTCCATGATGAATACTCAGATCCCTACAGATCATTAACATATAGTATAGAGTCTAGCAATAAGCCACAAGTTACTCTTATGGGAAACATTAAATGGCAGCATGATAATAATCAAGATCTGTCATTCCAATCTAATTTTCCCGACATTGCAGATGGTTCAAAGTTTTACTTTTTATGTAGATTTTCACTGTGAATTGTTCAAAAATGAAATTTTCTTATAAATTAAAGCAGCCAATACAAGGAAATCTTACTGTCATTCACATTTAACTTAGTGAAGATGAAGAGCATTATTAATATCACTAATGGAGGAGAGAAATCTGAAATGTTTAGAAATGGAAACATATGAAAATAGCAATCAAATACAAGAGCATAATTTGGGACCCATAATTTGACAGTCTACAAGCCCAGGCAGCTTCGAGTAATACTGCAAGCCTGAAGTGGTACATAATTTAATACAAGTTTAAACCATCCAAATTGGCAATGTTTGTAAAGATACAATATTGGTAAAGGGCTTTTTTTCCCATTTCATACAATGATGGCATATGGCTAGGAAATTATGCCTGGGGCTACCACCAATACTCAGGATGAGGGGGAGAAATTGAAAATGTAGGATTGCATCGCCTTTTTAATTTTTTTCCCGACCACCTGTACAGGAATTTACAGCTCAGCCCTGTGAAAGTGAAAAATTAAAAGGAGAGTTAGAGTTTGAGTTACATGAATTACTGATACAGTCTCAGAATTGTTGGGGAAGGGGGGACAGAGGTAAGAGCACACTAATCATTAAATAGTAGTGGTCAGAAGTCCAAAATAATTCTCTTCCTTAATCCCTATCTATTTAGTGCCATAAGCGTAACCATTTTCTAATATACTTGAATTTTCTAATTATACTAGATTTAAACATTTTTTATGCTTCCCTAAGGACACGATATAACTGCTTTTTTCCCCATCCTTTTTGATGACTGTGCAGCCCTAGCCCGTCCTTGAAATGAAGAGGCATCAGTGTCGCTTATTTTAGGGACTGTGCTTGTCCTTGCTGTGTCCCTGCGTGCTGTACTTTGTGCACAGAGGCAGTACTGAGCTGGCAACATAGCACGTTGTCAGAAAATCCAGCGTGCAGAAACCATCGCCACCCCCTGAAAGTTAAGTCATTGGTCTCTGCACGTTAGGTATTCTGACAGTATGCTCAGTTGGCAGCTCATTTCTATCTGAGCCTGAAACAGAGTGCGCACTGTCATTGTGCACATCACACAGTGCACAGAGCACAGGGACTAGTCCAGCCCCTGAAACAAGCTTCACAGATGACCCTTCATTTCAGGATCCGCAGCCTCTGCCCCCTGATTATGCTTCATTTGGGTATCCCAGCATGCACTGAAATTCTCAAAGAATCATCAAATAGGAAGTGAAAAAAAATAGAAAAGCAGTAAGATAGTGTTGTTAGGGAAGGATAGGTAATTTTTTATTTACCTCAAGTATAATAGAAAATAGTTTAATTAAAAAACATTATCTTGAATAAAAACAACATGAATAAAGTACATGTAAATAACATATGATGCGTGGTTGACATTGTTTTGATCAAAAAAAGAGTAAAAATCATCCCACCTAAACATAGTGTACCCATTCACAATGGTCCTATCTCATAGTTACATAGGTTGAAAAATGACTTAGGTTCATCAAGTTCAACCTTTCTCCACCAAATGTTTTTTTGTCACTAAATTAGCTATAACCCACAATGTTCTGTGTACTGAGGAAATCATCCAGCCCTCATATAAAAACGGTTATAGTGTCTGCCATTACTATCTCTTGTGGTTGGCTTTCCACAGTCTGACTGCTCTAACTGTAAAGAACCCTTTCCTATTTAGCTCCTGGAATCGCCTTTCTTCCACCTGTAATGAGTGCCCCCTGGTCCTCAGTATGGTCTTTGGAAGGAATAAGTCATGTGCCAGTCTTTTGTGCTGACCACACATATATTTATATATATAAATGAGATCCCCTCTGTGGCATCTTTTTTCTAAGCTAAACAAGCCCAACTTTTCCAACCTCTCATCATATGAGAGGCCTTCCATCCCTTGTAATAATCTAATTGCCCAACTTTGAATTGACTCTAATTTCTGAATGTCCTTTTTTAAATGTGGAGCCCAAAACTGGATCACATATTCTAGATGTGGCCTCACAAGCGATTTATAAAGGGGTAACAATACGTTGGAATTGCGGGATTTTCTCTCTCTTTTTTATACACCCTAAATCTTGTTTGCTTTTGCGGCTGCTGCTTGATATTGAGTACTGCTGCTCAGCTTACTTGTAACCAGAATACCCAAGTCCTTCTCCTGTTCTGTAGTCCCAAGTATGGTCCCATTTAATGCACATGCAGCTATAGGATTATTCCGTCCCAGGTGCATTACTATACATTTATCTGCATTAAACCTCATTTGCCAAGTGTTTGCCCATTCAGACATCTTATCCAGATCATTTTGCAAAATTGGAATGTCACGTTCAGATTTTAATATCCTACATAGTTTGGTGTCATCAGCAAAGACTGACACTTTACTCTCAATCCCATCCTAAAGGTCATTAATTAAGAGGCTAAAAAAAATTGGTCCTAGCACAGATCCCTGCAGTCTCCACTGCTCCCAGTACAGATACCTGCGCTCCCCACTGCTCCCAGTACAGATCCCTGCTGTCCCCACTGCTGACTATATCCCATTTAGAGGACGTACCATTTATGACAACTATTTGTTTTCTATCATTTAGCCACTTCCTTACCCATCTGCATAGACATACCCCCAGTCCCTGCGTATGGAGTTTCAGTATAAGGTTGTTACATGGTACAGTATCAAATGCCTTTTCAAAGTCCAGATAAATCACATCAGCCGCATTACCTACATCCAGACTTGCACGACCACTCAAGTTGTCTCCATAAAATAATAATAATAAATAAACCTGATAGAAACTTGCGCTAATTAAATGTGTCTTGGTTAAATAAAGATATCTTATGAAGAAATCTATTACCTTTACTGAAGCTAAAAACTGGCGAGGCAGGGAAAAAGGTCTTCAGAATGCAGGGTGGATTTCCAGGTCCTTTCCCAATAATACTCCCCGACACAGGTATATAAAAACTTACTGGAGCTAAAGGGTGCTACCTCCTAGCATGCCGCCGTCCCGGCCAGTGACTGGCGCGCAGCTGGAGGTGTATATCGGCAGGCTGTAAGAGTACCAGCCGCCGCTTGCAAAAGCAGGCCTGCAAGTTCCAAAAAAGCTGAAGGACCTTGCGTGACGTCACAGTCACGTGATAGATCATGTGACAGGCAAGAAAGCCCTATGGGGCGCTGATGGGGCCAGAAAGCAATGGCAAACCTACGCGTTGCGGAATTCACTGATTCTTTCTTCAGGGAAATTCACTGATTCTTTCTTCTCCCTGAAGAAAGAATCAGTGAATTCCGCAACGCTTAGGTTTGCCATTGCTTTCTGGCCCCATCAGCGCCCCATAGGGCTTTCTTGCCTGTCACGTGATCTATCACGTGACTGTGACGTCACGCAAGGTCCTTCAGCTTTTTTGGACCTTGCAGGCCTGCTTTTGCAAGCGGCGGCTGGTACTCTTACAGCCTGCCGATATACACCTCCAGCTGCGCGCCAGTCACTGGCCGGGACGGCGGCATGCTAGGAGGTAGCACCCTTTAGCTCCAGTAAGTTTTTATATACCTGTGTCGGGGAGTATTATTGGGAAAGGACCTGGAAATCCACCCTGCATTCTGAAGACCTTTTTCCCTGCCTCGCCAGTTTTTAGCTTCAGTAAAGGTAATAGATTTCTTCATAAAATATTTAAACCATCAATTTTTTTGAGAAAGTCATTAGTATCCCTAGTATAAGACGGGAGGGAAGTGACAAATGGTTGTAAAATATAATCAATGTACTTGTTCACATTTTCTAAAAAATTGCCCCTCCCTGATATAATGGGCCTGCCTGGTGGTATATCCTTGTTTTTATGTACCTTAGGTAGCAGATATAAGGTGGGAATAGTGGGTTCATGAACTTGTAAGGCCGAGAAGAGGTCATTAGAAATGATGTCATCTTCTTTGGCATCATTCAATAATATTTTCAATTCAGCCTGGAATTTTGAAAGAGGATTGAACGTCAACCTCTTATAGCATTCCACATTATTTAGCTGACGGAATGCCTCAGTCTCATACATTTCCTTGGGCCATATCACCACATTCCCACCCTTATCTGCCGGCTTGAATACTATATCCTGGATACCTGATAATTTCCTCAGACAGATTCTCTCCTCTTTACTCAAATTGTCTTCATGACTATATTGGGGAATTTTTTGAAATTCACTACTCACAGTCCTAACAAACGTATCTATATTCGGACATGAGGACAGTGGAGGGAATTTGACAGAAGATTTTTTGATGACATCTGGAACCTCACCTTCATCAATGTTGTGTTCTCTTGCCAATTGTTCGAGGTCAACTATTGCCTTCTGTTCCGCCTCTGTCGAAAATTCTTGGCTCATGAGGTATTAACCCTTTTATATTTTTCTAATTCCCCATTGTATTAAGCGATTTTCGCCCTTTCTTTATTACATACTGGAACCTAATGCTTTTTTGATTTTGGCACGTTCACAGTGCTATTTTATTTTTATAGCACTATATATATTATCATATACAACTTCTTTGGGGACTTTTCTTTATACATATATTTTTTAATTTTTATTATTGTGATTGTATTACAGGGTTATTTATTTAACCTCATGTTACAGCTTACTATACTATTACGCTATGTATAAATTTTGGTGATGCCATTTTATGTCTAATGTGTACACCCATTTTTTAATAAAGGGTATTTTATCTATTTTTTCGCGTGTTGCCATATTTATTACACGTATTTGATTCCTGTCAGTCTCAACTTCCATCCTACCTAGTGTGCATTGTGATTCTTTCACCGGATGGTCTGCCATCCACCATCTCAGGCTAGTTTCACACTTGCTTTTTTTTGCAGCGCGTTTTTCCCGCAAAAAAACGCATTGAAAAAACGCATACAAAAGCATACAACTGCTGCGTTTTTTTCAAGCATTTTTATGAGCATGCATGAAAAAAACGCAGCGTTTTTATGCGTTTGTATGCGTTTTTAGTGCGTTTTTACCGCGTTTGCGTTTTTTTCCAACATTAGGTGGCCCCTCACACTAACCCAAACCATGACTTTACTAACCCTAACCCTGACCCTAACCCTGACCCTAACCCTAACCCTGACCCTAACCCTTAACCAAATCATACTTAACCCTAACCCAAACCCTAAACCCTAACTAACCCTGACCCTAACCCTGACCCTAACCCTAACCCTGACCCTAACCCTGACCCTAACCCTTAACAAAACCATACTTAACCCTAACCCTGACCATAACCCTAACCCTGACCCTAACCCTGACCCTAACCCTTAACCAAACCATACTTAACCCTAATCCTGACCCTAACCCTGACCCTAACCCTTAACAAAACCATACTTAACCCTAACCCTGACCCTGACCCTAACCCTAACCCTGACCCTAACCCTTAACCAAACCATACTTAACCCTAATCCTGACCCTAACCCTGACCCTAACCCTTAACAAAACCATACTTAACCCTAACCCTGACCCTAACCCTAACCCTGACCCTAACCCTTAACCAAACCATACTTAACCCTAATCCTGACCCTAACCCTGACCCTAACCCTTAACCAAACCATACTTAACCCTAATCCTGACCCTAACCCTTAACCAAACCATACTTAACCCTGACCCAAACCCCAACCCTAACCCTGACCCTAACCCTAACCCTAAACCCCCTTAACTAACCCTAACTCTAACCCAAACCCCTAAATTCCATGGTTAAAAAAAAAAAACGCATATGCAAAAAAACGCATACATGAGCATGCCAGTGCGCACATATGCGCATCCATAGGCTATAATGGCCATTTTTAGCGCAAAACGTGCGCATATGTGCGCATGCGCTTTTTTGCAGGGCCAAAAAATGCAACATGCTGCGTCTGGAAAATACAAACGCACACCCCAAAAAAACGCAGCGCATGAAAATCGCATACATGCGCTTACAAGCGCGCAGGTATGCGCACCCATGTTAAATATAGGGGAAAAAACGCATGCGCACATATGCGTTTTTTTCCAGCGCTAAAAAACGCAAATGTGAAACCAGCCTCAGAGGGGTTGTGTGTACTATTGGTCTATATTATTATATTGGATTTATTATTAAATTAGTATTGAACATCATCCCCACTGTTTTAATATTGTATATCTTCTGTGTTCTGCATAGGTTATGGCACACTCTGTTATGGATTTCAAGACCAGGGAGCTATCCTGGCAGGGCCAAGTGAATAATGTGTTTGGCAACATTAGCGCAACAACTGTATCCAATACGGATGGTTTGACATTTAACTCTCTATCTACGTCAATCAAAAAGCTGCTATTTAAACGAACTAGAATTTGGTGGACAAAAGCATTTTTACAAAATTATATACAGAAATCATTGATACCGAGAGGTTTAAGGGTACGGGTGACTCCGACCTTTATAGTAACAGATGATGAGTTTGTGGAATCATGGGAAAAGATATGCAATGAAACTTCGTGGAAGCTAATGGAGCTTTTGGTGGGACTCAACACCAAATTGATTACTGATGTGGATAAGGAATTAGATGAATTATTTATTAAAGTGAAGAATACCTTACCTTCTGAACAGTTCAATACACTCTGATTCCCTTGATAAAGATCTAGAGATCCTGGTGAAAGACATACAACGGAAACATACTAACAAATTGATTAGGGATCAAACTGATTTGTCTTCAGGCAAAATCTATTACTGGAAAAGACATATGAGTGGTAATTTGAATAGAGAACGCTTTGTTTCTGTTGCCTCCAACTCGTCAGTTGGTGATGTCTCTGTTGCCTCCTCCTCCGCCTCTGCTGTATCCATGGTTACTCCTAAAAGGAAAAGAAATCTACATTTTCCCCCCAACAAGAGAAATTACTCTCCGGATGTGAGTTCTAGTCGCTTGAAGGTAATCAATTTAAGTACCTATATGTTTACATCCCTGGAGATTGATATTTTATGTAGAGGACTCATGTTTTGCCCTACAGCAAACTTTGATTGCTTTACTGCAGTGAAAGATTTGCATTTGTTTGCCAGGAGATTGCTATTCAAGCGTATATTTCATAATCCGGATAATTTTAAATAATTTTTTTCGACAGAGGCGGAGCAGAAGGCAATAGTTGACCTCGAACAATTGGCAAGAGAACACAACATTGATGAAGGTGAGGTTCCAGATGTCATCAAAAAATCTTCTGTCAAATTCCCTCCACTGTCCTCATGTCCGAATATAGATATGTTTGTTAGGACTGTGAGTAGTGAATTTCAAAAAATTCCCCAATATAGTCATGAAGACAATTTGAGTAAAGAGGAGAGAATCTGTCTGAGGAAATTATCAGGTATCCAGGATATAGTATTCAAGCCGGCAGATAAGGGTGGGAATGTGGTGATATGGCCCAAGGAAATGTATGAGACTGAGGCATTCCGTCAGCTAAATAATGTGGAATGCTATAAGAGGTTGACGTTCAATCCTCTTTCAAAATTCCAGGCTGAATTGAAAATATTATTGAATGATGCCAAAGAAGATGACATCATTTCAAATGACCTCTTCTCGGCCTTACAAGTTCATGAACCCACTATTCCCACCTTATATCTGCTACCTAAGGTACATAAAAACAAGGATATACCACCAGGCAGGCCCATTATATCAGGGAGGGGCAATTTTTTAGAAAATGTGAACAAGTACATTGATTATATTTTACAACCATTTGTCACTTCCCTCCCGTCTTATACTAGGGATACTAATGACTTTCTCAAAAAAATTGATGGTTTACATATTGATGAAGATTCTTCTCTTGTCACATGTGATGTAGAATCTTTATACACCAACATCAGACACACTGATGGGATAGCGGCTGTCTCTTATTTTTTACAACACTCTTCCTTCTCACGATCTTTTATCATATTTTTTATTAATTTATTAGATTTTGCGTTGACTCACAATTTTTTTATTTTCAAAGATTCCTTTTTCCTACAGACCCAGGGAACAGCCATGGGGGCCTCTTTTGCCCCATCGTATGCCAACCTGTTCCTGGGCCTGTGGGAAAGGGATCTATTTTTTCTGGCAAAGTTGAACAAATGGAGCGTGTCCCTTTCTGGACACGCTACATTGATGATATTTTCTTTATTTGGCAGGATCCCATTGGTGTGTTACCTGAGTTCATTGGTGTATTAAATTCCAATAACATCAATGTACATCTTACATATCATAGTGATTTGGAAACCATCGAATTTTTGGATGTTTTAGTGAGGAGGGATTCTAACAACGTTCTTCAGACAGATTTATTTAGAAAACACACCTCCGTCAATGCACTTCTCCACGCTTCCTCATCTCACCCTCGTACTCTTATTAACTCTATTCCCATAGGACAATTTTTACGTCTAAGACGTATCTGTTCTACAGATACTGACTTTTTGAAACAGGCTGACCGCTTAAAGGCTAGATTTCTTGAACGCGGTTATAGTAGACGATCACTAAAGAGAGCCTTTAACAGGGCTAAGCATACGTCACGCCACAATGCACTTTATATGGATGCGAGTAAATCTGAATCTAAGGAAGTGGTCAGGTTTATTACCACTTTTAATGGCCAAAATGAACAGATTAGATTTTATCTTAAGAAATTCTGGCCTATTTTAAAAAATGACCCAATACTCTCCAAGTACATTGGCGACCATCCAAATATTGCCTTTCGTAGATCGTCCAATTTTGGTGACCGGTTGGTGAAAAGCCATTATATTTCCAAACCGGTCAACAACTTTTTGACCCAACATACACAAGCCGCAGGATGCAAACCCTGTGGCTCTTGTGTTGCCTGTTGCAATATTGTCAGAGCTCATACCTTCAACAGCTCTGATGGATTGTGTGTTTTTAACATCAAAAAATCCATCACTTGTTCATCTACAGCTGTAATCTATTATGCCACGTGCCCATGTTCCCTCATCTATGTTGGCCTCACCACTCGCCAGCTCAAGGTGAGGGTCCGTGAGCACGTATTGGGCATAAAGGCAGCTAAAGAGATTGACGATGTTGCCTCCCTTAAAACCCTGCCAAAACACTTCAAAATACATCACAATTGTGATTCCACTCTATTGAAAGTGTCTGGCATCGACATGATTTGCAAAGGGATTAGGGGGGGCAACATCAGTAAACGTCTTGCTCAGTTAGAAACCCAGTGGATTTGGACACTCAATACTGTCTCTCCACTGGGTTTAAATGAGAGTTTATCTTTTATTCCGTTTTTATAATATATAAAAAAAATTTTTGTACACTTTTAACATTGTTTTTGTATTTATCTTAGATACTGTGGTCGGCCCTCCATGTTATGGATTTTTTACATCTGCTCAAGAAGAAATGGTGACGAGGCTTGTCTGCAGACGCAGACATTTGTCGTAATGCAAAATGTTGATGGAGTTCAGCATTCATATATGCATTTTGATTTTGTGCATCCTCTTTCTTTTTTCTTTTTTCCTCCATGTGCACCTTGTTGCCTGTTTCACTTTTTTATTTTTATATATAGATATATTTTTTAAAAAATTTCTTTATCTTAACACTTATGTGGTTATGGTATTGTACACTGATATATATACTTTCACCTTGTATTATTTTTCATTATTTGTACTATCTTATTTTTATGCACGTATGGATGGCATGTATATTATTGTATACAGTGGGGCAAAAAAGTATTTAGTCAGTCAGCAATAGTGCAAGTTCCACCACTTAAAAAGATGAGAGGCGTCTGTAATTTACATCATAGGTAGACCTCAACTATGGGAGACAAACTGAGAAAAAAAAATCCAGAAAATCACATTGTCTGTTTTTTTTTCATTTTATTTGCATATTATGGTGGAAAATAAGTATTTGGTCAGAAACAAGCAATCAAGATTTCTGGCTCTCACAGACCTGTAACTTCTTCTTTAAGAGTCTCCTCTTTCCTCCACTCATTACCTGTAGTAATGGCACCTGTTTAAACTTGTTATCAGTATAAAAAGACACCTGTGCACACCCTCAAACAGTCTGACTCCAAACTCCACTATGGTGAAGACCAAAGAGCTGTCAAAGGACACCAGAAACAAAATTGTAGCCCTGCACCAGGCTGGGAAGACTGAATCTGCAATAGCCAACCAGCTTGGAGTGAAGAAATCAACTGTGGGAGCAATAATTAGAAAATGGAAGACATACAAGACCACTGATAATCTCCCTCGATCTGGTGCTCCACGCAAAATCCCACCCCGTGGGGTCAGAATGATCACAAGAACGGTGAGCAAAAATCCCAGAACCACGCGGGGGGACCTAGTGAATGAACTGCAGAGAGCTGGGACCAATGTAACAAGGCCTACCATAAGTAACACACTACGCCATCATGGACTCAGATCCTGCAGTGCCAGACGTGTCCCACTGCTTAAGCCTGTACATGTCCGGGCCCGTCTGAAGTTTGCTAGAGAGCATTTGGATGATCCAGAGGAGTTTTGGGAGAATGTCCTATGGTCTGATGAAACCAAACTGGAACTGTTTGGTAGAAACACAACTTGTCGTGTTTGGAGGAAAAAGAATACTGAGTTGCATCCATCAAACACCATACCTACTGTAAAGCATGGTGGTGGAAACATCATGCTTTGGGGCTGTTTCTCTGCAAAGGGGCCAGGACGACTGATCCGGGTACATGAAAGAATGAATGGGGCCATGTATCGTGAGATTTTGAGTGCAAACCTCCTTCCATCAGCAAGGGCATTGATGATGAAACGTGGCTGGGTCTTTCAACATGACAATGATCCAAAGCACACCGCCAGGGCAACGAAGGAGTGGCTTCGTAAGAAGCATTTCAAGGTCCTGGAGTGGCCTAGCCAGTCTCCAGATCTCAACCCTATAGAAAACCTTTGGAGGGAGTTGAAAGTCCGTGTTGCCAAGCGAAAAGCCAAAAACATCACTGCTCTAGAGGAGATCTGCATGGAGGAATGGGCCAACATACCAACAACAGTGTGTGGCAACCTTGTGAAGACTTACATAAAACGTTTGACCTCTGTCATTGCCAACAAAGGATATATCACAAAGTATTGAGATGAAATTTTGTTTCTGACCAAATACTTATTTTCCACCATAATATGCAAATAACATGAAAAAAAACAGACAATGTGATTTTCTGGATTTTTTTTTCTCAGCTTGTCTCCCATAGTTGAGGTCTACCTATGATGTAAATTACAGACGCCTCTCATCTTTTTAAGTGGTGGAACTTGCACTATTGCTGACTGACTAAATACTTTTTTGCCCCACTGTATGTGTTTCCTGCATTTGCGTCCTTATAAGCTTTACATACACCATTCCATTATGATGGGTTCCGCAGCAATTACTGCATCTGTGTGTTTCCCTGGCGGGCACTGGTGCGCATGCGCTGCCTCGGCGCCGGTGGTTCGCATGGTAACGGCGTCTTCCAATGCCCTGACACGCCGGATTCATCCGGCGGTGTTTGATCATGTGACGCCGCGTGCCATGTGACTTCCGGGTCGCGGCGGCGGCGCATGCGCCGTCATGTGTCCGGCCTGATTGAATCCATTATATGTGCTGGCCAGTAATACACCTACCCCCTGACGAAGGAGTTCTCTTCTCCGAAACGCGCGTCGGGGCGCGTTCCTTGGCATCCATTCTTGGCTCATGAGGTATTAACCCTTTTATATTTTTCTAATTCCCCATTGTATTAAGCGATTTTCGCCCTTTATTACATACTGGAACCTAATGCTTTTTTGATTTTGGCACGTTCACAGTGCTATTTTATTTTTATAGCACTATATATATATTATCATATACAACTTCTTTGGGGACTTTTCTTTATACATATATTTTTTAATTTTTATTATTGTGATTGTATTACAGGGTTATTTATTTAACCTCATGTTACAGCTTACTATACTATTACGCTATGTATAAATTTTGGTGATGCCATTTTATGTCTAATGTGTACACCCATTTTTTAATAAAGGGTATTTTATCTATTTTTTCGCGTGTTGCCATATTTATTACACGTATTTGATTCCTGTCAGTCTCAACTTCCATCCTACCTAGTGTGCATTGTGATTCTTTCACCGGATGGTCTGCCATCCACCATCTCAGAGGGGTTGTGTGTACTATTGGTCTATACTATTATATTGGATTTATTATTAAATTAGTATTGAACATCATCCCCACTGTTTTAATACTAATTATATCAGGTGGTGAACTTTGATTTTTGCCTTGTTGAATGATCCCTGGAACAGTTAGTTCATTGGTGAACACGTATGAAAAGGGCCTGTTTAATATCTCAGCCTTTTCTTTGTCTTCTATTATTATGTTGTTATTATAGTCTTCTAAGGGGCCTATACCATCTTGTTTTTCTTTTTGACATTGATGTATTTATAAAAAATTTTAGGATTTATTTTAATGTAACTGGCAATTTGTTTTTCTGTGGATAACTTTGCTAGATTAATTTCTTTTTTGCATTTCTTACTGAAATCTCACTTCCACGAGTCAAGGCTGCGCTGCATCTTCTGATTCCCTGCCGCTTGCGTTGAAATCCTCTCACACTGAGCCGGACTTCTGGGTGTCAACAACACATGTCGTGATGTCATGACGCTGTTGACCTCCTGCGTGCCAGCGCAGATTCTTCCTGGGAGCTTTGACGCCACCTGGAAGTCCATTGTACAGTGAGAGGACCGAAGATTTCATCATGAGTGGTGGAAAATCAAAACATGACATAAGGTCCAGACAGGTTAATATTTAAACGGGCCAGAGAGGTGAGTGGTGAGGAGAGTGTAACAATTTTTTTAATGGCATTACATAGATAGGGATTTAGGATGAAAATTACTTTGGACTTGTTACCACCTCTTTAATGATATAAGAGAATCCATTTGTCTAGTTGTAGACATGCATATTGTTACAAGGGCTGCTGTAGCTTGTGACATGAACCCCAAACACATGGATGGGGAACATTTTATAGTAGGAAAGAAACAAAAATCCATGTCAATAAGTCAGTGATATATATAATAGAAACAGATCCCACAATCTTAGGTATGCTAATCTCTATACAAAATTGAAGCAAAACTGAGTCTTCAGTATCAAAAACGGATTCTGCTCAGTGTCAAAGTATTAAACTTCGAGGATCCCTATAGAAAATTGTATTCTATATGTAGAAATAGCAACAAAACTGACTGCTTAGTTTTCTGACGTATATTCAGTAAATGATAACGCTATGCACCTATCGGTTTCTCCAGTTTAGCTTCCTTTCTTGCTGCAGAGGTTAATTTGTCTGTGGAGCAGTAGCTTTATTTCGGAGAGCAGTCTTCTATTTTATATGTCCTATATATTAAAAGGAAGGCATAAATCTGGCCATCGTGGAATAGGCTCTGTTTACAGCCTAGAAAAAAAGAGCATTTAGAATAATGGGAATATTGATGTCTTTGATGAAGACTAACAGTTGCAATTTTTGTTTATGGACTATTTGTTAAAAAATTGCAGACAGCAACATTTTTTTTTACTGACATGCTTGAAAACCATAATGGAGCACTATAAAGATTATCTGTGATTTATGTCTTTAGCATAAAATAGTATTATGAAGACATGCGATGTAATTATTAAGATATGTGATATGATGTTAATAACAATTCGTATAGTCTATCAAAGCTCTTACAACTTCCCCCCAAAAAATGAAGGACACATCAAAGTTTTATTTATGGCTCTTTTTTGGCAGATTGTTCATAAATTTACTGGTAGCCCTGAAGACAAAGGTGTAACATCTGGTCCACAATAAAAAGTCTCTATAAATGCTCTGCCTAATTGTTATGTGCAGTTACTAATACTGAGTGCAACTGTTAACTCTGCACCCCTTATTATTGAAAACTGAATAAATGAGAATTAGAGTTTACAAGTAAAAATCTTGCAAAATTTCCAGATTCTGCAAATAACCAGTCACTACTACAACATCCCATTCTACAAAGACACAAAAGTAACATAGAAGTGAAATAAAATATTCTACCCTTCAGTCTTTATTTCCTTTGCAAATGAACTTCAGGTCGTGCGTCTCCCGAGGAGCCTAATCTATGATAACGATTTAGTGCCGTGACTGTTAAAGTTCTCTGCAGTAACATAGGCTCTATATAAATCATTCACTCAAAGGTCACCTAACCAGCATTATAATGGCAAAATACATGTACAGTATGACTCCAGACTGAAAGCGTGTAATTTGTGATTACAACTAGAGTTGAGCGAATATGTTCGGGATCGGTTGCTGAATCTGAATTTGCCATATTCATGCCATATTGGTACCTTATTCGTACCGAATTTATGTTTGATGATCGGTTCCAAACATATTCGGTAATTTGTACTCCCATTGACTCCAATGACATTTGGCTGTGTTTGGCAAATATTGTAAAAACAATAATCGCCACCGATCGTAATCGGAACCAAATTCTTTAAAATTCGCTCAACTCTAATTACAACTACAAGCACCAGCATCATTTATCCTGGAAAAAAAACATATTAACCAAAAGTCTTGTGTGCTAAAGTTAAAACTACTAAATTATTTTTTTAATATTACCACAGTATTTAATATACAGTATATAGAGAGTAATTTTAGGATGTTGTCCTTGTTTTACTACAGTATATAAGAATTCCAGGCTTATGCCATACAGGGGCTTTCTTTAGCTGTTGACTCTGTGTTCTGGACTATACCTTATGTCCTCACTCTGAGGGGGATTAAAATTTTTAACAATAGCTTCCCTGTTTGCGTTAGGAAACCATGCACATTTAAGAAGTCACACTCGTTTAAATGTCATACTAATTTTAGTAGCCACAACCATTTTCACTCACACTTTCCTCAACCACAAAATACAAGTAATGGTAGCTAAAAGTAGAAGCGTTTTTCCCTTCTTACCCCACTTAGGCCGGTTTCACATTAGCGTCTTTGTGCGAGGTGTTTGCAGCGCATCCATGCGCATGCGTCATCCACCCTATCTTTAACATGGGGGGACATGGACATGCGCATGTATGCGTTTGCATGCGTTTTCGAACCCATGCGTCTTCTGGGCGTATGCGCCGGGGAGCGGCTAACACAACATGTTGCATTTTTTCTGGCGCCGAAGTTCCGTCAAAAACACATGCGCACTCTTGTGCACGGAATGATTCAAAAGAACGCATTACAGGCTATGGGAACGCATATGTGTGCAAGCACATGCGTTCGACTGTGTTCGCGTGCGCATGCATTGTCTGAGTAAACCAATCCAGGAACTTGTTTTAAAGCCACCCACCAAAAGAATATATATAAAAATAGGGGGTGGACATTGCTAGTTCATTTTTCTACAGACAAGCAAGCTGCAAGAGGAGACCAGGATACTTCCGTTCTTCATGACAAGCAACAGCAAAAGCAAGAAACAAGCCTACATCCAAATCCAGATTGCGGTACAAACTGTCCATCCGAAGATTCATCTTGACAAAGGATACAGGAGCAAAATGGGAGGATTTAATCTCTGTAAGGGTATATATACAGAAATTATCATGGAACTTCTTCTGGAATTTTTTTTCCAATCGAACACATACGCATAAAACGCAAACGCATGCAATGCATGTAAATGCAGCATTTTAAGTGCATGCGTTAAGCGCATGCGTCTAAAAAAGTGTGTTTACATGCATTTTTCATGTGTTTTTAGGTGCACACGAAACGCTGTGCACTAAGGCTGTGTGCACACGGTGCGGATTCTTCTGCGTTTCCGCAGCGGTTTTGCCCCTGCGGAAATGCAGCAGTTCCGCTGACAAAGTACAGTACAATGAAACCCTATGGGGTTTCAAAAACGCTGTGCTCACGGTGCGTTTTTTTCCGCGCGGTTTTGCTGCGGTTTACAAACCGCAGCATGTCAATTGTTTGGGCGGTTTCCGCAGCGGTTTCACACCTTTAACATAGTAGAGGTGTGAAACCGCAGGGCAAAACCGCAGACCAAACCGCAGGAAAACCACAGGTAATTCTGCACCGTGTGCACATAGCCTTAGACGCTAATGTGAACCTAGCCTTATACCTTCAGTGATAGTCTCAATGCTTTGTGTCAAGTACAGTGCCTTGCAAAAGTATTCGGCCCTCTGGAACATTTCAACCTTTTCCCACATATCATGCTTCAAATGTAAAAATGCCAAATTTTAATTTTTAGTGAAGAATCAGTAACAAGTGGAACACAATTGTGAAGTTAAATGAAATTTATTGATTATTTTAAATTTTTGTGGAATTTAAAATACTGAAAAGTGGGGCGTGCAATATTATGATGATTTGCATCTCTGTAATGAGGAGAGGTGTTGTCTAATGATATCAACACCCTATATAAGGTGTGCTTAATTATTAGGCAACTTCCTTTCCTTTGGCAAAATGGGTCAGAAGAAAGATTTGACAGACTTTGAAAAGTCAAAAATTGTGAGATGTCTTGCATAGGGATGCAGCAGTCTTGAAATTACCAAATTTTTAAAGCATGATCACCGAACAATCAAGTGTTTCATGGCAAATAGCCAACAGGGTCGCAAGAAGCGTGTTGATAAAAAAAGACGCAAAATAACTGCCCATAAATTGAGGAAAATCAAGCATCAAGATGCCGTTTGCCACCAGTTTTGCCATATTTCAGAGCTGCAACGTTACTGGAGTATCAAAAAGCACAAGGTGTGCCGCACATGGCCAAGGTAAGGAAGGCTGGAAAATGACCACCTTTGAACAAGAAACATAAGATAAAACGTCAAGACTGGGCCAAGAAATATCTTAAGACTGATTTTTCTAAGGTTTTATGGACTGATGAAATGAGCGTGACTCTTGATGGACCAGATGGATGCGCCCAAGGCTAGGTCAATAAAGGGCAGAGAGCTCCACTCCGACTCAGACGCCAGCAAGATGGAGGTGGGGTACTGGTATGGGCTGGTATCATCAAAGATGAACTTGTGGGACCTTTTCGGGTTGAGGATGGAGTGAAGCTCAACTCCCAGACCTACTGCCAGTTTCTGGAAGACACCTTCTTCAAGCAGTGGTACAGGAAGAAGTCGGTATCGTTCAAGAAACACATGATTTTCGTGCAGGACAATGCTCCATCACATGCATCCAAATACTCCATAGCGTGGCTGGCCAGTAAAGGTCTAAAAGAAGAAAAAATGACATGGTCCCCTTGTTCACCTGATCTGAACCCCATAGAGAACCTGTGGTCCCTCATAAAATGTGAGATCTACAGGGAGGGAAAACATTACACCTCTCGGAACAGTGTCTGGGAGGCAGTGGTGGCTGCTGCATGCAATGATGATCGTAAACAGATCAAGCAACTGACAGAATCTATGGATGGAAGGCTTTTGAGTGTCATCGTAAAGAAAGGTCGCTATATTGGTCACTGATTTATTTTTTTGTTTGTTTATGAATGTTAGAAATGTTTATTCCTAAATTTTGTGTTATATTGGTTTACCTGGTGAAAATAAACAAGCGAGATGGGTATATATTTGGTTTTTATTACGTTGCCTAATAATTCTGCACAGTAATAGTTAACTGAAAAAACAGATATCCTCCTAAGATAGCCAAATCTAAAAAAAAAAACCACTCCAACTTCCAAAAATATTAAGCTTTGATATTTATGAGTCTTTTGGGTTGATTGAGAACATAGTTGTTGTTCAATAATAAAAAGAATCCTCTCAAATACAACTTGCCTAATAATTCTGCATGCAGTGTATATATATATATATATATATATATATATATCTATATATATATATTTTTTTTTTATATATGCCATATATATATGCCATGTAAGACCCGGTTCTACATATTCAATTGCTTGTCTTTATCCCTCTCTTTTTGTACTCCTTGTCCATGCATTTGTATACTTATGTGATGATTTTCTTACTATAATAAAATATTAAAATTTTTTATCATTTCTTTTTTGGAAGCACACTTTGTTTTTTTGTATATCAGTAACTAGTGAGTGTTCCAAACTGGTATATATTTTGTTTTTTGGTCCCTTTGTATTAAGTTTTGAGGATCATTTATGATGTAGGAATAATGCATTCCGTTCTAATTTTCATAATCTCTGGCCTTAGCAGCCACAGGCCAAATATGTACAAAATACCACACACTGTGACCATACCACATATTACCACCATATGGTGAGCGAATAGTACCACATACAATTGTGAAATGCCACCACACCATGACCAGACCATATATTACCATCACATAGTGACCTAATAGAATCACATGCAAGGGAGAAATCGAAAAGGTAGAGGAAAGGGTAGCATGCTGAATATTCATAAAATTTCTTCTTTATTAACACAATTAAAACGTGGATGCAGGGAAGCGGGTCTCCATCGGGACAACGGCCATATCGCATCTAGCTTGCACTTCAATTGGTCCAGGAACCAGCATCCATGTTTTAACTGAGATAATACAGAAGACATTTTAGGGATATTCAGAATGCCACCCTTTCCGCCATCTCTTTGACGTTGCAAAGATTTTGAAAAATCTTCCCAGGTGGAGCAAGGTATGCAAAATTGAATGGTGTCAGCAAATCTCTCCATTTTTTACAAGGGAGAAGTACTGCCGCATCATGACCAGACCACATATTACCATCCCACAGTGACTCAATAGAATCACATACAAGGGAGAAATACTCCATCACATGATAGTCACCTGCTGTGAAGTTAGCTCTCCTTGGACTCCCCGCCACCCCTAATATCATCCTATCTTAATGGCCTGCAGCACATGAAACACACTCTGAAATTGCTCCAGTCCTATCAGGACATTCTACGCAGCCATGTCCGCCTCCTGTCCCCTTAGCAACTCCCACAAGGAATACCTTGCTCACACAAGATATAAGACAGTGCAGCTAGGATTCATTCAGCATTTCCTGATAGTGACTTTGGCCACAATACCCCAGTGTAGATTCACCTAGAATTTTTCTATTTACAGTCTGTTGAGTATGCCTTACCTGCCTTCCTATTACCCTACAGCATTCTGCCTCTGTGATTTCATGCAAGTATGCATGACTCGCATTCAGCCTCTCCCTCCCTTTTCTTTTGTCAGTTCCTATCTTCTAAAATCCAGTGTTACAGCACCTAAATAGGTTTTGTATGCTCCATCTCTTACATATAGTCCTTTACTGCAATTTTTTTCACCTTCACTTCTCACTCTCTTTTTCTCCACCCCTTGTTCTTCACTGTTCCTTCTTCCCTTCTCTTTCCAGAGCTTTTCCCATTCTCCTCTTTCTCCTTCCTTCCTTTCTCCCACCTCCTCTTCTCCTCTAACTACCCTGCCTTTTCACGTGTCTCAATTCATAACTTATATTTCATAGTCTTTGGTGTGTATTGGTTCTCAGTATGTATTTACATATATTATAGGTCATTTTTTGACTATGCTCATATCCTAATCCGAGTTACTTAGACTTTATCTTGATGGTGTACCTTTGTATGTTGTCATTATTATTGGTGAAGACCATATCTGGTTAGGTTCTCATCCGCTTTCATCTTTTTAAATGCTTCTAAATTTCTTGTGGTTTATCTATATGTGTTTTTTGGTTACATTTCAATAAACTATTTGATAAGGTGATTCCTATTTTGTGCATACCTCTTTTCTCTCTTGCGTTTGCTATT